>NW_024038971.1:325000-1782700 GCF_016077235.1 Cyprinodon tularosa | reverse complement strand
GCCTTAAGCATAATGCCCGAGTTTAAAAGCCGATAGTCAAAAACCCCTGGGAGGAGTTCGTTAAAGTTCGACATGAGCGAAAATGAAAAATGGCCAAAAATCGCACTTTGACCCAAAATGGCTGACTTCCTGTGGGTTTTAGGGCATACCTCCAAGAGACTTTTTTTCATGATTTGATGAGATCTACCTATGTGCCAAAATTCAAATCTCTGGGACTTACAGTTTCCCCCAACTCACGTTAGGTGGCGCTGTGGCGTAATTTGGGGTCGGCCATTTTGGATTCCATTATAGAACGGCTATTTCACGCGGGGGACAATTTACTGCCACGTTTTCCTGAGTTTTTGAATATGCGAAGTCCCCGTAAAATGCGTTCAAAGTGCTACAAGAATCGTAATAATAATAAGAATAATAATAATAATAAGAAACTTTCGAAATACAATAGGCCTTCGCAGCGCTTTGCTGCTCGGGCCTAATAAAAAGAAACTTTCGAAATACAATAGGCTCTTGCAGCCTTCGCTGCTCGGGCCTAATAAGAAACTTTCGAAATACAATAGGCCTTCGCAGCCGCTTTGCTGCTCGGGCCTAATAATAACAAATAAGCTAAGAAGTAGTGGTAGTCACAAATAATAAAAAAAAACAAAAAGAAAACGAAAACAAAAGCCTATTTGAACATATATATATATATATGCCAAGTGCATATATGCCACAACCAGGGAGAACAGGTTCAAGTGTTTATGCCATTTCTAGCTGTCACTTCAGTAAAAAAACAACATCTTAAAAGGTTTATTTTGTATTCTGACTGAATGCAATGGGATTCCTCTTTTCCTTTCGCTACTGAAAAGGTATGCTTTAAAAGTAAATAATAAGGTGAAGAGTCAGTGAAGAAGAAGATAATCTTCTTTCATATAAGCTGGTCCTGCTTTATTGTATCAATTATTTTTTCTTGAATTTCAAAACTGCTCAGTGGTCATACGTTTCTTAAATCAACATCATGCACCTCTGAATCAGTTGTTCAACCAGGACAATTCTTGGGTCAAATTCAACTAAGTATACTATTTAGCTACTTTCCTTCACCTCTTTCACCTTGGAGTAGCAGCCTAGTGCTTAGGACATAGGGCTTGGAATCCTGGGGTTGTGTGTTTGAAACCCACTCCGACCGACAGCCACTCTGGGTCTCTAAGAAAGACACTTAACCCCTGATTGGTCTCTGGGTGATGCACAGTGGCAGCCCACTGCTCCCCAAAGGGGATAGGTTAAATGCAGATAGTTAATTCCTCCATTGTGAGATCAATAAAGTTATATTTCTTATTAACCTACTTGTGAATATCTCTACAAGTTTGCAAATTGAATGAAAGCAGCTTAAACAATATTTTTTACTTACAATAAGACTGCTAATTTGAAGTAAATTCATAGGCTCAGTCATTGTATTCATTTCAGTCAACACCTTTGAGCTGACCACTAAAGTTTTGATTTAGGTCATTCGGTTCAGGTGACAGTGAGCTGAGGTACAGGGGAAGGACTGCCAGGGCTTTTAGTTTAAGCAATGCAGATCCCAGTGTGCATGCTGCTTTTGGTCTAAACTACCTCAAAGGAATCAGCAATCCTTAATGGAGTTGCTAATTGCCTGCCCTGAATTTGAGAAATTGAGAAATGACAAGAGAGGGCAGAATGAGAAACAATACAGAGTTTTCTGCTTCTTTAATGCCTTTGAAAACAGGAACAGTTATGTCACAAGTGAGCAACTGTAGCATTGCAGTCAGATGCCTCTGAGATGACTAAAGGACATAGGAGTGTGCTCAGGCTTTTTGCCAAACACAGGTAAGTGATAGTTGTGTACAGGGCATAACATGTGTGTTGGAGTGTGTGTGTCTGTGTGCATAGGCCTGTCTCATGATACTTTGGAGTAAATCTTCAAAGTAAAGCTTAGGGATTCTTTCTGTTGTTTTAGACTTCAAATTATATTTAAGCAATAAGATTAATATTATCTTTAAACTAAGTAATTTATTTTTAAAGTTTGTTGATAATCTTTATCAGCTGTAATATAAGCCTTTTTCTTAAATAACCTACACGAAAAGTTTGAATCACTGCCCTGGAGTGCGTCTGCTATGGCGCTATCCATGGTGCTGAAGCCGACCGTCTATTTGGGGCCCTATCAGAAGCGCCTTCTGGCCCCTGAAGTTTAATGACTTGGTCGCTGCATTCGTGTTTTTTTTACTGGCCTGCTTCAAATAGAGTACAGTAAACATGTAGCTCGTCTGGCATAGACCCCTCTGTGTCCGTATCAGTGGCGACTGGCAGTAGCCATCTGCGGCCGGTGCAGACTGCACACAAAACTCGGAACCAAAACGCGAGGAGCGCAAAGGAGAGGAAAGGCTTTACTGCAGACTCGGAGGATGTGAAGCACTCTAGTGTTAAATACAACCTGTCCCACTTCTTCCTCCTTCGCATCTTCTTTCCTTTTATACATCCACCTTCCCTTTTACCCTCTGTCACTCAAGAAGAGAAAGCATGCAAAGCAAAGGCAGCTGTTGAAGCTATGTTTGTCTCTCACCGTCGGTGATAGTGGTCGACTTCGATCGTTGTCCACAGAAACACTGCAGCATATGCGCTCCTTTCTGAAGGAATGGCCTCAGAATCCTCATTGATTTGGGTTTGTGGGAGCCTTTCCTCAATCCAAACAATCGGACAGCGCTATCATAACACAGAAGGGTCAGGCAGCATAGCGTTGCCAGCCAGCCAGCCTCTCTCCTTAGGCTTCGAGGCAGCCCCTCAAATCACCAGAAGGGCACAGGCTGCGGGACAAATTACGCTAAAACGAGGCATCTTGAGTGATCCCCCTTCTCTCTCTCTCTCTCTCTCTTTCTCTCTCCCCTGATCTCTCTCTCTCCTCTCCTTTTTTTGGTCCTATCTCACTCTTTCATAGTCTATGTACGATCACTCCTCTTCCGCCTCAGCAAGGCAACGCAAGGACGTTACAATGTGCTCTTTTAAAATGTAGCTACATCCTATGACACCGCGTCTTTACCGGCGGAGGACGTAAAAGCGAGAGAGAGAAGAGATAGAAACTGAGAGGGGGAGAAGGAAGGGAATGAAGGAAGGGAGGGAGGGGGTGAGGGAGGAGACGGAGCACGCAAGCCAAAGTTAAACTGCAGGGGGGTAAAGTGGCCGGCTGGACACCAGTGAGCTAATGCGGAGCAGACAGCTTAGAGGAGCCACTCAGATGTTTGAACTACCAGTGATCCAATAGCTGTTGTTTTCCTCTCTCTTTCTCTGTCTCCTTTTTTTTTTCCTCCAGAAACCCACTGAGAGCAAAACGCACAGGCTACGTCAGCCGCAGTCAGATGCCTTAAAGTGAGCCTCATTGATAGTAACAGAAACTTTCCGGCTCTGTCTCTGCGTTATAAAAGAGCAGACAGTTACCTCATTCGCTGCCCTTTAGGTAGAGTTTATCATCATCAGTGAATGAGCTGTGTGTCACAATTAAATGAAACACATCAATCATGTATTTTGCATCACATTTCCTACATCTACATGATCAGAAACAGATGCTGCATGATACAAAGATCAGATATTTACTTTAGTATGTTTCATTCAGCCTTCATACAGCCTTTAATGACATTAGCAAACAAACTCTGGATAATATTGCTCCCAAAAAGGCCTCATCATTTACTTTTTCATTTACCACACATGGATTATACTGATATGACTCTATACACTGTGCAGTCAATTATCATATTAGTAGAAATCTGACAAAGTCAAACTGGCTGACATCCAGTTTCATCAGCATTTGGCAACAAACTGGAAATTATACATTTTTTGGCAATTTGAAAAAGGCTTTTTTTATGAACAATGGCCTAATAGTTGTTTAATCAAATCTGTTAAAAAGTACTTAGGAATAGCTCATAATTTAAAGCCACAACTTAAAGCCAAAAGACTCAAGGATATAGATACACTACTGTAAATGTTAGGCCATTATGACAAGTACTTTCCTGAGTAGCAGTAGAATAAGGAAGACAACCAGAGACCTTTACCACTAGAGGGAGATATAGTATAAAACGCTCAAGGCTCTTAAACAAACGGTGGGTCTAAAGTTACAAGCCAAAATATAAAGTGCACAACAAAAGTGAACCCAAAACCAAAATGTGTTTCTTGTTGTTCTTATGTTCACTTTCCTCTGCATTATTTATTCTAAAACTGCTTTAATTAACTTATTTTCTCTTTATAGTGGATTCCTCTTGGTATGCTGCAGCACTGCACTATGTTCAAGGACAAATAATTATGTCATACAGAGTACCTTGGGAAAATGCTGTGGTTGTTCATAGTGTTTAATCTAAATGAAAGAATATATCAGGTCAGCAGAACGCTTTAACAAAAGCAGCCATGCAAATAAGGGGTCAGAGAGGGATAAGAGAAACAGGGTGCAGATAGGATAGAGGAGCCATGGCGAGGGAAGATGTGGGAACTGGCTTGGTACCCAACTTAGTGTCAGACTGCACTGTTTGTTTAGATCCCAAACCTGCCTCATGGCAAATATAGCTCTTGCAAGTTTGAGCAGAGAGTACTAGGCAAAGTATGCATGCATCAAAATAGAGGAGGAATTATGAATTAACGACCAATCAATCTGACATATAAGACCACACAAATAATTAATTTTAAACTGTTTGATGGATAGATAGACTGATTTAAGGAATAATTTTGAAGTTTTTAGAAGTTCTTAATCTTTTAGGGTTCCAAAATATCTGATTGATAATGCCCAAACAATTAGAGATATTATGGGTAAGTAAGAGAAACAGAAAATATATGGCTTTACCTTTTTAAGAAGTGACCTGCAAACTAGGGATGTCCAAATCTATTAATGAAATCTCCAACATCAGCAAGCTGATAGAAATCCTCTGCTTCTATCTGCTTGATCCATGTTTAAGTAACCTTTGGTTAAAAATAACTGAGTCAGTTGTTCTCACGCCTGTTTTTGTCTGACTGTTGTTCTCTGTTTGAGTAATATCACTTGATCAAGCTTTTTTTTAACATCTCACACTACAATTTGAGTTATAAAAGGGGAGTGTTGGCCTACAGGTTAGAGCCGTGTGCTTGTGCTCTGAGAAGGTTGCAAGTACCTGCTGCAATCCCCACAGCCTGAACTCTGGGTTCCTGAGCAAGACTCTTAACCCCATACTGCTCCCCGGGTGCCACAAAATGGCAGCCTCCTGGTCCCCAAGGGCATGGGCCAAATACAGAGAGTGAATTTCCCCACTGTGGGACAATAAAGGTGTTCACATTTTTTTTTAAGTATGAATGATTTGTGCTGCCATTGGGTCAATATGTGTAACAGTCAGTGCTTAAACCTGGAGTATAGTTATTGTATCATAAATGAAGAAGCTGTATTGGGAAGTCCCTACTACTGCCTAAATGCACGATAGTCATTAATGTTATGTCTTTCTCAGGATCTAGTCTAATCTAATAATACATCTTCCTTTTAGCCAAATGCCTCTTTTTGAAATCAGATACTGTGATAGACTGGCGACCTGTCCTGAGTGTACCCCACCTTACACCCATAAATCCTGGAGATAGACACCAGCCCCACCATGACCCTGATGGATGAAGTGGAAGAAGATGGAGAGATTGAGGAGATCAGATATTTACCTACAATGTATGCCTATTAAATTGCACGACCTCTGTCAAATGTTTTGTGTTCTTATCCTCAAGTTTTTCACAACAGCTTACTTAAACTTTGGCTTATTCCTTCTAACAAAACTGATCTAACTTATTTGGTGGAACTTTTAGGGTCACTGGCCATTTAAGACCCATTCATGCCCAAGGATTAACTTCCTGGCTTCCTGTCTTAAGATATCCCCATATATTTTATTTCCTTATTATGCTGTACACAAGTTGCTGTCGCAACAAATTGAGACAGCTGCCTCAGAAAATCAAATTATGGTCACATAACGAAAATAAATGTTATTGATTTTTATCAATTAACATTTTATTAAGTGCGTTTCAAAAAAAGTAAATCCATAACATTCATTTCCCACGTATACTTAACATAGCGAAATTAAATTTACAACAGTCCAAGCTCGAGCTGGGTGACAATTATACTTTTTGTAATTTTAATATTTTATCCTAACTCACAATCCTTAATGAGAAAAACACAGAGTCCCCTCACCTCCTTCTTATTTATGGATATATCTACTAATGTCCACTCCAATTGAAATATTTTTTTTTCTTTAAAACAAAAAAAAAAGTTATTGATTTTTGATGATGACTTGCAACTATAACAGTTTTGGTGATCCTAACTGGCCTAAAACAGGACAAGCTTAGCCTGATTAAATCTCAGACAGATAGAAAAACACCTTATTTATCTTTCCATACAGCATATATCTGAACATCTGGTTTTAGCTGTATACAAACTGTCTGCATTAAAGCAAACTCAGGTCTTAAATGACACTATGGAAAGATGCTAAAAAAAAGCCATTGGTCATTTCCCCTTCTAAATATGTGGGCAACAGGGCAGTTCAAATCTTCACCTTGTAAGGTATTTGTTTGTAGCATAATTAAAATCAATTTGTGCTGTAAAAAAGTGCGTTGCATTAAAAATAATCTAAATTATTCAAAATATTGAGTCCAATCTATTTAGTGTATTTTTGTATTTTTTCCACATAAAGTTTAATTTCTAATGGGGAAACTGAGCTTGTTTTTAAATTTTAACAAAACCTCCCTAAGACCACACGTTTCCCTGTCTTAGAATCATCAGAGACGATTTTAGGTTTTGTTTTTTGTTGTTTTTATAGAATAAAATACCTGTACTTAAATAGTATCATTTACATATGGCTAGGTCTACCTTTTTATATGGAGTATAATACTCTTTCAGCTAAAGAACTGAAGTTGCAACAGCTCTTTATAAAACTCTTTATAAAATGAACAACTATGCCATTACATCACAAACAACACACCAAGCAAAAGAAATGGAATCCTGAACATTATTTTACCCAATTGTTACCCAATTAGAAAGTTTTTGCCTTTACTGAGTTGCAAAAACAACAGGAACTTTTTTTTAATTCTGTTATAATGTTATCATGATATTTGGTGATAATTTATTCCAAGGTTATCACACCGAGATAAGTTCATTCCTCAGCTTAACTGAAGTATTTTGAAATAAGTTTTATGGACATAATATCAAAATGCTATCTTTAATGTATTAAACGTATTTTGAAGCAAATATTTTTCCAAAATTATATATGTTTATATGATAAATATTATAACCATTCACAAAAGTATTAGGGATTTATCAGTCAATCAGACCTTGATGAAAGACCAAAACCAGTAAAAGTCTAATCAGTTCAATAAGATACTTAAATATATCATTGTGACAGTAAGAGAGCAAAAAGAGAAAGTAAAGAACATGACCTACACATATAATAGAATGATATATATGATGATTCAGCATATGCAAAATCATTTAAAATCCAAACCAGTCCAGATTTTACACTTAAAACTAAATGGTCAATAAATGGAATAAAAACTATCAGTCATTCTAAAACCAAAATATCCACATGTCAATGCATTTAATAACAAAGGAAGACTTCGTTCAGAGCTGTAGCACTAAATTAAAATTGCAGCATGACAAATACAACTGTATGGATGACTCAGTTGTTTGTAAGTGCTAAGAGCAAAGCTGCCCACACTGGGGCATGCTGAATGAGAAAAAAACAAAGCAATAGTTTCAGCTAATATTTAGTGCAGAAGAGAGCTAGATAACTGATTGTTCTTACTGCAGCAGTTCTTATGTGCAGTTGTGATTAAAACGTATTTGTGTCCATCCGAGTACTGCAAACCAGAAGCAGATGTAATCAAAACTGCTTTTAAAAGATCAGAAAGAGATTAAAGAGTTACGTACATTGATTTTTTATCTTTTTTTTTTTTTTGTGTCTTGCAAATGTACTCAAACCAGCTTGCTATTTTCAGATTTTGTCATGTTACTAATTAAAACTGATATATTTATTTTTGGAACAAATGTAATAGTAAAACCTAATTTGGTTTTAGAGGGTTCATAATTATTTTAGTGGGAAAAAAATTAAATAATTAAAAAAAAGTGAAACATACATGAAACTGTCTCTAAAGTAAATGTGAAAGTCTAATAAAGACCTGGCCAGAGGGCTCTCTGTGGTCTGGGGTGCTTATTATTGCTTCATATATAAAAGTGTTTTATTGAGTTGAGGTCAGGATTCTGTGCAGGCCAATCAAACTCCTCCTCACCAATCTCCCCTATGTTGAAAGAGAAAGAGGCGATCGTCAAACTTTTTTCACAAATCCCCAGCAATGACTTGTCCAAACTCACTCATTAAGAGTTATTTTCGCTGGAGCCAAGGCAAGCCCAGCTCCTAAAAACCAACCCCGCAATATAACCCCCCTTCCCCAAAACTTCTCAATATGCGCAACACAGTCAGACGAGTCACCAATCAGATTCCAAGATGGAGAAGCACAATTCTTCACTCCACAGAATCTGCCGCCCCTGCTCTAGAGTCAACTGGCAGTATGATTTACACTATTAAATAATTTGCTTTGCATTACCCTGATGTTTGGCCTGGGATAAGCTTGGATACAGTTTGGCGATGGTAAACCATTTCAATAAGCTCTCTACAAATTTTACTTGAGCTAATCTGAAGGCCACATGAAGTTTGGAGTCTGTAGTGACTGATTCTGTAGGAAGATGGTGACCTTGGTGCAGAGCATGCACTACCCCTTTTCCGTCAGTTTAACTGGCCTAACACTTTGTGAATGATGTTTTCATTTGCTTCCACTGTGTTATAATGCCACTGACAGTTGATGAGGGAATATTAACTGAGAAGGAATTAATCGATTACTGAAATAATCATCAACTAATTTAGCAATCTATTCATCGTTAACTGGAGTATAGAGACTCTAAAACAGGCCTTTAGCTGACAGAGCAGCCCACTTAGAGCAGTAGATATACCAGAATTGTAAAAAAAAAAAATATATATATATATGTATATAAACATTTTACATTTAAGATAAAAAATAACATTTATGTCTTTCAAAATGCTCTATCCAGAACTCCTCAAGTGGATTATTTTTAGTTTGATCTGGTTTAATTTCGTAAAAAGCCTTCTTTAAGGAACTTTTGGCTATCTGATTATTAATCGATCAATCATCAACAATTATTGACCGATTAATGGATTTGCAAAATAATGATTAGTCTCAGCCCAAATTGGAACATTTGGTTTAAATTATTTTGATTAGTAAATGAAAACCTTTTTTAATATAGTGTATTTGATGTATTACATTAAGTAAAGTAAAAAACTTATCATAATGGCTTTTCATCAACAATGGCTATCATCTTGTAACTGTTCCATAAAAGCCGGGACTTCCTAAGTGTAGATTAGTAGTTCCTATAGCTGTGGATCCCTCCATCCTCTTCTTTGAATAATGCTTTATTTTCCCAGCCTGCTGTTTATCTTGTGTTATTTGGTATTCTTGGAGTTATTTAAAAACACTGAGCTCTTTCTTGAGTAATGTTCTCAACAAAACCTATGAAACCTTTACAGAACAGCTGTATATACTGTAGTGTATAACAACTACATATTATACACAGGTCTACATCCCAAAATATGGCAAGATGTATATTCTTCACTAACATTATAGCCCATTTTCACAATATATTTTTAATTGGGTTTTACAGCAAATTGTTCTTATGATATTTGCAGTAAATGAAAATACAGTATAGACATAGACAGTATTGCATCTTTTTAAATTTTTCTACCATTACTGTAGCTGAAGAAAAATGAGGACAAAAGCTTATGAATACTCAGTTTTAATTGTAAATATATTTGTTTCCTGAAACAAATATATTTACACAGGCTCTAACCAGAGTAGAAAAGGAAGTGGGAGGCCGCTTTGCACAACTGAGCAAGAAGATAAGTACATTAGAGTCTCTAGTTTGAGAAACAGTCGCCTCACAGGTCCCCAACTGGCATCTTCATTAAAGGAATAGTACACCCAAAACATGTTTAGCCTTCATTTTCTACTCACCCCCATGCTGAACAACACTCTGGAGTACTTTTTTGATATCTCAAATGCATCTGGAGATCTGGGAGGCTTCTTGCTGTCTGCTGACATTCAAATAATGGAGGTCTATGGTGCCCGAGACAGAAAGGTCCATAAAAGTCCACAAAAAACGTGTCAATATTCCTCCATACTGCTCGTCCAATGTATTCCAAGTGTCCTGAGTGGGTAGCATCCAGAATTTACTCGAAACGAAGTCATTTAGAATGTTTTTAGAGCATAAACAGTAGTGTATAGCATTTCCTGAAAGCGCGCACATGCGCGTTCACGACGCTACGGAAGCCGGCAGACCAAACCAGATGAAAGTGCGCATTCAGCGTCTGCTCTGCCAATAATGCAAGCGTAGAAGAAGAAATGTGCTGTTTACCTGTGCAAAGAAAGAAACAACGAAAGAAAAATAACTGAGGACTTCAGTGTTGAGGAAGAGCATGAGTTCTTTGCCGAGCTGAATGCGCTGGTTTGGTCTGCCGTCTTCCGTGAACGCGCATGTGCGCGCTTTCAGGAAATCCTATACACTACTGTTTATGCTCTAAAAACATTCTAAATGACTTCGTTTCGAGTAAATTCTGGATGCTACCCACTCAGGACACTTGGAATACATTGGACGAGCAGTATGGAGGAATATTGACACGTTTTTTTGGACTTTTATGGACCTTTCTGTCTCGGGCACAATAGACCTCCATTATTTGAATGTCAGCAGACAGCAAGAAGCCTCCCAGATCTCCAGATGCATTTGAGATATCAAAAAAGTACTCCAGAGTGTTGTTCAGCTTGGGGGTGAGTAGAAAATGAAGGCTAATCATGTTTTGGGTGTGCTATTCCTTTAAATAGTACCCGCAGTAGCTTGTTTGTGCTGTCCTCTAAAGGGAGTAGTACACACCATTGTAGGAAATCTTCAATTTCTTATCAATTTCTCGCATGGAATAGCCTTAATTTCTAAGAACAAGAATAGACTGTCGAGTTTCAGATGAAAGTTCTATTTTTCTGGCCATTTTAGTGTTTAATTGACCCCACAAATGTGATGCTCCAGAAACTCAATCTGCTCAAAGGAAGGTCAGTTTTTTAGCTTCTGTAATGAGCTAAACTGTTTTCAGATGTGTGAACATGATTGCACAAGGGTTTTTTAATCTTCAATTAGCCTTCTGAGCCAACGAGCAAACATATTGTACCATAGTTGCTGATAGTTGCTGGAAATGGGCCTCTATACACCTATGTAGATATTGCACCAAAAACCAGACATTTGCAGCTAGAATAGTCATTTACCACATTAGCAATGTATAGAGTGTATTTCTTTAAAGTTAAGACTAGTTTAAATTTATCTTCATTGAAAAGTACAGTGCTTTTTCTTCAAAAATGAGGACATTTCAATGTGACCCCAAACTTTTGAACGGTAGTATATATATATATATATATATATATATATATATATATATATCAGAGAAGTGCAAGCATTATTGGTTAAGAGTAGCTTATTCAGAACCTTTTCCATTGAAGTATTGCTGTGACTATTTTCTGTTTTTCAAAGTTATTATGAGATCTGTAATTGCATTATTTTAATTAATGGTGCGTTTTGGATGTTAAAAGTTAATTGCCTCCTTGCCTCATCTACTTGCTGTTCCAGAGGGATGTATATTTATAAAGTAGTGTTCCGTGACTGTTCAAACTTTTGACCTGATAAAGATTCAAGCAGAATCAAAACTTTATCCATTAAATTATTTCAGTAGGATTACCTGTGCAGAATGTGTGTTTTTTCCCCAGAGAAAGACCTTGAAGCTGACCGCATGTGTGTACCCCTCCATTTCACATGAGGAAAAATATATATAAACCTCCACTCTCGTGACATTGGTTACTGTACATACCAAACAAGTTACCGGTAACCAGGTAAATGACTTATATTTAATAAGATTAACTTCACACACTAGACATACATGTTGAATTAATAACAGGACCTTCTAACCAGCTAATAAGCGTCGGTTAATCCATCATCTCAAAAAGAAAAGAGAATAGTGTAACTGCAAACTTAGCAAGATATGGCCTTCTAAATCAAACAACAGGGAGAGCAAGGAAAACATTAATCAGGGAGGCACTCAATGTTAAAAGTGGAGGAGCAAACGGGTAGGAGAATCTTTATAAATATATTCACTCTCCGGAAATATTTCTTAATAGCAGAGTGGAAACAGTCAAGTGTGATTCTGTAAAATTATAAGTAATGTAACACTTACATTTAGTATAAATATTGTCAATGCCTTGTCGAAAAAGGAAAGTGCATTCCTGAAGATGGTTGAACCTACATTCAAGTTAAGACTTTTTATGGTGATGCTAAGTCAGTAAGGGTAAATTCCACACACCTGGAAAACTTGGAAAGCAAAGAATTATGCAGTGTGATGCCGCTGTACAACTGACATGAAATTCAAAGGTCTACTTTCTACATCCTGTGGATAAATACAGCCAGCAGGCTGAATCAACACTTTACACAGAAACAAAGTTGTTCCAAATAGTAACAAAGGGTGTATTGTGATTCATATGTGATGACCTAGTAGTTAGATCATTGCACTTGTGCTCTGAGAAGGTTGCAAACACACGGTTTCTATCCCCACAGCCTGCACTCTGGCTCCCTTAGCAAGACCCTTAACCCCACACTGCTCCCTGGGTGCCGCACAATGGCACCCCACTGCTCCCCAAATGCAGAGGTGAATTTCTCCATTGTGAGATCAATAAAGTTCAATTATTATTATTATTACATCAAAGATTGTTCATATAATTGCACCCCACTAAGTATCAAAATGTTCATACTGATTTGATTTAAATGACCAAAGTCAGCTAAACCATGTTGTGTCTGATGTTTTCCTCCTGTCAGGGGACATGGCATTTTTTTAACAATATAGGACTAACCAGCTCACTCACAGAAATTGACTTAAGTATTAAGTGTACTACTTCTCACCTTTATTTCTAATGTATGTTTAAAATATGTTGTTTTTCCTCGACCTTCCAATAACACCACATTTGGCATTAGCCTTCCACATCCAACCCATTAAAATAAACTGAAGTTTGCAGCTGTTATTTGACACAATGTTTAAAAATGGGAGACCCCTATCCCCGCAAAGTAGCTATTCTGCTTTAAAGAATGTGCACATAACTGCAAGACAACGCTGCACAGAGCTTAACAACAAAAGCTCACAATGAATCATAACAAAAGTTCACCTATCTAAACCCGATCAAAAGATGTAAGAATTGAGAATACTTTAGGGTAAGGGCTTATTATCCCTTCAAGGTGGAGACTATGGAATGAAATCCCTAGGCTTTCAGCAATATAAGGGAAAGGAAAGTGAAAAACACAAAGTCACCTTACAGTGACAATGTTACACTGCAACTATCTCCTAAATCCTGGGTAAAAACGGGACAGAGGTTAACCTACATTAACAAGGGCATTCTGTCTAATCTAAATAGGCTAAACAGTGAACTGTTACTGTGTCTGGTTAGTGTTTCTTGGATCCTATCCATAAAGAAAACGCTGATATTGGCTACAGTATATTACATACTGCAGCATCCAGGGTTTTTGTTTGCTTGTTTGTTTTCTAATGCAACTTTCAATGGATGGAAACAACACAGCTTCTATAGCCATCAGTGACAGAGTTGAATAAGCTCTGTCAACAACTCGCATGCTGATTGCTGAGGCCACCTCTGGGAGCAGCAACACACCCACATCCCAGCAGTGAAAGTGGAGAGGCAGCACTATTCAGCAGGTCGGCTGACAGCACTGACAGAGTAGAAGAAAAATCAGGGAGCTTGGGGACTGAATCGTTTAGAATGGCAAAGTGTTAGGAGCGGTTAAGCAAATTGGTAATTGTGCCAAATAGCTGGAAAATATTGCAGCGTATCTTTACGCATAACATGCGTAAATATAAGCATGTGACAGACCTGGGTAAGAGTGGACAGCCTACCTGTCCTGAGATGCAGTCACCAAGCAGCAGTATTGCGCTGCAGCACTCAGAAAGTCTGCTGATCTAACTGCATATTATTAAAGATCTTTTTTAGAGTAATTATTGTCTCTGATTAATGCATCTAATATTTAGCTGCGTGCAACTAAATAAAGTGAAACGCGTTTCCAGATATGAAACAAAGAGCCATTAGTCTCTGCAATCAGAAAATGCTTAACAATAAAATCAATATTCACTCAAAATGTATCCAAAGACTAATCAGTTATTCCTTACCGGCGTTTTTATCGCTCATGTTTGCGCGCTTTGCAAAACTTGAACACAGTAGGCTCTCTTTTTAGTTCTCCTCCGTTCAGCGCTGCAGAGGCAGGTCGGGTTGTTTCATGCGATGTTCGGTCCAATTGGACTCCACCAGAACTGGAGAGGCGCTTGATGCAGAGCAGCTCCGTTAGAACTCCTGCTTCATTCACTGCTGCTGTTTCTGAGAGTTTCTGAATGAAGAGGACTCAGGGTTTAGGTGAAGATGATGTGGAGAGGAGGGAGGGAGGGGGTGTGCGTGTTAGGGTGCGGGTTTGCAGCGGATGCAGCGTGTATATAGTTACAAAACGGAGACTATGCTTTAATGCTGGCTATTTGTTATGTTAAGTCTCTCATCTAACTTGTCTTGAAGTGTTCAATGGGTTTGACCGGGTGAGTATTCTAGGGATTTCAGGGACTGTGAATGTGATCTGTTAAGTTGACACAAATTAATGTAGGTGCTCCTATTGAAAGTTACAAAAACAAAAATGTAAAAGTTGTGATTTTTCACTTATATAATAATTACGGAAGAGGATTAGGGCCACTGAAAAAATAAAACGTGGCCTAATTCCGTCATTTTTCATATGAGATTAATTTTTCACCAATGTGTCACTGGCCCTCTCAAACATATCAGATCGTTGTCAGTGAAGCTGAGTGCCTCCCACGTCTCTTCCTTCATGGTGCCCATGAGATTAAAGTCAGAATTCTGAGAAAAAATTCAGAATTCTTAGACAAAAGTCAGAATTCTGAGAAAAAAGTCAAAATTCTGATATTAAAGTCAGAATTCTGAATTTACAGTCAGAATTCTGAGAAAAAAGTCACAATTCTGCGATTTATAGTCAGAATTCTGAGATTAAACTCAGAATTCTTAGAAAAAAACGTCTGAATTCTGAGAAAAAGTCAGAATTCTGCGATTACAGCCAAAGTTCTGAGAAAAAAGTCAGAATCCTGACATTAAAGTCAGAATAAAGTCAGAATTCTAAGATTAAATTCTCAGAAAAAAGGCAGAAATTATACTGAAAATTTTAAACTCATTTAACTTTTCTTTCAGTGGCACTAATCCTCTTCTGTATTTATCTCATATTAAACTGAAGTAATATTTCAAAATCAGTTAACTGTTTTTTTATTTTTTCATTGGCACTAATCCTCTTTTGTAAATAATGATATTATATCATACTTTAGATTCAGCTGACTCTCTGTTGAATTTAGATTTGAATTGTCTGTTGATCAGAATATGGTTTTCGGTTTGGAAACCATGAACTAAAAACCTCAGTAGGGGGATGGGTGGCAGTCATTTATTTTACACACCATGAGGTTTGTTTGTTCATTTGTAATATAATAATAATTGACCTTCATTCAGCTCTCATTGGAGAAATTTACCTCTGCATTTTGACCCATCCCCTTGGGGAGCGGTGGGCTGCCATTTCGCAGCACCCGTGGAGCAATTGGGAGTAAAGGGTCTTGCTCAGGAACCCAGAGAGGAGAAAGTGGGATTCGAACTGGGTACTTGCAACCTTTGCAGAGCACAAACACACTCCTCTAACCATGAGGCTAACACTCCCCCTTGCTAACTAGACAATTTCCAGACAGCCAAATTAGTCGTTTTAATGAGCAAGCCAGCTGACTGGCAGTGTGCAGCAATGGAATCGGGGTAGGTTTATGACCTTGCTTTGAGTACTTTTAACCATTGAGAATGCAATGATGTACCAGAAAACTCGTCACATTTGCTGACAGCAAAATCCGTTGAGCTTTTTTTTTCACTATATAAGTATAATATTTAGTGGAGGGACATAAATTTGATATGTGAATCAGATCAATTGTTTGTTCTGGACATTTGATGCTGTAATGTTAATATTATACTGTGATAGATACATATTATCTACACACACACTACACTTGGAATAAATTGAAAATAAGTGTTGTGTACTTATATATTTGGTTTGTTAGAAAAAATCTCTCTGGACCCAGCTTGAGTTGCATAATCAAATTGTGTCAGCACAGGGATACAGTATGCTTATAAAAGTGTGCTGTTTTCCCATATTATGCTTGCTCTTCTTGTTTTACAAGGTCTCTTTTGTTTTCATTTGTAATCATTCATACCTGCAAGGATGCAACTTTCGTAAAACTGCAAATCCCTTAGAAGTTTTTTCTCTTCTCTGTATTAATTAGAATTAAATCTCTCTGTGTCCTAAGAAAATCACAGTCATGCACCAATCCCCATGGTGTATACAGTGTAGCACACACAAAGCAAGCCTGGTATTATCTCACAGGCCCATTGATCAGTGCCTTAGAAACTGCTCTATCAGCATACTTATGGGACGCTATGACAACAGCTAGAGTTTCGTCTGATGGTATAAAAAGAGCATCCTGCTGGTATAAGATGTTTCCAGACTTTGTGCTGAAATAGAAGTCTCAAGGCCAAATGGTGTTCAGCTTCATGAGCCTGTGGATATATGGAAGAAGAAAGTGCCTTAGCTAGCTTATTCTATTTAATCCATGTGGATACATTTGCATTTTGGTAAACTGATGTCTAACATGTTCTGGTTACAGGCATTATACTTCCTGTCCAATGGGAAATGGTGTGCCTCCTTGTTTCTTTTACAGGCTGGCGTCGGTTCACAGTGAATCAATGACAGGACCTGAAAGAAGACACCTCTGTGGGGTAAAATGTGAACTGCATTGATCAGAGAGGAAAAAAAAGGGATGCATTAAGGTCCTACAGAATCAGACATTGTTTTATTTGTCTAAGCAGAAGCGGTATTATCTCTGATATTAGTCCAAACTACCCACATGTTCCCTCTGGCCTTACCTCCACCCGTCCTGGACTTACTACTAACTGCTCACCCCTCTCTGCTCTGCTCATCCATCCAGCCTCTCCTCACCCATATATCTGTGTCCTCCCCTTGCTCCAGACCTTCACCCACAGGATATCATCTGACTTCGCAGCATGTCCTTGATCTGTACAGTGGCAAAGGCATATTGCTCTCCTTTCTTTGTACTCTGGATCTTTGCCCTGAAACCTCCGCCCCTAAACCCCCCACCCACCCAACCACCACCCTCTCTTTTGTTTGACTGTATAATTTTCTGTTTAGCAATGAAAATTTGATTATATTAATTCTGTGAACAAGATGTTTTGTTAAAGTCAGACAAGATTAATTGCTCCTATACTCTTTTATTTTTCTCCACCTTTCCCATCGCAGGTCTGTAAACAATACTGTGTAGAGCTAAAGCAATACAGCTATGCAGAATTTGCATTGGAGGAGAGCCCTGCTCTGCAGACACTGCAGTGCAGCTTGCTCACTGCAAATTCTACCTTATTCTTACCTATTTCTGGAGTCAGTGGGCAAGTAAGCAAGAAGTTTGTGGAAGTTGTCCAAATGCCAACAGAAACACCTAGTGCTGTCTGTACTGTTCACCTATATGACTGCATCCTTTCTGAAACATATAAGGACATATCTGTATATGGATAAGACACTATTGCTGTATTTTTACTGTTATTGTGTGGGAGGTTATTGTTAAGTGTTCTTGCATTCATTATATTAAAGTTTGAATGTGGCCACTGTTTGTACTTGTATAAAGCAAAGAAATAGACACTAGGAATTGGATAGGCAATACTAAACAATACCAAAGAATAAAAGCAATATATTAATTAGTATATTATCTGATTAAATGTAATAACTGAAGGATATATCTTTTTATAGTTTAGTGATTTTATCGCATTTTCTAACAAATATAAATACCATTAACAAATAACATATATCATAATTATCCAAAGTGTAATAAACATTTCAGGTCTTGTGGTGTGTCATGCCATTGCTGATTTTTTTCTTATTCCTTAAATAGTTTTCATTCGGAAACATTATTAGAGCGGATACTATTTTTGCCTACAACTTTTTCCAACTTCCTGAGCTCACAGCGGACAACATAGCAATGCCGTGAAATTCAGGTAGTGGAAAGTAAAATATTAAAAAATTAACCATTATTAGAATTAAAGCCTGAAAAGAGTAATAAAAAGGGAGAGATGTCATTCGCAACCGTTTAAAGATTATGTTTAAAGTTTTGCTCTTTAAGGGAAAAAAACAACAAATTAAGAAAATTGTTGCATTTGACTATATTTCAAATAAATAAGCTAAAGTAAGGGGGGAAAAAAGTAAAAATTTTACTCTTTTTAGGTAGTTAAAGAAAATACATCATAGGCTTTCCTGGATAAAGAAACACAACTTGTCTATGAAAAAAATAAAGCAACCACTGCTAATGTATGTTGCGTTCATATTCCGATTTCACCGCTAGAGGGTAGTAATGTTGTCTCTGTAAAAGCAAAATCAGTTTAAAGCCAAATAAATTTTAATAACTTGCTTCAAGCAAATATATAATAATAAAATATATCTTAAGCTACGTTTTAGCCCTACAAACTCATGCTGAATATAGAAGAGCTATAATGACATACGTGTTGCTATACTGTCAAGATTGAGACACATCCAGTATTTAAATTGGTGCCACTAATTTTGAGATTGTTTAACCATAAAATTAAATACAGCTCTTTAAAATCCAAATTTATCTATCTCTATCTAAGGAGGTGTTTGCTTTTTTTTTTTTTTACGAGCGTCCGTGAACGCAGCATCAGCTTGAGTCTGACAGTGGGCGGGGCTTCAAGCAGGAGGTCACGACAGTCATGGCGTGCAGAGGGTTTATTATAAAATGGGGCAAAGCAAACCACTTTAGAATACCAAATACGATTTCCAGAAGCTCAAGGTGAGGGGTTAAAAACAGCGCTCAGTTTTCTGAAAAAGAATAACCCTGACAGGAGGCGCGTTTGAGGGTGTCTGGGTTTTCGTATCGTCTGGTAATGTGAAGTTACCTAACCGTTCTGTCTTTGCAAATGAAGCTAACGCTGTTTAGTGTAGGGAAAATAGTGCTGTCATTGTTATTCGTTTGCATTTCGTTACAAATTATGCTGCTAAATGAGCCGAAATACTCAAAAAATAAAGAATATGTGGCCTATACAAACTTGCTAAATTTATAACACGGTTATAACTAAAGGGTCTTCAAATATTTCACATGTAGTAGTTTTATTATTATTAATAATATTATTATTATTATGGCAAATACACAGGAAATATGAATTATTGTTGGAAAGAAAACTCGACGTAACAGCAGCTGCGTAACGAGTGTTTAGGGACTGTCAACAAATAGTCAAATTTAGCTAGAGTCTAAAAATTGCTTTCAAAAGGCTCTGACCTTGTTGCCAAAGTGTAAATATTTATTGCAACCAATATTCAATGTTTTTTTTTTTTTTTTTTTGGTCTGTTTGCTTTGAGGTTTAAGTTAGAAAAAAAGGGGAGGTGGGGGGTCTATTATTTTTGTACGTTTTCACACAATTTCTTCCAGTTGACTTGTTCCCATGAGGAAAGGTTCCCTGCTTGGGGGTTAGGTTCAGAATTATGGGGTGAATGAGTTTAAGAACATGATAAAGGTCTAAAACATTTAAACTATTTAAAAAAAAAAATGGTACCGGTCCATGTCTATCTGCATTAGAGAAATTTTCTCCCTTTTTTTTATTTTCTTGACAGACTCAATCCGTTCCATCAACAGAGATGTGGTTTCCGTTGTGAAGCCAAAAGAACAGAAACCAAAACCGGAAATGTCCCCCAGCAACAAACCAAAGCGCCACCCCCCGAGGCTGGCACGCCGGGACCCCCACCTCGTCCCAAAGTGCAACGGCCGACGCTCTTCAGACCATTGATGTTTACAGTAGGGGTATGCTGAATTTTTCATTAAAGCAAAGATCTCAATATATAGCATAATATGAAAAGAATTAATGTATTTGTTTTAGCTCTTGAAATCCAGCAGCTCTAAACTCTTTTAACACAGGGCACCTACAGAGTACCTATAGTCTTTCCCTAAAGTGGTCGGGGACAATCGGATTTATAATATCAAATTATTAGAATTTGACAGCTTTGCCTTTTTAGTCAGTTTGGTGTAAAATGCTGCTAAGATAATAGTTTGGACACAGGATTGTTGAATGACCTCTGTCTCCATGTCAGTTTGCAGGATGCTCATTTGGTGGAGCAGCCATTCTGCAGTATGAGTCCCTGAAAGCAAGAGTTCAAACTGCAAAAGATGGAGAGGAGCTAGAGAAACTTATGATGGTAAGGATTTATACAAAACTGTTGTAGTAGCTGTTACGTTAACAAATACCCTACAGTGAGTCTGTTTTCCATTACTGTGTTAATAAGGGTTCCCAGGACATGGCATACTGGCATGACTGGTGGAACCAACTGTCCAACTTCCAGCGACAGCTCCTCCTCCTCATGTCCATGGTAGATGACTTCTGGAGCAGCCTTACAGAGGGACAGAGGACTGCTACTGGTAGTTTTAAAAGCTGATCTAGTTTTTAGCATATGCATGTATGCAATTTTTCACGATTCTGTAATTTCTTCTGATTATCTTCTAGGCATTATAGCGATTAATGCTGTAGTTCTGTGTTGCTGGAGGATCCCTGCAATGCAAAGATCTATGATCAAGTACTTCACATCCAACCCAGCATCCAGTGAGTGCGCTTGTTTATGTGGGAAATTGCAAGACATAACGTGAAAACATCTGTTGGTGAAAGTTATTTCCAAGGAGGTTATGTTTTTAGTCGAGTTTGTTTGTGTGTTTGATTTTTTATTTGTCTGTGTACAGGACAGACTTTTAGCTAGCAATGCTTACTAAAAATATTAGAAATTATACACCCTGTTTTTGGGATGTATGACTTTGGTACGCCCTCATTTTCCCCCGGAAACTTCACTGTCCCTACGGTCAGCTTCATTCGCGGTAAAAAGCAAGCTGCATGATTTGGGAATACGGTACAAATTCAAAGTTAAATGTTTCATATTTTCATCATCGTCGTATGAAATTGTTTCCTACAGTTCAATTCATTACCGCATTACTATTCATCTGAAAACAGAAATGTAGTTTAATCAAACCGCAGGCGACCCGGAGATCAGGATTTTACCACTCTATGGTCTTTACTCTGCTGGGCCTCATGGAAGTGTTGTCGTTCAGGCAAAACAATAAAGCTTTTGTCCACTGGGTGGAGCCTAATTGACAAAAACTGAAAGTTTATTGATACTGGTTTAAATTTTGGTGATGATCCACATCATAATCCAGATGCAGGAATTTTTTAAAGGATTATTTAACATTATTTGCCCGAACAAGCAGTTACCCCCCTAAACCAGTGTGGCAGCAGTGACCATTAAAAGCTTCAGCATCAGACACAAAAAACTCTGGAAGTATTATACTAAAGTCAAAAAGACACAGGGAAGGTGAGCCATGGCTTGCTTAAAGTCTCGATCTGCTCAATCAAATAAGAAAGCAGAGTGAATGAATAAGGCGAGAGCAGAATACCAGAGGCTGCAGACACACGCCGTGTCTTATTTACAAAGAAGGTTAAGGAAATTGTTACCAAAGGTGCCCTTAATGACATGGAATAGTTGATTCAAATTTTGTAATGTTTAAGCTATAGGTATAAGTCACAGTATGGGGAAAACTGCATTCTTTGAGTGCTTTTCTAGTTTTTAATGTATCCCTTTTTTTATTTTTCTTCTCCTACCCAGAAACCCGGTGCCTTCCCATGGTTCTGTCTTCCTTCAGCCACTACTCCATTATCCACATGGTGGCCAACATGTACGTCCTGTGGACGTTTTCCTCTGGCATCGTCTCCCTCTTAGGCAAAGAGCAATTTCTTGCGGTCTACCTCTCTGCTGGTAAGTGGACCTAAGAAAATGGCAGCATTATTTCAACATTGTCCAACAATGATATAATTGAGAATATGCCAAGGTCATAAAAAGATAAGTATTCTTTGACAGATAGAGATCATTGGTTTCAGTTGTTTATGATGGAACTGAAGTCAGAGGTTTATGCTGTGTCTACAGTGGAATTATGGCCCTTTACCAGTAACGATTGCTGCTCCACATCATTTAGATTTGAACAGGTCGACTGAAAGCTGCAGCTGTGGCTCTAAGCCCACCTCCAGCTGTCAGTGTTATGGCTGTGGCACTATTTACATTAGTTTGTGACATTAACACATGAAATGAAAATGTGCAAAATTGTAAGATTTTTTTTAATTCAAAATAGAAATAAATGGGTAAAAAACACAAATGTTATTTTTTATTATGCAAGAATCTGTTTGATATTCACGCATTAGAAGAAGGGGGAAAAAATAATGAAATTTAAAAATAATGAAAAAAATAATCAAATTGTTTTTTGAAGTATTAATTATTATTTAATATATGTTTTTATTTTATGTCCATATGCTAAAGACATGTAGCCTGATAAACCAAATGTGAGATTAAATGTGTAATTTAGTCGGGCCCTGATGAATGAGACATCAAAAGATCGTTCATGAGAACAACCCGTTGTCTTTCAAACCATTGCCGTTTCTCAATATGTGTGCTTGTGCGTTCTCATGTGCTCGTGTGCTCGTGAAACGTCATTACCCTCAGCCCTAGTACTGTTCCAATCGCAAGAACAGCAGACCGAGAACAGACAAAGTCCCCAGATGTTGTTCTCGCCCCTCCCTATTTACCGAGTATGCATCAGAGCAGACTTGTCCGTTCTTAAGACTGACAGCTGTCCCAGCATGCACTGCGGCAGCAGCAGCTTTCAATGGAGCGCTCCATTGAAAGTTAAAATTTCTCTTTTCTGTTGCTGTTGTTGTTAAAGCATCACTATATGGTCCATTTACCGATTTAATGCATACCTAAAAAAACAGTTTCCGAAGTTTAGAGGACCTCTGTAACCAGCGGACGTCCGAGGCTAACAGCAGCCAGGGCTAACCGCAGCCCATCTGCAACGGCCCTTTTTCGACATAGCCATGTGTGAAGGGCCGCTGGCTCTGATGGTGATTGTTTTTTTTTGTTTTGTTTGTTTATTTGGCAAAATGTTCATTTGATTTGTGTTTATCTGACTTTGTTAATTATTATTCCCCCCGCTAAATGAAAAAAGTAATAATTTATTATAATCTAGAGACTAATAATAATTGGAGGTGAAGTGCAGCTCTAGAGGAGCCGGGCATGTGGTGACGTCCCGAGTACGCTTCTGTTCCAACTGACCCATATTTATGCTGCGTGCTCCCGTTCTCACCAAGTCCACGCCTTCCTGTGTTCTTCTCAAGAACATACTTGGCGAGGACACGAGTCCGTACTCGTGTTCTAGTGACTTGAGAAAAGGCTTGTGTCTGTGCCTATTGGCCAACGCTCTGACCAATGAGCGCAACTGACTGTGACATAGTAAGCGCAATAGAAAGCTGGTGGGGGAGTGTAAACAAACAGCCTGTCGGTAAAACGGCGGATACGTCCTTCTTAAAAATGAATGAGCGTAGATCCTCTTCCTGCTCACCTTTGAACGAAAACCCCAATTCTAACCCTTTCAAAACTGATTCCAAAGCGGAGTCAAAAATCGCCATCAGAGCCAGCGGTCCTTCAAACACGAATATGCCGAAAGAGGGCCGCTGAAGACAGACTGCCTTTTGCCCTGGCTGCCTTTAGCCTAGGAGGTCCGCTGGTACTTTTATTGAACAACAGCAACAGAAAAGAGAACTTTTAACTTTCAATGGAGCGCTCCATTGAAAGCAGCTGCTACTGCAGTGCATGCTACCGTTCAATAGTTGTTGCCATCTTCCTAGTTGTGCTCCTCCCCCCGCTTTGCATTCAAAACTTCGAAACACATCTCTGCGTTATGATTGGCCCCCCAGTTCTTGGGCCTGGGGCATTGATCGAGGCTAGACCACTCACAGGCAATACTGATTTTGGCCGCTGACGGGTGGGGCTAGTTTACGAGGCTAAAAGACATGAACTTATTTTATCTTTACCCCTTACAAATCAAAACCACACTTGATACTAGAAAATCAGTCCTAATAGTTTGGATGTGGAAGGGGATCTGCAACTGATTTTCATCGTGTTCATGTCCAGGTACCTTGTCCCAGGGCCAGCCACGGCTGCTGGCCCGATGAAAATGCCTGTAAAGCTGGCTGATTGGAGAGGGACAGGCCTTAGAAAAGCCTCTGGAAAAGGAAAAGGGTCATTAGATTTGGTCATGTAACTTCTTTTTTTTTTTTTGACAAACAAAGCAAACTTCTAGAGTTTGCCTTGCACACATTTTTTATATTTTTGTCATCTGTTTTAAGTTTTATTATTCTATCTAATGTGTTGTATTTTTAGACAGACAGTGCAATCTGAAGTCTGGCCACTAGGTGCCACAAAAGTGTAAATATTGCCTTGGAAAATCGAGAGTTTAAAGGAATAGTACACCCAAAACATGATTAGCCTTCATTTTCTACTCACCCCCATGCTGAACAACACTCTGGAGTACTTTTTTGATATCTCAAATGCATCTGGAGATCTGGGAGGTTTCTTGCTGTCTGCTGACATTCAAATAATGGAGGTCAATGGCGCCCGAGGCAGAAAGGTCCATAAAAGTCCACAAAAAACGTGTCAATATTCCTCCATACTGCTCGTCAAATGTATTCCAAGTGTCCTGAGTGGGTAGCATCCAGAATTTACTCGAAACGAAGTCATTTAGAATGTTTTTAGAGCATAAACAGTAGTGTATAGGATTTCCTGAAAGCGCGTTCACGGCGCTACGGAAACCGCGGCAGACCAACCCAGACGAAAGTGCGCATTCACCTCAGCAAAGAACTCATGCTCTTCCTCAACACTGAAGTCCTCAAACATTTTTCTTTCGTTGTTTCTTTCTTTGCACAGGTAAACAGCACATTTCTTCTTCTACGCTTGCATTATTGGCAGAGCAGACGCTGAATGCGCACTTTCATCTGGTTTGGTCTGCCGGCTTCCGTAGCGCCGTGAACGCGCATGCGCGCGCTTTTAGGAAATCCTATACACTACTGTTTATGCTCTAAAAACATTCTAAATGACTCCGTTTCGAGTAAATTCTGGATGCTACCCACTCAGGACACTTGGAATACATTGGACGAGCAGTATGGAGGAATATTGACACGTTTTTTTGTGGACTTTTATGGACCTTTCTGTCTCGGGCACCATAGACCTCCATTATTTGAATGTCAGCAGACAGCAAGAAGCCTCCCAGATGCATTTGAGATATCAAAAAAGTACTCCAGAGTGTTGTTCAGCATGGGGGTGAGTAGAAAATGAAGGCTAATCATGTTTTGGGTGTACTATTCCTTTAAAATGTGACAATGTCAAGGGAGAAAATAGTATACATCATGAATGGGATTACAATTTAGATTTTTTTTTTTTTTTTTTTTTTTACTTCAGATTTTAAGAGCCTTCAGTTCATCCATTTTCAACTTTTTTTTTCACCAGCATCATTAATTTGATTTAAAAAAAAAAAGTGTTTGTTTTCAGTTTGTTTTCATTTCCATTCAAGACAGGTGGGTTTCCTACAAAGTATTTAATAAAGATGAGTAGGGCTTCATATTTAAATTCTGTTGGTTTTTTGGGTTTTAGGTGTGATTTCCACTATGGTCAGTTATGTTTGTAAAACAGCCACTGGACGATTCTATCCATCGTTAGGGGCGGTAAGTTTTAATTATCAATATTTCATTGAATGATAAAAACATTGTAATCAGTGACTGTTTTCTTTACAGTCAGGTGCTGTCATGGCAGTACTTGCTGCAGTCTGTACAAAAGTACCAGAGGCCAAGCTAGGCATCATCTTCCTTCCTATGGTCACGTTCACGGCCGGACATGTACGTGTTTCACAGTTTTTATAGGCATCCAAGTCTCTGAATGTTTAGATCCTGTGGTTGTTTGCTTTTTCTTACATTAAATGTGTTCTCGTTCCTGTATTGTGTTTTTTGCTGCAGGCAAAAGATGTAAATCTGTGCATGAGCAAAGCAAACAAGTGTATGAATGTGTGAATGTGTAAGTATGCATGACTGAATGCACGGCAGAGAGATTGTTGTTTTGCTGCATTCAAGTACATCGGTTTTAATTAAAACCTCCTGTTTATTTGTCTTCAGGCTCTCAAAGCACTTGTTGCCATAGATACAGCAGGACTGATGTTGGGATGGCGGCTGTTTGATCACGCTGCTCACCTAGGTGGAGCTCTTTTTGGAGTGTAAGTCTCAGATTTTTTATTTTATAACTTGGATATATGCCCAGATTAAATGACTAAAACCCAACTTCTATTGCTGTGAGCATTTAAAAAAGCTTATTCAATAGTTTTAATCTGGCGATTTTTATAAAAAAATTTTTTTTGAGGTTTGCAAATGTCATTTAAAATGAGTAGTCTCCTGCAATCTCAGGCTAACTGTTTTGTCTTACAGCTGGTATGTGGCATACGGTCACAAATTAATCTGGAGGAGGAGGGAGCCTCTCGTGAAGCTGTGGCATAATCTCCGCTCTCCAGGTGGGAGGGGATCAACGCCTGGTGGTAGTTCAGGGGTCCGAGGTGGTGGAGGCCCTGGAGGACCAGGACACTAGTAATACTACCTGAAGATGCCTAAAGTCCTTTAGAGACAGAATTTCTCCTAACTCGGAAAAGACTTGGATGTTTTTAATCTGTTGGGAGTGGGCTGTTATTTTTAATGAATAAATACATGAACATTTATGAGACCACGTTGTCATTTTGGATTCTTCCCTCCCATTCTGTGGTGTTTTATTTTCACTTTTTGACTCCATCACAACATACAAATAGTAACCTAGTTCTTTTTATAATTTTGTTGTCCGTCCAAGGAAACTGACATTAAAGCTGTACATTGTTGAGTTTTTAAAGTTAGATAAATCATACTTAGGACAGAAAATGTATCATTAAACATTGCTCTGTTGAGCTGTGATGCCAGCAGAAACTCTTGAGGAAGCTAAAGATTTCAGTATAACAAGATAATTTGTTATACTAAAGTGGAAACCTAAAAGTTACTCAGCAATCAAATATGGCTTTGGGGGAGGGGGTCTGGCTTACTCAACATAGCAGGGTTCAAGTCTCAGTTTGTTAACCATTGCTGGAGGTCATAGCTCTCCTTACACCACTTCCTGTCAGCATACTGTCAAATCAAAGCTGTTGCCAAATAAGGGCTTGATTGTTGTAATGCCAGAGATTTTATCATTGACAGGTTCATTTCAACATGCCATTCTTTATTTTAATGTTAAGTTTATTTTCCATTCTGACATTACTTTAATTTTGAAAAGACACTCCTGTTGTTCTGTATCAGAAAAAAACAGAATGGATGGAATTTTTTATCTTAATCTACCATGGCTAGGGGCTTAACTTTCTTTGTTTAAAAGATATTATGCATCACTTTTGACCAAAGCATTTGTGATACCAATTAAACAAGTGATTCCTTTATTTATTACCATTTAAATTGTTTTACAAACCATCCTTGAGGACCAAATCCTTAAATTGGAACATTTAGGTGTTAAAAGAAAGCTCTGCATTTACACATGAAGCTTTCTTTTCTCCGGTTTTTTCCTAAAAAGGATCACATCATTACATCATACACGTTTGCAGATGAGGAGGCATCCATGGTTCCAGCCTTATCAAAAAATTACATTTTGTTCTTACCTGAAGGACACCGCTCTCATTCCATTTGCAATCTTTGCCATTTACAGAATGAAGAATGTAACTGTATATCAGGACAGAGGAACTGTCCTGATTAGATAAACTATTTGGGAAAAAACTAGTTCCGACACACAATAGGCAGGTAATACCAGGGTGTAATAAACTCACACATTAATTATAATTATCCTAACAGGTAACTTCAGATTAAATCCCAGCAATTTGAATTGCATTATTTGAACCCAGAATGTTTCTTCCGATCTTGACCCCAACTCATGTTTTCAAACTGCATTTCTATATGTATATTTAAAAATCAGTCATTACTCATGTTTAAGGAAAAAAACATCTTTTATTTCATTCACATTCTACAATAATAAATGGTAATACAAATGATTGTCATAGCATGCATGGATTTTTTCCAATATTGTGACGCTATCAATAATTCAGTCAGATTTCTAAACCTACTGTGACTGCTATTTTCGATTTATTGCAATCCACCAAGTTACTTTATCAAAGATGGATTTTTTTTCATCAGTGTCCTGCTATGAGAGCTACCTTCAGGTCACATAGCCCTCGAGGCATCAGCTGATTGGCATGTGAAGTAGTACCAACTAAACAAGCCCACCAACCTAATGAGTGTCATCTCTTATCTTAACCCTTAAACACAGATATTAACTTCTCATCCTTTGCTCTTGTGATTGGCGTAGCTTGGGAAACCTAACTGGGAGACCATGAGATTGGAGTAACAGAGCGGCATGAAGCCATAAATCTTTGTCAACCGGTTGAGACAGTAGGACCTCTGGAGAAAATGCTCAGGACGATGCCACAGTCCCTGGAATCCACTGCTGGCATCTTTTTCAAGGTTGCGAAGGTCAACAGGCTTGACAAAGATCCCAGAAGGTCTTTGGATTGCACCTGACTTGGAGTGTTTTCGTAAATCTAGAGCGACAGCAAAATTCACAGCGATATCATCACAGTTTTGGGTTTCATCAACTAAGGAGTGGACTTCTTTAGGCTGATCCTGAAACAGTTGTAGGTAGCGCCGATGAAAGAAGGCTGCACTGATTAAAACCATGGAGTACCTGCAAGAGAAATAGAATGGAAAAAAAAAGAGCACTCAAACAAGAAGTCAATAACAAGAGGATAAACTTAAAAGGTATAGTGGAGGATTTTCACAAAATTTTTAAAAAACCCACCCCCCCCCAACTTAAAAAAAAAGATGCACAACCCTGTACCCGCTCCTGAGAGGGAACGCTTATATGCAGAGAAATAACTGCCTGCCGAGAATTACCTCCCCTCTCACAAACTTATGAGAAAACAGATTGAAATATCAATGAAAAGGGAACTTTTAAACATATTCTTAATATTCTCATATTTCTTATGTATGGATGCCCTAAAATTGAACAGATAAATGCAAAGAAATTCCTGGCTAAGGAGAATTGACCCCGGTCACAGGAGCATGCATCAACCTAAACTCTCGCACACATTGATGAGAAAGCGGATTGAAATATAAATGAAAAAGCGAATCCATGCATAATATGAAGACATTGATAAGTTTAAAAGTTCCCTTTTTGTTTATATTTCAAACTGTTTTCTAATCAGTGTGGGGGGTGGAAGTGATTTTCAGCAGCCAGGTATTTGTCAGCAAAGAGTTAGGTGAAAATGGGAGCGAGCACGTAGGAAGGCCTTACTTTAAAACATATCATCAGATTGGTTGACAATTAAGAGGGCCACTTATTTTGATGATCCAGCCAGAAAAAAAGAACATCCTCCACTACACCTTAAAGAAAATGTGAGAAGATATTACATGTCGCCTCCAGCCACTTCTGGATTCTGCAACTCAAAGCTGCCATAACTGTAAACACCTGCAGCCGTTGAGACGTGTTTCCGTGGGACAAATCCAACTATTTGGTCTGGAAATTGCTATTTAAAAAAAAAAGGAAATACTAAAAACATGGCCAACATCATGCAGCTGATTTACCAAACCATGCCAATTTGAGTCAAACAGACACTTTCATTTCAAATATATAACATGGAAATGAAACTTTACCTTCCAGACAGAAAAAGCAAAAGTGAGGTCAGGAACACTGAGGAGAGTGTCATCATCCAGCATTAGGACAGCTAAATGGTTGAAAAAGACAAATCATCATGGATTTAAGGAGGGAAAAAAAAAACTGAATAAAAAAACAATAAAAACTGTTGACATATAATGTCAAGTCAAAGTCTACCAATCAGTCTTTTCCTTACGCACAATGATTTCCATTTTTTTTCCTTCCAGGTCTCTAATTTTGAACAGTTCAATTTTATACAAAGAGAAACCATTTAGCTTTAATACATACATTTAGAAAGTATTAATAATAAGAGATTACAAAAATATACTCATTGATGTATGTAAACGTACGTCCCTAAGCTCCATCTTTTGCTGTTGGTTGTTAAATAAGACTAACCATTAGTGGCAATCTCAGGGAAGAGCTGGAGTCTGTTTCTCATTTGGTTGCTCGCCTGTTCTTTGAAGATAACCTGAACTGGATGAGGACCCAAGGATTCCCACAGCTTTGCAGGTGTCTGCTGTCCAATGTTGTTCCAAACAATGATGATCAGCTGCAGATGAGGCACCGCCTGATAATGGTTTAAAAGCTTGAGTAAAATATCTGTGCGGTTGTAGGTTTGGATGATGATGGTAAACTTCTCCTCCTTTAAAGTGTCTGTAAGTGAACTCTGAGCGGGATTCTCCTTTTGTGGCGCTGCCCTGCGCAGGACTCCCAGGACCCCAACAGCACCTCCATGGTCTTCGGCAGGAGGCAGCAGAGCTGTCAAGGCCGCTCCCACCAAGAGGATCAGCAGGAGTGGGAAAATGATAAACTTTCGACGAACCCCGAAGCAGCAACGGAGAAGCCTGCAAAGAAAAGGAGAATGAAGCTGAAAGGTTTCAGGATTAAGATAATCTGATTGTAAATGGCTGCAGATATTATATAAAAAAAAAAAGAAAACTTAGTTAAATATACATTGTTTTATCTTCAAAAAACGCTTTATTGCAAAATGCACGTATTAGAAATGTACATAGACCAGTTTAAAAAAACAAACAGTAGACATAAATAAATACTGAAACATAAACTTAGGAATAAACATTCTAGGGCTGAAACAATTAATCGGATGAATCGGGATTAATCAATTATTGAAATAATCATGAACTAATTATGTAATCGATGAATCATTAAACGGAGTATGGAGACTGTAAAACAGGCCTTTAGCTGATTAACCAACCCACTTGGGGCAAATCAGGCTGCAGTGTGAACGTAGCCTAAATGTCTTCATTGAAATCAGAGATAAATAACTACTTAAATAATAAGTAATCCATTTAATAAAATTTTAATGTATGCAGAAAAATTATTGATAAAAGTAGATAAGGAATGACAATGATTAAGATGTTCGCCCCAGAGCTCAAACTTGAAAGAATTTTAATTGAGACCGCATAGATGTTTAAATATATGCATCTATTCGTATTTATATTTCTTGTATTTCTATTGTCTACTATAAAGACTGTAGGAAAGTATAGTTAGTTTTTATTAAAAAAAAAACATGGATGTTGTGGTTGTTCCTGTTGGAACAGTGTAGATTGAGGCGCCTATGTGCTTTGGGCCCCCCCTCAGTGTACAGTGGTTATTGCCTGGCCACCTTTATTAACATTTTCTGGCTATTTATAAAAAAATGTATTCAGAAAACGTTATTTTCAGAAATACTCCAGAATATTTTCGAAACGTAATTCTAGCGTCACTGATAACATATTCAAACCAGTGATAGATTCGAGAAGCGTATTGTTTTATAAAAGGTCCAAAATCTCAGCCACGAACTGAAGCTTTGACCAAAATGCTTCTTTCCGTTCAGCTCCCTGTGTTCATATTTTATAACAGCGGCGTCTTCACTCATGTTAAACCGTTATTTAGTCATTACTCCCCACAGACATGTACCTATCTATCATGAGACTCACCTCATCTCGTTTTCATAGTTTAGTTTGTTTTACTGAGCCGCCATATTGGATGCGTAGCTATGACGCAACCATCTGATCCGATAAATGGGGTAGAAAACGTAAAATAATAAATAAAAAAAGGGAGGAGATGACCTTCTTTTAACAGCTGAAACAGACTAGATACAATAAGTAACTTTTAACAGCTAAGGTTATTTTTTTCTCAAGAGAAAACAAAGAATATGAAAGAGAAAAGGAGTCCAGAGGTGAATCTATTTTGGATGGTTCACTCCAAACCCGAGCAAAACTTTGGTGAGTTTACGATTTCGTATATTAAATAAACGGAGCCCTTCCAGTGTGAATCGGGTGGGCCTATTACTTCTCTCATCTGTTAACGTAGAATGGTTAAAGACTAACTTTTCTAAACCAAGAATGTATTTATTGCCACCAACCCTGAGCTGTCCCACAGTCCAGTTGTCTAACGGAGTGGAAATCCCAATACTTGGATTAGGTGCGTATGAGTTTACATTTAGGACATGATCATTGAGGTTTCAGTCACTATTAACATATGCATTATTTACAAACAGATGTTTAAAGAAGAATGCATGTTGTTTACAGCTGAGGTCCATTACAGCCTTGCACCAGAATTGATATTGTATCAAAATACAATAAATGTAGGGTTAGGTAATGTAATGTGGTAGTTTTTATTAGACTTAATCTAACAGTTTGTGGGTTTTTAGATGTGAGATTTTTCAAATAAACTGTATTTTCACTACAAAACTGTTTTCCTAAAAAATTATTTCCTCTTAACTAGTATCTCTGAGCAAGACATTTCTAATGTGTGAGATCAATAACATTCAATTACTATAATAATAGAGATTATAGAGGAAGGCTGATATATTTAGGTTTTGATATTTTATTACGTTTTTTTTTTCTAATATCGGACCTATATCCGATATCTATAGTGTAATGGGCGTTTGAATCTGTCAGCCATTGTAAATATCAGTAACGGATCGGGACATCACTGGTCTCAAGAAACATTCAAAGTATGATGAATACTTTAACAGTTGCATTTCAAGCTACTTTATTCTCACCGTGTGTTTTTTTCTCTCACCTTAAAAACGTATTTAGACTGTTAGCTGTCAAACAATAGATGTTTTTCTGCCAAACTTGGATAAGCTGCCCTTTTTTGCTATTGTGTGTCATTATCAAAACTACACCTTAAAATATTTTAAATAGAAAGTCTTTAAATTATTGATTGACTACTTAGAATTTTATCCGCTATTTACTTTTTTGATGAAAAACAAAGAACAATAGTCCACACTAAATCAAAGAAATCTTCTTTTAAGATAAGATTCCTATTTGCTCATCTGTCAGGTACATCTCATGATGGTGGATACTCCCATGATGCCATTGTGTATGCTCTCACTGACTGTGGCATTCGCCACCTGGACACAGCAAAGCGCTACGGCTGTGAGGAGAAGCTCGGTGACGCCATCAAAGAGAGTGGGCTCCCTCGGAGTGATCTATGGCTCACCAATAAACTCTGGCCTGGGGACTATGGCTACAAAGCCGCACAACAAGCATGCATGGATTCCTGCCGGGCAATGGGAGTGGAATATTTTGGTATGAGGTGCAACTAATAAAGCTATGGGAAGAGAGAGCTTTTGTAAAACAAATTTTCTAATTAAAGTGTCTTTACATTTTTATCATTTACCTTTAAAAGGTGTCCATGTTTTTCAGATCTGTACCTGATGCACTGGCCTGAATCATTAAAACCTGGTTGTCCTAACAGAGAGATGAGAGCTGAGACGTGGAGGGCTCTAGAGGACCTTTATAAAAGAGGTAAAAACGATTCACTGACTCCACTTCTTTTTTCAGCTAGCTCTCCATCTTCCCCATAACAAACTTTTGTGCTCTCTTTTGTCTTCAGGAATTTTCTCTGTGCTACAGCCAGTACACAACCCAGATTGCTCCCTATAATATTAATACTGCCTAAACTGGAGTTTTTCATTGCAGGGGTTTGCCGTGCTATTGGGGTGAGCAATTTTTTGGTCCATCACCTGGAACAGTTGAAAGAAGACTGTAGTGTGGTGCCCCACGTTAACCAGGTCATTCTCCCATACTTTCAGTTATTTTATTCTTTAATAATGACAGTCCACGCCAAAGCTCAGAAGTTGATCCTAGACCTAAATATAATCCTGAAAGGCCTCTTACAGAACAGTTTACACAATGTTTGAATTTCTGCTTTATAAATTGCTGTGATCCGAGAGCTCTATTGCTAAAAAAAATGATAATGGAGATTCTTTTCTTTTTCTTGCCCTTAAACAAATTTTTCTGAGAAATAAACAGAAATGAACAACTACTGCTTTTACATTTCAGGCTTAGTGAAGTATTAAAATGATGACTCCCCAATTGAATGTTTTTTACACGGATGCTTTAAAACACTGTTGTGTTTATTAACTGACTTTATCAGGTGGAGTATCATCCTTACCAGCAGCCCAAGGGTCTAATGGAATATTGTCGAAGCGGTGGGATAGTGTTTGAAGGCTACAGTCCCCTGGCTAAGGGTCAAGTGCTCAATAATCCTGTTGTACAGCAAATTGCAAAAAAGCATGGAAGAACGGCTGCTCAGATCTGCATTCGCTGGAGTATTCAGGTGTCTAATTTGTTTTATGGCTACTACATTTAGTGAGGTTTTTTTTAAAATATGTTTTTAACCACTTATTTTCTGTTTTACTCTTACTCTTACTGTTTTACTCTTAGAATGGAGTTGTCACTATACCAAAGTCCACCAAAAAGAACAGGATACAGGAAAACTGTCAAGTGAGTTTTAGGCCTGTTGTTTTTTTCCAGCCTTATTCATGTCCATTCAGAGTGGCAACATATCTGATGGATTGCTTTTAATGGGCTTTAAATTCATTTAATCTAAACTGTTCATGCTCAGTGCAATAGTTTATTGATATTGTGTGAATTTACAACATATGTAATTTCAGTGCACTTTACACTCACTTTAGAGTAACTACAAACAAATCATGCAGGCCTGTTTCTTTAGTTTATTATAAACGTTCTGTTGAAGCATAATGGATAACTTATTTTCTGACTAATTTATTCATTTTCATAGAACTTTTATTACCTTTGTCAGATTCGAGTTATTTTTGTGACCATTGTGCATTTTTCTTTCACTAAACGAGAGAAAGAGAAAAGAGAGAAAATAAAACAAAACAGCAAAAATAGACAACACCTGCACGTTTTTGGGGCCTACAACGTGGGAGGAGGCAAACACGTTCATCCAGTAACATTCACACAATCCCACCCTTGCAACATTATGGACATATACACCAACACTTGACAGAGAAGCGCACAGGAGGACACTAGACATATTCTTACACTCCTCATACAAATATTATGTTCTGCATCTTGGGGCCAATCCCCCTAAGGGGAACAGACCTAGGAGGAGATCCTCAGACCCCCAAGTGTGTAAAGGGGGCAGGCAGCTCTAAAGAAAAGGGAGCTCCTCCAAAGGAAGAAAAGCATGCGTATGTGTATGGTTCTCTCACACCTCACATGACTCATTCCCCCATCATGAGGTTTGACCGAGTCAGGTGTACACCTTTTTTGCACAAGTATGCAATTACATGGTTTTAACCAAAGGCAACTAGTAGGGGCCTCACTTTACCAACTAGTCATTTAACTCTTTTTCTCTTACAGGTATTCGGCTTCCAGCTGGACGAGGAAGACATGGCTACTTTAGGAGGCCTACAAGATGGACGGCACGTAACTTGGGATCCTACAGATGTGGATTAAAGATTCATGAGAAAACAAATAGATTATAAAAATACTTTTTGAAATGATGGATGAGGAAGGTTTTGCTTTTAAAATGAACCATGTAACATGCACCTTTCCTTGTTTAAAACTTTTAAAGTCCCTTCCAGTAGCAACTTTTTCTGTTCAAACCACCTGTCAACTCCATATGAAGTCAAACTTAATTCAACTTTTATTTTATCTTTACATTTTACTGTTAAGTATATAGTTCTTAGCTGATTAACTTAAACAATTATTGCAGTAATTCCACAGTTGAATAGGTCTTAAAGTATCCATATAATACCCATTAATTTAATAACCAATTTGATATTTTGGACGATTAACCAGATCTTTTGTCTGCAATTATAACAGTGGTTTTATATTTTTGCAGAAATTAATTGAAAATATACCTTATTTCGTGAGTTTAATTATCTAGAAGTGGGTGTATGCTTTACACATTATACAGAAAGATATATATTGGATCGGCCACTCTTTAACATAAATTTCTCCATGCAGGAAACCAGATTTCAATCATTTTACATAATAGACTGCATGTTTAAGGATAAAGAAGGACAAGGAAACTCCTCAGTTAGCAATATCATTTAATCTTTTCCCCTCAGCTTAGAATCACTGTTGCACATAAGTTACATTTTGTTTTCTCAATTTCACAGGTTCTTTTTCCTTTCTTCAAACTTCCAGTTTGAGATCCCTCTCGTATCAAACAAACAAAAAAAAAAAAAAAAGCAGATTGTATTATACAAAAATGCAAACCAATTTTCACACAGTGAATTCTCTTACAAAGTCATAAAATGGCGTATTAATGGCTACATCCACATTGGAGGAAGATAATTCTAGACATTCCTTAATGGAGTATAATATACATATAAAAACCTTTTTTTCCTTGCTGAAATCAAACCTGTACCTTAATTTAAGAGATATTTTACAAGGGAGTAATAATATATATATATATAAAAAAAATTCAATTTGTGAATTTCCTCAGAAAGTCTGAGAATAAAATGTGAGCCTCGAACAGCAGTAACAGAGGTCAAGGGTGTGGGTGGCATTTTACCATTAAAGGATATAGGCAGCAGTTTCACTCAAAACAAAACACACAAGATTGAAATAAACATCTTTGCCATTTACTATAAAGTAAACTCCCCCCATACAATCACTGCACAAACGCGTTGCTAAGCTAATAGGTGTTTTCGGCTCATTCCGACCTGCAATGACCCAATCAAGCAGAATGAGCTTTTTGGTAGTTTTGGCTTCCTCACTTTTAGAGCTCATTGGTATGACTCCATCTTCATGACATGTTCATTTTTTTTTCTTTTTAAATCTAATGTTCCTTAAACAAATAATGTAAAAAGAGCATTAGGGAGGAAATGAAAGCTAATCTGAAAGAGGAAACTTCCTGGTTACTCTCACTAGAGCAGTCGTGGGGAAAAGAAAAAGAAAAAAAAGAACAACCAAAACCTGATCTAAAAATCTCAACACTAATACCAGGTACAGCACAATTAAAGGAGAGTTACCAAAAACAAATGAAAAGGGGAAAAAAAATGTGGGTATGTTTTCTACAATACAATCTATCACACACACACGAAAAAAAAAACATCTCAATATAAATCTCCAAAGTTACAGATTTTGTCTTCTTCGGAAGCATATTCTATAAAGAACAACTTTGTTTGAACACAAAAGATTAAGTGAACACACATCAATGCACACAGAGGTCCTTCGTCTGGGAAAGGATAAAGTCTGTGTTGGCAACCAGTGGACAGAAAAACAAATAAAAAAAACAAACAACATTTAGCTGATTCTAAGTAGAGATCATTTAATATAAATGCTGAGCAAGTAGAATAAGAGGTGGCACATTAATAGTGCTTTAGTATATTAATGTATGGATACATACTCATATGTATAGGTGAGCTGTGTACCTAAATAATAAATGTAGCGAGGAGCAGCCTGAGGCTTTAAGTGTGGATGGAAATAAAACTGCAATCCTGATGAGGACACAGAAATCTGTTTATGCCTTAAACAGATTCACCAGAAACTAAGAAACTTTATCAAAGTGTCAGTTTATAAGCAATATGAGGACTCAGCATAACCCCTCGAGCCAGAACATCTCAATCTATTTAACCGTTCAAGCACATAAACTCATGCTTATTGTTTACAGAAGGCAGAGAGTTCTGTGTTGTTATCAGTGGTAAACAGTTTTTCTGTTGAAGAAAGAGCTATAGCAGTACTAATGGTGGTGAGGAAGACGGCATGCGCTGCTAAAACCTAAATTGAAATCCGCTCTAGGGAATGTTGGCATAATTCAGGACAGAGTTTAGAGGCAGATCTCCCTTTCAGTAACCAACATTTGTCGAATCTGAGCTGCAAACATGTTGTCCAATCAACTATGCAGCTGCAGCAACAATAAGATTCCCCAAAAGTAGCGGAAAGTGCAACTATTCTGCAGAGAGGACACGTTTATCACGTATTTCTGTATGATATTATAAAGAGGTAAGCTGCACCACCCAAAATTGTAACAATGCAAAGCAAACAATCAAAATTAAACTAAAATAAACACACAAGGGAAGGCAACTTCATAGAAGTTATGAGCACAAATGACAAGATGATCCCAATGGGGAGGCCTCTGTGTGGCCAGTGAAGATGCTCTGATGAGTGAAACGCCTTTTTTTTTATTAAACTTAATATCTGAAAAATTAACTCATTTATTTGAGTCTTCTAAAGTAGAAATATGTTCTCAATTCTTTGTAATGTAAGGTTTCTCAAGAATACTTTTGAAGATCACCTCACTACTCAGCAAAAGTTGGCCTAACTGAGCTGAGAAATGGGTGAAATTCGACAATTTCAACCTCACACAGCAACACCTAATATTCCTTTATCAAAAAAGAAATATTATAAACATAACTGCAATCTTTAAAACAGAATGCTTTCATTAAATAGATAACTGCTTTCAAGTATGAAACAAAACTATGTTTATAAAATAAAAAAAAAAGACATACCCAGAGAAATGCAATTCTAAAAGCACCTGATGTGTCCATTTCGGCTGAAAACAGGTGGATTCTGCGTTTCCCTCCTCAGACATCTACATCTGGCCAACCTCTTGTTACCATTTTGGGGGCGCGCCCTGAGCCACACGTCGGCTCTTTCCTATACTGCTGTCACATTACAAAACTCAGAAAAGCTCCTTAAAATGAATGTGAGTGTGTGAAAGTGCTTTCTAACTTGTGAACCTCTGCATGTAACCATTCCGACTCTATGGGTAAACCATGAACCTGCTAATGTGGCGGGGTAATCAATTTGCTTCTAATGTGTAATACATTTTAAATAAATATACACCTGCAGTCATCATCACCACCATTAATTCTTCTTAATTTTGAGCCTTGTTAATCAAATAACAGTACAAAAAAACAAAAAAAGAAATAACACACAAGAAATGTTATTATATGCTCTGGTTTCCAGGCAAGGAAGGTCATAAAAAAGCTCATTCACAGAACAAAAAGAAAGAAAATTCATCACGGCAGATACTGCTCATCTTCTAAATAGAATGGGTGTATGTGTGCCTGTGCATGCTTTTCAAATGAGCATTTTTTGTGTCTGTGTGCGTGTGTGTGTCTGTGTGTGTAGATAAATGTGTCCTTCCTATGAGCAGGAATGGACAACGCCGTTTTTCTGCATCTCTGACCCAGTGACGACGGGATCAGAACACAGGCTCAGTGTTGCTGTCTTATTGGCCAGTGACAGCATGGACCCGCCCACCGCATTTTCTGGCAGACTACTGGAGCCGTTGGACACCTCGCTGAATTAGAAGTGGAGAGAGAGAGAGACCACAATAAGCCAAAAGCAATAAATAGAATCGATAGAGTTCAAGGAAGTTTATGCTCACCCCAGAGCCAGAGACATTTCCTCAAGCTGGCTCTCATGCTCTGGCTGTCCATTCTCTGCAGACTGCATTTTGTACTGCTGAACATCATGAGTTACCTGGTTTTCTTGCTAAACAGAAGGAAAATGTATATATATATAAAAATCTGTTGTATTCCAAACTCCTGAATATATTAGATAACTTTATTTATACACAGACAGAGAGAGCCCCTTACCAAAGCCATCTCACGGGTCCTCTTGCCGATTTCTCTCTCCACCTGGTGGAGCTCCAAGCTTAACTGCTCATTGGAGACTGACACACTTGCACCCCCTGCTGGCCATTTGGGCTGAGGTTGCTGTGGTACAACTGCTGTCTTACTCTGACTGGGCTGCACAGGTTGGCCCCCCAATGCGCTGGCCTCCCTCTGCAGGAGCAAAGAGTTACCTGCCGCCTGCAGCGTTGGGACAAAGTGCAAACAAGGAGGGTGGAGACATGAAATATGGGCAAAAATAAATGTATAAAAGACTTAAACAATTGCTTTGGTGCCTCAACTTCAGATTTATCCAACATACCTCCATGTTGTGCATCTGAGTTTGTTGGGTGATCTGCTGATTGACCTGTTGCAGCTCAATCTTTAGCTGTTCTCTGTCTGGGGTTGACATGGGAAGGCTGGGAGAATACAACAAATATCACTACACAACATTTGAAATTCTCAATTTAACAGGTGCACTCAAAAGTTTTCTAAATTCACTCTAAAAATATATAAGTGTTGTGGTTTATCAATCAACAGGGAAAAAATAAAAATAAAATTTATTTACCGCTCAATAAAATGTCCCTGAGAGGAAGAGGCAGTCTGGTGGGAGGGGTATGAAGCACCACCCCATCCTCCATGACTTCCATATGAGTATTCTGCAGAGGGGAAAAAATAATAAAAATCCTGCAATGAAAACCTGGATATTATCACACCATACAGTGCAGCTAATCCATATTTTTATAATGAAAAAACTCAGGTGGAGTTTCCAAGTAGTTAACTAGATGATATTCCAAAACATTTCTCAATACCACTTATTTTTAGCAGAGGTGCACCTAAATAATGTCATTAAAAAAACTCGTTCAGAACATTTCAAGTACTTATTCATAATAATATAATAAAAATGCTACCCTTTTTTGTTTTTATTTTTTTTCCTTTAGTGTAAGACTTCCAGACTTTTTGAACCCAATGCTAAAGCTGTCAACAGTCACTGCTGCCAACCTCTGGGTAAAGGAGGAACTGCTTACCGCGCCAACTAGCCCTTTCTCACAATGTTTACAATACTTGTCACAATACTTAAAAAAATTCCTGGAATGAATCATGATCGATATGAATCAAAACTGAATGGATTTTTCCTTTGGAAGAGGAGCAGCTTTGCAAAAAATGTCATTAGAATCTGTTCAGAATCTTTAAGGTTTTCCTGTCAATTAACAAACCAACAAACATGACTAAAACTTAACCCCCTTGGTGGAGGTAAATACCAGGCAGCAAAGCAAAATGCAGGTTGAAAAAAGGTCTAAAATTTAAAAGTCCTAATTAACTTTAGGGTTAGGCAGCACTTTTCTGTAGACAGACACGTCCTAGTCCTCTTCTCTGCTTCCAGAATTACACTTGGCAACAAGGTGGAAAAACATGTCTGCCCAGTAATACTACTGGGGCTTCTACAGACGTTTAAAAATAAATAAAAACACACTGGCCAATAGCCACATTAACACCACTAACTTGGGCACCATTAATGAGGATGATGTGCAATTTAAGAATAAAATAATAGATAAAAAAAAGACCAATCCGTTAAGAAACGTTAAGTTGACTGGATCTTAATTCCATTAGCCATCCATAAGATTCTTTTGAGAAAATAATAGTACCTGATATTTATAATGCCAAATGTTCCAAAAATTAAATGTGTATATAACAGTTACGAAAATAAGGCCTAGTAAGTATAATTATAATGTAAAATCTTTAGTCCAAACCACACGCCTTCTTTGGTCCTATAACTGGATGCAGGTGTCCTACCTGGCATGGTCATGTGTTTAGAGTTTGGGTTTTGGGGAGTGGAAGCCATAGCCTGAACTGGGAAAGTGGTCTGGTAGCCTGTCTTTGAAGTGCGAGAGATGGCACCGAAGCGTGACACAGTCGGCTGTGGGCCAAAAGGTATAATAGGGTCATCATCTTTCACTTCTGTTCCCCTCCGAGGAGCCTCCAATGAGGGTTCCCTTTGACCTTTATCCTCCACATTCTGCTAAAAACAAAGAGCAGATGAGAAATACACAAATACCTTTAACACATTCTAACTGATGCCTACAGCAGAATTAACTAGCAGTTACCTATCTGAACTTACCATCATCTCCATGGTACCAGGAACCATAACATTTTTGGGTTTGGCATCCTTTGTGTTAATATAGGAGCCAATGGTTTCACAGGACCAGGGGGAATACTGCCCTGCATAGTTCGAATCTCTGCATTTCACCATCCCTTTTGAGCTGTCATCATACTGCACGGGAGAACAAAGTCATTAAACAGACTGACTCTCTGCAGCATTACTGCTCAAAAGTTATTTTTTGGGGAAAAAACAGTGTTATTTGTGTAGGAATAAAATTCACCTCAGTGGGGTAATCGCTGGGGAAAGGATGAGAAAGCGTGGGGGAGGCAGCAAACGGAGGAGGGGAGATCACCTTCCTTTCTGCCAGCTGAGATAACAGTTCCTGCCGTCGTCGATGGAGATAGTCTAGGCTTGGCTGTGAACCACTGTACGACCCCTAATAAAACAAAACAGTCAAAAATACCACTGCTGAACTGTAAACGGTCTAATCCGCAATGATTAAAAACCAAACAAATCTTCATGGCTTTGAAGAACGAAAGTTGACATACCCTGACATAAGCCCTCATGGCTGGAGGCTGGGAACCTTGTGGGTAGTAACCATCTGGAGCGTATCTGTCCCGGGAACCTGGCCCCTCATGGTAGAGGGAGCTGGTCTGCCCCGCCGAGGGTGGAGGAACATCAAGGGGAGCCTGATTCATTTTGACAAGGGGATCCCTCCCAGATGGATAAGGCTGAGGGGGAGGAGGAGGGGCACCGTAGGCACCGTGGTGACTTCTATCATAGTGAGAAGGGTGAGTATAGGGGAAAGGTGGGCCAGAGTGCTGAGATGGGTAGGCGCGCTCTGGAGTACTGTACCCTGTGTAAGGGTCATGGTAAGGGGGTCCTGACTCATTCGGGGGAGGGGGGTTAAGGATGTATTCCCGAGGAACATACTGTGTTGGCTGTTGGTAGGGATAACCTGGGAAAAAATTAAAAACATTCAAACAACTGACATAAAGACTCAATCCTGTTTAAATACATAAAAAAGAAACACCTAGCATGCCTGTTTGTTGGGTCATTTTTTTTTTATGTTAAAAACCAAACTTAAAAGAGTAATTGTTTAAGAACCTTTGGTGAAATAATCAGTAGAAAGGAGTTAAACAGTATATTGTTAAACAAATAGCTTTACTTTAATTAATTTTTTTATTTAATATAATTTATAAACGCTCCAACTTGCTTTTTACCTGAGATTGTTAAACAGTGATTAAGGATTTAAAGATGGGATGGAAAGATGTAAAATAAGAGCCTTCACCGTTTCACAGTGAGGGCAGGACAGTTATTGACAAACGGCAGAGAAATTTCATCAGATTTCCAAGCTAAATCTGAGAACCCACCATAGCAACCAAATACTTTGGCTGTGGTCACACCGGGTGATCAGCTCTCCTTTGACAAGAGCTAAAGAGACCATGTTTGGTTTTTGAGCGACACACTTTAGCAATTACCTGCAGTAATGCAGAGATGTGAAGCAAAGCACTGCTCTCCAGAAGGTAGTGTACTCTTTGAGTGGCCTAAAAAGATGTCTAGAGCATGGATTTGGACAAAAAAGCAGAGGCAGGACCCATTCTTTGATTGGATTATTTTCGCCATGTGATGAAATACGCTCACTTGACGGAAGACTTCTAAGTGTTTTCGTCACTATCGCTATCCATTTCATTGTATATATTCGCTTTGTTGGATAACAATCTCCTGGGGTGCCTTTACTCTAATAAAATTTAGTATAAGCTAAAAAAGCAGAACCAGCAAAACAGCCTTTTCTTTTTGAAAAATTATAAATTTTATCTCCACACTTAAAAATTAACTGTAATTAACTGCAGAAAAGGACCATCAGTTAATGTTTCATCCAACCTTTAACACTCAACGCAATGCTAAGATTCTGATCAATCATATTTATCCTAAAAATATTTTACTTTCACTTTTAATTTAAAGCATCTCTTTGCAAAAAAAAAAACAAAAAAACATGACATGTTTCTACCTTGATAAAATCATGTGAACTTGTTTTTATTTTTTTACCTGCTGGGTACTGTGGCGGCTCATACTGAGAGGCAGGTGGCGGACGAATGTCATATACGTCACGGGGTTGTGGTTGAGGATAAACCGGGGAACCTCTGGGAACCCCAGATATATGCTTAACCCCTGAGAGATGATCTGCTGGCATCCTTGGGTGAGCCATTGCATGAGGTGGCAGTGGTATACCGGTTTTGGGCATGGAGTCCAGGCTAAAGGAAAGAAGGATTTATGAATTGTTATTTTTTCTACCATCATATTCTTCTCTTTAAAATTATCTCAACAGGTAAGGATTTGTGTAATATTCTCTCTAATATAATTATATCTTCTAGGGCATAATTGCACTCACACATCAGGCGGTGATCCCGGGACACTTGGATTTCCTTCATCCACCTTGACCTGTTTAGGTAACAGCTCATATGAGACTGTGTCGGTGCCGCGAGCGACTAATTGTGCGCCGCTGCCATTGGTGACTGGTGAAGGCTTTCGGGTCACTGCTACATCAGGAGTAAGGCCATCTTCTGAGAAAAACACTCCAACTCCTGAGCGAGCCGCCAGCCGCTTATTCATCTTACGATACCTGGCAAACAAAGAAAGGTGTTATAATAGACCTACAAACAATGCAGTGACAGTGAATAAAGCGTCAACTATTTAAACTCACTTCTCTAGTTCTTCCTGAGAGTGGGCAAAGGTACAGCTGGCTCCACGCGGACACCCTCCTTTCTGCTTCATGTCGCGGCACATGTATGTCTTGTATTTGCTGTGCTGAGGAGGCTGAAGGGAAACAAAAGAACAAAAGATATATATTTACCACAAACAGCTAAAAACAAAAACCCTTAAGTGAAGGGTAATCTAAAGTTTGTGTGTCAAAGAAACTGATTTTGTTGTTTAATCCTTACTGAAGAAGTCCGATTAAGACTGACCTGTTGAGGATCAGCTCCTTTCTTGCTGTGGTGTTGAATGAAGTCCACCAAACCCTGTACCACTGTTTTCACTGCTACCAACCCCTTCTCTAGCTGGTCCCATGTCGGAGGAGGAGCATCTAAAAAAGAGAGATCAAGAAACAAGGGCCAAAAAAAAACTAAGAATGAGAAAAAGTCTTTATTTAGGTTTCCCTGAAAGAATTCAGCTGATGACCTGAAGCAACCAATCTTCTGTCTGATGGGCCTCGACTCAACCTCAGCCAGATAGAAATGCAAAACGTTTTACCATAAAGGACTTCACCAAAAACTAGCTATCTGGCCTCTGGAGTGACATCCGCAATGATGTGTTGCTATTAACAACGCCTTAAAGTTGTCAATTTTTAGTATCAGTTATGAGTTAAATAATTAAGTCCAATGAAGTAGTTTCAAGAAAGTTCCTAATATGTCTAGAAATCTCTTTAGTTTATTCATATTTTAACAAAACCAGAAAAACAGCAAGAGCATTTCAGCAGCTAACAGGATGGCTAATTTATTGCTGCACAGTTACTCTGGTGAGCTATAAAGCTACATCTGCCGTGAATCTTGCTAACCTTGTGCTGCAAGCTGGATTGTCAAGAGATACGAGTTTTCAGTCTCACAACAATTCCATCTTGAAAGACTCCAGCTAATACGTCTGTCTCGTAAAAACCAGCGAGTTGGACCAATGACATGCCAGCTGTGTTTTTTGGGGCAGGACATGTAGGATCGATGACAATCAGAAGGGCCTTGCCGGGCATTGGAAACATGACGTTAATCAAAATTTTACTTTGTGTTGCTTAAAACGCCTTCATGCACAGGTGTTTGTCTTGCAAACCTGTGCAAAAATCGTTGCATAGCGACATGATTTCTCCGTAAGCAGCCAACGATGGTCTACATAATAATACCCCATAGTAATTACATCCCACCTGACATTCCTGGTGCATGTCTGAACGTCACGATTCGCTGATATGATTGGCTGAAAGCGTATTATACAAGGCGGGTACTAGCTGGCACATCACCCAATCAGCTCAAAGTATTGTACTAAACATCCTTCTTTTCACCGTCAGACTGAAAGCAGCCATCCCAGATTTATAACGTAGAACTCAATTAAGTTCTACACATATCAATCTGGTTACTGCTAGGTTAGAATCTTGCTGGGTTTGCAGAGTTTTTAAGTTACTTATCCTCTAAAAAATATTCGGATTCTGTTGTTTTAAATTGCAAACTGTGCCGGTTATAAATATGAGGTGAAATCCAGCCTCATAGCATGGAAAAAATAGATGATTCAAAATACCGCTTTGAGATTTTTAGTTAGTCTTTGAGAAATTCATCTAAAATAGTTATAGTTGAAACGACTAAATTCAGACGGATTCATATCTAGTCATCCATCTGGCATATTTCCAAACACAGGACCAATGAAGTTTGCTTTCTTCTTACCAGGACTGGGATCGATGTTTGCCAGCAGTTCTAAGTGGGGTCTTAGTCGGTTGAGGTTGGCTGGGTCTCCAGTCCTTTGCAGTGCAATCGTCAGCTCCTGTACACTTTGAGCAAAAGATGCCGGGGTCTGCAGCTATACAGCAAAGTAGAAAAAGGAGACACATGACACCTCAGTTTGCTGGAATCTCCAAATGAACGGCCCTTTGTATTAAACTGTTGAACCATCCACAATCAAAACTGTGAATAGAAAAAAAGCTTCCCTTTTACATACCTTATCAATAATAGACTGCATATGTGACTTGTGGGACTGATCTCCATACAACAGAGAAGACCACTGGTCAGGGGCAATGCGCAATCCACCCTCCATTGCAATCTGAACTATCTGAGAGTCATGCTCTCGCCGCAGAGCCTCATAAGTACGAAACTCTTCTTTCAGCTGCATGAGGGACGAATCTTCATCCCGTTTGGTAACCTAAAGCCACAGGAGAAGGATATCTTAATACCCAGTTCAACAGTTATCAAATTTGATCTTTATCTTGTAAATATAGCATTATCCATTATTAAAAACTTGTTTCTCTGAATAGAAAATGTTAGAGATAGAGTGAACTAATCCCAAAGCTAAAGGGTATCCGATTAAACATCAATGATCCAAAAACATCAAGGACTGACGGAGATATACCTTGAAGCAAGAAGCCCTATAGAGGAGCTGTACCACATGGCCTATACTGGTTTTAGAGGCCTGAGGGAAGCGTGGTTCAAGCCTTTGGACAACGAACAGAACCAGCACTTTCCTGGACAAAGCAGAACCATCCTCCAAAGCAAGAAGAACCAACTTGAGGGCTTCCTCCTGCATTGCTGGAGTAAGAGAAACCACAATGATGAAAAGTTTGACTAACAGCACAGTTTGTTGTTGGGGTTTTAATTCAATTTACTGAATGAGTACTGGCATCCCTTTGTATCTAACAAACCCCTACCTGGTCCAAGAAACTGACAACCTCGTGCACGGACTGCTGCCCACAGATTAGAGGAGAGCTGCTGTGGGTTCTGGTGCTGCAAAATGAGTTCGGTGACCGTTCGCTCGCCAAGAGACCTGGCAGCTCTCATAGCTCTAACTCGTCCCTCCTCCTCCACCAGCTGGCAGTGGACCAAAGTCACCAGTTTCCTCTGCATGGGTCGACTCAGCATACTTTGGGCTGTGCTGCTCAAACCCACACCTGGAGAGAGATTTATGAGGACATTTCTTAAAAACTATGGCATCACCTCAATTTCAATCCAGCAAACCTGTCCCTCAAAGAATACATGCGTTCTGGACATCTACATAAAAATGTTAACATTTCCAGCATGATAGATGGGGGTTTAATCAGGTGTCACATTATACGAAAACATTACACTTAAAAAGGCTAGAATAAAACCAACACATCTGTTAAATGATTGTAGTTTTACCCTAGGATAATAAAAATTATGACTAAAAATTTAAATAGATATTTTGACTAACTTTGTGCATTTCTTTTATTGGAATAGCAAAAAAAAAAAAAAATTCTTCCAAAGAGTAGAGTGCTGTGCTTTTTTGTTGAAAGTGTGTCCATTCGTTCAATGTGCATCTGTTTATCAACGCTACGTCAAACATTAACATGACCTCTGGCTGAGTAACCTAAAGTGCTTCAGAATGAGCAGTTAGTTAACGTGATAAAAACAATATATCGAGCCTTAGAAAGGAGATTACAAATTTGTTCACCTTTTAAAAGTTGTAAATTATTAAATCCCATGATTAATACTCATCTATAATAAATAGGAAAATCTGTCCCAGAGTTAAAGGATATTGTAAATATATGTCACAGAAAAACATTCTCTTTTTTGGATCGGTGTTTGCATGGATTTTTTAACCAAGTGTTTTTATACATCCATAGGAATGTAAAACAAGGTTTGAAAAAAAAAAAAAGTGTACTTTCTGCATTGATGTATACCATTACTATAGCAACAAAATAGTTACAAAGATATAGTTGTAATTTAGTTTTACTGCTAGAGTGTGGTATTCTGATTGAATGGTGGATCTTCTACCCCCTGTAGCAGAGGTGTTTGCTCTTTTTCCCTATGTGTCAGCCATCTTGGTTTCACTGACTTTATTTTTCCACTTCATTGACCAACAAGTGGGATTTTTTTGTTTGGGAGGATGCAAACGCTTACACTAGATTGGACTATATCCGTAAGTTCCCAAAATTGAAGGTGTATACATATATATAAAAAAAATATACACTGTAGTGATCACAATCGTTTAGGTGCTGATGGCTCGAGTACCTCTGGTGTTGCTAAGGGGTTTGAGGTAAAGGGCCAGCTCTTCCACACATTGTCTCGCCACCTCATAGTTCTGAGTGTCCTCTGGACTTGTAATCAAAGCAACCGGCTGAGCCTTGGGAACCTGGAGGAAAAAAAGCAAAATAAGAAACTTTAAGTGCATCTTGCAGAAACATTCTGAACTTATTTTGTCCCAGTTTGTAGCACCAGCTAAGTTGCTGCTAGAATGTTGAGTATAATCAAAACACTATTTAATGAAACACGTTACCCCCTTAGATAAAACCAAGATAGATTAATACATTTCATACTTAATGATTACACCTATCCCCTGTGCAGGGGCTAGGTACTAGGGGCCACTTACTAAAGCCATAACATCTGGCTCTAGGCCAGGTCCAAAAACTACTTAAACCCAAGCCTTTTCTCACACTGGTGTCAGTGATGACACTAATAAGGTAGGTTAGAAGTTAAACCACTGCTGACCGACTGCTAGTAACAGAGCTATCGTCAGTATTCAGTTGATGGGTAGATGTGAGTGAGAAACAGAGCTTGACAACATACACACAGCTTTCACTACAATGATCCCACATTTCAGAGTTGAATGGCTGGGCTGGGCAAACATCAACAAGGCAACAAAATTTGCTTTACTTTCCATGTTTGAACAACCAAAGGAGAATAAAGCTGGCTTCACAAAGACATTGTTCTTCTCTTCTCCCTTTTATAAGATTTAACTCGTGTAACAGAAGGAAAAAAGTGTGGATCACAGGACAGTCAGAGGCAAGCTAAGGGCATGAGGGAATTTCTTTCCCGGTAAAAATGAGTTCTAGTGTCACAAAGAAATCAAGAATGGGATGATTGAAGTTCCCAGTATCACAAAAGACCAGGGATGACGCATAGGATGGCCTCAGACATCGGCATTGTCTTAACATGAAAAGGCGACAACGTAATTGAGACAGTGGAAATTTAGGTTAAGCCCTTTAGACACTATGGTCCATCACATCAGAGAATATGAGGGTTTACTCTTCACATAATTCTATATTTTTGTTTCAAAAATAACAGTGAATCAAGCTTTTTCTATATTTTGGGGGAGAATGAAATTGTTTTTTAAAGATGGTATTATACATATTATATTAAAAAAACCTGAAGGCAAAAATCCCAGAACTTCCTTTTTCATAATGAATGCGACAGTGGAATAAAGACATAGAGAAAGTAGGGAGGTTATCGTTTTGTGCAGAATGTATGAAATAAGCCCCAATCAAAAATAATAAATAAATATTCCTCTCTTGTCTATTAGTCAGACAGACATTCAGCAATGAGTAAGCTGAAAGCAAATCGGTGTTGATCTGTGTGCTGCATTTAAACATTGATCTGAATTCTGAAATAAAAACAACATCTATGTAGTAGACATCCAGTGCCCTTTGTTTTTGACATTGGCTAATAAACAACGCTAGGAGCAACACTATTTTACCTCTTGAGCAACAAATATTTAAATGAAAAACAAAAACGTTCAACACCATGTCAATACATTCCTTAATGTTGAGCCTTTTGTCACGTGACATTATGAAAGCATGAGGAGATGGAGCTATTAGGAAACTTTACAAGTATTGCTATGCATCATAGCCACCAAAATCGGTCTGAGAAACAACAAGAGACAAAATCATCCTGGTTTATTCAACTTGCTTCATTAAATACAAATCAGGATAAAAAAAAAACAGAATTACCTTTAGTATCTGGAGAGTAACTTTAAATCTAAGACAATAATTGTTCATATCTGGTTAGATATTATGGTTTTATATATCAGCACTAGCTATGTGGGGGAGGTGGGTGCTAAGTTTAATCCTTCTGTCTTGTGTGATATTTGCTTCCAAGTGAGAGCACAGTTGGTGTTTTAGTTCCCATGTTCTTATTTTTATCAGTTAATAAAGGCTTGAGCATTTCCATCCATTAGGATGTTAAATTGGAAATGTATTTTGTAAATAGTAAGTAAATGAATGTTTTTTATAATAACTCATGAGGTACTGACCATAATAAAATGATAGTAGGTAAAAATGAAATTGAAATCAGACAGGAGTGAAACCCTGCTCAGTTTCTGACTCAGAGGTTAATTGGTGGAGACAGTATTTTGCTGTTTTTCAATAAGCAGATTTGTGAAATAAAACTACCAGGTTTCAATATCTTGAAAAAAAACCCTGATTGATTTATGTGTAGATAATTGCTTTTTAAATAGCACAGAAAAAAAACAAAACAGAGAAAGGAAACCAATGGTTTTATAAATTGTTTTAGAAAATATAAACATAATTTGGCTGCAAATTGATTTATGTGTAGATAATTGCTTTTTAAATAGCACAGAAAAAAAAAAAAACAGAGAAAGGAAACCAATGGTTTTATAAATTGTTTTAGAAAATATAAACATAATTTGGCTGCAAAGATTTCAACAAAATGTTAATTGCAATAAAAACAGACTACTATTTTTAGAAGACAGTAACTAAAAGTATTTTTGCAAATGTAGGTCAAACCCATTCATTACCTGGAAATGTAACACAGTTCTATGTAAAATGGGGATATTATTTAGTCAGTTTGGTATCATATGGTGTAGTGTTAGCACAAATATAACCTGAGACGAGGGACAGCCATAACTACAGATGATGGGTTTTTTTGTTTTAAGGTTGTTAAGACTGAGAGTTTCTATTACGGCACTGTCAGCTCTGCCTCACCCTGCTGGTCAAACATTGCCTCATAGAAACACGACTTGATCCACTGTTATAGAACTTAGTAAACCAGTAAAATGTAGTTCATAGCTTAATGTGTGTAAATTGACACATTAAAGGAATCCCCATGCTGTGAATGTTGTGTAAAATATCGTAAGAGGCTATAAACCCATACTTTTCCAAGCAATGTGAACTGATACACTTGTTTGGTAACCAACGACAAAGCCTCTCACACACGTCTTACCTGGCCTCCCACCAGCTGCAAAAGGGCTGTGTTGACAGGTAACTGCTCAATGTCTGTGCTGATGGCCGTCTGGTCGAAAGGACAGGCCTTGCGGTGCAGCTTGTTTAGGCACATCTTGCACACAGTGTGTCCGCAGCCCAAACTGATGGGCCGCCGGATAGTTTCCTCAAACGTCTGCGTGCAGATCGGGCACAGCAGGAACTCTGTCCATTGTGGCGCTTGCACAGGCATGATTATATGTGGATGGGATGTGTGTGTGTGTGTGTATATATATATATAAATTTAAGTAAGAAGTAACACAAAGAAAAATATAATAATTATATATATATATATAGATATATGGAAGATTCCACTGGAATCAAGATTTGTTCTTTTGTTTCTGAACTAATTGTTCTTAAATGTCCTCACACATGGTGGATGGTGGATCACATCTCGTGATGAATACTGTAAAAAGAAAAAGAAGGACAATGGTGAGAATCCCTGGTATATCAAACACTTTACAAAATGTCAATTTACGCTTTCTAACTCAACTTTTTCCAAGTGTTAAAATAAAATATTTGCCTTATAGTTCATTTTACTGCAGCCTCTTGTCTAGGATTAAACCAGGTGAAAGTAAAGCTTTTCCCATTGTGTAGGTCTGGATAGGGCATATTGACAGGAAAAGTTCTTTTTTATCTTAAATGCAAAACATTTCTATACTTTTTCTTTATCTTGGTATATTTACTTGTATAATTTGGTTGCTCTGTCAGCCAAAGCCATGTTCTAGAGTCTCTATACTCCAGTAAAAGAGTAATCAATTACTGAATTAGTTGACGATTATTTCAATAATCGATAATTCTCGATTGATCCAATGTACTGTTTCAGCCATAAAATTAGTGAATTCCTACAAGATATTGCATGTTTAAATAGCACAGAAGATCCAATGTGCATCAAAAAGTGTCACTAAATAAATAAGCATAAAGTTACTTGTCATTACTTATAAAAGACATATTTTGAACACCCTGCTACTTGTCTTTAATTCTGAAAAGGCCACTTTCTGCATCATGAACTGTTGGTGGAATAATAACGTTATTAAAAGCAAATTTCACTCAGGTGTATACTAAACATTAAAGGCAAGTTGTTCAATGGAAAGTCAAACTTTTTTCTAGATGGCTATTCACAATCTATGAATCTGATCATTAACCGAGGGTTAAATATACCCACTAAATGGCAACTTCTAAAACATTTTAGATTTCTTAAGTTCCAACCAGTAGATTAACCTGATAGCTTCATAAAGTCATTTTTTGCTCTCACGGATGAAATCGGTTACTTAAACAAAGAAATCTTAAGAGCAATTTGCTAACATACCTGATCACATCTACGAAACACAATGTAGACAATCGGTAATTAGGTCCATAGCTTATACTTTAATCACAGCGATCACCAATAAAATGCCAAATATAAAGTGATATATTTAAAACGTAAACTGATGTGGACGAGAAAAACAACAGCTGTGGGGCCTGCAAACAGAGCCTGTAACTACTATGACTATGGACAAAGGATACCGAGTTAGCCAACAACCAAGTCTACCGAAAGATGGCAATTCACGCTAGATTTTACTAACATTAACATGACTTATTTGTTCAGAATGTACTTATTCACATCCAAGAGCATGACATTTTGGGTTTTGTTTCAAATGAACTTTTGTGTATGATACATTAACCGATAGGCTAGCTGACTGTTAGCAAAGCAGGCTATGGGAGGCTAGTTGGCTAGCTTAGCTCAGAAGTAAACGTCGTTTGCTCACAAAAATCAATTCCACAATATTCAGCGCTAGTTTGTTTAGCTATAGCGTAGTTATTATTCACAATACTACCTTCTATTTTGACCCCATACTTTGTAGAGAAATTTAGGTGGAGTATTTACATTTCAAGAAAACGATAGTTAGCTAACGAACCGTGGACTGCCGTTTGACTTGCAGGGGTATTATGTAACGCTAGCATTTTTGCTAACAAACAAACATTTCATTTAAATGCGTTTGCGTAAATAGGGGGCCGTTTTTTTAATATGTCAGTTCAACTTCAAAGGTTCATATTGATGATGTGCGTTGTTTTCATCTAATAGGGGCTGACTCGCAGGCGTATTGTTAAAAGAAACACCAAGTGCTAGCAGGCTAGTGAACAAATGCTAGCAACTCCTCCCTATAGTTGGTTTCTAAATATCTTTTTGTCAGCGACTAACCAGCGCTATTGGTCATTAACATCACTTAAACTAATAACATAGCAAAGGATATTAGTTTCCGTGTTGATAGTAAAATTATATTAATAGTTATTACTCACCTATTCCAAATTACTTGGAAGTATTTCATCCTTCTTTACAAAACTGTTGCGATATTTTCCTGCCATGTCGACTGTGCAGCTTCACTGCTGCCGAGGATTCGGGGAGGTGTCACAACAGTATGGCTAGCCGGTTAGAGCTAGCTGGGCCTGGACGTGTTACGTGCGTGTGCGTGTGCGCGCGTATTTCCATGTGTAAATAGCGCCCTCTGTTGACATAAAACAGCTTGTACAACACAAAACGGAGACGCCTGCCCAAAACCAAGGGGCAGAGTAACATTTAACATTACTTACAGTAGTACAGTCTTAAATTAAAGTACTATAAGGAATTCATAAACTAAAAAATTTATTGACAAATAGAGGTGAAGGGAGGTGAAGTATAAAAGATTTTCATGGATGTGAGAAAGGGTAAGAGAAGATTAAATTCTGAATCCATCCACCCATCTTCTCCCACTTCATCCCTCAGGGTCGCAGTGGGGCTGGTGCCTATCTTCAGCAGCCTATGGGCAAAAGGTAGGGTAGACCCTGGATAGGTCACAAGTCTATAACAGGGCAACACATAGACACACAATTATAAATACTAACATATACCAGTTAATCTGGCAGTCATGTTTTTAGACTATGGGAGGAAGCTGGAGTACCTGGGGAGAACCCACAAATGCACAGGAAGAATTTGGAAACCTCATACATAAGGATGTTAGGCCAGGAATCAATCCAAGGACCTTCTTGCTGTAAGGAAACAGAGCTAAAAAGTGTGCCACGGTGCAGCCAAGTGAAGGTACACTAGATTTTACTAAAGCCTTTGTTAATAAAATATCTGCAGTAATCATTGGTGTCTAAGACGAGCTGGATATCAGTCACATCTGAGTATCCACTAAATCCATCTTGGGTATAACGCTTTGATTGTTTGCGAGGTCAGATCCTTTTAACATGCTTGACATCACAGCAGTGCAACAGTGAAGGAACTTCCGACCCGAAGTAAATTCAAGCAAATAGGCTACGGACTTCTGAGGTGTCAGTTGCTCATAAAACAATGTTATAGCCATTTAGGGTCAAATAAAGGTATATATTTTCTTTTTTATTTATTGTCCCACATGCCACTCTTTGTGGTGTGCTCATCTAACACCAATGTCTCTGCTTTTGCTAAACATGCGTAATGCTATAGTTTATGTATCCAGTTAGCTTTGGGTTTTGTTTCTTTGCTCTCAGTGTATTCTTTTAAAATCAATAATAGTTGCAAAAAAAACAGTCTTACAATTTTGTGAGAAAAAGAGGAAGGCGTTAGAAAACTGATGAGTCCAGAGTGTATTTGCTCTAGACTCACATCATGTCACTCAAAAAGCCACTTGGCCATATCTTACCCAAATTTCTGGAAAACTCATCCACAATACCTTTAATCATTTATGGATCTGCATATGTATTACTGTAGACATAAGTTAAAACGGTTTAGTTGTAATTAATTAATGATTACAAATAAGACTCATAGATGACTTACAGAGACACATACCTTAACTTTCCTCGCCTATGAAACACAAACCTAATTCTGAGAAGAGCATGAATTTTGTATTTGCAATCTTTAATGTTTGTTTATTGATGTGAAAATCTCATTTCTGTATTTTTGTTGTCATTTTATGGTCTGTACATTAACAATGAAAATGTCAAATTCATTAGGATATTCTAATTGAGAGCATTACTCCAACACCATCTGTTTTAGAGGGGAACTGATTGTACTGGAGTTGGTGAATTATGTCAGTAGGAATTAGAAATCACCTCATGCAGACCGTCCCTGGCCCCCCATCTAGCAACACCCCTGAGTCCCGTTGCCTCAGATTTAAGGGAGTTCATTGTAAACTGGCTTCTTCACACTGAGGAGCAAACCACTGTCACAATGGAGTTCAAGGGCTAAAAAAAGAGAAAAGAAAACCATGCAAAAAGCAAAAATGAGATCACACTGGCCTCTCCAAAACTATGCCTTTAGATCACCAAGAACATGATCAGTGAAAAAGGGCAGTGCTGGTGGAGTTCATCACTTGCCAGGAGTGGGTTTGATTTTGTGCCGAGGATGCAGACCCAAGTCTGGTTTTGGACATACAACGATAAGTAGTATCGTTGTATAAGTACCCCCCATGAAATATTTTATTAAATATGATAATTGAATTTACATGATTCATTCAGATTAAGGGGTTAATTGGGAGATATGAGCTGTAAATCTATCATACCTGTATCTTGCCACTACTGACTAGCTTAATCACCCATTTCATTCACCTGTCCTACTCTGCCCGGTTTCTCATCACTGCCCATTATATCCACCTGTGCCAGCTTCTATTTAAACCACTTGCTCCCAGTTGTCAAGGACAGATTGCTCTTGAGTCTTTGGTCAATAATTATTGTAGTGTTACTAATTGTGTTCTGATTGCCTGATCTGATTGCCGGATTGCCTGACATGTCTTTGGATTCTGTTGGATTCTGTTGTGGACTGTACCTGGATTTGCCTCTTGACTTTGCCCTCTGGATTGCCCTGCTTTCCTCCGTCATCTGCTCAGATCTGATCACCTGTCAGCTCTGTTACCTTCAAGGCCTCGACATCTAGAACTCTCTGTGCAACCGCTGCGTCTTGTCATGTGGCAGGCTGCTATCAACCATTGTTCTTTGGGCACGGGCTGTACTCTAAACCAGGTTAGTAACTCACATGTTCAGATCATCCTCCGTCAGTTTTTCAGGGTCACTTACCTGTGTTTCCTCTCTCTTGAGTTATCTGCCTCAAACGCCCTAGGCACTGCAACTCTGTTTTGTCGTTGCTTTAATAAACGCTTTTGAAGTCATCCCACTGTCTGTCTTTCCTGAATACTGGGTTTGTTACAGAATCACTCGTAAAGAGAAACAACCCATCTTTTGGCTTCTTCTCCAATTAAAAGTATCCTTTCCGTCAATTTAGACAACCATTTTCAGTGGTTTGCAGCTATTCCCTTATCTTTCCACTTTCAGAAGATATTCACATCTTCCGAGATATTTTATTACCTAAACAGTATTTTCTTTCTACAACTTTATCTGGAGTGTTCATTGGTCATTACAACACTTATTTGTTAACTGTTTATTAACAAACCTCTAAAGCTTTAAAAAAATTTTTTCCTGCTGAGATTGAATTACATATTCAAAGGATTAAAAAAAGTTGACTTCAAAGGCAACACATTGGTGAGGTGTGCAGGAGGGGATAGGCAACATGTGAAGTTAGGATTACATAAGTGATCAGCTCTGAGTCCCTTTCCAGTTTGCAGTTGTGATGGATATGTTAACAGATGGACTCAGACAGGAGACCCTATGGACTTTGTTCTTTTCAGAGTAGACTGTCATTTGTTGTTAGTGTGGGAGGGGTAAAAGACAGTCCAAAATACTTGAGGTGCACTCCGGAGAGAAGATGAAAGAAAATGAGTAGAAGAAAAACAGAAAACATGTGGAGGAATAGGAGGAAGACACGCAAAGACCGGCGGGGCTCCAAGGATAGTGCTATTAAACATTGATGAGTCAAAGTTCCCAGGCTCAACCATCCAAAGCTATGGACAGAGGAGAAGAAGAGAGTGAACACAGGGTGGAGTGGATAGACACACATGTCAGGGATACATTATGACAGAAAAATGGCTGCAAGAGTTAAATGTTAGGTTTACACAGTGGTAAGATCTGCTATAATTAATTTTTAAACAAGATAGCAACAAACACAGCCACTTATGGCAGAGTTAGAAGTGATAAAGCTGGAGATGTTCAATTTTTTATCAGGAGTGACCCAAAAAAGACAGGATTAGGCATGAACACATCAGAGGGACAGCTTGAGTTGAAAGATTCAAAGAGAAAGTTAGAGACAAGGGGATGGCTTAGACATGTGCACAGAAGGGAGAGTTGACATACTGAAAAATGAATGTTGAATTTTGAGCTGCAAGTGAGGATGAATGGAGGAAGAATGCAACAAAGGTTTATGAATGAAGTGAAGTGATGTACTCAGAGGGTTGGTATGGCTGAAGGGGAAAGACTGAGTGAGATGATGACAAATAAGAACAACTTCTAAAGGGAGAAACATAATAAACAACAATAAAGTGATAACTTTATTTAATAAATTAAAGTACACCAAAGAGGTGAAATGCCAGTTAGAGTTCAGAATCTCAAAAAACTGTTAAGAGTGCAATTTTTAGGCTTTTAAAAGTCTGTGATTTCATTTTTAAACATCACCCTTGCTTCCTTTATATTCTTTTCCAGTATAAACTTTGGTGGATTATATTCTCTTTGTTTTACTCTTGTGTAAAGGAGCCCTTCTGAAACTGTTTAGGGTTCCAGTTACTGATTTTCCTTGAACGATTTGATCACAGTCCTGATGTCTGGCCTACTGATATTTAGAGATTGATGAGACAAAATGGAAATCCATTCTGATCTACTCTGATTCTGATCTCCCACTGATCTGCAAGCACCCCCATATTTCTGAACCCTGTTTTGGGAAACAGTTTTTGGGTCCAGCCTTTTTTTCTGCTTTATTCAACCACTTCCAGTGACTGCTCTCTCAGGATTATTACCTCACACCTTACTTTTGCATATTTTGTAGAATTGTTATCACTGTTGGTTAGGTGTATTGTTTTGGTAATGTGGAAGATCCACTGCTTTCTGCTTGTTTTAGGGGAGAGGTTTTCTAAAATCTGCTCGGTCATGCAGTGCAAAGTTGGCTTCATTAAACTGTAGGCCAACTCCTTTATCTTTTCTTTCGGTGGAAATTAGATTTTTAGTTTTCCATATGTGACATTATATTTGCACAAATTTCTTTATGTAAAATGCAAATTTGTTTTATAAAGGAATGACAATTTGGTTGTTTCCAAAGTTCTACCCCAGGGGGATCAGTGGCCCATTTCAAGAGAAACAAGAGATAGATAGATAGATAGATAGATAGATAGATAGATAGATAGATAGATAGATAGATAGATGATAGATAGATAGATAGATAGATAGATAGATAGATAGATAGATAGATAGATAGATAGATAGATAGATGGATGGATGGATGGATGGATGGATGGATGGATGGATGGATGGATGGATGGATGGATGGATGGATGGATGGATGGATGGATAGATAGATAGATAGATAGATAGATAGATAGATAAAAAAAAATTTATTTATATATTTTACAAAACTCCTGTAAGATACTTCACAGGTGTGAGATCATAAAAAAAAGATAAAATCCTTAATTGTTCCTGATGGTAATTATTTAATTGTTTTCCATATCAGCTCAGTTTGGGATTGGGATCAAATGAGACAGAGATGGATAAACTGTTTGAACTAGCACAAATTAGGTACCTCTTGTTTAAAGGAAACCAAATCTCACTTCTATTGCTGCACACCTGGAAGCGAATAATTGACAGAAGATTTTTTTTCTCGACTTTTCTTCTTTTCACTGGAGCAGAGTACTATTGCATCGTGGGAATAATAAGTGCACCGCGCTTACGCAACAGAGAGCGTCACTCGGCAGAAGGGATTGCGGGGCAAGGACGAAATTAAAGCGAGCATTTTTGAATTCCATTTTTGTTAATCCCACTGATTTTCTGAAGGGATTAGCGGACCGAGTAAGATAGAGGCACCATTTGGCTCGCCTGGCTCTGAGCTGATCGGGAGCTGCAGACATTAAGTGTTTATAGAGACGCGCCGTGAAATCTTGATGTCAGTTTCAATTTTTATTTTAATTTTTTGATCTCTCTGGACACATTCTGGCCTCTTCCATCTTAATTTTTTGTTGCTTTTCTTAACACTTGGTCCAGGAGCGATGGAATTACCGCCAGCGCGCTTTTGACGCACGTTCTGTTGGGATGCACATGAATCTGGGATGTTGCGCAAGAATATATAACTTCCTGCGGGCGATTTCATATGACAGAACTGAATATGCATTTCAACATTTCCATTTTGAGCTAAATATCCAGGTACTTTTTATCTGTATGAATTTTTTTTTACAGTTTATCTAAATTACATAATTAATGAGAATCAGAATGTGTTTTTTTAATACTTGTACAAAGCACAAGTAGTACAAAGTACAAAGCTGAGTTTGTTAAATATATGTGTAATGAGATATAATGATACCATAAAGGGCATTATAATGAGTCACAAATCTCAAATACTTCATTTCTAAAACACGATTGTTCAAGCTTTGAAAGTTAAGTGGGTTTTCTTTTCTTGTTTTGAATGATTCCCACAAAATGTAAACTTATTCTGTGTTTATTGGCAGCCCTTTTCAACAGAACAGAATAAAACATATTATAGTGCTTAGGCATGTAAGGTCTCAATGGCAGGCAGCAGTTGCTTATTCTCATTCTAAAGGATTATCCTTTGCCCTGCAAAGTAATCACTGGATAATGCAACGTGACAGCATCCACAATAAAGATCTCCTCCCATGAGAGAGACAAACCAGCAATGTAGAATGTTATTAGGTCTCCATTATTATTATTTATTTATTTTTTGAGTTAGTTTACACATTTCTGCTGTTTTTGTTTTGCTTTGTTTCCTTCAGGATATAGGTGTAGCCCACTTTTTGTGAATCACCGATCCAATGGAGGAGGAGAAATCAGAAGGTTACATTCTTTCTAAATCCACTTGTCCTGTACCCACTGGGCTTCCCATCAACTGGGGACTCATAACCGGCCCTGTTCCAGAGCCTGTTTTCCCAGCATCTTCACTGAGGACCTCACTGCCCCTTCCTCAAAGTTCAGCCTCACATGCACTACAGACCAAAGTAAAATCCCTGACTCAGAGAAGAACAAGAGGCAGGGAGAGGGAGAAGGACCGAGAGAAGCTGGACACAGGTGAGGTGCGCATGGGTTGTCCGCCTGGGCAGATTTCATCTGATGGGCTTCTCAGACAGAGGCAGAGAGCCAAAGGCCAGCTGTTTGTGCCGTCCTCCTCCTGGCGATCAACTGCAGCTAAAGATTTCAGTAGCAGCGATGAAGATGAGGAGGTAGAAGTTCAGGTCAGACTGGAAATTCACAGTCCACCAGTGGACCTCCAAACAGAGCAGGAAACAGAAGAAAACGAGGAGAAGAACTCAGAACAAGATGAAGGCCGGGGCAGCTCATGTGGGCTTGGGGAGGGCACCAGTATCGAAAGTCTTCTCTCAGATAACTCAAGTAGTGGCAAGGACGAGCCATCCCCTGCACCTCATCTGCCTGTCCTCTCCTCCTCCAATTCTAACACATCTACTTCCCTTTCTCCTACATGTTTAGCCAGACACTGGGCACCTCCAAAGGGCTTCTGGAGAGAAGCGCGCCCGGAAACTTTGCTTCTCAATGGGGTTGGCCCTCACAACATACCGTCAACTTTACCTTTAAAGGACTACACCCAGATAGAGTCACCGGCGGAACCTCAGAGCAGGTCCAAACCACCTCAATCTGTCAACAGGAATGAGGCAGAAAGTGTTGTTGAGGACACTGAAGAGGCATCAGTTTTTAAACATTCAGATAGTGTGGAATTTTACCTGGACAGAGGGGAAAAAAGTGAAGCAGATGGGGCTGATTCGACAAAACAGCTGTGCAGTTCGGACAGCTGGGAAAACATGTCTTCTCAAAGTGGAGTGCTGCATGCCGATCTGAAGCTTAGGGTGAAGGAGAGGGCCTACGCAAAGCTGAGGGAAAGACAACAAAACTGCAGAGAGATGCAAGATCGCCGTGGAGGAGAAAGCGTTGACTATTATGGGGATATAACATACAGAGTTGATTATAAAGGTAAGTGTCTTAATGGGAAGCAGTTTTATTTGAAGAAAATACTTAAAGTAACTGATCTCCTCCATGGTTCACTCTTCTATCTGCTCTATAGTGTACTGTTTATGAGACATAGCTGTGATGACTTTAAACTCCGTTTCTCTTGTTATATTTCAGTTCAATTCAATTCAAAAACTTTTTACCAAAGGGAATTTATATCTTGTAGTACTTAAATGTTAGTAGACACAAAAAGATCTTCTCTAGCGAAGGTTCAATTCTTTTAGCTGCTTTGAAAAAAGGAAATAATCATAATGAAATAGTTGAAAATGATTGATCTCACAATGGGAACATTCATTTCTGCATCTTAACCCATCCCCTTGGGGAGCAGTGGGCCCAGAGTGCAGGCTGTGAGGATCAAACCGGGTACTTGCAAGCTTCTCAGTGCACAAGCGCACTGCTCTAACCTCTAGGCCACCACTCCCCCCACTTATTATATGTATGCATATTTGAAAGCAAAATAAATACAAAATGTATCACTGAATTATATATATATATTTCACTGTTATCACAAAAATCATTATACATGCCAAATAAATAAAAATATATTTTCTGCTTTGGGACCCTCTATTGCATGCTTAAAAAAGTCTTATATGCCCTATCATCATAACTGGGGAATGTGTGGAGTTTACTTAATGCTACAAGAGGTTTTACCGAGACTGATTAGGCTTTTAGAACAACAAACATTCTCGGTGTATCAGGAAAAAAAGGATGAATATTAAGTAAAGCGTCCCACGCTGACTTCCAAGCACAATGGACCTTTAAAGCATTCAGGCAGGGGGGCTGATTCACCACTAAGGACTTGAAACACCAGGAATCCTTGATGGCCATTTCAGTTCCCAAATCTAAACTCTTGGTAAATCCTTGAGACAAATTTAAGTCTAGAGAGCTTAGCAGAGAGTCTCTACAATGTAAAGAGATTACATCAAAGGGGACTAGCAATAGATCCCTGCCTCTGTATCCTCATCTATTGAAATATTAGAGTAGAAGACTAGTGGGGGAGTTGCGGCCTAGTGGTTAGGGCATAGAGCTTAGATTCCTGAGGTTGTGAGTTTGAAACCCCCTCCCACAGACTGCCTCTGTGGGTCTCTAAGCAAGACCCTCAACTCCCGATTGCCCCATGATGGTAGCCCACTGCTCCCCAAGGGGATGGATTAAATGCAGAGGTAAATTTCTACAATGTGAGATCAATAAAGTTCAATAATTATTATTAAGTCTAAGAGGATCCCTACTGGTAAAAGGGCTATTTTATTTTTTTGATTCAAAGTAAAAAAAAAAAAAAAAAAAAATTCTGAAACAGTTTACCAACCTTTACCTATGATGGGAATTAGTATGGGGCTATTTTACAAACTTATCAATGGTTTAGCATCTTACATCTAAAATCAGTTTGTCCACATTGATCACCATTCAGCTGTTGCAGTAATTCAAAGCAGCATTCAGAGGCAGCTGCATGTCAGCTCAGGATGTTATGTTGAAATGCGATATGTAACCTGGCTGGTTCCCAGCTTTGAACAGATGTCAGATGTGCAGATGTGCATGAGGCTGTTGCTATTATTAGCAGCCAGCCCAGTGGGGGAAGTGTCCCTGTGTTGGTATCTCAGTTTGAGCCATACTGGATGCCTTTGTATGCTTAAGGATCAGAGATTGTGTACTATCCCATTATGTTTATATTTTAAATGGACTGCTTATATCTAAAATTCAATGAAAAACATAAAAAATGCATATTTATGAAAATGTACTCCTTTTTTAGCAGCAGGCTTTAGGTGTTTTCTTATAACCTTGTATTTAAATTTGTTTAGACCTTTGTGATCTTGAATTAATTCATGACATTCAATATTTAAAGGAGATAGATAATAAAAAATAGATTAATTCAATGTCCAAATGACCCCACTAGATTTAAACATAGATGACTGCTTTCATGTTGAATGTGGCCTCAAGTAAAAGCTACATGAACCTTAATTAGCACCTTATGCTGTAGAATGCTGGAGAAATAAAAAGAGCACAAAAGACAGTGTTTTTGTTGAAAATAAAGCTGTAATTTGACGTGACTTTCCTAGAAGGGTATATTTTAATTGCATCTTATTTCCATCACACATCTGCTCAGATATGTTCTCTCTCTTCTTGTTTTTTGCCAGTATCAGGGAACCACGATGTTCTAGAAAGCACAGACACTGAACTTCTTGCTCAGGAACTGGAACCATATTTGAGGTAAGTTGTAAGAAATACTGGATTGATACTGATTGTATGTGGAGAAAAAACAACCCATAATATATTCCTCTTAATATCCAATGCTTTGCTTAATAGGAAAATTGGGTTTCTTGCAATTTGGAAGTTTTTTTTCAGCTTTCTTAGTCCCTTGATGCCAGGGTACTTATCAGTCTGTTGGTGTTAAGTCAAATTAGGTTAATGGGGTTACTGACAAACTATAGTGATGTGTAAAAAGTCTATATAGTCAATGACGTTTTAACATGAAAAAACAGAGAAACACAAACAGTCATTGTTTATAAATTTAACTGGTCAAAGGGTGTAGTATTTCTGTGTTTTATGTTTTAGGAAGTTTAATTGAAGGAAAGGGTGTGGTAGTAAAGGTGATGCCATCAACAGGAATAGCGGCTTGTCAGCAGTTTAGAAGTGAGCCGAAACATGTCAACTGTGGTTAGTTCTTCAGGAGCCGCAACGCACAGACATTTGGAGGACTAAACAGTTATTCCTCACCTTTAGCCATGTTTGAGCCAGAAAGGACATTTCCCAAATATCCCATTCGGATTAAAAGAAACTCCCTTGAAAATCAAGGACCCAAATTCTTCCAGGAGATACTAGGGAGTCACAGAATCAAAATTTCTTGAGGTCAAGTGTGAGATTTCCAGTGTTATGAAGTCAAAATGTTCACCAGGAAACTGTCGCGCACCCCATGCCTCTTTCTGCTGACAAACTCAGGGTTAAAGGACCACGGCCCTGATGTGATTTACAACCAGCAAACTCACCTGCAAAAGCAAGAAGAATATGAGAGACCAAATGATTCAGACAAACTGAAAACTGCAATTAAAATTACTTCGGCCACAAGCTGATCAACTCCATACCACACAGCTCTGATTATCCTTACGAAAAGTAGCTCAAAACATCGACAAACCTTTCAGAAGGCCTCTCATTTCTCAAGTAAAAAAACAGCAACACCTGAATAATGATTAAATCTAGAAATATCCTTTAAATATATTCCTCCATGTGAAATCAATATAACAGAACAGCTTTGTTTTTGGGACTGAATTACTAAATTAAATAAACTAATGATATTCTAATAACTTTTAATCATAAAGCAGAGGGCAGGCTGCTGATTTTCTGGGTTACTAATTGATAAGATGAAACAAGTTTACAAACTGTAATCTAATAAAACACAGCGAGTTCTCATCTTGACACTCAGGAGAGAATGAATCACACTCTGGACGTTCCAATGATAATCCACGTGGCATGGAGTATCATGCTATCTTTATCACTGGGCAAGGGGATAAAGGCATACAGACAACGAGTTACAATGCAGAGCAGCTTAGCTGATTGTTAGGATAGATGGACAGATAACGTTTTCTTTTGCTGCTCATGGTTGTGGCCACGCCATTGCATAAGACAGTGAAAGCCCTTTGGGAAACTCCTCCAACTCCCATTGTCATTGTGACACAGCACACACAAGTGAACACTGGACACCATGAAATTGCATTTATGCCTCACCCGTGCAAGGGGGCAGCCCTCAATGACGCCCCAAGGGAGCAGTGTGGCGGGACGGTACCATGCTCAGGGTACCTCAGTCATGGAGGAGGATGGGGGAGAGCGCTGGTTAATTACTCCCCCCACCAACCTGGCGGGTCGGGAGTCGAACCGGTAACCTTTGGGATCCAAGTCTGACACCCTAACCGCTCACCCACGACTGCCCTAAGACAGCTTAGGAAGATTCAGCTTCACTCAATGTTAAGTTAATCTTTGTAAAGTATGATGCTGGAAATGTATCAACACAGGCCAAGCTTTGAACATTTCAATACTTCCTCAGGTATTAGCGGCATTCAAAGAAATGCTGGTTATTTAAGCTGTTTACTCTTAAATCTACCATTTCCTTACTGTTTAAATCACACACACAGTATCTTCTGGTTGTAATCTCTGTTTTCGTTGTCATTATCAGGTCACTTCTGGTAATAAGCGATGAGCTACCTCTAAGCCCAAGGCATGAGCAAGCCAAGCGTCTTCTGGAGCGAGCCAGGCTCAAGGCTCGCTCCAACCACTTCAAAGACAGCCGTCCCCGCCGCTCTCAGTCTGATCAGAGATCATCAGTGTAAGTAAATGTTAGTTTGCGTTTATTTTTCTCTCAGTATTCGCATCTCCTTGTTATCCATCGAACTGCTCTTTGCATCGTTTAGTGAGTTATATAACTGTAAGCTTTAAAACCTAACCATGCTCTGTAATTATAAGGCTAAAACGAACAATGCTGTGAAAATATTTGCTTTTGTTCCGCTTATGTAACTGTGAGCATCACAAAGCTTCAATTGAAGAAAGAAGCATTTGGTCAATATGGGATTATGAGTGATTACTTTAATACATTCATAATAATGGGCAGCAATGTTTGAGGCAGATCATTACTTCTACACTGGAAGTTTGAAATCCATGCTCATGCTGTAAAATGAGATAGGACATTATTCTGAATTAGTCCTGGGTCTGTTTTTGGTCTGATTATGAAAACTATAAATAACTTTCTCTATGTTGTTGCTTTCTACTTTAATGTGGCTGAACATTCGAAGTTTTTGATGAGGCCATGATGGTGAAGGAGGACCCAGTCGCAGAACACAAAAGTTCTTTAATGAGGATCTCAGAATAAACTTAAAAAGAGCACAGAAACCAGGCATGAAGATATGAAGAAAACAAAAAGAAGATTCCAGTGAGCCTCTATGAAGACCCAACTGCTTAAATACAGGGCTATTAAAAGGGAAAATGCAAGTAAAACAAGTGAGAGCAATCTGGTGAAAAATGGAAACATCTGCTGAGGATCAAGTTAATATTGAACTGAGGGAGAGGCGAAATAAAAAACAGAGGAGCAGTGGAAAGGAAGGAGTAGATCTAATATAGTGTAAAACAAGGTCATCATAAAAAATAAACACAAACCAGCAGTAGAAAAACAATAAGGAAGAAACATAGTGACTTCCTCATAAAGAAAAAAAAATCTTTGGATTTTTGGAACACCCTAAATGACTAACTATCATAATAAGACCAAAATAAACCAAATAAACGACAAAGAAACTACTGAATATTCCTAAAATAAGAAACAGAAGCAAAAAGATTGTGAAAAATGATGACACACAAAAAAACTGCTCATTCTTTTTGTACAAGAATAGAAATATCTATACTAGTTCTCCTCTACACAAACTAAGTTACACATGGACTCCAATCAGGGGATTGCAAATGCATACATACAACTTGAAGCTTTTCTCATTTTGTGATGCTTTCTTTAATGGGATATATGTGGATACTTTTATTTTTGTTATAAATAAAAGGTTGAGAGGCATTTCTAATCACCCCTTTAGAAAGCTAGCGGGCCATTTCACAAAGCAGGTTTAACAAATTGACAAAAATCCTCAACTCTGGATACGCCCACTCAGAGTTAAACACGTGCGTAACAAGTCTGAAAAGCCCTTATCAGTGGAGCATCAATCCGAAGAGTCACCATGACAACAGGTAACAGGAAGTTAATGCAGTTCATTCTTTAATTGGATCATGTCTAAAGGACATGCTATGCTTGTGTTTTTAATGCCTAATGTGTCTAATGAACACATGGAAGTTTAAACAGAGCCAATGTTCTGAGCTAATTATGCAATAGGTTCAGTTCAAGAACAAGGTTAAGCATCTTTCTCTGTTGCCCACAGTAACACGGACATCCTTCCCTCAATTAACCTAAACTCACACAAATTGTTTAATCTTCCACTTCTGGCATGGATCCTTCTGCTTCTATGCATTTGTTCTCATTCAAATCAGAAGATGGTGCTGTTCCCTTCTCCTTTCAGTCAAGTAAAGAAGCAATTGGAGAAATTGCTTTTTACTCTGTATGACTTCCAGTACCAGACAGAGTTCTGTCATGTGCAGAAATACTCAGATGACTCTGCTGTCATTGGGTCCATCAGAGGTGGATAAGAAGCTGAGTACATGGAGCTATTGAAGAGCTTTGTGTCATGATGTAGAAAGAACTATCTGATCCTTATTGTGAGCAAAACAAAGGATATAGTATGACTGTAGATTACCTTGGTGTTTACCTGGACAACAAAACGGACTTGAGAAGCAACTGTTAAGCCGTCAACAAGAATGGAAAGAACAGACTGTACTTCCTAAGGGAGCTTAAGTCTTTCAACCTTATTAGCAAGATGCTACACATCTTCTATGAATCTGTTGTAGAGGTCGATCTCTCCTGCCATCATCTGCTGGGGTAACAGCATCAGAGCAAATTATACAACAAAAAAACCCTCAGCAAGGTGATAAAGAAGACTGGCTCCATTCTACTTCTCTAGAACATCTGAGGAGGATTTCAAAAAAACACAACTTTCATAAAATTAAGAGACTATCTTCTTCAGAAGACTGTTAACCTCCAACAGCGTGTTTTTAGTTAAAGGCTTGTCCAGATCCGGTCTGTGCAAGACAGACTGCTACCTGCAGCTATCCACATCCAGCCCTATAACCAGCATTGAGAACACTGAGGTCATGTCCTCGGTATTTCCCCATTTTATCTTTTATTGTAATTATTTATTTTTCTTAATTCAGCGAAATGTCAAACTATATGATGACAATTGTTCTGACTTTGGTGTAAAGATCAGCATACATTCTCATTTGTTTGTCCTCATCTACAACAATTTGTTGAATTAAATTATAGTAAATCTGTGGTGTCTTATTTCTTCAAAATGACCTTCAGGGTGTTAATGTTTACTGTTAAGTTTGAAAAAAAAAAGATTGGACGTAGTAATATGATAACGCTTCTCTTTGGAAAATATCATTGTATCTCTTTACAATTGTACCGAAATGTTGCATAATTGTGAGTTATTCAAATTGTGCTACTGTAAAGCCTTGATTTATATTGCCTGCCGAATGTTTTACTGAGATATCAATAGAAATCCCCCCCAAAAAGCTTTTGTAATTTTGTCCACAAGTACTTTTGAATTTACAGTTTTGGCCCTTTGGATAAAAGTTTTGTCAGACATTGTTACAAGACATCCACCGTTAATCTTAAAAGAAGAAAACTGTTTGGTGTCACAAAAAAATATGGGTGAGATTCAGATTCCAGAAGGACCTTTACCCTAAATACGTAACTAGCATCGCGATAAAATAGCTTAGCTCAAAGCATATTAGTATTAAAAGCCCATTAAGATCTGAAAGAGTGTAAAGACAATTAATCCTTTTGGTTTCACTTTCATATCATGATTACTAACTACTCTAAGGAACTGTGGTTTGTTTTCTGATGTTTAATACAAATTCTTCTTAGCTACATTTTTTTTCTATTGGTAGTTTTCTATTTCATCCGAAGCCTAAAAAATTGACTTTGTTTCTGGTGTATTTCTTTCACTTTCTGTTGTAATCAAGTTACTATTATTATAGAGAACTGCCAGGCACAGATGCATATTGATGGCTTTAAAATGTTATTGATAGTTGCTTTTCTATTTTATACAGGAAACATCAGCAAGTAGAAACTCCCAGTCACACAACAGTGCATAGAGGTGTTCAAACTAAAGAGGAGCCTCCATCTCAGGCCTCGTCTGGTCCTCTTCTGGTTCCCACACAAAGAGACACATCTCCGGGTGAGCAAGCAGGTCGACCCAAACGGTATGGCTGTTCCCCCACACGTGTACGCTTCGAGGATGAATCTGAGAAAGAAGCTGAGTCCCGTTATTTGGACAGAATGAGACAACGCGGCAGACCTGGAATGCCCAAGTCCAGAACAAAAGACAATAATACAGACTCCAGCAGCAGTGGCTCGGAGAAGAGCAGAAGCAACAGAAGCATTTCTTTGCCACCTACTCAGAAACAAGAGGATCTTGTGACAACTGATGAAACAACTGTTATTAAAGAAATAATAGTACTGGTGAAAAAATGTGAAACATGTGGCTCCGTAGTCAGGGAACCTCAGCCGGTCTCCTCATCATCGGAGGTGCAAAACAGTGAGCCACAGCAAATCGTTGTCCCTGAGGACCCACGGGGGAAATCAACCCCTGTCTGTGCGCCATCAAACAAACCAGAAGTGAGCACTCGCCCTAAGGCTCCCCTTACTGTTACGTTTGCTGGAGCTTATGTGCTGGGAGAAAATAAGGAAAGCAATTCAGGATGGAAGTCTTCAGGCTTTGGAAAACTGAGGAGGCGGAGTAGAAAAGGCGAAAATCGTTTAGAGTCAGGCCACGGACCTTACGGCCCATCTTGGGCACAGAGACGAAACTCTAATCCACGGAATAGGGTTAACTTAAGCAGAGCTGTTACGTTTGCGCCTGGGAGCCCCGTTGCCTTAGAGCCACATTTGCTGGAGGCATCTGGGGGATTTAGAGAACCGCCCGCCCCTTCGCTACCTATAAAATCAGCTCTGAAGTCAAGCTCTAGAAATCGATCTGCAGTGAGTCAGTCAACAGTTCAGTTTCACGTGTCTCCAGTTCAGGGAGGAGATAGTGGGTCCCAATCTCTAGATTCCCCAGAGACAAGAAGGGAATCTCCTATTTCTTCAAACCAAGGGTCACCAGCAACAAGCAGCCCGGTATCCTGTATCAGGCCTTCCACTCTGAGATACTCCCCAGCTAGACCCCCAACTGATCTTCCATCTGCTGAGATCTGGGATGCAAATTCAGAGGTAGTAGGTAAGTGTACTGTATATGATTTTACTTTTGTAGGGCTGTGCAATTAAACAGTATCAATATATGTTATAATAGACACCTGATCAATGTCAATAGTGTTATGCAAGTTTACCAGAAAAGTTAAACTTGTAATTTGCTTATTGACCAGGATTTTTTGTCTCTTACGTAAAAAGTTGGACTCCTGGATCGGCTGTTAAAAATTCGGTCGCTTTCACCAATTTAGGGATTTAGACTATGGCTATCAGCATGGTTATTAATCACCAACCAAATAAATCTGTAACTGTGTATTTGGATACTGCTGAAAAAAGTGAATCCAGCCTGAGTGATAAATCGTTCAATCTATAAAAAAAACACAAAAGACCAAGGGTTAAAATACAACGGTACCTTTATTAGCTAATAATCACACAGTATTATTATATCTAAAAAATACTCAGACAGTAAAAACTACAGAAAATAAGCACAAATAAAAAGGTGAAAGGGGTTTAAAATTCCTTTTAAAGTCTCTGAGGAATGTTCAAGTTTTAAGGCTCAATGCATTGAAAGTGTCATTTAAGGTAGCAGCAGATGAATGTGAATAAACCCTGAAGCAGAAATGTTAAATGCATTCAAACAGTGCAGTTTCATTTGATTTTATGGTGAAAAATGAATAATGACTCAGGAATGCATTCAACTGTAATGAAGCTGAAAGGGAATGGGTTAACTTAGCTGACCCCAGGGTGTTTGGTCCAGGCAGGTCCAGCTGAAACAAAGGAAAGGTTAGAGCTCACGATGTGGCCTCTACAATGTGACCCGTAGCCAGTCCACTGTCTTCAGACCCACGTTGCTCATTTAGTGGGTTCTAGAAGCATTAGCATTCAGTTAAAACTCTCATAACCATCAGCAGTTGAATCAGAAAACTTATTTCAAATAAGACACAAACATAACTATCTATTCTACCTAGTTCATCAAAGCAGAGCACATCACAGATTAGATGGAGAGAGGAAAGGATGGATGTTACCGTTTTGACTCACTGGAATGGAAGAGACTATCTCCCTCGGTTCAGTTGTTTTTCAGGCCCCGTCTTTGGTCCAGTCCGTTCATCCAATAGCAACTCTTAAAGAGATTTGCATTAATCCGATGCAATAACAACAGACAACTTTGCAGGGGTTAATTTTACAGCTCACAGTAGCCTGGGATGTTTCCCTTTAGCAACTGTGGATAGCTGTCAGTGGCAGCGGCGACTGATGTAGCAGCGGCAGCGGCAGCGGCTCTCAGGCAGCGGCAGGACCAGTATGGCACTGGTCTGGCTTCTAACGGCTCCTCTGCAAACAATTGGGCAATTGGGCCCAGCTGTTGTTCCTTCAGCAGTTAGAACAGAACTGGATTAGCTCTCCTCTGCTGCAGCACAGGGATTCATGAATCACTTTATTCAACTCGGTTTAAATCACAGGAAAAGACGTACACTACGATCAGCTCCTTCTGAATTAAAGGAAAGGACGGTCACTACAATCAGCTCCTTCTGAGATGTAGGAAGAGTGGTCTGACTAGGTCCAGCAAGCACAGAGTTTTCCTAAGGACGATTCAGACGATTCTGAATGTCCGCCCTAACTCCTAAGTCCCTCAATCACTATATAGAGAGGGGACTATTTAGTGGACTTTACAATGAGCTCAGTTAACTTACTATTTGGATGGATGTTCACTACTCTTAGCTCCCCCGTTGGTCACATAACTCTGCCTCCCCGCACACAGTGCATGCACCATCTTTGTTACAGTATTTCTCACCGCTTCACTACCCAACAGCAGGCCGCGTCACAACAAATGATGCTTTGCATGATGTTTTGCACAGGAGAGCTCTTGCAAATCAATCTGTGATATATCTGCTTTTCTAGTGACCATGGATGATCACTACTTTTCAAGATGCATTGTGGTAAATTTTGATACCACTACTTTTTTATCTACTAGACGTTTGGACACTCATTTAAATGGCGTAACCACTATATAGTGATTAGGGTGGACGTTCGGACACAGTCTAGGGGTTTCATGGCCACAGGCCACTGGCAACAGGAAGTTGAATGGGAAACAGTTCCTTTCATAAACTCCACTGAAGGGGTGTGCCTTCACAGTGGAGTTGTTATGACTACATCACTGACATTTGATCTCAGCAATAGAAAATAGAATGCAACTTTCTATAATTTCACTCAACACATGGTGTCCTGGGGGATATACGAAAAGGAAAGGATTTAGCCTCTCAACCTCTCTTCGCCAAACTATGCAAGGTTTGTAATAGGGCTGAACTATTTTCATATTAACTAGGTTTACAATCAAAATGTACATTTCCTTTCTCCTATTCCTCATTTTGAAAAAGTAAATCAAAAAATGAATAAGAAATTATCGATATTACCATATCGAGCAGCCCTATGCTGAAGATACATTTCACCTGTAGTTCCTGTTTTTAATGTTAAGCAGTAAATCCTCCTCTTATGTAAGCAGATCAAACATATTAATCCCTCTATTGTCTTGTAAATTTACTCTATACTATATTATTCCAGTGACCTATTACTAAAATTATTGTCTGAATAACTTTTATGTTCAAAATTATAGTCATTAATACATTAGATGGGACAAAATATGCAGATTCTGACAGTTACTCATTGGTATACAGATCGGTGTAACCTGTTGCTGCTTTGTTTAAACAGGTCTGAATGGAGAAACTGGTCCTGGTTCAGAATTTCGAGCTCTGCGTGGCATGGGTATGTCTCGGGCTGAGGATCTAAGAGCTGAACTGCTGAGAGCTGAACATCTGAAAGCTGAGGCTTTGTGGGAAGAGAGCTCTGATGGTTCCAGGTTTGTATTTCATAACCCTACACACAAATATCCTCTCATCCTACAGCTGTCTCTGCAACAACTGTGCGTGCATCTGCTCCAGGAGGGAGATTAAAATAAAAAAAAATAAAAATCAGGGAAACAGTACTCTTGATATTACTGCTGACTTCTACATGTGACTACTACAACATGTTTGCCCTCTATTGGACAGAGAAAGCAATTACTGTTTTAGATATTACAGTTATTTAGAAAATACAATGGTAATCACCAATATAGATTTCAGCTGACGTGCATGTTGTATTTTATTGCATTTCTGCACAGAATTTGAAAAGCAGATTGCACTTATTATATGCAGCTTAAACACATCCAATCATAGATCAAGCAAAAAGACTGTCAAAGTGGCAAAAACAAGACGTACGAAGCATCCAAACTTACAAATAAGAATATATGAACTAAATGAATAAAGGTTAGTAGAAAAAGAGCTACCCCATCTAATGGGGTAAATGGAAAATGATTATTATTAAAATTATTAACATTCAGGTAAAAAAAGAAAAAAAAAAAAGAAAAAGACATTTTACAACAAACACTTCCAGAGTAGGTGAAAACAAATGCAAACAGGGATCAACATGACTTTTGGAATGAGATCCATTTATTTTTTTGCATATATAAGTTCTTCATTAGATTAGTTATGGATTTTTTAATGACATTAAAATATTTTGATTATGTTTAAAACATTATAAGGATGCTTTTATATGCATTCTTGAACCAAGTATACATTTCTGGTAGATCAGCTCCAATCTAAACAATAATTTTATAGTTGATCTAAATATGACAGAATAGAAAAATTAGCTGCAGTGGAAGCAAAAGGTAGTGAATTTAATGTATGTAATAGCTGAAACACCATAGTGGACAATTATGATGGAGCTTGTTGTAGATTTCTTTCCTTGTAACTGTAATATGGAGACATATGCTGAAATTTGACGTCTATATTTACCTCGCCAAGGAGCTTATCTTTTTAGTCGAGTTTGTGTCATTTTTTTTTTTGTCTGTCTGTACAGTATGACGCTAAACGTTATGAATGGATTTTAATGAAATTTTTACCAAAGGTGCACATCAGTCCACGGAATAATCCATTAAATTTAAGTGATAATCCACATCATAATCCAGATTCAGGAATGTTTTAGGATTCGTTAACATTGTTTGGCAGAACAAGAGGTTCCCCCCTAAACCAGAGAGTGGCAGCAGTGAATACTTATAGGTTCATCATCTGACTCAAAAAAAGTCTACAACTATTACACCGAAGACAAAAACCCAGGAAAGGTGAGCCATGCCTGGCTTGAAGTCTCATTCTGCTGATTAAGTGAGAAAGCAGAGTGAATGAAGGTGAGAACAGAACAGACACCAGAGGCTGCAGACACACGCCTTATTAATAAACTTATGAACGAATTTTAAGGAAATTGTTACCAAAGGGGCTCCTCAGTCCAAAGAGCAATCCTTTAGTATATTGTAATGATCTAGATTTTAGATCATGTGCCAGTTTTAGCTATAGGTGTAAGTAGTAATAGTAGTTATTTTTGTATTCACAGTGTGCAACATGTGATGTCACATTTTCTGATAACACAGGTCACTTCAGGGCTGTACATGTTTTTATCCTGAGTTCTAATGATGAACAAAATAAAATATTGATGTGGACTACACTTTGTTATGATCTTTGAGTATACAAAGCTATTTTCCTTGGAAGTAAATTTACATAAATACACTTAAACAGGGAAATCCTTTCTTCTGAATAAATGCAGAATCCTTGATATAACTCTTGGATCAAATCTGCCTTAGTATAAACTTCAGAATAAGGGTATAAAAACACATTTAGGACCTGTAATAAGCAAAATTACCCCTTAAGTATTAACACTTGTGTATCTCGATGTTTGTTACTGATTTAATATATTTTTGCTTTTACCTTTCATTTTCAGAAAACTTGATGGAAGGCCAAAGCTTTTCTTGCGTCGTTTCTTTTCTTCCATCGGACTAAACAGCGTCGGCAGACTTGTAAAAGGTGGTCGCTCCAGTAGCATGGAACAGCTCAGTCTTCCCACCGTCCAGCGGGCAAGTTCAGCCTCGCCAAGCCCCACACGGAGACCGCAGCCCACCATTCGTATACAGAGAACACCCTCGCTGCAAACCCTGAACACAGTGAGCAAGAGAGCCTTTTTATTTTACCTGAATCTAAATTGTAAGCCTTTTTTAAGCACTATAATAAATATCACAACCTGCTTATTTTAATGTCATGGTGTATTAAACCAAAATTAAGCAAACCCCTTCTTCAGTCAATCACAGCCTATTTTGGTATATGTATAAAAAAAAATGTATATGTGTTTTATGTTTTATAATTTGACATGAAGGCACTACCTCAGAAGCCCTTTTTTTCAACAAGAAATGAAAAACTTGATACATTTCCACTTGTTTGCCACTAGGTGCTCCCACTGGCCCAGCTGCGTAAAGCCTCCTCTGTGCAGAGTTTAGAGAGAAGAACAGATCGCTCAACAATTCTGGGAGAGGTCCAGATACCATATGGCTTGGCACCCAGGTGGGCCTAAAGAAAAGCGGAAAAGCCTGAGTCGGGCAGAGAAACATCTGTGTATGGTTCAAGTGATTCATTTCTAAACCATATTTATGTAATAATGTTTGTTTTTTGTTTTTGTTTTAGCCCTGATAGCCCCCAGATTGAGATTCACAGGGCCTTAAGTGTTGAAGATGTAGTTGTGGCCAGAATGGTTCATCCAATGGGCCGAGTTACCCAGGCTTTCCCTGATGGAACTATCCTGCTGGAGCTCATCAAACCCCCCAGTGGACCCTTTGGTTTCGTCATTTCAAGGGGAAAAGGTCGGCCAGACACAGGTAACATTTCTTTACTTTCTCATTAACTTTTTGAAAAAAAATTTATTCTAGTCTTTTGGACAGTTTAATGCCTCTGACCAGATAGAAAAGTACACAACCTTGATTCAAAAAAATAACCCATTCACGTGATTCTAAAACACTAAGACATGTATTAAATGCAGTTAAATCTGTTGGTCCGTGACAGTAGATGAAATTTAAGTAGCTCATCACAGGAGAGAGAACACAAGAACTTTCATTGTCTGCTACCAACAGGTGTATATGTCGAGAAAGTCGGTGACGGTGGTGTAGAGGGCCTACTGGGCGTTGGTGATGAAATCCTACAGGTTAATGGGGAGGCAGTGGCAGGACACAGTCTGGACCAGGTGACCCGCCTCATGACTCGGGAAAGCACTGCAACGCTCCGCATCTTGCCTGCCCGACGCAATCTGCGCTGAACTGGCTGGATAGACCTGGCAAACAGCCTATTCCCCCTGGAATCACAATCACCCACTGCTCATGCACTGCAAACCGGCTGGATCGTATTGTATATGTGAGACACAGTAGGTTTTGGTAATACTATGAATAGCCAACAAAGAGATCATTTCTTTTAGAGCAAACAAATTCAGCTGCACAGGGATCTTAGATGTTGTGATTACTGTGTATTGTGATATAGAATAGGAATTCAGACCTGGCACCTTTTTATGACTGAACTATGATAAATAGCTCAATTCAACGAATTGTTTTTCTTTTATAAGATGCCAGTTTACTACAAAAGTCACTCTTAAGGTACTTTGCAGGACTAGCACTTCCCCTTAAACATGCAGAAATATATAATGTACTCAATACAATCACATAGGCAGATTTAGATTTGACTGTGTGTATTTCACTTTGATCCTATTTGCAGCTATCCTCCCTTGAGAGCAAATATTCAATGTGTCACCTTGATTAAATTAAAACAAATTGAAATGAATTTAATTTATTTGAATGAACAAAAATGAGCACTTTTAAAAACAGTCATCCCCATGACCGTTTTTGACATTTTCTGGTATTACAACCACTAATTGCATTGTATTATGCTTTGAGATTGAAGAGTAATTGCTTTGGGAATGAAGATGGGAAAGAAAATATTGAATGGTTTCGACTTCACAACCTATTACAATAATAAATCTGGAAAGTTTTGTCTCCATATGTTTCTAACTTCCTTCAAATCAAATATTTGTACATGCATATTTCATTTTAGTTTCAGCTACAGATTATGAGACCATTAGGGTGTGTTCCTACTAGCTTATCTTATCAACGGTTTGGAAGGAGAGCATCTGTATTAATCATGACATAACTCTGCTTCAAAATACAATAACTTTACCCTTATGTGCTCAAACAAGGAATTCTTGCATCTGTTGGATCCATTGAAGCCTGTTGATTACTTTAACAGTTTCATGTCTCACCCTGCTAACCTGAAACAAGTGAGACAGTAACGATTCTTAATTAGATCCAACAGATACACAAACTCATAATATTTAGGATTAATTAAACGCTGATGGACTTGGATTTTGATTTTGAGACACTTGATGGTACTGAATTTTATTGAGGGTATAAGAGTTAAGGCGGCTGAACACAAATGCACATAAATGCCATGTGGCGGAAAACCATACACTATTTCACTTTTACTAGATAAAATAAAACATATATAGATTTGTGGTTGTTATAGGGAAAGAAAACAAACAGGAATAAATAAAAAATGTATCACTTTTATTTAAAAATATATCAGTTTAATATAAAATAATATCTGGAATTTCATTTTTATATGTTTAGTTTGGTCACATTTGTCACATTTAAAACTGCCTGGTATTTCTGTCTTTTTTTTCAGATAAGTGTCAAATTGTAAAGAATCTGATATTGCTCAGTCCAAAGACAACAGATAAAAGTCTGTTTTAGTGAGATGGCCATTGTGTGGACCACATGCTTCCAAACATTGCTTTCACACCACTAGCTGTTATTTACATTTTTTTTTTTGGTTTGTTGCTTGTGAAATAAAATATATTATTTTGTCAAACTATTTGCTTCAGTGTAATACTTTTCCCTTAGTATCCACATTTGTTCCTCACAAAAAAAAATATTGATATATAACAAATATAACATGTTTGGCAGTGTTATGGCCTAGAGATTGGAATAAAATCGCACAAAAATGTAGATTTTGATAATTATGCAAAAATATATGTTGGTGGAAAATAAATATTTATTGACTTATTTACCTATTTTTTTATTATTAATATTTTGGCCTGTTTTGTTTTATGCCTTTCATCAACCTGAGTGGTGGGTAGTGTTACACGGAAAGCTGCTGTACACACAGGATGCAGGATGACGGTCGTGACCACTGTTTACGCAGATGCAATGTGGATTCTATCTATCTATCTATCTATCTATCTATCTATCTATCTATCTATCTATCTATCTATCTATCTATCTATCTATCTATCTATCTATCTATCTATCTATCTATCTATCTATCTATCTATCTATCTATCTATCTATCTATCTATCTATCTATCTATCTATCTATCTATCTATCTATCTATCGGAAGTAAAACAGTGTTATAGCGCGTAATTAAGAATCGTGTGAAAAATCCGTTATTATGATGTACCTTCTACCATTAAGGCTTGTCCTGAATGTGCCCTGATAGCATGTCAACAGTTGATGCTCTGCTCTTTTATCTGATGCCTCCAGAGACCGATGCGTTTTTATCTCCCTCAGCCATGACTGCCACCCCCCCAATCCGTGGACCTTGGGGAACCGCCGGCTATGGAGAACCAATACCTTCTTCCAAAAAAAAAAAAAAAAAAAAAAGATTGTCTATTTAGCTATATATCAATTTTAGCCACTGTATCAATTAAAAAGGGGTGATGCTCATCCATCCTAAGGTAGGCTATGCACAATGTGAATAAAGATTCCACTCTTCTTATGATCTAATAAAACATGTAACGTCTTTTATCTATAAGCTCTAAACATGAGCTTAAAGAGGAGAACCTATTGCTGAGAATTCAAAGTTGTCTAAGGCTTAACCTGAGCTTTTTTGTTTCTCTCATTAAAAAAAATTAAATAATAAAGCACCTCAATAGCGCAGCCAGCACAGTCTGCCATACCTCACGTTGTTACAGGCCGTTGCGCTTTGCCTGTTTTTTTTTTTTTTTTAATGCCGTGCCCTCCACAAGACTATATAGCCCCAACGACAGCCAAATAATAATTAATCATTTCATAAATAATGGGTTTAGGGGCTTATCGGGAATGAAGAGGCCGCTGCCGTGCGCTTATCTCACTCGGCCACATTGCGGCCTGTGTTCCGCTCCCCATACAGAGAGGGAGCGCACTGGATGCGGCGGGGAATAACTCTCTCTCTCTCTCTAACTCACACACACGCACACACACACACACACACACACACACACACGCATACTGCTCCACAACTGGTAGGAAAAAAAAGAAAAACCTCAGACATGGATGACCCGCTCACAAAATGGCTCCACTTACACAGTAACATCAACAACACGGCTGAAACGGTAAGGAATCCCTCTCCATGTTTAAACCGCCGCTTGCGTCGCTCCTGTTGTCGCGGTAGCCATGGCATCGGGTGTATTTTATTGCTCTAATGCTCTAAATGTTTCCTCTGTACTTTCTAATATTGTCCGACCGGGTCGAGGCTGTATAGAGAGAAACGGATGCGAGGCCTGCAGAAGAAATCCCCGAAATAAGAAAAAAACGCGACTATTATCCTCTGTTCGGTGTTTGTTTTTTTAACATTTGCAGCGTTTTATTCCGTTTTATTATACCTAGGACACCTAAAGCTGATATAAAGTGGGTGAAAAATTGAGTATTAAACTCCAAATATCCGTTGTAGCAATAATAGCATTATGACTCTCCCAGAGAAAATACATCTACAAATAATTTCTTATTTCTGTTTAGAAAAAACAATACAAACAAACCAACAATCCGATCCAATCGATGGACTATATTAGAAGAAAATCTGAGAAAATATACCTTATTTTTATGCATAAATAGAGACCGTGTCTATGGCAAAAGAAATTAATTCTCCTATACAAATAAAGAGCTACATCTAATTTTTGGTTTATAAAACGCGAATTATAATAAAACGTGATTTAAACACAAAGAGAAAAAAGACATTTGCTATAGTGGACTACATTACTGTTAAGCAAACATTAAATTAGGAATAATTAAGGATAACTTGGTAGCCTGTCGTGGAAAAAAAATACCTGAACAACCTTCATCTTATTGGGAATATATTTAGCTCTGAAAAATAGTTGTATATTCTAATAAAAAGTAGGCATTTTTAAGATGAAGGTAGAATTATAATCCTGAAGGCATTTTTATTTCTATCGCTTTGGTTATTCGATTAGCTGAGAATTGGATATTAAATAAAAAAAAAAAACATCTAAAAAAGCGAGCTTAACTGGTTAAACAAAAAGATAAAACAATACCTACAGTGCAACGATATTTTGGACGGGTTTTTTGTTTGTTTTGCATTGATCTGCCTATAGTTTTAATTTTGCATTAGATATTAATATCTGTTTGATTGTGAAAGCGCTGTTAGATTAATATTAATCAATAACTTGTATTTCTAAGGACGGAAAAAATAAATTGGTGAGAAATTGTGATATGTTTAGACGATTAATTAAGGAAATGTTTTCTTTAGGATTTTGTGGGAGTTTAAAAAGGGTCACGGTGTAAAAATGATGGAAAAACGGGAGCAGGAGCTTTGTCCTGGAAGTCCCGACGCAGGATCCGGTCCTGGAAAGCGAGAAGACTCGGCCATCATCTCTAGACACAACGGATACAAGGAGGAAGAGGAGCCGGTGAGAGAAAGGGGGGAGGAGGGAGATGAGGAGGAGGAAGAGGAAGAGGAGGAGCAGGCGGACGAGAAGGAGAGGGGAGGGAGCTTCAAAGGGGCTGAGGAGACGGATGACGTTCCGCTGCAGAACTCGAGCAACGGGTCCAGCATCAGCATCATCATCAACGGCGTTGCCAGGGAAACTGCCTCTCTCAACGCCCTTGACCTGAAAAGGGAAGTACCGGTGATCGAGCTCTCCAGGAGGGACGCTATAAAAGCGCTAGAGCAGAGGACGGAGAGCCATTTCGTGCCGATCACGGAACTCCGCAGACCTCCACCGCTGCCATTGCCGCCGCCGCATCGAGACAACGCTCGAATGGTCCAGCTGAGCCCAAACGCGTTCCCTGTCCCGGCCCGGGCGATGCTCTACAACCTGGCGCAGCCTCTTGCCGCCATCAACAGGTACTAATGAAACCAGAAAAAACTGCTATTTTATCTCCACGTAATATCTCTGAATTATGGATGTAAAGTTGTTCAGAAATATGTTAAATGAGAAAAAAGCTGTGCATCAATTTATATCTTTGTTCATCAATGTATTAAAAGTTGTAAGTGATGCAACGATGTTTATCTCTTATATCTCATTGATCTGTATATATTTTTTCCCCTCTTTTCCTTTTTTATCTTTTTTATTTTTTGTAGTCTTGGAGGAGAGTCAGAGCAGTACAGCATGTACCCCAGCAACAGGGTAAAGCGCCGCCCGGCGCCTTATGAGGTTGAACTCGACGAGGGTAGGCGCATTTTAGATCTTTATAAGTATGGTAAGATGCACTTCTGCTGTGTGCTCCTTCTGCCAGTACAGTCCCTCCCCCTCTAAGTGTCTCTCCCTCATCTCCATTGTCATTCCTCCACTGACATGGACGTATAGGCCTACTGTTCCCAGTCTGCAGAAGATGCACTGCAAAGGGGAAAAAATGAGTTGAATAAGAATAGCAATTCTTCCTCACAGAGCACATTTCTACCTGGAATATCAATAAAATTACCCATTATAAGGTAAATTTGGAGTACATTTGAAACATTATTTCCAGTGGTGCCCACGCACTGTCATAAAAGGGAGGAGAATTGGGGTGCTGCTGCCTCCATGCCAAGGTTTTAGTGCAGAGTGGGCTGAAGGATTAAGATAACCTGGGTGTGTTCCAAGAGCAACAATAACCAAAAAGACACTTCTATTTGGGGTGGAATAATAAGACTACCTGCAAAGCTTTTTTAGTGTGTATTAAAATATATATATAGAGAGAGGGATTGAAGAAAGGGATTAACACATCCTCCCAAAGTACATTCCATGAGGTATGGCAGGAAAAAAGAAATCTGTGTCTCTGTATTTTTTAAACATCTATGTTTACTTTTGAGAGCTTGGCACTCAATAGTTGAAGTTTTACTTTTTTTATTTTACCTTTAGAGAAGCATTCAGGTTGATCTATCTTAATACAAACTTAATAGATTAAATGATGAGGTTAGAACTCCCATAAACACAGTTATTTCCTACACTCTGACAAGCAAAAGCAGACGATTCTTTCATCCTGAAATCCTTAGTTGCACATGTGGTGGATTTCTATCTGCAATTTCTGATAACTGAAGCTGATTAAAAAAAAATTGTTTTACCCACATGAAGATTATTATTGTGTCTTATACAAACAACGTAAACACACACTCCCAGCCATTCAAACATGAAGCTTGAAGTTTGGCTACAATAATAGGTTTTGTATTTTAAAAAAAATCTCTGCATTTAGGACAGTTTAATAAATATTATTTTAAAAAGGGAGTTTCAGATAATTTTTTCTACCCATTTACAAAAAGCATTTCGGTGTGTCAAAATTATTCATAGATTTTGAAATAATCCAAACATATTTAACCCTTGAGAGTTGTGCAGGCAAATTAAATTAGTTCTTATATTTAAACTCTGACCATGCTGAACAGTGACTATTTATATGCAAAGTTAACACACTCTCACTAATTCACTTAATGTTGAAATGTAAACAAAATTAAGAATTAATTTTATTTTTTAGAACTCACAATAGCCAGGATAAATTTGCGATTTTTATGAAAAAATGTTTTTTTTTATTTCACCACATTAGTGTATCTTAATAAATAAATACTCATTAAATTTAGAGTACAAAATGAGTTTAAATGCCATTTACCCTTAATTTTTGTTGAGCTAAATGAGGGATTTCTTATATATTTGAAAATCTTTGGATGTATTGAGGACAGATTTACAAATTTTGGGTTGTCTTGGTTTGTTTTTTCTCATAAGTGTTGTGCACCTTTTTTGCTGCTTTAATTCTCTACTCTTTTGAAGATGTGCCATTTTAAAATAAAGACAAAAATTTAGTAACAATCTCATATTGTGTTTTATTTTAGTTTTACTGCCATGTTAACCTACACCATTCATTTCTGTCTTCTTTTGTCTTTCCATGTCCTTTCCATGTCAGCTGGCCAGCCAAAGATTGTGCGTCGCATCTTCACAAACAGCCGTGAGCGTTGGCGGCAACAGAATGTAAACGGTGCATTTGCAGAGCTCCGCAAACTCATCCCCACTCACCCTCCGGACAAGAAACTGAGCAAAAATGAGATTCTGAGACTTGCTATGAAGTACATCAGCTTCCTCTCTAACCTTTTGGAAGACCAGGACGGGGGAAGAAATGTCGGCAGCACAACTGATGGGGACACAGGCCTGCTGGTTGGTGTTCCGACCCATGAGGGAGGCCCTCAGGGTGCTCCACACCAAGAAACAGCGGTGGACCTAGTAAGGGATGATCTTCTGGAGACGATGTCACCAGGTTCCAGCTGTGGTAGCCTACCTGATGGCGATGCTGAGGGGAGTCCCGAGAGCTTCATGGAGGACCAGGACTCACCTCCAGCAACAAGGACTCTAACAGCCTCCCGCGGACCCTCACTGCATCTGGCAACTAGGGATCTGAGGCGTAATGGACGGCCATTAGATGGTTCCAGCCGACGATGATGCTTACACTAGGAGATCATATTTATGACGTCAAAGACTAAATAAAAGCAACTACAGACCATGTGAAGAGTAGATTTCCTTAAAACCCTTTATCTTGAAGTAATCGGTTAAGGAAGAATTGTCTTAAACATAGAAAGTGAAACATGCACCTGAGACAATACAGTTAAATATCGTAGTTTAATTTGATCCACTTGTAAATTCTGCATGTTTCATGCTCTTAGCCGACTCTAAGACTATACATTTCTACATGTTGGAAGTTCCAAAGACACTGTGTGAAATGAAAGCATAGAAAAAAAATTTATGAGGCAAAGAAATATCTTAAATCAAGCACCCATCATTTAGGAGATGTTCAGTAAGGAGTTAATTGTGTGCTAAGCCTGCAATCACCGTTGATTACAAAACAATGCATTTGGTATAGAACCACTTCGTTTAAAAAATTCTGCAGGAAACCTGACCTAAAATGCCAAGACATAAACTTCAAAGTGAAAGTGGAACCACTTTCATTGGAAAGAAAAATAATGATAAAATACATTTACTAGAAGCTGTTACAGTCCAGTTCGTCTGATCTAGTTTACGTATGTATTGTAAATTGTATATATTTCCACTGCGCATTGTAATGAGAATGACTTCCTCGCGACGAGGTTTCCGATGTAACATAGCGGGTTTGTTAATAGGTTTGTCATCGAAAATGTCTTTTAAGTGACAAGATTTAAGAAAACAGGGGAAAACAGGAAATGTAGACATCAATGTAAAACTATTACAGGAGGATGAAAGTGCATCAAATGTGGTACCACTTCAGTCACATTAGACTGTATGATTAGAAAATCATACAAAATATTTTAACAGACTGTTAACCAATTACACTTTGTGTAAAATAACATCAAAAACCCATGTATTTGAAATTGTTGTGGAGGTACAATATAGACAGTGCTCTTAAAGTGTACAAAACGTGGGTCAGATGAAATCTTGAGGTGACTCATGAAGTCGTTTTGATATGAATGTTTTCATGTTTTTTTTAAACTATAATGCAAATGTAGTTTAGCAAGGTACACAAATAAGTCCCTTTGTTTCAGTATTACATGTGTACATGTACACTCCCACCACACCTACTACCCCCCTTCACCCCACCCCCATCCTATTCTCCACTACCTTGCAGTATTAATATAACAAGAACACCAGCAGTTTTCTGGAAGTTAAGTATTGCTCACTGCTGTTGGTTATTCTGCTTTTGTAGCAGAACCTGGTAGCTTATCTTGGTACCTTTGGTATTTTATGAATAACAATAAAGGAACATTGTACGTTTGGTAATGACATATTTGTTGTATGATAGCTGTACCTATAAATATATACAATGTTAAAGGGATGGATTTTATACAAAAACAGAATAAAATATGCAGCGGAAGAATGAATTTTTCTGTGGTTTATATCCATTGTAATTTAATTCTGTTTCAATTTTATTCCACTTCATTAGATATCAGTTCGGTTTGCTTCATTTTGATTTTCTTCAATTCTGTTTTGATTAGGTCAACTAGGTTCAATTCAGTTTATTTCAGTTCAACGTAATCCAACTGAGTTCAATTGAATTTAGTTAATTGTGATCAAACTAATTGGAGTATAGTTGGATTAAATTCAGTTAAAATTATTTCCATTCAACGCAGTTCAATTCAGGCCAGGTAAATTTGATCAAAATCAATTTAGTTTAGTTCAGTATAGCTCAACACAATTAATTTCAGTTAAGTTCAACAAGTCAAATTTTTTAAAAATTTAATGTTATAAGAAAATTCGATTTCATTTAATTAGTTTCCATTTAGTTTGGTTAAATTCTATTCACATTTTTAGATACACTTCAGACAAATTCTATTATATTCATTTAGGTTGTTTTTAGTTTTTATAACTTATTTCTCTTAAACACCATTCAGAGTCAATTAATTTCCGTCTTAATTAACAGTTCAGTTAATTGTAACATCATGTTAATGTAGTTAGGTTTGATAAAACTCACTAGAGTTCTAATTATTTGAAGTGTGATTATATGAGTTATGATCACTCTATATGAACACTCTATCTATTCTGTTTGAGAACTGATGTGTATTCATCATCTGTTAGGTTTTTTAATAATACAGCTGTAAAAGATAAATTCTTTTTTGTAATGTAATGCCAAGCATCTTTTTCCCGCCTTATCTGGGCATAGTTTTAAGTTAAAAACCACCACCTCCTTTGAGAAACTCCCTCAGTGGGCGCTGCAACCCTCACTTCCACCTCCAACAAGTGACAACTTCCTGTGGAGGTTACCATGGCTTGCTGACCTGCAGGATATCCTGCCATTGTGAAAGTGGTTTTTACAGCCTATACTGCACTCGTTTGACCATTGTTGTGTCTGCATTTTTGTTAAAACAGGCTTTAACATCAAGAATTCACTAGCCGTAAATAAGTCTCTAGAGCCATGGAAAATTCTCCATGGCTTCGCTAAGTTGTCTTTTATTAAGAACCCCCCCCACCCCAAAATAAAAATAAATATATGTCTCTTCATGTGAAGTTTATTTTAACTTTGTTCGACGGGCCGTCTTACCAACTACTACCTCAATGCAGCGCACTCAGACAATTCCAAAGGCTATAATTGCTTCCAGAGAGCATCAGAGACATCCAGGTGTTTGGAGACCTCTCCTGTGCTTCACTCTGGCTTAGCTGCAACTCCACTGAGGGGCACTCTAGGTTAATGCCTGCCAAACGTTTACCTGCTTCAGTTTTCCTGACTCTCAGAAAAGGCGCAGCCACACAAAAGGGAAGGATAGAGGGAGTATATGAGGGATTGAAAGCCAGGGAGGGAAAGGATGTGTGAGAGTGCATGTTTATGTGTTTTTATGTGTATGAGCGCTGGATGGTGTGTATGTGTCTGATTTCCATGGATCTGTTGGTGTGAGCCATGTATATGAGTGTGTATGTGTGTACGTTTATCAGCTCTGTGCAGATGGGTGGCAGAGTGGCTCTTGCAGCCAAATGATTCAGTATGCTAATGAGTTGTTATCTGTGGTGCTGCAGGAACAATATACTGTCTTTCTCACAGTGGGAATCCAGCCTGCTGGGAACAGATTACACTGCACACACCGCCAAGGTAGTTATTTATATTTTCACATCGAATAGTTGAAAATACATAAATGTACAAACGCACTTAGACACTTGCACACATTTCTGCCACTGGGCGTGTGTGTGTGTTTGCTTAAGCAAACAAGCAAAATAACATTTCGACAAACAGACACAAATATAGCACAATCACCATAAGCAGCAGCAAACATAGGATGGAAATTTGACAAACACCTTGGGTCCTTTAGCAGAGGATGGAGATGTCATGAGCGTTTCTCTTAAACAGGTATCATTGTTATTTCTGTCTTATTTACATTAATGTGTACAAATGCTGTTCTACTAATTATAAGGAACTCTTAATTAAAACAGAATGCTCCTCATTAGATATGTGGCATTAAAGAAAGATATTCTTTGTCAATTCTGTTTTGGGTAAGTGAGACAAATGTTTTTGAAGGAATTAACTAATTTTGCTCCCATTTTATAAAAAACTCGTAAAATGTCTTTAACTGGACTAAAAAATAGACATATTTCTATTTACTAATCTTTATTCCAATCCATCCACAGATCATGAACATTGATGCCTTTTGTGACTTTATTAAAGACATAAATATCATTAAAATGTTGTACATATAATATAATATATTTTCCAGAATTGAGCTGCTCTAGGTGGTTGAACGTAGAAGCAGCTCTGCTAGCTTGCCTCTGATATTCTTTTTTAAGAGAACTTTAATGCACCAACAACACCTTATTATTTTAGTTATGAGTAACTCCAATATTTAATTTCCCTTTGGGATTAATAAAGTATTATTTATTTGAATTGAACTGAATAAAATTATTTTAAATATTGCATCCTTTTATGTTTTCATCTTTATGTCATTTTGTAGTACGTATGTGTTCATGTGCACCGTCTTCTTTGGCATTATACCACTAATAATTAGACTCCATCTCAAAAATAGAGATAATCTGAAGAAAATAAAACTTGTAGATGTGGCTCTACTGTTTTAGATGTATTGGACTGGCAAACTGTATGTAATATATCATTAATAATTAATATTTAATAATAAATTTTGCATCTAATCAAAAAGTGTCATATTACTTCAGAACAATACTTTGTAAATTATGTTAGACTTTCAAAAGATCCAGGAAATTAAAAGATTCATTTTCTTCTTTTTTTTTTGTATGTACATTTAATTTATTTTTGAGGCTCTCACGTCCGGTTAGTTAAAGACGTCTATACTTGTGTTTTGTTTTTCATTCATCAATCAGTGGAATTTGGTAGTGCTTCATTTGCAAAGATACAGATAAAAATGAAAACTCCACACTCCTGAATTAAAATGATAGCAGAATGTTTAATTCGCTACCCTAACCTGCAGGCATCTTTTCCTTCATTTTTATCACTTTACATACATACAATAATTTACAGAATTTAACTGGCAAATGTTTGTAATTTAAATACATGTAACTATGAGTTAAGGTGCAGTAAAGTGCTTTAATATTATGCTTTATTTTTGAAAAAATATATCAAGCTCCTATACACACAAACACACCCCAACTTGTCTCACTTACTGTATGGGGCCTTTCCACTGACTTCCATAGATTAATTAAAGGTATAATGAAGATTGTTCTTTTTCCGGGTGGATCATCTAAATAAGTGGTCCACCTAATTGTCAATCATTCTAATGATGCGTTTATGTAAGGCTGTCCTACGTGCTCGTCGCCAATTAGCTGTCTTTTTCTGCGCATGTGCACTTTTATTTGCTGAGATTTGGTTTCAGCCATTCATTGATGCTCACGTTTCTCACCGCGGTTCTTTGAAAATGGCCATGCATAGTAAAAGAAAAAGCGTCTACGAAGTGTATGAGAAGAAAAGAAAGGCCTCTGAAGAGAGAAACAAGACCCGAGTGTTTCTGGGAGATTCTTTCACACAATGGCGTACACGGAAGCACAGGTCAGGCTTCCCACTGATGCCACGGTTGCAAAGTTTCTAATCGACAGGTAAAGTTTGCCATTCTGTTTGGAGAAATCCATTTCACATCACTGCTAGCAAGTTATCTACCTCTATATTTTAACTCTTTAAGGGAAGATAATTTTATTTAATTTGTAATTTGCATCGTTAGTAGTTATATGGTGGCCACAGATCCTTATTTACCCAAATATGTCCACATTTCCACTGCAGCACGCACACACATTCAAGCATTTCGTGATTTTTTTTAAATATAGCAGTATTTTTTTTTTAATATAAATATGCATACGCCATACTTATATATAACCTTTTCATATATAAATATGGGTGAGGTTAGATCCATCCGAGCGACCGTCTTATCATTTCGTACCCGTACATCCTTGAGGAGAAATGGGCACTGTGCATGCTCTCGCAGGTGTTTAATAGGAGTTCCCTCTCTGATGTGCATCTTTTAAAAGACCAAACTGGTCTTTTAAAAGATTTAGGAAAATCCTCCACTATACCTTTAATTCCATTAATTTCTACAGCCTAACCGTGTCCCTCACTCCAAACCTAACTATTACAGGTTCAGACGTGACCCTAACCCCTACCTAAAATCTATTTAAACCTTATTCCTAATTGTGACCCTGACCAAAAACAGCGTTTCCCCTCGTGGGGTCTAGGCATCTGACCTGCCACAAAGAGCAGTCGGTCCCCCTAATGTGCTGTTTTTCTAGAAAATGGACCCTACAGTGTATTAAAAACAAGTATTCCACACACACAACACACACACACACGCACACCCCCACACACACACACACACACACACACACACACACACATAACCTTTAATGTTTAAAACCATTCATTACGATTAACAGTATTCAATGCATTGTCCACAGAATTCACTGATTTTACAGAATTACCATGTAATTTACTTTTTCAACATCCCTGTAAATCCTTATGAATGTTTTTTAGACCATACAAGTTATTAGAAGACCCAGCAAGCAGTTTATTGATGGTAACACTAATGTCTTTAAGTCAGTTAAGGAAATGTGGATTAAACTAGTTTGAGTCAGTCAGAGGAGATCTTCCACAGTCCAGAAAAATTCAAACAAAACCTTTATTATGTGAATTCTGTAGAGTTCTGTAAGCGGTTTTATCTTTAAGATTGGATTTTTGACCTTCTTCTATCTGCACGTGATCCTATCTTATTTTCATAAATATAATCTTTATATTAGCTAGACTGTAGGCTGATATCAAAGATAAACATATTGTGTTTCTAGTCTCTGCAACATGTTTCAATTCCTTAACACAAATGCAAAGCTACATTATGGCACCAGTAGATTTTGTGCAAACATTAAGCATATTATGCCCTCTAGTGGTAACATAGTTGATGTTGCATATTAATGGTCTCAAGAACTGAAATTGTGTTTCTAAAATTTTAATTTTCTTCATGAGATAAATACTGGCTTTAAAATAAAGGAAATACATACATTAATTTTTTTTCAAGCAGTGTAATTTTAATGCACGATAATCAATATAATGACGATCCTTCTTCTCTCAATGCCCTAGTACAGTGAATCATGCAAGCTAAGAGTTCAGCTTCTACAAATACAGCAATTGGAAAAGAAGCTAGCAACAAAAAAAAAAAAGCAATAGAAGATGTATTCAATCATTTTTCATTGAGTTTGGTTTTACATTTAAGTCTGGAAAAATCAGGAAGCCAGAGAAGGTGCTGTCATCCTCACTGCTGGAGTAAACCCCGTTCCAGTCTCTCAGAGTCTCCAGCCACACCTGGTCGCCCTCGCTGAGCTGAATCAGCACAAGGTTGGAAGCCTGATCAATGTCCTGGCCGTAAAGAGAATCTCGTGACCTCACCTTCCGCACCCCATTAACCACCAAGGCTAACCGCAGGGGTCGGTTACGCACCGTGATGTGATAAGTGAGCAGGTAGACTCCTGAGTGAGTGACGTTGAACTTGTGCAGTGCTGGGTCCCAGTTCCCATCCCCATTATAAAAGATCTTATCAAACTTCACAGGCAGTCCAGGAGGCGGAAATGACCTGCTTGGGAACAAACCCACACTGAAAGCAGAGCGAATTGGCTCTAATCTCTCACCTGGGTTGCCTTTTGGGCCCCGAGGGCCACGTACACCTTTAGCGCCCCTCTCTCCCCTAATTCCTGCCATTCCCCTTGCACCTGGAGGCCCTCTAGCACCACTGTCTCCCTTCTCTCCTGGTACCCCCCTTTCCCCTTTTACACCGTCAGTCCCATTTGCTCCAGGAGGGCCCATCTCACCTCTTGGACCAGGGGGCCCAGGATCACCAACATCACCTTTCTCCCCCCTCTCACCAAGTAAACACTCTCCCAGACGTCCCTGTTCACCTTTCTGACCCTTTGTCCCAGCTGGTCCTGGGGGACCCATGGGGCCAACAGTGCCTTTAGTTCCATTGTAGCCAAGCTCTCCTTTCTCTCCTGGGTCTCCTTTCAGCCCATGGATCCCATTTTCACCCTTTTCTCCTTTGGGGCCAAAATCACCTAAAGCAAGGGGAGAGTTTATTCAAAAATAGGAGAGAAATGATCAAATGTTATGTACCATAGGACACACTTAAACTGTCTACATGCATGATTGTCCAGTGAGATTTTTATTACTGGAAATTCCCACCATACATACAAATAGATAAAAAAAACAAAAAAACATTCAGTTTATAAATGATGCACAATAAACTGCAATAAAATAGGCAATACACATGGAAGAAGAGAAGAAAGACAAGAACACTTTATCTACAGAATACTGTGGAGTAATCCACAGAACTTTACAAGAGATCAAAGGAAAGACAATGAAATAAAAAATAAACGTTTTTTTATTTATTCTCAGAAATGTTCTGTGAAGAAGTCACCATTTAAATTTTGCTCAAAAACAGAGCTCAATAAGTCAAATTATTATAATAACATAAAACAACACCTCGCTTTAATCTCATGCATTAGCAACTGGGCTGAAAGTTTATTAATGAGCTCCTTTGATTGAAAGGTGTGTAATGTTTTTGCTTCTTGAAAGGAATTAGCAGTTTCTGTACATCTTTGTTCCAGAGCCAAGGGGAGTAGAAAATAAATGCTACCTTGCCTTTTTCAGTTCTGGTCCTTCAGGCAATACTAAACTGGTCTGTGATGATCAAATGGATTTACATAGTTCATAATTATCAAGCAAAGTATTATCATTCAGTCAAAGACCATTCAGCAATTTGTAGATTATCTATCTCCCTTAAACAGGAAGGCTGTGCTCTGACTTTAGAAATGGTGCAGTATGATCCAACCTTCTGGTGTTGGTGTGGACTCTGGCAGCTGCACTCCAATTAGCATGGTCATTAAAGGCATCATCTAACTTAGGGGAAAAATGCAGCCAATTTTCTGCACAGTAGTTTTGATTGAAAACTTTTGAAGAGTTTTTAGGGGAAAACTAATGCAGACAAGCAAAGAACCAGCTGAAATGTGTCATTATTAAGAAAATGCTCTTTACACATTACAGTGCAAAACCACCTGATTTAATACCTTTGCAACCTAATTACGCAAGTGCTAATCCTGAAGTGGGAAGAAGGTTACTTTATCATAAACCAGCTATGACTGGGCTCCTCCTAAGATTATTTGACTAAGGAAACAAAACTAAAAGCTGGACTTTTCTTACAAAGTTTCAGAAACAGCTGAAAGGTCCAGTTTTCCTTAGAAGTAAGAAGCAATGCACTTAATCACCATGGCCTTTAATCTCACAATAATATACAGAGCGATTGGTCAAGGTTATCTAATACTGGGAGAATATAAACAAGTTAGAAGGGAATTTTGTGAAATATTTTTAATAAGAACTTGAAGACGGAACAAAGGTGGATTTTTTATTTTTTTTTTATTTAGGACTTGATCCAAAAAACAGAAAGGGGAACTCAACCTATTTAAAGGAATAGAAATAGTCCAATGAATAGATGAATGTATTTTTAAAAATCTTAGAAATTAAAAATGTAAAGAAATGAAGGGAAATAAATGAAATCATGCAGCATAAGATCCCCACAACCAAGATGTAAAGAAAGGGTCAGATTTGCACCAGAGCAGTGTCATGTAGGTTCCTGTTAAATTTAAGGTTCTGGTTAAATTCAGTATGTAGACATGTTTGATACTTACTGCCTATTTTATTCTTCTTTCTAAACATTAAATATGGGCCAGTTTGTGTTCATTTTGTTGCATGTTTGGGTTTTCGTGAGTTTTTACTGACATTTTCTATTTCCAAATGAAAAGCATTAGCATGTCCTTATTTTGACAGGTGATCTTAACCCCTAGAACCCTACGGACCCACCGGCGGGTCCAGCTGCTACATGACCTTGTAATTTTACCAAACCCCCAGTATTGATGTAAAAAACATATTTGGCACAGTTTGGTGACATTTATGGATAAGTGTGCCAAAATGGCCTCTCCGCCTAAGAAATTTCTCACTAATACCATTCTAAAATAAATATGATTCATCTGATTGAGTCCACATCTTGTATATTTTTACACAACATCTAGATTTGAAAGACTGTACTACTTTTTTGTGCTATAAATAATATTTTGGTAGTGTTTTGCAATGTTTATTTCAAAGAAAATTTTGGCGAGGTTCAAAAAATGCAAAATATTTTGTATTTTGTCCCTAATATTTCAGGCAGGGTCAAAGCTACAATGGTGCTCACACCAGAAAACCATTCTATGACATCTTACCTTTACAGACGTACCAAAAGTTTCTTCTTAAATCTAATAGCTTTGAGGCTATAAGTTATTTACTTTTGTGTGTTTTTGTCAGGCAGAAATTTATTTATACCCCCTTAGGGTGTAAGAGGTTAAAAGAATTCACACACCTTTCTCTCCAGGTTTTCCTGGGATACCATGAGAGCCTGGTTGACCCATCGGCCCTTGATCACCCTTTTCACCTGTGGCGGGTTTCGTGGAAAGAAATGCAGAAACATATTTTATACACAAACCAGGATTTTGTGACAAGCAAACTTCTTGTCTAAAACTATAAGAGTCTATTTCTGTTCATTATTGCCCTACCTTTGTTGCCATTTAATCCATTGAGCCCAGGTAATCCAGTTGGTCCTGGAGGCCCCTGGGGTCCTGTTTCTCCTTTTTCCCCTGGCAACCGTAACAAAAATGAAGAAGGGTGTTGTTTTTGCCCCCAGAAAGGGATTTTCTTAAAATGAATCACCAGCCTTACCTGGGGGACCACTTTCCCCCGACGGCCCTGGTGGCCCTCTCTCTCCAGTCGGCCCTTTGGGACCTTTTTCGGGCCGGCAGCACTCACAGACATTGAAGAAGCATTCATTATAGTCAAAAGAATAATTCCCATGGGTGTTTCCAGGGGGTGGCATCGCATCAGTGTGATACTCAGCTGGGAAGGTGTTACTGTTGAAGGTGCTGCTGTCCGTAGGGGACAGGGAGTATGCATCAGTCATAATCCCAGTTGCTCCTTCTGTGTGCAGGCTGTTGGAAGGAGAGGGGGCTTTTGTAGCTATCGGTCCAAACCTTCCTCCCCCACCTAAACCACTGGTCCCAGTTTGTGGAGGCTTGTTGATGTTCTGAGGTTTGGGCCAATGTGTGGTCCTGGCAGCAGAAGTCAGTGTAATAACGGAGGCCATAAAGACAGTGGTCACCAGGATGAGATCAGGGGATGGCATACTAAATGATTAGGTTACAGTTAGAAGGTGCATTACTAGGCATCTATAATTTAAGGATTTGCAAAATAAAATCCTGTTTTCAGAAAAGCAGTTTAATTTTAAAAAGTCTATCAAAAGGTTCATTTTTTAACACACAACTTATGGGAAGGGGTTATGTCTTCTCTGTCAGATAAATCAAAAACAGCATTTCATTTTGCATAGGAGGTAAATGGAAGTGATCTGAAAGATTTCCCAGTGAGCAGGTTCCAAGACTATAAGGAACTGCATCCATGGCAATGTTGTTTTTCTTTGATGGAGGTGTGATAAGAGTGAAATTTATGTTACAATTTACCCAAATGCTCAAGACATTATTATCAATTATAAAGAGCAAAACTGCTAAGTGGAAGAAAAACAGATCCAGTTTTTTTTTTTTTTTTTACATTTTTTTGTTTGTTTTTAACTACATTATATTATAGTAAACACTTTTTATTTTTTTTATTTGCTATCCCCTTTGCACTGATCTTAGTTATGGACAATAGGTTCACAATTTAAACATCACCATCCCTTTTGATATTAACCATTGCTCTGACTGTATATTAAAGGTTTCTATCCTTTAAAAAAGGGAACTTTCTGGAAAGTATAGTTTTTATGCAAAACTACAAATACTTCAGGTGTCTTTCAGAATCTGCAGAGCCAAATGAAATGTTTGGAAAGTCTGTGGTAAGCTCCTAAGGGCTAGACAATGCAGTCAAACTCAGAGGACACAGGCCATTGTGAACACACATATGACAAACCATGATGCCTTTTTAGTCTCACTTCTCTTTATTGAGTGCGACAACACTTTCGAAAAAGCTTTTCTCTCAACCAAGTCTGCTGCTACCTCTAGAAAAAACAACTGAAACTGTAATAAAAAAGAGGAAGTTGCTGTATTGAGAAAAGAAACTGAGAAATTCTGTGTGGTGAAGATTTATAGAAGTCATGGTTTGAAATAACAATGTTGGATGTGGACTTTCAAAACAGAACTCTGTATTGATGGCCTGTTTTAACAAAAAGTAGATTAAAGTTATATGCTAGTTTTCAAGGAAAAATACAGCAGCCAGTATCTGTGATTGTACTGTTTGTGAGGTAACCATTGATTTAGATAAATTGAGCTGCGCCTGAAATACCATTTATACATTCCAATTTAACGAGAAAAATACAATGAAGGAAATATTTTCTTCAGTTATCAAATAGTTTAGAATTGGAAAGAACGGGAAACTTGATGCATAATATGACAAAGCTGTCTAGCCTACATATTTAATACACAGGTTTCTATCATCAGAATTTCTATTTCTTACATTGTTTTCTATTTATAATCCTCTTTCCACTAATACTCTTAATATCCCCCAAATTTTAACATCTGCCTTAAATAAAGATTGCTTTAATTGATTGATTTAAGGTTAACTTTAAAGTCTAATTTGATGATCTAGCAAAGATTTAAACAAAATCAAGAATCTATGCACATTTTACCTGGTGATGTAGACTATGATGATTCTCACTCCATTCCAAACAAGCAGCAACTGGTGGTGTTTATAGCCCCCCCTTTTTATTTCAAATGCAGCCCAACTTCAGCACCTTTAAGCCAAGGTAAGAACAAAGCAGTGGGGGTTATCAGGAGGTTGGTGGGCTGGACTGAACATATTATGTGACTCTGTATTGGTAACAAAGCAAGCTGTGAACAAAGAAAGACTTTCTTCTTTGTAAATAGGATATACAGTGTCCCAAGAGCACATGAACTATTAATGAGTTATCTACCTGTTTTCACGAAAACAGTCAAATATACATAGAAAAAGATAAATGTGCAGCATGCATTTTATTTAGACATACAAGCTCAAACACAGGTTGAAGGGAAAACCATCTCATAACAAAGTAAGTGTAAATAGTAGCAACCACACCTTCTGGCAGCACCTCAAAGCAGATCAATGGATCAGTGCACACCTTGTGGGAGGAGGATCAATGTCCAGCAACAGGTGGCAAGGTAACACTGAGCCAGCCATTTATTTCCTTGATCTATCATCGGGAAAAGATCCCCTCAGAAAACCCAAGAAGCAAAGTGAAAATGAAGCACCAATGAACTGATCTCTTTGTGTCAAAATGTATAACATTAAAGTTAAGTTTCCACGGACAAAGCCTTTTCAGGTTTTCTCTTTCCATCATTCAGCTTCCTGGCAAATCTAAGAGTTCAACTGTCAAGATTTAACTCATTATTTACAATCAAAGAGTTACTAAACAGAAGTCAAAGATTGCTGTTGAATCTCTGGATTCCAGTCTTGACTTTACTGGAATATTCTAACACAAGAAAGAAGTTTGATCGAATACACACTATTATGGGTTTTGTTTTTGGGGTTGTTTGTCCTGCTGGGAGGCGAACTTCTACTTTAACCTGAAGTATTGTTTTGCTTCTAACAGGTTTTCTTTCAGGACTATCCTGTTCCTATTTTCTTATAAACTCTAACTAGCTTCCTTTAACCCGTTGACATGCAGAATACCCACAACATGACGCTGCACGAACAAGACTTTCATTTTATTTTTCATTTAGGAATGGCTTTGGGCCACTCTTGCATAAAAGCAGGATTAGCTGAATTTGCCTTTTGGAGACAAATTCTGAAATCTGAGCTTTGACCCTCTGCAGGTCACCATTAAAGTAAGGAAGGAAGGTTGTTCAGAGATATGAGAGTAGAAAGAATATTCAACTTTAAATAATAAAAAGCAGCTTTAGTCAGGATGTTTCTGGGTTTGCCCAAATATATAAGAAAATTTTCACTTTAAAAAAGAAAAACACAATGCTGCTCCAAACTAAAGATGTTTTGATTATTTCTATGTAGCCTGAGTTAAACTTTCCTGATTATCTGCAGGACTTTTGGAGCGTGCAGCCAAATGTTCATGTCTGAGCTTGAAAAATGTGGTTCTGGGATTTCAGATTCCTCAAGCAGCCCTGCATTAACAAACATCATTCATCAGAATGTGGGCTCACATTATCAGACAATCGGCTTTGGCAGCATTTCCAAATGTTGTGGTACCAATGATAAGATGTTTAAATCCTCTATGTCATCGTGTCTTTCATTCCTACAGGCAGGAATTCTAGAAAGAGGTGAGGGTTCCAGCGTACTAATTTGGCTACACAGCTGCATATGAATGCATTTTATTTTCCCCTAAATAGGAGAAGAACTGTATACTCAACTACATTTTGAGCAATGAGCTAAAAGTCACATTTGATCAGATTTACAATGTCACAATCCACCTAATATAAAGCATTAAAAAGGGGAGATTGCAAATTAGCTGAATTTACATGCAGCTGATACTTTATGTTCTTCCACCGATGCTTATCAGGTAATAATTATTCACTTAAAGTACACATTATTTCTTATTAGTTGGAATCACACAGCTGAGGACAATGCATGTTTGGATTGAGCAGAAAAGTTGGGTGGGTGTGTTATGGTTATTATAAACTTTTGAAATGTTCTCTTCCAAAGCTGAGGTTATTTTGCCACTGCTTACTAAATAATAATAACTGAACATCATTTATCTCACAATGGAAAAATTCACTTCTGCATCTTAACCCACTGCCTTGGGGAGCAGTGGGCTGCCACTGCACGGCGCCTGGGGACCAATCGAGGGTTGAGGGTCTTGCTCAGGGACCCAGGGTCCAAGCTGTGGGGATCGAACCAGGTACTTGCAACCTTCTCAGAGCAGAAGCACACCACACAACAGGCATCGGAGGAAACTGTCCACAACCTCAATAGTCTAATATCTTAAAGGCTGCTACATATTCCATGAGATATAATGCTAAGTAGCTTAGTCATAAACTAAAAAAATATTGCTACTGCATTGGCATTTACTTAATCATATTTAATTACTTTAACGCAATTCTTTTATATCCTACCCTGCTAACATGAAGCAATTGTGTTAAAGTAACTAAATATGATTAAGTAAATGCCAAAAACTGTTGCATTACTTTTTTGCAGTAAACATTATTTAATGCATTCAGAAGTGTGTAATAACTAGTTACATTTACTTGAGTAATATTTTAAAAAGAAAAGAATGAATAGTTTTGCAGCGTTGTACTGTTTATTTTTACTTGAGTAAAAAAATGATAAAGTATCACCACTCTTATTTAAAAAAAAAATTCTGCCTGCTCCATCCATTATGAGAAACTTAATTTAATGAAAACAGACCTTTTTTTTTTTACGCAAAAATGCACCACTGAGAGACACGCTTCCTTCTTTTTAATGCTGCAGGCTTATGGATTAAAAGCCATTGTAAATTCTCAGTCATCCGGGTCATGGCAACAACAAAAACAAAGTTCATTGGAAGGCAACCAGACGTTTGCTCAGTTTTTTCCCTCTACTGAGCCTGTCTTGTCATTTGGAGGCTGAGGTTGGAAACTTTATACTGTAATTTAATCTATTGTTACATACCGTAAATATTAATTCTGTAATTTTTATAACTCAAAAAATTTATCCTGAACAGTGTTCATTCCACCTAAATTTTAATGTGCAATCACTGTATGTTATATATTAATTTTTATCTTATTCTTTGAAAGACCAGAATTTCTATATCACTTAATATTTTTTTTAAACTTACATAATTTTGTAAAATATTCAATCAGTGTTGTGATCATGAGTAGAAGGCAATCAGTAACTCTGTACTTGAGTAGCCTTTAACCAAATACATTTTACTCTGACTTTATTAAATGCTATTTTTTACTTTTATTGGATACAAACATGATGAAATAGTGCTACTCTTACCAAATTACAATTTTTGGGTACCCTACTGACTTCCAGTTGCAGGTAAGCAAATGTGTATACATTGGTCACTTTGGTACAAAGCTCATCCCTCAAATATTAGATGAGGATGAGTCCAGGACTGCAGACAGGACAATCCATCCAACAAACCTCCTTTCCCAAAAGCTTGTTATTGATGACAGAGAAAATGTAAGTAACATTTTTTCAAGGGTAAAGCCAGAGATGCGTACACAACAAGCCAACTTTTAAATAATCATACATTTATTATATTTTGCACAAATTTTATTTTTGCAAGCATAAAACAAACTTGTATTGGTTATGGTACCAAAAGCTACTTTTGCCCTGACATCCTAAATCAGACATGCAGGCCTTATTTGTTCAAATTTGTCTATATTGATAATGTTTGAATGATTTGTCAGACTACTGCTGCTAAAGGTGGGAAATATAGAAAAGCTTTGTGTGGCATTCCTGCTGTGCAGTTGAGAGATTGTTCTTCTTCTTAAGCAGTAAATGACGCAGGTACTTATCTTATTCCACTGGAATGACTTAAACAATGAAAAAAATAAGTGATGTTTTAGTGGATATTTAATAGTGAATGGTGTAAATAACCCCAGGTGTTTATTATAACATTTCATTCTGTTAATAAAATGGACCATCTTCAACTACGGTAATTTATTGAGGTTCTAAAATATGGTAGAGTTTTTCTTCACTATAACGACAACAGTTCTATGCTGGCTTAGTTGCTTAAAGAAAATGTTGTAATAAGGGGCAGAGCTAGATAGGGGGCCTTAGTCAATTATTTGCCACCGCTGTGACCACTCCTACCATTTTTTCCCCTCAATACAGATGGTGGCAGCAGAAATACTCTCAAGTGGAATATTCTAAACATTAAAGTACATAATTCATGCTCTTTTCAGAACTAGATTTGGTGTTATATGGGGTAAAGAGAAAATTATGTGTCTGCAAGTCTAGGAATCTTCAGTGAAATCAAAGATAAATAACAATTTTAATAAAAACTTATCAAATAATCAATTTATGTAGATATTTGTGCTTGTAAATATAAATTTTATGCAGAATATTTATTGATACAAGTAGGCAAGTAATGAAAATGGAAAAGATTTACGCCCCAGATCTCAAAACTGAAAGGGTTTTATCCACTATACCTTTTATCTAGAAATTATGGATGTTTAAATATATGCGTCTATTTGTTAGCAAAGGCTGTAGGAAAGTATAGTTTGTGTTTCTTTAGAAAATATGGATGTTTTGCTCATTAATTTTTCCTGTTGGAACAGAGGAGTAGCCAGATTTTTTTTTATAAGGGTGGCAATAACCAATGTACACTGAGGGGTGGCCGAAAGCGGATAGGCACCAGAACCTCAGGGTCAGTCTACACTGTTCCAACAGGAATATTAACGAGCAAAACATCCATATTTTCTAAATAGAGACTAAATATACTTTCTGAAAGCCTTTGCTAACAGATAGATGCATATATTTAAACATCCATGCTCCCTAGATAAAAGGTATAGTAGATAAAATTCTTTCAGATGTAAGTTCTGGGGCGAACATCTTTTCTATTGTCAGAACTTACCTACTATTATCAATAATCATTCTGCATAAAATTAATATGTACAAGTAATAATATCTAAATAAAGTAAATGTCCTCACTGTGAGATCAATAAAGTCATAAATTGATTATCTAATAAGTTGTTATTAAAATATTTTTAAACAAAGACTCATAGATGACTTGCATTTTCTCTTATATATTAACTACAGTGTTTTTGTTGTCAAGTAACTGTTAATATATGAAAAATGTTTATGTTTTCAACAGTCCTCTTGAGAGTATACTGCTGCCACCATCTGTATCAGAGGGAAGAAAATGGTAGGGGTGGTCACAGGGGTGACCAATGATTGGCTAGGGGTGGGGATGGCCTCCCCTGGCCCCCCCATCTATCTCCGCCCCTGTGTTGGAACAGTGTAGATTGACCCTAAGATTCTGGTGCCGATCTGCTTTCGGCAACCTCTCAGTGTACATTGGTATGCAAGAGGATTAGGGCCACTGGAAAAAAAAAAAAAAAAAAAGTAAACTGATTTTAAATTTTAATTTCAGTTTAATATGAACTGAAATAAAAAAAAAATAAAAAAATCAGTTAACTTTTCTTTTTCAGTGGCCCTAATCCTCTTCCCTACATTTGCTATTGTCTGGCCATCCTTATAAATAATTTCTGGCTAATGAGCTGCAGTTGTTTCACCTAATGGATGACGTTACAGGGTTTTATCATTCTTATTATCTGCCTTTTGTTCAGGGTTTTTCTTGAGTTCGCAGCTGCGCACTCTGCAAAGCAGTGAATTTATGGTAAAGTTCACTGTTGCAATAAGCGCTTCCTGTTAAGACTTTCAAAATAAGGGCATCCCCGCAAATATTTGCACTGACCACATTGCACCTCTGTCAGATTGTTTTGTCTTATTCAATAAACAACCCACTTCCGGTTTTGTCCTTATTTCTCAAGAATGGAGGCGTGCGGGTAGAAGAAAAAATCTATTGATGTGGAGACTGAAAACACATTTAAGAAAAAAGGGGGTCAAGAGCGAAAAAAGGAGGACACATCCAAGTCACAGCATTAAGACTCTAAAGTCGCTCCTGTTATGGTTTAACCCAGAAACTTTCAATAATGGGATGCGGGAGATCAGCTCAGCCCTCCAGCAGCTGTTCAGGGGGCCGAGGATAGGACCATCAGTGCTCTGCTGTTTCTCCTCCTTGAGTCTGGATGCGATCAGAGCTCAGATGCGTAAAGCTGGAGAGGGCAGCCCTCTGAGGAGCCTTTCCTAAAGTCTAAATCCGGCTTTTCTCCCTCATCGTGACAGTAAATCGATCACTTTCCAGCTTCCAGAAGCGGATGGAGTGAACTGTGCCAAAAGAGGAGGGGGGTAGCAGAGACTGCAGCTCGGTTGCGTGTGATGATAGGAGACACAATGACGCTCCTGTCTCTTCTGGGTCGGATCATGCGCTATTTTCTCCTCAGGCCGGAGACGTTGTTCTTGTTGTGCATCAGTCTGGCGCTGTGGAGCTACTTCTTTCACACCGACGAGGTGAAAACCATCGTCAAGTCCAGCCGGGATGCCGTGAAGATGGTGAAGGGGAAAGTGGCGGAGATGATGCAGAATGAGCGCCTGGGAGGCCTCAGCGTCCTGGATGCGGAGTTCTCCAAGACGTGGGAGTTCAAGAATAATAACGTAGCCGTGTACTCCATACAGGGCAGGAGGGACCACATGGAGGACCGCTTCGAGGTGCTCACCGACATCACCAACAAGAGCCACCCGTCTATATTCGGGATATTCGACGGCCACGGCGGAGAGGTAGCCTACTTCAGCACCACAGGCGCATTGGTTTTATTACAGCTGCTGCAGTGAGTTCATGCGGGCAGAGATACTGCGGCTATTAAAGTTCATTTGGAACAACACACATGCATGTGAAAAAAATAAAGATAAGTAATCATAATTGCACATTTAACATTTTAATGCGAATAGGGTGTTAAAAAAAATAATGAATTGCAAACCTTTATTCTCACACAGCTCAATTTAAATCGAATGTAGCCTATTAACTGGTTCATTTTTTATTTGATTTATTTAAAATAATATCTCAGTTTTTATTCTGTATTAACATTGTCTTGTAGGCTTGTTAACACATTCCCAATCAAGGGTGTAACTTTGTGATGAAAGTTGGTGGGGACCAGTGGCGTTTCTAGACCAAATGTTTCAGGGAGCCAGGAGGGGGCCAGGAGGGGGCCAGCGTGTTTTCATGGGGGCAGAGAAAAGCATGAAATAAAAAACAGTGCAAGGGGTTTAAATATATTAAGATGGCTGCATGAAGTGAAACTTTTATTCAATTAGGTTTAATTAAAATTCTATTCCTTATTAGGTCAATATACATTCATAATTTAGGAATTTTTGACATAATTTAAGGTAAAATGACAGTTTTTTTATAGAATCAGAATTAGAACTCAAGAAAAAAATGATAAATTCATTTGTAAAAATTTGAGCAATTTGTTTTGAAAAAACATTTAGCAGAAGAAAACTGGGATCCTATCTCAATACCAGTGAAGCTATCACCTTATTGCTTTTAAATAATTAGAAAAAACAGAGTTTGTAAAGAAAAAAATTAAATAGATCCAAAGCACCTATCAGTAACTATGTCTGTTACAGCGCATATCATCATTAGAATTTATTTGAATATTATGTCTTCAGTACAGGGACCATAACAGGACGTGATCTACAGGGGCACTGCCCCCGTTGGCCCCTTTCTAGAACCACCCATGGTGGGGACACTTTAAGGGTGGTGGCTGATGGTCTTACAGTTATTCGACACAAATGCTTCAATAGGGTTTAAATTATCTAAAAATGAGTTAAAATATATATTTATGCTTTCCTATTGTTGAGAACACAAAAGAACAGAAATATATTGATATTTATGGATAGTTAGACATTAATTTATAGATAAAAGGAGGAGCGGCTGTTTCCGATGCCAACAGCAATATATCATGCCTCCCTAGTATGTACACGATTTCAGTTTCATTCATTCATTCATCCATCAATCCATCTTTGGATTGATGGATTGATGGATGTTTTCCCTTTCATCTACATGAGTGATTATCCTTCTTCAAAAGTGGCTAAATCAAATGTAGAAAATTCTCCCACATATTGCTGAGAGCCAAAGTCTATGTATTGAAATTATTGGCGGGGACGTGTCCACATCAGTCCCTCAGAAAGTTACGCCTGTGCTCTTACTACATCTTGCGCTCTGGGAGTTGACTTGAAGCTAATAACAATGAGTTTTGTGTGCTGTGTGGGTTTCATTGTGTGCATGTGTGCTCTTGGTGCCTCATTCACTCCCTCTCCTGTCAAGGGTCAGTGTTTTCTCATGCTGAGCCTGACTACTTCTTGTTACAGACACCATCTGTCACTGAGAGGTTGTAGTTTAAGACTTCTCAAACATTAAAACTATGAATTCTGTCAGCCTCGACATGTGTATGTATATTTATATTGGCCTAAAATACATGTCGAGGCTGGCAGGAACTCTAGTTTTTACTTTTTTTTTTACTTTTTTGCTGAAATGGTTGCATTAAAAAAATAAGGGATATGGAATGCTATTTCACATTGGTTAAAGAAAAAGCAAGTCTGCTCATGTTTTGTTGGATGAGAGGAAGGCTAAAATGCAGTCAGGACCTTGGGATGAGCTTGGTGGAGCTTTAAGCATGCTGGAGGAACCAGCTAAGAGCAGAGACACCAATGGGCTTAAATGCTGAGGGAAGAGTGGAGAATGACGTTGATTTTAGGTGAGTTTATTTGGGATTTATGATCCACAGCACTGCAAAAATGATCTAGAGATCAGTAAAATTAAGTTTATTTATCGTTAATTTGAGTCTATAAATAAGATGATTTGCTAATGGAATGAGTACTTTTACTTTTAAAATAAGATAATTACATAAAATGCTCTTGAAATAAGACAATGCAGTTATTTTTTCTTATTTAGAATTTAAATTGTCTTGTTCTATCAGCAAAGTGTCTCACTTACCTCCTCAACTCAAGAAAAAATTCACTAATTTTAAGAAAAAAATACTTAGATTTCAGTATTTTGCAGTGAGTGGAGGAGAGCAAACAGGGACTGAGAAAAGGTAAATAATTAAAACGAAGAAAGCTGAAACCGTGTGTAGAACCTCGGGCAATGGTTTATTAAATCATTCATGCTTCATCTGATTTCATGTATAAACATCTATCTGATCTCGAAAGTTTTAGTTTCCTTTTTTTAGCAGACACTTTCCCATCAAAGTTTTGCAGCTATCACAACTTATTTCTGTGTAGCTATGATACATCGACCAACTGATAAAAAGGATAGGGGATAAGAGTTTCTCTTTAGCCCAAGAGTTTACAACTTTTACAATCCAAATGATTGTAAAAGTTTAGCAAGATAAAACTTGTTAAAAGGCCTTTTTTTAAAAATCAGCCTTTAACTTTGAAAAATATGTACAATAGGAAATGTGTCGTAATATTAAATAAATCGTTTTTATTTCTATTTGGAGGGTATAAAATGATAATAAACTCTTGAAGAATTGAGGATAGGTATATTTTCATAGAATGCTGATATTTGTGAAAATAATAAAATATAAAATATTTTTCAGACTAATGACAAGGAAAATAGATCTAAATTCTAAAGTGTCATTCTGTTTTGTAAATTCAGTGGAATTACTCCATAAAAAAACCCCAGCAACGACTGATAAGATATACATTTTTGTATTTTATGTATACTTAAAAACACTTGCTTCTCTTTATTCTAGCCAACATTATTAATGAAGTGTCCCGAGAGACCATTCTGGCTTCATAGCAACATGTTGCAGACAACAGCTTGTTTGTTGCGCATTTGTTGTACAGAAAAGCATATTTATTAATATCTACACTTTATATATGCTTTCAAAAAACAATTTAAAACCTTACTTTAAGAAATTTTGAAAATGCACCCCTTTAAACAGTATTTTGTTTGGTTTCTAAGGAATTAAAGAGTCAGAAGCATGACGTTGACAAACTATGGCAACAAAATCAGGGTAGCTGGTGTTTACTTGTGTAGACCTTTTTTGTTTATTTTAGTCCTCTAAAATAATATTTGTAGTTCTTATCAGTTCTACCCTCCCCACTATCATTCTGTCATTATGCCCTCTGTTGCTTAGTTTGTTTGCTTTTTTATGCACTTTCTTATATCCTTTCATTGTTTGTCCAACTTTTTCTCTATATATTTTTCCCTGTAATCCTTTTTTTAACATGAATATATGACTTTGCTTTGGATTTACAGTGAATGTACAAAGGTTTCTGTAAATGAAGTCATTCTGATGCAGAGCCATTGCCATATATGGACAGAATATACATCCCCTTGTGTTCCAGTCTTGAAAATAAGCAGAAGATATATTAGACGTGTCTGTTTTTTTCTGTGGTGCTCGTTTAATGAGTTGGGGCCCTGAAAATGAAAGTCAGCACAAGCTGCTGCTGCTTTCAAGACTTGATTTACAGAGACTAATGCTGTGGAAACAGACTCATCTTTTTACAAGGCTTCTACATCAGAATTATACCTATACATTGAGAGAGGTGCAAAGACATTTTATTATAACAGTGATGTCAGCAAGAAACCCTGGCTACACATGAGTCCACTTTTAATACTGCAGCTTCCATATTTCACATTGACTAATTAAATACAGCAGCAGTAAAATCTTTGGCTATTAAAGAGATTTGCTGCTACATTAATCCTGCAGTTTTTTTTCTGCTGTTTGCTGCAAATGGAAAACTGCACTTAAAGCTCTTTTACTCATCCCATCTCAAAGTGGGCCACTCTATCCAATTGGATTATGCGCATGTACCCCTTCAACAGGAAGGATGGCAAAGGGAGCGGTGCGGAGGGATGATTTCTCCCCCATTTTAAGGAGGATTTTGCTTTATCTGCCATTCCTGAATCTCTGGTAAATACCTCTCTTGCTCTTTGTACAGCGGTGCTGCAGCAGATTTACAATGTTACATGACAAACAGCGTTTTTGTAGAGTTGTTAAAAATTAAATCTGTGCTTATCAATAAACGCTGCATTGAGGAAAGCTTGTTGCTCTTTGAGCTAAAAAACAATGTTGAGAGGATGTGTTGATTGCTAACATTGTAGCTCCGCTAAATGTTGCCCTGACTAGTCAAGATAAGTTTTTATTCTGAAAGTGGAAAATTCGAAAGTGATGATTTAAGAATGGTGATGCATGTAATATGGTTGTTAGAATCTGTGTAATGACTCAGAACAGAGGGACCCAATATTCAGACTAGACAGACAGTGAAATAACTTTTAAAAAGTTTATTTAAAACTGGCAGATCAGAGTAGCAGCAGCTAGGACCTCTGAGGAAGAAAACTCTGAAGAGTTTAGTGGTTAGTGATCATGTAAATCTATTGGAGGAAGATTATGAATGTGAGTCACTAACCTGGTTTACAAGTTAAGTCCATGCCCAGAGAATGAGCTAGAATCCAGCTGCTAGGCTGCCAACAAGATGATGTGGGTGCTGCCCAGTGTCCCAGATGCTGCAGCACTGGAGAAACAAGCAGGAGTTCGAAGACTAGTCAGACAAAGAGATCAGAACAGGAACAGGCAGGCTCAGAGGTCCAGGAATCCAAAGCCCAGTCAGGCAAACAAATCAGAACAGGAGCAGGCAGGCTCAGAGATCCAGGATTCCAAAGCCAGGTCAGGCAAACAAATCAGAACAGGAACAGGCAGGCTTAGAGATCCAGGGATCCAAAGACAGTTCAGGCAAAACTTTCAGATGGGAACAGGCAAACTTAGTGGTTGAGAGGCAGAACAGGTCAAGATCAGAAAATCAGAAACATCAAGGTACTCTAAAAAAACCTCTCACCACTGGCTAGAGAGAGCAATAATAATCTGCCGCTGATGACTGGATGCAAGCAGCTTAAATAGAGGCAGGAGCAGGTGGATAAGATGAGAGGTAATGAGAAACTGGGCAGAATTGGACAGGTGAATGAAATTAGCAATTAATCCAGTCATCAGTGCAGAGATTGTGACAATCTATTGTCTTAGAAGAACTTGTCACATTGATACTAGCAGCTGAAAGCTTTTCTTTTGTGCAGGGAGAAAGTTAGAGTCTAATATGGCAAGCTAGAGTATAAGCTAAACAAACTTCCTTCCTGTTTATGAATGTTTTAAACACCTTAATGGCATTTCGGAAATAACAGACAGTCACTGTGGAAGTAGAACGCCTCTGTGTGCTTTCATTTTCTTTTTATGTGTCTAATCACCACTGTGGGTCTGTTTGTGTTGCTCTGGCTTCCTGTCATCCCTAGGCTGCAGCTGACTATGCGAAGGCCCACCTGCCAGAGTCTCTGAGGCAGCAGCTGCAGGCCTTTGAGAGGGAGAAGAGGGAGAGCGCTGTGTCTTACGCCAGCATTCTGGAGCAGCGCATCCTGGCCGTGGATCGGGAGATGCTGGACAAGCTCACCACAAACCATGATGAAGCAGGTCAGCGGGGTGGGGGGTGTTAAGAAGGGGATAAATGAACAGGGATGGAGAATAATAATAATAGTAATACTGATTACAATAAGTCCAGTTATACTGTTTATCAAACATTAAAGTAAACACACTAATGCTATTTTTTTGTTTTAGAAAAACATCACAATTGGTCTGATGATAAGCCTTTATATGATCCACCTGAAAGCTAACTTATAATATTTTTCTTTTTTTTTTTTTTTTACATAATTGATAAACATGACATCATCGAATGGCCCAACTGCATAACAGTATACTACTGAACATTTATTTATGAGTCAGAGAAACAGCATCAAATAATCTGTTAGTGGGAGGAAATTTACAATCTACTGCTTTAGAAATAGATGTGCTCAAAGTTACAGTGAAAGTTTTTACTGTGATTGTAAACATCATGACAGAACAGGTAATATTAGTAGTCAGCATAAGCCCTGTAGCTCTAATCAAATAAATATAATATAAACTTTGATCAAAACTGAACCTCAAAAGAAGACTTTTTAATGTGATGTTTGGTATCTGATTCTAAAACATAATTTAAAAGTATTTATATTCTTACATTTTTTCCCATGTTGTGGTCACAATGTGTTTTATTTAGATATTTTTGTGACAGAACACAAAGTAGTGGATAAGTATATGTGCAATGTTTTAATTTTAAAATAATACGTCTTGTCATAGAAAAGTACTTTTCTATATATTTTTAAATAAGCAAACAGAGTAAGTTTAAAAATAAAAAAAACAAGTGAAAATAATTAAAATCTTTTCCTATTTTTGATTAAAAAAATGTGAAAATCTTACATGCTTTTCCTTGTACTAAATATGCCCTATGTCTATGACATCAAATAAAAATGGATTAATCAGAAATGTGGTTGTAAACTGAAATGTGAGAAGATTAAGGGGAATGAAACCTTTTACAAAGTACTTCATTTGACTTTTAAATGGACAATCCAACTGACGGCCTTATTAAATCTAAATGTATTGGTTTTAATTAGAGTATTAAATCTAAATGTTATCTAAAACTATATTTGCATTTAGATTTTACTCTGTGTGCATCAACGGTAATTTAGACAAACACATATGTTTCCACTTAGTAGATTTAAACAAACACATTTTATACATTGTGATTGTTAAGGACAGAAGATGTGATTTTCAGCATATTCTGTTTTGTTGTTATTTCCCTTCCATTACCCATTCAGGTACAACATGCCTGATGGCGCTGCTGTCAGACAGAGAGCTCACTGTGGCCAACGTTGGAGACTCCCGCGGGGTGTTATGCGACAAAGATGGGAATGCTGTTGCATTGTCACATGACCACAAGCCATATCAACTTAAAGAGCGCAAGAGGATCAAGAGGGCAGGTATATGCTGAGACAGTACTGCAATGCATCCAAGATAATCAACTGCACCACCCGTCCCTCTGACTTTAGGAGTCTTTGCTGCCATCTGTAGGGAAAAGCCGACACAGCGTGCTGTTACACTGCATCAAAACCAGATACCACACCAGGGGTCTTTGATTCAGTCCTTGAGGTTTTGGTGTCCTGCCCCTTTTAGATGTATCTCTGCTTCCACACACATAGTTTTAAATGGAGTTTTTGCCTTCTCAGTATGACACCCAGTTTGCCAGAGTCCCAATGATTTTATTTGATGCAGGTGTGTTGAAGAAGAAATGCATCTAAACGGTGCAGGACACCAGACTGCAGGACTGGAATTGAAGAACGTTGCACTACAGTAATACCTCACTGAAATTTGTATTGCTCTATCTTGGAATATGTAATATTATTAGTTTTATTACGGACATAAAAAGTTCCTTGCAGTTAATCGCAAATTTTACAGCTAATTTTGTACACCTAGTATGTTTGATTTAAGATTGATTCTTAACTTACACCATGGCTACATTAATTCTGCAAGTTTATTGCTTTTTGGAGATATTTTTTCCTACAGATTAATATATTATGTATGTATAAAAGCTATGTTATGTATTATCTTATTTAAATGGGTTTTTAAACAGCTATACGCTCAATCTTAATCATAGTCATGAATTCAATATTATGAGAGACAAAGAGTGAAAAAACCCAAAAATGAATATGAAAATAAATTAATAGACATATGAATACATAAAAAACATATATTATTGTATAAAAATAATTATATAAAAAAAAGAATATATATATATATAAATAAATGAATAAATATGGATATGTTTTGGTCATGAAAGAGGCTATTTAAGAAGATTTTTTTTACTTGTATTTCTCTATTTTTTCCACATATTTATTTGTGTATTTTCTTTTTTGTGTATTAATGCATTTATTTTTTAAATTTCTATATGCATTTGTTTCTACTTTTACTTTTTTCTTCCCACATTTATTTCTGAATTCTCCATATGTTGAGACGGGTGGTTTTAACAATGGTCTTTAGCATGATTATTGAACTGGAAGAAGCAAACAGAAGCCTCCTCTCCATCTCCCCTGCCTCCTTGTAGGAACTGTTTGCTTCTGTGTGACTCTCCCAGTTTGCCAATCATGCTGAAGACAATGTTAGAACCACCCACCTCATTAACATATGGAGACAGGAATGCGGAAATACAGAAACTAATGGGGTAATAAATATATAAAAGTAGAAATAAATGAATGTAGACATAAATAAATAAAAAAAATAAAAGTAGAAATAAATAAATGAATAAATTAGGGCTGCAGCTAATGGTTATTTTTTCAAATAATCAATTAATAATAGGATAGCCAAAGGTTCCTTAATTACTGCTGTACTGGCATGTACAGTCTCTAAACTCCAGTTAACCGTTGGCTGATTACTACATTATTTGAGGATTATTTTAATAATCGATTAAACAGGATTAATCAAGATTAATCCGATTAATAGTTTCATCCAGAGAATAAATGTATATATACATAAAAAGGAGACTTTATAATTTATATATGTATTTGTTTTATATTTATTTATACAATTATATGTGTATTTGTATTTATGTATTTAATTATGTTATGTTTATTTATTTATTTGTTCATACAGTTATATTTTGATTATATATGTATTTATTTTTATATTTATTCATTTATGCAGCCATTTGTGTGTGTTTATATATATATATATTTTTTTAATAGGGTTATATGTTTATTTTATATTCTTATATGTATTTATTTTCATATTTTATTTTTGTTCTGTCACTTTTAATTTTTGTTCTTGTCCCTCATACGATATTCATATCCCTTTTAGCAGATATCTAACTATATACAACCTTGCAAAAATGTTTGCTTGCAGGAGGCTTCATCAGTTTTAATGGATCCTGGAGAGTTCAGGGAATCCTGGCTATGTCGCGCTCCCTTGGAGACTACCCTCTCAAGAACCTCAACGTGGTCATTCCCGACCCAGATATAATGACCTTTGACCTGGACAAACTGCAGCCCGAGTTTATGATCCTAGCCTCTGATGGTCTCTGGGATGCTTTTAGTAACGAGGAAGCAGTGCGCTTTGTCCGCGAGCGCCTGGATGAGCCTCACTTTGGTGCCAAGAGTATTGTCCTCCAGTCGTTCTACCGCGGCTGCCCTGACAACATCACAGTTATGGTGGTGAAGTTTAAAAGTGGAGCTGGGGGGAGTAGTAAAGCTGGTGATTAGGTTGGGGGAGGAGTTTAAAGCTCACACTGTGATCAGAATATTTTTTTCCTCCCTCATTTGGATGCAGCAGGAAGAGCTTTGATGAAAACAGGAAACCTGATTAGCGGAAACATGGCAAGTCCACACACAAATGTCCTTACATATAAAAATAAAGCTATGTTTTATGTTCGTGGGTTCAAAAAAAGAACATTTAAACATACTATAACTAACCTGTGTATGACTGACAGTTGTTTTAAAAAAAGCAAGTACAGAATCACCACAGACACAAGGGATGTTCTCTTAACCAGCATATACCAGACTGTGACTGCGTTTCTCCTGTTTACTTTAACTTGCACATGAACGGTACAGCTCCACTGGAAGCTTTTTATGGGATGCTTTAAGGAAACTGTGTTACTTTGGAAAGGTGCTAAAAATGCAACTGCAAAACCACCATCTAGCTTGTGGCAATACGATGATGCTCTGAATTGTATGTATCTTTTTTTCTTGAACAGAAGTAATTTGTCAAATTCAGCAAGGCTGCAGTGGATCCAATATGTTTAACTAACTTCAGGCAATGCTCCACACAGATATAACCTTAGAGTATGTAAAAGCCGCCCCCTGCATACTTGAATGGTTCCTGTTAAGTGTCGGAAGTCACGCCCTTAGCATGCATTCAGCATGAATGCATTCCGAACTGCATGGATTCTAGAAAAAAAAATGTTGATACCAGTAATAGGACATCAGACCACATATTACTCTAGATGTTACATGGCAGGTCCTGCATTTAAAGAACTCTTAAGAAGCACATGTTTCTACATCTGTAAGCTGTCTTGCAAAAAGGTATAAGGTCAAAACAATATAAAAAGGAAACTCAAGACTCTTTATTAGGAATTATGGATTTGCTAATTCATTTTTTTGTTTCTTTTTAAAGAAAAATACTTCTGTATGAAATATAACACAGTTAAAGACCAGTCTTTCATGCTATTACATAATGCAAACTAACTTATACAACACTTGTTTTTGTGTGCCTGTCTTGTAAGAGGCATACAAATACATAATGATCTGGCATCATCTTCCTCTGCACATCGAACAGACTGGTAAACCAGGCCTACATGGCTTTTCTATATATGTCAAGAAAGTGGTTCCAGCCTTGCAGCTTCAGGATTCCATGGAATCAATGCAAGTGCTGCTAAAATATTGCAGCAATGACTTGATATTGACGTCTCAAGATTCAATATGCAGACGCTCTGTCTGCGCCAATGAAGATTCATTCACCTCACCCGTTGGTTCAAGAGGCACCTGCCCCATTTCCCTATTTCAAAACTTTTCTCTCTATGATGTGATTTAATTGATTTTGTAATGTGCCTTGATATGACATGTTGTGAATTGGCACCATATAAATAAATGAATTAAATTGAGTTGAAGTACACTAATGAATATTTCATGGACAATTTGGACCATTTATATAGAATTGTGATGGTGGATATAGAAAATAGGCTACATTAAACCCTACGAATGCTACAAAGACATGATAAAAAACTGATAAAAAACAGGAAACCCTTCATTTTTGCATATTCAGCAGATCAACTTAGAATGGGTTTTTAGATACCCATATATTGCAGGTCAAAAAACTCTTTGACTGAAGCTTAGATGACCATAAATGTCTAACATTAGCCTTCTTACAACATACAAAAATAAAATAAATAAATAAAAGGGTTGTCGTGTGTCAGTTGCTGAACATTTTGGGCTGTTGCTTCTAGCTAATGTTAATGTTGCCCATTTTCCTGGAAGTGACCACTAAATTGCATTAGGAGCCAGCTGAGATCATTGCAAATTGATTTTTCTGTTAACACTCCTCTATGGAGCTGTTTCAAAGCTTTCTGTAGATCTTTTTTTCTATTTTTCCTTTGAAGAATGACACCTATTGATATCTAATTTTATTAAATTAAACATTTTTGTTGATTTTTTGTTTGTTTGTTTGTTTAAACTCTAAACTGTTTATTTTTGAATCCACCTTTCAAGTCTGCAGAAGATGGGTGGTAGGATAAATTATGAGTAAAAGGCCAAGTTAATCTTCAATACACATATTCACAAAAAGGGTTCTTTGTGGTAGTTATAACATGACATGTCAGCCAATAGCAGAACTAACATACATGTTAAAAGGTTTTGAAGTTTGTAAAACCTGATTTTGTACCTGAAATTAACATCTTTTCAATGTTATGGCATTAATCAACATTTTGTAACCCATTGCAGCAAGGCATGTGCTTTGACTTCTCTGTGTTAAAGAACAAAGTACTGTTCTTAAGATGTTTATCATAGGATGTTGGTTTTGAGCCAATGAGCAAACAAGTCTTTAAGTGCTGAAACAAATGAGAAGATGATTCATCGCAAACTCTTTGCCTCCGAAGGGAATGCTGCTGGTGATAAATCTGATACGCTGCTGAAGTAATACAGCTGACTTCACAGGCAGCAGCTACATGTCAGAGAAAGTTCCAGTAAACCACGCTTGATTTAGTACTGTTTTCACTTCAACTATTACCACTGTGTACTATGACCACGTTATCAGCCGAGGGCAAAGATTAAGAACTTTTTCCTTTTTTTATGATTATTTACCAGTTTACCTGATGCCTTATTTATTGAGTTTTTGGATGTTTCTGACAGATTGCTCAGATCAGCATACTGTATGATTAATCTCTGTCCTTCTGTACCTCAGCAAACATTTACAATAAAAAGCATTTTACTCTGAAAATTTGAAATTAAGAGTTTTAAAACAATACTTTTTACGTAATATACACATCATTTGGCATTTTTATAATAACAGAAGCTTGAATTCTAAATTTTTACAGCTTATTTGTTTGTTTGTTTGTTTTTTATCTTGAACGCAGCTCAGTTTGGCACCATCCCAGCTTTTTGGTTTTGAATAATTTGCAAAAGAGCTCACCAAATATGAAAATACAGGCAGTTGCTGTCAGATAAAGCTCTCAAGTTTTCCTCTTCATGACCTGTTCTGGAATTTAATTCAGCTGTGTTCTTATTACAGTTCGGCTGAGTCTGAATAAACACATTGTTGTAAATTAGTCAGTTTAGTCAGTTAGTCAGTGGCTGCTACATGACTCACCACTGGTGAGCTAAAGTCATGAAACACGTGATCTTATCGGACTCCACCCAGCATGCTTTTGACAGGCCTCAAATAGCTCCTGATCCATGTCATGTCTGTAAGGCAACTTATCCTGCTGCATGCGGCACCTTGAAAGGAGAGTACACAACTCCTTAAACGGACGAGGGGGCAACACTAATAAACATTGGGTGATATGTCAATAACAAATGCCAAACAGTTGATTGAAAAGGATTTTTGAACAATCTAATATTAATTCTATGTCATAAAGTTGGTATATTCCCAAAAACTTGTTTTTAAAAAATATTATCAGACGTATATTTTACCTATTTTATCTTCAAATCTTGCCATACCTTTTTAACTGTAATCTGGTGTTGACTTTGATTGGGGCAGGTAACACAAATAACAAAACACTAACAAATTAACCTTTTATCTAAATCAGCAAACTGATGAGTTTTGTGAACATCAGTATCTATGAACTATTTGTGAATTAGAGTTTAACTATAGCGTTCTTATATCGTATAATATTATAGGTTGAGGAGAAAAAAAACGTTCAAACGTTTCAAATTTATGAAAATGTCAGAAGAAAGGAACAAGGCATAAATAATTATTAGTATGGTTAGTTTAATTTTGTGGTGCAAATTCCATACATTTGCCTGACAATCACCAAAATTACATTTTTATTTTGTTTTGAAACATTTTTACTTCTTTATCATTTTTGCTCTAACTTAGCGCCATTGTGGAGGACCTAACAAGATACATGTGGCGCCTGAAGCTGCAGGTTTCAATGCCCAGAACTAAATCTTTGCTAAATAGTAGCAAATAGTTTTTTGTCATGCTAGAATGTGAACTTCAACGAGTCTTTAAATCCTGTATTTAGCCCCATTATCTCCACTTTAACTCTGACTGGCTATTACTCTGAGAGGTTAAATTATATCCACAGTATGATGCCACCACCAAGTCTCACTGTGGGCCTGGAGGGTTTTCAGGGTGAGAGTCTGGATTCATTTACATACAACATGTGTATGTATGCTGTAACGTCCAGTTGAGGTCTCAATTGCTGATTGATTGATTGACTGACTTTATTGATCTAAGACCACATTTACACATATTTAGGGAAACAAATATTTCCCCCCCTCCGTTTTAAATAATAACATCGTGCACACAATATTGTTTTCAAAAACATTACATCAGATTACAGATAATAAGAATAATGCTCTAAATGCTGCAGTGTCAGTTAAGGTGGATAACCAAGACTTGGGTTCATAGTTATGATATCCTTTTTTTAAATAATAAGATATAATATTTGATAAAACATGGCATTTAATATGCTCAAAGCTTAGGATATACAACTTCATTCCTGAATTCTTTGCTGTACCTTCTGTTTTTTTTTTCTTGTAGGGGAACATTATTAAAAAGACGGTTGATTACTGAAGATACTTGATGCCATTTCAGGATTTTGCAGAGGCAAAGTTTGTGATGACAAAAGAAATCCCAATAAATATGTTGTGTTGACACATTTAAAAAAAGGTCAAGATCTGTCAAGAGTTGTGTTTATTTTTGCATTGCGCTTCATTTTGTTTTTAAAACAAATGTATAAGGGCGGAAATTCCCCTGGGGGACGACAACACTGATTCAAGGTCAGATATGGCGTGCAGCAGGTGGTCAGACTCAATATAGCTTGAACATGAGCTGATTGCAATGCGCCCTGCCCCTCACATTGGAGTCGATGCGTCACTCTAAAGTCTTACCGGAACACTTTGCCGTGTATTCTTGGCATATATAAGGGAAATAACAGAGGGATATTGACTACAGAGGAAAAAGTAGTGTACCACTTATAAGAAAGAATAAGGATTATTTTTGGCTGGTTTTAGTTGTTGCCATGGGACAACACGGGTCCAAATCCTCCGTTGAAGCACGGGTCATTTTCCACCGTTCTTGCCCTGCTGAAAAATAAATGTGCTAAGTGTACTAAAATTTAGCATACTTTTGTGTACTTGAAGGCACACTAATCATTACTATACTTTAAGTGTGTTTATGATTAGTTAACTTGAAGGATGCTATTTTGGAACAACTAATTTTGTACTAAATATATTTTAATTGTAATTAAATTGTGGACAAGCTCAACTTGAAGTGTATTTAGTGTACTTTGATGTGCTAAAGTGGAACAACTTAAAGTATATTTTGTATACTTTAAGTATATGAGTTTATATGTACTAATATATGCTTAATTAGTCAAATTAAAGTGCACTATGGTTGTATTATAACTACATTAAAAATGATTTGTTAGTGTCTTAAAAATATATAAGCTTTATACTTTTAATATACTCTTACTGTGGTAATAATATGCTTAATTATACTGTTGGCTTATTCCAATTACTAAAAAAGCATACTTTGCAGTTAATAGTAAATATACTTTATCATTACATTGCTATACTACTTTCTACCTTGCACATTCTTGCAAATGTATTAACAGTATACTAAATGCTGAAAGACTTGTGGATATACTTCCGTGCAGATGAAAAAATATACTTTAATGTATTTGAAACATGTCCAAATTATAGTACATTACAAATAATATAACTTGTACTATCTCAGAATGTATAAACATTTACATATCGACGTTAACCATTTTCATTATAAAACTTACAACACATTTTCAAATATTGGTACTTTAGTACACTTTGTAGAAATATGTCAATTTCAGGCAGCAGACCTAAACATTACAAATAAACTTTAAAGAACGCAGAGGAATACTGAACAATGAAAAACAACATTCCTTATTATTGCACCCCTAAACCCTCCCACCATACAAAAACACGCCCACCACACATTATTTTCCTTTTTTTGGCTGAACTGCTCATTGTTACATTTTCGTCTGATGGCCGTGCGCACATCAGAGACACTTGTCTACGGAAACTCCAGAAGAACAGCGTCTGTTAACCAAACAGAGAGATACTGTAAATTCATAGTATTTTTGAGCAGTACATCAGAAAAGTCTGACAAATTGTATCAGTATGATATACCAGGGTCCATAAGTGCACCAGAAAAAAAAATTGTCCATTTCAGTTGAATTTAAATAAATCTGATGCATCAAGTGGTTTTATCAGATCTGATCAAAAAAATTAAACAAAGTAACAACAAAAATTGTCAGAGATCTCAGAAAAGAAAAAAATTATGAATCCGCAGAAAGAAAGGGAAGAAAAATCCTTAAGTTTCCTTGTTTTTCCTACCACCCTCCAGGGAACCGGATGGCATTCAAATTGGGAACATCCTGCATCAACATCTCTGGTGGAGTCTAGTCCAGTCCATACAATGAACTGCTCAGCTGTAACAGCAGATTCTGCAACTATGTAAAAAAAAAAAACAGCCTGCACACAAATGTGCAGAGCAATTACTTCAATTGGAAAATAAATCATGTAATCACCATAATATAAATTGGTTTTTACCACATTTATACAGACAAAAATATAAAGTAAAATTATCAATTTACATGTGGTTCACTGTCTAAGAAATCATTATGGTCAGTAGTCAATACTTGTATCTGGAAAAAACAATCCAGGACACCTATGAAGGGTTAATTTTACGTTAACCCCTTGTGGGGGTTTTACAGCAACATCACACAAGATGTAGCTAGCTTGAAAGTGCATTTTCTTTTTTAGAAGAGCACATGGGGGGTGTGTTAGCCTCCTTCTCACTGTGCTAATGCATTCAATAAATCAAAAGAGCTAGTAAAATTACATATATTACAAAACATTATATCCTGACTGGTTTTACATCTCAAAAAATATATATATTTCATTCACAGGTTCATGTGAACTCACCAGGATATTCTTCAACACAATAATACAGCAAATCTTCCTGCTCAACCGATTACATCTCCTGTTTCTACAATACAAATATAATAATCAAAATCGCGTTTTATACAGATATCTTAAGATTTCAAAACCAAATGGGAATGTTTTGAAAGTTACCTCTCTCCATGCAGACCAAGGCCTTAAAAGAAAAGCACGCTAGCTCTGAGCAGGGAGGAGCCGTGACTAACTGCTGTGCAGGTGTGGTGCATTCAAAGTCTATGGGAATTCTGATATCAGTACTGAACCAAAAACTCCCCAAGACTAAAATTCTTGGGGAGCTACTACTTTACAGACATCAAGGCCAAACAACCTCCACATATCACTCCTATATGCATGAAGTGCTGTCAGCGACTTTTAAATATGTGCACTCACCAATTGGTCTTGTTTGCAGTAGCCCTGCTTTGATCCATTAAACAATACTAATGAAATGTTCTTTTTTGAACACTTGAGACAATTGTAATGTGTTAAGTTTATTTCTTTTGCATTTGGCCAGTATTAACTTTTCTGTTGCAATGTGGGTTATGCTATTTGTTAGATCATAATGTAGCACTGCACCAGCTTTAAACCACTTGCTTTTCAGCAGAACACACATTTTTGTGCACCTGTACTTTTGAAGTGAACATTTAGTGTTTTGTTCAATGTGGTTTTGTGTGTAAGATGTATTGTATCATATTTCTTTTTCAAAACTTATTAAACATTACATAACAACTGCAATAATTGCTATCTGTGTACTTTACACACAGCACAAAATTGCATAATAGGGTTTAAGTGCATTTTTGTAGTTATACTATTGAACACTTTCCAAAAGAATTACCTGAAGTACAAGCGTATATAACTTCACTTCATAATTAGATTCAAATGTAACTTAAAATGCACTCAAACTTAATATTACAGTGTCGATATTAAAATGTGTACTTTTAAAATATGCTTTCAATGTACGTTACAATGACAACTTTGAGCATACAATTTAAAATATAGCAAAAATATATGTAAAAACAAATTTAAAATAAGTACACTTTAGAAATTACACATAACTTTCACTTAAAGTATACTTTTTTAATAATATATTTCTATAAAGTGTAACATAGTGTAATTATGTTAAAGTGTGTTAAAAGTATTAGCATGAAAGCGTAATGTTAGTATACTTTTTATATATTTACAAAAAGTACAATTTGTCTAAGTACATTTTCAGTAAACTATAGGAAATATGAATATACTTGAAATACAATAAAGCACATTTTTTTTTTACCAGGGTGTGCAGACGACATGAGCCTGAAAGTGCATCCATGCTCTACTCCGTCCGTCCACATCCAAAGGAAGATGCCCTCTCCGTGTAATGCAACTCAGTCCTCTGCTTGGACAGCAGAAAAATCCTCACCGCACTCCTGGCCTTTGAGTCGCCGTGACACAGAGGGGCTGGTGTACGTGATGGATAACCCAACTGGGGGTGTGTGGGTGAAACAGAGGGAAAAATGGACCAGAACCTGATGGAAAGGAAATGCAGATGATTTTACCTGAAGGATCAGTCGAGCTGGTTACCTTTCTATGGATGTGCCTCTCATCCAGGTTTCCTAACCCTGGGCTGCTGTGGCCAGCAGGGCCTGTTTGATGGGGAGTCCAGTTGGTTGCTCATGGATAAGTGCAGTTAAAATAAAACTGCACGTTTATTGTAACGATATAGGATTTTGGAGAAGAATGACAACTAAGTTCTACAAGAGAAGACAATAATAGATGTCTGCCACGTGTTTATTTGTTGTGCGGCGATCCACAGATTAGGCAATGGATTACATGCACAATTTAAATAAGATATGCCGAATTATTATTACTTTTCAAATCTTAAACAACAAGAGGAGTTGGGTCAGTTTAAGTGCTGCATACATTTAAGAGTATGTCAGTAAAACCTTCCAACGTCTGACCAAAATTTTTATTTATTTCCTTCTCTTTTTAAATTGTTGATATTCTTTGGAGAACACCGAAAACCTTTAGAACTCTTTTGTATTTATTCTATGCTATCTTTTTATATTTATGTTTTAATGTAATTGGTGTTGACCCACTTTTATTGAAGTCAGACCAGGTATTTCATGAAATGAATAATATTGTGTTGTTTTTTTTTTTTGCTGACAAATGCGGTGAGCCTTACACCTGCGATTACATTCACCATCTCCAATGGATTGCACAAAGAATGTATTTTTTCATATTCAATTTGTAATATTTGAACTGCCCAACTTTATTTATTTATTTATTTATTGATTTAGCTGGAAAGGGCATGTTTATTTGTATTCTTGTACTGTGATGTTCACAATTTTTTATTTACACAGAACATATGTTATAATTGTTACTGTCATCATAGTTAACTATGGTCGTGTTTTAACAATACAAGCTTCTGACATAGTAAATATGGCTAAAGCACATTTTTTTTCATAAGAAGAAAACAACAACAAAAAACTAATAGTCTTCTCCAGAGGGCTGTTTAATATGGCTTTGCACCAATAATAGTTGAAGCTGGCGTCTAGGTATTCCTGTCTGGTGCCAAACCAACTGTTTTATTTTTTCAAAGGAATAAGGAATCTGTTTTGTGATCTGAAATAAGAAACTTATAGTTAAACTGATGGAGTATGTACTACTCTGCCAGACAGTATTGACTCTGCACTCTTAAACATTTATAAAGTTTAAGATTTATAAAACCTTTATTGATTAGGCCTAAATGTTATAACACACACGAAACTCCAAGAAGCATTTGTTTACTTTGGTACTGGGACCACAATGTGAAGACAACTACATATTTAGAGGACTCATACCTGAATACATCACAGACTATAGTTAAAACACACATTTTGTTGATAAAGTTAAAAAGTATTATTCTGAATGAGTAACCACAGAGGGGCCCTTGTGCAAAGAACAAGGGTCCCTCACAGGGTCCCACACACTGCAAAAAAAAAAAAAAAAAAAAAAAAAAAATGTAGATCTAAGTAAGTTTGTTCTGGAATTGAGGAGGTAAGTGAGACATTTTGCCAATGGAAGGAGACAATTTACATTTAACCCTTTATAGGGCATTCAGTGAAAGACTTTAAACATCTAAATTTCAAGAGTACACTGCAAAAACTGAAATCTAAGTAAGTCAGTTTTTCTTAAAATAAATGCATTTTTTCTTGAACTGAGTAGGTTAGTGAGATACTTTGCAAATGGAATAAGAAAATTTACATTTAAAATAAGGAAAAAAAAATGCAGTCTCCTATTTCAAGATCATAATATCAAATAATCTGATTATAAGGATAAAAATGGTCCTTCAGCTGGGAGATTTTCTTATTTACCTACTCAAATTAAGGGTAAATACATTTATTTTAAGACATTTTCACAAATTTAAAGATATTTTTTGTAGTGTGTCATTGGAATCCAAGACAAGACCGTATTAACTTTGTAACCTTCAAAAAATGTGTATATTTTGATGGCATAAATGAATGTTAATGTAAATACTAGAAAAGCCAACATGCCCGTATATATTAAGAAAAATAACAAAAGTGCTTCATTAAGAAATTCATGAAAAACCCTCAGAGGGTGAAAGAAATGGCACTCCATTTGTAGGGGGTATGCAAGTGATCAAAAATGGTAACTTTCCCTATAAAGGGTTATAATAAGAAAAAAACAATTGCATTGTCTTATTTCAAGTACATATTATCTCATCTTATTTTAAGTGTAAAAATACTCCTTCCATTGGCAAATCATCTTATTTGCCTCCTCAAATTAAGGGTAAATACACTTAATTTAAGAAATTTCAACTCATTTTCAAAATGTGTTTGCAGTGTACAGATGAAAATATCCGGCATTCTTGATTAAATTAAGAGGGATTGTCATTAACGACTTTCTTTAATGGTTGGTGGAGACATCGCTGCGGAATAAAGGATAGGTCGAAACTTTGCCCTGTGCCTTATCAGCCGTCAGTGCGGAGATAATGGCTTATCTATTAAACTCCGGGCAACGCACTATACAAACATCACATCAGGATTTATAGGGCTGGCCCTCACACCATTAAAGCTTCTGCGTGGATCCACGTCGCAATGGGTCAGCTTATGTCCAAACAACCACAAGTTCAAGTCATTCTCCTCGGTCTGGACAACGCTGGGAAATCCACCCTCCTCTACAAGCTCAAACACAAAACGAGCGTCTCCACCGTGCCGACCATCGGCTTTAACGTGGAGATGCTGGACGCCAGAAAGAACAGGAAGAACATCGCCGTGACCATGTGGGACGTCGGCGGTCAGGGGATGATGCGTGAACACTGGAAGGACTATTACCAAAACGCAGCGGCCATCGTGTTCGTGGTGGACGCCTCCGACCTGCGGCGCATGGAGGAGGCGCGCAGCGAGCTGGAGAAGACGCTGCGGGACGATCACCTGCGGGGATGTCCGCTGATGCTCCTCGCCAACAAGCAGGACGTGAGAGGCGCGCTGACGGTCACCGACATGAAGGACAAGTTTAACATGAGGAAGATGTGCGTGGGCAGAGAATGGTTCGTCCAGCCTTGCTCCGCTTCCACAGGGTTCGGAGTGGAAGAGGCTTTTAAGCGTTTGGTCCAGATGGTGAAACTTCCCTCTGAGCCTGGAGCTGTCAAAGACAATATCAAGGATAGCGTGCACTACCTGCGATCGAACAGCAAACAATGAACTTTATTTATAAGATATGTTTCTCTTTTAACTTATTTGCTCCAACTGCAAACTGCAGCAATCACTGTAACACGAAAATAATGTCAGTACAGTTCACTGTGTTTAAATACACTGTAAAAGTACATTGTACAATTTTTTTTGGATATACATTACATTTTAGTCATGTTTGCAATCTACTTTGTTTTGTTTACAATGTTTCCCCTAAAGTTTGAAATATTATCTAAACAGAATAAGCTGAGCGAACTGATACCATGGTCAGCTCCACACTAATGCAAGCCTATCATGTCATTCTGCCATTGTTTATCCTCTTAAAATCCCTTTACAAATGTGTAATTGTTCAACAGATATCATTTTTTTTATATATATAAAAAGTGTTTCCAATGGTATGGACTGAAGTTTAAAAGTTAACTTAAAGTTTTTGACACCTGATCCCCAAAATGATCTTCAGCCTAAATCATATCTGGAAAACCATAAGACATTAAAACTAAATCTAAAGCCCTGGACTCTAGGGTAGGTTAACTGTGTGGTATAATGCTTCTAGGAAGACATTTTTTTTTTATTATTATTTTTGTGTGTGTGTGTGACTGTAATGAAATAAGCCAATAAAAGGCAAAAAAGTTTATCCTTCTGATTTTGTGTTTAGGTGTCATGAAAGTCTGCATGTCTTTAAACTATTCAAAGTTCAATAAGAAAAAAGACTGATTGTCTAAGCACCACTGAGACCTACTTTCACGTTGGTACATTAACTTTGTACATCAGGTAGTGTGTTGAACTAAAGGTAGAAAATAACACCCAAGTTAAATCCAGCTTTCGCCATGTGATGCAGCCAGCTAAAATACAGCCAATTGTTTCTCTGTGCTACAATAATCCAGCCTTTGATAGCACTTAAAAACTGCAACACACTTTGTAAGGGAATTAGCGATTCATTCTCTCTGTAGAGGATACTAAACCACTACTCAACTTTTAAATGGCTCCCAAAGGTTTGGCCATGTTTCATATTTTTCAGCCCCTCCTGCACTGGCTGTACATATTAAGATTAATTTTAAATGATTTCATTTGCTTTTAATGATCCTGATATCCTATCTGTTTGAACAGCTACAACCTGACACACTCATGTTGGCTAATCATTTGCTCCTATGTGCCAAACACAAAGTGTAAGCTCTGAGTAGACCGTTCTTTTTCTCCTAAATTATTGAATAACTTTTCCTTTTACATTTCAGAAGCCTCTTCCCTTCCTGTCTGCTTTTAAATGCCTCCTTAAAGCTCATCTCTGCTGAGATTTGTCAGGATGTGAGATGCTGACTTAGTTTTTAATGATGCAATTTAAAAAAAGCAATCTGTTTAATCTTTTTTCATTTTATTTCATTCTGGCTGATTGCTTGATGGTCTCATTATTCAAATGCCGGTCAGTTTTTTGGGGATCCTTTTGCTCTATTATAGTTTAATATTGTAGTATGTGGTTGCTGATTCATTTTTTTTTTTTGTGTGTGTGTGCAGGACAGGAAAACTAAAGAAATGGTGGTATTGTTACTGGTATGATCATTTCAGAAAATATATTTGTAGATGAGATTGTTTGAGAATGTTTAATAATAATGCTAATGCTAAAAATGAACCTTTCTACATGTCTTGCAAATCTTAAATCTTTATCTTGCCATCAAATTAGAGAAAATATGTTTATTAGTTTAAGATTGTTTCTCTCTAATACGAAACCTATTTTTCTGGTGTCTTTTAGCTAAAATTTAGTTGAGCAAACATTTCAAAAGTCAGTTGGGCTTTTTCATCTAATGTATTCTAGATAATCTTGAATAATTTCTATAAAGAAATAAAATCGACCTTAATTAACCAATTTTGTGCAAAAGCCTATGTTCAAATGATACGTTTCTCTTTAACCACTGTTGATTCTGGTTTGGGCTGGTATTAGAATCTTTAACAATTCACTATTATAGATTTATAATATTTAAACTCTAAGAGCAGAAAATTTGTGTCATTCTTACCCTTAAACGCTTCAACAAAAGTCACATCTTGGAAAAAAAACATCCTTGACAACATTTTACTTAAAATCTAAGCAGTTGCTTAAAAGATCAGATAGAAACTGATTTAAAGTCATACCCCATGCTGCTGTTTCAAAGTTTAATTGTATTCAATTAATGTTCGAGTCGTTCATATTGGAGGGACCGGCTCGTCCTCTGCTTCCATCCTTGATTGTCTCTTCGTAGGTTGGGAGATCTCTGCATTCCTCATATGTGGGTAGTTTCACAGCTGACGCATGAGCCAAAGGTGGATCAGCTAAAGTTTCCCTCGAACAGCTCTCCATCAGCATTTCTTGAGATGTGGTGACCGGCGGCGGGCCGTTGTGTGGGGGGCTCTGCTGCCTAGACTTGGAACACAGCATCCTCTGGATAAAGTAGCCCAGGGCGAAGAGCAGCAGCATAATGAGCACTCCGGAAAGTTTCCGGGTCACCATGGCGATGTTGTAGTAGGTGTGGTCCACGCTTGGTTTACAACAGGGGATATAGGAGGAGATGTTTTTGCAGCAGATCGGATCATAGCTGCAGGACCCCGTTCCACATCTTTGAATTGAGGAGGCAAGTGTGGGAGTGAGAAGGCAAACGCTGAAAACTATCACTGTTCTGCATCTGATGGAAAACATATCTGTTGGGATCAGAACCAAACCCCTTCCAGCCACAACAATCAAATTAGAAATGTAAAACAACACTGATGATGCGTTTAAAGATTCCAGGTTGGAAACACAGAGATAAAGACATCACAGAGTCACTGCATGCTCAGAGGAAAACAAAACAGGACCAGCTTGTAGTTCCAATGTTAGCACCATAGGTTACAAAAAACTGAAAGGCAAAACAGAATATGAAAAATGGAAAAAGTTCAACAAGCCCTGGTGTAAGTTTTGTCTCTCTAAATCCAGCTGATGTAGACTTTCATTGTGGCAGCAAACTGTAAATCCAGTTGAACAAATGGCTCACTCCAAGAAGTCGATCAGTTGATTTGTAAAAACCGACAAATGATCTTCAAATGTAAAGCAGAAGAACAGATAGTCAGTATCCCGGAGAAGCGGTGTAGGATTGTTTCAGCACCACGGAAAGCGTTTAACACGCCCTACAAGGGAAAAAAAAAAAGATAAGAGGGAAGGAGGGAGGGGGCTGCTGTCCTAGGAGCTGACGCATTTAACAACAAATAGCTTAAAAGTCGTCTTTGGCAAGATTACAAGGAAGGTCCATTTGCAGAAAGGCTTCTTATTCACTCCTGGGTCAAGCTGCGTCAGCGCGATGAGCTTGTCCATTTAGACATTTCCTTTTCCAAAATAAAGAGTGATAATAAACAGAATATTTGTGTAAGCCTCAGGGGAACAGCAGCATTGCATGAAAGTATGAACAATAAGCAAGAAAAAGAGTTAGAGCTGTGACGGGTGGCTTTACTGGAAGGATTGAAGCCAGCGTTGTTACATCATAGCCTTAGCAAAGATAATCAATAAAGTGACTGCATGATTAGGTTGTGGGTTGTAATGGCAGGAAGTGGCCCTTAAAAGCATGTCTGAATGTCTCCTAAATTGACAAGAGCCAGTATCATGTTACTGTAGATGAATCTTCGCTCTTGTCTGAGAGATGCGTTGTTTGCATTACAGATACAAACACATTCTTTTAATGTCCACATCTCTGTCTGTGGTTTAAAGAGTCTGAAGATGAAATCCAATGCCAAATAAATAGATTTAACCAGCTATACCAAGGACTAGGAACTAGCAGGTCAGTGTTATATTGTGTATTTTTTGTACAAGGCCATCAGATAAAGAGATGGCAAAAATGTTTGACGTTTGCCAGTATTTGGGGTCTTCATGCAGAATGTTCTCATAGTGATGCAGTTTGTATTAGTGCTCTTGGTTTAAGCTGCAGTATGGTTCAAAAGTACTTACCTGATGTAAACCATTTTCCCTTCCTGTTGAAAATTAGTTAAAATGTGCCCAACATTTCAATCCATTTCTAAGCAGTATGTTTTATTTTCAACCTGAAATGAAGACATCAATTGAATGAAAGTTTAAACTATCAAATATACAGTAGATTCATAATATAGAAAAGTGATCTACAGAACATAGTGTTTAGAAGGAAAAAAAAAAAAAACTTTGTCCAACCATGGAAGACTAGTTAACCCAAGATTTTAACAAACTTGAATGGAAGTATTTCTATTTTTATTGCTTATCACTAAGAGAAAAGACATGCTTAAAGTTTACGCTCTTCCACATCCATGGTTATATGGATCCGGGGTAACAATATTTAAACACCAGGTCCATGGAAGCATCAGCTTCGGTGTTACTGGTCAAATGCCTGCAAAGAGGACCAGCAGTCCTTTTCCATTTTTGCCATATATGCCATTTCTTTTCCTGACGTAAGGCAGTAAAAGTGAGCCCTACAGAATAAAAATGTTGGACATTCTCTTCTGTATCTAAGGTTAGATCTGGAACCAGCATTAGTTGGCTGATAAGCCACCTACAGAAATTTTCACACCGGGTTCCCAGATAATCAGGGTTTGCAGACTCTCAGAAAGGACTGTTGAAAAAGATGCAGAACAGTCTCAAAGATGATGCAGAGAGATAATAGCTCTAAAAACCAGGGATATCATTCACACTTTTAAATAGGCTGGGTAACCTAAAACTGGTAAAATTGAGAAATGACTAAATGTGTCATGTGGAGCTTTTTTTTCTTCCCTTTTTGACATGGTCGTCATCTAATGTGGTCGAAGCATCAAGAGTTTACCAAGTGTCCTGCCAATTTTCTGTCTTTTCTATAATCCATGATGCATTTGAATATATGGTGGCATGAAAACAAACTCTTCTCCTGGCAAATATAAAAAAATATAAGTTCCTAAGTATGACTTAGGAAACTAACAGAGTTAACCGGGAGAAATAAAAAGCAATGAGTCAAATCTAAAAGAAAGCCTTTGCTCTCCAGATGACTAGCCTGATAATCTGAATGGTTAATCCCGTTTTTCTAATACATCTTGGGTTTTGTAGACATTTAAAAAATAGCCACTATGATGCATACCACTTCCAACTATATGGTGCTAAAATTCAGCTCTGTACCTTTCCACAGACGGCAGCAACCAAAGGTGGCTTCAAATACCAGGTTGTTTAAGAAGCCCCATGTAAACACTACCATTTAAATTTTTTTTTTGTCCAAAAAGTTAAAGCATCTCTTTTGGAGTTGTAAAATCCTAATTTTTTAGGCATTTATCTGACCCTCAGTCAAAGTATTTTCCTCAATGTCATTGTTCTAAACACTCGCTGTGGGCAAAATGTCCTTTAAAGAACCACTACTCACTTTCAAGATCTTTCAAAATAGAGAAGGTTGTATTTAAATTCAAACTGATTGGGATTCATGAGCTTTTGCTAGATAAGTACCAGTAAGAAAGGAAAAGGAGTCTGCATGCTTTCATCACTTTTTGCTTAGCATCTATACAGCACCGAGGCTCTATTAGGAACTCCAGTCTTTCACATATACAGAGACCAAACAGAAAATGAAGACAAAATTGCTTCATACAGTGTGACGTGCAAATATATCCACCTTCATATGTGTTAGTCTTGTCAGAGCTTCACCTGTTGCTAAGTATGTGTAAATTTCACTTGCTTCCCCCCCAGAAAGCTGTAGTCCATTTAACTAGCATCATGCACATTTCTGTCAGATGACATCCAGCATGCCAAAGCCTGTCCAAATTGAACACAGCAGGAATTCCAGCCTTTACTATTGACCCCCCCCCCCCCAAAAAAAAGGTAAACAGGAGCTTGATTTACAGTTCATTTCTGGATGCAGCTCAGATTTCTTTGCTTCCACACCTTGGCAGTTCAAAGAAAGCCTTTTGAGCAATAAACCTGCCATAATCTCAGCTAATGCAACAGCGGCTCAAGTGTCTTTTACAATTTTATACACAAGACACCGAAGATGATGTAGTTGAAATAAAAATCTAGAAAAAGCACTTTCCTTGGTTTGACCAATACTGTTGGTTTTCAAAAAATGTATATAAAAAAATCTTTCCATCTATATCCATGCTGTGTGCAGGATTTGGACATTTTTACCATCAACTTTGGTTTGTTTTCAAAACTTAAATCATTATGAACCAATTTTGCTGAAATTTTCAGAGCAGGTCCATATTATGACTGACAAAAAATTGACATTTTGGCAATGATCTGAACAACCAAAGATTTAACTTCAGGTGGAAACATGACTGAGGTCTCCCCTAATGATTTTCTATTTATCCATTTTCTTGCCATCAAAAATTAAAGGATTATCATAAATTTGATTTGGTAGACGCATTCCAAATACTTTATTCCAAGATCAATATTAGCATTTGTACATTGTCCAAAAAGTCCTTTTATCCACAATTCCTCACTCTCCAGTCTGGTACTCCCAGCCTCAGTCTGCGTTTTCAGTTTGATTCTTTAGAACCCGATTCTTTTCTGGATGGCAGCACAAACACAGGTCCCAGTTGGGCAGATTTGTCTGAAATCAAACAGGGCTTTAGTCAAAAATGCTTATTGGATCCACCAATTGATTTTAAACAAAACATTTCCCTTTTCCTCTGGTAAGATTCAACAAGTTGGGATATTCATAGCAGTACAATGCAGGGTACTCACAATCTTTGTGGTCTGAATTTCTCTGTTGCCCCTTATACGTTCCTGGATGGAAATTCAAGTAATTAGCTGTGTAATGTTCAGCTTTACTCCGGAATAAATCTTGTGTTGAAGGAATGATGGGCCTCGCTTTGGTGCTGGTGGCAGTTTTGGGAGGTTTTGTGGTTTGAGGTTCCTCAAAACGCTGTGAGACATCACAGCTTCTACATGCCTGGTCAGTTCCATCCACTGACTTCCACCTAGAGAAGTAATTGGAAGAGATTTCGCTTGTATTTTTAGAAATACAACTTGAGTAAAAAATATGAAACACTTATACAACACTGAAGTGGGTATATGATGCAGTTCCACAATATGTGCAGTAATAAGTGTCCTGTATAGGAGGGGGGAAAGAAAAAAAAAAAAAAGTCTGTTTACCGGTTTCCAACCAAAGAGCATGCCCGGTTTTGAGAGTTGACAGGCAGAGTGACAGGAACCGCTTTCAAAGAACAGGTTATGTAAATCTGTGGAGAAGAAGTGCTTGTATGACAAAAATAGAAGTATTCAAATTCTCATCAAAACATCAAATAAGCCAACTTCGCACACATTGAATACACCAACTCTCCCAGCTACCATCTAATACTCTAGGTCGGAACAGACTGGATTATTAATCCCTCACTACATCTTTTAAGCTGCTTAGAAAACAAACATGTTTAAAAATAATATGATAGATATTAGTAAAATCCATCAACTTCCTCCCAATTTAGATGCACATCTGCTGGAAAAAGATTTAATTAATTCAACCAAAAATAGGAAGCTCAATTTTATTACGATCGATAATAGCTTAAAGCCAAGAAAAACCAAAATTCATCTTCCCAAATGAAGATAAGAAAATTTATACAGAAACAACCTTAATTTTGTTGCCTTTACATCAGTTACTACAGGTGCTGGTCATAAAATTAGAATATCATGAAAAAGTAGATTGATTTCAGTAATTCCATTTAAAAAGTGAAACTTGTATATTATATTCATACATTACATACAAACTCATATATTTCAGATGTTTGTTTTGTTTAATTTTGATGATTACAAATAACAAATGAAAATCTCAAATTCATCATATCAGAAAATTAGAATATTGTGAAAAGGTTCAAAATTGATGGCCCCTGGTGCCACACTCTAATCAGCTAATTAACTCAAACCATCTGCAAAAGCCTTTAAATGGTCTTTCAGTCTAGTTCTATAGGCTACACAATCATGGGGAAGACTGCTGACTTGACAGTTGTCCAAAAGACGACCATCGACACCTTGCACAAGGAGGGCAAGACACAAAAGGTCATCGCTAAAGAGGCTGGCTGTTCACAGAGCTCAGTGTCCAAGCACATTAATAGAGAGGCGAAGGGAAGGAAAAGATGTGGTCGAAAAAAGTGTACAAGCAAGAGAGATAACCGCACCCTGGAGAGGATTGTGAAACAAAACCCATTCAAAAATGTGGGGGAGATTCACAAAGAGTGGACTGCAGCTGGAGTGAGTGCTTCAAGAACCACCACACACAGACGTATGAAAGACATGGGTTTCTGCTGTCGCATTCCTTGTGTCAAGCCACTCTTGAACCACAGACAGCGTCAGAAGCGTCTTGCCTGGGCTAAAGAGAAACAGGACTGGACTGCTGGTGAGTGGTCCAAAGTCATGTTCTCTGATGAAAGTAAATTTTGCATTTCCTTTGGAAATCAAGGTCCCAGAGTCTGGAGGAAAAGAAGAGAGGCACTTCATCCACGTTGCTTGAAGTCCAGTGTAAAGTTTCCACAGTCAGTGATGGTTTGGGGTGCCATGTCATCTGCTGGTGTTGGTCCATTGTGTTTTCTGAGGTCCAGGGTCAACGCAGCCACATACCAGGAAGTTTTAGAGCACTTCCTGCAGCTGACCAACTTTTTGGAGATGCAGATTTCATTTTCCAACAGGACTTGGCACCTGCACACAGTGCCAAAGCTACCAGTACCTGGTTGAAGGACCATGGTATCCCTGTTCTTAATTGGCCAGCAAACTCTCCTGACCTTAACCCCATAGAAAATCTATGGGGTATTGTGAAGAAGAAGATGCAATACACCAGACCCAACAACTCAGAAGAGCTAAAAGCCACTATTAGAGCAACCTGGGCTATCATAACACCTGAGCAGTGCCACAGACTGATCGACTCCATGCCACGCCGCATTGCTGCAGTAATACAGGCCAAAGGAGGCCCAACTAAATACTGAGTGCTGTACATGCTCATACTTTTCATGTTCATACTTTTCAGTTGGCCAACATTTCTATAAATCCTTTGTTTTTATTGGTCTTCAGTAATATTCTAATATGATGAATTTGAGATTTTCATTTGTTGTCATTTGTAATCATCAAAATTAAACAAAATAAACATCTGAAATATATGAGTTTGTATGTAATGTATGAATATAATATACAAGTTTCACTTTTTAAATGGAATTACTGAAATCAATCTACTTTTTCATGATATTCTAATTTTATGACCAGCACCTGTACATCAATGCAACATGAGATTGAGGTGATCAGTCTGTGGTTCTACTGAGGTGTCCATTTTAGAGCCCTTCACCAAATTTATACTTTTGGTCTGGCATAAAAAAAAAAATAGAAATAAAATCTATTAACCTGGTTGCTGGGTTCCTGGTAAAATCTGAAGGCATCTAGCTGGAATCTCAGCTTGTGCTCCTCAATTCTTGGCAAGAAGTGAGATTTGGAGTTTGTCAAGTAAGCATCAACAAGACATCTGTTATAAGGAAATTAAATCAGTTTCATGTCAAGTTACAAAAATAACTTTTTTGGAGCAGCACTACAGATTTGTCCCACAGCTCACCCGTTATGCTCAATGAAATCATATCGTGGAGATGCTTCTGTATCTGGGGTTGCTGTGGCAACACAGTGGTCAACATAAACTCGAAGAGGCATGTGGTGACCCATGACGATAGATGCTTCAAAGTAAATGGGATCACCAACAAAGAATACGTAAGATCCCCTTTCAGACATCCAATCATCTGAAAATAAAAATAAATGTTTGTTTCCCAAAATGGGGATTGTTTTCCGCTCAAAGATAAATTTAATACCATTCATAATTTGGATATTGAAATATATCTGGTCATCAGCTGAATCTATGGAGACAAAAGGAACCCAGATGGGATACAAGGAGATGCCATCTACAGAATACCTCCTGAAACAACAAAAAAACAAATTGATTACACCAAATGAAAGCTGAATCTTTCAACAGAATATAATTTCAGAAACCATTTTAAATATGCAGGACTTGCCGGTCAAAATGACATTCAACTGGTACAGCCGCATCATCCAGTCTGAGCAATCCATCAGGCGAAGGTCTCGGAGAGTAGGTCAGAACGTTTGAATAGATGATCTTCTCTTCTGTAGACTGGGAAATGACAACTCCACAGGTTTGTGGATGAAAACTGACCAAATGATTTTATCAATCCCTCAACAGCCTAAATGTGTTTAAATAGATGGGATGCATCAAGCTCAAATGAGTAAACTGGTGTGCAGGCTAGTTTATTTCTCTAAGCTTACAAGTTTACAGTTTTTAATATTAAAGTGTTGATTGTGTGGTGCTGGGAGCTTACAGAGAGCTTGGTCCCGCAGTCAGTAAACCGGGTCAGAAGGCTGAACTCCTCCTCTCCTGACTGGACCGCTACGCACTCAGTCCCATCACTCGGAGAGTTTAAACCCAGTTTAAGGTGTGCACCGTCCACCTTTATGCCTTTATCAAACATGTCTGACTGCACCACAACCTCCATAAAATCCGGGTGGCACTTTACCACGACTGATGGAGGCTGAACACTGAGCTCCTCACTTTGCTGCTGCTGCTGCTTCATGGCCGACAGCTGAGGCTGAAATCCCCCGTATGCTCCGAGCAAAGCGCGAGGGTGTGACGCTCCTGAGCCGCGGCTCTTACCCAGCCGACCTTCTGTGATTGTGGAAAGTGAATAAAAGAAAACGAGCCACCAGGACACGATTTGTAGCGGGCGGCGGTCCATTCTCAGACACGTTTGGAAGAGACTGGCCCCTGAACCCGCTGAAGTTATGGCCGCAGCTGCAGGTGATTAAGGCTCCTCAGACGCACCTGGTGAGAATTATTCCTCTTAATTAGCGCATTTATTCATTACATGGAGCATAATAATACAAATCTCTGCTGATTTTTGAGTATACATTATTGTGCCTTCTGTATATATATATATATATATATATATATATATATATATATATATATATATATATATATATATATATATATATATATATATATATATATATATATATATATATATATATATATATATATATATCTATCACATTGGCATTTATAGCTGTTATGCGCTTAATCCCGCACTAGATGGCAACAAAGCTCCTTCCTTTAGTTCTCACACAGTAATTCAAACAGTATGTATGTAACTAACTTGTCCTCTCACTTTGATTCAAAGCAGGGGCGGATTTAGGAAATTTGGGGCCCTAGGCAAAGACTGCAGGCCTTGATGCTCAATTCCAATTTTTTATGTGAAATCCGATTTTTTTGTATTGCAGTTCACATTCCCAAATATATGCGACTTGTATATGATTTCCTGTCTGAAATTCATTTATAAAGCTTAAGTGTCAGTGACAGTAGAGGACACAATGACATCACAAGCTAGCGTGCTTTGTGTTTACGGAAGTAAACGTGGATGTAGTGCTGGAGCGCATCTTGCAATCTTTCCAAACCTTAAAACCTCAATCCTTTCAATCTTTTCAAGATTAAAAAAATACTATACTCCGCATCATCGTCCGCTATGGCGTTTTTTTTTCCTGCGGCTTTTTCATAGCAAGAAGCAGAATAGTGACCTTTGTTGGGTATTAATGGCATTCAGGTTGGATGAATACGAACGACCTGGCCGTTCAGACACAGGTCGCAATTGAAAAGTTTCAAAGTATCAGATTCAGGACCACATAGCCAAGTGGCCTGGGTCACATTGGAAAAAATCAGATCTGTGTTGTTCAGACAGCCATGAAAAGATCAGATCCAGGTCGCATGTGGGCAAAAAAATCGGATTTGGGTCACTTCAGCAGTGCGGTGTGAACGTAGCCAAAGAAAGGCATGGGGCCCTCTGAACTGAGAAGACAACACATAAAACAGACCCATTATAGAGATACAGAAATTTTTATATCATAGAAATCCATTATTTGTTCTACGTTTTGTCCCTCTTCTTGTCGTTTTCCTCTTTATGTTTTGTACTCTCTTAAAATGAATGAAACTAAGCTCACTTAACCAATTGCTCCTTCCTGTGTTTCCAAAAAGATGACAGCAAAAGAAAAAAAAAATAGTCCTTCTTTCTGCTGTAGACAAGCCATGATCTGCTAATCTATTCTCCATTTTTCATTTGTATGAAATAATAGCTGCATGAATCATGACAGGAGACAAGAGAGAGGAGTGCAGGAGGCTGGGTTACCAATCTATTTGCTCTGGAGAGCAGAGTTCAGTGCTCCTATATCTTGTTGCCAAAGTCTCCAGTAGCAGAAAAAAGTCACTAGATTTGGCGCTAGAAGCTTTTTTGAAATAGGAGCGCTAGAGGGGTCTAAAAAGTCGCTGAATACACCTGTGCCTGAGACACACTTATTATAAGCATTCTGACGGTGTTTTACAGGTATTTTATCAATGAGTGTGAATGGTTGTTTGTCCTGTTTGTCTCTGTGTTGCCCTGTGACGGATTGGCGACCTGTCCAGGGTGGACCTCGCCTCTCACTCGTAGACAGCTGGAGAGAGGCACCAGCACCCCTCACAACCCCAGCTGGGATAAACGTGACAGAAAATGGATGGATGGAAACACTGTATTTAGAATAATATGAATGACTCACAAGTTAAATCATTCTTATCAATTTATGTTTTCACAACTTTCATGAATTGTGAGATATTGTAAGATTTGAATTTTTCAGTGAAGAAGGGAAATGCAGGTGCCACCAATGACCCATCTAACTTTGTAAACTTTTTTTTTTCTGCTTTACATTTTTCAAGTTTTAATTTGTGCATGAAGATTCAATTCAATTCAATTCAGTTTATTTATATAGCGCCAAATTCACAACACATGTCATCTCAAGGCACTTTACAGTTCAACCAGATCATACAGTCAAATTGATACAAAGTTTTCTATCTAAGGAAAATCAGTTGATTGCATCGACTCATTGACTCAAATACAATCCCTCACACTAAGCATGCTTGTAGCGACAGTGGAGAGGAAAAACTCCCTTTTAACAGGAAGAAACCTCCAGCAGAACCAGGCTCAGTGTGAGCGGCCATCTGCTGAGGCCGACTGGGGTTCAAGGAGATAGAAGCAGAGACACAAAAAGCAGCTGTAAAAGGCGGCCCCGTCCAGGAAACACACAGCCAGGCAGACGAGCTCCGAGCCAGCTCCCATGCCAGAGGACGAAGAGAGCACATCCACTCAGTCACGGTCAGAGAAAAAGGACCACACTGGAAAACAGGCCGATCTCCAACATCTATAAACAAGGGTGTTGATGGAAGCAGCACAGCTGATGTTTCCTTCCAGGATGACGTCACAGCCAAACAGGAACAGACGAGGCAAAGCTACTCTGAGGAAAAGCAGAGAGAGCAGAAGGTTAGAGATTGAACTAACAGATTCTGCAGAATAGGAGAACAGAGAGAGAATGAAGCAGAATGATGAAATGGGGGTCCCTATGTCCTCCAGAAGTCTAAGCCTATAGCAGCATAACTATAGAGATAGCTCAGGATAACCTGAGCCACCCTAACTATAAGCTACAAGATAGTGGTTATGGTCGGAATTATCGAGTTACATCCAATTAAATTACTTTTTATAAACTTTAAAGGGTAGTTTTACTGTTGTTTCATGTTTTCTTCTTTTTTACTGGTGTAGTTTTATTCCATAAAGAATTGAATACATTTGTTTGTTTCAAAAAAAAAGCAACAGAAAAAGAAAATACTGACAAACTGCAACAGAATGTACCGGTAATAAATCTTTTGATTTTGCCAACAAAGTACCTAAAAAAGTTTTGGTGCAGTTTTTTTTTTAAAGTTTTTTTGATTTTAGTGAAGGAAATGGTTATGCAAGAGAAGATAAGATAAAACTTAATTGTCCTAAAAAAGGATGAATTTGGTTTACATAATCTATCGGGTGCTGCGTACATACAACAACACACAACACAACATTCAACTTGGTAATTCAAATTTTTTTTTTTTTTTTCACGTGTATGTGTATGTATGTAAATGTTTTTATTCAATGACACAAAAAAACAAATACATTGTTGAAGTTGTTAAAAATTAGCAACATCTGCTGAGTAGATATGTTTCTTTAGTCAACTGTCAACAACAATACAATGATCACAGGGACAAAGTAAACATGACATTTTTTTTTTTTTTAATCCCTTCTCCCCTCTTTCCCACTCCCCATCCTGTGGTCCCTTCCTTTACCTTCTATTTATTCTGTCCCCTACCCCTCCCCATCCATCCATACCCGGCTGCAAACAAAAGAAACAGCAAAATAAAAAAATAAAATAAATAAAAAATAAATAAATAAATAATAAAAAAAAAAAAAATAATAATAAAAAAAAAAATAAAAAAAAAATAGTTATACAGCTGAGGAATCACAATCATAACAAAACCCAGGGGACCAAGACAGGGTACAGAAACATGGACAGCATGTAAAACAGGCGTCTGCGCAAGCGTAGGTACACAGATCAAGACAGAACATGGATATTTAAAACTGCACAGGTTGACATTCGCTAGCCCGATTCACAAGGAGCCGCCGAGCCGGGGGGACAGGCAATTACAACAGAGCTGGTTCCTATGCGTTTTTCAGGCTCGAGGGAGGGTATCCAGTCTTTCAAAATAAGATAATATAGGGGCCCAAGTTTTATAAAATTTTTGGGTCGAACCTCTAAGACAAAATTTTATCTTCTCTAACTTAAGGAACATGGACAGATCTTTCAACCACAGAGAAGCCTTGGGTGGGTGTTCTGATTTCCACGCTAATAATATTCTTCTTCGGGTGAGGAGAGTTGAAAAAGCTAGTACATTTTTAAAATCATGTGTTAATGATATCCCCTCCCCTGGAGTTCCAAATATTGCCAATTCAGCACTGGGTTGGATACCTATTTCGAAAGCTTCAGATAGGATCTGAAAAATTGTGGACCAGAAGTTACACAGTTTGTTACAGGTCCAGAACATGTGAGTTAGATTTGCCTTAGCTATGTGGCACCGAGCACAGGTTTCACTCACTGTAGAATAAATCCTTGAGAGTCTAGCTCTACTGTAATGGATCCCATGAAGGACCTTGAACTGAATTAGTCCAAGTCGAGCGCATGATGTTGACCCATTTACTCTACGTAATGCTTGGTTCCAAGTTTCATCAGAGATGTGTATTCCAATTTCCTCTGACCATTCTGCTCTGATCTCATTGAGCTTCACAGTATTAAGTGATGAAATGCTATTATAAATTTTGGAGATTAAGCCCCTATCTTGTGTTGGAGTTTGCAACATTATGTCTATACCTCCCTTTGGGGGTAAATTAGGAAAACAGGGACTATTGTTACGAACACAGTCACGGATCTGGAGGTATCGAAATAGGGAGGAACGTTGTAGGCTAAATCTAGAGGAAATAGCATCAAAGGTAGCAAAAATTCCATCTATATATAGGTCACTAAATTTATTTAAGCCTGCTCTCCGCCAGTGGGTAATTCAAACTTAAATTAGATTTTTTTCTCAAACATTATAACACTTTTCTTCATCTGTTTAAGAGATTAATGGAATATTGCACACATCATAAGATAAGATATAGTATTTAATTATAATCTGATTGTGAAATATTTAAATTAAACTGTTTCCTTCCTCTTTTCTCGTTTTATTAACTTTTCTAAATGTATCTCATAAGACCATGAAGGAGATGACAATTTAATGCAAAAACTAACCAAACTACAAAAGATATACAGATTGTAGAATTATCCTGTTTGCTTAAAAAAATTGAAATATTGAGGTTTTGCAAATGTAAAATCTATTGCAAAGACTTTATTAGAGAAATATTCATATCACATAGATCTTGATTGTGTAACTTGTTTGATTTAAGGAATTAAACTGACTAATTTTGGTTGTTATTGTTGCTCTAAGATGTCCACGTTGTGCCCTAAAATAACCTAAATCAGCTAAGTGTTAATTTTAACACATCATGATGAGTTCATTTACCATAACAATGAATTGATTTAGATTTTCTGTACTTGACTGTTTTTTTCCCCCTTTTGTGGTGTTCTCAGAGGTTGCATCAGAGGGATCTTTCAACATCAGCAACCACAGTTAGCAGCAGTGTCTGTTCACACGACAAGGAAACAATACAAACTGAGACTAACAAAACGAAACCAACCTATTAACTTTCAGTACTGTTTTATGAATAAAAAGGTAAAAGATGACCTACTCTCTTGTAATACCTACAGTACCTGTATCAGGTAACTAAGCTGGTCCCTCCCAAGGTTTACACGTCAGAGGATGCATGTGAAGGATTAATGACTGGGATTTTGGAACACCCAATGTTAACCATGCACACATAATCTCTATTATTACGTAAAGAAGAAAGATATAGCCATATACTGGATATAAGCACTATAAAGTAACGAGGCAAGAATAAGAGGAACCAAAATGTTTTATTTTTTTTCTTATAATGGTAGCTCTATTAAAATCCCAAAGCTTTTTACAGTTATGGTTAGGCTCATCGGGTTGTAAGACCCTGGACTTTCCAAGGAGGGGTGCACAAACATAACTAAGCACTGTAGGTGAATTGAACAATCATGACGGTGGTTACAGGAAAATACTTTTTTATCATGTCTCCATGGAAACCAAGTCAACAACAGAGTTGGACCTGACCATAGGTTTAAACAATGAATGTCTTTTTGTTAATCTGAGGCAATGCTTGTGGAAAGCACAGTAAAATCTGAAATGAATTAGCAAAATGCTCCTCTAACTGGCTATTTGCATGAGTAGTTTAATATTTTTGTATACATTTATGAGTGGAACAATAGATAAAAAAAAATATTTAAGAGAGTATTAGGTTTATAATCCATAAATTGAGCATGATGTGAATTTAATAGATATTCGATTTCAAAGTAGATTCCTAAAGATGGTTAAGAGTTAGAATATAACACTGCATGCTCTTATAAAGTTATTAAGGTGCCAATTCATAATTGGCAGTTTAGGGTTTGTATCTTTGCCTGAGTCTTGCAATCACCATTAAAGAAAAATAAACTCTTTTAACTTTATTTGAAGAACAACATTTATTCAGATGTCATTTATAGTAATGGAGAATAATTTGAAAACAGATCAATTAAATAATATTAGCAGTTTTCTTTGAGGTTTAATAATTTCTGTTTTTATAATAAAAATAGGTCAAAAGCGATGACATTTTGATATGTGTAAAATAAGCTCTGACATAACAGAAAAAAATTATAAATGTAAGTTTTTATTAATGGCGTTGACCACAGGTGGAGACATTTAAACAATTGTGACATAAAAAAAAAAAGAATGTTTGGCTTAAAAACAAAAAACACAGTTGTGTAAATAAAGGGAGGATTTTAGCAAAGTTATTTGCTTAATAAATGATAGAGTAAGAGTCTGTACTTATTTTTTTAAGTTGTTATAAGACTTGTAGAACCTTTGGTTTTAGAACATAAAAGCTTCATTATTTTGGGTTAGATATATATGCATAAACACACACACACACATATGTATATATATATATATATATATATATATATATATATATATATATATATATATATATATATATATATATATATATATATATATATATATATATATATATATATATATATATATAAACTTAAAAGAAAACTCTCATGATATGGGCATGAATCCTAAGCTAAGTATGATGGGAGGTATAGAGTTATAGAAAATATTACATTATTTTTATAGTTTTTATAATTAATTTCATGATGTGGACTTTAATCATCCTCTCTACTGTCTTCTTTTTGCACCTATATCAATGTTCTCTATTGTTTTTTGCGCTGTTATTTGTGTACTGTTTATATTTCAATGTAAGAGGGACAGGAGATTGAAATTACCTCTGAGATCAAAAACCAATATGAAGCATTTTCTCTAGAATAATGCTATTGTGCACAGTTCCTTAAATGTCGTGACAAGATTATATATTACTTCCAAATGTAAAACTTCTAGTTATTATAAGGTTTTCTAGCATTAATAGTTCATGTTTAAAACAAAGATTGTTTTAAGTTCAGAACAAATAGAGCAACATACATGTTATGTGTGAAAACGTAGAACCTAAACTTTAAAAATATTCTGATTCAGATATACGATCCAAAATGTATTCTTTCAAGCATCACACTAATTAAAAAACATCTTCTGTGATTCTTTCTCTGGGTAGATTATTATTTACGGCAATTGTTATAAGGAGTTTAAAAAAATACTTTGCAGTGGCAAATGATTGGCTGATATGGCTTCAAAACAGAAACAATAAGAATGAAGTTAGAACAATTTAAATCTGTTCAGGCCAGAGGAGGTGGAGGTCTAGTGTCTGCCGTCTACTCAACTAGTGCAATAATCCATGGGATTTATTTAAGCAGATGTAAGTTTTCAGGACAATTTAATTCATAATTTTTATGCCTCACAGATTTTAAATATGTTAAGGCTAAAGCACTACCAACAAAGCAAGCTGTAACCGATTAGAAACTGATGACCTTTTGTGGTGGGTTCAAATCATTTCTAAACAGATAACCTTTCTAAGTTTCATTCATAAAGATGGTCAGATTCCCCCTATCAGTCTGTCTCCCCTCTCCGAGGTAACATCATTATAGGTCTCTCTCAGCCTCAGCACCCACAGAAAAACCAAGTATTCACTTTCAGTACATTTTTTTCCTCTAACCGATAGTGGTTCACCTGCAGTATCGAAACATCATTTACTCAACTAACCCATTGTTAATGTAGATACCTTTTAGGATTCATATAGCTGAACCTGTGGGATGATGTCATTCTGTTCTGAGAAACTGACAAACCTAGAATGGTGACACCTCATTTTGGCTTACGAGCGTTATTTTTTAAAGAAACATTTTTGGAAATAGAAATAGACAATTTTCACATTTTAAAACCAGTTAAAATCAAGCAAAGTCATAGAATTTGAAATGAATGCTTATAATTACTTAAGTCTTCTAGAATGTAAACAACGATGATGATGATAAAGATGAATCGCACCAGACCGGGCAAATCAGAGTTAAAGTTGTTTGGTTATGTTGTAAAATAAGATCTTAGGCTATAATTATCTCACCAAGTAATGTTTCATTTATCAAACTGGAAAGAGTGTGAGACAATTGCCAACCGACTTAACAGGGTAAGAAAAGCGTCACCATAACTAGAGGATCAGCAGAGATCTGCAGCTCAGGTGGGAGCAATGTCAACATCACAGCAATAGTATATGAAAATATCACAAGTCTGCCCTTAATAGACGCGGCAAACATGAAATAAAATGTCCTGGCGAAAAAAAAAAAAAAGATTTTTTTCCTTCCTCCATCTGAAAATATCACTGCAGATTCTACTAAATACATACACTCACTGGCCACTTTATTAGGTACCCCATGCTCGTAACGGGTTGGACCCCCTTTTGCCTTCAGAACTGCCTCAATTCTTTGTGGCATAGATTCAACAAGGTGCTGGAAGCCTTCCTCAGAGAGTCTGGTCCATATTGACATGATGGCATCACACAGTTGCCGCAGATTTGTCGGCTGCACATCCATGATGCGAATCTCCCTTTCCACCACATCCCAAAGATGCTCTATTGGATTGAGATCTGGTGACTGTGGAGGCCATTTGAGTGCAGTGAACTCATTGTCATGTTCAAGAAACCAGTCTGAGATGATTCCAGCTTTATGACATGGCGCATTATCCTGCTGAAAGCAGCCATCAGAAGTTGGGTACATTGTGGTCATAAAGGGATGGACATGGTCAGCAACAATACTCAGGTAGGCTGTGGCGTTGCAACGATGCTCAATTGGTACCAAGGGGCCCAAAGAGTGCCAAGAAAATATTCCCCACACCATGACACCACCACCACCAGCCTGAACCGTTGATACAATGCAGGATGGATCCATGCTTTCATGTTGTAGACGCCAAACTCTGACCCTACCATCCGAATGTCGCAGCAGAAATCGAGACTCATCAGACCAGGCAACGTTTTTCCAATCTTCTATTGTCCAATTTCGATGAGCTTGTGCAAATTGTAGCCTCAGTTTCCTGTTCTTAGCTGAAAGGAGTGGCACCCGGTGTGGTCTTCTGCTGCTGTAGCCCATCTGCCTCAAAGTTCGACGTACTGTGCGTTCAGAGATGCTCTTCTGCCCACCTTGGTTGTAACGGGTGGTTATTTGAGTCACTGTTGCCCTTCTATCAGCTCGAACCAGTCTGGCCATTCTCCTCTGACCCCTGCCATCAACAAGGCATTTCCTCCCACAGAACTGCCGCTCACTGGATGTTTTTTCTTTTTCGGACCATTCTCTGTAAACCCTAGAGATTGTTGTGCGTGAAAATCCCAGTAGATCAGCAGTTTCTGAAATACTCAGACCAGCCCTTCTGGCACCAACAATCATGCCACGTTCAAAGTCACTCAAATCACCTTTCTTCCCCATACTGATGCTCGGTTTGAACTGCAGGAGATTGTCTTGACCATGTCTACATGCCTAAATGCACTGAGTTGCCGCCATGTGATTGGCTGCTTAGAAATTAAGTGTTAACGAGCAGTTGGACAGGTGTACCTAATAAAGTGGCCGGTGAGTGTATTCTCTGTTGTGTATCATGGTGGCGGCATCATGCTGTTGGGGTCCTTTTCTTCATCTTGGAAAGGAAAGGCAGTCGCCGTTGATGGAAATCGAGATAAATATATTTACAATCTTAGGAAAAAAAAAAACTGGTTGATGCAGCAATAGCTCTGAGAAAAGGGCAGAAGTTCACCTTCCACCAGGAAAAAATATCTTAAAAAATGTAGCCAAAATAGACATGGAACGGTTTAGATTATATTGTTTTAATTTGGTATAATGGCACAGCTATAGTCCAATTGCAAATCTCTGCTCATGACATGAAACAATATCTATACAGACGCTTTCCATTCAATCTTAATGAACATTAATTATTTTGCAAAAAAGAATGGAGAATCTTAGTCTTCAAGTAGGCAAAATATTACAGCTATAATAAGAAATGTAAAAAAAAATAGAAATTGTTATAATGTGTCAAAATATGAAAACTTCCAAGGGGAATAGAAGATTCTGGTTTGAATCATGAGATTTTTTTATTTATTTTTTTTTAGCTATAAAAGAAGGTGGAACTCAGTGATAAAAAGACAACAAAAACAATATGTATTTTGCGGAAACAACATTTATTTAATCAATTTTAGAACCAAGTAAACAACATCACCATAAATAGTTGAAATAAATATTCCTAAATATAAAAACATTTAAATATCATAAGTTCCATAAATATACTTGATAAAACTCAACTTTCACAAACCGTCTAATTTAAATAGAAACATTGTAGTCTTATAAAGACAATAAATATTTTCCATTACAATAAATAGATTCCAGTGTTTCTCTTTGAGCTGGCTGTTTTTTTAAAGTACCATGGTGTGGTTCATTTGTTTAAGGAGCGGTTCCTTGATGCCCATTTCTTGCCACGGAGGTCTGTGAGGATTCAGTTAGTGTGTTTAATATGGTTCAGGTAGCTGATGGCTCGGTTGATTGTGACGGTGCGAACCTGAAAGCCTTTCAGGACTTTGCAAAGGCTCAGTCTTTCATTGTAGTTGCTTGATCGCTCCACAACAGCCTTGAAAAAACAGAGGAAGAGTTTATTGAATTAGCTCATCTGGTGAATGTGTGTGTGTGTTTTTTTTTTTTTTTTTTTTTTTTAAGAAATATCTTTTCTTTTTGCTTCTTGCATTTGAGGAAAAAGTTAAAACATCTTACCTGATTTGAGGTAGAACTTTCTGGTGGAGACAACTTAAAGCAGTTCTGTTGATTAAAAAAGACCTTTAGTTTTTCCAAAAACAATTTTTGTAATGTATTGAAATCATAAATATTTCAGAAGTGAGTTTTTAATGCTTAAAAAAAAGCAATTCTTGTGTATTAGCGTAAAGGGTACCAAGCAGCAAGTGTTAAGAAAGTGCTGGTGGCAGTTTTCAACTAACCTCCATGAGCTCTCTGAGGCTGTGGAGAACAGAAGGACCAATTATGCTGTCAGGATCTGGCTGAGCTGACAGATATCTGTAGTAGTGGATTAGATCGTTTCCCATATCCTTTACACACTTGTCCTGATTGAAAGAGCAGCAATAGTAGTCATTAATCACACAATTGAAAATTGAGATTTCAATTCTTTTTATATTTACGATATAGAGCTGCCTACCTTATCAAAAGCCGGTGTAATTATCCCAGAGCATGTGGAATTCTGCAAAACAAAAATTTGGTTTAAAAAAAGCAAATAAAAATCCCAATTACTGTATATATATAAATATTTGAGCACAATTTCTGTGATTTCATTTACCGTTGGGGAACACACAGTAGGCGTGTTGGTCTCCGATATCAGCTCCATGTTCTGCCTTGTGCAGTTTATTCCACTAAACAGTTGTGGCTGTTAAGAATAAGATCTAAGTTTAACACCCAAACATATATTTGACCATTTACAATCCCACCTTTCCCAAGTTGCTTACCTGCATTAGAAGATCAGTGATGTTTTCTAGGAGTGTCCGTGCATAAAACACACAGGAGTCCGTCTCTCCTTTGTTGTTGTTTACCGGCATTGAGTGGCTGACCTCCCATAAGGAACAGCAAAGTGCCAGGAGCAGCAGCGTAGGAGTCAAGTCTGGAAATATTAAATATAACACAGAGAAATGTTAAAAACTTTATTCTAATTTTTTCCCTTGCTAAGATGCACAAATCATATATGTGATACTCACAGAGCTTCAAGAGTGCCATCCTTGTCTTGATTGAAATCCTCTGAGTGTATCTGTCTCAACTCTGGCATCCTCATGGCTTTTATAGTGCCGTGGATTTTTCCCCCCTGTAAACTTTCACAACCTTGACAAGGTTGCATCATTTCCTTTTCCTCCCCTATTTGTCGGCGAATGTTTTGGTGAAACTGGAAATAACGTCAGATTGAATACAACAGCTATACATTGATGACTAATTGAGGCTTTTCATACGAGACAGAGTGAAAGTATAATTTTACAGGCTATTTATTTCTTGCACAGTTACTAAATACTGACTCCCTTTAATGTTTTCAATAAAGCACAGATAGATGAATATTAATTTCATAGACAATGTATTAAACTATAAATTATACTTTAATTTGAATTTATTATTGTATATACGAAAAAATAAATGTAATTTGGAAAGAAATAATGAACTGTATAATCTTTATTGGTATTGAAATTAACTTCTTTGCTTTTTGTCTTATATGTCTAAATGAGATCAGTTTGATGTTAAAGTTTTGGGTTATTTTATTTTTATAAATGTATAACTGAGGAGAGCTAGGAAAAATTTGTTTTGGTTTTAATTTCATGATATATTATGTTTTGAATAAAATAATAATACAAATAAAAAAAACATATATTAAACTTGCTTATTTGATTTGGCTGTCATGTCTTGATGAAATTTCTGTGCAGGCACAGTTGAGCTTTAAGAAAGGGACAATTTTTACCTTTTTATTGGTTATAGTTGTAATAACAATTTAGTAACAATTTTAGTGATATTGTGACTAAACTGTGAGTCTAGCACAGACGCAATCAGCAGGAATGTTAAGGAACATTTACTAAATGATAAATCACAATTCTCTTTTTACAGCTTTTTACGTTTTACTAATCAAAAACAATATTTTAATGAATTTCTCTTTAGTATGGAATTATCTAGCCCACTGGCCTCACATATAAAGCGTGCCTGTGCACAAAAGACGCACAACTCGGGATGTATAATAAAATAACCCGACATGAAAGCGTGCGCTAATCCAAACAAAGATTTGACCAACCGTATAATTTGCGACAGGCGCACATACTTGTTAAATCCAGGTCAACAAGCTAAAAAGTAATGGAATCAAATGTGATGGAAAGAGCACCGAAAATTATTATTTTTTTTTTTCCGATGAGTTTCACCTTATTTAGTTTAAGGGTTTGTGGAGTTAAATTGCGCGTTCGTTTGTCCACCAAAGAGCATAAAATAAAAAAACGTTTATTCTCAAAAGGAAACATTTATTCAATCAGAAAAATAAAAAAGTGGCAAACAAGTGTTTAATAAATGATTAATAATCACAAGTGTGATTATTAATCAGGGTGTAGATGTCCACGCATGTTCATGAATGGCTGCGCCAAGGATGTGCGTAATTGTGCAAGGATGGTGCAGGGGGGGCATTGGCAGTGGGTTGGTGTCCCGAGATCCTGCTGGTAAATGATGATGGATGACCTATGAGCTGGGTCACAGAAGGACACTGAGAACCGTGCGTCACCGTGCAAGTTCAAGATCTAACTACTCCTCTGTGCAACGGGAGTTTTTTTTTTTTTTTTTTTTTTTTCAGAAGGCGCGCATGGACGGGTTGGGTAACGAGTCACTAGTCATCCCCATGAAGGCGATATACCCTACTTATGTTGCTGAGTTATTTAGAATATCCCGAAAATTCTGTAAATGGGAACATTAAAACACAATTTGAACCAAGCAGCCGATTTCCAAATGGAATCAGAGCTATAACTACTTATTTAAGCCATGGTGTGTAAATGTAGTAGCTATTTGACGTTTACGAATGGAAAGTATTTTCATTATAAAATGGTACTGGTATCTATGATGCAAAAAGGTGTTTTACAAATACAACATTTGGACATCCACGTGGAAGGCCTAGGTTTTATGTGATTATATTATTATATCTGTTTATCCCTTTTTTCATTTTAATTATTAAGTGTACCCACCCCTTAGCAAAAAGTAGTTTATTCACGTTTACTAAAATGGCACTTATTTCATACTTAAAATCAGGCAGTGCACTTAGAGTTTACTTATTCTAAACTAGATTTCATATACTTAACAATAGTTTAGTCAAGAGTATTTGACTATATTGTTTACTTTATTGTTCACTAAAGTATAGTTTAGTAAACTTAAAAATGTTGCAATTTAGTTCTAAGAAGTATTACTTTAGTAATACTTCAAGTACACTAAAAGTAAGTTGTTCGGTATACTTTCTAAACTTATACTTAAGTATTCTTAATAGAATTTACTTCAAGTATACTACTTTTTGCTAAGGGACATCTCTGTGTAACTGGGTCCCTCATAGAATCTTGAACGCTGTAATGTTAAGCATGACAATGATCAAAGTAAAGCAAAAATTGAGCTCAATTTGATAGACAAAACCGTTGGTTTTCATTGAACAAAACGTACTGACAGACTTTTTATTTTTAGCCGACTTTTTTTTTTATTTTTTGAGTAGCTTATGTCATTCAGTAAGTTGGTTTGTAGAAATAAATCACACTCTCTGAAGTGTGTGAAAAAAGTCTCACTGTGACGACGTGTGGTGGGAGCCTTCTGGTTATTTACACTACTTTACCCTTTCCTTAACACTCACGCCCCTGCTAGACTTTCAAAGTAAGACCCCAGGGACTCTACAAAATAAAAGCATCTACATTATGCACAGATATGAATTGCAGTATATGGCTCAAGATTGTGACCCAAAATCAACAGGTTTTTATAAATTAAACTCTAGGGCTTTTAAAAAACACACCCCAATGCAAATTTCAAAATAAAAGTCTCCCATTAAAGTATCTATTTACCTAATAACAGGGAAGAAGACTGATTTCCCAATTGGAAGTTAAGTATCCGTGATGGGCGTGAGCCTTTCTTCAATGCATAACCCTGCTTCTTTCTTTTAGCCTGGTAAACCAGACTAAATGGAGATTAAATGTGTACTTTGTTATTTACCGTACAAACTCGCAGGCAAAAATTATTTTGGCCGCTGGCGGGTGGGGTTAGTTTACTAGACTATATTTCTGTATGTCTGCTTCTGTCTCCTTCGCAATGTTTGCAATGAGCCTGGTTCTGCTGGAGGTTTCTTCTGTTAAACGCTTACAGCCTTACTGTTTTATCATTTTGATTACATGGGTGTTTGATCTATTTTATTTTAAGGGTAACAGCTGGGTTCTCTAGCAAGCAGGCAGATTAACCTGCTGGTTAGTTTGCTAGCAAGTATTAGTGGGAACATAACTTTTTTTTATGCATCTTAGATCCCTTCAGAATTATTCTTCATCATTCCGAGCTTTTAATCACCTTTCTTTGTCACCTTCAGGTCTGTGTGCCTAGAGTTCGTAGAAGCCATGCAGCTCATTTCCAATAAAATTCAGCCTTGTTCGCTTTGCTTGTCCATGTAGCTCTTAAAAAAAAAAAAAGCTACCTTCTAAACTGCAGAAAAACAAATGTAGTGGGATAAATAACTTAGCAGTGCTACATTTTCCTTCTTTACGTTACGCAATTCTTTTTCTCTGTGGGTGCATGCACATGCATCAGTGGCGCAGCCCCAACCATTTATAAAAATAAAATATTTAGAAATATATGCATAAGTTTAAGATAAATATTTAGTTTTTAATGACGAGCAAAGCTGTGTCCTTGTCGTCAGATTGGTGACGTATTTCGGCCTTGGAGTGCAAAAACCTTTGCCTATCGACTCTGTTTAAAAGTTGTACATGCGCAGTAGCGCCTCTGTAATGCAAAAGGATAGGAAATCAGGGGGCGCAGGAGATCTTGAACTTTGTGTGGTAAATTAATTACACTACAGCATGTAACTGTATAGATGTGTTCATCAGTCCTCATCCTGTTTCAGAGAAATAAACCACAGTTCATTTTTACTAAAATTGTTTTTAATTATTTAAGAAAAATACAGCTTTGTGATCAATATTATGGCTGCTGTGGTAGCTGACATATCTTGTTGACTGGTTTAGGTAAGGGGTAAGAAATACATTTTTACTTATGCACAACATTTCCACTCTACATTTCTAATTATAGTTATAATTTTGGAGATTACTGCATTTCTGTTATTAATCTCTACTGATAGTTGTGCTGCACAACTTGTGTGTGGCTTGTATACTTTATTTAAATTTCCACAAAGTAAAATGTTATTGCAATATTCATTCCAACTGCAAACTATTCCAGGTCTTAGGGGCAGAAAATTTAAAAGCCTTTTTAATTATTTTAGTTCTGACCATTGGGACCTGCATCTAAATACAAACCATAATGGTTGACGGTTCTGGTCAGAATTGGACATAATATGAAGGAAGACGCCCCAAAATGCATTTATAAACAAACCAGCCAGTAGAAAAGTCTGCTGTCATTCAGAAAGGGACATTTTGTTGAAGTGTACGATGAGAATTGATGAACTATAGTGATAATGGCCCTGAAATGTGAATCCAACAAAGACATAATGAGCCAAATTTAGTTTTTGGTGATAATCCTTTTGTCTCAGTTTTCTTTTTGGCAGGGCATAAATTTTACAAATCAAAGTGTTTGTTTTTACGAATTTGTGTTCAGTCAAGAATAATCCAGTCCAGGTTAGATGAGTCGATATATTGAAATTTATCAGTGCCTAATTATCTTGTGAGAAAACATTTGTGTTCGCTCACTGTGTTTTGATAATCAGGACTACAATTATCATGAATCTTTTAGACTTTGATCCAGAAATTAATCAAAATGCATTAATTGCAAAATTGTCCAGCATCCCTAGTGCTTAATTGTTAATCTGTTGCAACATTGTCTAACATTCATATTATATACATTAGAGTATTGATTAAAGGTTTAGTTCAGCACCTGATTTCACTAAATTTGACACAATAGATTAATTGCACACAGAACGATGTTTTCAAGCCTCTTATTTCGTCATTTAGAAAATGTGGAAAATATATTCATACATGACTGAAGGTTGTTGATTTTAAAACTTTATTATAATCTGATATGAGTGTCACTGGACCGCGTATTCTTAATTTCTTGAATAATATGGGGTTATAATCATAGATTAAATATATTTTACCAGATGATATTTAAATAAATAGAGTATTGAAAGAAAGATTTTGATTTTAAAGGAAATTACTAGTTACAACTCTGGTGTAACCATAACTATCAAACCTTTGGCATGTTTATCTCTACAATTACAGCTAGTGCATTTGTCTCTTATATTTTAAAGAATTGTATATATTTTAATTCCTTAACGTTTGTTGTTAATAAACCTTAAAAATAAATTCAAGGAGGGGTTTTGGGTCCACTGCTGATATGGGTGTAAATTTCTCATTATTTGTAATGTAAACTGTTACGTTTTGAAGAATGTTGTAGTCATATAATTAGTAAGTGAATCCTTTAAAGAGACATTTTTACTAAAAGATATCTTTAAAATAGCCTTTTTATTTGACCTTTTACAACTAAATCACCATTTGATGAGCAGACTGACACCTCTAGATCAGCGCTGATGCATCTATAACAAGGGGGGGGGGGGGGGGGCACAATTAATTTCTAATATAACTAACTTTGGGGTGTTTGAACATTCCAATCACAGACCCGATTCAGTGCCGCATAAGATCTTTGTAAAGTGAGCTTCTCAGAATTGAAAGTGGTGACAGCCAATCACACAAGAAAAGGAAAGTGGACCAATCAGGAGCTTGTGGGTGTTCCAAACTCAGGGAAGCAGGCTTCAGCTTCACTGCCGTTTTCATCTTGGTCCTAGTGCTCGACAAATGTCTGTGTACTGTAACGTAACACTGTTTTTGCACAGTAAAATGTGCAGGGGACCGAAAATGATGTTTGAAAAAGTCAAGGGGACATATCCCCCCATCTCCTCCAATATTACGTCCATGATATATAAGCCCGTAGCCTATTATTTACTCTGGGTTGGAAGTTCCCGCACTCTTCTGCAGATGTGACATCAAGCTAGTCCATGTTGAATGGGTCTGACCTAGCAATAAATTGAAGCATTATATTCAAGATGGATTTTATGGATAATCAGGAGCGACCAGCAAAAAAAAGGAAGGACTAAAGAATAATCAAAAAATATTAACAAGAATGAGTAGAAGAGTACTGCAGTTCTGTGTTTTGGCCATAGGTGGCCTTTTTTTCTTTTTTTTTTTTTTTTTTTTTTTTTTTTTTTTACAGCACTAGTGGCTCGTTTTGCTGACAGTAGGCTGACAGGAAAGGAGGTATAAGAGAGGGGGAGAGACATGCGGCAAAGGACGCCAGGCCAGATTCAAACCCGGGTCGGCTTCGTTGAGGACTAAGGTCTCCGTACATGGATCGTGCGCACTAACCACTGCATCACCTGCACGCCCAGTTGGCCTCTTTAAAGGAGAGGAAAAGCCCAGTCATATTCAGAATTTATACTTTTGAAAGTATTTCAAATATGAAATTATCACATACTGTTCAATAAATGATAAGTGTTTTTAATCAAGAGTAATTTCTTTTGAATGTGCTTTACTGGAGACATCCATGTTTGTCAAAGAACACTACTGCCACCATACCGGTTTGTCACGTCACAATGCGGTATCAGCTGTTGAGCAAGTCCCAATGCATATCTAGTGTTTGTCACTACATGGTATTATTCAATTCTTCTTGAAAACATTCTTCTTCGAAATGTTGGCTAAATATTATGTTTTTTTTCTCTGGCCAGAAGTTCAATGGCAAATCGTCTCTCGTCAAGTTGGCAATCCAACAACCAGGACTGCAGTAACCCGTCCATCGAGGCTCATGAATCAGAAAGGGGAAATAAATTATTTTTTTTCACTTGTACCAGATGTATTACAACTTCCAACTGCCATGCATGTGGGCATTGTCAGTTTAACTATAGCTCTCGAAATCTTCAATAATTGTTGTTGATTACAGATGAGTCTAGTAGTTCCCGTTGATTTTGCTTGTGAAGCTGGGAGAATGACGCTAGGCTTACCGCACTGTGACATAACTGCCAAAAGATGTCAGGAGTGAGGTGTTACTATATTTGGGAAAAAATGGCCACTCCCACACTCAATGATGGCGACGAAAATAATTTTTTTTATTTTTTGCTGATTATCGCAAAATTCATTAAATCACCGCAAACATATTAGTTTTTGGTATAAATAATGATTCATTGATTATTCCTTGTTGATCGGACTTTTCCTTCAAGCTAGCAACAGTTAGCTTGTGCTCTTGAGGTGGCTCAGTTTATAATTTTCTCATTCTTCTTGTTTGTAAGTGGTAAATTAAATTCCAGACCCTTTGTTTCCATCTAATCAGGCATTACAATTCTATACTTATAACCACCTTCATAACCAAACAGATTGCTTTAATCCACTTTGCTTTAGCCACTATTTATAAACTACCTATTACGTCAGTTTTTTGTGTGTGTCAGCTACATGTTATTTTCATTAGAGCTTTTTCCCGCTTGCTTTCTGTAACCCTTTTTCTAAAGCGTCACACTTTCAGAAGCGCAAATGTGTGAATGAGTAGAGAAACTCCGCTGTGACCAAATTTAAACTACACCATAAATGTGTTGAGGAGAGTTTACATTGCCACTTGATCTTCGGTTTCAAAGAAATCACACCACACATTATTGAATGAGGAGTGCAAGATGGTTGGTAATTCAAAAATAAAATGAGGATATATACATTCTCCTGAAATCAAATTGAATTCAGGCTTGCTTATTTCACTGAAACATTTATTATTACTTGATTCATTGTTACAATCATTGTACAGTGCATTTCTTAATGAAGCAAACAATATAAAGTTGATCTTTGTACGAGTTGACATTCTTAGAAAGCTGAGTGTGAAAACACCAAACACATCTAAACAAGTCATTCTATAAATAAAGTTTCTTAACATGTACACAGATAAAATAGATTATTCTCTGACTGTTATTTGTTAATATATTTGTTTGTGAGGAAAACATAAATGATTTTGCATATTTCCTATCAAAAGTTTGATACTTAACTTTAAATCTTTTTTTACTTCCTTAATGTTAACTCACTATTTATGGACAGAAATATTTGTTCCAAGCACACGCTAAAAGGGATTCTCAACATTGAAAAAAACTTTAATATGCTGCTCATGGTGAAATAAAAGATGCATTTTACTCACTGAACTAAACTTTTTTTTTTATGTGGCGTATTTGAAGAGGGCTAAATCCGTGTTCTAAAAAAGGAAAGAAAATGAGAAATGAGTCTCGTGAAGTATTCCCAAAAATGAGGGTTCTGTGCAAAAATTCCCCAAAAGCAAAGAATAGACATGGGTCAAAAGGATTCCCCCATCCAAACAAACAATATAGCATGACTTATTATTAGTGAGAGTAAGACGCCTGCACCAACTCATTTGTGTCCATCTTGAAATCACTGATCTTATTCTTTTTTGATTCTGGTTTGGGGAGTTTTCAGACTGAGTCATGGGACGTGTTAAACTGCATTTGTTTTATACTATAGGCTAGGTTTTGGGGCTTTCCGGAAATCATCACTATGCCTTGAGTTAAAAAACACAAAACACCATCAACTCAACAGTCTCTGGTATAGGTGGTTGGATGGCGTGCTGATGGAAACGTGTAAACAGGATTTCTATTTAGAGACTGCTTTCTCTGTGGGGTGCCGCTGATGGCTGTGTGCATGCCTGCAGCAGAGAAGAAGAGAAGTTAGTGATGAATAAATCAGCAATTTTCAAACTGATACAAGAGGAATCATACCTAGTGAGGTCTTCTATATCCACCAGCATAGCATCTTGTTCCACGTGCAGCTCATCCCTCATTAGTAACAACTGCACCAGCTCCTCATTTAGATCTGCATCAGATTATCCACAAATTAATATTTCAGAAAGCCCCTACAGGGTTCTATTAGAAATTAATTCTGGGAATCAATAAGTTACCCACCAAAATACCAAAGTACCACATACCAAATTATGATATGACTGCTTACAAGTGTCATCATCATCATCACAGGCAACCACAACATTTGGAAGGTTGTGGAACTCCCATTTCTCAGTTGCTTTTGTTCATTTTTAATGTAGTGTATGGGGTTGTGTTGTGTGACCAACTCACTTTGAATCTGTGAGTGTAAGTCATTCGTTATGACTTGCAGCTGTCCCAGGCTCATGTCTCTCATGTCCCCACGCTTTAGGTTCCACTTTACCAACCCCTCACTAATGTGGGGCAGATTAGGGAGCTGAAAGACACACATAGAGGAAGTCTTACATGTCAAATAAATACAGAATTCTGTTTGTGAGAATTCATCAACTTTAAGCAGAGCTTGTGAATAAACCCCATCAATCAGTGGTGGGACAAAATGCTTGTTTACCAGCTTGTTTACCAGTTTCAGGGAGTTTCTCTTTGTTCTTACACACAGACCAGACAATCGACTATTTACTGAAGCTCTGCAAGTCCCAAATGTCATCTTTTGTTGTGCTTACTGTTAGAGTAGCCAATCCATTTTCACTTAATTTCCCCTTCTCATATCCTATGGTTCTTTTATTGTCTTGAAAAGTGTATAACAATAAATCTTATCTATTTTCTTTGACTAACCAGGTCGGCGACAGGTGAACGTCTGTGCAGCTGAATTTGCCTCTCCACCTCCACCTGCATGCGGGCCATGGGTCGAGCTAAAGCCAGCGCTACCCGGGCCTCTTCTTGCAGCCTTCGCTGCACCCGCCAAAACCCACTGCAGTCATCTAACGGATCTGAGTCCTCCTCTGCAGTGTCACGGTCTGACAGCGATGAACTCTGCTTGCTCTGTGTGGAAAATTTAAAGGAATGATTAGAATTGCAACAGCCAGTGTTCTGGAACTGGACACGAGACGCAGGCACCGTGAGAGTCTCTAAAGGTGATTACCATCGGTGATGGTGTGTCCAGGCTAGTTTCTGTCTCTGTCCTACTGTCCTCAGCATCACTGTCTTTATCACTGCTGCTGTCGTTAACAAAACAGACCTGCAGGTTCACCCCACTCTGTAGCCTGAGGGGGGGAAAAAAAGGATTTTTTTCTTTTAGTCAAGATGAAACTTAAAGATAAAGGGAACATGCATAATCTGTACCCCCTCATTTTGTTTTGACACAAACAAAATTCCACCGATACAGCAAAAAAGGTACAGTTCCTTTTGCACTGTTTCTGAAAAGATCAGCCTCTTTTCGCAGGTTTTTTTTACTTTCATTTGATTCTGCCCTCCTTTTAGACCCAGTTGAGGATATACATATATAAATATTTAGCCTTTTTGGGCAATAAGGTCATGTTTATTATCTTGACCTTGGCTGGATTTGCCAAAAAACTTCAGATGAAGGGAAGCTCTGTTCCTATTGTTTGTTGACAGAAACGTTAGTAATGGTTTATCCTGTGTGTTTTGTGTTGCGGTTTGGCATGAACATCATCTAACATTAGCACCAGCTAATGCTAACAGTAGGTCTAGTCTACCTGCCACTTGCAAACCTCTTGCTGCATGCTTGCTGGCTGTGCAGCACATAGACATTATAATCAAGACACCTCGTTGGGTGGGGTTTGGCTACAGTGCGGATGATTCAGAGCGTCCGCCATGATGAATGTGGCAAATCTGCTGTAAGGCTCTGACACTTTAACAGTATCAGAGGGACTTTAATCTTAGAATATACTTTATATAAATAATATTTTTATTTTTGTAATATTATGAGTTTACTGATGTATCTTTTGGCGTCATTCCCTTGACTTTATTCTTGTAAAGAATAAAAATAATAAAAAATGTATATATATTCTGGCCCTATTACTCCAGGACTGAAATAGTTCTGCAAACTGTGACTGTTCTGAAAATGTTTCCCCTTATTTTTCATAATATAACATTTTTCTTATTTTACCACTTTTGTCCTTTTATTTTGTCTTACTTTATTGTCCTAGGATTGTTTTACTCATATTAATAATTTAACTCTTTAATACTTCCCCAAAAAGTCTGTTCCTAATCTGTGTCTATGCCAGATCTTAAAAGATTCCCATGCGACACAGTTTTATGAAATAATGAAGACCACAATGTTTAGATTTAACCAATTAATCTTTATATTAATTAGACGTACATATACATACATTTCTCTATATAAATATATATAATATTATATATACATATATATGGGTATATATATACACAGACATCTATATCCATATCTGTTCTGTAATGAAGCTAAAAAACCTTGAAAGAGAATGGTCTTGCACAGCTTTTTCCTATTGTTGCCACTCTGCAGCTTTAGTGTGTCCAGTTTGGCAACTACTACCTGCCACATACAATATGGCGGTGACGTCAACGTCAAACCTGCGCCCAATGAGGCTTCTACGTATATATGTCTGTGGTGCAGCAGGCTCCACTTCTGTATCTCTGACCAAAAGTCCAAGATGTACCGTTTGATCAGTTTGCAGCCATTTTCCCATGTTGAAACACTGAGTTTGGGATTATTTACATACAAGTGGGACATACTGGATAAAGCTCATGCTGAATGAATAGGCAATAGGAGAAGGTAAAATCTCATTATATAAGAACAATGCATTTTTTTGCATATACCGTAATCCTATCCTATCTTGCTCAAGGTAAAGCATATGTCTATGCATATTTACAGGTAGCTTTTATCATGTCATTATAATAGTACTTTTTTATGACCTTAAATGATAGCACTCAGATGCTACCTCACAGAAGTATATAAAAAAATATATTATTTCTCTAGGTTGAAGTGCAAAGCTTTGCTAATAGAAACTAGAGTAAATTAACTTAAGTGACAACAGTGTGATGCTGATTAATGCTTGCATGGAAACATGGTCCAGCTAGCTAGCTACTATGGTAATAGAATAGCTATATATTTTTATTATTTTTTTATATATATGGTCAATTAAACTGCGAGCATGCACACTAATGCAAGTCAGCTAACAGAAAAAAGTCTTCATACTAATGTTGCTTTCTTATAAGTTAAACAGGCTTTTTGGATAACAATTATATTTTAACTTGAATGACCTTAATCTTAATACTAAGGTAAGAGTGTCATGAATTAAATGTCAACTTTTGGCCAATATTAGCAAATAATATGCTATCAATTACCTACTGTTTTTCTTTGCACTGAAAGAACAATATTAACAAAAATAAAATGATCGACAGAGAGTTATTGAAGAACTGCTGATGGGAATGGTGAGTTTAAGAAAAAAAATGGGCCCAAAATAGAATTCTAATTAGGGCCTCTGTATCTACTCGTTTAAGCTTGGATGAGTGGATGGAGGAAGAAATGAAATTGAAAGTAGAAACTGAACCTAACATATAAAAAAATGCAAAGTCAGTCCCTTCATAAAGTCCTCCCCACAGCTTTTCCAAACAATAAATACACTATTCATTAAACTTCACACCACAAACCCCACCCATTGAAAAGAAATTACTCAACAACCAGGATGAGAACAATTTAGAATACATTTGACAAACGGGACGAAGTGGAGCTGGAATTTCCACCTAGAGCTAAACCCCATGATGATGCACTTAAATCGGGGTCACATGAATGAAATACCACAATCCCAGTTTATTGGTTTTATAAGGCCTCGCTTCTTGTTTGCACTTCCTCATATCAACAGGAAGCCAATAGGGGCGGCCCGTGGTTTGAAGTTAGGTAAACAGGGTTTATGGAAAAGTTTAAGAGCTGTGAAGTTATAAGAGGTCACCGCTGCATTGCCTAGATATGACGAAACAGCCTTTTTAAGGGTGTTTCTTTTGACCATCATTTAAAGCAACCCTCTCCACTAGTGCCTTTGTTATTGTTCAAAACCTCAATTAGTTCGTACCATGTTTGTATGTAAATTCAACAAAGGAAGCTGTGTTGTTGAGTGTCTGTTGTAATGTGGTTTTTATGTCCTTAACAGCAAAGGGAAAAGCATAAAGGAAGCTGCACAAAAAATGTATGTTTGAAGACATGAAGTCAACAGTAAATTTCATAAAAGATGAAAACAAAGTGTGAGAAATGTCCCTAAGATTGAAATCCACCGTTTGCATGTTTTTTTGTTTGCAAAAATGTCAGAGGTTATCCATTACACCCTGTGGCTTATGCCAGCTTTTCCCACTCTTCAAACTCTTTGTTCTGCTTCTCTTTGGGGGGAGGAGGCTATTTTATCCAATTCCTGTCTCCTTGGAATGAACCTGGCATTACAGGAAGCCTTTTACTTTCAGTCTCAAACTTAATACATTTAGATCAAGCTGACCACAACTATTTTAATACCTACTTTATTTCTAAATTATGCAACACTCTCTCACTCTATTTCTTAATGCACTTCCAAAGGATAGTGGTTGTTATTTTACACACTTCTAAACTAATCAATTAATGAGATATTTTTGCCTTTTTTTGTGTAGAATTTTAAACACAAACCATTTAGCCAAAACGCAGCAGAATGTTTCCATTAAAATTGTAAAATCAATAATTACTTAATAGTGCTTCCTTTAGCTCTCTTTCAAATTATTAACCAACAGAAAAGATAAGCCCATAGTGAGATTGATAAATTAATTTACCGGAATAATGGAATCGTGTTCTGTTACAAAATATCACATTGGATTAAAAAGCCAAATATCTTCACTAAATAAGGAAAAAGTCTTTCAATTACATTCCTCAAAAAATGTGCATCAAAGCCTATCTGAGTGTTTGGGACAGATTTACAATGATTCCTGGAGTCACTCCTGTAAAAAGCACTACACACATGTGATAGGATTGGCTACAACAGTCATATCCCTTGTTTTAAACAACACTAACAAAAAATAATTTTACCAAGTCTAAGGGGAAAACTAAGTGGGTTGTTGTTAAGTGACCCTCTTTTCAGATCAAAGTTCTGTATGTGTTTCATTTAACTTGGACTTGTGGGTTCTAGTCTAAAAGAAGAGATGGGAGGCACAGATACCAAGGGGACTGAGCGAGTGTGAATTTCTTGATTCACACCAGAGCTCAAAGTCACCAAAATCCTCTACCTGGAATTCTTTACAATATAGTTTTCCTCTCAGCTTACATGATTTTTATCAATAATTTATTTTCTTTTTTTCTTTTTTTTTTTTGGATATCTACAGACCCCGACACACATACGAAACCAGAGCACTGTTTGCTCCACTGTTACTACCATCACTGTTGATTTTTTATTTTTTTTTGCATACATGTCAATGCATATACTGTATGTATTTCCAAAATGGTGACTTAAGATTGAAATAAGGTCAGAGGAGTCATAAGTAAGTGACAACAGAACAAACTCCATCCCAAAAACAAATAAGCAACTTTAAATGAAAAAAAGTTTATACTAGGACAAACAATGTACATGAGCTGAATGCTGTAATGAAGGCAGCCCGGACTTCTTAAACTCCTCAAAGAGGCCAAGGTGCAAAGCTCTAAGCCTCATTGCATTGCTGCAGTGATTGGAGGAACGCAAAATGCAACAAAGGTCAACAGGCCTGTTCTGGAATCAGTGAAGGCCACATTTAGGACGAAGGCCTCGTAAATGGTAAACTATTTTGAAAATGATTTTCTTTTAATAAAATTCTGACATCAAAATTAGATTATAGAAGCAGTAATATCCACTTAAAAGTGTGCCACTTACTATGAGTAATATAAAAATGCCACAAGGATGCATACATTAATGCATAAAACCAAAAAATACTAAAACTGCCATATTCTTTGTTAGATTATTATTTTAAAAATGTTGTAAAACAAGGATGAGTTTCTCTTTCATCCATCCATCAATGTTTCTAATAATAGATCTAAGGCACGTTGTGAAAAAAAAAAAAAAGTTAGCTAATGTCATTTACAGAACAGCAATCCTGTTTGATTTAGAAATGTTGCATTGATCAAACTTCAAGCAAACACTGACTGAAACCTACCGTAAGGATGGGGTGCTTTTGCTGCAGCTGGTATAGATGACAGGCTCGTCGTCATAGAAACTGCCAAGGGCAAGTTTCTGCCTGATTGACTCTCTCTCATTCCTCTGAGCCTACAGGAGAAAAAAAGATAGCAACATGAATTATAAAGGATATTAATAAAAGCGCGGCTCCTGTGCTGCCACTTCCACTCATCTTACAAAGGCTGAGCTGATTGAATGATTTTATAGCTAATTTTAAAAGATTGTGTCTGATAGGCATTTATTCAAGATTATAATTATAAATAAAATGGGTTTATTATGGAAACATGTGAAAGGCATTGCCGTTATTTTATCCTTTGAGTCGCATCGTGGTTTTTATTTTAAAATGTCAGTTAATAAAAAAAAATCTGGGAAAAATAAGTAACATTTTGAAAAATATATGAAGGAATTTAAAATCTTTATTTTATAAAGTCTTTATTTATCCCTGTGTACCTTCACAATATTTGCCCTTTTGAATTAAATATATATATATTTTTCAATTTGTTCATTAATGTGACTTTATTGTAGTTGAACACGTAGTTTTTTTCAACCTTTTTCATTTTTATTTTTTCATAATATGAAAAAAATGAAATATGTGGGTTTTTTTTTTCTTTCTGTTCAAAAGCCACAAATATATGATTAAAAATCAAAACCATACAAGGGTCCACTAGGTGGCTCTCTCTACCAGTTCTTGTTTCTTGTTTCATATAGCCATAAATGTGCATTTCCTTCTGGAAGCCTTCACCAAAGAGAGCAAGAAAAGAGCTCATCACTTTACAAACAGTAAATGTGTGCATTCGTTTGTTGCATCCGGTACAATGACAATAAAGCTTTTTCTCCTTTAACTTTTTTTTTTCAGCTGTAGAAACCATCAGCTGATACACATGTCAACAAGTCCTGTATGAATTCAATTTTAAAGTCTGTTTAAGCAACCTCCTTGGGTCCTTAAGTGGGCCCAAAGTCTTCCTAAAAATTGTGGTGAACCTCTTGTGCAGCATGCGCTCACTTGTCCTCATTCACAGCTTCCTCTCTTTGGCTGCACTTAGCCTTCATAGACCTGAATAAAACAGCTCATTTTTATGTGACGCACATTCAGATGAAGATGTAACGTCAAATGATGAATCAGGTGAGGTTTTTTTACTCTCCGTGCTCTTGTTCCCCAAAAATAGATGGTCAGATGCCCCCATTTCTCACACAAACGCAACATTTATCCCTCATGAAGTATGATTTCATGAATGAAATATAGAGCCCAGACACCAACAGGATGTAGAATTATTATCCTCAGTCTATTTTTACCCCTCAAGAAGAAACAGCTACAATTCCACCAAAATAATTGGTGGTCATCTAAATCAAGATAAGGTTAGAAGTGAGTAGAAGGTTGAGAGATACACAAATTGGAATCACATGAAAGCATCCACTCCCTTTTCCGACATCCACTCATCCATTATGGCTGACATCCCCAGCTTCCCATTCATTACGCAGATACCTATCCCTCTACCTGTGAAGATCATGACATGAACACTTCCCTCTCTGAATCCCAAACCAACACAGACACAAATTCACACACCTGGTAAACGCGTTTCTCCTGGTGCACCATCCTTCTAACGCATGGTACTAACACAGCCGTCCTGCCCTTCTCAATACTGCAGTAGAGCTCCAATATACTGCAGGTCCATGCAGGAGAGGAGAGTGAGAGAGGAGAGTGCAGGGAGGGGAGAGGCAGCAGAGAGTGAAAGGAGGAGGAGGGGGATGCAAGTGTGGGAAGAGGCGGAAGCAGTAGAGGAGACAGAAATGGTTGAGTGGTAGAGGGAGGGGAGAGTTAGAGCTGCCATGGCTTTCCTGATCTGTTATCTGTGCCTCCATCTTCCTCACTTGCTTTCAGCCTCCATTTTTCCTTTACTGCAAAGAAAGGATGAAATACTCCTGATAAATCTGGCAGGAGGAATGTCAAAGGTAGATTTGTTGAAGAACAGCAGATGTTCCAGGTGAGTGAGATAAATCTTCTGGATAAGATTGTATTATTGGAAAGTAAACCACCAAATGCTCCCAGATTCATATGATAAAGGTTATGTAAAAGATGAAAAAAATAAAATGGCCTCTTATTGTGTGTTTCATATTTTCTTTAATGTTTAGAAGTTTAAGCAGAATCTACCGTAAAAGAGGAGGAAGCACAAAAAGCATATATTGAAAAAAACAAACCCAAAGCACTCAGCTCTCAGAGTGCTGTGTCACAGTGAAGCAGTGGGCTGATAACTTGAATCATTCACCCGTCATACGCCTGCAACTAAAAATACCCAACACACAGCAGGGAATTCTGTGAAAGGAAAAACTCTCAAGTTTTATCATTTATTTTATGCACATTTCTCCAAAGTAGCAACTGAGACAGTATAGATGGCCACTCACAGAGATGCTGGACAGCCTGGCTCGCTTCCCACTGTAAATGTTTTCAGCTTGTGGTGCAAAGATGTCCTGGACTTCCTCGGCCCAGTTGCAGCTTTCAACCATACAGCCGCCTCTGTGGTGTTGTGTAGTCCTGCTGCTGTCACTGTCCTCCCACAAGTAGCCTATTGTGGCCCCACTGAACATGTCTACCTCATGCAAAACCCCATATTCTTCCGTCAGGATAAACTATCTCACATAAAAAAAAAATCAGCCAAAGGTACAGTTAAGCAATACAATAAATATATACCTTTAAAAATTCCAACTGCCCTTTTTAGAAAGCTGAATTATGAATAGCAATTTAAAAAGGAAATCTGCATAGAAATGATGCATTTGAGATTCCTTGTTCTTATAAGGCTTTTTTTCTTGAGCTCAGTGCCTCTAAACACAGCTTTTCCAAGTGACTGTGGAGAATCGGAGCTATGATGTACTCTATTTTCAGAGTGTGCAGTGTTACACATTCTTCACAGTCACATGGAGCCCAGTTTCAGTGATGTGTAAATATTCCTCGTTCACATGCAGCATCAGAGGGTGCCCAAGGGAGAGAGCACCATGCAGAAATGTATAAAAAGAGACAGAATGGGGTTTACTAAGGCTTACCAATGTTAATAAATTCACAACAATAAAACTGCTGTGCAAAAAAAGCACCATATATTGCAAAACAATCAATACATTTGGATTAGAAATATTCAAATATGAAAAGTGAAACCTATAGTTTCCTTATACTTCAACTGTTACATCAGATATGGGTTCCAGCTTATTCAAATCACGCCTCAAATACCTCAAATATAAACATTGTTTATGACCTTTGATATAGGTATGGTTTACCCAATCATGGAAGACAGTGGCTTCATTGTTTACCTGCAGTTATTTGATCAAAAAACATTCTATACAAGTATATGTATGGAAAGCTCAGTGGAAAAAAAAGAAAATAATTTAGCTGGAACTAAAGAGAGTAATGCTAGCTGAAGCAAATCCAAGAGTTTGAAGGGATTTATAAGTTTAAGGATAGAGTTAGAATTTGAAAAAAGCAGATTACTCAAAAATTTTATTGGGACATTGGTAATAAGTGCAACCGAGAAAGCAATATCTAACTCAATCAGAAGTGTCATATCTTGGATTAGGAGGAGAAAAAAAAGGAAAATATTGTTAAAAAGTACAATTTTAGGATTAAAATACATTTCACATTTATTTTGGAAGCTATTTCCCCCAATTATGAAGCAAACTTAGACAGAAATAATTTATCAGATTATATTTTTTCTTTTATCTGATGTTTTGATGTCAGCTAGGAAGTGATTTCAGTGCTCTGTCTCCATCTACTAAAGGGCGCTGTGTGGAGGAAAGTTAGAGCAGAAACGGGAATAGATCCAGAGTCCGGTCAAGGTTCATTTACACCGTTTAATGGTGATCAGGTTGCAGGATGCACTTTATATCACCAAAAAACTCTTAAAATTCTTTGTCACCTAAATAGCGCCCATTTAATCATGCTCCAAAGTAGAGCTGCACAATATCTCTGCTGTGCTCTGAAAGTGAGAGCACAGAAAACTTTTGCAACATGATAGAAAAACATGTTGGCATTAAGCCAAAGTAGATGTGAAAGCTTTGGTTAATTCACTTCATAAAGTATTAATCAACCCTCCTGTGATGTTCCATTAATGCCAGTTTCACATCTCTGTACATTTAAAATCATATTTCACGTTTTAATAGGTTCCTTTTTTTTTATGTGCAAGAAAACAGGTTTTCAATTGGTCAATATGGCACATAGTACAAATATGTACCATTTTGTTTTGAGCATATTTAAAAAAATATTAAGCACTTACAGAGCAATGCTCTTGATAGAGAAAACTCAGGTTTTCAGGAAAAATGGTAACCGATAAGATCAAGTTGAGGTTAATTCTAACTTCAATCCCGAGTAGGGGATCAACTTAAATACTATAAAAGGGGATTTTTGTAATGATTCACACTGATGTAAAAGTGCACTTCCAGCAAATGCAGTATTAACAGAACATTTTCATTGAATGTTTTGGTTTTACAAAATTGCAGGAAACTTGTTCCTCTGCTTTAAGCATTAACCAAGGTTACAGATCTTTAGTCTTCTCCAAACTGCTCTAGTTAAAAAAATCTATAATTTCCTTTTTTTTTTTTTTAAGAATTCCGTAAAAATTCAAAAATTATTAACTGGACTTGGTTTTCAAGATTTGAAGACATTTCACCACCTCTCCAGGAAGCTTTCTCAATTCAAATGTCTGGATCCACAGCGAGTTTGAGTCTTATAGACAAGGCCTTGTATTGCTTGGGAACATGCAAATGGTAACCGGAATGACTATGACCTGGATGACTGAGAACCTTCATCAGCATTTTTTTAAAGAACTCATTTGGAAAATATACATTTGCACCATAGAACTCCCAACTCTCCAGATAACCAAAATACACAATTCAGAGTTCAACTTGTTTATTAGTTTTTCACAAAAAAGCAAACATCTAAAAAGTAGGACCACTAGGCTGTGTTCCATGAGTGCTTAGTCACTCACTTAGATGTCAGGTCCTCCAAGTCTGGATCAACTAGACTTGTGGAATGATAAAGCAAAGGAAAAGACTCCCAGAAGGCATCAGGATTTGCTTGACTGTATCCAGATATATAGTTCTGCTCATTTTGTTGGATCTTACTGTTACCAACATACGCTCTGGGAACAAAATTATAAATGCTGTGCTTTGCAGAAGGACCAATCCTTGGTTGTGGGCAGTCAGTACTTGACGTCACCGTTGGCTCTGTCGGCGTTGTTGGAGTCGTCTTTGGGGTGGTAAAATACTCTGCAAGGATTTTCTGAAAGGGATGAGCAAACAACTTAGGTTTTGGAGTCGTTTGAAAGTATGTATGCCATTCTGGAGGGTTATAAGCTTGGTAATAGGGGGGCAGATGATATCTGGGCCTTTTAAAATAATGAGCATAGAATGGGTAGTATTCCAGGAGTTTCTTAAAGAAGCGTTGATAAAGTAAAGATGGATGTGTCGGAGCAGCAGTAGTGGTGGTGGTCGGAGTTGGTGTTGAAAAGAAATAATGGAAAAATGGAAAACGGCGGCGTTGATAACAAGGATCATATATGGGATGCCATCTAAAACCCCGCTTCATACGATGAAGGGCTCTGTGAAATCCAGTTGTTTTTAAAGAATCATCAACAGGCTCAGTGGTTGTACTGAGATCAGTGTTTGGCAACATGTTGCAGGTTATATTAACAACACTCTTCCTCCACTGCATTGTCAACACGTGGGTCCCGTTCTGAAACAAGACATAGGGGAAATGATGTGATGCCTTGTATTTATAGATTTATCTGCAAAGACAGGGCAATAACAGATTTTGGTATATATGAATAAAATCATACCTGTTTAACGCCACATCCATCATATGGGACAAGTAGGATAAGTCCAAATGGTGTCCGTTTCACCAAGATGCCACAGGTTTCATGCATCCTGCTCAGAGGTACAGGGTCTGCATTGCCTGGGGAGGAGGGAGGGAAAAGGGCAATATAAATTGATAGAAACTTTGAGGGAACATAAAACATGGCTGAAAACTCTTACCCATGTACAGTTGTAGCTCATCAGCACCTGGTCCCATCACTTTAAATTTCATTTTGTTAGGGCCGCAGAAAAGTGAAGAATTAGAGCTGCTCCATGCAGCTGCTTCAACTATTGTGTCCTCTGTAAGTTAATGGGAGAAACACAATTGTCCATCCTTACCTTCTAGATTTCATAAATATGAATAAATAAATATGGAAGTTACCTTTATCAGCTGGGACTGAGGCATCATATAAACCAATTTCTGTGGCAAGAGCTGAGGAACGACCCGACTCATACTTCAGCTCTTTCCCTTTAAATGTACCCTTGTCTTCCACTTCGGTACTTTTACCCACTTTTCTTATGTTTGTTAGTCCATACCAGCTAAAACAGGTTAAACCAAGTGCTACAGAAAACAAGAGGATTGTGGCTGCTATTATCTGACATCTTCTGTGGCGTGCTGCACCTTCCATCACAGCAACAGACAAAAAAGAGTTAACCATGCTACACAGCTTCAGTCTCACCTTTAATTATGCCAAACCATCTTAGCACCTGTTGATTCTGAAAGGGAATTAACCAATCAGAGAGAAGATCAGCCATAGATTGCCCTCTGTTGCTAATTAAGATACAATTGGTGAGACTCTAGTTCTGTTCAGATTTCATCCTGTTGTCTCATGACTATACAGCAAATGTGCCCAAAGCACTGTATCATAAACAGCTCAAGTATGAAGGCCTTCATAACCAAGCAATGGTAGAATATGAACATGCAGTTTAATTATATCCATAGATAATGGTTGATTTCCATTTTCCTTTTACCCATAGTGGTTTTTTGCTCATATCTACTGCATGTAATAAAAAAAAACTTAGATATTTGATTGGAAACAGTCAAAACAATGTATAATTGTGACATTTATTCCTAAATTTGATCATTGGAGGCCTCTAATTGATGAACTGAAGATCCTTGCAATTTTTGAACAATTTAACTGGTATTTTTTCTTATGTGGCCAAAAGACCAACTATCTTTAGTTGCTTTTAAAACCTCAGTGGTGAACTTGACAATCCATTTTTTATTATTTCCACATTCCAGATTGTATTGTATTTTTTAATCTGCTATAGAAGGGTTCAAGAGGTGGAACAATTTATAGCTGAAAGAAGCTCAGCCTACCCCTCTTATATACTACAAGAAAACATTTTTATATCAATAATAAAATCATCTATTTAGGTTTGTTTCAGCTACATGTCATTTTTTTATCATACAATATGATTTTTTAAATTGCATTTATAAGATCCTTTTGTTTACCATTCTTTGTCAGGGTTTATTTCTATTTCCTTCAACATCTAAACTTTATCCTTACACGATTTTAAGTTAGCTGTGATTACATTTATGAGCCCTTTGGGTTTTAATTGTGCAATTAATCTGACATGTGTTTGTTGCAACTTCTTTTCAAACTGATTTCAGTTGATTTTAGTACAAAGTGAATTAAGTACCCCCTTTGTACAGTAGACTCTAGATTTCAGATCTCAAAACTCAACTGGAACATGCATCATTTATGTAACATTACCACACAAACCTGTTGTGGAGTCTACAGAACACAAGAAATGTTCTAGATTTATTTTTTCTTGATTTCATTTTAACAATCTTGTTCAAACTTCATATGTGTTCTCAAACTTCCAAAAGAGATACAGAATGTTCCAGTCCGGTTAATGTGCTCAAGCATATTAAAATCAGTGATTTTACTCAGTATTGTTTTGTATTCCTTACGGTACAGTCAGAAGAAGCCTTACAAATCCTCAAAGCAGGGGACTAACACCAGTTCTTAGTCTTTAAATAAATTTCAATTCAGTTTATTTATATAACACCAATTCTCTACCCGTCATCTCAAGGCACTTTACAGAGACAATTCAACCAGGTCATACAGAGTTTTCCATCTAAGGAAAACCAGGTGATTGTATTGACTCATCGACTTGAAAGCAATCCCTCATATCAAGTATGCCTGTAACGACAGTGGAAAGAAAAACTAAATTTTAACAGGAAGAAATCTCCAGCAGAAAAAGGCTCAGTGTGATCGGTCATTTGCAGAGGCTGATTGGGTTCATGGAGAGAGAAGCAGACATACAGAAAAGCAGAAATACAAAAGGCAACTGTCAACCAGCTCCACAGGCAGCCCCATCCAGGAAAAACACAGCAAGGTTGAGGAGCTTCGATCCAGGTCCCATGATAAAGGATGAAAGAGAGCACATACAGTTAGTAACAGTCAGAGAAACAGGACTACAGTAAAAAACAAGCCACGCTCCAACATCTATAAACAAAGGTGTTGATGGAAGCAGCACAGCTGATATGTTTCTCTAGGATGGTTTCAAAGCCAAACAGAAACAGACTGGATGATGCTACTATGAGACAAATCAGAGAGCATAATGTTAGAGATTTAACTAACAAATTCTGCAGAATGGTAGAAAAGAGATAGAATGAAGCAGAATGATGAAAAGGGGTCCCTATGTCCTCCAGCAGTCTAAGCCTAGAGTAGCATAACTATAGAGATAGCTCAGGATAACCTTAGCCACTCTAAATATAAGCTTGATAAAAAAAAGGAAAGCTTTCTGCCTTGCCTTAAAAGTAGTAGACTAAAATTGGTAGTTGGTTCCACAGGAGAGGAGCCAGATCATTACAGAGCTGCCTCCCATTCTACTTTTAGAAATTCTACGAACCACCAGTAAACCTACAGATTGAGAGTGAAGTACTCTGTTAGGAACATAAGGAACAATCAGATCTCTGATGTAAGATGGAGCTTGGCCATTTAAGGCTTTATATGTGAGAAGGAGGATTTTAAGTTTTATTCTGGATTTAACAGGAAGCCAATGAAGAGTAGCTAAAATAGGGGAAATATGTTCTCTGTTTTAATCAGAACTCTGGGAGCAGCATTCTGGATCGGCTGAAGGCTTTTAACGACAGTTTCAGGACTTTCCGTCAGTAAAGAATTACAATAGTTAAGCCTTGAAGTAATAAATGTATGGACTAGTTCTCAGCATCACCCCTGGATAAGACATTTTTATTTTTTAACAATATTCCGGAGATGAAAGAAGGAAATTCTAGAAACCTCTTTCATATGGGATTTAAGAGACAGGTCCTGATCAAAAATAACCCCAAGACTTTTTACTTTATTATCGAAGATCAAGTAAATCCCATCCAAATTAAGTGATTGACTAATCAGCTTTTTTTTTTTTTTTCAAAGACTCTCCAAACTTCATAACTTCTGTTTTGTCTGCAATCAGGAGCAGAAAGTTAAGAGTCATCCAGGTTTTTATGTCTTCAAGACATGCCTGTAGTCTGTAATGGGTTATTTTCATCTTGATTTATAGACAGATATAGCAGGGTATCATCAGCATAACAGTGAAATTAAACCAATGCTGTCTGATAATTCTACCAATTGGGAGCATATATATATAGTAAAGAGAAATTGTCCTAGCAGTGATCCCTGTGGATAAACCTGGAGTTTGAAGATTTATCATTAAAGGGAAAAAGCTAATCTATCACACATAAGATTTAAGCCAGCCTATTGCTGTTCCCCTAATTCATACAAAATATTCAAGCCTTTCTAAAATATGATCAACTGTGTAAAATGCAGCTGTGAGGTTTAACAGGACAAGCACAGATACAAGTCTATTATCTGAGGCCATGAGAATATCATTAGCAACTTTCACAGGAGCCATTTCAGTGATTTAAAGCCAGACTGAAACGCTTTAAAAAGTTCATTATGGTATAAGTCTGTGTTTCCCAATCCTTTTTTGACTTGTGTACCGCTTTTGGCATTTTGTCTCACCATGAGTACACTTTTGTCAAAAGTATTAACTGTCCAAAAGTGGAATGTACATAACAGATTATAAAATAACTAATCTTAATTTAAGCAGTTCATTCTTAGGCATTTTATGATTTACAACAAAAAAAAAAAAAACATGTTGCCTCAAAGTTTGTGAGGAAATTGAAATTTATTAAAATAGAAAATAAAATATAAACCTGTATTTATAAAACCAGAGAACTTGATGAATTGGGAACAAAATACAGAACAAAAATTATAGCAACTACTTTCTCAATTTTAGATACAAAAATATTGGATGTAGGTCTATAATTGACCAAGTCATCTTGGTCAAGAGACAGTTTAGGTAAAAGCTTAATTACAGCTACCTTAAAAGCTTGAGGTACACATCCGTCAAACAGATGCAACCAAAATGGAGGAAATAATTCCTTTAATAACTTGTTTGGAACTGGATCCAACAGAAGTTGAAGGTTTCAATAATAGTTTGGCCAACTCTGAAAATTCAACTGGATCTAAGCAGTCTAAAACCAGTTCAGATTCTATAATTACCTCAGATGCTGCCTCACTTTCAAGAGAAACCAATCATACTTAGAGGGGTGCCAATGATCTTAATGGTTTAAAAAAAAAAAAATAATCCTGTCGTGGGGAAAAAAAAAAAAAAAAAAAAAACCACCAACTATTCCACCTATTTAAATAAACGTAGATAGATGGATTTCACTCATCGGCACATTTATTCATATCTTTGCCAAGAGAGAACAGTTCATACAGCCCTAATGACAGTATTCTGCCCGTTCTGCATGAGTAGTGTGCGTTTCCCCTTACAAGACTTTGGTTGATAGAAACATGTTATGTATAAACCTTGAGAAAGAATCTGGTTTGTTATGGGAAGAAGCCAGGTCTGGTCTACAAACACCCCTCACCAGAGAATGGTGTGGGCTTGAAGGTGAAACAGACCAATTGAAAACTTTGAGTAAATGGGATTAATATATTGAGAAATCTAAATTTTCCGACAACACCCCATAAAATTATGACTAAGTTTGGGCAATGGCTCAGGGATTTTGATAACTGTACCAATTCCATGTTTCTTATTCAATTGACAAATTGGCTGCTCGTGCTTTTTGAAGGGTTCTTTTATGCAGCAGTAAATCATTTTTTACAGAGTAGGTAAGATTTGCATAGGCATGTAGAGCAACAGTTTCCAAGAATTTTGCCAGTTTTCCATTTTTTTACAGCCCCCCCAAAAGAGTCTACATTGTCTAAGGCAGTATACAGAACTAGCAACCCCAATCAACAAAAATCAGCCTGCAAAGGGAATGTTTGATCCTTGCAGCACTGCTCAGGGACTGAGAGAAAGTGGAACCGATTCTAAATTGGGGAAGGAAACTTAAATTTTGAAGGTTATTAAAAGGTGGCCTCATTAGTCAGTTTGCCCAATTCCCTTAAAAAGTTGCTGCAGCTAATGACCAGCCTTTACCCTTCTGAAGTTTTTAATTTGTTAGCTAGATTACCTGCAGATCTAAGACCATTCTACAACCTGTGGTAAGACTGGAAATGATCTTAAATTAGCTGAAAAATTACAATATTTCATAGGTGTTAAAGACTTAAATTGGATTTGATAAAGTTTACCCTTTACTTTAGAGGTGTTAAAGCAATCCAAAAAGACTTGAACTAGGAGTTTTTCAATTTTTTATTCAACTCTTCAAACCTGACCTTGGGAAGAATAAAGCATTTGCAGAAAATCTTGTTCATTTGGTATTAAAGGTACATACGGCATAGGATTCCACTGAAGAGAATCAGAAGCAGCCTGGGTAGTTGAACATTTAGATGTTGCAGGATTTTGTTCTGGCACTGGATAGCTAGGAAATCCTTCCGGAGGATAAGCAAAGATGGGATGAAATGCAGGAAACTGAACAGGGTATGGCCAGGGGAAATTTGGGTCAAATGGGACATGGGGATATGGAGGTCTTTGCACAGCAGTCGAAGGAGGAGCAGTTGTTGGGTAAGAGGGGAAGTATGGTACAGGTTTTGCTGCTTCAGATGCTGCTTGAAGAAAGTTGTGAAAGTCAAAGACTTGGCTGAAATCCATTGGCAGCACTTGGGGACCTTGTGGCGGAACTGCCGATTGCTTTGGGTTAGGCATTTGGGGAACAGTTTGTGTTGGCTGGGGACTTGTCGGTGCTGTAGTTGTAGAAGGAATTTCTGTTGCCCTTGGTTGGGAAGTTTGATGCTTTGGATCCATTCCAATAGGATAAGGCAAGGCTTGGAGCTCCCGAAACTGAGGCAAGTTCCATAAGGGAAAATTCTGAAAAATGGCAGTATGGGGATTTGGGACTTTTGGTGCCAAAGCAGGTGGAGGGATGGTAGTTTGGGGTCGTGGAATTGGTGCAGGTTTTGTAGGTCCTGCCAGTGCTGGCGAGATATATGAATAGCCAAAGTATGATTGCTGAAGGGGCTGCACACCCTGCTGGGGGAGCTGCACACCCTGCTGGGGGAGCTGCACACCCTGCTGGGGGAGCTGCACACCCTGCTGGGGGAGCTGCACACCCTGCTGGGGGAGCTGCACACCCGCACTTATATGTTTGGGACACAGCAGGGACAGGGGATTGCCTTGCCAGAGTAGAGGTAGCATAACATTTTCCCCCTTGAATGAAAACACAATGTTTTAGTTTAGTAAAAGTTGTTAATGTTTACATTTAAAAGAAACTGAAATGTTGGTGTTTAAAATTGTTGTTTGATGTAAGAACACATGTGATCTGTGTGGGGGGGGAAAAAAAAGTGTTTACACAGAAGATACCTGTTGAATCATGTTGCAACCTTGATATGGAGCAATCATAACAAAAGCCATCGAGTTTCCATGCATTCTAAAGCCACATCTTGAAGGGAGCATGGACAGTGGTATCGGATGCCCATTTGCTGTGGAGAGAAGTCACACCAGTATGCACTTAGTAAAGTGTCAACATTTTAGCTTTAACATTTTAGTTTTACCTTGCATAACAGAGAATTGAGAAGCCCCTGGGCCAAGATATCTGAACTTCATGTGGTCCCCAAAACAGTGTAGAGAAGTTCCTAAACTGTTCCATTTCTTCATCGATGCTTCATTCATGTCCATTGGTTGGGACCAGCCTATAAAGCAAAGGATCAAATCATCTCATTTCAGCAGTTTTAGAGGCTGCATATGGCAATAGTGCTCTGAAATCAAAGACCTTGTCACAAGTATTAAACTACTTTGCTGAAGCTTAGATAAAATTACAGATTCTATTTTAAGAACCCAACAAGTAAAACTGTAGGAGTCCCTCTAACTTAGAGTTTGTCCACTAGATGTCACACAAGAGCACCATCTCTAATATTGAACCCATTATAATAGTTTTAAGGCTTCAAAAAAGCCAATTTGCCATCACAAGCTGCAAGTGTCAAACAATTAAACTGGAATTCTCAAGTTTGCAAGATGCTAAGAACATACCAGGGAAGTCTGCCTGATAATCAGAAGTGTCATCCACTGAGTCATTTGATGAGGACTTTTGGTTTCCCACTGGAACCTCCAATACTTTCCCAAACACAATTTTTCCTTCTTGGACTCCAGCTGTGGTAGCAAAATTAGCATCTCTCTTTTTCACTTGTATCTGACGTTTCTTCAGTCGAAGGCAGGCCGAGGGCTGCACTAAACAACATACTAGTAAAACAGCCACAGCAATGCAGAGGGCAGAATGATTGTTCCTTCCTGACCCCATTATTTACTGCTGATATTCTATTGTAAAATCCACTGTGTCATTTGAAATTTAACTGAATTTGACACTGTCAAAGGTGCTTCAGCAGCCAATCAGATCTATTGCTCTTTAATCAGCTGGATAGGTTACACCTGCATGCCTTGTAGTCAGAAGGAATACTTTCTACCAGATTGGTCTATCTGGCATAATCATCATTTAACTTTGAGTCCATTCAGCAGCAGATGAGTTTGGCATAAACTGCTTTGTGACTGGCTTTTTGATATTTAAAAACCCTTCAACATGATGCTGAAAGGAGGATTATTGATTAAAGTCAGAAACAAGAACAGCAGGAAAGATGTTCAGATGCATAAAAGATGTTCATACTACAGTAAAAGAAAGGCAAAGATAGAGATCTATTAAGAGAAATATATAGTTAAATATGTAACTTCACAAGAAAATATAGTAAGTCCTTTGTCATTTTATTTTTTCATCAAATGATATTTTTTGATATAGACCATTGGGTGAGATTTTCAGTTTTTGTTGGTGATTGAGCAGGGTGAAACAGAGGAGGAATTTAGAGTATATCACCAGGATGAAGTTGAAAAATTGTCGTAGAGGCGGTGATTGCAGATTCCAGTGCATCATAAATCACTACAATATAATCCTTCAGAGGTGGGGGGCAAATATCCTAATAGAGATCCAACAAATATACAACAGAATATGAGGGGCCTAATATATTTGCTATGAATATCTGTTCATTATGGTGTCATGAAATGGCAGATAAGACGGCAAAGAAAGCAATTAAAAATATGAATGAAACAGAACATGATGGATAAAATGCCAAAATGGAAGAAAGGGAAGAAAAGATGCTGGTTCTTTAAAATTAATACGAAAAACTGGAGAAATTAGAATAACAGGTAGAGAGAGGAGAGGAGAGGAGAGGAGAGGAGAGGAGAGGAGAGGAGAGGAGAGGAGAGGAGAGGAGAGGAGAGGAGAGGAGAGGAGAGGAGAGGAGAGGAGAGGAGAGGAGAGGAGAGGAGAGGAGAGGAGAGGAGAGGAGAGGAGAGGAGAGGAGAGGAGAGGAGAGGAGAGGAGAGGAGAGTTTTCAGAAAAAGTTAACTTTCATGTACAATTGTTTCAGCATGTTATTTTCCCAATAACTGGGTACTTTAATCTAGAAATAAAAATTACAAATTTATCAGTTTGGACTTTTGTTCATAAAAAAATAATGGCATGTCAAACATTATTGATACTGTTTTTAATCATCAACTTAAATAAAAATTCATAGCTATTGAAAAAGATATCTCTCCTATCCTAGCTTCGCTTCATTCCTGTTAAATCCAGATCAAATTTAAAATCCTCTTTTTCCATATAAAAGCCTTCAATAGCCAAGCTCTGTCTTATATCAGAGGTATGATTGTTCCTTATGTTCCTAACAGAGCACTTCACTCTCAATCTGCAGGTTTACTAGTGGTTCCTAGAATTTCTAAAAGTAGAATGGGAAGCAGATCGTTTAGTTATCAGGCTCCTGTCCTGTGGAACCAACTACCAGTATTAGTCCATGAGGCAGGCACCCTGTCTACTTTTAAGGCTTTGATAAGGCTTATAGTTAGAGGAGCTCACTTTATCCTGAGATACACTATAGTTATGCAGCTATAGGCTTAGACCACTGGAGGACATAGGGACCCCTTTTCATCTTCCATTCTGCTGTATTTGTTAGTTCAATCTCTTACACTGTTCTCTCTCGCCTTTTCTCATAGTAGCTTCATCTGGTCTGTTCCTGTTTGGCTGTGACTCCATCCTTGAGAGAAATATCAGCTGTGCTGCTGCCCTAACACCTTTGTTTATAGATAATGGAGCTTGGCCTATTTTTCAGTGTAGTCCTGTTTCTCTGACTGTGATTAACTGGATGTGCTCTCTTTGATCTTCTGACACGGGAGCTGGATCAGAGCTCCTCTGCCTGGCTGTGTGTTTCCTGGACGGGGCCACCTGTGGAGCTGACTGACAGTTGCCTTTTGTATCTCTGCTTCTTTCTGTATGTCTGCTTCTATCTCCTTGTACCCCAGTCGGCCTCGGCAGATGGCTATTCACACTAAGCCTGGTTCTGCTGGAGGTTTCTTCCTGTTAAAGGTTTTTTTTCCCTCTCAACTGTCGCTATAAGCATGATTGGTGTGAGGGATTGCCTTTCAGTCAATGACTCTACAGTATGCAATCAGCTGGTTTTCCTTAGATAGAAAACTTTGAACTAATCTGACCGTACGATCTTGTTGAATTGTCTCTGTAAAGATGACGTGTAGTGAATTGGTGTTATATGAATAAACTGAATTGAAATTGAATCAAAGCCTTCCAACTGTGGACCAGCTTTTGGCTTGTGCCATCTGATGTTAATAAAAACTTTACTTGTATTGAACCTTTTGCAAATATCACAATCACAAAGTGCTTCACAAAAGATAAAAGAAAGGCACATAAGGTTTTAGATGTTATTGTATTTCCATCTTAGATAGCTCAATGTTACGGCTGTACCACACACCAACGTCTTTACCAGACACTGGTGAAAAGAGATTTTTGTTCAGTTCTGGATCTGAGGGGAGTATTTGCAATCTGATGTCAGAGGAGGAGGACAAACCAGCAAAGAAAAGGAGAGAGTTGATTTTCAAGAGGATTGAAAATAGCAACATATTCTCCACCTTCTTAAAAATTGGATTGCGGTCTTCTAGAATTATTGTATTTCTGAGGAAGAACGAAAATGAATCTTGTGGAAAACAAGCATTAATGTTAACATATTGTAAAGAACACAATCAGGGTCTGAGAACAGGCAGCATTCAACATGTGGCTAATTCCTCATTCTCATAGCCTACAGTATTCCTTTTACTTTGCCAATTCACTACATGAAAATGCAATCCAATATTATTATACCCTGATTAGCTACCCAAACAGCAGATAGACTTGATTTCTGACTCTCTTGCCCTCCTTGTTCATTGTAATCAGAGTCCAGCTTATTTTGGTTTATGCCATCATCAGGTGACCATAAATGATTAAGTGGTTTAATATTAGAAACACAGCATAGCTTAAAATGTGTACTTTGTTTGCTAAACAAGCTGAAACCCGTTGAATGTAAATATTGCCCCCTTGTGGTCACACTGTTTTGCTTGAGTTTTATTCCTTCCCTTTGGTGAGTAGTAGGGTAGCAGAAAAGTATGCTCCGGTGAAAGTAGCTCTACTTGAATATATGTAAATTCAAGTGGAAATGGTTTAACTTATTGAAAGGGATAATAATTTCTCATCTTAATAATGTATTAACCTGAGTAATTCAAACAAGGCTGATCAGTGTCACTCATCTTCAAGGTCTGGGCTGCATACCATTGTTTCTCTGTGGGGTTAAGGTAAAGTAACGTGCTGGGAAATGCACAGATGCAGACATTACTACTATATTTTTTAGCAGTTTGTTCAGGTGCCAACTCCTGTTGGAAAGTCCAATCAGAATCTCCAGGTCTCCAAGCTTCTGGCTGGATTAGTTGCATCTTCACTCCTCCTCCAGAATCTGGGCCCTTTGAGTCAAAATTGCTACATAATATTTGCTTTCATCCTTAGGGGGTTTAGTACACAAGGTTTACTTTAGAGTAACCATCCCACTTTTTTCCTTCAGATAAACAGTTCCCTAATAGATCCTCTAAACAATTACAATTATTAATTACATATTAGGCATATGTAACGGATCATTTATAAACAGTTATATTTAAGTACAGGGCATTTACTATTAAATCATATAAACCATTGTTGGTGCATTTTTTTTCTCCACTTTCCTTTATGCTTTTCTGCAGTTGCGAGGGGTGCTGGTGCCTATCTCCAGCTGTCAGTGGGCGAGAGCTAGGTACAGCCAGGACAGGTCGCCACTCTATCGCAGGGCAACAGAGACAAACTGGACAAAACCATTCACGCACGCACGTACGAACGCACACACACACACACACACACAGAATTTAGAGAAGCCTCGCAATCTTGTTTTTGGATTGTGGGAGGAAACCGGAGTACCCGGAGAGAACCTGAGCATGCACTGGGTTAACATGCAAACTCCATGCAGTAAGACCCCGGTCCAGGAATCGAACCAAGAACATTCTTGCTGTAAGGCAGCAGTGCTGCACTGTAAAGCCCTGGCACAAAATTACTTTTCAATACCTAATTTCTTTTATCTATTGCAACTATTAATTAAGGAATAGAATTTTTTTTTCTGCAAAGACAGAAACTGAGTTACTTCAGTAACTTTTTGCTTAAGTAACTAGAGTTCAATTTTGCACTGTTAACTTGTATTTCAAAGTTACCATACTTTTACTTGAATACATTTTTTTGCACTCTTCTCGCCTCTGTTTAGTGCAAAGTTCTATATACCAGTGCTGTTATGCAGAGACATGTCAATCATCTGTAGGGGCCGATCATATTTCAAGAGCGTCCAGATCCCCCCTCTATCTCCGCCGCTGGATCTTGATTTGGGTTATACAGTCAAAGAATCTGAAGGCTTCCTCAACACCAACAACAGGAGCAGATGGATGCTCAGTTCTGCTTTCATGTGAACCACTTCCTTATGGACTGACAAGTACACTGCACCAGAAAGGTCCCCCTCCTCCCCCTCCAGTGCTGTATGTTTAGGCAAACCAGCATATGGTATATAAGCCATCTTTAACAATGGATGAATTGGCAGATGAATTACACAGAAATCATTACCATGTTTTATTAATCTCACTCACTTGTTCCAACGTATGTAAATATAAAAATTATTCAGAAATCTTTCCAAGACATGGTTTGAATGGCATTTTCACAACAATAATTACAGATCTTAACTGGTGTATTTTCTACACTGTTAACTAGTTGTCTGCATGGAACACTTAGAATTCTACATATGGCTCATTGGTACAAATAACATTTATTAATTCGTTAAGGTCAATTGTATGCAACAAGTTAAAAGACTACAATAATCAATGTTAGATCTGCTCTTAGTGGACCACTATTCGCCTGGATGAAATCTGCAGTAGTATGGATAGAACAAGAACATAACCGAATGGCCTAAACTGTTGCCACCGATCCCACTCTGGCGTCAGGGGCAGGACGTCTCTACAGAGCATGGTGAAGAGTGATGGGGGCGTCCAGTCTGTGCCAGCAGTCTTCCTGCCTTCAGCGCAGACCTTCATAAACATCACTTCACGGCCCAGAGAGAAGCCCACCTCAAACCTGGAAAGAAACACAGTCGGTGTTGAGCGTTCACATTTAACCTCATAATGCAGAGCAAAAAAAAAAAAAAAAGGTTTTCAGTAACGTACAAGGAGGGGCTTTTAGCTCCAGCCAGGACTAGAAAAGTAGGGTTAGGAGTGGTGTTGCGTTCTTGTGTTCATTTGAATGTTCATCTTCATCTCGTTGTCCAGGATTTGCACAAGTTGTTGCATGGAGGGCAGGTGACCAGATTCCAGTTTGGACCAAACTGGTACATCTAGAATAAAAACAATTTCCATAAAATGAATCTGAATTATTTTTTGTTCCCTTATACTTGGAACAGATTCACAGTAACACTTAATAAAGCTTGACTGTGTGTAGATAATGTGGCCTCATTTTACACAACTTCATACACCAAACTCAAAACATTCTTCTCATTAAAATGCTCGGTATATCACATTGGAAGAGGATTTAAGGTTAATAAGGTTTTTGAGGATTCCTCCAGGATTGTAGTTTTATATTAAAGAAAAGCTCACCGTTAAATGTGATTTCAAACGCTCCTGTTGACATCATCTGGTTTTCAATCATATTGCTGAAGAAGAACACCATCATGCAGGCATATATCTGACAAAAAAAACAAACACTGGGTTGAAAACTGTCATCAACAGCTACTTTACACATCCTTCTAAAATGATCAGACGCAATCTTTTTTGACCTAAGGAAAATGGAGAAAAACACAGCAAAGTCAAACTTGTACAATCAATTCTTGCATAAAAAAACCATTCACTAAGCGCTAGACATTGTATATTGCAGGATTCCAACGTGTGTGTGTATATATATATATATATCTATATATATATATATATATATAGATATATATATATCTATATATATATAGAGATATACAGGTGCTGGTCATAAAATTAGAATATCATGAAAAAGTAGATTGATTTCAGTAATTCCATTTAAAAAGTGAAACTTGTATATTATATTCATACATTACATACAAACTCATATATTTCAGATGTTTATTTTGTTTAATTTTGATGATTACAAATGACAACAAATGAAAATCTCAAATTCATCATATCAGAAAATTAGAATATTACTGAAGACCAATAAAAACAAAGGATTTATAGAAATGTTGGCCAACTGAAAGGTATGAACATGAAAAGTATGAGCATGTACAGCACTCAGTATTTAGTTGGGCCTCCTTTGGCCTGTATTACTGCAGCAATGCGGCGTGGCATGGAGTCGATCAGTCTGTGGCACTGCTCAGGTGTTATGATAGCCCAGGTTGCTCTAATAGTGGCTTTTAGCTCTTCTGAATTGTTGGGTCTGGTGTATTGCATCTTCTTCTTCACAATACCCCATAGATTTTCTATGGGGTTAAGGTCAGGAGAGTTTGCTGGCCAATTAAGAACAGGGATACCATGGTCCTTCAACCAGGTACTGGTAGCTTTGGCACTGTGTGCAGGTGCCAAGTCCTGTTGGAAAATGAAATCTGCATCTCCAAAAAGTTGGTCAGCTGCAGGAAGCATGAAGTGCTCTAAAACTTCCTGGTATGTGGCTGCGTTGACCCTGGACCTCAGAAAACACAATGGACCAACACCAGCAGATGACATGGCACCCCAAACCATCACTGACTGTGGAAACTTTACACTGGACTTCAAGCAACGTGGATGAAGTGCCTCTCTTCTTTTCCTCCAGACTCTGGGACCTTGATTTCCAAAGGAAATGCAAAATTTACTTTCATCAGAGAACATGACTTTGGACCACTCACCAGCAGTCCAGTCCTGTTTCTCTTTAGCCCAGGCAAGACGCTTCTGACGCTGTCTGTGGTTCAAGAGTGGCTTGACACAAGGAATGCGACAGCAGAAACCCATGTCTTTCATACGTCTGTGTGTGGTGGTTCTTGAAGCACTCACTCCAGCTGCAGTCCACTCTTTGTGAATCTCCCCCACATTTTTGAATGGGTTTTGTTTCACAATCCTCTCCAGGGTGCGGTTATCTCTCTTGCTTGTACACTTTTTTCGACCACATCTTTTCCTTCCCTTCGCCTCTCTATTAATGTGCTTGGACACTGAGCTCTGTGAACAGCCAGCCTCTTTAGCGATGACCTTTTGTGTCTTGCCCTCCTTGTGCAAGGTGTCGATGGTCGTCTTTTGGACAACTGTCAAGTCAGCAGTCTTCCCCATGATTGTGTAGCCTATAGAACTAGACTGAAAGACCATTTAAAGGCTTTTGCAGATGGTTTGAGTTAATTAGCTGATTAGAGTGTGGCACCAGGGGCCATCAATTTTGAACCTTTTCACAATATTCTAATTTTCTGATATGATGAATTTGAGATTTTCATTTGTTATTTGTAATCATCAAAATTAAACAAAACAAACATCTGAAATATATGAGTTTGTATGTAATGTATGAATATAATATACAAGTTTCACTTTTTAAATGGAATTACTGAAATCAATCTACTTTTTCATGATATTCTAATTTTATGACCAGCACCTGTATATAGAGATATAGAGATATATATATAGAGAGAGAGAGAGAGGGAGAGAGAGAGAGAGAGAGAGAGCTATCTATCAAAGATGTATGCGTTTACAAACTTCCATTTTCTGAAATTTAATTTTTAGTTTAGTTTAAGTTTATTCAGATATAAAAACTCAAATATTTACATAAACATTGTGACTGAAAGGCTTAGGCCGAGTCAAAGGTTATTAATGTCTGCCTCATTACATTACACTTAATTTATAAACAATTCAGTAATAACACAATAAATATATTTTAATTACAATGATAATTTTACAATATAATGTTGAGCGCAGCTTTGTGGAAGGTGAGAAAGGAATTACATGACTTATACTGTACATTAGCAGGCTTAACATTATAGCTTTAGCAAGAAAAATAAGTCTCATTTTGATCTCCCTTTTGTAAGGTGAATTTAAATGTATCTCTAAAATAATATTGACTTTCCAGGAGTGATATTTTGCTTTGGACGTTAATGCATTATTCTGCAATACACAAGATCTTTAAATGTCATATTTGAATTGACAGACTGGATTAGTGTGGTCATTAAATCCTGTTTTTATTTAAAATCCATGACTTTATTTATTTCAAACCAATCTTTTAATTGCTGTGTCTGAATGTCCATACTAATCACTATATAGGGCACTATATAGCGGTTACACCATTTTAGATTAGTTATACAAAATGGAATTAATCGATTACTAGATTAGTTGATTATTTTATTAATCAATTAACCATTTCAGCCCTACTTCAAATATAAACTCATTCTAGATTATTTTTCCCACTGAGGATCATCTAGCTCAGGGATCTGTAACCTTTTCAATTCAAAGAGTCCCTTTATCATGATGGCTACAAAATAAGAGCCACAGTAAAGCTTTTATTAACATAAAAGTTCAGGATCATTAGGATTTTCTATTTTCAGAATTTAATTTACACCATAAACATGAGGGATAAAAAAAAAAAAAAAATAGCCCACCTTAATATTTAAGCAACAGTTAAAGCTAAAAAAGAAACATTAACTTGCTTTATAAAGCCACTTTCCTCTGTTGTTTTGCGTTTGTAGATATTCTGTACTGATATTGCATGAAAACAAGAGAAGTCTTTGTTATCGTCTTCATTTTTTGTTATCGGCCTCAGTAAAGGGGCCAAAGACCCACATGCAGCTCTGGAGCCACGGGTTGCAGACCCCTCACCAAGCCCCACTAAAATGATGTTGAGGAGAAACTTTACCTAACAGAACCAATATGAATTAAAGTGTTGAAGGCGTCACATGTTTGCATACATCTAGTTGGCTGACTTAATCCCTGCAATGAAGGCTCTCCTCAGTGGTTGATGGGATTAGTACCGATGCTCTAATACTATAATGGAATCCACAGCAGTTTTCTCTAACTGCAGATTCATCAGTTGCTATAAGGCTAGCTATTTTATCTCGCATCCGAATGTCCTACAAAAACATGACAGCTTTTATCTCTAATACAAAGCAAACATTGTGACTAATGCTGAAAACTGTGATGCCTTCCTTACTCCCTGAGTGGGAAGTCGACCACCAAGGAAAAAGTCCAAGCAAAAGAGATCTTTATAGACCAGCAGAGCTCTGCTAGGGAGGATATGATTAAATCCTGAGAGCCGAGTCAAACACCGGCATCTCCCCAACTTATCAGAGTAGGAACTTTAAAATAAAAACAAAGAAAAGCAGAAAGTCTCACCTTATTTTGCTGACCCCACTCCCAGATCCCTGGGGCTTGAATACCAAAGAGGGCGAATGGGTCCCTGCCGATTATAATCAGCCCGATCACCAGTAGTTTGAACATAGACAGGAAGGAAGCAATGTGTCTGAGGAAATGAGAGAAACTCATCAGAAATAGAAACTCATGGACGTGGACAAGTTGAAGCCTAAATAAAAGGTGAAAAGAAGAAAGATGAACACTCTTCTTTTCCTCTTAATGTCCCTGATGCTTTTAGTTCCTACATTTATCTGCTCTGCCTCAGACAGAAACTTCTAAACAATAGTGTTGCTGTTTTACCATGGCCATGTGGTTATCTGAGGCCTACTGCACACGGACTGAGGAGCTTCCAGCCCTGAACTTGGCACATATATTACTGCTCACAGCTCCCAAAAAACAACCCTGGTTACAGCAGGATATATGTCAAAAGTCAATTATTCCTTTATTGTTCTATATATGCCCTTTTCATGTCATAAGAGTCCTATTAAAAGCACTAATAAAACATTAGTTTCGATCCATTTCAAATGAAATTATATTTGCATCGTGAATGCATAGAGTAATACTATCTTCTAGTAAAAAAAATAAATAAATAAATCATGACTTAAACTGTACATTAGCAGGCTTCACATTATAGCTTTAGCAAGAAAAATAAATCTCATTCCGATTTCCCTTTTGTAAGGTGAAATTACACTTATCTCTAAAAAAAATATTGAATAAAATAATATTGACTTTCCAGGAGTGATATTTTGCTTTGGACATTAATGCATTATTCTGCAATACACAAGATCTTTAAAATGTCATATTTGAATTGACAGACTGGATTAGTGTGGTCATTAAATCCTGTTTTTATTTAAAATCCATGACTTTATTTCTTTCAAACCAATCTTTTAATTGCCGTGTCTGAATGTCCGCACTAATCACTATATAGGGCACTATATAGCGGTTACACCATTTTAGATGAGTTACAAAATGGAATTAATCGATTACTAGATTAGTTGAAGGTTATTTCATTCAAACCAATCTTTTAATTGTTGGCTGTGTCCAAATGTCCGCCCTAATCACTATAAAGGGAACTATATAGTGGTTACACCATTTCAGATGAGACATACAAAACCTAATTTGGTTTTGTTCAGCTTTCATGACATTTTCATTTCTTAAAGTGCAGAAGTGATCAAATGTAAACAGTGTAGGAGAAAAAACATGGTGCAAAAACACCGCATTGATATGGAAGTTCAGATCCCTTAAGCCTCCAGTTTCGGCCGAAACTGGAGGCTTAAGAGATGACTAAAAGCTGCACTCAAAAATTGGTGCAACTCCAATCCCATACATCTAACATTCTTAAGTAGAACAGGTAAAACCTAAAAAAAAAGACTTATCAGAAGGAAAATCATATTCTGGGTGACATGAGTTAGACGCCAACTTTACAAGAGCTCAAAGAAATGATGTCTGGGGAATTTGAAGCATGTGATGAGACACAGCCTCCTCTCCTAAATCTAGCCATCTCTTGTGTGCTCATTAAGTCAACTAGAAGGAGCCCCAGGATGCAAAAGCACATATTGTCAGATTCTACTGGGACTGAGGTTTCAGTGTTTGTGGACTGTGACTTTCTTTACTGCCTCTTGTTTATGGCTTCTATAAAAAGCTTGGAGTTGCTCTGCTTGGGTCGGTGTAAAAAATATTCTTTTTAGACAGCTGACTGATTCATGAATGTGAGCGGGTTACCACACCAAAAAAAGAGATTCCGAAAGTTTCCTTAAAAAATGCACAAGAGGAAAATACTGAATTAAACTTTAAAATAAAATCTATTTAGTCATCAGAGACACCGAGAAGTTCATTTATATCCATAATTCACCTTTTCCGGGCCCTGCCCCCCTTAGATACTGTTGCTACATCCAACCAAAAAAATGGTCAAACATGACCAGCGCGACAGATTGCCATGACGTGAAGAGGTTTAGCTGTGTGTGATCATTTTAGACCGATACCTCCAGTTTGAGGCAAAAATGTTTACAATATGCAGTGGAAGGATATATTTACAATATATAATATACGCAACGAAGGAGACATGACTATTATTGAGGCTAATGCTTACCAGTGTCAAGCGAAATCTGAAAAACCCATGACTTGTACCTAAAATGTAACCAGCACACCCTTATGGACCAGTCATGCTCTTTGCACGGTCAGACAAGTTCTCTTTCATTTTATATAGTCTATTAGTCAACGATGAGTAGGTCTTTTGTTATGCATGCATGCTAGCTACCCCTGCATGGGCTTCAAAGCCATTCAAACATAACACGTATTTATGCTTCGTTATTTTTGACACATTTAACCGCGAGTCTGGCTGCCACACTGCTTAAGCCATTGGAGGCACCGCTCACCTCCAGATAACCACTCAAGGTAGCTAGTATCTGACGTGGGCGCACCGCCCCACCATCTTGCTTGGAGTTGATGTTTGTTGGACCTGCTCACACAGTAAGGGTTGGTAAGATGTGCGGTCAGACATAGGCTGTTTTTATGGGAGGAGCCGGCAAGAGGTCCATTGAATTCGAATGTAGAATATTAAATTCATTAAAAGCATTTTTTATGTTCACTTAGGTTACAGCTTCTCTTACAGCTACTGAAATCCAAAAAGAAAAGAATATTATAAAAACTGAGGATTTAGATGTAAGATAATCTGAAAAAAGTGTAAAGCTAAATCTATCCAGGAGTTTGGAGAATATTCACCAGGTGTGGATCGATCCTAGAGCTTACAGAGCCAAACACAGCTATCCATATACGATGTCTAAAGGAAATTGCTTAGGACAAGAAAAAATAGAAAACTGGCTTTGACTGACGCAGCAATCTCAGCCATCCTTCAGTCATCAAAACGATGACGAGACACCAAACTCAATGCAGGTGCACCGTTACAGTAACCTGAGTCGCTTTAATATCTCAGCCGCGTCGGACTGATCACCTCCACACCACATTGGGTTGGTAACAGATTCCAAATCTTTCTATTGTAGTGTGCCTGATCCTAAAGTGAAGGCATTTAACTGTCTGTCACACATACAAATGAGCATTCAAGAGAATCTTAGTTTGTTTAGTAAATTACTGCTAATCCTAAACTGGACTTAATCCACTTAGACCCCGGCAGACAATGGTTGACGCTTACCGATAGATGGGTACAGGAAGGTAGTTCTCCCCTTCGATGCGGATGTCTGGGTACCGCTGGTACAAGGCCTGCGTGTACTCCTCAAACACCCGCTTGTACCCTCAGGATATGCTGCAGGAGGAGAAGGGAAACAGGTCGTTCAACTTTAAGGACAAAATCTTTTAATAGCCAAAACAACATGTATCAACATTTTCTGGAATGCATCTTCAGTTTGTGAAGGATGCTTCATCTCCTGTATATCAGAGCAAGGAAACGAGGCGCTTTTGTCCTTATTTGTTTCAAATTAAGACGTTAAGATTTGGGTAATGATGGTGATGATAGCAGAGGTTATTAAAAACCAAATACATTTAGGTGGATGTTACAAAATGAGTTTTTTTTTTCTTTCAAAAATCATTGTAAACCTTGGACACATAAGGCAATGCTAAAAAAATGACCTCAGATGGTTTTGATTCTCAGTACAAAACTAGTAAAAATAGGACAGTAAGGCTCAGATTGTCGAGTCTAAAACTGTCTATAGTAATCCAAATACACGAGGCCCAAGAATTATCCATAATTCTAGTCCTTTTTCTATAAATGTAACACTCAAGATTGCAGGTAAAAAAGAGCAATGTGATACGGATACCCTTTACTATGTTTCAAATGAGTAGGGGTATGGAAAAAACAAAAAAAAACAAAACAAAAGTAAAATCGATTAGATGATATATTGTGATTTTCGCTGCCTGATATAATATTGATCTTTCAGTTCCTCATATCGATTTTTTTAAAAACTAAAAATTTTTGCCTAAAACAACGAGGAAAAATAGGCTAACTCTTCACATCCACTCTGGCAGACAGAACTTGGAGCCATTTCGCTATGCCGTACAGCGCCATGCCTGTATTTAAGGCAATCACAGTGGAAGATTTAGACTGACTGAAACCCCAAACAACATCGATACCAGAATAACTACAATCAATATCTTCTGAAGAACATATATAACACTTGCTTTTCTTAATTGATACATTTAATTTTGATTGCTAGAAAAATTATTGCAGTATATAGAGATATTGGAATATCATCATAATATCGTATTGTGACCCAAGTATCTCATTGCAACACCCATATCAATAATCACCCCTGCAAATGAGTTTAATATATCTTTAATTAACAACTGTTTCCTCAACAGTCCTTTTCTTTTTTTTGCATCACATCCAGTTATCTGATTAGTTGTAACCGGTTTCCATTGACTGTTTGCCCTGCCTTTAAACTCAGGCCCAACCTGCTGTTTTCTAGACACACCAAGCAAGTACAAAACCATTGTGATGTGATCTCCGAAGTGTATGGAAATGATATCATGAAATTCGTTGATGTGAATGCTCCAATTCATACTTGAATGTCTCATTAGATAATAACAAAAATGTATTGAAATTGATTAATTATTAAACTTAATTAAATTAATTATTAAGTTTTAATAATAGTTATAATAATCTACATAAAAGTTCCTGCGCTGTTCGGCGTATATGACGTCATGTGCGTCCTTAAATGTGTCCGACCTAGCAAACAATCGAAGCGTTATATTCAAGATGGATGTCACTACACGATCCGTCCCAGTAGCACGATCCGTTCTACGCATGCATCAGCTCATTTATTTCATTGGCTCCTCGATTTTATATTGTTAAAAATACCTATATTTTTCCTCCCCAAAAATAGTAAATGTACTAAAATATAATGCATTTCCTGAGAAAATAAATGCCTTAAAATCCTGTTTTATCACTCGTATCTGCACGATCTGCACCGGAAATGGGATTCTACGCTACAACCGTTGGCTGACTTTTTCATTTAAACACAAATCTAGTTTTCTTGAGTTTTATGTTTTCGTTTTGTTTTAACTTTAAGCTATATAGTGCGTAACCTAAAAAAAGAAAGAAACGACTAAAATGCAGAAAACATGGTTTAATCATATTGCTTTGAGCATGTCTGATGATGACATCAGAGAAGCAGTTTAACCAAGAAAATGTAAAAAGCTTAAAAATTGTCTCACAAAAGTCATGGAACATTTTTAAGCGTATTAGCATTATTTAGTGAGTTAAGGATAGAAATAAGTAGTTTTAGTACCATTATTACAATATTTATGCACACCCGGATTAAGGGTGTAAATAATAATCATTTTGTATCGATGCGTCGATCAAACAGCTGACGATCCGATGCATCGACACATCCGCAAGAGTATCGATTCATGTTTATTTTTATCCATTTGCTCCTGGACATAATTCTGCCCTCCTACCTCGCTTCCTTTAGCCACTACCCTCTTTGCGCTTGCACACACACACTCACGTAAACACAGAGGCTTTATTATTTTTCAGTGAATGAGGTTTTCATAAGCCTAAGTGCTACTTCTGTTATTTACTGTTGTTTCTAAAAAAAAAAAAGTATAACGATATTACAACTGCAGTTCTGTGTTTTGGCCACAGGTGGCAGTATCAGTAGAAAACTCTGTGATGCCTTTTTAAATTTACCTTCAAATTTACGAGTAACATCATAACTTAAGTTAATATTTAACGAGTTAAGTAATTCCTACTACAACTACTAATAACTAAAAATAACCACTTATTACATGCTGAGAAAATTTAGGGTTTAACTGGCTTCAATATTTACCAAGCTATGCCGTTCTAGCGTTAAAATTTAATTATACAATTTAATGTTTAACTTAACACAGCAGTCATTTTTTATTTTTTTGGAAGTTTTGCTTCGATGTTTGAGGAGGATTAATAAAACATTTGAATTTTCAGATAACTCCACTCTCAGATTAGGTCGTCTGTACCTTACATAAAGGCATGTTTACCTAATCCACAGAAACTGGGCGGCTCTAGGAGGATTTAACGTTTCACCGCGGAAGTGAAGCCATGATACCGATGTATGCGGGAGCTGTCAAAATGTTACTTTCACAATTAGCTTCGATATTTCTCCATGAACAGTCTGTAAAAAAAACTTCTGCATTTTGTACACATAAACTGGCTGAAATATCTTATTTGTGTTTGTACTGCAATGTTAGACAGGGAGTTGTTTTTTTTTTCTTTTTAAGCTAGCCTTCGATGACTCGCCAGATTTCTTTTCTGCTCGTTTCCTTACCAGATCTGAAACTTTAGCAGGGGTCCGGTAGCAAACTGCATCTTCATCTTCTTGATGCCGCTGCTGTCGCCGGCCGTAGAGCAGCAGAGCGAGAAAACCCCCAAAACGAGAAGCGAAAAGCGTAGCCACATCATGGCCATCCGGTCCACCGTTTCTTTCCCCCTGGTTAATCCGTAATCTTCCCTTTTATTCTTTCTCGAGACCTTGAATACCATTCCTACACCGTTATAGCGCCCCCTACTGTTCTGGGTGCCATTCAGTTTGTAAGCTTCCCTGGGGGGAGCGCTTGGCTTTTTTTTTTAAATCCAAGACTTTTTACTGAAGTATTGAAAGTATTCGTGGTTTGAATTAATGTTTAACTACATAAATTTTACCCCGGAAGCCGTTATGATGTATTTTATGTTAACATAGATGCAGCTGAGAAAATGTGATCTCAAAAGCAAATATATACCAAGCTGGTCACAAAAAAAATCTGTTTATCCTTTTTCAGTCAAAATTGCTGATTTGATCCTAATCATGTCATAGTTCGCTTTGAAATTGTAGATTTAATCATAAACAAAATGTATTGTACCATTTAAAGTTTAGTTAATGGTTAAAACATGTTTTCTTGAATGAGTACAGGTAAAGACTAATACAAAATTATACAAGCCTCGAGTCGTCCTTAATATTTTATTTTATTAGGACACAAGCACTGAAAAAATAAGCGGAAACTACAATGTTTTATGTTCATGCCCTCATCTATTTAGGTAATTTATATTTAACTACAAACAGCTTTAAAAACATACCACTGGTTTGTTCTCTAAAGCAAGCTTTTTATTATTTTTTTTTTAACTGCTTTACTTATTTGCATTTTCTTGTGAAAGAAGACATGTACATTGTAACCTAAGTTCACATAACTTTAAGAGTGGAAAGGCAAAACTATTGTTCAAGAATAGAAAAAGCTAATTTTGAGCATTTGAGGAAAGGAGGGTGCTCCAATACTGGGATGACTTTTCTATTAATCAGACTGTGCCATATTCATCACAATTTGTTCAATATCAGTATAAAAGCATTTTATTCAAGGAAAAAAAATTTTGAAAGTGGAAAATACTCATGACAAAAAAGAATACATTTTTGGTCATTGTAACTGACTGTTCTAAATATCTCTTACCAAGGCCGTGTCCGAATGTGCGCCATAACCGCTAAATCATGATATAGAGTGGGGACTATATAGTGAACTTTATAGTAGGCTATATACACATATGACCACTAGAGCTCAGCTATGTCCTTAAAAAACAATTTTTTTGTTTTATTATGAGAAAAGGCGGAATTTGTTTGTTTCCTGTTTTAGAAATAAATCTTTGGGAATAGCTTTGCTTAGAAAAGCAGATCATTACAGCTGTTGCCATAAGGTTCCACTTGATACTTGTATATGAAACTATTGAAAATTAATTAGGGTGTAAAATTAGACACGGAGAAGGAAAGTGAGGTGAGAAAGAAAGAGGAGATAAGAACAAAAGGGAAATAAAGAAATCGAGACAGTAAAGAGTTCATAAAAAATTTAAAACATAAAAAATAGACACACAAGATGTAGAGAAACACTGATAAGCATGCTTCCAAACCTGTATGAGATGAGAGGGACACAAAACAGAGCATAACAGCAAAAGGGAGACCAACAAAAGTAAACATCAAGAGAAGCTTCCAGAGCAGCAGGTATCCCTTAGATATCCATGTGTTTGAAAGGCAACACTTATTGTGCAATATTTTTCATAAATCTGTAGCTGTAGTGTAGTATTTAGTGTGTATGCAGAACCTAATTCCTTTGGTATGTATGCATAGGCATTCTCATTTATAAAGGAATTACAAAGCTCCTTCAGATGGACAATATGCTTTTTAACAGGTGCGGGCAGCCCCAGAGGAAACCACCAGAGAAGGGCAGATGAGGGCACCCGGGGCCCAAACCCTCAAGGCTATAAAGACAATGTTCCACAGGGCTGCGGGCGGTAACGCCTAACGTGGACCCGGATGGGAGGCCCCGAGTTCGAACCCAGAAGAAGCAGGCCCTATAGAGATGTGAATTCATGCAATAGCAATCCCCATAATCACAAACAATACTAAAAATACAAATTTTAATGGGCTTCTTCGGGACACATTTTACATAAAGTGTCATTTATAATCATTAAAAATAATTCACATTTTACACATTTATCACCAATTTTAATTTATTAGGTGATAAATCCAAACTGTTATCAAGACTAAAAAAATGACCAATATAAACTATAAACAATGCCCACCAAATAAAAAATTAAAATCCTCAATGGTTTTGCAAGGAGACGTCTTGCAAAGAATTCTGGGAGAAACATGATGACCACTGATGTACACCATTTTTCAAGATGCATTGTGGGAAATCTTTGATGCATTTTTCCTATCCACTAGACATTCAGACACCCCTACAAAATGCAATAACCCTGATGTAGTGCTCCATATGGGTGTTGGGCGCCCAGTCGGACACATGCCTTAACATCAATAATGCAAGTGCAATGTTAGGGGAAACAAGGTGATTTATCTTACATCAATTCAAATTAGCTCCCTCACCCAACCTTACAACTTGGATTTAATCTAAGCTTTACTCAGATTTTTGGTTGAAAGAAAAAAATAAAAGTATATATATAGTAAGCACTTTAATCATAGTAGCAAACATGCCATAGGAAGGGGTTTACAAGAAAGAGTTTAAATGCTGCCATGATATATTTCAGCAGATGCAAGAGTGAGCAACCCGGATATGAAAGCTTTAGTTCTCAGTGAAGTCACAGGTTCGAAATTTTGGCCCATTGACCTTTGCCACGTGCCCTCAACCCCAAAAGAGGAAAAATAAATGAAATAAAAGTATGATTCCTTTTATTCAAAAACTTACATAGGACAACAAAAATGGTTAAGAAACTGTTTTTTTCCTCCCTCTGATGGATTGTGTCAGTGGTTTAGCCTCGCCGTGCGCCCCTTTTCCACAGCTGACTGCAGAGCCATGACAGCGTCTGCAAACAAATACAACAGGGTCTCCATAACTAAAATATTCTGTGCTTCAAACACTGAAAATATTGGTCATAAAGGTAAATAGAATTAGGGCTGCAACAACGAATCGATAAAAATCGACTTTTAAAAGCGTTGGCAACGAATGTCATCATCGATTAGTTGTGTCGCGCGATTAATACGTTATCCGCCGCCGTCGTCATCACTGCCACTTGACTGAAACGGGGGAAGAAAAAAAAAAATACGGCAGAGCGAACCAGCGTCGCAGGTGCGCAGTGTTGCCAACTCAGCAACTTTGTCGCTATATTTAGCAACTTTTCAGACCCCTCCAGTGACTATTTTTCAAAAAAGCGACTAGCAACAAATCTGGCGACTTTTTACGGTTTCACTGGCGGCTTTTGGAGACTCTTACGTGAAAGCATGTATCGTTCCTACTCTTGTTCTCCTGCGGCAGCTGCTGCCGTGGGGCGCCTGCCCCATCCCAACCCCGTTCTCCCGCAGGAGTCCCTCTCAGCGCTGCAGTCAGAGCCTCAGCGTCCAGACTGAAAATGAAGCGCGCATGCGCCGGGATTGACGGCGCAAATTGATCACAATAATTAAAATAGCCTGCGCTTTGTAAAGTGAAAAAAGTCGTAACATGCAACTTTTGTTAAAACAAATTAACATGGCACGGAAGCACCACTGTTCGGAGCTTTCGATGGCAGTGAAGAGAGCTGATCAGCAGGATGAGTAACCATGTTTGTTTCGTTTTAAAGTGGGGAAACGTAACGTTAGTTTCTCAGGTAGCTCATCTGATGCTTTCCTTACCGTGTTAGTAGGTTACAGACAGTGATAAGGTTGGCTACTTATTTTACTTTTAATTTCATTTGAATTAGCTTAAGCAGCGTTTACATTTTCTTTATAAATAAATTAACTTGCAAATTATGAGGGCAAGGCTTTTAAAGTTTAAATCTTCTGGCAAAGATAAAGTAAAGGAGATTCTACAATTTATGGAAGTAAAGCAGAATAAAATCCAGCAAGATCAGTAATATGTCAATTAATTATATGCCACATTCCCATGTAAATATCTGTCTTTGGAGGATGTGTTTTTTAGCACCCCTAGTTCTCTCATTTTTATTCCAAATACAATTTATAATTTGAATCACAGGGCTATTTTTATCTCTATGGTTAAGGTTTTTTTCAAGTAGCAACTTTAACTGCTATACTTTCCTGTCTTAAAAGGCAGAACTCTTCTAGTCTAAAAAAAAAAACTCATTTGTTGAAATGGGGGGACCTATTGTTTGAACCCCTTAGGGGCTTTTAAAAACAAAAATGCCTGTCTTTTTTTGCGCTTTATGAAACAAAGTAGCCTATATTTTGTGGATGTACAGCTGCACTTCTCATGTAAGTTTGCGTAGTTTTAACACAAACATTTATTTTTCATATTGCACCAGTACAGTTAATGAGCAACCTGTACTTGTGTGCTTGGTTGTTCTGTCTAAAATGTTTATTTTGGAATAAAGAGGTTAATATAAAAAATATTTTTTGTCCGATTCATCGATTAATCGAAAAAAATAATCGGCCGATTCATCGATTTTTAAAAAAATCGTTAGTTGCAGCCCTAAATAGAATACAATCTAGAAATGATAACATAAGAGAAAGATGTAGTCAAATGCAACACAAACCCAGCATCTTCCGGGAATGATCCACGAGAGCAGGAAGTCTGTCCTCAATGTTGTAGGAGATTTGGCCCATTTCAATATAGAGTTCACTTGACCTCTAAAGAATGACAATTGTTTAGTTTCCCATGGGAAGACACTTAAAAAATATATTTAAAAAAATAAGTACACAAACCACCTTTAGCTCTTCATAGACTTTCTCCTCCAATTCTGCTACCTGTGATATGACATCAAGCACTGTGAACTCTACAGAAGTTTCCTGTTCACATGCAACAGATGTTAAAACACTTAGAAATACCTCATTAAGATAAGAACTTTCATTGCTGTGAGACACCTCCTCTGATGAACTGTCTGTTGGCTCCTTTTCTTTCTCTGCTTCAATAGCTTTGGGATTGCCATTCAGCTCCTTCACTCTGCAAAAGAACCAGACATGTTTCAAGCAGTCATGTGTCTCACCACAAGCTTTAAAACCTCATACACCTGATACAATCCTTGACAAAAAGCTAGAAGTTTTTCTTCAGTTTAAAATTGCTTCTGGCAATATGCAAATCCTGCTCTTAATGTTAGGTTTTATTTTATTTAAAAAGCAAAAAAGAAACTAAAGCAATTCCTGTTTGTCTAAAAAAATTAATGGAAAAATTGAAAGGAGGGATAGGAGAAATGAAGTAAACAAGAAAAGAAGTGCAAAAAAAGCTGTGACAACTAGTCAGGGAAAGAAAAGGAACAACAACATAGGACACAAAAGTATGAGCAGAAGATGGGAGGAAAGGGACAGAAATCGATCGACTCACAAAAGAACTTTTTTAAAATGAGTGGAAGGACCAGAAGGGGTAACAAAAGAAAAGAGACAAAGATGGATGCAAGAGAAGCACAAACTAGAAAGAAGGAAAGGATGCAAAGAAAGAAATGTGTTCAAAGAAATATTTGTCCAACCCAGATAATTACCAGAACCAAATTCAAGAAGTTTCTACACTACACAAGAACTCTATCTTTAATTAACATAAAAGTGCTTTCTGGGCATTTTCAGATGTTGAACTTCACACTGTCTGTACCTGTCTGCATAGCGAAGAGTATTCATTGTATATTCACAAGAAGCCATGCCTGGGGACACCATTGCAATCTGAATAAGAGGGTGGAATTATAGCTTTGTGTCAGAATAGATCATCATATGTCATTCTAGATTATAAATTTGTACACAATCCAAGCATAAAGCTGAGAGAAATTGAGGAGTTTGTTTCTTTACCATGCAGGTTCTGGAGCTTTCTCCAATGAATGAATCCCTGAGTACTTTGGTCAAAGTACTCATTCGAAAAGGAATGTGATCACTGTTCTTCCCAAGAGAACGAATACACTCCTACAAATCACACAGGATGGTTAGTCTTCCTGGGTCATGGTTTAAGAGAAAGGCCCTCCGTGTTTTCCACTCTTTACCTTGAGAGCCAACAGGCTACGGTTGATCTCTGCAGTCTCAACCAAAGTGCCGCGATCGTTGCTGCTGACATCCGTGCCACGTTCGTTGCCTGCCAAATCGACCAGTGAGAATTTGCCGTGCAGAGTGGAAGCACGGTCATTACGTCGAAGCACAATCTGGAGGATGGCGTGGGAGCGAGAGGAGTTGGGGTTGGCTGACGTCTGTCCCGATGTTCTGGGCAGATAGTTAAATGAGGAAGAATAATTTTATTTAAAACCATCCAAACAGCAAATCTTAATGAATAATCACAGAAAACCTAGAATCTGACTTCACCTCAATTTCATAATTTAAAGCAGCAATAAGTAAATTTTAAGTTGCGCTCCCTCTACAGGACATTTTAAAAATGGCACTGCTGTAAACAGACTGTCCTCAGCGGGGTATAGTGCTGGAAGACACACAGCATGATAAAATGTCTGAAGAGGCAGGTAGTGCTGTACATCCAGACTAATATTTATTTGACAGTGATATATAATGTGATTTATTGGATAAGTAAATTATAAAAGATCAGTTGCATTTCCTGCACATGCCTTTATTTCTGACAGAAATAAAGCAGTATACTAGTGCAAAGCATTCTTTGCTGTAAATTAGGGCCATCACGGTAAATTTGACAAATGCAACTGATCCATTTATAATTTACTTATTTATTTATTTACAATAAATCATTATATATTACTTTCAAATAAACATTAGTCTTGTACCCTTTCAGGTTTGAACATTCAATAATGTCTCATTGAACAGGAGAAAAATGTTACCCCTCTTGAAAACATTTTGCACATCTTTGAACTCAACAGCGTGGTTGTCTGAGCGATTATTTGGAAAAAGAGTGGAAAATAGATTTGTCAAAAATTGGGGGAGACAGAGTTGGAAGAACTTAACATCTTAGAAATCTTAACCCTTTGTTTAATTTTTGTCCCAAACAGTTTCATTCCTTTGGCTGTTCTACGACCTTTTCTAACTGAAGCTCTTTGATCAATGCGTTTAAAATCCGCTAAACAACTTTCACATCCAAGTCAAATTCTTGTCCCATCAGGCGACGTCACCCATCTCCTACAGTACCTGCATGCGGTCCCCGTCTGAATAATTTTGATGACGTCTTCTGCCGAGTACACGCAGACCTCCTCCAACCCAACCACCTGAACCTGCTGTCGGTCGTCCTCTAAAACACGCAGCTGCGCCTTCTTGTTCAGCAAGTCATACACCTGAGCGGAGAAAGAAAAAGGAAATGTTTACATAAAGGCTGAAGAGGTCGATTGTTAGAGCCACTTATGCTTCATGAGTTCTTTATTACTTTGCCGTTGTAGATCTCAAAGAAGCTGGCATAGACGCACAGATCCAGATCAGCATACCTCCTGTGGTTAAGATGGGCGAAAACATCTTGGGCTGAAAAAATAAACACAACTAGTGATGAAGGTGTAGTTCTACAGTGCAATCAACATTTCCCCACGTAAAAGCCAAGTGTTTGCCTGAAATCTTATATTAATAAGTTCACAGCATATAAACCAACAAATAAACTACGTTCACACGGCATGCACTTTGGGCAGCAGAAAAGCACCTGCTGCTTCATTTTTGATGTTTTTCCACATTAAGTTCAGAGGCTCGTCTAGAGCAGCTTTGATGCTCCTGAAACGTGTCCAGTAAAGTCTGTCCAGATGCATCTGATGCTTCTGTGTCTCCTGTGTTTCATTGGCAGAGAACAGCTTTGCTATATTTGCTTAGACTAAATGTGAGATTAAATGTGTAATTTAATCTGGCACCGATGAATGAGCCTTTGAAAGAGCACCATGCCATGCATGCTCACATTTCCATGACCTTTGAAAGAGAAACAGGCCCATAGCATTGCGGAAACATGCACTGATTAAACATTCTTTGTGTCACAGAAACAAATCAGATTTACCTTATGAAGGGTTTTCCTAACATATGCAGCCAAACTAAACCTGACACCGGAGATCAATATGGAGCAGTGCTACAAATTTGTTTCTTCACAAAGAATCCCACGTCTAAAAGAAGCTCTCATGGGCATCATTTTAGAAAAAATAAAATAAAAAAAAGCTTAGAATTTCTTGAATTTTAAGACCGTTTTAAAATTATGCTCTGTAAGATAAGCCACTGACAAAGCATCCTTGACACAAGGCTCCTAAAGTGAAGAAATGTTCTAATTTTACATGAACGTATTCATATCTAACAAGGGTGAAATGGTGTAAAGGATTAACTTTTCTTGAAATTTATGGCTGAATCCAAGCTACAATAAATAAAAATTTAGAACAACCCCTTGCACATCTTTACAAAGTATGCAAACAAATGTGAAGGGCCCAGAATAGGGTCTGCAGGTTGGCTTCAAACATTTGCATTTTAAAAATACCACTTCCCCTTTAAAAGGTTCACAGAAAGCTTCTGGTTGGAGCATCACCTGCAAAGGCGTAGATTCCTTTAGTGCTGTTCTGTTGCCTCCCTGTGAAGTCACCCCCCATCGTCTACAAAAGATTCAGGAAAGAAGACATCAAGTCTAAATTTAGCACAACCTCAACCTGTGCATGTTACCACAGGGGCTTACATGAGTCTTGCCACTTCCCGTCTGTCCGTAGGCAAAACATGTTGCCATGCAACCTTGAAAAATGGATTCCACCAAAGGTTTGGCTGTGAACCTGAAAGGGGAAAAAAAGACTAGGGAGTTAGAAAACAAAGCAATGTAGTGGAATAGCAGCTAAGCAAGATGTTTTTCTACATGTGATCTATTGCTGTGAAGATATTTACTTGTAGACCATCTCATTGGTGGCATTTTCATCAAAGGAGCAGTCAAAGTGGAAGACCTGGTTTTCCAAGTACTTGGTTAGGTCCACTTTCTGCTTTGGCTCATGGACCAGCAACGTGCCTTTACCAGGTACAGACACCACATCTATCTCCCTCCTGGTAACCTCTTAAATATACAAAAACGTACGTATATTTGTTAAAAAAGTTTGTGTTTTTTTTATGATGTTGCTGAGGGATGCATTTTCAGCCCACCTTGCTTGTTCAGAGGCCGTTTGCGAACACAAACGCATATCCTTTGAGGCTCGGCCTGTGAGGAAAAGAGAAAAGTAGAGTTTAAAAAAATGCTAGATTTAAAAACAAAATAAAAAAAGTGTGTCCAAACTTACTTTGTCTGCGGTGGATAACGGCGTTATTTCCAAGGTTTCTCTAAAGTCCTGGATCATCTCATAGAACTTCTGATTTGGTCTAGATGACTCTCCGAACTAAACCAGATGGAAATCATTCTTTTAAATGCAGATTTCCTTAATATTCAATAAATCATGAAAACCAAAATAATCCATCTCTACCTTCCCCTTCTTGGGCTGCAGTTCAGGCTTCATGAGCGTAGAAAGCCTTTTGTTGCTCTTGTTCGTTTCTGGAGCCACAGATTTTCTTCTGCCTGCGGTGCAGAGATACGTTACTGTTACAGACTAATGTGAAGGAATCGGAGTTTATTTCACCTGCTGTCAGTGGGAACCACTGACCTTTGGCTGAAGGCGGAGGCATTATCTCAGGTTCGTTTTCTTTGACCGACTCGCGTAAATGAAGCATTTGCCGTGCCGCTTTGCCTTCATTTCCTTTTCGCTGCTGTGAAGGAGTTGCTGCACAAATAAGAATTGCATCTATAAAGATGTATTCAGAAACTCTACCAAAACAAGAACAAATTAAGCAGTTTGTTTAAATTTTTAAATGCAAGTTTTATATCTTGACAATATCAAATACCAGATATGTGATTACAAATCAATAGGAAACAACAACTTCATGTCAACTAAAATCCATCCACAGATGTCAATCCTTCGATTTCAGGGCAAGCTCCTACATCCAACGCCACTGTTGCCCACAGTAGGAATTATCACTACTAACCGGAGCCTGCAGACTGCGTCGAGGAGCTTATTTCAGGTATTATCGTTTCCGGGTTCCTTGCAGAAGATTTAATGGTTGGCACGGATGAAGTCGGGGGCTGGAACAAGCATGTTTGTCGAGTCTGCTGTCGAAGGGCAACTAAGAGAGATAAAGCCCAAGAAAAGAAAAAAATCAATACGATGAGCTAGGCTTAAATAAGAGCTAAAAACAAGCAGACTCTTAGTCTTCCATTTCCAAAATAACCAACCAACACCATCCTCAACCCACCAAGTGATCATTACTAAATGCTCATCTTTAAAAAAAAAAAAAATAAATAAAAAAAAGGTAAGAGTTAATTCTGAGTGAGCACAAAAAATGAAAGTATCCATCCCCTCCCCGACACCCGTGTCTCATAGAAATGTAAAAAAAGAATCAATCAGTGCTAAAAAAAAACAAAAAAGGCTTTGCTAGATTGCCTTTCTGATTTTCTGCATTTGTTTTGTCTAAAAAGAAAACACATGCGACTCTTGCCAACCTGACTCCTCCTCATCATTTTGGGCTGCTGGAGCCGAAGCTTTGGAATGAAACCAGCCGTTAGGTGAAAATTACTGTAAGCGGTTCTCTAGCAAACAATTTCTGAGGTTACTTACAGGAGGGAGGAGCCGGGATCCGGGATGAGCGAAGACGACCCGTATACTTCTGGGACAGAACACAAAAGATTGCAAATAATTCAAGAATTCTGTATCAATATATCAAAATTAAATGCTATTCAGTAATAACATTTCAGTATACAATGCAGCCTATGGCTGCGTTCAAATGTATGGGCTGCATCTTACAAGGATGCAGTCCACCTGCACTGGATCCTTCCAAGTCAGTGAAAATAAGGAGACCAACAGTTCTAGCCTTCTGCGGCTTTCTACACTCATGAGAATACAGAGTGGAATAAAGGAGCCAACCACCAGGAGCATGAACAAATAAAAGCAAATGTAATGATAGAAACCATAGTCAGTTAAATAACATGCTACATTTTGCACATCTCTGATGTTGCTGCTATTTTAAAATATCCATTACTGTAAAAATTTCCATAGCTGTATATTGGTTACCGTATTTATTCTCCAGGTGCACAGTTTTATACTGTTAAAAAACACTTTACAGTACAATATTTTATTGTTTATATTTTAACTCCTTACTGTTATATTCTTATACATTTTCCTAAGGTCCACATTTGTGTGATAAATTTTCTTCTGTAATCTCTTTGCTGCTGAAAATGTCCCCTATTGTGGGACAATAAAGAAATTTTCTATTCTATAAAAGGGGTAGAAAGTTGAGTAAATCAAACAATGTACGTATAAAAAAAATCTGCAAAATCTCTTATATTCAACAAAAAGTACTTAGTTAAGCAAATTGTGCAAAATAGCAATTAAAAAATAAAAATCCTATCAGATTTATAGTCCCCACACTGAAGATTTATTAGAACCTGTCCTTAAATTACAGCCAAACTCATTTACACGGTAACATAAGGTATAACATCTACACTAAATATTTAAAAACGAATTAAATAAAAGTAAAAATACATTATCTTTGATGTTTTAGTTTTTAAGTTCGTCCCAGGATATATAAACAAATAAACTCTTAATATCACTTGCCTTATCAGAAGCATCAGAAGGCATCTCAGCTTTAGTAGCAGCATTCACATGATGCAAAAGCTCTGGATTAAGATGACACAGCTCGCTGATCTCAATCTGAAATAAAAACAGAAATCTAGATGTGGAGGAATTCTTTAAAGAAAACAAAGGAGCTGTTTAGCTAAAAGCTCATGTTAACCATCATTTAAGCTAGGCAGTGGAAAGCTTATCAGTTATTTCCACACAGTTCACTTAATTCTCTTTCCCCACTGAAAATGGCACGTTGGGAAAGGTCTAATACTCCTTTTCCACTGGCTAAAAAACACGTTTAAACCCGGGAACAATTTGCTTTTAATGGCAGTAGGAACGGCTCACTGACACATCTCTACCCTGGTCAAACAAGTCTGCAAGTGACCCGCCTTAAAATCCCCTCGGCTCTGATCGGCATGGTGTGGGAACACCAGAACCGGGTTGACCCGCTACATAACGTGACACCATTGAATGCAACATACGGACATCAACACACCGCACCAGTCGCTTCTGATCCAACAAGCCAAAACAACTGTTTACATTTGATAAACATGGCGAAGCACTGGTGAGAGGGATTTGGACAGACAAAACAGCGAAATGATAAAGCACACTTACTACGCCCTGGCTTCCTTACATGTTACTATCCAATGTTTACTTTCCTGATTTCTGTCCCAATGGTGACATCTTCAACGCCAATACAAGATGATGGTGTCATATGACATGCAGTGGCAGGGAGACAGAGGCTACTCAGCTGGCCAGCAAAGGGTTAGACTTGACTTTTTTTGCCAGTGGGAAAGCAGCAAAACGGCGATTGTTAGCGGAGCAACCCCTGTCTCAAAAACACACATTAACCTGCTATTTTCAGAGGGAAAGAGGCTTCAGAGAAAAAAAAAAATTCTCCTTTTATCAAAAGACTGTTAAACCAAACAAGCGATTAAATGCATAGGCAATCTGTGAAATAATAATAATAATAAAAAATATATATATATCACACATTAACTTTAACTCCAGCCTTCAACTTATTACCAACTCTACATAAAAAAAAAAAATTGAATGGAGAAATAATGTAACACAGTTTAGTAATCAATAATTTTTCAAAGATGGAATTTGGTTTTTTAACCAAAACAATCACTCTTCTACAAGAGTCATTGTCCTCACATCAGGACCAAATGCCACACCCTTCACACAAGGATTATGGGACATTTCAAATTCAATAAATACTGAATTTTTTCAATATTCATAGATACAAAACAATCCCTAAGCATCCAATATCCTTCATCTTGCTTTTTGTATCTCTGCTTCTGTCTCCTTGAACCCCAGTCAACCTGTGCAGATGGCCGCTCACACTGAGCCTGGTTCTGCTGTAGGTTTCTTCCTGTTAAAAGGGAGTTTTTCCTCTCCACTGTCGCCACAAACATGCTTAATGTGAGGGATTGCATCCGAGTCAATACAATCAACTGGTTTTCCTCAGATAGAAAACTTTGAATCAATTTGACTGTATCATCTGGTGAACTGTAAAGTGCCTTGAGATGACATGGGTCGGGATTGGCGCTATATAAATAAACTGAATTGAATTCATCCTGTTTATCAATTGACATAATATCCCTTGAACTGAGATGTTTTAATGTGAACCCTTGTAATCATTAAGGAGAGAAGCTATTTTCTTACAATTTTTTAATAATCTTTTGTTTTTAGATCAAAAATCATCTTAATTAAACCAAACATTCTCCTATATTTCCAATTATTAATGGTGGTCAAGACAAACAGTCCCTGTGTCACATTTTCCCCTCCCCTCAAGAAACAAAAAGTTATGGAACAATAAAAAAAAAACAATCTCCCACTCTAAACACACACACAATATCAACACAGCTTATATACTAAGTTCTATGATGTTTGTGAAACCATATTTTAAACCAGTAGAGTCAGCTATTTACCTAAGTAGGGTACTTTTAAGGAAATAGAAAGAAAGGTAACAAATAAGCAACCTGTTTTCTTTTTGGCTTCTCTGCATAAATAAAATTCAAGCATTATTCTTTTTCTGGATATATGTGCTACCATATTTTTAAACAAGCTTGTGTTTAAAAAGCTTGAACAAAATTCAGCAGCTATTTTTTATTTTCCAATACTCAATTGAAACCCTTAGATTTCAGGCTGCACTTAGCTATTGTGTTTCACCAGGCGATTTCTCCTTTGTTTTCCAAATATGTTTTGTTCACCAACCTCCTTCCCCCGGCATATTTTCCTCTCAGTCCACTCGACCATGACTGTAGATTTGGAGGGCTCCACGGATTTAATGATGGCCGAATGGACTCGACCTGATGGACAGACAGATATTTCAAAATGAAGCTAAAAGCTGGGGTTCGGCAAATATGCAGCAGTTATAACATACGAAGAAAACTAATAAAAAAACTCACCATCACTGCGGCTGATCTGAATAGACAGCCCAACTAAAAGTCTGGCCAGATTTGTTTCCATTTCGGCTTCTTTTCGAGCTGACAAAACAAAATAAGAAAAAAAAAGAAACAGACGCAAATTAGCTTTAGCCTTTAAGCTAACAATGCTATAGAACGAACCTGGATAACGAACCGGCTTCCGTATTTAAACAGAAAACTGCCCCCTCACCAAACAAAGAATATTTTATATATGATATTATTCTTCCGTCCAACGATTGTAAAGAGAAATCTAGCTCACCTGCCTGTGACCAAACACGACACCGCCAAAGATTCAAATGTGCGTCAGTTTCTTCTGATTGGTTTATAAGGTTATACACTTCTCCTTCTACTGTTTTGAAAGAAATTACAAAGGTGGGTATAGCGCCATCTACCAGAATGTTTTGAAAATTTTCAAAAAACATTCTGGTAGATGGCGCTATACCCACCTTATAAAATTGTTGGGATACATGCAAATTCTGGCATTTTAAAGAATAGGACAGATATAGTTATATAACATACAGTAATTGCACAATAAAAATGTAGGTGTTAGGAGCACTCTTTAAAATTCAGATTTTTAATGCTTAATAAATTACAATAAATGTAGAAAAAGGTTAAATCAAAAGTATACGGTTTACTGGATTTTCAACCAACCTCCAAATGACACAGCAGACTCAGCAGATAGATAACATTTAACCATTAAGTCTTGAGTACAAAAAGGAAGAAAGTGCGTCTTTCAGTGGTACATATTTGATCACACCAAGTTTGTTTTTGTTAAGGGATGTTACTTCCAATGTTTGGAGTACCCAGAAAATGTACTCAAGTAAAAGTAAAAAGTATAACATTTTAAAACTACACTTAAATACTTTTTTCCGAAAAGTTACTCAAGTAAATGTAACGGAGTAAATGTAACTACATAGGTAATTCTTTTGAAAAGAACTTCCCTTATGAGTTCATGAAACTTTGAATTGCTGATCAATAAAAACTTCTTTATTAGTTTATATCTAATAAATATTTTTGATAGTTTGTGACTTTTATTAGATTTTTTTTTAAACAAATACATCTTATTTATTTGCAGTGCCTTTCAAAAGTCTTCATACACATCATGCTTTTAAGTCGAAAGCATAAAATGTTGAATATTTCTGGAGATTTTATTAGCTAACTAAAATGTTACAAATAAAAACCTGAAAAGTGTGAAGCGGGCCTCTCTTCAGCCCCTATGAGTCAATCCTGTTTGAAATGCCTTTCACTACTGGTTCTTCTAATCCTTGGCATGCCTTTAGTGGTACTCAAAGAAATTTGGCATAAGTGTTTTTATAACCAAAATGTGCAGCGTAATAGTAGTGTGTTTCTGTAAACCATCAGATTTATTATGTTAATATAATTATGTGAACAAATTAATTCAGCCAGGATTATAATTTAATTTCTTATTATACGGAACTAAAGAATATGCAAAATTGTGTTATTTCAACATCATTAGAAAATGGATTAGGGTTTCAGCACATTTGTAATGCAAATGCAGCTGCGATACAGGGCTATTAAGATACAACATAAAGCACTTATTTATTTATTTATTTTTTACAGCATTTGATATACTGTATATATCTGGATATACTGTATATATATTGCTTATTCTTAATGCACCCTTTTCCTCCCTGTTTGCACCTTCTGTAACTTATATGCCAATATGTGACGAGTGAATTTCTCCGCTGTGAGATCAATAAAGCTCATCTAATCTTATCTAATCTAATCTAATCTAATCTAATCTAATCTAATCTAATCTAATCTAATTTATCTGTGCCTCTTTATAAAGTTCTCAAAGGGAAAAACAAAGTGGGTTTGAGAATTCTCCATAAACTGATGCTCCAAGGACATTACTTTTTTGCTACTGTGCATCATACTTTTATAATAGAGACTATGTGCGCCTTCTAGTGGTACCATGACAACATGACAGTTACTTTGGCGAAAAAGAGATGTTGGGGACCCCATCAAAAAGCTTCAAGAGCAGCTCTTCTAAGTAAAAAGGTAAAAAAATATACTTAAAATATACCTTTTTTAGAATTTTACTGAAGCGCTGTGTTGATAAAGATAGAGGACACATTTAAGACTATTGGTGCAATAAAAGTTACTTTTGTCTGTACTTGAAGTGTTTTTACTTTGGAGGTTTCATAAAAGAGGTAAGACTGTTCAGAAAGGAGAAACAAGTTTTTTTCAACCTTTATCTTTTGGTAGCCATGTTAGTTGCTTTGAATACATCCATTTACTCATATGTTTAATACTGTCTGCAGTCTAAAATATTCTCTCTTTATATGGTTTTTCTCCATTATATCACTCAGAAAAATAAACCCACTCTCCTTATATTAGGATATCGTTTTCTTGCTAAACATACTGTACATAACATGAAAAAGTCTAGTTATCAAACTCATTAGGTGCTATTAATGTATCTTCTGGAAATGAAAAATGTACGGCAAACAAAACTGTAGGTCTGGGAGGATTAAAAATGCTGGTGGTTAATTATACTGAGCATCATTTACCTCTGAATGGACAAATAACTTTAAACCTATCTCATTTGCACATAAACCTTTGGGTTGTGTTTATGTTTGGTGTATTTTTTTTCCATTTTCAGTCAGTAAAGTAATTTGAAGTGTGAAAAAGAAGTAGAAGTTATACTTAAGCGTTATTTAAGTATAAAATTACTCGAGTAGAAGTAAGTGTGGTGATAGAAAGCTACTACTAGATCCATTTTTCATTCTCCACTAAATTATTTAATTGCAGTATGTGGCTTAGTGGGCAGAGCAGCCGTCCAAATCTTGCGATCCATGTGTTCCAGATTCTTCCTGCCACATGCTGATGTGCCTCTTGGCCAAACAAACCCAATGTGCATCAATGTATGAATGTAAACTGTAGCCACTGGATGGATAAGGCTCCAGCATAAAGAGTTTTCAGAAATGTCTATTGGTGAACAGCATTATATGAATTAATTTTTTTTAGCTGAGTAAATCTAACCATCTCTTGATGTTTTTAAAATGCATTTTAAAACTAGAGAGTTTTTTTATTTATTTATCTGTGTTTCAACTGTACATTTGTTTTATTTCATTTTTTTTCTTTCTGGTTTCATTAGTGTGTGATTTATAAATAACATGCTTTTGTGTTTGTTTGTTTTTTTTATGCAGCACTTCCCAAAGCTTCTATGTTGTTTTTAAAAGTGCTATAGAAATAAATCGGGAACCCTCTGATGTGTTTTGTTTCTAACTGCATTATACCAGCAACTTGTGAAGTTTAAACCATGTGGCACTAATTCTTTCAATGTATGTCAGTGTAGCACTTGGAAAACCACAATTTTACGCTGGTGGAACCAGAAGTTAGAGCTGATGATCTCAATGACTGAACCTTAATCTCAGTTTTAAGTCTTAAATTTAAGCATTTAATTTTCTGGAATTGTTCTGTATATGGCTCCAACCATCTTTTTATAAATTTACATGAGAAGAAATATCCCATAGCATAATCCTGCCACCACTACACATTTCATGATGGCACTACTGATGCAGTGGTGCTCTCCCACCATAAGCAGTTTAAAACTAGTAATTGTCCTCTCAGCATATTCTCCTTCCTTTTATAATTGTTCTGGAAGCTTCGGTCATCAATGGTATTTCTTGTCTGGCCTATCATTTTCTCCATCCATCCATCCATCCATCCATCCAACCACAGTACTGAAGGGACCGAAGTGTTTAGAAATAGCTTTGCTATGTTTTTCAATGGTTTCTAATAAGCATCAGAAATATCCCAAAAATAAAACACTTGTGTTTTTATTCATATTTTACCCTGACTAAAACCAGAGAAATATAAGGTTTATGGTTTATTTGTTTGAAATCATTACAAATCTTCTAACCAAGTAATCAAAAGAGACAAAACAATCAAATAAGCAGAAAAACATTATAATGTGTAATTTGCTGCATGTCGATCTTTTATCTAAGTTAAAAACAAATATTAAATACCAATTGTATATGACTTTAATGTAAATAAGAATGGTTAACTGCTATTTAAATTAGACCAGCAATGACAAGATAACTGATGTTGATCTTCCACCAACGCTGTCACAAAGTAACCCAATAAGCCACAGAATACAAAACATTAAGAGCTTCTCGCTTAAAAAAAAAAAAAAAACAGCCCAGATGGTGCAGACTCTAAAAAATAAAACACTTTGTTCCACTTTCTGGGTGCCACTGGATTTAAATTTCACAAAGTTAGATTTGACTTTATATTTTGTACCTTCCCCCAAAAAACGGTGATATCTGCTGCTGGAATGATAACCAACCACATGTGGACAAATTCAATTAAATGAGCTTTGATTCTTTTTTATCTGTATTTTAAAAGCACTTTGTTTTTGTGATAATATTGATGTCTCCATAGAATGTTTTAATTTCTAATAAGATACCAATATTGCAGCTTTGAGTTTTGACAGATATTGATCTGATATGATAGCAGCATAAATCATACAAACTTTTATTACTTATTTTGTAGTGTTGGGTGTTAGAAAAGGCTTGATCAGTGACATTACTCAAACAAATAATAATAATCAACAACAGCTGCAAGAACAACTCACTCATGTCTTATTAAACAATGGGTTATATTAACTTTAAATAGAGGCATAAGACTGCTATCAGCATTGATTGATTAATTGATTGATTGGCTAATTGTTACATCAACACAAATAGTCAAAAAGAGAAGAAGAAGGTGCCAAAAGAAGAAGATTTATGGGGTATATGCAGTATATACAGTGCATCCACATATGCCAATATTAGAGATTTTAGATGCAGGCTGATATATTCTGATATTCATTTTCTGACTGATATTGAACCAATATCCGATATCAATATCACAATGGGAAATTTTAGAGTGTTCTAAAATTAATGTGGTATGATATACCAGAATTAGTTAAGAAATTAGAGGGTCTCCTATACTGGAATATCTTACTCTAATTTAAAAGAAAGAGGATTTAGCCAAAGCTGAGTCTCTTGTTCTTTCTGCTACACAACAGGAACACTTTTAATAAAATATTTGACAGCTAATAATGAGGAACAAGTGGGGGGACTGGAAAAAGCTTTACTATATTTTGCACTACTGTATGGTTTGGATAAGTAGTAGATAAGTAGTAAAAAGAATAGTTATTTACTGTATAGAGTTAAATGTGTATGTTTTTGTTTTGGATCACACCCATGTTGATTGCATCATTCCTCAAACATTAACCTAATGTTATATCTGATCCATATTAGTTTAATCATTAAACAAGTTGTTCTTTAAAAGCATATTGCTGTTTAAAACAAGCAACATTTGCAATATTTACACACGCCATTTTAAATTATCTTTTTTTTTATGTTACAGCTGCCTCTTCTGAAACCTAATAAACCTTTTAAGATGCAAACTGCTGTCTCAGATGTCTCAGCTCTAAGGGCTGTTTTTCAGCGACACCCTATAGTTGTGTCCAAATCTTTGTAAATGCTCGTCCATTTGGCCGTACTGCATTTCATCCATGTGAAGACAGGAATCCTGTGTTTGTCCACATGCTGTCTCCTTCTTCCCACACCTCCTGCAAACCGGCCCCTAGTGACATCAACAAGCACGGACAGCTGGAGAATGACCCAAACTGCAGTTCAGCCATTGCCTTCAGGGTGGGAGACCCCCCCCCTCCAACCCTTCAGAAGCTTCTTTGCTCCACACCCTCTCAGCCTCCAAGCCTACTAACTCTACTATACACAAGCCTGACTTGTGTATACACATTCCCCCTCAAGCAAACACTGACACATGACAAATCAAAGTTCTAATAAACAGCTTGTGCTATAAGCAATTTTCCCGCCGCCACCAAGGGATGAAAAATAAATAAATCCCTGTCGGTTGACTGTCCGGGCCATTTGGTGGGTCTGTCTGCTGGCGACTGGGTGGCCCTGGGATGCTTGGTGTGAGGCCTGGGACGGAGCCACAACTGTTTCCTGTGGGCAGCCCAACCCCCAGAACTTCTCCACAACTGGCTTAGTGGGTGGCATTCCCCTCCTCCTGTTCCTGTCGTCCCCAGAAACTCCTACACTCCACACACACAGACGCACACACACACACACTTAAAGCTCTTTCCTCCTAGCACCGCCCCCTGTCCCTCTCCAGTCAGTTGCTCTTTCATTTTCATAGCCTGAGTTTATCACTTCCACGGTGGTACACTTAACAAATCAGATTGTATTTATGATACCTGCAAGTGAGAACACATCAGTACGTTTTAATGGATGAACATACAGATTTAAATTTTACTTTAAAGCAACATCACATAAAGGTCATAAATCGCTGGTAATAAATGGTATTTCAGGAGTCTGGGGTCAAATTCTAAGCATTAACAAGAAAATGAAGACTCAGGTTTACTTCTTCTTATTTTTTATCTAATTAATTTGGGAGTTTAACGTTAGATATATTCAATAAGTATTTCCATATCCGCCTCTGAATTGTTTCTTCTTACTCTTTTATATAAATATATGCAGATTGGTGTTATGTTAAATTCCAATTAACAGCTTATTTATCCCCCCCAATGTCACTTACACTCTAAGCAAGTGTTGCATAACTTATTTACCCCCCCTGTCCCAAGGTGTCACAGTGTAACAACTATACCAACATGTCACAGCTGTTCAAGGTTTAAAATGATGGTAAAAGCCTTTTTTTGTGTACTCTGGGCTGTGTTTGATAATCTCTAGGTCTATGCCGGAGTATTCAGACTGAGGATGAATAATTCTACGCTTGAGGAAAAACTATTTAAGATGTAAGAAACCTTGTCCAAAGACCAAACAACCCGGGGCAGCTACATTAATAGAAATACAGTTTTAATTATTCTTTACATGTAAGCAGAGTGCTATGTTCTGCATGACACATTCCAGATGCCTTGGGTCCAGAGAGAGTCTGTTATGAATAATGAAAATAAAAAAAAATCTAGTCTTCTGGTAGCATCAGAGGTACACCCTTTTTTATAAGTCAAACACTAACAGGTGACGGATTATGCTTTGTGTGATATTAGTAACCTACATAACAATGCACCTATTTTCACCAAATGCTTCTAAACCCTTTTTCATCTAACTTTTTATTTTTGTTTGATCATTTCATTTATTCTATGAATATTCACTATCAGTACGGTCACACACAGCCTTCAGGGTGGGCCCTCTGCTTCACAAACACAGTGCATGTTTGTGCGCAGTTAAGTCTGTTAGGCATTTGTTTGTTCAAATTTGTTAGAGTTTAATGTTTAACTAAGAAAAAAAAAAGATCAGCAGGCGCATTGAGAGCAGGCCAGGTTTCTATAGACACTACAGAAAGTCTTGCTGGGAGAAGACATTCACAAAAGGAGTTGTAGTATTTAGAGGTGTCACTTCCTTCGTTAGTGATCTGAAGGGAGGGGTGGGTGGTGGTTATCTGTTTCACCCCAGGCTCTTTAGCTATTCCAAGTTTTCCATCCATCCAAAAGCATATTTTCTCAGTACAAAGAAAAGCGTCAGAGGCCGATGCTTAGGAGGCCTGATCCCCCCACAGAGAACAAATAAACACATACAGGAACTGTATGCAAGCCGAGCACGCTTAAAGCCACCTATGAAAATGAAAGGAAATGAAAATGAAAAATACAGAACTAGTTACATGAACTTAGAATATGAGAAAAAGCAGATGATTCAATTATGAAATGGGAGATCTAAAAGTGAAATGCGTTAGTTTAAAAAAAAAATCTTGAAAATTCAGATTTTTTTTGGTCAACAGAGGCAATGGATGCATTTAACCCTTCCCCTTGGGGAGCAGTGGGCTGCCATTGTGCAGCGCCTGAGGAGCAGTGTGGGATTAAGGGTCTTTGCTCAGGGACCCAGAGTGGCAGTCTGCAGGAGTGGGGCTTGAACTCAGAACCTCTGGGATCCAAGTGCAATGCCCTAACCACTAGGACGCCATTCCCCATGTTTATTTTTCATACACAAGTAAACTGTCACATCTGTTGCATTGCAAGGGAAAATGAAAAACAAAAAAAACAAAAAACATTTAAATGTCTATAGTTTTTCATTTCAAGGAAATCACATATGACAGATATGACATCTAAGGCTTATTAAAACATAGAGTTTGTGGTGCAATATGTAACTTGTCCACTAGAGGTCATTATAGTAGCAATTTGAGAAGCTAACAGGCAGCATGCAGAAGCTGAGTTCAAACATAGCAGGACTCAATCCCATCCAACTATGTCCAGTAACCTCCTACTACAGTTTACTATCACAAGAGGGATGGGAGTATATCCTGGGTGGGTTCAGTCTATCACAGGGCAACACAGATGAATGAACATGCCCACACACCCAGAGTAATTTTGACAACTTTGAATCCCTGCTAAATCCTAAATATTATATTATTGGCGCCCTAAGAGGAATTTTATGAGAGAAACAACATTTTCAGCGTTTATTATTCATGTTTTTGCATTTAAGTTGAATAAAATTGCAAGTAATGAGCAACCAGTGACTTTTTATAAAGAGCACAACTGGACAGGCCAATTTATCTAAGTTGGTCAAATAAAGAAAGTTTGTGCCATCTCCTTGTCACGACACAACAAAGTCTTGGAAATCGTACCATATTTGCTGTTTTGTTTCTTTTCCTTAATATCAGTAGAGCTTTTCGGATGAAATTTGACCACTTTGTTAGTTTTTATTTAAATATTGTGTGGTCAGTTTATTGTTGAGTAAGTAAAACCTTTAAAAAAGTATGAAAAAACAATATCTAATCTTTCTTATGTAGATTTCTTTGGAATATAATTGAGTTTTAATCAGTTTTTAGAACTCATCATAGCACTAAGGCAGCTCTGGTGAAATGATATCTGGTCACTCTGGTCACTAATGATATTCTCATGGCCTCAGATAATGGACTTGTATCTGTACTGTATCTGTCCTGTTAGATCTCAGTACAGCATTTGACACAGTTGATCATAATATTCTTTTACAAAGACTTGAATATTTTAGGAATTAAAGGAGCAGCACTTGTTTGTCACATTAATGATAAATCTTTCTAATGCTCCTGGGTTACCTGTGGAGTACCACAGGGATCAGTGCTGTGGAAAATTCTATTTACTTTATATGTGCTCCCAATTGGTAGAATTATTAGACAGCATGGGATTAATTTCCACTGTTATGGTGATGATACTCAGCTATATCTGTCTATAAATCCAAATGAAGCTAATCCATTACATAGATTACAGACATGTCTTAAGAGACATAAAAAAACATACTCTTAATTTTCTGCTCCTGAATGCAGACAAAACAGAAGTTGTTGTTTTTGGAGCAGATTCTTCTCCTTTCTTGGCTAGCCTTTCCTCAGTATAGTAGTTCCATCTTATCTGTTTCCGTTTGACTGGGAAACCCTCTCAGAGGGGAAATATCAGCTGGACTGCCTGCTGCCATCAACACCATTAGTTCTAGATATAAATTGGCCTGTTTATTAGTGTTTAGTCCTGTTTCTTTAATTGTTTACTGCAGCTAACCGTATTTGCTCTCTTTCATCCCTTTGACATGGAACCTGTCTCAGAGCTCATCTACTTAACTGTCTCTTTACTAGAGAGATCCACCTATAGAGATGGTTTATTGTTTTCTTTTCAGTGCTTCTATGTTCATTTTGTGTGTCTGCTTTTAGCTAATTAAACTACCAGTCAGCCTCAGCAGAAGGCCGCTCACACTGAGCCTGATTCTGCTGGAGTTCTTCTGACTCAGTGCAATCAGGTCAGTTTCCTTACGGAACAATTAACTAATCTGTTTGTATGATATGATTGAATGTGGTCCTTGAAGTGGCTTGAGATTACTTTTTGTAAATGTATGCTATATAATTAAACTGCATTGAATTCCATTTTATTAGGAATAAAAATTAAAACTTTTGTTCCCTGGACACTGACATTTTTGGCCCTAATGACAAAAAGTTCGCAAATCGCTTAAGTAGCATAAAGCTCTTTGGAATCCATTGACTTGTTAGAGTTCCATACAATTATGAGATTTGAGGATTCATTTTTTTTCTGTTTGATAACAGCAATGCAGATTCAGTTCTTCCTCTAAAGCAGAAACATGGTTTTGAAGTTTCTGTACATGTTTAGAGTAGTTATAGAATTGTGCATTCCTAAAATTTGGAGACATGTACACGTATGTTTATTTTTTTAACCGTCATTATTGCATAAAATATCATTATCCTTATAAACTGAGTTTGAAAAATGCTAATTAGTTGTTCCTGGTCTCTTTGCATTTTTTCAAGCTCCTAGACAAGACTTATGTTATAAAAGAGTCTATTAAGTGTTTCCTGGATAAACACATCATCAATGCAATGTGGACAACCACCTGCCTCACCCCTCCATCGTTACTCCTTCACCCCACAAACACATCTTAGCATGCATTTCATCCCAGTAACCTGTCTGTGTTCCAAGTCCTTATGCCACCCCCCAACACTATGACACCCAGACATATGAGCCATGATGCCCAGGAAGAATCCCTGCCACTGGTGATAGCACAGATGGCCTCTGATCTGATGCCTTTACGATACCAGTGAGTGTAGATTGAAAAAACGGGTTATTAACAGCCTGCTTTAACATGAACTTTAACATTTGCTCCTTCAAACCTTAGCATGAAAAAAAAAACAGCTTGGGAAAAAAAATGTATATAAAAAGTATATCTATATCTGACTTACCAAAAGCCATAACAGCTTTTAAAGACACAAGGTGTTTGATTTTTCAAAGTTATGAAAAACGTTGCCTTAAGGTGTTTCACTGTAGTGTGTAAATAAAGGGCTGCATAAAGTATGAATTAAGACATCCACATAAAAGAGAAAGACCTTTTTTAGATATTGAGAAAATTAAAGTGTAGGTGGAGAAGCCTTGAAGTTATGGTAGCAATTATAAAAATTGTTCTTACTTTGAGGTGTACACACACTATAAAGATAAGGGGGGGTTAGGGTTGGTAGCAATAAACTGCAATTAATGTCACTGCTTTTCACCCATTGACTTACACACATGTTTGCTGTATAGCTCATAGTTCCTCAGTTTCTCTATGGAGTTATTGACTAGTCCATTGGGCCACTCTGTCAGTCACAATGTGCCGCTTCGCCTTTGTCAGTTTTCAGTTTAAACCAGGGACCAGAGTGGGTCACCCCAAAGAAAAAACTAAGTAAATACACGTTCAGATAAAACATAATGTGAAGCTGTCCTGTGACAAAATGAAATGCATCAGAAACATGGTCTTATCCATGACTGTGAAATTAGCTTGTAAACTCTATTCTTGAATTCAATCAGTTCCTTTATGAGAACTGTAAAGATAGAAAGCCAGCACGCCTGGGTACGGCCTCTTAAAGGAAACTCCATCGAAACCACAAACTCTGAGTAGAAACGCTAACGTGTCTTTGCGCTTTTGAAATTAATCCTCTAAACCCACCAGTGTTTCCCCCCCATGATTTTTTTTTTGGTGCAGGAACTCAACAGAGAAATCAGATGTTTACTTGCATAGTAGAGAGAGCCCTTAACATGTGGAGCATGTGGAGTTTTCAAAGAAAAACTAACACCAACAGTTCAGAGTTTTATAGCCCTCTCCCAAAACCACAGCATTAGGGCACACAGCAAAAATGTCTGCCTAACCAATCATTTCTGACTGTTTCAACAAAGCCCCAAATTTATTTAGAATCACTCACAGAAAGTGTAAAATATTAACAAAATAAAAGACATTGTTCCAACATAAGCAGGAACTAAAGTCAAATAACATACCAACATTTAAGGCAAAACAATACATTTATTTTAAAACATGTTCAAAACGGGGTTATAATTTGCATTATCATGTTATTCTCTGTGCATTTACCGGTATTAAAAATAACATTCAGGAAAAAACATTTACTGCTGTGGAACTAATGCCTTGTAAAAACCTTTTGGTCTTTCATATTATTTTACAACATATTTGCAAACTTCAATATTTTCAATTTTAACAATACATTGCCCTGCATAATTGCGAGGTAAAAGGAAACCAAGTTACACACGTAGGTAAAATTGTTGTCACCCCTCATATAATGAAAAATGAAAAACTCACTGTGGTGACAGAAACAACTTAAATCCGACAAAAGATAAAAAATTATATGAAAATGATGAAAGTCACTTTTCAACCATGCAACATCAGACTGATTCTGAATAATAAACTAATTACGCAGGCCTGGATAAAAAATTATGGTACTTAATATTTAGCTTCACAATCAAACGGTTCCTGTGACTCTCAATCAGACTTCTGCTCCTCTCAGCAGGTATTCTGGTCCATTACTCATCAGCTAACTGCTCCAGCTGTCTCAGGTTTGAAGGGGGGCTTTAGAAGACAGGATGTTTTAGCTCCTTCCAAAGATCCTCAATAGGATCAAGATCAGGGCTCATAGAATTCTGCCACTTCCGAAGAGTCCAATGTTTTCCCCGTAGCCATTCTTGGCTATTTTTAGCTGTCTGCATATATTTATATAAAAGACTCATGACCTGCGACCAACTTTTCTGACACTGGGCAACACATTTCTCTCTAAAATCCCTTGATAGTCTTGAGATTTTATGGTCTCCTGCAGAGATTCAGAAAACCTGTGCCAGATTAAGCAAAAATAGCCCCAGTCCGTGTTTCACTCAGTGGTGCTAAAAAGTAGTACACTTGAGTAAAGGTATTGATACTCATAGTTAAACAAGTAAAAGTTACTTTGTCACACATCTACTCTACAAAATCAAACCAAAAGCAAAATAGAAGTGCTTTGATTCTTCTCACACTTTCATTATGGAATAGAGGTGTAAGGTTGAATCTATTACCACAAAGAATCCGTAACTCAGCCTACTGAACAACTTGGTCACATGGCAACAGCCAATGACAGAATTAAAAGTATAAACTAAAAAGATAATATCTTCCCTGAGTTTCTCACATTTGTGGAACGTCATGCAAATCTCTAAAACAATGGTGTCCAAATTCAGTCCAAAGTACTGCTATCTTGTTGAAATTGCATTTAAAAAGTAACAAATAACTATGAACTTCCTTATAATCCAGTGGAGTCGAAAGCACAATATTTGACTTTGAAATGTAGTTGAGTGAAAGTTATACATGCCCCCCCCAAAAATTATTCAAGTAAAGAAAAGATAATCAAAAAAATTACTTAAAGGTATACTGAAGGATGTTTTTTTTTCTGGGTAAATCATCAAAATAAGTGGTCCTCCTAATTGTCAATCATTCTGGTGATATGTCTACGTAAGGCCGTCCTACGTGCCTCAGACTCACCACTTACCAGTGTTGAGTCTGACATAGTGGAAAAATTGCAAATTTTTTTTTGCAAAGTAAGCTTGTAAGAGCGATACAAACAGCAACTTTTAAACAGAGCATGCATGAGGAGAAACGGGCTTGTGCATGCTCTCGCACGCGTTTAATAGTCGTTCCCTCTCAGGAGCGGGTACAGGGTTGTGCATCTGCATTTTTTTTTTTTTACGTGGAGAGGGCGGGTCTTTTCAAAAATTCATAGAAATCCTCCACTATACTTTTAAGTACAGTAATCAAATAAATGTACTTTGTTACTTTCCACCAGTGGTTTCACTGAGGGAATGTATTATTTTCTTGATATAGTTCATTTTTCCATCTATGAACACAAAACCGATGTGCCTTGGCAAAATGTTGAATCTTTGTCTCATCTGTCCATAGGACGTCCTCCCGGAAGTTTTCTGGCTTATCAACATGAGGTTTGATAAATTCCCGTCTGGCTTTTTAATGATTTGTTTTCAGCAATGGTGTCCTCCTTGGTAGTCTCCCATTAAGTCCACTTTGGCTGAAACAGTGATGGAAGGTGCAAACTGACACTGATGTTCTTTGAGCTTGAAATTTACCTTTAATGTCTTACAAAGTTTTCCCGGGCTCTTTTGTTGCCATTCATATCATCTCTCTGATTTGTAATAAATTCTTCTCCTGCAGCCATGTCCAGGGAGCTTGGCTACAATCCCACGAATCTTATCTTTCTGAATAATAAATGCAAGCTGGTCGTAGGGACATCAGGCTGCTTGACATTCATGTGAAATGAGATGGTCTAAGAGCCTTAACATTTAACATGCTGTTCTCTAATTTTCTTTTTAATCTCCTGAAACAACTCTCAGAGCACAAGAGCACCGCTCTAACCACTAAGCTAACACTACCCCAACACTACCCATCAGTCAAAGTATTCTCCAGATCCAGATCCCTAGAGAAAATTCATGCTTACAGTTATTAAAATGTACAACAACTTATTGGAGAAAAAAAAAAACACGATAAGCGATAAGAATTTTTAGGAATTTGACATTTAAAACTTTGGGAATAATACAGTCTGTTTTTGTTTTGTTTTGTTTTATACAATTTGAACTGAATTAAAGAAGCTGCAAAAGAGACCTAAGAAATTTGCTTTGGAGCAAAGTAACAATTCTAAGCATCCATAAGGGGGGATATAATAATTTTGCTCAAAGCATATACATTCATTTTCAAATTGGCCTAGTCAAAGTCCTGATCCAAATCCAACTGGGATTCTGTGGACAGACATAAGGAAGATTCTCCTCAATCAAACTCTCAATCAATTCTGAGTGGGCTTAAGCAGTTTAGGTGGGAAATGTTTGCAAAGATTTTAGTCTCTAGATGCAAAACAGTCTTCCAAAGCTAAACTACATGCTACACTTCTAATATACTACCAGTAATTGAAAAATGTTTCATAATCATGAATTTTCCCTTTACAATTGTACACTACCATGTTTTGGCCCATCGCATACACATGTACCGGTAATATAAAAACACTATTGTATGGTTGCAGCAACATGATGATGAGTCGAACAGCTCAGGGGGTATGGAATTTTCTCCAAGCCACTATAGGCTATCTGGGAAACAAAAGAAAAACTTTGCCTCTACAGCTCATTTTTACTGTTATCGCACCAAAATGCATTCATGTTAATTGTTTGACTTATTCATCGTCAAATCAGTGATTTTGACAGAAATTATATTGAAAAGCAATGCATGGTTTCAGTTAAAGTTTACTCTTTACTTTGTCAAACTTTGTGTAGAGGTCTTTGCCTTATTGCTCCCCGGCCTGTCCCAGCCCTCCTCCTCCTTCTCCTCTCCTCTTCACCACATGAAATGGCCGTCTGTGCCAACCTAGCACTGAGCTTTCATTAGCTTTTACTACCCCACTTGGATGTGTTCGGTTTTGCTTTCTTTCTCCCCCTCTGTGTGTGTCTCCTGCCCTCTGTAAGTGTCTGTGTCTGCATATGTTTAATTACCAACCCCCGCCCTCCCTCTGGAGCACCCCTCAATGCCATGCCACCATATCATTACACTGTGGCTACAATTTAAACTTCACCCACACACACACACACACACACCAAAATGTGCTGGCTAGAGACAGCAGAGGTGCTGCTGCTTCTTTGTTCCAGCCAAGCTATGAAGCATTACATTGAAGGCCACACGGACAGAGAGATGCAGGGAAAGAAGGAATGGGAATTTCAAACTGCGGAGTAGTAGAGCTCAACACATCAGGACTGATCCACAGCTACATCTGGTGTTGGAACTGTTATTGTTTGAACCAAACAAACCACTTATAAACACAAGGCCTCTGCCTTGTGAGGCTCATATTTAGGCCCTTCTGTAAACAGTAAAGCACAGAATGAATCAATTAAAAGGGCATTACGCTGTTCCTGTTTATTTAAAACATGTTTACACTATACGGGCCCTACCGCCTGTCTGCATGATTGCCTGGAACTTCATATCCCTCCTCCTCCCTGCTCCTCTTGCCACCCCTCGACAGGCCTGGTCACGGCCAAGATATACCAAACACGCACACACACACACACACACACACACACACACACACACACGTATATACAGGGCATAGATTACAAACACATTTGTTATGTCGAAGAGAGCTTGGGGTAAATATTGATCTCGTTCTTCCTCTGTTTCGGCGAGAGATGATTAGAAGGAGCAAGCTGGAGCAACAAATCCGGTTCAGCGTGCAATCACATCACATGCAACACATATAAATACACGCAGCAGCAGAGAACGTAAGGCGTCACATAGCATGCAGTGTTTGAGAACAGTCTCAGAGCGGAAAATGCTTATGTAAGTAAATAAGCATGACAGCGGATTGTTGAGAAAGATTTGACATCTGAGTAAAAATGTTGTAATATCCGGAAACTCTTTCAGGCATGTTCTACAGCAAGAGACGGCAATTCCAGTTCCTGAGGTTCGGTATCCTTCAAAGTTTAGATGTGTCCTTGGTACAAAACCAAACAAACTGACAGCATACTGAGGAGGTAATTCAGCCATTTCATTCAGGTGTGTTGGACCAAGGACACACCTAAATAATTATAACCGGACATTATTCATCTCACATATGAGAAATTTACCTCTGCATTTAACCCATCCCTTTGGGGAGCAGTGGGCTGTCATGGTTGAGCGCCTGCAGAGCAATCAGGGATTAAGAGTCTTGCTCCGAGACCCAGAGTGGCAGTCTGTGGGAGTGGGTTTCAAACTCACAACCTCAGGATTCCAAGCTCTATGCCATAACCACTAGGCCGTCAACTTCCCAATCTAAAGGTTGCAGGATAATGGCCCTTAGGAACTGGACATTGTCAACCCCAGGTTTACAGGAAATCAAACCTCACTAACTATGGGTAACACTGAAATCTAGGAAGATTTCACAAGTCTTTTTGTGCGCTTTAATGGATTTAAAAGATTAAAGTTTTAAACAATTTACACAGAATAAATATGGATCAATGAGAGTATAGAGTATAACCAAGTAAACTTCTCTTTGAATAAGCAAAACCAGTCAGAAAGTAACTATAAAAAAACTAGGAAAGTCAACCCAGAGCATAATGCTGCCACCACTGTGGGTAACCACTTCTTATGGTAACGTAGTGCTGTGTTTGGGTTGAACAAAATCCCACTTAAGTTTTAGTAGATTTCTGTCAGGCCTGGAAATCATATTCTTACAGTAGGTGTGTTTTTTCCTGACTGATGCCTTTGTTCAGTAGATCACATTGATAATTTGTAACTTCTCTGCAAACTGTGTAGAAGGTCAGAATAGAAAAAGGTGCTTCAATACATTAGCAGTTGAAAGACCTATACAGGGGTTCCTTGATTCCAGCCCTCGAGGTCTGATGTCCTGCAGCTTTTATATGTGTCTCTGCTTCCACACCTTGATCAAATAGCCAATTTACCCTCTTCAGTATGCAGTCAAGACACAGAGTCCTGCTAATGACCTGATTATTTGACTTTGGTGTCCTTAATAGTTCTTTCTTTTTTTAATGCCCTTATACTTCTGTTTATACTACTTTACAGAATATGTTATTTTAAATGATTTTTAAAACATAATTTATTTTACATTAGAAAAGAAAAGTAAACAGTATATTTAATCACAATTGGATGAAAGCTGAATATTGAAATTTACACATTATCTGAACATTTTATTGAACACATTCACAACATTTTCCTGATATCCCAACTAACTAGGTGCTAATGTTTTAAATGTGCTTGTGAAAATTACATATATCATCACTAATTTAAGTTGTGGATAAGCCACGCCTATGCCTTTGCTCACACTGATATAAAGATAACAGTTTACTAACTTTCTTTGTCAATAATTTCAGTTTTTATGAGCTAAGAAGGAAACTGAAGATTTTGATTTTTTCCCCACATGAAGCCATCCTCTCTGTAGTACAAAGGTAGTAAATGTGAGAGAGGTTAAACAGGCTTGTTCCCCTTCTCTGTGGGTGTGAGAGCAGTGTGTGGGCCCAGATAGGAGCTGATAGCCCAGATAACACGATCTTGCTGTGCCAGCTTCTGACCCGAGTGTGAAGGTGAGGCCGCTGGAGGAAGAGAAAACACCACGAAGGAACAAAAGTCTGATCTCATGATCTGGTCATGCTGGTTTGTGTGTGAGTCAGTGTGTGTGCATATGTGCACAGCTTGGGTGGCCAGAGGATGAGCGCCCATTGTTGCTGGAATTCAATAGAGCTGATTAGCAAAGAAAAGTGTTTGTGTGTCTAAAACATGCACTGGCATGTGTGTTTGTGAGGCAGGGGGTGGTGTATGTGTGTCTACCTTCACACTGGGTGCAGCACAAAAGCATGGAGGAATGAGCTGTGCAGCTAATGCGAAAGCAGACTTCAGGGAGACATACATACCACACAGTTTAGAGGAAGTCATACTGCCTATCTTCTCATCTAAAGTAATTTTGTTGGAGTAAAACAAATCCTCGCCGGATGTACAGTACCATATAAGTGTTTCAACCTCCCATATTTTTTTCTAAACTTTTAGTTTTCATGTAAACCAGACTGTTGTCAGCTATATTGAAATTTCAAGCACGTAAATCGTCGATTGTACTTAATTGCTTGCCAGACATGAGGAAAAACAATAACAACTCTCATTTCAGTTGAAAAGACATTATATTTATTCATTTATACTGACAGCGTGCCTTTAAAACTGATTAATCCTCTCATTCATGCAGTTTCTGCTTATTGAAAGTGTTTTAAATACCAAGGATCTTGCTGTCAAAGCAAGATGAGGAGATTATTGTTCATTTTTTTTTATTTATTCTCATTTAGGTTACTGTATTGGAAATGAACCTGTTCTAAAATAAAAGCTTTTGATCATCTTCACATGGAACAGCTCTTGACATCTGATTCAGAATATTAAATTTTCTAATCGTTACTGGTGACCAGATATTACTAGAATTAATTTAGTGTTAACTTTTTGTGATTTACATGCAACACATCCTGTATGTTGCTCTGTTCTGTTCAGCGTTGCCGTTTTAAGCCCTGCGGAGACGGCTACTTTCAAGCAGTGATGACTTGAATCTTCTCTTGTCTTTATCATTTTTTAACAATGTTGATACTTTTAAAGAGCAACTATATATTTTCTAATCACACATACTTTTAAGTTTTTTGTTGTGTGTATTTCTTATTTTAGATATTGTGGTCATCATGGTTTTAGGGTAAATTATATTTCGATTTTGTAAGAAAGGTGCTGTATAGTCAAAATTTACTCAGTAATTCACTTATTTTAAATATTTCAAGTTTTGTTTAATTTCATCACTCTCCCTAAAAATGTTTTGTGATTTTTTTAATGCAAATTACACATTTCATGACAACTGGAGGATGATGAGGCTGACTGAGGGTTCAAAGAGACAGAAGCAGTCATACTAAAAGAGCACAGAAGAACCGATCCATACATATGTTCTATGTTAGAAAACTAAATGGAAAATGAGCTATAGGGATCTCTGTATAGGAAAGAAACAGTTAATCAGAAAAGCTGAGTCAGTTTTCCTGCCAGAAGTGATGAAAGAGTTAGTCACAGTAAATCTGTGGCCATAGCTCTGTCTAAGAGAGAAACAGGACTAAGCACTGGAAACAGGTCCAAATCTATAATCCATAATCAAAGGTATTGATTGCAGCAACCCAGCTCTTTTTTTTAAACTCCAGGATGTGTCACAGTCAAACAGGAACGGAGCAGATTAAAATGCTATGATGACCAAAAGCAGAGAGAGCATACATTTTGGGTTGAATTACGGTAACAAATACTGCAGAATTGTAGAGCAGATGGAAAATGAAACAGAATGATGAAAAGTCGTCCCTTTTTTACATGCAACAAAAGCTGTGTTAATATGAGCTGAGAGAATGATTTAATGATTTATGGTTTTGAATATTTATTTTTACTGATCAAAATCCGAGAGATTTATGTTTTTAGCACCTCTTAGCCATTAGCTTATAGAACCACTTTTTGTTGTAATCGCAGCTGATTGTTCTAGAGTATGGCTCAACCATCTTTAAACATTTTGAGAGTGTTTTTTCCCTCTAATACTGGATGTGAAACATGTTGGAATTCATATTTTTGAAGTTTTATAACTTAAGATTATAACTCTAACATGTTTTGGTAATTATGTGAAGCCTATTAATTAGTAGCCAGCTTTGTGAAAACAATTTTGCTTAACTTTGAAACATTCAAAACCATTTTAAAAGTTTTAACTTGTAGGCTATGTGATGCGCTGCGTTGGTCTATCGCATAGAAAAATCCTTAAACTTAACATCTAGGAAAAATTTAAACAGCATTACAGTGACCTACTTTTTGCAAGAATTACAGGGAAATTCTGACTATTGGTACATTTTTCTTTCCATAACTAAGATTGCATATACTCCATCTCATTCACGAGTAATAACTGCCACTTGTTTTTCTTTCTGAGTCCTTAAATTCATGCAACATTACCATTTACAATAAGTTTACCTAAAACCATTAGAGCAATTGTGCATTTCGTATTTCTAAAATTGCAGTAGAGGTATGCGAAATGCAACTTTTCATTTGCACCGTGCTGTATTGTTAGTTTAAATTGCAATAGTGTGTGCATACTGCTTTGGTTTAAATGTAAATTGACATGAAAGCAACTTCAAAAGACTGAGGTATCAGATTCAGACATGGGCTGCTTTGCCTGAGCTGACAAACGAGGAGCTGTTATACGGCAAGCAGAGGAATTTACAGGGGCTACCTTTCATCTACACAGGTGGGCCTGTGTGTATAAGTGAGGGTATTTGTGTATAAGAAGGCATAGAGGTGAGGAAATGTTTAACTATGTCCCTGAGACTCCCCAATGGAAAGGTGACTACATCTTTGGCTGTTAACCATAAATCTAGCTGGTGTTAAAAGTGTTAAATGGTGATGGCAAAGTTCAAGTTTGGACACAAATAAATGTCTTAGTACTAAAACTCAATAGATTAGGTTGAAGGTTGCTATGCTGGAGATTTGAAGAATTGCAATACCGGTTTGCAAAACAGTAACAGTAAGAATGTGTATATTAGCGAGTGTCATTGTGTGCGCACACAGTGAAGGGGATCTAGACAGGAGAGTAACAACATCTTATCCTAGATGCTTTGCAGGTAGAGCAGAGCTTTTATGATGTGGGGTTATTGTTAAAGAAGTGGGAATGTTTCACCCTGTTGGCTGCATGAAACACACAGATGAATAAGGAACTATCAAAACCAGGGTGAGGGATTGCTGTTGATTCAATGAGTCGATGCAATCTTAGAGAGAAAAGCTTGAACCAGTTTGACTGTATGATCTGGCTGAATTGTCTCTGTAAAATGCCTTGAGATGACGTGCTGTGTGCCATGGTTTTAATGTCAATCTGTAACATTTTTTTGCTCTGGCACCCAAATGCTACTCTCTTACTGGTGTGTTTGGGTTTATTGTTTTGTTCAAACACCAATTTCAAGGCAATATTACCTCCCTTAGGTATTTTATAGCAATAAATGGCCATGAAAAAGCATGAAAGCATGAAAACATCTACCAATATGATGCCAGAGCTGCTATGCCTCAGAACATTTAAATTGACACTTTCTCTCAGGAGCTGTTCTAAACTTGTTCGATCATGCCTATTATTTGGACATCATCAATGAAAACGCACCCTTCATACTTGAGATGATAATTCATGAAAAACTCTGTATATAATTTTTATCCTACAGAAATATTGAGCTATTTCTAAATGTGGATAGGTTTTATTCTGCATGCAGCTGAGGGATATCTGAAAAAAAAAAAGGAATTTTCTAAATAAACCAGCATATGTTGTTTTTATTTACATGCATTTAAGAGACAGATTTAATTACACACCTGAAGGCAGTTGGTAGCACTGGGTTTTTTGTAGGGATGTTTAAGTAAAGGGGATGAAGAAAGGTTTGCAGCATAATTTCTGAGTTTCTTCCAGTTTATAGTTATGAAAATCTTGGTGTCTGTCATTCAAGTAAAGTCCCAATTAAGACTGAACATTTGTAAGCCTAGTTTTAAAATGACAAATGAGAAAACATTTAGTGGATATGGGTTAATTTCCAATGCACTACATGATATATAAAGCTTACACATGGAAACATATCCGGCTGAATAAAAAAGCTGTGCTGATTGTTGAGGTTACGAGAATTAAAAGCCAAGAAGTTAATTTTTAAGTCATAAATATCAACAAGCTGACTTTAAGCCTTTTCTTTTGTGTCCTTAAACAATGAACCTTGATAACAGGTAGGGTCAGCTGAATAAGTACATTTAACCAGCAAACACTGAGCGTTTGAACAGCTTGAGATAACAGCACTGACCTATGGCGTCTTTTCAGAATCAGAAAAGAGAACAGAGAAGAGAAGAAAAAGGGGGCAAACACCACAAGAAAACACTTTTTCATTCAATTTATTTTGTTAGTTTAATTTCTATAGCAGGTGAGGGAATATAAACTGTCACATATGGGTTCTCTTGAGCATAGTTTTCAGAAATCACAGTGTTTCAGACGTGGACAAGGACATCTTAAAAGAAATAAAAATGAAGAAGAAAGGGCCAGGAGGAAACCCAAAAACGTGGTGTCTTTTTTTTTTTTCTTCACCTTCTCCTTCATGTTCCTCCATTTGCCTCCTTTGTTCCACACACACAAACACACACACACCCTCATACATACACACTAACACATGCACTCCTACGCACCAATGTGTTGTTCCCCTCCCCAATCCCCAAAAAAGCAAAAAAACAAAATAACCTCAGGAACAAATAGATATATTTATATATAATATATATTTACTCTTTAAAAATAGAACTTCAGTCTAGATACTAAAATCTGTACAAACTACAAAAATAAAAATTTTAATATAAATAATTTATATGGCATGACATTAACATCTTTCTTGAAATAAACTAAAAACCAATGCAGGACACCCCCCCTCCCCCACCTGTATCTGACGCTGTCTGCTCGAACTGAAAAAGGGCGCTTTGCCTGCTTCTGTTTCGTGATTCCCAACTACAGTAGCAAACTGACTCATCTTTCATACAAAAGGCAAGAAAAACGGAATAAGCTGCCATTTAAAACATGACAAAACCCCCACCAAAAGATCTGCATGTTTATCCCTGCAGTATAACCTGGCAGTGATGAGACCAATACTGAACGATGAAGCTTTATCTCTGTTTTAGCAAAAAAAAAAACAACAACAACAAAGCTATTAGAAAGCGAGTCAAAGCGAGTTGGAGGCACCGAAGTTTGACTGAACTGCTTGAGTCACAGTGACAGGACACTGAGACAACTTTAAAAAGGGGGAACTAATCAAATAGAATAACTCCCTTTGCATTTTAAAATTCCCTTTTTGATATATAAACCGTAAGTTGAACAACACTTTGACGTAAAAGTGACTAAAACACCCGCCCCCGCCCCATATATGAGCTTACAAAACTGCTGAAGAAATAAACATAAATTATCAGAGCTCCTTCAAGTAAATTAAAACTGCAGAGGATGTTGAGGATGCAAACATGAGAAAGGAGTGTTTGCTTTCCATAATTAAAAGCAAAGTTTAGCACCTAAAAGGAAAACTTAATACTGACCATTAACTGCTGGGGTAGTGAGAAGGTGGGGGGGGGTGAGGTGGGCAACACACTGAAGGCACAACGGTTACTGTTGCTTGGAAAAGAGTATCTGCTGTGCAAGTTTCTGCAACTTGCATTGACAGACTGTGTATGACAAAGGATTTATAGTGTAATACTGTGGAAGAAAAGGGGGTGGGGCAGGGGGACTGCACTTTTTAAGGCAAATTGCCTAAAAAATAACATAGGAAGTGTAGCAGCAAAAAAAAACGAAAAGAAAAAAAACATAATAACACAAATAGAAATAAAACACTGACCATGTATGTTCAATACTCTAATACCTTAATAGAATCTCACTTTTCTGTGAAAACATATAGAACATTTCTTATTCTATACACAGTGGGACAGAAAACAAATCCACAACCCCACATGGAAATAATCTTTTACATCTGACATAAGAGTATACCCAAGTTACACCGTACTCTTTTAAATAGCTTCCCTCTTTTTTTTAGTATTAAAATATATATACTCATAGATTTATATAACTCTTAAAACAAGTAATTTTCTTTCATGTCCTTAAAGTGAATCCTCTCGTCTTCTTTTCTTTTTTGAACGTGAAGCCTATGTACAAATGAGAGTTCGAGACACAGTAAGGAGGTCAAGGTGCTCTGGGATCCAGAGACTTGAAGTGAGAATGCCACTGTGAGTGGATCTTTAGCAGTCTTTGGATGCCTGGATCCGAAGCCCACCTGCAGAACAGAGAAACAGGAAAGGGTTTAGAAAATAAAGTTCTCAGTTCTATCTTTAGAAGTTGGTAAAAAAAAAAAAAAATCATTATCATCAGAGAAACTTGACTCACCTTGTGACTTGCCTTGTTGATATTCTGTCTGGACCTGTGTTGCCTCCAAGTCTTGGAGCTCTAGAGAGTCTCTATTGCATGAAGAATATTTTGTTTTGTCACTAGGAGTCCTATTAGCAGCTTCAAAACAGTCTGACTCGCTGTCCATGTCAAAACCTTCATGCATGTATCCTTGATAGGCAGCCCCCGGTAAGGTCGGGTGCACAGCCACTGTGACAGAGGCCGTGGCTGTGACCATGGTGACGGCGCCCCCAGTAAGGCCTTGTTGCATTGGCAGTGAAGAGTTGCCATGACCGTAATTCGGCCCTTTAGTCCTATTTGGCTGAGGCCCTCTGCTGTTCTGCAGCCTGGGGCCACTTTGACAAGTCCTCCCAGGAAAATGAGCTTTGTCGCTGGGTAAGCATGAAGCTGACTGAGCCTGCAGTCTCTGGAGGTCACCCTGCTGCTCCCGTCTGTTTCCATCCCAGCAGGTCCCCTGGTTACCAGGAGGTGGAGGTGGCTGCAGATTGTGGGTGGATTCACACAATGGTTGAACCCTCCCACCTGCTGCGTTTTCTCTAAACGGCTTCAGCACCTACAGCAAAACAGCATTTAGAAGTTACTCATAGGTACAAACACAAGTTAACGGAGAGTTATACATAGATCTTTGCAGACCTGTGTCCTTGCAATGCTTACCGTAAGTTTAGGGAAGCTTGGGTTCTTGCTGGCTTCCACCAGTATATGAGATGTTGCAGGCGGAGCTGCCATGTGCGAAGTTTGGTAAGAGCTCCTGTCACAGTACTTGTAATCCTCCTCCGCCCCAATCCCAGATGTCGTTGTCAATTCGGAATAATATTCCGAGTCAGACGAGTCAGAAAACGCCTGCTGCCGAGACGAGCGCGGAGGGTTATGGGCTGTGAGGTAGCCATGGTGAGCCATTGGAGGAGGCAGCGGGGGCTCAGGGGAAGGTGTTGGCAGGCAGCTGGCATTGTCGACCGGGGTGACCTCAGCTGGAGGGCCCATCATGGAGAGGAGGACTGGGAGGAGGACTAAGCCATTCAGCATCCCCAAAACAGTCAGAATGGCGAGGACGGCAAAAAAATACCTGCAAGATGGACGGATAGGAGCATTTGTTAAAATGACAAGACAACTACAGCTTGAATTAACAGCACACCATGGAAAAAACTACCTGGTCGTGGTTAGACAAAATGCTTTTTTGCTGTTTAAACATATCTTTTATATCTTACAACTGATAGCAGATACCATTTGTTATGTCCTTGTATTTCAAAATAGTAAAACTGCATCTGCTTCTGGTTAAAATACATCCTGGTAGATCAAGGTAGAAAAATTGCTTTGAATTGTGTTTCTTCTAATACTGTTTACTTTACATAATCTGCCTACCAAAATTAGCATTAGGATGCCAAAAAAGTTCCTGAAAAAAATAACATTTTTATTATATGTGACCAGAAACTTTGTTCTTGTGGTTTATGCACACCTAACCCTGGGTTAAATAGATCTCTGATTCCTTCCTCCTCCTTGTGTTTACATCAACCAGATCACATTTAGTTTCTGAACTCTGGTACCATACAAACTAATCCAAACACTTTATTTCCATTTTTCTTTATACATTCAAATCAAAACATATACTTGAGGAGGAAAAGCAGGGAAAGAAGGCTGGGAAAACGCAATGTTTCTGTATCAAAGCAGTCTGGGAGAGAGAGAGAGAGAGAGAGAGAGAGAGAGAGAGAGACGGGAGGGTTAATCTGAATCCCCACTCAGCTTAAACATGCTTTGATGCATCTTGTGCTGCTGCTGCACAACTTTTCTCACTCTGTTTTTATTTTTTTTGCTTCCCCCACTGTATGCATGTTGGTTTTGCGCATGTGTGCATGCATCTCGACGGAGCTCTGGGGAGGCCAGGGGTGGAGGCATGCCACAAGAAAGAACTCCACCGAGCAAATTAGAGAGGACTCCACTTAAACACTAACAGAAAATGCAAAGGAATAGAGACAGTGAGATGCTTTAAGTCTGCTGGGCCAGACTTTAAGAGGTGAAAGAAATAAAGAGGAGGGGAAATAATCAAGTTGGGATGAGGAGAACAAGAAAGAAAAGACACTTCTTCCCAATTGCTTCAAATTATTACTTTTCGGGAATAGTAAAAAGAAGCTGGAAGTCAAACACAACTTAAACTTAAAGCATAATCCTAACAGACGGCTTAATTCTGAAGCAGGCTGGTGTTATTTTCACATTCTAACATTGGTATTCTTTATGTGCAACTTCCTTATTTACTGACAGACAAAAAGAGAATACTCTAGAACCCCCATCAGTTTCTTACTGTCAGGAATTTAGTGGTTTACAAAAACTCTAATCTTTTCCAGTTGTGGTCAAGTTTGAAGAGTTTCTGCATGTAGACTATGGAGGTATATGTTTCTCTTTGTTAAAAAGAGAGTTGTGAGAGGAGTTGAATCGTACATGTTTGTTTATTTAATACGTTTCAAGGCCAGAAGATGTTTAGAGCAGTGTGTTTATGCTAGCCTGCTCAGGCTCACCCCATTTGTCTAACTGAAACTGCAGCTAAACAAGACCTCCAACAGAGCCTCTGGCCTCTTTGACCCCGCCCCTCCTTTCCATCCACAAACAAACCTCTACTTCTCTTCTACTTTTTAAAGTTGATTCCATGAACATCATTGGAGTTCTCCACCTTTGTGAAGGTTCACTTTACTATCTTCCACCCAACCATAAGAACCACATATCCGTGCAAATCAGCCACCCTACCAAGGTTTCTCCTCCACCCACTCCCTGCCTCCCCTTCTGCTTCTGTATGAGTTTCTTCAGCAAAACTGTGCTTTTTTATGTCATGGAGGCCTGTTGCAGTATGTGAGCTCAAGGTTGTGGTTTCGGGTTTGGGCTGAGACCACGTTCTGCTGAAAAACATGGAGCTATTCGCCTTTTTTTTTTTCCACTTCGCCCATGAAGTGCTAGGAAAAAAAAACAAAAAAAAAAAACTAACCCATTACAACGCACATGCACAGGATTTACGCTTTACTCGGAGCGCACGCACATCCACTCAGAAGGAGACAGGAGGGAACAAGCTCTGTTGGTGGGCTGCACACCGGCTGACCAGTTCAAATTTAGCTCCACTTTTTAATATGGCATCCGACATGGAAGGAAAGAATGCCAAATGGATGATAGGAATTTTTACAGATTCCCTGAGTGTGTGTTTGAGAGAGAGAGGCAGGGAGAGACACCACCCGTTGGGCAGCAGAAAGCTTCCATGTTTACAAGCAGCTGCTACACACACCACTGATGTTTTCCCCATTTGTTGCATTCTAAGATGGAGTGTGTGTGTGTGATCCTGGAGTGGCAGAACCAGCTGTGTAGTAGTCACTGTCTGCACACGAGTGCCCTTGTGTGTGCAGAAATAGAAGAATACGACTTCCACCTGCATCAAGCCAAACAAGGTTTCCCTTCGCACCCAAATTAGGGGTAAAAAAAACAACAACAAAAAACACCACACATGTCTCACCTCATGATGAAGTCAAACTCCGATCCTGCCAGCATGAGAACACCCAACAGCGTGGAGATTGCGCCATCCACAACCGGGGCGAACATGTGTTCCAGGGCCACTGCTGACCGCTTGTTCCTGTTGCCAATCGCTGTCAGGAAGCCCTGTGGCAAAACGGGAAAGGTGGAGAAAAAGGAATGAATTAGAGATCTTTCCGATCAGAAAAAAAACCGAACGTGTTTGTGGTAAAACTCTGCAGGCTGCAGAACTGCTGGAATTGCTGCACTTCACTACAAGGCAGCTCACAGCACAGGTCTGCCAGCGTGAAGGAGGAAGCCAAAATAAATCTTTAATCACAAACATTTCACCTTCATTACTTTCCATTTAACAAATAAAACTACAGGAGTCTCCTCTTTGAACTGATTTGGGCTCGCTAAAAACAAACTAAAATCCCTGGTTTTGTACTATTTCTTTCATCTTTCTTGCAGGTTTGAAGCGAAGTGTTAGCTGGTAATCTATGAGTTGGGGTTGTAGCCTGCAGACTTACCAAAGCGATGTGGACGGTAAACTCCACTCCGATGCCCACCGACGCGATCAGGATGACCACAGGAATGGCACTGAGCTTGATGCCAATCAGGCCCATGATGCCAAACAACTCCACGGTCATCATGGCCAAGATAAACACCTGGAACACACACAAACATAATGAAATGTTACAACTCTGTCGGGGAAAAAAACATAACATTTACCCATTGCTTTAAAAAATCAGACCTGAAAGAGGTATTTATCAGAGAGTGATTTTGTCATTTAGTGACTAAATCGATCTTTTTTTCCACGCTGTGACCCTGCACTCGGGAATTTAATCACATAGTCAGATTTCCAACCCTCAGCTTAGCAAGGTCCAATTTTTTTCTTTTATGTTTCCTTCTCTCCTTCTGTTCTGAGAAAGCCTGAATTTTTAACAATACCTATGACAATATCAAGCAGTGTTTGCATATAAAAAAACACACACAAGATAAAAACATTAAAAGGAGACGTTTACAGAGGAATTGGATAATGACTGACATTGGGCCATTTAGAAATTACACTGTTCGGATTCAATTAAATTCAATTCAGTTTATTTAAATAAAGCCAACTCACAACACATGTCATCTCAAGACACTTTACATAGAAAATTCAACCAGATCATACAGTCAAATCGAGTCAGTTTTCAATCTAAGGAAAACCAGTTAATTGCATCGACTCACACCAAGCATGCCTGTAGCAACAGTGGAAAGGAAAACCCGCTATAACAAGAAGAAACCTCCAGGCTCGGCATTGAGCAGCCATCTGCCGATGCTGATCGGTGATTGGAAATAATAAAAATCTTACTTTTCACAAACAAATTGAATACACCACAACACCACCTTAGTTCTTACTTCAGGATGAAGACTTTAAGATATCTACTTTCAACGTAAAACTAAGTAGGATGTCAGGAATTTGAATCCTGATGCTAAATTCAAGAGTAGGGGAATTGCCACCAGCGGCCCCAAACTGCTCTTATTTGCTGCCTCTTTATCGCTGATAAAGCACTGTTTAAATACAACATGCAGACATTTACTCAGCTGTTATCCCACAGAGAACATCAACATATGTGGGTTTGTTTTATATGTGTGCATATATTGGTGATTGTTCATGAACACTGAAGCTAATAGTCTGTGGAGTCTGATACTTTCTATCTTAGTCTCATGAACGCATTCTGATGGATGACTTGTGCAGGCAAAGGTTGCAAGTGGGTCGATCTGTTCTCTCTCTATGTCTTCCCTTCGTCTTTTGACAAAAACAGCAAGGGAGCTGGAAGTACAGGCCTCAGGATGGCACTGGGTGTTTTGACTGTTTAGCATTTCCTTTTTTCTATAGCTGCGTAAACCTATGCAAGAATGACAAAGTCTCTGTGTGTGAGAGCAGCCTTCTACAGAGAAAAACAAGGGCCCCGAGACGGGGTTTGTGAGCTATGCTGAGAGGAGAGAAAAGAAAGAAAAATGAGGATTGTAAGGAGGAAATGCTAATGATCTTGAGGAGAGGAAATGGAAAATACAAAATAGATGAGGAACGGAAAGATGAGGCAAATAGAGAGGTAACTTACAATGATGCCAGCCGTCCAGGGGTTGAGCAGGAGAATGGCGCAGACCAGGAAGGTACAGGCCAGCACAACACTGATTGACAGCAGGAACCAGTGACGGAGGCCGATGTACTGCTCCCAGAACAGGAAAGGGTATCCGTTAGGGTAGTTCAGCACGCCCTTGCGGCTGAACTCGTCGCAGATTGCACGCACACTTTCGATGGCCTCTACGAAATCGCTTGCCTGGCGAAGGCCATTCAGATAGAAAGGAAACTGAGCAAACTCCAGGGGCTCTGCTGATGGAACTGAATGATCAGAGGAAATAAAAAAAGGCTATTTAGTTTTTCTGTATGCCAAGTGCAAAAGAAAGTGTTTAAGATTGAGCCACTTACTGCGCAGATTTTCTCCTGTGGTGTCGTACTTGTCATGAATCCACTCTCTGGGGTGAGGGTAGAAGTTGGCCTGAGATGCAGCATAGCCCAAAGGATCATTACTGACCCACACCGTCAGGTAAATGTAAAACACCTCCGGGGGAATCAAACCCTCATCATCCACTAGTCGGCGAGAAGTTAGCTAAAAATGAACAAATCAGAGCAATTAGTTTTCCTCGAACCACAGGCTAAAGCACAAGAGAAATATCTGGTTATCTGGTTAAAGATACCTGGCTGTGGTTAAAAGGCTCCTTCTTGGAGCCTGTCTGGATGAGCAGTTTGTATGCCAGGGCTCCGTCTTCTGTGCCGTTCCTATAGCTATCAGCAGTAATCCGGCCTGCCTGCCAGTCAGCGTCAAAAGCATCCTGGAGGCCTGTGTGTGAGATAATAAAGATAAAGAATTATTGTGGATATTACCTGGCAGTGCCTTGATTCCTACAGCAATACTAAAGGGAAAGTTTCTCCAGATGTCTGTTCATATGAGGTGACGTTCAAAATGTGAAATATCATGTTTCCTCCTTTTTTTCACTCCCACAGTTGGTCCTGGTTGACCTGTTAACTATTACTTCCTCTCAACTGGGCCTTTGACACATTATAACCTAAGGACATCCAAACACACATGAAAAGATAACCCATGACCTCAACCGATCGAATACGCCACCCTTGAGTCCAGGTGGAGGGGAGGAGGGGGGAGTATAGCATGTCTGAACTTTCACTCACCCTTTTTTACATTCTCTACCCTACACCCACCGCAGGCTGGCTTTAGCAAAATACAAACTTAAGACATTACAGAGTAAGAATAATTCAAGATTACATATTTTTACCATTAATGAGGTGTGTAAAAATGTACAGAGAGGGATATAAAAGAAATGTTTTTCAAAATAAATTTTTTTAAATTTTTTTATACTAATTAAGCAAATGTCTATGGTTAATTCTGGGTGTGAAGGAACAGAAAAGACTGAGACTTGAGTGCATTCTAGCAGCGATAATAACCAGGCTCATTGTAGATTCAAGATGCTAAATTATGTCTTTGTTTTGCTTTGAAGTATTAAAAGCCTATTTCATACTAATTTCTTTCTCTTCCCTGTGACGTGAAATAAAGACCCCCCACAGAAACACTTGAAATATACATCTGCATCGTGTTCCTAAATCCTAGTGATTTCTGGGAAATCAGAATTGGTAAGATTTGAATTGGCAGCTGGTCGAATCTATGCAAAATCTTATGTAAGAGAAAAAGTTTGCGTTTCTAGAATAAACCGTGCTGCAGAAAAAACAAAATGTTTGCTTAAAGAATTCCAAAGAAGGTTGGAAATGTTTATTCAGATGCCAATGTCGTCTGATGTTTTTACCTTTTAGCCAGTCCTGGAAGTAGTGCAGCCACATACGGGGCAGCTTGTTGTTTTCGTCTCGGACCACGTATCTGACAGAGTTGAAGGCGTTGTGCAGCTGAATCAGCAGCCTCTGAGATCTGGCGTAGTCGAAGCCATCCATGGTCACCAGGTACATGTTGTAGAAGGAGAAGTACTTAAACTGCGCATCGATGAAGTCATACTCCTTGGTGTCGCGGGGCACGATGTCAGTCAGATAGAGGCCGTCGTGCACCATGGTAGTTCCATATAGACTGAGACTCAGAAGCCCAAGGAAGAGGACCACAACTGCAACTTTGCTCTTGGGCTTCAGGAGGAGCGGGGCATACTTTTCCCGGGCGAAGATAGAAAGGTTCCAGTGGAGGAAGAGGAATGGGACACACTTTTTCCCTGATTTGGAATCTTCCACCTGGGCTAGGAGGTCCCGCGTTGAGCTTGAGGTCGGGGTGAAGAGCTGGGAGCCGTAGGGGTCTGGCACAGATGTGGTTGGAGAAGGTGAGACACCTGGGAGGAAGAATAAAGAAAGCGAGTGTTATTTATTTATTAATTTTTAATAAAATAAAACCAAAGATTTCCTGTATGATATTTCCAGATGTACCTTGAGTCTGTGTGGTTGGGCAAACAATGATGGAGGGAGTGCTTGTTGAGATTTGAGAAGTCGGTGGCAGAATTGTGACAATATGCTGGCCAGCCGAGTCGCACTGTGTAAACGCCTGCACGGTGGTGGTGATCTGGGTGCTGGTGGTGATCGTTGGACCAGCGGCGTACTGGTGTGCATGCGACACCCCCGCCCCGGGCACGTGAGACTGCTCGCCGCTTTCTGACAGCTCATTTGGCGAGAGGTGAATGACGCGATCGGCGCAGGGGCTGTATAGGCAGCAGAGGATGTCCAAGCGCTTGTCCTCACGCCGGTGGAGGTCCAAGCTGAGAATGGCAGGGAAGATGAGCAGCACCATGGCGAAATTAAACACCACCACAATGGCCGCCTGGGGATAGAGGAAGGTGCAGGGAGAAAAAGAAGAAAAACAAAGTGAGAAGAGTGCAAAATAACAGATGTATAAGCACAGCTGGGGAAAGTCAAAACCTTTTACTTTTTTTTTTTTTCTTTTTTACAGATCTGAGAGCGGAGCCCAACAAGGAAAAAAAATCCCAGCTTCAAACCAACAGGCAACGAGGAGGGTAAAAAGACAGAGCAACGAGAGAAAGAATGATTTGAAAGACATGAAAAAAAAATTACATATATGTTGCAAGTCTGAGCAAAACCATCAGCCGTCACCAGTGCTTCCACCACCACCACCCCCCACTCAGCTCAGACCCTGGAGCTGACATTCTATTATGTGGTTTCCAGTGTGAGCACATCTATGCGTGTCTGTTTATCTGTGCGCTTGTGTGTTTCAGACCACCCACAGTTAGTCACAGATCAGAGAAAACCGCTTTGACGGGCCAGTGATATACTGATCCACTACTCCCTCCTCTCTCTGTCTGCTTCTTTAAGTCTGTCCACTGCTCCCTATGCTCTGAATATTTTACGTTATACACACATGCAAAGACATGCAGCCACAGATATCCAGGCCCTCTAGGTGAAGGGGCCAATAAAACCAGGAACAAAAGGTTTCCTTGCCGTGAAGAAGTGTCACCTCTTTTGAGTTTTCTCTTTTCAATTGCAAAGGAGCTTTGGGCTTCACGGAGCGCGATTGTGCGCTTACCGCATTAACGTCCCTGCGCATCCGTGTGAGGGTGGAATTAAAACATACCTGCAGAGAGAATGCTCGCAACGCTGGGATGGGCACCAGGGCAGCCATGAAGAATGCAATCATGTTGTTTATGGAAGTTAGAGCCACGCTGGTGCCGGTGCGACGCAAGCAGTCTCCTGTCTTCTCCTTCAGGCCCAAAAACAAAAACACAGATGAGTCAGAAAAGGAAAGAGAGAAGCACCTAAAAAAAGAGGAGTATTTAGATATTTTAAAGTACCTTAAACGGGATATTACTTCCTGTCTCTGTGAAGGAGTGAGCCAACAGAAACATGTCATCCACACCAATCCCTAGTGCGAGGAAGGGAAGCACCTGGGATGGGAAACACATCAGTGGAGGCAAAGGGTCAGAATGAGCATTTGAAGTGACTTAACATCACATTCTGGCCATTAAATCAAAGGTATAGCCCCCCGCACATGCTTCTAAGATCAAATTGTCCTCTAAACTGGTGTTTTTTCCCCGCTTCTCAGCAGTTATGCAGGGCTGACAAAAAATAGCATAAAACTTTAGTGTTTTGCAACTCCTCAAATCACTTTGTTTCATTATTTATCATCTTATAAGCATTAAAGTCAAGCACCAAAACTGAATGATCCGTCTGCGTCGTACCTGTGTGGTTGCAGCATTGAAAGAGAGGCCGATGAGAGAGCAGAGACCCAGTCCAGCAGCTACTGACAGAGCTACAAGAAGCACCCCTGCCAGTCCAACAGCCCCCTGCGACTTGGCACAGTCCCACCTCAGCATCGTCACACAGGCGTAGGCCAACTAAGGAGAAAAGGTGGAGGGTTAAAAAAAAGACACAACTTCTTGCTTAAACTATTAAGTCATGAAAATGAAAACACATATTTTATCAGGTAATCACCATGAGCAAGTATCCTCCAGCCACCCTGATAACACTGACGTCAGAAAAGGACTTCATGATGTCATTGAGGGTTGTTGTGGAGAAGGCATGGATGGACTGACTGGAGTTATCAGGAATACTCTGATGGACCACCTGGAGGGAAACAACCAGTTGTCAAAACACGTTTTTCCAATGCAAGTTAGGAAACTCTGAGAGGACCCATCTATCTTTTGCGAAGTGCGTCTAAAAATGAGCACAAATGTGTTTTTACATGTGGCAGCATGTGTGTGTCCACACATGAGTATGACAACTGAGGAGTAATGAGCACAGATGCCAAAGGTTATAAGGTCAAAGGTGAAAAGAATGGAGTTCCACGGTTCAGCCAGCCGCTCTCTGCGGCTCTCCGCAATGCATTTAAACCCTAGCTTTCTGAAAATCTACCTGTGAACATGAAGTCATCATCGGCTATGTCAAACAGATTTGCTCCTGTTATTTAATGCGTCGAAGGGGGAGGTCTTGAGTCTCTGTCATCCCCCCCAAACCTCTGCCCCCTTCCCCCAAATCCTCGGAGGTGGGTGTCGGCTATCACAGCAACAGCTTGTTCCTATAACTAGGGCTCTGACAGAGAGAGATGATTGCCCTACCACACACACACACACACACACACACACACACACACACACACACACACACACACACACACACACACACAGTGCCCTGTTCTGCCCTGTGGTTCACTCTAAAGGGAGCTGAGGACTCATGGAATTTCAATACTGCAGTTGGAGAGAGTGTTTATGGAAAACAAAGCTACACAGGAGACAAAAAATGATCTAACGCTTTAAAGTTAGTAGAAGAGGTATGGCATAAGATGTTCAAACCTCCACAAACTTCCTCTGCCAGGACTCGAGGATGGCGGTGGCCTTATCCTCATTCCAGTTGATGTCGTGGATCAGGTAGTCATCTTTGAAGTGTTCGTAGAGCTGCTTTGGACTCATCAACAGGAACATGGTTTGGAGAGCCTCAGCACTGCAAAGCACACAAACTATGAGTTTTCTGGGCATTAAGCTTCATCTCTTCATAACCACAGAATATTAGAGCTAAATACAAATCAGGCTGTTTTTACCATTGAGGTAAATCAATTCATGTTCATTTCCCTTCTCAACATAAAGACTGCTCCTCAGTCTTCTGACATTTGTTTACCTATATCCCTACAGCTCTTATATATAGCTGCTAATTAGTAAGCCACATTTGGTTGTGTGAAGGTTCCAACCCTTAAAGCTATGTCTTATTTTGGAGTAAGATAGGAACTAGTTCTTGAGCTGTTCCTCCAGTGTGTTGCCAAGCCAGCTAATAAAAAGACCAACTCCCTGTTGGTCCAACCAATAACTTTTTAGTTAATTTGCACAAAAAAGCCAACTGCCCTCATCATTTTCTAACAGGGTTTTGGGTAATAAGTAGGGAAAAAATAGAAAAAAAGAGAAACTGACACTTTTAAGATACAAATTATTAGCAAGCACTGAGAGGAAAAGCACAAATGGCTAGCCATTAGCCCCCTGTTGATGCTTAAGTAAGCATCTGCGTCAAAGTTTCAGTATCCGATGTCTGATCCAAAAAACAGAGCTTATTTTTTCAACATTAAATACATATTCCTTAAAAAAACAGCTTTACTATAATAGGAAGCACCGCTTAGAGAATAGTAAACATATCAATACATTTGAGTTTTTTTAATCCATTTATGAAGAGTGGAAATTATTTTTATAATTGCTGCAAGAAATGGGCTTAACAAAAACATTTGTTTAAAGGAATGAAACATTTAGAAGTAAAATAAGACATTACACTAATGTTTTATACTTGCTTTGGGCCCAACTAATAAAAGGACTTGGGTCAGCACCAGGCAGTATGTTTTTCTCCTTGTTCTTTACTTCATTCATTGAAAGGAAGTATAGTAGGCCACAAGGCTGTTATTTGGTTGTCAATCATCATAAAGTAACCCAGAGTTTATTGAAGAACTTGATTTGTTTTGCTATGAGGCAATCTGGTACTGGTGTGCAAAGAGCATATAGGTTCAACTTCGATCTGCTGTGCTATTTTTTCCCCACACACCTTAGTAGAGTTTCCTGGCTGCTTTTGACCCGCCCTCCAAGGATGAGCTCCTCCTGCCAGTGCATGAACTTCTGGCTGAAGCCGTGGCATCCACCCTGGAGACGCTCAGCAATGTCCAGACTCTGGTAAGGCAGAAAATGATAGCGTTTAGAAAAGTGATGTCCCATTATTGGATCCCTACAGATGAACCTTTTTGAGCATGAACACACTTCTTCCTGTTCTTTATTGGGAGCAGTTGTAGGGCAGTCGGGGTCTGACGGGTCAAGGCATGGCCTATCCATATAGGCATGTCCCACCTGAAGACAAAGAAAAGGTGTTATCAAAGTTTCTATGTTCTATGTTTGTGGACGTTGATGGCAGTTTAGATGCAGATTTTGTGGGGTTATTACAACATAATAAGATTGGGCAGCATCTGAAGAGATTTCTCCCCAAGTGGTGAGCCACATGTAAAAAATGATTCGCTTGTTTTTGAGTGAATATTTAATTCTCCTACCTGGGCCTTGTCCAGCATCTCTTTAAAACCTTCTAGGGATGTGTACTGGCCCAGTTCTTCCATCAGTTTGACAGGATCAAGATTCATCCACTGGATATCCTGCATGCCTCTGCAAAGCAAAACCATACTTTTATTGGTCAACACTTGAAACCAGGATAGTCATAAAGTCTTAACTTTTAGGAAGAAACTCTAAACTATCTGATCTCCTGTCTGCTGGTTTAGTCGCTAATCTTTATTACGGACAGGAAAAGGCCTAATCTGCTCTCTGCTTTTCCTCAGCTGCACGGGGGCCACGCATGAGGCGAGCTACAGATACAGGATAAAATAGCGTTTATTATCCTGTTTCACGCTGCCACAATGCCCGAAAAAAAAAAAGGCATGGTGGCTGCCTGCTCACTTTCATTCTTCAGTGCCCTGCACCAAGTCATAACGATTACCTCTGCCTCCCAAACATCTTGATAAGCAGGGGAAGGGATGGAGAGGAAAAATAGATGCAGGGAAGAGCAAAGAGACAGAACAAGTCATATTATTTGCGTAATGTGATATAATCATGTTTGCAAATTTTTATTGAAAGCATAAATAATAATTTCTATACATTTTATTTCCTGTTTCTGATCCAATTCATAGAACTATTCAGATGTTTTGAGATGATCTTTTGTTGATTAGTTAATTTTGTGACATTGTTCCGTCATTTGAAATAATAAAGAGAAATTATACGATTCACAAATGAATCCTAAAGAGGAGTCCACTCCTATCCTCTCATACCAGACTCCTATTTTTCTACTCGTTGCTACGACACTCTTTTATTGGCTAGTTCTTCCTTGACTAAACCAAACCTGAACCCTTTTGTTTTTCTTAAAGATTGCTGCTTTCTTGGTTCCCTATACATTTTTTTCCTCTATTTTCCCTTTTTTGCACACTCTTCTGAATTTATCTCTCCCAGATTTGTTCTTAATGTTAACTCAAGAAAAGCATCGTCATCCACAACCATTTCCTGTTTCTTCATATCTGCACAAAACGCAAGTAATAAACATTTAATAAACAACAACAGATGTCACAAACACTGTGTGGATTACAGGAATGCTTGGATGATGTGTGAATCATCAAAGACCCTACTTCTCCCACTCTTGTGCGATCACACGAGCCAACTGGGAGATGCTAAGGATGGGAAACTTTGTGTTTGTTTCTGTACGCGCTGGCTTGTCGTGCAACAATGCACCGTCAGCTCAGAGGGATCCATAAACAAAATATTTCTTTGCGTAGAAACATCTGCTATAATCTAAACAATCTTTTTCTAAAGTACGCACTCAATTGAAATATCACTCCTGACGACTAAAAGAGAAAAAGAGAAGGACCCTTTCATCGACTCTATTTCTCTAGAGAACTTTGTTCCACAAAAAAAGAGAAAGGGGTCTGAAAAAAAAAGCTTGAATCTGCGAATACGCCCAGACTCCACTTTTAACTGTCTTGTAGCCTTTCTCCGTCCTTCTCGGGGGACTTGAGGTTTGAATACTGCCCATTTTATTTGTTGGACAACTTGGGAGCTGGGAGCCCAGGGCATTACCATGAGAATGCCGAGTGTTAGCCATGAGCTGACAAAGCCACCCTCCACCACCACCACCCCATCTCCCTCCTCCTCTGGGGCCCCAGCACTGATGGACACTCACTCGTAAACTGAAAGAATGCTTACCATTGTCTGACCCAAAGGGCTCCCCTGCCACCGCCACCACCACCACTGCGACCGCCTCCCCGCCCTCCGCACTACTAACCCACCACCCAGTTGCCGCTGCGGCCATCTCCTCTCCCTGTTTTCGCTGCATCCCTCCCTAAACTTTCTCTCTTTGAATTTCTCTGGCAGAAAACCCCTATCCCTGTCGTCCTTCTCCAGTCACTCTGGACCCTAAAAGAACTCTATTAGCGTTCACCGCTGTCAGTCACAGCAGCTCCTGACAGACCGCTCCCTAAGCTTAACTGTATGTCTCCATCCTGCAGGTTGTGGACCTCTTGTTGGTTCAGATGAAACCCAAAGGTCTATTATAACGGTTGCAAAAAAGAGTTAGATATGTGTTGGGTTGGGTCAGAAACTCACGGTAAATAGGCAGATCCTCCTTGTAGTTTAGCCCCTTCCCAGAAACAGTCCAACGGGGTGATTATCATACATGGGAACAGCTTGTCAATCATCTGGGACATAAGGAGAAGAAAACAATCAAAACCCCATATATCATGAGAAACGTTTGCTTGAAGGAATAAACTTACTGTGAACTTACCCTTTCAATCATGACATGTTCTATAATAGGAACACCTGATTTGTAGCATATTTTGTTGAGATCCCAGGATCTACAAAAGAACCAAAATAAGGAATGTTGAGTTTACCTTTTTGATTTTGTTATGAATGCACAGAAACGTGTGGAAACCCCTTTACTCACTTTCCAAATAGCGACACCTGCACCTTGCTGGCGGACAATGCGGCCTCCATGTGAACTAGCAAAGCCTCCTGCGTTAAAATGTTAGTGCCCTCTTCTTTGGGGGTCTGGATGAGCATCTGTGAGGTAAACACTGACTCCTCTCCCTGCTTCTCCCTGGTGTACCGAAGCTCTGTGCTCACCCGACTGCCAGCTAGAAAGCATGGAAAGAAAGAGGAAAATCTGTAGATATTCTTCACAGAGATTAAAAAGCACAAATTTGCAGCCCATTAAAGATTTTCGTGCCACACGCACACATATACTTTCACGAGAACACCCACACACATGCATATATCCGTATTGACCAACGCCCTTGGCCTTCACCAGTGTTGGTTTTGAAGGCACTTCACTAGAGGGAGCGTCTGGCCAAGAAAAATGACTAATACGGCTTCTCATTGGTTCCTTCTGCGAAACAGATGTGCCCTGTTAGTTAGTAAAACCATGCCTCTGATGCCCCAAAAAACCTTCTACTGTAGCTCTCGTAGCAGCAGATAGGGTCTCAAACACCCTCAACTAGAGCAAAAGTATTTTTTTATGGAAACATTGTGAGCTTTTCTTGTATAATTCAACAGTGCTTGCATGAAACACAATCCTACATAGAGAGAAGACCAAAAGATCACGAGAAGATGAAGAAAGTTAAACATGTTTAAGGAAAAAAAATAGGTTATGATGAGCAGAAAATAGTCAGAAAGAGTAGAGAATGAAGACAGAAAGAAGAAATGTGAGGCTATGCTATGCTGTGCGGTAGACCCCCAGCCCCCTAATTACAGGAGGTTGCCCTGAAAAGAGTTTGCCAGCCGGGGGGATCTGTGCCTGTGCCAAGTGGACATGAAACATGCCGCGCTGGATCACAGAGAGCCTGTCTGCCCCTCTTGCTGTCGCACTACATGACAACCCCGGAGAGAGAAAGACAAGAGGGGAGGCAGGGGAGTGAGGAAAAAGGGGAAGAGGAGGCGAAGAGCTATCTCCATCCGAAATCTAAATTTTTTCATTCTTTTATTTACTTCCACTATGCCTCACTCAATTACAGCTTTGCCCTGTTTTCAAGCATCTATATCCTCTCACCTTTTAACCCATACTGATTTGGTTTATCTTTCCATTTTGTCTAGTTTTTGTCCTCTTTCCCTCCTGTTCCCTGCACCTCCCCCAAGAGGAGAGCAGGCTCCTATAATTGATGGGGAGAAAAGAAAGAAAAAAAAAAAAACAACAAACCATGCAGCCTACACCGCTAAAGTGTGAGATCAGGTTAGGATTTCCCGGCCTTGGAGGGACAAGTCCAGTATTTCTAGGCTTAACTTTCAAGGCTTTAATCGTAACCATGAACATCCCATCAACTTTTTGATAATCTCTTGCTTGGATTAAGACAGATTTTCCTAAAATTGGACAAATGCAACTTTTAACCACTTTTTAAATCAATGTATTTATATAAATTGTCCATTATCCCTTTGTTTTTCACATTCTCATGTATCTATATTAGAAAGATTTATCCCACTCTACCATTTCTCTCAACCCCATTTCCATCTCCAGACAACATCCCGGTCAAAAAAATGGCTGATACAAAATGGAAAGGATTGCGGACCTCTCTATGACATCTGTTAAAACCTTTTTTGACATTTCGTATATTAACCTCTGCAACACAGTGTTTTGATCCCAACAGGAACTGGGTGGCTTGGAGAGACTCTGGCTCTGTAATTATAGGCCTCCTGAAGTAAATTATAGCTATTTGTGTCTCGTTCCTCCCATCTGGACCACCCAGGCAGTCGATCTTCTCCCCTGCTATCCTTCTCGCCTCACTCCTCAGCCCCAGGTCCGGCCTCATAACACCCAATCTCTGCAAAGTGTCACACTGACCCTCATAGTTGCTGCTTAAATCAGCTCGGCTCTTCTTTTTTTTTCTTCTCTTTTTTGTTACCTTTCCTCGTTTCTCTCATACCCCCCTTTCCCTCTTTCTGAAGTTCTTGGTCTCCTTCTCACTCTTTCTCACTCTACCCCCTACTCCCCCTCTCTACTCAGCCTCTGTTTCTAACAACCTTAAAGAGACAGTTCCCAGAAATGTTCCCACCCTGGGAAGAAAGCTCTTTCGAGTGTGGAAACACATGAGAAGATGCAAGATGCAAAGAAACAAGACTTTATTTAACAGGAAAATAAAATAAGGATTAAAAACACATCTTTAGGTCAGCAGTTTTTTTAAAGAGCCTTATAAATATGAGGCAAGCATGTCGAGAGAACAATGAGCTTGTTTACCAGTTTCACTGCAAAAGATGCTTTTAGAGCAATTGATGCATTCATTATGAGCCTCAGCAAGGTTTCATGGCCTTCTGTTGGCAAATAGTGTTTTAGTACAGATGCCTTCACGTAACTCAGACATTTCCTCTCCACTTGACCCTTCGTCCTAAAGGCAACACACCAAGAAATCCCTAAATCAGTGTGGCTGATCACACCTGAGGGGATGCCAACTCCACCTTTATACACTGCTGATTCTGCTTTCCTGTAGACATCTTAAAGGGCTTGTCCCAGTTACATATCCTGTCAGATCAGACTGGGCCACCTTCAAACTTCAGTGTGGTAGATTAGATGGATTAGGGGGCCCCTGAAAGGCCCCACGCTGCTAGGGAGGAAGATCCAAAATGAAGAAGGCTTAAAGAGACATATAGGCTTTCATTTGATATGTTGTTGCTGTTTTTGCCTCATTTATTAAACGTGTCAATCAGATATTGAGTTTCTCTTTGATTTGAAGTAAAACATTTGAGAGCAAACCAGTTTTGACCAACATAAAATTATCTTTTGTGTTCTAATAAAGTTAGAAATTGATTTCTTTGAACTTGAATACAGCATTCCTACACTCATTTGTCATATCTGTCCTACCAGAATCCAGACCGCGCATCTTGGAACACCAATGTACCATGGCATTCCCCCACCCAGGGCGCCTCCCAGCAGATGGGCTATTCCGCCATACAATCCTTCTGTACGGCTTCGCACTGAATGCAGACCTTTTGTCATGCAACCCTTCAATTTCTTTCAAATGTTTCCCAACAAACAGCAGAATGAAAAAGGTCCCTTTTCCCTCAAATGGACCAAAACTTTCCCAGCCCCGTAAAACAATGCCGGAACCGGCAGTGGGAGGTTGAGTCCTGGGGGGGTGAGAAAGAGGAGCGAGGGTGCTGCTGTCTTACCTATAGAAATACACTGTATCAGTTCTTGAGTCATTAAGGATACTGTTACCTTAGATGAGAAGCATATATAGTGCATTGAACTGAGAAAACAACATCTCTCATTTCTGCTTTTTGTAATTTCTCTGCTCCGCTTTTCACACCTGCCCTGCGGAAACTGTATCAACAGCCAAAACAACAGAAAAATCAGTTTCACTTACATTCTATTCAGATGTGCCAGTGGTGCTAGCCAGCACACATAAATTTCCATCACGGCTGGCATTAAGGCACTTGCCATTTCCATATGTATAGGCTTGCCTCTGCTAATTATGCTAATCATGGGCAGTGTTGGCCACAGTGAAAAATAGTCACATTAGACACTCCACTGACCGCTAATACTGCTTAATGTGTGGTTGAAACATACATTCATCCCAGCCTGAAAAGCAAAATTTTTCCACGTTGCTGGTCTCATTCAGATGAGAAATGAATTTATTGAGCCCAAGGAAGATTTCTTTTTTTTCCTCTCCTTCCAAAGTACCAAGAAAATGTCCAGTCTCTGTCTCTGTGGCCCTCGCCCTCTTTACTTCTAATACTTTAGTTGTGTAAAGACAGACGCAAATGGTGCAAACTCCAAGGTGACTGGTGTTGCTTTATACTGTGCAGACCAGAGACAAAGGGTTCTCTTCAGCAATAGGAAAAGGGGCGCCACACTATATTGATTGAGGTTTTATTATCCTGCATTCTTAGAAGATTGCATTGAGTGTTGCCAAGACTTGGCCGTCCAATGTCAAGTTTTAAGATTTCACCAAAACATTAGAAACGGCATAACAGTTTTGAAGCAGCATAATTTATCGACTTTTGCAGGATCCAAGTTGATTGCAGACTAAATGTTGTAAGACCAGTAATATTGCATTGTTGCAATTGACTTTGAGGATGGAACCTGAATCTAGATTCTAGTGGCAGGGATGCTAACACACTTGGACGGTGCTGGGGATTTTATGTGGATAGAAACAAAGGAGTGAGAAAAGTTTAGATGAATCCTACCTAATATTGTGAACATTTCACTAGCTAATGGATGTCATCAATTTTGTTGGGGTTTTTTTCAGCTTGAGAAAATGGTTGTGGAAAAATAAAGGCAGGTGAACATGTGTCTGTCATCTGCATATGTATATATTTCAGTTCAGAGTGTGTTTATTTGTTAGGGGGTGGTCCTGGTCGGTCTGTTGAAGCGTGTGTGCATGTGTGTTAGTGTTGGTGGATTGAGGCGGGGGTGTTGCTGAGAAAGAGAGTGGAATGAGGTAGTGTTGAATTGAAAGATGGAAGGAAGGGGGTGAAGTAAACATTTAGAAGTGACCCAGGTTGACTCTGGTCTTGTTTGTTCTCTCTACCAGTGAGGTCTTGGGCCCTGAACGCTGGGAGTTTATTTATCTAGCTGGGGCACCTCTGCGCACTATTCACCTCCAATAATGCCTCATAGAGCTCCCTTTCTCTGTCTGAACTGGGCCGCTGTGTGTACTCCAATGAATTATAGCATTTACCTGCCGCACGGCCCTGAGGTTTGTTTAGAGAAACAGCTCCAAACTCCCAAAAATGCCCATGTGTGCATTCACTCATTTGCGTAAACTCAGAAGTTTCTCACTAAACCAACCCTTTCTTTTGATTCTATTCAATCTAGTTCTTGATCTCCTCATATCCCCTCTAATTTCAGATCTAGCTAAAACAACCCTTTGGTCCCTGTGCATTCACATCCCTTTGGACTGTGCATGGTCTTTACCTCCCCCTCTTTCCACGCTGACTTTTTATGGGACATGTGGTGCGGCTGCAGGGCCCTGTCTCGCTGCATTCATATTTGGACAGCTTGAGTCTGTGTATATGTCTGTCATGCCTCACTCGAATCCCGCCAAGAAAGATGAGTTTAGTTGATGTCAGAGTAAACACCGCCTATTTTACGTGCAACCCATTTCTTTTTTTTGTAACCCCCCCCTTTTCCAAACAAGCTTTTGAAACAGGGCATTGGAAAATAAGAATAATAAGCGAAAAAAGCAAGTATCTAAACAAAGAAGAAAGCACCATATTCTGGTCAACCTTCAGGCAAAAGAAAGCAAACAATGTAGTGGGACTTTGTTGGGAAAGAAAGAAACGCAGGAGACATTCTCACACTTGATGTTTGCTTAACTGCGTCAGGAAAAAAAAAATGCTGCAAAAAAGAGTGGAAAAAGTGTGAGCAAGCCATAAACCTTCCGCCCTGCTCCTGCCCCAATCCTCCTATTGTCTCTACTCATCCCTGTCTTCTTCCTGCACCTCATTTTATGATCTTTCCTTTCTACTTGTGAACAATAAAGACTGTTGACCAGGTCAGAGCATTAGCTCAAACCAACCAGCATAAAAGTGGTAGCTGAGTTCAAAGTTTAAACCTCGGAAATACAACGTTCAAGGAGCCAGGGGTCAGCATCGGACAGTCTTCGAATACCGCCATGTTGGGTTTTGTTTCAAATATATTAAAGGGCCAAAATCAGATACTATTTAGTGGATCTATGCTTTGATGCATCAATCCTTGACTTTCTTTTAATTTCAAAGTTAAAAAACACCAAATACCATGGTGACGATTTGTTTAAGTGTATTAGTAATTTGAAAAAATAAACCAGACTTGGTTGTTCAAGCAAAGAGAATCTGTCAGGAGAATTTCGACCTGGGCATCTTTGATCTAAGATGTTAAACAAGGTTTGATGGACTTTCTTCATAATGTTACAGCAAACTCAGACCTTGCCAGACAAAGGTCTTAATCCCTCTGTTAGACTAAACACCCTGATGCTGCAGCTTTTACATCTCAGCTACATAGGTGTGAGGCTGAAAATTGACCCTGCGAGCTGCATGTCCACATTGCAGACACATGAGAATGCTGGAGTCAGAGCGCAACAACTAAAGCGACTAACACGAAGAAGATTTAAACTTTTTTTGGTTTCTGTCACATCCCTATGTCTAGTCCTCCTTTGACTAATGCTGCTGTGCTTCACGGTTTGGTGACCTGTAGAAAGGAGGAAGCAGTTAAAAAAAGCCCCGGTGGCCTGACTTTACAGAGCAGGTAGAAATATAAACAGACGCAGTCGCAGTCAAAACGAAGACAGGAAGACGTACAGACAGGAACATAGCCAGAAAACTGAGCTAAAAAACTTCAAATGTGGGAAGGAAGAGAAGTTTGCATGTGTGTAAAAATGTAATATTTCAAAAAAACATCAATGTATCTCTCACACATCCAGAGAGCTAACACTATTAGTGTTATTTCCTAACTAGTTTGAACAAATTAGGTACACTGTAAGAAAACATGGACTCTCCTTTCAGTTGCAACACAGCAAGCATCATTAAAACCCACTCAAAAGCACAGAACAATATTTTGAGTCCCTTCATTTGAAATCTGCAGTTTTATTTGTGAACATCTCACCCCCCCTCTAAACCCCTTCATGTTTTCTGGCTTACATACAATAGAGCATGAGTGTGCGCTGCTCCATGTTTGTGTGTGTGTGGAAGAGAAACAGAGAGAACTAACCTCTCCTTGTTACCGAACCACTTTACTCTCCATTGAGGCCCTAGCAGCTTTGTCAATGGGCTATTGGTGGAAACAAGGCAGGCAGAAACTTTAGAAACATGGCCACAGCCTCTTAAAGGCACAGCGCTCCCTTTCAGCAGCGGTACCCCCCTTCCCCTACTCCTATCCTGGTTCAGCTCTCTGAATCCTGCAGCAAAAACAACTGGCACACAAACATCTAAACATCTCCTTCAAGGGGGCAGCTCGGCCAATTAGCCACAGAGGTAATCCCAAAGATTTACAATAACCAAAGGAATGAAGAAACAGTGGCAGATCTTGCTATTATTGATGTTTTTCTCCCAAAAAATTGACACCTTTAGTCCACCATAATAATTTCACCTAATTTTAACAAAGAGTGTTTCTTTCAAAGTGTGCCCCAGAGGAGCTTATTCAAATTCCTGTGCAAGTCAAGCGTACGGGCCTCCCAACACTCTTCAGCCGACACCAAGCAGTGTGCGGGGGGACTCCTCAGACACCTCCGTGCCGGGCCCTGTGGGAGCAGCCTGTTCCTGTCCTCCAGCGACATGGTGGGCTTAAACCCTATAGAGTCTGTTTATATTCACCAACTGCTGTGGCGCTTTTAGAGCGTGCAAAACAGGTGGGTAAACTTCAGCTGCATTCACTTATATTTTTTTTCTTGCAAGGAGGAGAGAAGGAGGAGGGAGGAGAGAGGAGGAGAAGGGAGGGGGGTTCAGGGAGGTGGTGCCTGCTTGCCTCTTGTTGAATGGAATCCAAGAATAGTTAGGGACCACACAGGGAGCTGGAAAGGGGGGGTGGGGGTGTAAGGGTGGGGGGGGAGGGGTCACAGCCCTCAAAGATGGCTAACCATTCACACAGTCCCATCTGCTGCAGGGATCAGGCCCGGCACAGAAAGCCTGAGGGTTTAAAAGGAATTTGGCCAGTGTGAAAAACCAAATGAGGCAGACTTTGCCTCTGAAAAAAACTGGCTTATATCTAAAAAACCAAAAGTTTAGAGATGGATAAAAATTAGAGGGTCAATGCCGAGGCTTTCATGCTATCTAAATGAAAGTATGTTACTGCATGACAGAGGAAGCAGAAAGCATTTTAAAAGCCAAGATGTCACTGTTATGTATGCAGGGAAAGCTGTACCAATACACTTTGACAAGTGGTCAAATAAACAGTGGGTCTTATGGTATAAAACAATCTACAAAACAACTATACACACTGGAGTACTAACAATACATATCTACAATATAAACCGGTAGAAATTTGTGAAAAATAAGCTTTCATTTTTCAAAAAACTTCAACTTTTGCTCCAACCAATCCAACTACACACACTTGCAGCTCTGTCATCAAATCATTTCAGTATAAGGTTGACTCTATGTTCACAATTATTGCTCCAGCTGCTGTAATTGTCCTTAAAACTAATGTTAATGGAAGCATTGGATGTGTCATGCAGTTAAAGTCCAAAACAGCAGCTGTGGAACCTGAACCCAACAAATAAAAGCACATCCACATCCGTTGCTCCTTAATGCAACTACATCCAGCACCCTCTCTAAAGTAGGAGATCTGTTGAAACTCACCTTCCACCCACAGCTGCTCGATGTTGGTTTCGATGGCTGCCACCCGGAGTCCCACAGACAGAGCCCCGAACACCAAGAGTCCGATAAAGAGGACCTTCCCGCAGTGCCTCTGGATGCGGCAGCCCAGAGAGAACAGGAAGGCCTGGAACCTCGCCCGGATCCACAGAGGAGCTTTCTGACCTACTGCCTTTCCCTGGAAGTCAGGCATGTTCAGAGGGGTTAAAAAAAGGGACATTATTATCAAGTAATATGCAGGCAAAATAAAACATCATACAATGAATGCATCTAAAAGCAGGATTTGACATGAAAACTTCATGCAGGATAATGATTCTTGTTTTGTTTTTTAATCCATATAAAGCAGCTTTTGGTTGATTTTCAAGGTACATACTGACTTTTTGGATTAAAATAGCACTGTTTTAGAATTTATTTCATTAGCCTACATTATAAACTCTATCTGAATCTAACTGGCTACATATTACTAAACTGTAGAGATAGTTGTGTTTCTAAAATATAGAAAAGCACAGTAAAATACTGGATTTGTGAATATCAGAGAGCATTTCTTCCTTTTTTTATTCTTAAACGGGTATCTATGTGCCTGTGTGCAAACTGACAGAGCAGCAGTTTACAAATAGGCTCCCAGCTCATCTTTTTTTTATGCTTTTCAACACTTTATCCCCAACAGTTTAACTTAAATCAGGTTCAATCCGCCTCGGTGTGGGAGCCATTAGTTAAAAATGTCACTGCTGCTGCTGTTTGTTGCAGAGGGACATAGCTTTCTGGTGTTGTGGTTTCTCTCAGCGGTGCTGAAACACGTCCAAGCATCCGGGCGGTCCAGAGATGCTTTGTCAGATCAAACTCAATCAGTGAATTCCTCTACAGGACCCACCACATTTCCAAACAGACCCGGGGCCAGTGCGCTGCTCTCCGCTGGCGCGCACAGAGCCCAGGAAAGCACGAACTGCACGGCTGCAAAACACTGATTGGTCTGAGGGACAAGCATGAATGAAACTCTGCCTGTTCATTCAAACAACTCTTATCTCATTAGTGAAACACTAAAAAGCATTTTATTTGCTCCAATCCTGGGGTTCTGGTGGGATCATCACTGTGCTTCACGCACGTAATATCAAATCGCGCACAAAATGGAAACTAAATTACGCTTCATTCACATTTCCCGACTTGATTGAAAGAAAATCCAACATAGATTTTAAAAAAAATGCATCACCTTTGAGATCTGTTTAAGTGCGAAAGCGGCGTGACAATAGCTGGGTCTGCGCTGCAGGTCTGGGTGCGCAGGCGGAGGGGAGCGCATATAACTTGGGGGTAAATCTCCAAAGACGCCGGACCCTGAGACCCCGCGATCCGAGGCCATAGTCCAACAAGGGTGTTAGGAGCGATGCGGAGCGATGCGGAGGGGAATCGATGCTTGGAGTTCAGAAAACACGGCTGTAATCCAACATAGACGTGGAGCGCATCCAGCGCTACCGGCGACAAACTCGCTCTTCTACTCTTCCGCGGAGCCAAACAAGTCTCCAAACTCCATCCCGACATTATGCGCCGAAATCCGTATAGATCCTTCAGTCTTCATTCGTCCCGAGAGTTGGTGAAACTGCGTCTCAGAGGGGAGCCGTAGTATCTGTGGTAGAAGGAGGAGGAGTAGTAGTAGAAAGCCTAACAGTCTGCAGTCCGTCCGTGTCAAGTCTAACTCCGATTAACATTTGGAGAAGTTCGCCTCTCGGCAAATCCTGAAAAGGGAGGTTTGATGGAAAAGTGCTCCGACTCCCATTGGCCAAGGAAGAGGCAAATTACTTTGCAAACATCGCCTATTATTAGCTGCTAAGCAACAGCTCACCAAAGTGGAGAGAGAGGGGGACCACCCAGGCTGCTGCTGCCTGGCCTGGAGGGAGGAGGGAAGAAGGGGGAGGCAGGCAGGGAGGGAGAGAGGAACTCTTTCAATAAACTCTGCACGCACTCACGCGCGCTTTTCTCACGCGCACGACCCCCGTGCACATCGCCTACCCGTTTTCTCTCAGTGGCCTTCCACTTTGCACATAATTGATGCAACACCACCGAGCATGTACAAAAAAAAAAAAAAAAAAAAAACAAGTTCTCAGTTCTGCTGCTTGATCGGCGCAGGCCAATCAGTGAGAGAAGAAAAGTTAATTCAGCTTTTCAGACTGGAATGTAAACATATGATTCCTATTTCCCCCCACAACCTTTTTTTTCTGTGTGGGAATTGCAGATCTTTTAACACTCTTCATATCACTGTAACATATCTCATGTTTGAAAAGGCTGGGGAGCCTCTGATTTTGAAGGTTTTAGTCAGATCTGCTGGGGCAGATTGTACTATTGCATTTAAAGACCAGCATATTTAGAGTGTTTATTTGTGGTTTAGAGTACACTGTTTTAAAGGGTATTTAAAGAAAAAAACTTAATAAAACTTCATGTGGATAGTGAAATCTTTGCCCACTCAAGATTAGTCCAGTTGGATGAAGAGCAACATCATATCTTGCCAAAAATTCTCTTCTGAGCCATTCTAATAAGTAAAGATAACTTTGACCTGACCTTTTTAATGGTTCTGGTTTTGTCATACAAGAAGGTAAACCCAGAAGTCTAGTTGTAAAAAAAAGAATGGGGATGGTGGAATTTTCTTTTTTTTTTCTCGAAATGTAGCCTAATTAATATAGTGTATTAACCTAAAGCAAAATGCATGGTTTGGTTGTTACATGTTACGCCGGTCACTGACCTTGACCAAGGCACCTTACAGTAGAACTGCAGTCAGTCCCTGGACTGGCATGGCAATCACTGCCCCTACATAGTTGGGGACAAATGCAGAGGACAAATTTCCCACTGGGATCAGCTTCATAGTCATGGTAGGTCACTTCTTTGAGTTTATTTATTTTGCTCAGGCTACTTATGAGTAGTGTTGCGCCGATCCCATTTTTTGGCCCCGATACCGATAACCGATACCTGGCTGTGCAGTATCGGCCGATACCGATACCATAATAATGTAAAATAATTGCCATCATGGCTTTGTCAAGCTGCTCCCTACCTTTGTGAAGCAGGAAAAAATCTAATACAAAGTGAATCCAGTAGAACTTTTTATTGCCTACGAGGAGTGGGTTACAATAGTTGAATAAACTTATGGCTCTCAAAATGGTATCGGTGCCCTATTTGTTGGTACTTGCCGATACCGATACCACCATTTTAGGGCAGTATCGGGGCCCCGTCCAATACTGGTATCGGTATCGGTGCAACACTACTTATGAGCCCCCATCCCACCAAATGTTGAAAGGGCAATATTATTGCCATTACTGTTAATATATATTAAAAAGTTATAGACATTCAGTGATAACAATGTCACAGGAGATTGTACGTGATGGTCCTTTAGTGTAATCTCAGTCTCAACTGAGAGCATTGTAACCAACAGAGATTGCTGCAGACTGTTTATGATTTATGTATAGTTAATAGTTAAATGTTTCAACTGATTCCCATTCCTGAGCCGTAGACCTTTGCTACCCCCCCCCCCCCCCCCCCCCCCCCCCCCCCCCCCAGATTTACCATTGGTGTCTTTGGTCTCTGATTATGATTTCCCTGTCTGTGCCCCTTTGTTAGACAGTGTACTGAACAGTGCTTGAGAGATGTTCAAATCTTGAGGCATGTTTTGTTTTAGTTCTTATACGTGACTCCTAAATTGAATCGGTTGGACTATATTTTATTGATGATTATAAATCTAAATTAGGCTCTTTGCAAATTCACATTTTTCAAACGTATTCAAAGAAATAACTCCATGTTTGATTTTTTTTTTGTTGTACTTTACAGTTAAGTGTTAATTTGTAAAAAAAAATAAATAGGAAATCCCATGGAGACTAAAGTTTGTGGTTTTAATTTAACAAAATGTAAACATCTAATTGGTATCATTAGATCATTTGCACCAGTGATGGTTACTTCATATTTTCAAGGCCAAAATCTTCTAAAAGTAGGCTCTATACATTCAAGAAAATGTAACAATTTAGTCGCGTAAAGATACCACAAAAAATAAGGAGAAGTTATGGATAGGGATTATACTGAAGGAATTGTTCACATACAAATACTTTTTGTCAACACCTTGGTGCTGACTGGTTCAGTGTGAAAGCCTTATCTCTCTGCAGCTTCCACATAAGAAAGAAAGAAAGAAAGAAAGAAAGAAAGAAAGAAAGAAAGAAAGAAAGAAAGAAAGAAAGAAAGAAAGAAAGAAAGAAAGAAAGAAAGAAAGAAAGAAAGAGTATTCAACACAATGTCAAATTAACACATTTATAAATAAAAGTTCAGAATCGTTTACAGTAAATAAGACACCTTCATAATCCCAAATTTAACAAAAAATATTTAGTTCATCCACTTTTAAATTATATTTATATTCTAACATTACTTGCTTGCTCTACCCATACAAAGTTTTACACAATCAGTATTCTGTTCATTGTTAATTTTAAATTTACTACTACGCTTTGCTTGACAGAGAAAAAGAGAGAAAGAAGAGCAGTAGAAAACCTGACTTTATATTTAGTGCTTTGCTACTATAAGCCCCTGTTGGCCCCACTTATGACTGTATGGGGGTGAAGAACAAACATTATACCCGATTACAGTCCTTCCCTACCTAAACACCATTCGGAGTCAGTGTGTGGAACATTTGTCAGGTGGCTGGAGCTAATTTGAGGCCTTTTAGGTGCCTGTAAAACAATCTGACGCTAAAGTAAGCAATTTGTTGCATACAGGTGATAGGTGTGAGACGTTTGCAGGGTTTTTCTGCAGCAGCGATGAGACTGCATGCAGTTTGGATGTCAAGGTTTGATGTTGAGCAGCTAGTTACGTCATCACAGTTTACATAACGCCTGGATGGAAAACCTGCTAAATTAAATCACAAAGGTTTTGGTGTTGTACAACATATGGAAACGGGAGAAGATCGATCTTAGAAAACACAATAAAAATTTTGCCTTCTCAATTTTCAAGATACACATTTTTTACATCTTGATGTTAAGACTGGTTGTAAAAATCTGTTTATTGTAATTTGGAAATGCCTAAAAATTTGTTAAAATAATTTTTTATTGTATGAGGGATTATATAAAATTATGATAAATAACTTCTCACCAAACAGCATTTCATGACTGACTCAAATTTGAATTATTGCACAGTAATTTAGATTAAACTGGAGAGAATGTTATTAGATCTGAAAAAACTGCCACTGGACTGGATGATGACGTTCATAATCATCCCCCGTCAGATCATTATAGTCACTAACCTGTGTTTCTCTCTTGCAGAGGTTCCTGCCTTAGATGCCCTGGTTGCTGTAACTGCAGATCAGTTTTTTTAATAAACACTTTTTGAGTAATCCCACTGTCTGTCTTGCCTTGAATACTGGGTCCACTGTTCTGAGATTTGACACTTGCAGCATTTATTAGAAACTTGATGTAGCTTTTTGAAAGAATAGAGTAGGAGATTGATAGATAGATTGGTGCGGTTGCTGCTATAAACAGATGCTACAGTGGTCGGTTGAGGTGAAGAGAAAGCTGAGCCAAAAGGCAAAACTCTTGACACATCCGTTGGACCACATCCCTACCTTAACTATAGGCATGAAATATGGATCATGACTGAAAGATAGAGATCTTGAATATAAGCAGCTGAAATGAGCCTTCTCCACAGGGTGGCTGGGCATTCCCTTAGAGATAGGGTGAGGAGCTCAGTCATTGGGGAGACGTTCAGGGTAGAGCTGCTTCTCTTGGTGATCGAGAGGATTGAGCTGAGGTGGCTCGGATATCTTTTTCTGATGCTCTATGGATACTTCCCTTGGGAGGTATCCCAGCAGGAGGGGGCCAAGGGGATCCCCCAGGACACTATTTTTCTCATGTGGCCTTGGACGCTTCTAGCTTCCCCCAGCAGAGCTGGAGGAGGCGTCTGGGTAAAAAGAATTCAGAGAGTCTCTGCTGAGGCTGCTGCCCCCTGGGTTCCTCTTAATGCAGGACTCTTAATGCTGGGTGGAGTGTATCAGCACTTCCAGCAAGATAAATGCATTGAAGCTATGGACTGTCCCACCCATTCCCCAGACTTGAATCTGATTGAGCACATTTGGGACATCTCCATCCATCCACCAATGTCCCGTTGCACCACAGACTGTCCAGGAGTTAACGGATGCTTTAGTCCAGATCTGGGAGGAGATCCCTCAGGATCATCCACCACCTCATCAGGAGCTGTCCAGGCGTTGTAGGGAGGTCAAACAGGCATATGAAGGCCACATACAATACTGAGCCTGATTTTCACCTGTTTTAAAGACATTACATCAAAGTTGGATCAGCCAGAGGTGTGTTTCTCCACTGTAATTTTGTGTGTGACTCCCAGGCCTCTATTGATTAATACATTTGATTTCCATAATGATTTGTGTGGGATTTTGTTTTCAGTATATCCAATTTTGTATTCATTGAGAATGTTTCATTCATTCCGATCCAGAGTGTGTTATTTAAGTGTCCCCTTTATTTTTTTGAGCAGTGTAAATCTTTATGCAGGAATGGACATTTTGTTAATTGTCCTGTTGTAGGCTGTCATTAAAGTTAAACTCAATGTTGAAGGGTGACTTAGCAAAGCTGGACAAAAAGAAACATATACTATTATGACATCATTCTTTCTTCGATTAGTTTAAAATTCTTAATCATCAATAACAAGTGTCATTAAATCAAGTGACATTTATTTTAACTGTTGTTGAAATTTCTTAATGAAAGTTGCAGTAATAATGCTGAATTTAATGAAAAGATATGTTTGCTACACAACAGCTCTCTGAAGTCTTTCTCTCCTACACAACTTTTTCACGCACACATCTTCATCTATAGACTCATTGGAATTTCCAGCGTGGCACTGCCCAGTCTGTTTCGTTGCTGTACTGGAGCTGGTTCTCTTGGATTGGGTTGGGTCAGGTTGAATGGTAGAAGCAAACAGGCAGCTGGAAATGGGAGCTAATGTGGAATGTGAGGAATTGGGTTGTGTGGTAAGGGGCCCCTTCAAGCCTAACAAACTCAGGGAGGTCCAAGGCCTGGTCTAGAGGCCTTGGATAAATAAACCATGGGAGATGACCATGCACTGCGTAGATATCTGCCATCACACCTCCCTAGCCTCCAAACACAAACCCCTTGATCCCCTTTTCACCTCTCCACATCCTTTGTCCCGTGTGTTCTCTCTCCCTCTCCCAACTTCCTCTGTTTATCCCAGCTTCATTCTCTTCTTCTTTAATCCTAATTTTACACCTTAGAGCTTTTAAACTTTTCCGATCTCTCTATGTTTCTTTCTTATTATTTACTCCTGTAATTCTGTTATCCCATATACCTCCTTATCATCTCTAACCCTAGATTTAATACTTCCCCAGTTACTCCATTCAAACTCTCATCCATGCTTCAATTTCTGTCTGTTGTGGGTTTTGTATTAACTAAAGGCAACGTTAAAGGATGCTTCGGCCCTCACTAATTGTCAGGCCAGGGAAATGTTTTTTTTTTTTTTTTTTTTTTACACAGAACCAGGAATATTTCACACCTTTAGTTCTTGATCATTTGAGAAAAAACTAAGTGAAAAAAGATTTTCCATTTAAAAAACTTAAAATCAAGCGAAGCTGATGCTGTTGTGACACAGAACCCATATCCACAAAGAAGAAAGGATATTTAACAAAAACTGAATAACATACCTGTAATCAAAACTGCCATGAAGAGGAGTTTTACATTGATTACATTTTCAAAAGCTTATTTAAGACATTCAAAACAAAATAATTTTAAAAGTGACCCATTTATGGGGCTAATAGTGTCAAAGATGTTGCAGAGACTATAAAAAGGAAAACTTATCTCACCTATATTGTTGTTTTCTGGTTTAACCTATTATTACACTAAACTGAGACTTAAATAAAATGAAAGGTTGGTAAAAGAAACAACACCAGGAAACAAATAACTGAAAACCTAAAAATAAAGTACCGGTACATAGAATAATTTAGTAAGATATTAAAAAAAATTAAAAACTAGATAAGAGCACATAAAAATCTAATTTAATTTACCCCTTTTCTCTACAATTACTGTACCTCGTGGACAGTTAAGCAACATAAATGTCCTTAAGTCAATTTGTTACTAATATGGCTTTATCACTGGAGTCATTGTACCTCACTATGACCCATTTGACCTTAAAATCTCTTGTTGATTGCTTTGATAAATTATATAATATTGATTATTTTGGAGGGGAAAAAAACCCTGAGAAAAATTCAGAACATATTGCTTCCCCTCCATTCTTTATATATAGGGTGAATGGTGTTTTCAGACTGTTTCAACAGCTTCATGATTATGCTATTTAGATTTTACAGATGTATTGAAAAAAAAAAAAACAATTAAGAACCAATTAGGAATACATCAAAATATGTTTTTATAACCAGGGCTTTAGACGAGCTGAATAAGTAGCACTGTATATACTTGAGCTGTATGTAGTGGTACCACAAAGAATATTAAAAAGTAAAGTAATATGTATCTTAAAATTGTAACTGTAACTTTCTATTAACCAGCAGGAAGGGCTGAAGGCTACAGATGTTGGGTTCTGCTTCACTCGTCAGTTAAACTTTAACATTTGGAAACCAGTAGATCAGCAAATTGATGCAAGTTCAGGAGTTGCAAAATTTTTCCATACCACAGGCCCGTAAATAATATTCCCTTTGCAAACCCACAGAAAATGCTACCAAATATGCATAGAAAAGAAAACTTAGAAAAATCATTTTTTTTTAACTTATTCTTTTTTTTATTAAACATTTTTTTTATCCTTTAGTCCCTTTATCTTTTACCAAGTTTTTGTAGCAGAGGTTTTCATCTTAATATCATATATGATAATAGGTATATAAAAGCCTATTTATTTATATGGCCGTATAAGGCAGCCATATTGGATTTTGGATTTTGAGGTTAGAGTTGAAAAACTGCTTTTTTTTTTTTTTTTTTGCTTGCACTGGAGATTTTCAGGGAGATCAATTAACTAAAAAAAACTAGAAATTTACATTTTCATGATGAAATGAATAATTCCTTCATAAATTTCTGTGTTGGAAAAGATGCTGATGTATATCTATTCCAACAAAAAAAAAAAGAAGAAAAAAAACAAATTAGCTGTAATCCTCTTAATTATATCAGAAATCAGTCATGAAGCAAAGAGAACCTTGACAAGGTAATTTTATGCAGGTCTGATTCTGACCGTAAAATCTTCTTATAAGATTACCCTTCCAAAATATTTACCTGTGAGACCACAGGCATCAAATAAAATCTTCAGTCAAATGAAAAAAGGCAAGAAATAAAAGGAAAGCGCAGCTTAGCAGTAGAGGGAGTTACTCTGCACTGACATCCTCCCTCAGACTCAGAAGCAGAGCTGAAGCTGCCACCCACGGTCTCACACAAGATTAATTATGATAATGCATTTCTTTACCCCTTTGTCATCGTAATGAATGGTTCCCTTTTTGGGGCAAAACACACAGAACACAGAAAGAGACAGAGAAACACACTTTCTTTAAGTCTTTGTTTAGGACGGTTGTAACAGTGGTATTGTCAGTTGCAACTGGCAGGTGGTAATGCAAACTTTGGACCTGCGGATTTCAAAGAAAGGGCAGGGCTTCACAGGCAAAACTATCTATCTATCTATCTATCTATCTATCTATCTATCTATCTATCTATCTATCTATCTATCTATCTATCTATCTATCTATCTATCTATCTATCTATCTATCTATCTATCTATCTATCTATCTATCTATCTATCTATCTATCTATCTATCTATCTATCTATCTATCTATCTATGCATTGAAAAAATAGCAGCTAATGTACAAATCTAGACAAAGAGGGTGGATTTCATATAATTCAAAACAACTTCTGCCTTTGGAGTTCCAACTCAACACTTGTGCTAATCAGATTAGAAAGAGATAAGAACCTCGTGGGTGTAGAGCAGGTCAATCTTTGGCGTCTTACTGCAGCTTCACATCAAAAGGCTTGATTCCAATCAAACAGAGCCTCAATGCTGACATAATTAGAACAGAGGGACACAGCAATATCTGATTTAGTAAGTTTCCGAGGCCTTTCAATTGAGGTTGTTATCTCCATGCATTCTCTTTGTTGGCCAAGTAACATAAGCAAGTTAAGTTTGTGAAAAGAGCGTCAGTGTGTGTGTGTGTGTGTGTGAGTGCATTCAGAAGTTTAGGTTGGAGATGGGGTGGGTGAAGGCCAGTGAAGCAGGAGGATGTTAGCATCTTGAAAGGTAGTGTGTGGAAAAAAAAAAAAGAGGGTGGGAGGAAATTCATTTGTGGTCCAAGAACACAGAAGACAAATTGAGGAAGTGTTGTGCTAATGTGTAGGGGTCAGCAGCAAACACACGCAGGTTTCTGACTGGCTACTACTTGGGTGGCCTGCTCGCTCGTTCGCTCTGTGTGAGCGTGTCTCTTGCTCACCCACCATCAACCCTCAAGCAATGAAACCACCCATGTACTTAGGCATCAACCCCCCACCACAAACCCCCAATACCAGAACTCCAACCCCACCCTGCCTCTCTTCAAATCTGTGGATATCTGTGAGTTACAAATGCGTCTCCTTTCATCCTTCCACTGTGTCTGTCTTGCTCTGAGCTTCTTTCTTCTATATTTCTGGACGTAAAGGAAATCATCAGGCTGGATTTCCTACATTTAACAAATGACGCAGCGTCTCCTTACAGTCTCCGAAGTTCCTGGGAACTGACAATCTCATATTTCTAGTTCACTTTCTGCTTGAAATGGTTTGGTTGAGCTCAGTTGCACCTTCTCACCAGTGAAGAAGAGCTTGTTCAGAACATTTAACAGCTCTAATATTTCGAAATAAATGTCTGATAATGATATCTCTATCAACCTTGGGTCTTTCTGTTGCCTCTTTGTAGACCAGGTTTGTAAAATAGGTTCTGTTCATCTTCCAAGGCTTTACCAAGCTTAACGAGCAACATTAGCAGACTTTATTTTGGATGCTTTTTTATTTAAACAGCTGTAGGAAGTAGTTTCTGTAAAAAGCAACTGCACAAGGCAATGTTGGATAACATAAAGTCGACCTCTGTTGCTCTCAGCCAGTAGAAACAGCAGCGATTCCTCCTTAAACAGGGTCCAGCCACGTCATAGATGACGTGCTTCCTCAAACTACAAAACTACCAGGATCTTCTCAACCACCTATTTCTGCTTTTTTTATAGGATTGATTCTGAAAGCAGCTAATGTAACTTGATTTGATTGACCATCATATGTAGTAAACAGTGTATTTTAAAGAAACTGGTTTGCAGATTAGCAACATTTTTTGTACATTTAAGGAGAGGCTCCTGCAAAGCTCTGATAACTGAGGTGTCTGCAGCCCCGGCCCATCAACCCACCACTACCATGCTGGACTGTTAGCATGATGTTCTTTTTTTTTTTTTTTTTTATAAGCTGATTCAGTTTTACAACAGATGTCATAGGAAGCTCATCTGCTTAAAAAAAAACCTAAAGTTTTAAAGATCCTCAATGTGTTGTTTTTAAGCAGTGTACCTTTGGGCTCCTTTTGGTCAGCAGGAGCGTGATGAGGTCTTGCAGAAGCAGAGATATCAAAATTGAGACCACAGCGCTTTCAAGATTCTCTATTAAGACAGCCGTCTGCACAGCTTACTGACAAAAACTGACAAACTAGTCTTGTGATAGTCTTTTGTTTGTCAGGTACTTCATTTGGGATTTCCCTATGTGCCTTTCTTGATGTATCACGGGCATCTGCTTTTTTAATGATTGATTGTTATTAATACAATCTATATTTGCAGTAAATTTAGTATTATCTGATTGCTCCATAAGTCGATTTTATTTGTATTGTACATTTGCATTGACCAGTAAAGTTAATTATCCTATAGAGGATATTCAATATCTATAAGAAGACTGGGTCCAGTGTTTTCTTTCCTTTTTTTTCTCCCTGTAACAATCTCCCCATGCAGCTTTCCTTATCAAATTCTGAAAAACAAGCAGGACTTTATTTTATTTTCATTCAGATGCAGGTACAGCAAAAACAACTACAAACAGTACAAATTTTAAAAGAAATGTGAAACAGTGAAGAAGAAAACTAAACTTCATTTCAATTCTGTTAGATTCAGTAGAACAGAACACAAATGTCCCCTCCCAGCTGTTCGGGTCTGCGGTTCCATTGTTTAATTTAAAGAAAACTGATAGAAATACATCACCAACCTTGAATCTTTCCTGTGAAAAACATAAATCCATAAAACATTCTGATGACCACCCATTACGCCCCCCCAACATGTATATTATACCCACTGGACTCCGACCTGATAAAAGTGTGTGCCTTCATTCTTTCCGTCTTATTGGCTCTGTAGTTTGCATGTGGGGGCGATGTTTTTGTCTTTCTGCACCTGCCATTTCTGGACAAAGTTGAAAATGTTGTTGCAATGACATCTGTTTCACATCCACCTTCATTCAGAGCTCTGTCCAACAGGAAACAACAGACGTCGTGTTTGTATGTGGCAAAGTATTTGTTACCTTAAAGGGGACAATGTAAGACCATATTCCCTAGAAAATACTACTTTGTGGGGACTTACAGATACTTGTAGGGACCAGCTGACTGCAGAACGGGGGGTTATAAGTATAGATTTTAAGATTGCTTATCAGGTTTACAGAATGGGTCTTCGAAATTTATTTAAGTTTCACTGATCATTCATGGGAAAAACACATTTCTGAAAAGTTAAGTCTGACAGCAGGAATTAAAGGGGGAAAAAAATCAACCTCATATTTTATATTTCTGAAATTTTAATGAGACAAGTATGTGCTTTGTATTTTGATGTGAAATAGTTTGATGGTGTTGAATTTCCAACAATAAAATGCAACGGCTCCACGTCCCCCCGACACACCACACAAGGGATGAAAGATCCCTGTCACAAATGGACCACTCCTTCAAAGCAGAATCAAACCAGACACACATATTGTAATAGAAATCTGATCTAGTTTTTGAAGTGCAGCTGCCTACGACATCAGACCGTCTGGATCCAGCACATCTGAAAGGATCGGCTATCGTCTCCTTTAAATCCGAAAGGTCTTATTTTTCTGTTTACTATTATTGTTTCATGCACAACATTAAAGGAGAGACAAAAAAAAAAAAAAATGCACTTGGAGCAAATAAAATCACATGTTTATGTTCTGGATGTCAACACAAGAAGTACAACTGCAAATATTTGCAAAGAACAATCGTTATAAAAAATGTTTTGTATGCTGCTCTGATCAGTAGTGAAATTAGTATACTTAATCATATAAATATGTCAGAATTCAACAAAGCTGAAGAAATAATAATTTATCTAGAAATCTGATCTACGTTAAAGTTCTGGAACTGAACCTATAGAGACATGGAGGTTAATATTTGAACCTGTACAATGGTGCGGTTTTACGATTTTACAGGTGTCTGTCGAGCAGGTAGGCCTCCACTACGCTTGGACTGCGTGGGGGTTTAGGCCTGGTGGTGTTGTACAGGAGGGACTTTATAGTCTTTGCACAAATATACAAACTTCTATACAAACACACCCAGCAGGGTAGCTCTCCTCATGTGGTCAAAGGGAGAGGTCAGAGAGGTGCATTGGTTAAAAAAAGAGAAAGTCACACCAGCTGACATAAAGAGACAAAGAAAATCCTAACCATTATTTTTGTGGCTTTAGGGTTCATGTAACAAATGTTTTCTGTTACTGATACATTTGTTCAAACCTGAGATGACTCCTAGTGAGTTTAAAAAAAACTGACATTGGCTTTGATGGAAAATCAGGCACAGTTACAGAGTTCAAAAGTTGGAAATGCGAGCCATAAAAAAAGGAGTTTTTCTTACCATAAAATCCACCAAAACATCAAAAAATACAAAAAAATCTGACATGTACTTACGGAGCAGTCTTCCAAAACAAGTGAATACTGAAGTTTTCTATTTATGGGATTTAAGCCACTTCAACAAGATGGACTCAATTCTGTGGCCTGACCCAGAAACCACATCGAGATTGGTTTCTGTCAAACGTGGGCACTGATTGTTTCTCTTCTTTCACCATTTCATATTCCTGCAGTTTTTGCCTTTCACAGCCAACCTTTTAGGGTTTAAAAAACTGTTTGTGGCAGCTGAAATATTAATCCTCTTCAGTATTTGATGATTTAAGGTAATTTTTGAAACTGAAAAGCCTGTATTGAAATATAGTTTTGCAAACCAGGTAATATTATCTGCCGTCACTAGTTTGCTTAACCAGCTTAAACTGCTGGTTTTATCAGGGCGCATCATTTTCATAATTCAGTGAACCACAGTCAGAGGAGACAACGTGGAATAATAAAAAAATAAAATAAATTAAACACAAGAGTTAATTTTTGATGTATTTGGTGAAAGTGTGCAGCACTCTGGTCAAATTTAGCTTTGTTATAATTAATTTGACATTTGATTGTTGACTCTAGGTTGGTTTTGTGAATTGGGTTGGATGATCAAGGTTTGAAGAAACAAGACATATTGGCAAATTTAAAGCTGATTCAGTAAATTAACAAACAGGGGACTAATAATGCACACAGTCTGGTACTGTATGTCCACTGCATGACGGTCACTAGCTTTGTCTCACAAAGTGGGGTAATATCGTAAGACAGTGTGGATCTGAAAGGACTACAGTCCATCTTCTCCAATGATAAATTCAGTAGGAAGTCTCTGATAATCTGTTCTCTCTGGGGGAAGTTATTGACCTCTTGGAGAAGAGTTTGGTTGCTAAATGGGGAGTAATGGGGCAGCAGGATCTCATTTTAGCATCTGTTGACATCGAATTTTCCGCTGATTACAAGCCTTTTTTCTTTACAGTAAGGAAGACAATCAGATCAACAAAAGATGTTTGGTAGCTGCAGAAAGGATTTGCAGTTTTTAATGGATGCAGCCCCAAAATAGAGCTGGGTTACAAAAATCGGCTGGAACATTTTTTAAGAAAAATCCAATGATGCACAAAATGTTTTTTTAATGCACAATTTTTCGAACCAAACTGGCAGGATGAATTGCAAATAGGAAAACTGAGGATAAGTGTAGATCTAAAAAACAAAAATAAATGTAGGACAAGTAGGGTGCTTATAAGGGGATGGGGGACAGACGTGGCTTTTTCAGCTGCTTCCTTTGTGACTAATTTTTACTGGACTGCTTAACATCGCACTCACCTTGCATTAAATTAGAAAACAAAGAAAAGTCTTTGTTTCGGCTTGGCTATATTTTCTTGAAACTTAGTCTCCAGAATACTTTGTATTAAAACTCTTTACCTGTTCAATTTTAAGAACATCAATCGTAACATGGTCATGATCTGTGGCAAACACTGCAGCTCTGATCTCTTTGCTTTTAGAAAAAGCCACCTGTATATATGCATTTTTTTCTGATTTGACCCTGTCAAATGGGGAATATTGCTGCAGTTTCTGGGACAACTAGAGAAATAAAAAATACAGGAGTGTCTCTCACAAATCGGGACATCTCATCACCCTAAATAAGAGTCTGACAGATATTTTTTTACTTGATTTGCATATTTTTGATTATTGTGAAAATGATTTAAAATTGTATTTTGCTGAATGTTTCCTGCTAAAGTAAACACAATATTTGCTTTCCTTTAATTTGGTAATTTTAGGCAGACTTTGAACCTTCTACATTTATTATTAGCCACTAAGACACGACACACTACAAACAATTTAATTACTTGCTAAGAAAATATCCAAAAAGATTTGGTCTCCCTCTTCAGGGTGACATCTTCTCAAAACTATCCAGTTTCGTTATGTTTGTTATTTTGCATTTTCTTGATGTCAGCTTTAGTTATTTTTCTTAAGGGACTTAAATCGAAGTTCTGTGAATGTGTAATACTTTTTTTTAAAGTTTAATCTTTTACCATATTTAACTTCTAAAATTCACTGCATACTAAGACTTGACTCTTATGCATATTTTCAGTCAAGCAGGCCTACATACACAACAGAAAGTAAAGGACAGTAAATCAGACATGCTGATATCCTTTCTTCCCATCTCCTTCCTACATGTCTGAGAAACTTCTAATCTGTAATTTAGGAGAAACTACACCAGTGGAATGCAATAAATCTTGCGATAGCAAGACGTTCAGTACGTGGAAGATGAGAAAATAAAGAAAAAGAAAAAAAGCATCAGGCTTGAGTCAGTTTCCTCCTGTGCTGGGCTAGTGAGTGTTCGTCAGGGTGGGGAGCCGGCGTTAACTGATACATGACCGAGCTGGGTGGTCTAAGGCCGACACATACACCATTTTTGTGTACAAATAAACTTAACCCCCCCCTCCTAACACACAGCATTGTGGTCACCCCCTCCCACTGCCTTTCCTCCCCATCTCTGCTGCTCACAGCTGCTCAGCGTGCGTGTGTAAACACCTTCACACACCGGGATGTCAGTGGGTGTGTGTGCGGTCTCACGCTCCTCCCTCTGAAACACTGTAAACAGAGTAACTGAGAACGATGGAGATGACAGCGATCTGATGAGGGAGTGGCTACAGGACGACCAAATCAGCAGGGTAATGTTGCTCCTTATTTGCTTATAAGATTATGCTGCCTTTTAAGTAGGGAGTGTTATGGTTTCATAGCAACAAAGATGTTAAGAAAAGAAGTTAAATAAAAAAAAAAAAAAAAAAAACACAAATCAGTGCAGTGAAGTGAACAAGTCTTTATTGGAACTTCATAAAAAAAAAAATCCCAAACTTTTAGACTGTCTGTCAGCTTCCAGGCTTCTGATTGGTCAGTCAGCTGTCTCAGTCTACCGTTGCTCCTTTTCATTAATTGAGCAAGAACTCCATCAGTTGGGCCCTTCCTACGATGACCTCATTTGTTCGCTCAGCTGGAAAGACAAAAAAAAAACAAAAAACATATATTTTTTTATGTACATATATAGTCTGATTTAGATATTTGAATACAATTGTTGTGAAAAGCTTGATCTTCTGTTAACTTCATAGTAGTAAAAAAAAAAAAAAAAAAAAGGACTAAACTAAGGCACAGATAAATGCAGATTAAAATTTCTGTACGATGATCAGGACGCTTAGACAACTTTTAGACAGAAAATTTAATCAATAAATGAAAAAAGTGATGAATTCCGGAGCACACAGCGTAACGGATTTAAAATCTATTAGATCAGTAAAATGTCAAGAGTTGCCCTTTAAACAAATACTTTCAAAAAACCTTTATAAGTCAAGATTAATAAAAGTTAAACAGACATCAGAAATATGACATTTATTTTAAAGTAATAGAAATCTTTGCTGCAGTTCAATGGGTTGAAACTTTTATCTCCACCCTGTGATCCTTTTTACTTAGTTCATATTTCTGTATTATAACACGTTGGAACTATATCTGCTGCAATAATATGGGTGATGATCTCTTCTCCAACACAAGAAGGAGTAAAACTAAAAGTTCTCCCTGGATCCCCTCCCATCCACCAGCGATTACCGGTTCTGATCCAAAACAAATGGTGGTGGAGAGCAATGTTCCGTCCACACAGACAGGTTTTAGTGTGAAGGAATCCTTTGCTCAGGGTGAGCTTAGCCACTGTTGTGTGAAAGAAGAGGACAAATGGAGCATGGGACTGCAGGAGACGGAAGGGAGGGAGAGGCGTGGAGTGACTGGAGTGTAAAAGAGGAAAAGTGTATGCTGTATGAGCCAAAGAAGCCCCCGAAAGCCAATAAAGTCTGTGGTTGTAGCGACACCATGTGTGTTTACATACCTCTCCTGATGATGCAGTGATAGAAACTTGAGAGGAGGGTGGGTTGTTTTAAATCTACCCAAATATTGATAGGGAGGGATTTTTAGTTTCAAACAGATCGCACCATTTGAAACAGAATAAATAGGCATTAAAAGCATTGTTTCCCTTTATGGGGAGGATAAAGATGTGCATCAAAGCAAAAACAAAAAAGAGATGAGGTATCCAAAAAAAAAAAAAAAAAAAAGAGATGAGGTATCCAAAAAAAAAAAAAAAAAAAAGAGATGAGGTATCCAAAAAAAAAAAAAAAAAAAAGAGATGAGGTATCCAAAAAAAAAAAAAAAAAAACAACCCAGGAAAATCAACAGCCAATAAACGGTGTGAATGCGGCGCATGTGTGTGTCTGTGTCAGGCCGTCATGGTGGTCTTTGGCTGCTAACGGCTTCAGCAGTAGGGTGGGTGTATAATGTCTTTAACAGCCTGCGGTCAGACAGCTAGATTGGCAACAAGGAGCTATCTTTTATTCAAACATTACAATGATACTAAGAAAAGCAGACCAAAGCTTTATTTTAAGTTTTATATAAAGTAATCTAATAGACTAATGATTCTTTTCAACCGTTACTAAGACCAGTAAAACAGGAATTGGTAGTTGAAAAGAAATCTTGAAATAAGTATAATAAATCATATAATATATTTTATGAAAAGATATTATGTTTATAATGCTTCAGCAAAATATGATCAACTTTGCCAAACCAGGATATTTCTGTGATGAAACCTGCAAAGTGTATGAAAAAGCATTTAACGAAAATGGAGGTTAGCTTGATCACACGCCGTTAGCTTCAGAACCATCTCAACTGTTTCATTTTGAGATGATTTTAGTTCAAATTCAAACCGCTGTTGCTCAAAGCGTCCCGTTGTTCACTCAATTAGGCATCTTAGTGTGATAGCAAAGCTTGTTCACTCTTTATAAAGAGGGGCCATGTTTTTGTTACATTGTAAGAACAGTTTGGAGCCAATTTCCCTGGAATATTTTACTTGTGGGGACTTTGGGGTCCTCATAGGACCAGTCAACTGTTCTTAATTGGGAAAAGTTCTCTTCTTGGGTTGGGGGTTAGGGTTAGGTCTAAGGTGTGAATAGAGTTTAAGTTAGGGTTATGATTAGGTATGTGTTGGTAATAGTTAGGGTTAGATGCAGGGTCTGAGTTAGATCATAGAAATGAATAGAAGTCAATGCAAAGTCCCCAAAAGGATAGCAGGACATACGGCGTTTGTGTGTGTGTGTGGCTGCAGGCTGCTGCTGTTGAATTCCGGGTGGTCCTGTTCTGGCCGTGCTCTCTAACCTCTCCATCAATATAACACACATATATAGAAACACAAATACACACACATACAGCTAGCTCTGGGGACAAGGGGATTAAAGATATACTGAAAAAAAAAAAACTTTAACAAATCGGACTGAGATGGAAGAAACGTTCCCTGTTGTCTCTAATGCTTGGCACCTTCAAATGGATGCCACACTCTGAATCAGTCACAAACTGATAGAAATAACACAGAGTATATTAGAAGGGCAAACATTTAAATGTTTTTACATTGATGCACTGGTCAAGATTTCCTAAAGGCAATAATTTCAATTTTTTTGATCTGCTTGATTATTTTATTCTGAGGACTTTAACTCATGAAAAAGATACAGGTCCTTTTATGAAGGTAGGATCTTAAATCCAACACAAAGTTAAGGTAAAAAGATGATCTTAATGTTTGCATCTGTCTATTTCTGCTAAACTTTATGTCATTCCTGTTAAACAGTAGAGTAAATCCTGTAGGTTGAGACATTTATCCCCAACAATCCATTGGTGCCCCTTAAACTTTCTGAAATAATTGTTGTAATATCTTTACCATCCAAGCAAACAGTTGCTTAGTATCTAAAATTCCAATTGTAATTTTTTTTCGACGTACATCTTTAGAAGTATGAACATTTTTCATCAATCAGCTCTGTGATTGGCATGTCTCTTAATGAAAAAAATAACATTTAGATTCTCTTTTTTTTTAACCACTTTATCCAACAATGTGTACTCTTTTGTGTACGGGGCTGCAACTAACGATCATTTTGCAAATTGATTCATCTGTGGATAATTTTTTTCGATTATCGATTAATAATCGGATAGCAAAAGGTTTCTTAAAGATGACTTTTTACGAAATTAAACCAGGTGAAACTAAACCTTTTCCACTTGAGGATTTCTGGATAGAGCATGTTGACAGATTAAAAAGGTTTAGATGTTTAAATATGAAATGTTTAAATATTTTCTTATAATTGCTGCTCAAGGTGGGTCACTCTGTAAGCTAAAGGTGTGTTTTAGAGTCTATACTCAAGTTCAGAATTGATTGATCACTAAATTAGTTGACAATTTTTTCAATAATCGATTAATCAAGACTAATCTGATTAATTGTTTCAGATCTAATGGTGTATAATAAAAAATATGAGCTACAGTTCTTTATTTATAAAGTGGCATAGTTGATAGAACTATAAAACTGAATCAGTCTAAAATAAAACCACATATTGCTTCTGGAAATAAAAACTAATCAAAACAAAAGAGAACATTCCTAATTTCTACCAAGTCTTTGATGCTGTGACACTAGCACCAGCCATGAAAAATTATGCTGAATTATTGCAAGATTAAAAAAACAGTGCAGCTGTTTGATGAAAATGTCATGAACAGGTCCTGATGTTGCACTAATAAAATCTTGGCCAGCTTAGGTCGGTATATCACACTCAGTGAAGTTTCCAGTGGAAACGCCTTCATCACTATTATATGTCACAAAGACTCTGAATGTTAATAATGGGTATTTTAAACAAGCCCAAACCAACAAGGTGAAATAAGAAAGATCATACTCAGAGTGTTTTTTTGTGTGCTAAGTTTTGATCCGTTCGTGCAGCTCTGACTTACCTTCTGGCTCGACTCGCTGTCCGTTTCCAACCAGACAGTATTTAAGATCTGCTCCCCTGCCAATGGTTGCATTGCTGCAGATTACGCTGCCTTGGATGTTGCATCTGGTGATCAAGCAAACATTTAGTGTTGGGAGGGTTGTTAGAATCATGCATGAATAAAATTTAAGAGATGGCCATCATTCGCACAAGGGAGAGAAAACACCAAAGATTAACGCAGCTTCTGTTGGAAAGGTAGAAACAAAGAAACAGATGTTTAATTGATATTTATACAACAAGACAATGAAGAAGGTAGCATCTGTTTGAGCAGTGTGGGATATTAGGCTTTAATGTGACCAGTCAAGAATAAAACACATTTGAATAAACAAACCAGAAAGTAGACCTTCCGGGAAGCTGTTTCCATCTTCCAGATAATAAAGAAGTGAATCAAATCTGGAAATTTAAGGGATTTTTTTTCTCCCTCCTTACACTGAAGTGAAAAGTGACAGCTTTCGTACTTTTCCACACTTTTAAAGACTGAGTAGGAACCTTTTAAGGAGCAACTGGTGAGTTATAAAGTTAAATCAGCTTATAAATTCAACTTATGTAGCACCTGCAAGAAGTAAGTCCGTTTCCCTGTTAGTGTTAAAATATATTATTTTTCGACCAAGCCGCATGTTCTTTTGCAAACGAGTCAGAGAGCCTTTATGTACGGCTTTCCTCTCACAGCTGCAGCGCAAACTGGAAGGACAGAGCAGGGTGCTCGTTTCCTCTCAAGGATCGCCACACCTGCCATGAAAACTCACAAATATCCAATCATCTAAACTTAATGACATGCCATTAGCATTGATGTCAGCTACCGTAATAACATCGCCCTATGCCGCGTGAATGCGTTTGTGTGTGTTAAAGGCCCTGTGCTGCAGTTCCACCTGAGCGCGCCCTGCCAACCCGCCGTGCCTGCCCCCATTCAGCCAAACCATCACCATAAAATTCTTGGAGGGACACACAGACATTGCCTGTGTGTCCAGCAGCCGACTAACCATTAAGGCTGTGTATGCGCAAGCGTGTAAGACACAGAATCTGTGTGTGTGTTTCAGAGGCTAGAGGGAGCCAAGTGGTGAGCACACGTGGGTCTTGCCCAGGCAGTGACGCACACACACTTGGCTCTCCGTAACTCACACACAGACAGGTTTGTATTGGCCTGTTTTATTCAGGTGGTTAGACCAGGAGGGGGAAAGACAGATATTTGGTGTGTGTGTGTGTTGCAGTGTGTGTAAGTGACTACCTAGGAGGTAGTGGTGGTAGTTGGTGACGGGAGATTACAAGATTCAGAGTTTTGTAACATTACAGAGAAAGGGAGACCACCAAGGAAGCTTCAGAGCTGAAACACCACTAATTACTAACACCAGGGCTCCTCCTTGTCATGACCCCCACATCCTCCCTCCCTATTACACAAACAAGCACATACACAAACACATACACACATCATCCCCCACCTCCTGTGCCACCCATCCTATAAAGTTGACCCCTACTATCCCCCTCCTCGAACACGCAGTGCTTTGTCAACAAGCTCTGGTCAGCTCCAAACAAAGAAATCAGAAATGTAAAGGGTTTCAGAGACATGGCTGGGGTCTGCTAATCCCCTCATACTGGTGCTTTCTTTCTTTCTTTCTTTCTTTCTTTCCCTCTTTTTTCTTCTTATGTCCTCAAAGCAGTAAAAGAAAGAATTGCAATTTTTTTTTTTCTTGAGCGCTAGCTTGCTTTCCTTTCGCTCCTTTCTTCCCTTCTCCTGTCTCTCTCATTCTTCTCTGGCTTTGTGTGTGCACCTACACGGGCATGATGAGGGTCTCCACGCTGCCTGGCCCGGCTCCCTGAAAGGGCTTAAGGAGGGATGGTTGGAGACAGAAAGAGAAGGGAGATGGCGGTGGCTCCACGATGAAAAGAAAGGGAGGAGGAGTAAGAAATTGAGATAAAAGAAAGGACCTTGTGAACGAGTGCATTAAAATCTGGACTAGAGGCCAAGTTGATCGACCCAGGTGCTAATTCTACTGTAGCTACTGCTGATCTTGATGGATCGGCACATTGTTTTTACTCTAAGAACCTGCAAAAAGTGAGATGGCATTTAGCAGAATGCTGATCATTGAGCATCACATGCTTTCTGTTTTTTTTTTTTATTTAGATACAGATGCTATTACTTTTTAAAAAATATTTTAACAGTTGTTAAGTGTTAAAAATGTTAAGATCAAAACATCTTTTTTTAAGTTAAATCAAAAGCATTAGAAGCACAATAAAAGTTAACCTTGTATGATATTTATTCAAAGAAATTATCCAGAAGACTTTTTTTAAAATATATATATATATATATATATATATATATATATATATATATATATGGGTAAATTGTTCATCAAAAGGCTAAAATGTTTATGTACATTTTAAAACAAATGCAGAACAAAAAGCATTAATATGTCTGTTGCAATGAATATTTTTTGATGCTGATTGCTGCAGCACATCAGGAATTTATTCTAACTGTTGAGGTTAGAGAGTTAGCGGGCGGGGCTAACTCAGCTGTAGACAAACCAAAATGTCTCAGGAGGACTTATTGTGGAGTTTAATCAACAAAGCGTTAAGATCTGTTTGAATATAATCTATACTTAATTTTTGCTTTATAAAATGCAATCACAAAACAAGCAGAATTGTTAAATTCTTCTTTTCAGTCATTTCTCTAGTTTTCATAATGGTTCCAGAGATGATTTATGTTGCTCCAGATATGCTACAATAAGGGAGGAATAAAGTATTTGGAGACATCTGTAAAAAAAAAAAAAGTGCCTGTTTTACATAAACCTGATTATTTTAAAGGACTTAGATTGATCTAATATGTGGTTTTAATAATGTATGATATAAAGTCAAATCTAAAAATTGGCAAACTGAAAGGTTTCACTTCCATATTTCTATTTATTTGATGTATTTCAGGATTCCCATTAGTCTCAATAAGAGTAGAGATTACTCTTCCTAGGGTCCATTTAAAAAAAACAAAAAAACAAAAAAAACAATCAGTAAATACAACAGAAAAGGGTGTTTAAAATAAGTTCAATTTAGCTTTAGTGTTTGAAGAAAATTGGTTTCTATTACATCTAATTAAGTTATTTGATTTCGCGATAGTCATCAAATTATCCATCATCTGTAGGTAGAACAATTACAATTTAATTTGATCTATTACTATGTTATACATGTTCTGTATGGCTAGTTTGAGACTCAACACTAACCCCTAAGGGGCCCCACTGTGTTCAGACAGCGTGAGGAATTACTGCCTGTTAGCTTTGCATCCAATCTAGCACCAGTCTGTGGAGACATCTGTGTTTTGATCTATTGTGTACCTTGAAAACATATTGAATTATTTATTCACATTTTAAACTAGTTAGGGATATATTTGTTTATTTACATGTAGTTAAATTAAAATTATGACACAAACAATCATTTCATAATTAAAGACCATGGCTACAATCTTCTCAGAAAAAGATAAATATTTTGAAAATATACATCCACAGAACATCTATAGTGGTGCAGAAGAGACATATTAATTATAGAGAAATATGATAATATATGAATAATAGTTTTAACAGATTTTATGAGACAATTGGTGACATAAAAGGAATCTGCACTAACAGGAGTGATTAATGGACACATTTGTGATAGGCATCAGAAATTACTTCTATTTGGATTTCAATTGCTCAGACACAAAAACCAACAACCATCTAACTTGAACATCAAAGGTTTGCATTAGCATTAGCAGAACTGGAAATGGGCTGGCAAACTGTAAGGAATGAGAGCGGGCAGAAGTGGGTGCCTCACATTCCGTTCTACTTGTACCCATCTACTTCACCTTATTACATTTTGTCCCTAATTTTGTCTTAGGAAACTTTAGCAGACGTGACTGTTTAAGAATTTAGAACTAACTATGGCAAATAAATAAATGACCCTCCCCCACCACTTGGTAACTGGGTTCAGGTGAGAGGATTGGGGGCTAACTGATTCCGAAACAAATGTTGGGTTTCTCTATAAGAAACTGTGTTTGTTTGGCGGTGGTCTCTGGTTGGCTGCACACTAATAGATGCTTTGTTCACGCTGCCACTTCTGTGTGACCTCAGAAAACAAAACAGCAACACTTCCTTTCAAGACACACACAAACACTCCATCACATATCTGCAGTACAAAATCTGCACAAATGTGTGTTGAGTGGAAAATCCCCTCCTTTTAAGCTCCTTTAAAGTGATAAGAGTTTAAATAGGGAATCTGCTGCAAGGATAGATTCAGTGGACGATGGTGAGCTGTTGGACAATAGTGTGTGTACAGGTAATAGCATGCTCACCCTTCCTCTATGGTAACTCCATGCATGATGATGGAGTTGGTGATTTTGACCTTCTCTTTCACTGTACTAGAGTTTCCAATGGTGGATCTTTTTATGGACGTCTTATCTGCTATCTGGCACTGAGCTCCAATGAGGCTGTCTGAGCCCACCTGCAGGACAAACACAAACTGTTGAACTACTCTGAGTCACAGGTAATAAACAAAATGGACACAATGATATGAAGAATTCCGTAAAAATTCAAAAAATTCAAAAAAATATCCACTGGACTAGGTTTTCAAGATTTGAAGACGTTTCGCCGCCTCTCCAGGAAGCTTTCTCAATTCAAATGTCTGGATCCGCAGTGAGTTTGAGTCTTATATGGACAAGGCCTTGTATAGCTTGGAAACATGCAATGTTAACCAATGTTTCCAAGCTATACAAGGCCTTGTCCATATAAGACTCAAACTCACTGCGGATCCAGACATTTGAATTGAGAAAGCTTCCTGGAGAGGCGGCGAAACGTCTTCAAATCTTGAAAACCTAGTCCAGTGGATATTTTTTGAATTTTTAAGGAATGACTATGACCTGGATGACTGAGAACCTTCATCAGCGATATGAAGAATAAATGAAATGAGAATTGATACAAGAAAGAAATAAAAAGCAGAAGATACTGACTAGTGGGTCGGCGTCTTCTGCTTTTGTGGGTAATGCTCACCTGACATCTCTCAGAAATGGCAGCAGATGGGTGAACTGCTGGCTCCTCAAACAGCTTTGGGACCTAATGGTGAGAAAAACCGTGTGACAAAATATTAGAGAGCAGAAAACATATTTAATAACCAAATTACTATGAAGGATTTCTGGATCTATAAGTAAAAGGAAAAGAAATTGGGAGGTGACTGGAATGAACTAACGTCCACCTTGATCAGCCTGCACCTGTGATTCGAAACTAAAAGAGCTATCAGGTTATTGTCACATTGTTGCGGAATTAGAGAGAAGAATAAAAGTCAACTTTTTCAATTCAGTGAGGTGTATATTTAAAGAGGAAGCACAAAAGTAAAACAGCCATTAACAGTTTTATCTTCGATAAAATGGCTACAGTTTCTTAAGAGTTTATAGAGAGAGAATAACATTTTTAACTGATAACAGGAAGGCTAAACCAAGCATATCAAAACTTTAAAAACACAAAGATGGAAAATTTAACACAGTTCTGATCATGTATCTATATATCTAGGTAGAAACAATTTATTTTAAGATGCAGTATCAGAAGAGTGGGCTAATTCTCAGACTTACCTGTCGGTTAGCCTCTATGTAAGCAGCGAGTGTGTTAACACGGTAGCACAGGCCCTGGTCCATAATGTGAACGTAGCAGCGAAGCTTTCCTCCGTGGTAAGCCTCACTCATGTCACCGCGGTGATCATTCCAGCAGGACCGTTCCTGAGCCAACTGGAGAAGAGACTCGTCCCGTGATGAGATGAGAAGCTCTTTGAGCCAGAAAAAGAACCAGATTAGCAAAAAAAAAAAAAAAAAAATCAAATATCACAGCAGATTTTGACAATTTTTGTCTCTTATCTGGGAATCAAACATATTTTTACAAAACAGCTTAATAAAATGTTATTTTCCCTAGTTCTGATGAAGAAAAATTTGATATTTCAGTGCAAACACTAACCATGGTTTGTATGATTTACATTCTTTTTCTGGGTCTGATCCTCAGAATCTTCTTTCACTTTCTGACTGTTAGTGGTTTTGGAAAACTGCTTGCGCACTAAATATGGTACTAACTCTCCACGAATTGATGAAATGGACCTAATAAAAAAAGAAGAGAAGAAACAAAGGAGAAACATTTTAATATAGACATTTTTGCTCCAGATATAGAAAGGATTTCTCAGATCCTGTGATGCACTACCAAGCACTCTGAGCTTTAGCAGGTACACAAAATGGATTAAGGGAATTATTATTTCATTAAGGCAAAATTTTAGATAGTTATTTCTGTTTAAAACAATAAGCAGTAGATGTTCCTAATAAAAGTTTAGAACAAAACCACATGAGGATGAACTCTAATTATTCTCATCATCTCCGTCTGTTTGCACTGAGCTTCTCTTTTGGTCCCTGTTCCCCTCCACCGCCCCGCATCCCCAGACCCCCTCCACTTACTTTCTTTTGAAGGGAGATTAGAATTTTCATTTGAATGACAGGAGAAAAACAACAGTTACTTTGTCCATTTCTGTCCTCCAGCAAGGGACAGAGAAAGAACACGGAGGAGGAAGGAGGAGAGCCCGAGAAGAGCGGCTGAAAAGAGAGTCCAAGAAAGGAGCTGGAGAAAGGAATGAGTCATCTAACAAGAGAGACGATCTATGACGGGGGCGAGGGGGCATTCGCAACGCAATGATTGATGTAAGATTTATATCTAAATCTCTTTAACTAAAAATACTGGTGGGGTGAGCAGAAGTGAATTAGGATTTGCTTGAATTTATGGACAGGAAGTAGTTTGAGAAGGATAGGTCAATTTTATAAAGGGGGGGAGAACTCACTCTGGTCTTACATCCATAGCAGGAGATTTAGGCTGAATTAATGCTGTTTAAGCAGGAGTTTCTAGAAATAAAACGTAGAAAAAGATAAAACAGCACAAACCTATCATCATTCTAATAGTCCAGGTAATATGTACCTCTGAAGTTTTTTAATAACTTTCCAGATTTTCTCTTATCTGTAAATAAAAGCAGTAAGTAGGATTGTTCTGGATTTGTAAAGATAGACAAAGTCTGATTCCTACCAGCATAAAGCCTGTTCATTGTTAACATAACTGCGATGATTGCAGAGACTTTTTGCATAAAGTGACTCCAAGTATTCCATCTAAGCAGAGCTTGATACTCTGTTGTTCAGTTCATGCCCAGAAGAAAACAAAGCAACCGAGACACAAATATCTCCAGTAATAGTAAAGTGAAGAGGAATCTTAAATGTAGGTTTTGAATAAAAGTCAAAACGAAATGGAAAGTCTTGGAACTTCTATTTATATGAGTTTTTCTTCAATAGTAGAAAGTTATTAAGCATATTGGCTCAACTCTTTGAGAAAAGTTGGAAAGAAGCCACACAGTTTATGTAGCTATCAGCAAGCTGGTATAACCCTGGCTGCTTTTATGGCAGGTCTACTAATCAGAAATAGTGGAGTTTATCTAAAGTAGTCAGCTCCCTGGCATGATTCCTGTTTTTAATCATAGTCCAGATGTAGAACGTGTCATGGTCATGGATTTGGGGAAGATAATGGGAAACATAGGTCTTCCAAAGCAGTTTTTTGTTTATGTTTTTTCCTAAATGTGCTCAATTTTAAAGGCTCAAGCCGATCTTAACCTGTGACACCAGGGTCCCTGTCCACTGCAAGGCTAGTTTAAAATCCGATTGGACTGAGAAGCTGTCTACAAGCAAAGTAATGCTGTTAAAAAACAAATTTCTTTAAGTCTGGTTATAATCAGCATTAATCTACTAAACAAGACAAAGGGTTTTTAGATAAAAAGGGTAATTAAAACTGAACAAACGGGCAATAGTAGCAGAACAATTGTTTGGTAGAGGTGAAACATTCAAACAAAAACCAGTAAGGCATAGTGATAGTCATATCATACTGAAAGGTTGTTTAACTTCCCGAGGGACTGATTCTTAGCACAAAGTCATTAAAGTAATAAATATTAAGCAAATCCTAATTTTCAAATTTCACCTCATATCAGCAGAGAGTAGTAAGTCTCTGTTATGTCTGATATTAAAAGTGGTCAAATAGTGAGGCAGGAACTTGCTAATGATCAGATTTTCTATGGGTGCTTTGCAACTTGCTAAGGTCCACTTTTTCCAAATATCAGTGGTGATTATTGTACAATTTTATTCTGTTTGGATTGGAGAAAATCCAAAATAAAATTGGATTACTGAACGAAAATTACTTAAAGTTATAGTGGAGGATTTGTAACTTTTCCAATATGTCAGACTAGATAAGTGAAGTGAAAATTCGGGATGAGCACATAGGACGGCCTTACAGAAACATATCACCACAATGATTGACAATTAGGACAACCACTTATTTTGATGAACCACCCGGAAAAAGAACATCCAACATTATACATTTAGGTTAAACGTGTACTATTTGGGTTACCCTTTAAAATTGTATTGAAATGCATCAACAAAAGCCAAAACATTCAGCACGCTCATGAATACCATGACTATGAGTGTATGCATGTCTGTGACCAGTACTCAAAGTGGACCACCAGTTGTTTTTCATCCTTGTAAAATGATAAAAGAGTAAAACCCCTATAATTGTTTGCAAATTGTGCTTCGTCCACCAATTTTGATTCAACTAGAAAAAACTTTTTTCTCCTTAAATCAGGAGAGCCACATAACTGTCTAGAAATTCTCTAGATTTACGACATGTTGATATCACATAGATCCATCTGGGTAATATAAACCTCAGGCTGCAACTGAAAGAGCCAGTGTCACACTGCTTTACTCTGGAGGCTAAAGGCCTAACAGCCTGTCTCACTGGCACATAGTAAAACAAATTAACACCTTGCTAGAATACTGCGCTAACAGACCCGTTCAAAGCCTTCCACACCGTGGAACCCAGTTTTAACAGTTGCAACAGATTAGGCAGTGATTGAGGGTTCCTGTTGATGTCCCTGTGTGGATTTACTCATGTCTACATTAGGGGTGGGTATTGCCAAAGAAGTCACGATTCGATTCGAATCACGATTCACAGGCCACGATGCGATTCTATCACGATGCATCACGATACTTGAATTATTGCGATGCATTGCCATATTTTCTCCTCCATGTTTTGTTTTTGAATGACTCGGCACAGTATCCCACGGCCGAAAATGCTTGTGACACAAGGCAGCGTGCGTCAACACATTTGCAGCGACATCTACTGGACTGGAAGTGGTATTGCACTTGTTTTTGGCTGATGTTCGCCAACCATTCATGCAATTTTATTTATTCATTTTTTTAAATTAATAATCGATTCTTGGCATCAAGAATCGATTCAGTAGATCACGAAAATTAGAATCACGATGCATCATCATCACGATTATTTTGCACACCCCTAGTCTACATGTATGCCAGTCAATGATCTTTGCATTTTAAACACAAACTGCTAAAAATATACATTATCTTTAGGAAATGTTAGAAAATTCAAACTCAAATAGATAACTGGAATACTTGCTTGTTTTCTGTAAGAAAGTCAACAACAGCTTTTTTCAGACAGTAGAGATGAGCGTCCACCAGGCCCGTTTTGATGTGCATCCTGGGATGTCTGCAGGTCAAAAGGAGAAAAAAAAGAGGTAATGAGGTTATGTCCAACTGGAAACTTTACCAGCTTTCTAAAAATAAATCTGTATCAAGCATACTGAAGTTCAGATTAAAGAAGAGTATTTAGTATTTTTAATTCATTGATTAACTGGGTTTTATAATCTGGTAATCAAATGAAAACTGTTAAGAAATAAATTAATTTAAAAACATTTATTTGTAATTATTTAATTGTTTTTCCATTTCATTTAACTATTTCAAACAAATGTGAAAACAAAAAAAACTAAGAATGAGAAAACAAAGTTAGTAATTCAACCCATTAATATAAATACATATTTTTCAAAGGGAAATATATAAGATAGGTTACATAACAGAAAGTAAGAATGTGACAAATTAAAACATGAAATAAAAAAGATTAAATAAATAAAAAAAATATTAGACATTTAAATTAATGTGTTGGATTCATTACTTCAACCTTTTTGAGGAAAGACGTAATTTAAAGAGAAATTTTATACGTTTTTACTAAAAAATATCTTTAAAAGAGTCTTTTTATTTGGCACTAAGAAAAAAACATAATTTGATAAGCAGACTGACACCTCAGTAGTTCAGTGCCAAAGCATCAATAAGCTTGTAGCTTGTTTTTTATTTCCTGAATTTAGTTCGGGTCAGAAGTTCCTACGCTCTTCCGCAGACGTGACGTCGGGAGTGTCCATTTTAAATGGGTCCGACCTAGAAAACAATCAAAGCGTTATATTCAAGATGGATTTTGTGGATACTAAATAGCGACTGGCATCCAGCTAAACTCAGACACCAATGGCAACTCAATGTTTGGTTAAAAAAAAAAAAAAAAAAAAAAAAAAAACTTGTCTGAGCACGTGCTACGAGGACGATTAGAAAGGTGCTGCACTTCTGTGGCAACAGGTGGGTGTATCATTAGAAAACTCCGTAATGCCTCTTTAATAAAAAGACCCAAACTGATTGGTTAACCTGATCCACCACGCCTGGTGAAACCAAAGGGTTTTTGAACCAATTTTTAGCCATGCTTACTGATTTTAAAGTGACATTACAGTTTTCGAATGATATTGCCACCTGTGGTCAAAAAATAGAACTGCAGCACCCTTCAGCTCTTTCTTGTAGTTCATGCTGGTCCTTAACAAGGTACTCTTTTACCTTAGGAGCTACCATTGGTGTCTGAGTTGAGCCGAATGCAGCTTTTCAGTCTGAACAGCATACGCTGTCAGATTGGCATACGCTTAGGTTTTTATCTAACCTAAATTAATTCAAAGTCACATTATAAAACACAGCCAATGTTTTCTATGATTTTAAACATGAAAACAAAATCAAACCAAGTTTTTTTTTTTTTTACTACTAAAGTAACTTATTTTAAATTAATATTGACTTATATGGTTTTAGTTATAGAGGCTTCTTCTCTCAACATCCCGAAACCTCAATCATGTCTGGCTATTTCTGCATCCAACAAATAACAGTATAATCAAAGCTGATTTTCTTTTTTTAAGGTTAAAATAAAGGTGTTTTTGCTAGTTGGTACATTGCTGCTAAAATTAAATGTGGGAATAATTCTCTGTTGCAGATGTGTATTAGAACAATGTATGCCGATCTGGCATATGCTGTTCTGACAGAGCACCAGTCGCTTCTATCCAAAAAAATCCATCTTGAATATAAGACTTTGATTGTTTGCCAGGCTAAACCCATTTAACATGGATGAGCTCAATGTCGCATCTGCAGAAAAGCGTGGGAAATTTTAAACCGAGTAAATTCAGGAAAATAGGCTACAGGCTTATATATGTATTGGTGATATACAGATGTGTCAGTCTGCTTATTTAACAAAGTTTTAGTTATAAAGGCTCAAATAAAAAGGCTGTTTTGAAGATATTCTTCGATAGAAATGTGCATGATGTCTCTTTAATGCATTAGTTTGATAGAAAATACAACTCATAATATGCTCCATTTGGAAATTTGAAATAATCAAACACATGAAATTATATAACAACCTTTTTTAAAACCACAAATGCCTTCTTAGTTGAAAAACATTTTTTTGTAGGCATTTGTTTTTTATTTTGCTTTGTTTTTTTGTTTTAAGACTGGCACTTCTTTGATTTATTCAAAACGTTTGAATGTTTACTCCTCATTTGTTGAAACCACTTTTTAATCAACTACGACGTTGCACTACAGCAGACAGGAAAGGCCTAAAGAAAACCAGAAACAGCCTTTTAACTGAGAGAAACATCACAGACCAGTGAGATCTGTGTATTATCTGCTGTCAGTTAAAACTGATGTGCATTTATAGAGCTGGTGCTATGAGACAGCTGCCAGTCAGACAGGTTTATATTGACTAAGGTGCCACACACACACACACACACAAAGATGCCCCGCTGCGAGTTTTCCCATTCCTGCATTTATTCCCAATACAGAGACAGTGTTGCTCCAGTTAAAACGTGGCATTTATGAAGCGAGAGGCAAAGAAAACCATGTCATCCAACAGATTTCAGGAGACAAATCTGTCTTCACCCCGTCACCCTCTCCAGATTCCTCATCTTCCACCTCTTTCTCTTTTCAGGGATTACATAATAAAAAAATGAGTGGAGCACTGTTCCTGAAAGACCCTACCAGCTGTTGTAGTACTAATGCCACATACCCCCCTTACATCTAGCAAATTTTCAAAGCATACTGTATCAATTTAGCTTTCTGCAAAAATCAAAGCAAAGCCTGGGACTTATTACCACAAAACAACAAAATGGCTTTGACAAAAATCAAAAACAGACATAATGTTTGCTGTTCACAGTTTTACTCTGATCTGTTTTATTTTTTTCACATTAAATGGAGCAGGGGCTAACGGTGAAATCCAAAAACTTGTCTTTGATGTTGGTATAATCTACTGGTGCCCCGAAAGAGAAATACAGACACTAGATTGGTATTTCACAAAGAAGAATAGGCATGTTTAACATGCTATATATTAAAATGAAACAAACACAAATGAATACAAAAGCAAAAATCTGTTCAGAAGTCTTTTATGAAAAAGTGGATAATCAGAGAGCTTCAGGGAGCAAGTTGGGGCTTTGAAGCTCTGCTCCACTGAAATAAATATAATCATTTATTTATTTGGGCAGGGTTTTAAATCTTACAGGGAAGAAGAACTCCCAGTTCTGGCATTTAGTGTCAATTTTTATGCAATTTTTGCATAGAATTTTTTTTTTGTTGAAAAAAAAATTGCTCAGGTCGTTTAATTGCACAGCAACACCTCTTATACAGATTATACAATTTTACAACTTAAAAAATATAATACAGGTGTTTCATTTAGTAAAACCAAAATGCTTTTTCCTTGGTAGTAATTGATACTGACTGCTGAAACAGATGAATACAAAGATGAATAAGCAGGGATTGATGGTGGGATGTATAAGTATAAGTAATCAAAAAATGAAATTGAAGATTATAAAGGACAAAAAAATAAATAAGGTAAATATTACAAAGGCAAATAAATAAAGAAGCTAATCAAAAGAGTTATATACATTTATGTCTCACTGTATAATTTAATTTCTACTTACATTTATTTGTTTATTGTATTTTTGGTGGTAATTAATTGTATGCTTATTTATTTATTGAGCATTTATTTATTTCTGTATTTATTTTTAAATATGGCAAAGTTGGTCCTCCATAGGGATGGATGGATAGAGAAAATAGGATGAATGTACATATGTAGGCATCTTTGTAAGCAGAAATGCATCGATAGCTGGCTGCTATTTCAGGCTGGTGGATTTGGAAGGTTGAAGGATGGATAGATATTTCTTTGAAGTTAAAATCCAATCTTAACTTTCTCCTTCTCAGCATTTTGTCACCAAAACTACAGCAGCTCACGAATATTGCTGCTTGGTCGCACATATTTTACAACCAGATGCTGAAAGCCATAAATCGAACCTAATATACATGCGTCTGAGTACTAGGTATTTGGAAAGCATAAAAACATATGGTTATGTGTGCACAGACTCGCGCTGTGGGTGTTTGTTAGATATATTTATTCACAACGGATTTCCCAGGTGTGCGTTTCGTGAGCTTAGAATGATCCTGAAGTTAAATTTATCGGAACACCCAGCATGTGACAACGGTGTTTGGCACCTGCAGCTCGATATTTGGACTGGGCCGACTGTAAGTTTATATAAATGTATTTGCATTTTGGAAAATGCAAATACATTTATATACATTTATAAAATATAAAAATGTGGTATTTAGAGGAATATATGTTCATGTCACATGATTTGTAAAAAAATTGCATTTCTTTTTAGTAGGCTTGCACTTCAAGATAATCAATGCTCTGTGCGTTTAGTTGTTCTGTTCTTTTCCTTGCAATTTAGAGATTGGCTTGGCTTTATTGGCTTTTATGAGTTGGAAAAAAAGTCCGGTCAGCAAGGAATAATCAATGGCTCATTATTTATACCTAAAACTAATACATTTGTAGTGATTTAATGAATTTAGCGTTTATCAGTAAAAAAATGAAAATAATAATTTTCCTTGCAATCACAGAGTCCGGGAGCGGCCATTAATGCCCAAATATAGTAACATCTTCCGGCAGTAACGTCATGGTGCGATAATCCTAGCAACATTAAATCAATGGGAACTATTATGCACTAATGCAATCAACAACAGTTATTTTAGATTTCGAGACGACTTCACTATTGAAATTCGGGAGAGCTATTGTTAAAGTGACAATGCCCACGTGCATGGCAGTTGGATGTTGCAATACATCAGGTAAAAGTGAAAAAAAAGTTGTCATTTCACCTTTCCGATTCATGATCCACGAGTTTGTCGTTGGATCGACAACTTGAAGAGGGAGGATTTGCCATCGAACATCTTGCCAGAGGAAAAAACTCGTCATATGTAGGCAACGTTACGAAGAAGAATGTTTTTTAGATGACTTGGATAATAGCGTGTTGTGAGAAACACCAGATACAGCATTGGGACTTGCTCAACAGCTGATATCGCACAGTGACGTCACAAACCGGTAGGTGGCGGTAGTGTTCTTTGATGAACATGGATGCCTCCAGTAAAGCACATTCAACTGAAAATTACTCTTAATTAAAAACCCTTATCATTTATTGAACAGCATGCAATAATTATATATTTAAAGTACTTTCAGAAGTTTGAATTCTGAATATGACCGGACCACAAGATATAATCTGTGCAGCCAGTTCATCAGGATTTTGATTCTACTTAAGTATTTTTTCCTCTTTTGGAGCTGGAGACCCCCACCACACTGGTGGGCTACAGGGCTGGGTGTCCCCAGTGAAAGCTCTATGAAGCAGGCCAGACTGTCTGGGCTTTTCTACTGCCTTTTGCAGCAGCTGAAAGTGCATATAAGGTGTTGTTTTTTAGGATTGTTGTAAAAAAAAAAAAACAACAAGTAGCAGAACATAAAATAAAATATTTTGCCGGCAGACTTTGGCATTTTTAGGTAATGCAGTATTATAAATCGTTTCACCACAGTTTAGTAATAAAATATTTTAGTGGACTAATAGCGATCAGAGCATTCTCTTTTCCAACAACATAAAGAATCCATCCGTTATATATAAATTTTTCATAATCTTATGCTGACAGCTCTGCAGAAGTGTTAACGGCCTGCATGTAATCTCTGTTTCCCAGGGAGCTTCTAGATGATCTTTGTTTATTGGTTGATGCTTAGCGTCTAGCTATGAACTTATTATTTCCCAAAACCTGAATGCTGAAGATATGCCGTTCAAAATCTTGACAAATTGCCAGACTCGCAGCTCCCGTTGCTCAAATCATGTTGCTGGAACTCTTAATGCTCCTTGATGTCATCTCCCATAGACTTTCCATGTAAAGCTGACCCTCAAATATAATGATGTACACATTTTTTTCTCCATTTAACTCAGCATATTGTAAAACAACTTGAAGCCCTTCAGGTTATGGAATAATTCTCTTAATACAAGCCAAAATGTAAGGAAATGGCAGCTTTCAATCAATTAGATCAGTCAATTGGAGATTAATTCTTAAATCAATAGCTTGCATCCCTACATAAAAATCATTTGATATTTTTATTCTGATAAATAAACGACAAATTGTTTAAAACACATTAACAAATGATTTTTTACACTTGACCTCTTTATAGTAGTCCGAAATTCTGAAGCCATGTGATAAAAACAATTACATAATTTCCAAAGAGATAAGAAAAAAAATAAATAAATAAAAAATAAAGTATCACTTCAGGTCTATTCCAGTTCCTGTTTGCTGAATGTTTCAGAGGTTTGTTCCAATGGCAGCAGGAACTTAGAGCATTTGGAGGCATAGATGACTCAGCTCTTGGCCCTATGAATAACTGCTAATTACCACATTGGAGACAAGAGTCACAGCTACAACAAAGCAAATATAATTTCTTAGTAAATCACAAATGAAACCCAACAGTGAACAAAGACTAAGTTGCCGCAGAACATCTGGTGAAAGCTTCATTAGTCTGGTTTTCACCATACAAGCAAGATTGCGAAATGGCCATATTAAAAACATTTACCATTGTTTCCAAACACATCATACCTGTTAAAACCTGTGGCAGTTTCAAAAAAACGCAGCTTCCACTAATTAGGATGTTGACTGTCAGACTGAAAAGAGAACTAAAGTGTTTCAAATTTAAAAAAGAAAAAGTATTTAAAGAGAGAAAGTTCCATGTTCTGTACATCCGTTAAACACAGTAAAATATTTCTATCCTAATAACTATAATAAACTATCGAATAAAAACCTACAATTCTATAAGAGAATTGAAAGGCTTTTATATACATTTTAGGTTTATGCTTAGTGCACAGCAATAATAACAGTGTTAAATATGCAGTGTCAAAGTACATGAACTCTTTTAGAGTTATTACAACAAAAACTGGAGTAAGATATACACCATGTAGAGTGAACTTGACACTAACCAGGTGTTAAATGTAACAATTAAAGTGTTACTTTAATACTGCAAAATGTAATGTGTATTGACATGACTTTTACTCCATAACCACTAAATACCTAATTTGAGTTCCTTTAGAATAAACAACTACATCAATGTTGTGTAGCATGGATGTAATCAGACTGTGGTTATACTCAGGTTTTAAGGAAGTCCATTTTGCTTTGATAGACATCTCCACATTTGTCTACATTAATAGGTCTGGTGTCTGTGATCTTCTTCATGATCATGTCCCATTTATACACGTAAGTTAAGTTTTATAGCTATTGGAGTACAGTGCTGGTCTGTTAAGAGAGTTTTGGTACTTTCACTAGGCTGGGACCGAGCAGGGGTTGTACTAAGAAATTAAATCTTCGTAAACACTTGCCAACTGAGGGTAACATGGAGTGTTCTACAATTTTCTGGTCACACTGCTTAGCTGATCCTGGATTTCAGGAAACATTGTTGACCCACATCAACAGATGCTAAGGAAATGTCCCGGTGGACTTTAAGACACTTCCACTTCTGTTCCTCTCTGCTCTTCTCCAGAATTCAGGGTCCTTAATGTCCTTAAAAAAGGCACAACTTACTTTCATCTGAAAACAAGCCTTGGGAACAATGGGTAAGGGCACAATCCTTTAGCCAAAGTAGGACACGTCAGTAGCAGCTTCAGGCAAGAGACGCGAAAGATGCAGCCCAAGTGGCTGCAATTGTCGACAACTTTGAAAGAATATTCCCAAACTCTTGAATATTCTCTGCTGCATTATCATCTCTCGGGTTTTGCTGTTACTTTTAAAACTGTAACTGCTTCTCCTTCCATTGAACTTTCCATTCTTTTTACCAGATATGGTATTTTGAACAGACAGGTCTTTGGAAAGGACCTTTAGACCTAGGCTTAGCAAAACCTGATTTAATTTCCTTGGGTTAGAAAATTATTCCAACCACATGTAAAAAGCATTTTTAAAATACAGGTTTTTCTAGGAATTACTTATTAATTTGAAAGCATATATTTCTCTCTGGTAAACTCGTGTTATTTGCATTGTCTTTTAATTAGAAAAGGAAATTAGTCACAACATTCATGGTTTAGCTGCTTTAGTAAAAAGGGCCTTAAAATAAAGTTTCAATATTTGAGGTTGTTTGCAAGACATGTATCATCACTTAAATAATGTTTTAGTATTAATTGGCTTTGTGAAAGTTTTATACACAAACGTAGAACAGAAAAACAATGAACCTTCGGAAAGCCCGGAGAACCTTTACTTAAGACATCTTTAAAATACTGATTGGATTCTTGGAAGCCAAATATAAATAAATGAGAGAAGACTCAACTATTTTAAAACAGTATTATTTGTAAAAGGATATAATACTGTACACATTACTCTATCCTGTTATTAACTTTGTGACTACCTTTGTGCCTCTGTACTAAAACAGTTTTAGTTTTTATCCCATTATTAATGTAAGAGTTTAAATTAATCTGTCGATCACTTGAAGTTTGAACAAACAATAACTGATCTGAGTACAGTTTAAGATCTTATGTTTATCTTTTAGACCTTTTAAATAAAATATATTTTTTTCTTGCCGTCTCATGGTCCCTCATGTTTTTGACCTATTATGGCAGAAAGAGGGAGCTGTGTTTTCATCGCATCCATTATAAGACGAATAAAATAATTACCTTTGTCAATCTGTTTTTATAGGTTTAATTTCCATCATATAGATTTTTAAAAAAGCAATAAAAAAAGATAAATAAAAAAAAAATGATATTGTCAAACTTAAAGAAAGTCATTGTAAACTCACAAAGCAGCAGACAGTATTTTTTGTAATTACTTTTTTTTACCTACAAACTTGTTTTGATTGGACTCCAGGTAAAATGCAAATCAAACTGCACTATTGTAAAGTAAGTATGTTACGACAATGAGGCAATTTTTCTATTTTTTCTTTTTTTGGAATGCGCAAAACAGATAGATGTTCTAGTTACAGCTATAATGTACTGAATGAGCTCAGTTTGACTCCACTGCAGTGGAAACCATAGAAAAAGGGAAGGGGAAAATATTGCAAAGGGGTTGAGGCTGAAAGAGGACAGAGGGATAAAAGAAGAGATGTCGTCTGATGTTTAGAAAATGGAAAAGATGGCAGACATAATGAATGAAGGACATTTATCATTTTTCTTTTAGATGTGAGAACTTCTTAAACTAGATGGTTTTTAGTAGCGCTGAAGGCTGTGAGATCTTCTATATCTTCTGCTGCATTCCAAAAAATGCTCCATGATTTCTTTATTTACGGTCATTTTTAAAAATTCTATCTTTCTTTTGTTGTAGTATGATGTGTGTGAGCTTGTACCCCAAGAGAGGTCTTTAACTGCAAGCCGTAAATGTTTATCTATGAGATCAATGAGTTTCCAAAACACTGTGACAACATGTGGCTGGTTTCTCTCTATCAGAGTCCACCTTGACGTTGTATTACATATTCTCATGTGCGCTCGTGTAAGCATTTCTGGTAGGTGAAAAAAGACAGAATGTGTGTGTGTTTATATGCGAGTGCGGCCCAGGAGCTCTCTGTGTAGGGAAGCATTCGAGCAGCTGCTCTGGCCTCCTCTTTTGTTGGCTAGAATTTACAGTGGCTTTGGCTCCATGAAATATTTACGAGCTCCCAAAACACCCGCTCTCACACAAACACGCAATTTAGGAATGAGAAACAAAAAAAAAAAAACAATCACCTAGTGTACTCTTCCTGTATCAAAAAACAAAACAAAACAGAGAATCTTCATCAACAAGAATATGACCTTAACAAATAAATTGAAACAAATATCTGTGCAGATGACACAAGAAAACAATTCAATGGAATTTAACCAAATAATCAGAGACTATCAAGGACTGAGTTTCAAATAGTAGAGATGGGGAAAAAATCTGATTTGTTTGTTTGGCATACTGTTAAATTTGCGATAACCTTCTGTCCATGTATAAGAGATTTAGTAATAAGGAAACAAATGGAAGAACAACAGGATTATTTTTAAAAAAGCGTTTAGAAATGGTCTTTAAACTACTACATCTGGTTATAGTATTACATAAAGTTAACCACGTTGCAATTTTGTTGCTGCCAAAAATCATTCCAGACTAATTTAAATTAGGCATGATGCATTTTATGAGAAATATCGATGCTTTCAATGAAACTTTTATCCGAATAGTGCTTTGCTGACCTCACTGAGATGCAAGGGCCCCATGTTGTGTGCCCAGCCTTGCTGTTCAAGTACAGAGATAAAGTGAGGGGAGGAGAGGCAAAATGAAATCTTTCACTAAAAAGTAGCTATATATTAGGGAAGAAAAAAACAAAATGATTTATTGAGGCATTTACAGCATGAAAGGATATTGAACCCAAATCTGACACAAGCAACAGAAATTAAATGAAAAAAACAGGACTTTATTAATGTAACTCTTTAAAGTTTGTGTTTCCTAATATAAATATAAAAAAGAGCTGTGTTTATTCCAGGCCTCTCAGTAAACACTATGGTCAGCAGAGGGGGGTTAAGAAGTTGCAAAGTTCCCTTATGCCTTGGCCCAGGCTCTGATCTTCCTGAAGCACTAAATAGGAGTTGTTTCAATCTTAACAGGGCAGAACAATTTAGTTAACTTTCCTTTTAGGAGAGAAGGAGATGTCTTTGTGTTTCAGATAACTGGTCCAAGTGGTAAAAAATCTCTGATTAATTACTATACAGTAATCAACTAATTTTCTACTTAAATTACCTGACAATTCTAAAAGTAAGTTTATTGGATAAATAAATAAATAAATAAGTGTATTGTGCAGGTGAGTAGCTAGTAACATGTCAAGTGTTGAAGCAGGTGAGAAGAAGTATGGCCTAATCTGCTTTGAGATGAATATTAAATCAAGGACTATTTGCGCTTATGCAAAGCAATAAACAGTCACACTAATTAGATAAAAAAGGTCTTAATGATAATAAAGCAAGTCTTACTTTGTTATGATAGACTTTCTCACCGACAGTCCATCCTCCAGATCCGCTTCATTGGCCATAAAGAGTAGTCTCTTCCCTGACTGATCTACACCGACAAAGTCCCTCTGCTCAGCTGGCAAAAATAAAAAATAAAGCACATCATATTACAATAGAAATTAATGCAAAGATATTATATCTTACAGAACCGACATTTTTTCTTTAATTCCAGTTGGACAGAAGTAAACAGTTTAAACCAGATGTTCTTTAACAAAATACTAGAAAGAAGAATAACCTTATTTCTGACCAACTAAATCTGGCTAACCTAAAGGTCTTTCGGTACACAGTAAATTATTTATTCTATTAGCTAAATGGCATAAAAAGTGAATTTAAATAAATATTCTGTTAAAATATTTGTTAGAAGTGAGTTTTTAAACTCAAGACATTTAAATACACCAATATTGCCTAGTAATAATTTGGGAAATACAAGATTATCTGTATATAGTTTTTCATGTTTATCTATTTTACAGCCTCTTACAATTACTCTCTGTTTATATATATACCATTTATAGTCAATACATACATAGTCTCTGTGCATATGTAAATAAATATTTATATTCTGTATAGCTCTTCTGGATAGATGCAATCTACATCTCGTTGCTTTGTACTTGTGACGCCGTAATGAAAATACAGTTCAATTCTATTCTACAATTTTGTCATGTTTCATTAGGTTCTTTCTGAATGGTATATTCCAACTTAGATTAACTGTTTAAAAAGGTTGCAAAATAATGCAGAAGCATTTAACGCAACACTTGAAACACAGTTGTATCTTAGGTGACATTAGCATCTAATAGGCATCTTCCATTTGTTCACACACTTGAATAAAAAGATAAAATCCATGCGTTTTTTTTCTAAAGGATGTATGCATGTAGCTAGAAAGGTATTTAAAAAGCATCATTTAAAACAAATCTTCTTTCCCCTTACCTGTCTTCTTTTTCCCTTTCTGTCCCGGCACCGTCTCTGTGAACTCGTGGGCTTTACTCATTAACATGGCCAGTGTTGCATTGTGGGCTCTGAAAAGGTCGACCACCTCATGGAGAGCTACATCGGTTATGAGGTCACAACTAACCACGAGGACGTCAGTCTGTGGAGAAGAGTTGGAGAAAGAAAAAGAAATTGTGAGGATGAAACAGGATGAAATGTCTATAACACATTGGATGCAGTTTATCATTCTGAACAAAATCTGTGAAGGTTTAGTGGGAAATTTCACAAGTTTAAGTGTTTGGGATACAGAGAAATGTTGCCATCTAAAACCTAACCCTGCAGAGTTGATTAAATTCCCATATATTTAGAATTTTTTTCACACACAGCATATGCAGAAAAATAAAAAGGCACTGAAAGACAAGTGGGGAAATAAGAATTAAAGAGCAAAAAAGCCTTTAGGGTAGCTGAGTGTACTGTTGTCCAAGAAAGGCTTTCTGAATATGTTGTATTTTCCGGATTATAAGCCTCTACTTTTTTCCCACACTTTGAACCATGCGGCTTATAAAAAGAAGCGTCTTTTTTGGGGATTTTTTTTCTAACCGCCAGACAAGGAAGTCAAAGTTGGAAATGAAAGAAAAAGGGGCTAATTTTCATTTAGCACAACAAGATCATAGCAGCAGGCACGGTGGGGAACAGTGTCCAAAATTCACACATTTTTACATTTATTTGCTGCATTAAAGCTGTCAAACCAATGAAGACACTGGGCTGAACTCCTGCAGAGCTGAAATAAAGAGCTGATGAAGCCCCATCTTTCAATAGAAGCTCTTACTGCTGCAAGCAAACAAGCTAACAGGCTAGCATTCTTCTTCTGCCCTACTCCAGGGGCTATATGTAGAGCTCCCCCTACAGGTTTGGTGGGAGACAGTTCAGTAGATATCGGAGGCTTATAACCCTGTGCGGCTTTTATATGCAAGTTTCCAGTTTGTTTTTTTTTAATGTTGTGGCGTGGCTTATAGTGAGGTGTGCTCTATAGTCCGGAAACTATGGTAATGATCTTTGTTCTCAGATTGTGAAGGAGACATTTTGAAAAGCTCTGCTTGGTCTGATTAAGTCGTTGTCAGTTTGTCTGCCTTTTTGAAATGCTAAGAGTTTATCAGGTGGTCTGGTTGCACTCAAGAGTCTTTCTTACCAGTAAGAAATTCTAAATGGAGCAAGTGAATGAACAATAAGCATTCATTTTATATACTGAGCTCTGAACTTCATATGCCTCTATAAGCCAATTAGAATAACTTGAAAACTATGCAGCAAAAAGTGCACACGTAACCTTAGCTGTACTTTTATTTCCTTCTTTTTTTTAATAAAAGTTTTTCATAGTAGATTCTCACAGCTTTGGGTTAAGTTTATGACAAGTTTACATTTATGTCAAAGAGGGTAGCACATGTCAGTTGTACTTGACAAAAACTGGCTATATTTTTTAAACTAGTAAACATCTTTTCAGATATCACTTTCAATCAAACAATGTTGTATTTTCAATTTAAAAGCTGTTACTTTAAATAGAAACCGACACAAACATACATAGAAGAGAGGAGTATACAGGTTTGCCTGTTCAGTCATATAAGCATGTGTACAGACTGAACTATAGGGATTTAAAGAAAAACAAGTCAAATTAAAAGTTCCTCCTCAGAGCATGAGGGACGTTTAATGTTAGCAATTAGCATCATGTTAAATAGATAAAAAGCTTAATAAAGAGAATAAATGTAGAATCCTTGCAGATTATGTTTTGAGATTTTTTTAAGTGTGACTAATTAATTATTCCTCCTCTGTGTAATGCTTTTTGAGCTAGAATTTTAAACAGAATAAAATCCAGGATTACTTCTCTCATTATGCGATAATACAAGAATTCACCATTTAGCCGATTTGCAGTTTGTCTTTTATTCAGTAGTGTCACCATATGTAATTTATAATTGTCTGCAGAAGTGTTTAAACAGATCTCAAAATGAGACGCACCCCTTCCAGATTTTGCCTACTCTACACCATATTAACTATTGCCACATTATGCTATTCTCAGCAGCCAGGGACAAAAGCTAAAAGAAGCTATTTAAAGCCACAACTGTTTTCAAAACTAAATAAATACACAGCTTGTGAATTCCAATCAGCATTCTAATCTCCCACCATCTACAGGAAGGAGACATGCCAGCATTTGTGCATCCATGTTCTCCATTTGTGTGTCCTGCGATGAAGGCTGTCAGCGTGTGAACTAATCCTACCATTAGAACTAGAAGCCTTAATGACAGAGACACGGCTGCTTTCATTCCACCCCAATGCAGGAGACAGAAAGAGAGAAGGGCACAGAATTACATCTGCAAAATGAAAACGGTAACACAAAACACTATCGTGATTCATTCATTCTAAGGAAATATGGATGCAGTTTTACTAAGCCTAACACATTATTGATCTGTCCACTTAAAATCCCCAAAGATTATGCTTTCCGTGTAATACTGTCATCAGTGTCCAAAAAATGATTTCATAAAACTATTTCATTATAAAGGGAATTACTTGCATCTGGCTTAACACAACACATCTCAAAATAAAATCTTATGTTCTGAGGCAAGAATGTATTAATAGATGTAAGTCGCCATTCCAACAGAATAATTTCATAACAGCCAAAAAGATTCATAAATCAAATACTAATTTACATTAGGAACTAATGAACTAATCACAAACTTCCTATTAGCTAAAATTAAGCAATAATGTAGGAATCAAGAGTCGAGTCCAAATCACATGAACTTATGGTGAACTTATCATAAACTAATGAGTTAACCTTAACTAATCATTAACTAATGATGAATTATTGGCACGTAACAATAACTAATACAAACAAAAGATTAAGTAACTACTTAACCAATTATGAACTTATGATGCAGAAATGTATAGATCAATAGGACATCTGGGGTTTAGTGGAATTGGATTAAACTACTGTACTACTACTCTTTCCACTAAGCTTATAAAGGATGAATTAATCTTTAAATATTTGCCAGTCAACCATTAGTTAAAATTAATTAAATTAAATAAAACAAACTCTTTAGATCTTTACTGCAGCGGAACACTTCATTATTCATTATAACAAAAACATTTTTAAACAGCCTCAATATTAGCAGTTACTTAGCAAACTTAAACCATTTTATTATGAGGAGATTCTGGAAAAACTGCTGTAAAGTTTTTTAGTAGTGGGTTAGCTAAGGTGAATTATTATTATTATTAGATAATTCATGATTAGTTCATCGGTTAATGACTTCAGCTCAGGGGTTAATCTGTGTGGCCTTTATACTTATCCCTTTAAATTACATTTACTGTATTGCAGATTCAAACAGATTTTTCTTATATTAACCGTTATATGAAACACAGCTTTTTATATGCCCCTTTCAGAACTCAACATGAACATGTGGGGTTGATTTCAGCTGAATGATAAAGAGTTTAGAGCTGTTATTTGTGCGTTTCAAAATAAGAACGGTACCAGCAGGATTAAGGGTCATCAAGTTAACCAAGATTAGCTTTAATCATAACCTTGATCCAGACCCGGCGACAGGAAGCAGTCTGACTAAATGGAGGTGTCTGCAAAAGATCTTCAGACTCAGATCTTTCAATCCTGCACTGTCTCTCTATCACATACTGACAGGCTTGTGCACATGTTCAGAAACGGAGCACAAAAGCATCATGCTCACATGCATGCACATGCATTCGCACATCAATTGACAATAGCTTGCTTACACAGAGGCCACACACACAATCCCACACGCACAGCCACACACTCTGAGGCGACAGCAGAGTTGAGTCAGCTGGAGAGACAGAGGCACTTTGGCCTTTCCACAGCCAGGATCAGTGGACAGGTCAGGACCACACACACTGATGCTTACAAAATCTCATACAGACACATACTTATCCAAGTGGTAGGTGACTTCAACCCAAAACTACGTACTCAATCTTGACCTACCACAGAAAACCTTTTCTTTTTCTCTAAACAGTAGTGTTAAAAAGATTTTTCTATTAATATAAAATCTAAAAGTTTCAGATGTGAAAATTGTTTTATGTGCCTCTGTCTTCTAAGCAGGACAGAGTTATAAAACAAAGTTAAACGTTATCACGTACTTCTAGTAATTGCACTCAAAAGATATATTTATTTTGTTTTTAACTTGAAGCTAATGTCAACTTAAACAAATATGAACTAGAATAAGAATAAACAGGATCTCAATAGTCTAATAATAATAATAATGTTGCTACAGATTTGAGTAACTGATGGACTGTTTTTGGTCCACAGTTTGGGATTTGTAGTGTACCTCAAAATTATTAAAAACCTATAAACTTTTAATCACAGACCTCCATATATATTGTTTTCTCTGCCACATATAAACCCAAAGCAATATTTAATTGTGAAGTGGAAAGAAATAGTGATATTCTTAAATCACAAAAGTATGGCTGGAAAATAAAACAAGCTCCCTGACTTATAGATAAAATTTGGTAAAACTCATGCATTACAGAGTTTTCTATTACTGCCACCTGTGGCCAAAACACAGAACTGCAGCTCTCTTCAGCTAGTCCTTGTAGCTCGCATCTATCAAGGTTTTCTTGTTTCTTCAACTTTTTCACCTTACCTAGAGTTACCATTGCTGTCTGAGTTGAGCTGGATGCCAGTTTGTTTCTGAGCATCCACAAAGTCCATCTTGAATATGTCCCATAGGTCAGACCCATTTAACATGAACATGCTTCATGTCACATCTGCCAAACAGCACGGGAACCTCTGACCATGAATTTAGAAAAATAGGCTACAGGCTTTTAGGCTATGTTCACACTGCAGCCTGAAGTGACCCAAATCCGATTTTTTTTTTAACAACACAGATCCGATTTTTTTCTAATGCGACCCAAGCCACTTGGCTATGTGGTTCTGAATCCGATACAAATCGTATCTTTTCAAATGCGGCCTGTGTCTGAGTGGCCAGGTCGTATTCATCCGACCTGAGTGCCATTAATACCCGACAAAGGTCACTATTCTGGGTGTTGCTATGAAGAAGTGGCAAGAAAAACAACAACTATGGGGGACGATGATGCAGAGAGCTGTATTTATGTTTAACCATCTTGAAAAGATTGTGTTTTTATGGTTGAGAAAGACAGCTAGATGTGCTCCAGCACTACGATCCATGTTTGCTTCCGTAAACACAGTGCACGCTGGCCTGTGATGTCATTACGTCATCTACTACGCATGCGGGACACTTGTGTTGTATGACTGCAGCTCACACTGGAGATCACATACAAGTCGCATATATTTGGAAATGTGAACGGCAGCGCAAAAACATCGGAATTTCACAAAAGAATTTGGGTATCAAGGCCTGCAGTGTGAAGGTAGCCATAGATGCTTTGGCACAGAACCAACGTCGTGACAGTCTGCTCATCAAACAGTGTTTTAGTCGTTAAGGCTCAAATTATTAGAAAAAAAAACATGCAAAGTGTCTCTGTAATTTAGACATCCTTTGAACAGAAAATGGAGCCTTCCTGTATATGAAATAATTTCAGAATAAATCTAGCTATTCTGTTAAAAATGCCGTAGAGGTTTGTTGGAGAGCACTGGTAAGCAAACAGGAACACAGGAGTTGGGTCAGGGGTAAAATGTTGAAGTTTAAAGTTTAAAGCAATGCTGGGAGTTAAAACAATATCCCAAGCTTTGAACACATTAGTGATGTTAAACAAAGGGTTAAAAGGGAAAAATTGCATCATTTGGAAAAGAACAATTGTCAAAAATTTATGTCACTCCTCTGCAAACCTGATAGAGCCAAAACCCTAAAGACCTGCACAGGAATAGTTTTGTGGTTAAACCAAGAAAAAATTAAATCTGAAAATAACTGGAGATGATGTTTGGTGCTTAATTTCTCTTTAAAAAAAAATAAAATATGTTATTGGTCTCCGTTTCAAATCCTTGAGGGCTGCTGTTGTACAAATTTTACATGAAAATTATACAACACAAAAACTCTGCCAATGAGCTCACATTGGAGTCAGGCAGTGATGGGGAATCTGGAGTCAACAAGTCATCTCTATTATCTCTTTACCACTGTCCGAAAAAAGTATTTAAATCCGGGAACAATTGGGTTTTAGTGGCAGTGGGAACAGCTCACTGACACGTGTCAAACAAACCGGGTCAAAAACTGCGGCAAGCTACTCACGTTAAATCGCCTTGGCTCTGATCAGCATGTAGTAGGAACACCAGACCTAAGTTGACAGGCTAAATTATGTGACACCATTGAATGCAACGTACAGACGTCAACACTCTGCGCCAGTCACCAATGATCAAACAAGCCGAAAGAACACTGTTTACATTCGATACACGTGGCACAGCTCTGGTAAGAGGGATTCGGACAGATAAAGTTTCTCTCTATCATTTACTTCCCTAATTTCTGTTGCAATATTGACATCATCAACGCTTACACAGCCTGAAGACATCATCAGAAATGCAGTGATAAGCGACAGTGGCCACGCAGCTTGCCAGCAGGTGGTCGGACTAGGCCTTTCGGTAAAATGGGAAAAGAGCCAAAAGGTTGATTGTTAGCGGGTCGACTTGGTTTTGAAAATCCCGGGTTTTCAGTGGGTAAGCGACTTATGTCCTGTATCTGTTCTGTGCAGCCACTGAATAAACCAATCTGGTTTAACCAGTGCAGATTGGACTCACCTGGTTCAGTGGCTGGGCAGAACAAATACTGACATAGAGATGACTTGTTGACTCCAGATACCCCATCTCTGGAGTCAGGTATGGAGAGCCGGCAAGGGGACTGCCGGCAGCATTGCATCCAGAGGAAGTTGCTAGACCCAAACAGGCGTTAACACAGGCATTTTAAAAAAGGCACTCCCTATGAGACGACAAGCTTTTAACATAACTGTTTCTATTTAAATTGAAATGAGTTTACATTGGTTCTTTATAACTAAATTGTCTGTTGTTTGTTTTGTTTTTAAATAACTGTTTTACATATAGAAATGGTCTGGTTACCCTTACCAGAGACAATGTTGTTAAAAATACATGTACCATGGTGATAAAACAGCACTATCTAAAAGTTTGAGACCACTGCTATAGGCTATTGCCACCATAGCAACTACCGATTCATACAAACATATAATTAGTCTTTCACAACCGTATAGCTAACGATATTTGTATTAAAGCCGAGCAGAGTCTTGACACTGACTTAATTTTTCTTTCAACACATCAAAGAATTTCATTTAGATTTCAAATAGTACCGTCTGGTTTAAACAAATAGCTTCTAAAAAGGAAACAAAAGCATGATGGAAAGCATGGAGGGTGTGAGCTACATAATGAAAACAGACACTCAGTCTTGTATGTTTGCAGTATTTCTCTTCTCCAGCTCTAATGCCTCTCTTTCTTCACCTTTTCTCTTGAGTCTTAAAAGCTGACTAACGTTTGTGGACCCAAGGAGGAACGCTGAATCTGAGTTTTTAATGTACATCTGGCTCTTTTGGCTTCCTACCCTCATTTTCCGACATAATTAAACTTGAATGATAGTTAAAAAAAATGTCAAGGAGGGTTAAGGCATACAAAGCAAAAGGAGCATGTTAAGTACTCCTTTCACTAGTATGGCTTTTTGTGAAAGATCCAAGCATTAATCAGCATATCCGTCCACCTTTGTGTAGCTTCAGTGTTTGAAAAGTGAACAAATCAAAATATGCTGCCTGTAATCTCTCTTTTCATTAATCAGGAGGAATGACCCACTGTAAAGTGTACTCTGATTCCTGTAAGTATTTAGTTTTTAGTTTGAACCAAATCCCCTCATATGACGGTGTTTGCCAAAAGACACAAGTAGGTGTGTCAGGGTTTCTATGCTGGGTTGAAGCATCGCTTTGACAGATGGGGAGATCTGTCTGCTTGGATTTGGCAGGCCATGGGTACACTTCTTCACTCATCACCTAGCAGAGTGTGAGTGTGTGTAACTCAATGCCTGTAATCTAGTGAACTGCTTGGAGGATTAAAGCCAAAGAGACTCTCAATAGGAACAAGCAGTGGCTAGTTTTTTTGTTTTTTTTTTAAGTGTGTTTATACAAGGATATACAAAGTTTTGATCAAGGAAATCTTCAGAAGCAACAACAACCATCTGTTCAGACACGTTCTGGGATAAAAGTGTGTAACACTTTACAAAATACAAAAACTCATAGGTTCAATTACCTTACTGTAGAATATGTCATGATAAAAGATCGTCAGTGCATTAATGCCATGCAAAAAGGAATAATTCAAAGATACAGTAGACAACTGAGATAAACACTTTCAGCACAGAAATGACAAGCATAATTATCAAAAAATACAGTAATTGAGCAAAACCTTACCTTTTTTCATTGGCTTTGATATAGATTACTGGAACATTGCAATTTAGCTTTTTGCATCTTAAGGTCACTATACTCAAAACACTGGAGCTTCAGCTAAGAGGTTTAAGCACGTTTAGATTTCATCTTGGACAGAATAATATCAATGAGTCAAATCAAAACAAAGAAATGCTGCAGTCTTCTGCTTCAGCAAACTGTAGATGCATAAGGGAAATTTATTATTAAAAATAAATCATAAAGCCACAAATATTTTAGCTTAAAGGTATTCAAGAGGAAATTGAGTGTTCAGACTCATCTAAAATGACTTAATTGATGGATAGCATGCTTGCACTTATGGTCCAACCCCCCGAAAAAAATTAAAATCCATAAACTCTGGCTGTGGTGGGGCCTACAAAAACATTAGCCAATCTATTTTACCTACTGTTGAAAGTGGTTTGACTACTTGTTTGTCTATCAAACATTTTGTGTATGTGCTTCCAGTATGTTTGACGTAGGCAACAACTACTTATGCTCTGTTTAGCTAGCGGTCCGCCATTACACCGAAGCATGAAGAAGTACTTTTTTTTTAGCTATTTGTTCACACTTTGTGTAAACTGGAGCATCAATGGCCAAAAAGAATCCAGACAAACCTAATTGGAAAAGAAGGTCTTTGTTCGAAGCTAAGGTAATTAGCAAGATGGTTAGCATTAGCTATAAGGATCAAACTTTTTTTAATAGTCAAAAAACTGACTTTATGTGGTGATTTTCATATCATTGAATGTTTTTATTATGAAAATGCTGGATTACTTTTTATCTGGAGACAGTTACAGACAAATTGATTATAAACAATCTAAGAGTAGATTCATAAGGCGGCCTCTGGATCGCTTCAGGTAGGAAGTCTGAGCTTTATTTTAGAAATTCTGATATAACATGCTGCTATATCTTAATTTTGCTTTGGTGCTCATGGTGTCCATAAAATGAACTTGGTGGTTGAATTTTGGAGAATCAAAGCTTTCTAAGGATGTATAAAATGTCTATATTGGTAAAAGTTTAACCGGGGCGCTGGTGTTATGGCATGCAGGAAGTTCTTGGCATGTAGCTGTCCACAAAAGGGCATCCATGCATAAGAAATATTAAAACATTAAGAATATGTTTAAAGTTCCCTTTTTTGTTCATATTTTCAATCCGTTTTCTCAGCAATGTGCAGGGGGGAAGTAATTCTCAGCAGGCAGGTATTTCTCGGCATAGCACCGGCTGAGGCGTTAGAAAACTTTTGCGAATGAGGGAACACTGACACGTGCACAATACAAAAATACACAATCAACTGTCGGACAAATCTTCCACCACAGAATCCTCTTAAATGCCTTTAAAGTCATAGGAATATGGCTGTTTCAGCCATTGCAGTTCCGAATTCTCCTGACTTTACACGAGTGAATAAATTTAATGTGATTGGTCATTTATTAAGGGGGCAGGATTGTTATGGCGGAAGGTTTGCAAGCAAGTTTGGTTATGGTCGGTTTGTCGGAAGCATCTTGCTAACCAGTTAGTAACTTAGTGCTAGTAGGTTCCCAATGGGAAATTACATTGGTACCAAGTAGCACTAAATTGGTGACTTAGAAACGACACTGTCAGGGAACGCTATGGACAGCAGAAACATGCAAGAGGAGGAAAGTTTTATGTGGATGAGTCTCCTTCATCATACATTTTTTATTTAGAGGAGGAAAGTGGGGATAAGGTTGTTTTGGAAGAGGACGCCAGGGAGGCAGAAGATTGGTTTGGTGTAAAAGGCTTACAGCCGTACATGTTTGAGCCCTTGCCTTCCAATGCTGCCAGTTCCTTTAGCGCTACGCCTTTCGAAGACACAGGCGTCCATCCCCATGAACACTGGGACGGGACTCAATGGTAAAGTAAATGATTTTTATTTCTTATTTCAACCATTGCGTATATTAGCTGTGACATATGAATCAAGATGCTATTACTGAAAAAATTTGATTGACAGATGACCGTTGATATATGATTGTACACCGAATTCAGGTGTACAAGCTGACGTATAACTAACTGGCCTGCATAAGATAACGAAGAAAAAAAAATGTAGATTTTACGACAGGATTTTTTTTTTTTATTGAAATTTTCTAACTTTTGAGACAATATGGTCTGATAAACAGTACATTTATATACATGTTTAAGCCAGAATGATTTGACATTTAAATACGACTTTCCTACAACTTTAAGTAGGGATGTCTCAATCCGATATATCGATATCAGTCTAATATCAGGCAAAAACTAATATCAGATTATATTAACCTGGGTCTAAAATGTCCAATATTGGCATTCTGATAAAAACACAAAGCTTCTGTCCAAAGATAATGTTAACAATTAATATTCAGTTCAATTCAGTTTATTTATATGGCGCCAATTCACAACACATGTCATCTCAAGGCACTTTGCAGACAATTCAACCAAGTCATTAAGTCAGATCATTCAAAGTTTTCTATCTAAGGAAAACCAGTTGATTGCATCGACTCTTTGACTCAACAGCAGCCCCTAACAGCAAGTATGCTGGTAGTGACAGTAGAAAGGAAAACTCCCTTTTAACAGGAAAAAACCCCAGCAGAACTAGGCTCAGTGTGAGCAGCCATCTGCCGAGGCCGACTGTGGTTCGAGTTCAGTCAGTTAATCTGTTTTTGACTATTGTTCTCTGTTTGAGTGATATTGCTTGATAAAACCTTCTTTGACATTCAGCACACAGCAAAAGTATTAAAAGTATGTATGTTTCATGCTGATATTGTATCTAGTCAATATCCACATCGTATTGGAAATGAAAGAGAGAATAAGTAAATACCTAAGCGCCCAAAATATAAATTGCTGTCATAAGCAACAGGAAAGGCAGCAACGTCGTATTGTCTCCAACATGCAACTGTAGACTGTCTGCCATTTTGGAAAAGATTTCCCCGAGGAGCCATGTGTAATTGCTTGTACTAAAAAAGTTTGTCTCCAAAGTCTACATAGCCCTTAGAATAAGTTGATATATAAACTACTATTTAAAGGGTGTCCATTTATTTAGATGTTGAATATTTAAAGAGTCAGCAATTTCATTTAATCAAATTATTAATGAAGGTCTATGTTAGTTTATCTTAAAAACTTTAAGAGCCACAGAGGAGGACCTACAGGACCTCAAGTTGTGCTCTAGGAATAAACAAGCAGACACTTGTTCTCTCCAGGTACTTTTTCTTCCTCTTATGGTAAAAAAATATGCATGTGAGGTGAATTGCTCTTTCTATTTTATTTCTATTGTATATGTATGGCTGTTTTTGTCCTGTGTTGGACAAGAAATCTGTTCACAAGGATAAATGCATGGATCATGGCTGTGGGACCTTTTTAAATATCTGTTTTATATTTCCACAGGATATTAAGTAACTGCCACCCTAAAGAAATGTGTATTTTCCACGTTCCAACTACATAAAAATCCCAAACAAAGCCAAACGAATCTGTGGGGAATCCACAGTTCTGCAATACACAAATGTCAAACAAATATGTCATCATGTTTTAGAGGAGGCCGGTCAGACCTGTAACATATCCACCCCAACATACCTAAACACAAATGTTGCACAGATGTGCACCTCCACTGCATGTGACTGAATGGTGTACTGGGTAAACTGGCAACACAGAGAATTGGAGTCTTAACCATGACCTCATATGTTTAAAGTGAATTGGATGAGTGGAGGCATGGTGGGATCGGTAGGCAGGATACAGAGCAGGGATGGAAATTGGAGTTGGGAGGTCATGGATAACAACCCAGCATGGGTTCATCTGTGTGAAGGCAAAGGTTGTGTGTGTTTGAAAGAGAAGGTAAAACAAAACAAGGCACTTCAACAGCCTTGGCTGCCAGCCTGGGGCCAGAACAGACATGGATCAGTGGGTCCCCTGCAGAACACACACCTTGCTAAACATCTTTTATCCCTCCAAAATCTGATAAAACATAAGTATCAAGTAAAGCTATCAAGCCATCGGTTTTTATTTGGTTGAAAGTAAATAGATCAGGCAAAGCAGCGATAACCTAAATAACTTCAATTTAGAGGTCATGTTATTGTGAAAGACTCAATTTTATTAAACAAGACTTTATGAGAAACTATTTGTTTGGATACTAAAAACAAAGAAAGTAAGCAGACCTTTATCTTCTGGTGAATGTGTCTGAGAGCATCAGCAGTGCCCATGTCTCCGTCCTCCGGGACACAGACCACCTCCATTTTCATCTTCACGTCCGGCTTCATTCTAGGGTCTGTGCTCATCATCTTCTGGACGTCTTTGGTGGTTATTACTATGACCTCTGGGAAACACAGGACGCAGAAAACATGCATCAGTCAGAAACACGTGAAGTAACAAGTCAAAGAACAAGAATATTGCTGCAGCTGCAAACTTAACATCAAATTAATCTCTAAACTTTGTGATAAGCAACAAAACTGTAACACCTAACAAATCCACAGATTGCACAGTCTGCCTGTTCTAATAAGAATTGCAGACATTAAACTGTTTCTACTGGGCATTTGCACAGACTAGCTGTGTCAGCCCAGTAAAATCTAATTGCAAAGCCCTGGCTAGCAGGCAGCACATAGTAAACTGCTGGCCACACAGAGTGATTACTTATAGAGAGCAACTTTCCTGCAGTCTAACACCAAACTACAGGTAATGAACGGTCCAGTTTATTGTCAAGTCTGGAAAATAGAAGCTTGTCCTTAATCAAGTCAGGCCTGTGAACCTGCGACACCCAAACAGTCAGAAATGCAGTCTGCAGCGTCAGACGGGAATAGCACACCTGACTAAATCTTTAATAAAGAGAACCTGATTATTTCTAAATAACAGTTTGTTTAAGTTTAGTTTAAACAATTCTCTCGAACACCAGCTTGTGTGGAGAAAAATCGAATGCTGCAACATCAACCAATCCTTGTGCGACACATACGTTAAATACAGGACATTTACCAAGGTCATTAAAAATATATATTTGTTACATTAGAATAAGTGTTTTAATCATTTACAATGTCCTGTAATCCTCTACCACAAGCGTTTCTGGACTCTTAACTTAATCCATTGCTAATGCCCAGTTTCCATTGAAAAGCTTTAAGCCCCACCTCCAACCACCTGTGTTAGAATAAAAAATAAATACCGTATTTCCCGGAATATAGAGCACACCTCCCTAAAAGCCGTGCCTACTAAATTTTTTTTTAAACTGGAAATTTACATGTATAAGCTGGACCGGGCCATAAGCCGCTGATATCTACTGAACAGTCTCCCACAAAACCTGTAGGGGGAGCTCTACATGTAGCACCTATAGTAGGGAAGAAGAAGAATGCTAGCTCCTGTTAGCTTGCTGGCTCACAGCAATAAGGGCTTCTAATCGAAAGAGTGGGCTACGTTGGTCTTTATTTCAGCACCGCAGGAGTTCAGCCCAGTGTCTTAATTGGTTCGGCAGCTTTGATGCAGCACATAAATGGCAAAATGTGTGAACTGTGGACAATTGTTCTACGTCATGCCTGCTGCTAGCATGTTCTTGTGCTAAATGAAAATTAGCCCCTTACTCTTTCATTTCCAACTTTACCTTCCTTGTCTGGCGGATAGGAAAAAAAAAAAAAAGCCGCTCCTTCTTAATAAGCCGCATGGTTCAAAATGTAGGAAAAAAGTAGAGGCTTATAGTCCAGAAAATACGGTACTTGAATCACTAAATAATGTTACTAGAGAAAGCTATAATGTCTTAATTATTTATTTATTACAATAAAAAAAAACAGTCACTCTGAATAACAGATCAGCCTAAACTGATAATATCAAATAAGTTGAAACTCCCGTCTACCTGTTATGAAGAAGGTGACAAAACTAGAGAGTGGAGGTTCATCGGCTGGTTCCAATTGAATTAAGAAGTTAAAAGTTAGGCCTTTAAGTGGACTTTTGACTAAGACAGACAAATTGTTTCATAGGTTGGAGATTGTGGACTCAGGATGTGTAAAATCAGCAATGTTTTTCCAGATCCTGTGGAGGAGCTCTGCATACAGTCAGCAGCTCTCTGCCCGTTTCATCCGCCCCTCCACCATCCTATTAGTTAAGGTTAAAATTTCGTTTTGAACAAAACACTCCTTAGAAACAAAGGTTGATCGTTTGCAGTGATACCCAACTTACATAGGGGAAACATTTGATTTTTCTGATCTTTGGGTCACGGGTCCCAGCACAGAAGCAGGAAGAGAGCAGCTGACAGCCGAAAGAGAAGATCAATGCTTCTGTTTCAACGGACTGATTTAACAGGTTTTTGTTATTAGATACAGCACTCTGCCTGCATTTAATTCAGAAAGCTTACTTTTCGCTTTTATTTTCATTTTTTCCCTTCAGGCATGGTTTACGTTTTCTAAATGGAGGAATTATTTTTTAGGTTTTGTTTGTCACCCTTAAGTGACAAACAAAGGGGGGATAACTTTGCGTGATGAAAAAATAATCTTGGGTACCTGTCCAGCCAGTCTGGCACAGGTAAGGATACAGGTAAAGGATTGTGAAGATTACATTATTATACATGCACCACTCGAATGTCACATTCTCCTGTCCCTCCCATTTTGGACGACGACAATTCAAAACTCCCCTTTTTCACAGCGAAATAGGAAATTATGTATGGTTCAATAAAACTTCAAAAGACACACTAATCACATCTAAAAACATATTTTGGTGACCATCATTTAAAGTGATTCTTAGAGGTGCTAAAATTGTGAAACTTATAGTTATAAAAAGAATCGTCTATGATTTACAGTCATTTAAAGAGAAAAAATTCAGCTTTTTTATTAGGGAATTGTCAAAAACTGATGTGTATCCAGTTCGTTATATCTAGCAAGCATGTGGTTAAATTGCACTTCAATCAGTTTGTTTTGCTTTAAATAAAATACATCAGCAAATGTCTAACGTCAAGTTTAGGGAACAGCTTAGGTACCCTATAACCACAAAGCTAGCTTTACCCTCTCTGACTACATCAACTTGAGATGACCCTTCAAGTTGCCATCTACCTGACTATGACATCAGTTGGACGAAAGTTGGCCACTATTTCTCCATTCCAGGGATTTCTTGAATGTTAGCCTCTCAGTCAGTCAACAAGATCTCAATGAGATCTGGGAAACACATTTCCAGATTTTACATTTCTTAATCCGTAATAAATCTTTAAAGATACTGTATGTTTTTTGTTGCCATGCTGCAGGATCTAGTCCTGCTTCATCTGTGCTAGTTTTTTTCCTGATTTTTTTCTCAGGTGGTGAAAAGAGAAGATCTCACTGCAGCAAAGCCTCGCAAAACCATGATACTTCCTTAAGTGTTTTTCAGGAATTTTTATCTTATTGCTTCTTTTTTTTTTTTTTTTTTTTTTTACTACAGATTAAAAACATGGACTTGCTAAAAAAAAAAACAGGAAAGCTAAAGCTCCAAATACACATGTTTTAGTCCTTATGTGTAACTGAGAGTGTAAGTTTTCTTCTTCAAGGTAAGTTTTTCCACTTAATGCTCCATACCTCTCATCTGGGTCATATAAACCAACTAGCAGCATTTTGTTTCGTTACATTTTATATGGAAACCAAAAAATGTGCTCCCTATAACGACCTGAGCTCCTCCCACAGAAGCACTTAATCTGACTGAAGGGCATGCAGCTCACACGAAGCTCCTGACTTCATGTTTGACCCAATATGGGTCAGATACAGATTGCAGAATTGTATTTTATAGAACACAATTGTATAAGTCGGATGTGAGTTTTTCGTTAAAGCATGGAAGCTTTGGTGGGTTATAAGTTCTCACCTTCAAAACCTACTCTCTCGAGCAGGTTCAGGGGATACCACATTAGGGGTTTGTTGCCAACAGGTAGCATGGGTTTGGGGGTGTTGTATGCCAGTTCCGTCATACGCGAACCGCCCCCAGCTGCCATCAGCACCGCCTGGAGCTCCATGATGTCTGCAAGGTAAAAGGTAACAAAAATAAGAAGAACCTGGTTCAGATTGATAAGGGAGAAACATTCATAGAGAGGTCAGAGCAACAACCTCATGTCTCAGCAACATATACAATCGGCAGTTTCACGATCTGACATAAACATCAGGGGTCATTTTTCAGTGTTTTGTTTATTTTTTAATGGCAGGTACAGCTTGTTGCTCTGAGGTTTAATAAAGGTTTTGTTTTTCAAGAAATCTACAGGTGGATTCTCTGTGTTCATTGTCAATTAAAGCAAGGAAAAGTTATTTGTGTGACACCGATTCGGTACAAAAACAAGTCAAAAATGTATCACACCAAGATTTTTTTAACATTTCACCTCTCAGAAGGAAACACTCAAAAATGTTATTATGGGGACGTGAATCTATCCATCTGTCAGGCTTAAAATGAACAGAAACCACAGCAAGCAGGTTAACTTCAGTCAGACTAGATTAGGGGAATCAATAAACAATAACCTGTACAAACGTCTTGCCATATATACCTAGACGTCTGTCGTCCTGACTAATAACCGTCTTGAAGGCAGAACCTTCCAACTGAGAAGCGGAACTCTGGCTCTACTCCAGAGTTATCGTGGGCCCCTTTGAAGCTGCCATATTATAACAATAGGAAGGGATAAATGCTCTGTGATATAAACATTTAAAACTTTCTCTATTAAAAAGGAGATAAGATGTTATCCAGGAGTTAGCTGGTTTAGAGCGGCAATGTGTTAAAAGACACAAAGGCAGATGACTGTTTTGTGGTAGATTTACTGTGGTTGTACAAAGGAATACAAATAATAATCAGTGCAGAACTATGGAAGACGATTAGGGCCACTGAAAAACTAAAAAAAGTTAACTGATTTTTAAATTTTATTTCAGTATAATATAACAAAAAAGTCAGAATTCTGACTTTAATCTCAGAATTCTGACTTTAATCTCAGAATTCTGACTGTTTTCTGACAGCTAACAGACATGTTAGCATCAAGCCGTAGCCATGTTTGTTTTAGAGATTATCTCTCATGTTTTAATCACCTTCTGCTCTTCCATTAATAAAATAGCATCACCGGGGACCCCTCTGGCACATAAAAAGTTGCCTGATTGCGTCATTTTCCCCCCAATGTGTTACTGGCCCTCCAAAACAACTCACATCTTTGTCAGTGAAGCTGAGTGCTCCCACATCTCTTCCTTCATGGTGCCCATCTACATTAAGATCCACAATTCTGAGATTAAAGTCAGAATTCTGATATTAAAGTCAGAATTCTGACTTTTTCCCAATATTAAACTGAAATAAAAATAAAAAAATCAGTCAACTTTTTTTTTTTCAGTGTCCCTAATCCTCTACCATAGCAGAACACATCATACATAATATACACTGTATGCAAAATAATAAGGCAAATAAATATTTCAAGCACATCGTCCTTTTCATAAATGCTGTCCTACTCCAAGCTGTATAGGCTTGAAAGCCAACTACCAATTAAGTAAATCAGGTGGTGTGCATCTCTGTAATGAGAAGGGGTGTGTCCTAATGACATCAACACCCTATATAAGGTGTGCTTAATTATTAGGCAACTTCCTTTCCTTTGGTAAAATGGGTCAGAAAAGAGATTTGACAGACTCTGAAGTCAAAAATTATCAGATGTCTTTCAGAGGGGTGCAGTAGTTTGGAAATTGCCTAGCTTTTATAGTGGGATCATCGCACAATCAAGCGGTTCATGGCAAATAGCCAACAGGGGCGCAAGAAGCATGTTGAAAAAAGAAGACGCAAAATAACTCCCCATGAATTGAGATGGATCAAGCGTGAAGCTGCCAGGAAGCCATTAGCCACCAGTTGTGCCATATTTCAGAGCTGCAACATGTCTAGAGTGCCGAGAAGCACCAGGTGCTCAATACGCAGGGACCTGGTCAAGGTAAGGAAAGCCGAAAAAAGGCCACCTTTGAACAAGACACACAAGATTGGGCCAAGAAATATATGAGGACTGATTTCTCCAAGGTGTTTTGGTCTGATAAAATGAGAATTGGGCCAAATGGATGGGCACCAGGCTGGATCAGCAAAGGGCAGCAAGTTGCTTATCAACTCAGACACCAGCAACGTGGAGGTGGGGTACTGGTATGGGCTGGTATCATCAAAGATGAGCTTGTGGGACCTTTTCGGGTTGATGATGGAGTCAAGATCAACTCCCAGACCTACTGCCAGTTTCTGGAAGATGCCTTCTTCAAACAGTGGTACAAGGAGAAGTCGCCATCATTTAAGAAAAACATGATATTAATGCAGGACAATGCTCCGTCACACGCATCAAAATACACCACAGTGTGGCTGGCCAGAAAAAGTCTGAAAGCAAAAAAAATAAAGACATGTCCCCCTTTTTCACCTGATCTAAGCCCCATGAAGAACCTTTGGTACTTCATGAAATGCAGATCAAGACACTGACAGAATCTATGGATGGAAGGCTTTTGAGCGTCATGGTGAAGAAAGGTGGCTATATTGATCACTAATTTGTTGTTTTTAATGTCGCAAATGTTTATTTCAGAATTTTTAGTTGTTATATTGGTTTACCTGGTGAAAATAAACAAGTAAGATAGGTATATATTTGTTTTATTACGTTGCCTAATATTTCTGCACAGTAATATTTACCTGCACACACAGACATCCTCATAAAATGGCCAAATATATTAAAAAACACATCAACTTCCAAAAATATGAAACTTTGATATTGAGGAGTCTTTTGGGTTGATTAAGAACACAATTGTGGCCCAATAATTAAAATAATCCCCAAAAATACAACTTGCCTAATAATTCTGCACACAGTGTACATAAAATATATATATATCCGAACATTAGACATATAATCATGAAATATGCAATTAACACCATACAGCACAATGAAACACCATTAAACTCACCTTCTGACATGTACACACAGCAAGTCCAGTAGGTGAACGCATATAAAGGAAGAATGTTAGGAGAAAATGGGAAATAATGAGCTTTATACTGATGCATCAGTATGAAAAGCTTTCAGCCATCTCTCATGCACGTTTGGTGCGTTCAATGGAGTTTCGAACCCCTATGGTGCGTTCATGAGCGTCAGACATATATCTCACTGAAAACACAATAGAAATGAACACTTTCCAATGGAAAACATCTAAACAACATGGACTTTCTAACACCTATTAATTTGTAATTTATCCCTGATTTATGTGTTAGACTTTTACCACAGCGCCGTCTGGTGTGGTGATTGGTCCTCTTAATGACGTTTGTCATTAAGAGGATGACGTTACATCCTAGCAAACCTTTTGGAACCTTAACAGAACAGCCATATAATTCTAACTTAAATGTTAAAACAAGTGAATGCTTTTTATTATAGTTAAAGTTGCTGAGTACACATACACACTAAATTCTCATTATTAGTAAACATTGTTTTATGACTTAGTCATAAAACAATATCTAGGTTTTCGGTCATTACTTGTCACTTTGTGATCAATTCCAGTGGTGATGGGCACTTTTGTAAGAAATTGTATGGTGATCTGAAATGACCACATCTGTGTCTGTCCAAAGGGATCCTTAAACATCACCATGGGTGCTTTGCTTTTCACTGAGCAGTAGAAGACAAATCCTTCATTTTTATTTTTTTTACCTCATAAATCAAAATTGTGGCTTAAAAATGTAGAAATAACTTCAAAAACATGTTTCAATTTATTCACAGCACATTTGGTGAGTATTTCAAGCCTCTATATCCATAGTTTTGTCTTAAGTTTATCTAATAAGCTTGTGACACCACCTCATATTCTCTCAGCAACGTTTTAGTGACCAAACTGCAGATAGAGGCTGGAATTGCTCACCCAATTAGATGGAAATAAATGGAAATGTGTTTTTGAAAAATTCGAAAACATTGACTTTAAAGAGTAGAAAACCTAGACGAAGCTGTATAACTCTAAACAACAAGCAGCCCATCTCCATAGAGACAGATGTCAGTGTCTCTATGGAAACGGTGCTAATCCCACCCTCTGAGTTTGATGGTTTTAGTTGACAGTCATTTCATGATTAAGCTGCTGTGCAGACGCCATAAAATAAACAATTGAAGAGGGAAATAATGTAATGTATAAACAAATAAAAAAGTTATTATAAAGAATTACTATCATCATTTAATATCATACTTCTAAAGAAATAATTCAACAGTTCAATCACTTAGGGATGTATTAAATGAATGAATGGTACATTTAATTATATACTGATACATTTGAATGGTAAATGTATTGATTTATTTCATTTTACATTACATTTATTTAATTATTACATTAAACATTTACACATATTTGTTTAATAATATATTCAATTATTTCATTTTATCCCTCTTAAGCCTCATCCAAAGGAGGATCGAATATGTTAAATGTTATTTTGGTGATTACATTTTGACTGTGACAGACAGAAACTAGATTAAATGCCATCAATGCTGAGGACAGCATAAACAAACTATAGCAACAACTGTTATTTGCAAAGACGATGCGATCATGGAAAGAATGCACACTTTCTATTTCTTCCACTTTCATCTGGAATATTTAAGAGGTGCATGGCATCGCCACAGCATACTGATCAGCCACTGATCTGCTACGTTGCTAAATAAACTGATATCACGCCATGGAAAAGACACTCAAACGAAGATTGAATATGTCACATCATCTAAGTAAACATTACCCACCTCTCTCTGTTCTTGATTGCAGATGATCTACCGTCCAAGTATGGCAGCGGTGGCAGACGCATGTAAGTTTCTAGATGTCAATGTAGCAGTTAGCCCTGAGCTAACGCAAAGGAATACCGACTGACACTGCTGGAGAGACCGTGTGAGTTTAACGAGACACCTTTTTTGAATATGAATAATATATCACATGTGCTAAGGTGACAAAAAAATAAACTACGCTCTTAATAACTTTACAACAATACTATGAAACAGGCTAACAGGTAGCATTTGTATGATGACATATGGGGGCGCTCAGTGAAATATGTCCGATAGGAAACCAACTCCGCCCGTAACGCCGTTCCTGGAGAATAAATTCTTTTATTTTAGATAATAATTAAAGGTATTCAGTACTGTTACACTTTAAATTAAATATATATAACTTTCTTAAAACAGCTTTAACATAAAGAAAGAAAAGAAAAAAAAATAATTACAAAAATTTAAGTTAAATAAAAAAATCTATAATTTTATTAAAATCTCTTATTTAATTGAAATGGCTTAGCTAAGTATATAAATGTATATAAATTTGAATTAATTATATTGTTAAAACACTGTGCTGTTATTTTTTTAACTCTAACTGTTATGTTATTCTTATGCACTTTTCTAAGGTCCAGATTTGTGTGACCATTTTTTTTCTATAATGTTTTTGCTGCTGTAAACACCAGAATTTATTCATTGTGGGACAATTAATGGATTTTCTATTCTATTCAATTCTAAACATCTTTATTACTTTTCATGGAGGTAAGAGTAAATTGGAAAAGGAGATTGTTAATATTTTTTTTTCTATAACACAATAATTTAAACGAAATATGCATGCATTCTTGCCTACACCAAAAAGGAGTGGTTCAAATCTACATGAAAAACATTATGAGAGCATATCAGCAAGGAGCCACTAAGCCATTTCTCCAGATTCAGAGACTGAGAGCTCCCAATGCATAGAGCTGAGACGTAACAGTAAATTGAGCTTGGGGAATGTGCCTTTGGTTTTGTTTGCGCTGAACAGGAGATGAGCTTGACTGCTCATTATTGCTCGCTCATAACCAGGCGGGAAAGGGGGGATAGAAAGGGAGGGGATGGGGAGACAAATTGGTTTGACTTTTTGATTTTGTCTGAATACAATGGAACTGATGCTAGAATGATAGAAGAAAGTGCTCCTGCTGGGAAAGCTAAAGCTGTGCTCCACTACTTAACAGATAAGCTGTAAATGGGTCTAAGCTTAGAATGCATGCAGGTTTATGGATACATTATGTGAAAAATTTGGTCAAAAAGCAGTGAAAATAAAGTATACTATGCAAACATCAGAGTAAAGAAAACAAGGGTAGATAGGAAAAGTGAAATAAAGATTAATTTGTAACTATGGTTAAGGACCGCCTAAACATCACTTGAAGAATTGTAAAATTGTTTTGTATTACAGGAAGTATGGATGTCTCTGACCTTGTTAACTGGTTATTGTGTTGCACACTTTCCATTGGACAGTTTGAATGTATTTATTATCAATACTGCATTGAAATAAAAGGTAATTAATTGAACACTAATTTAAGAGTAACTTGCAAATGAATCTGTGATCCTTAAAGATACTGACAAAACCTTGATGTAAAGCTACGAATATCAATGTATTTCCACAGATTCTATGTGATAGACCAACAGAAAGAAGTGCATAATAAAGATAAATAAAAGTAAAAGCATATAATAAAGATAAAAGAATAAGGTTTTCAATTCTTTTAATTAAAAACTGAAAAATTCAGCTTCACTTTATAAAGATGCCCCTAAATAAAAATTGGTACAACAACTGCATTAAGAAGTGACCTCATTACTGAATAGAGAATACATCAGTAGCCTACAAATTAAGCTGTTTTGCGAAGGCTCAGATGCTTGTTAGAGTGAAAGTTCTTCATCATCAAAACCAATTAATTATTAAACAGCAGCCATTCTTTGGATATCTCACTCAGCATTATTTAATCAATCACAAGAAACCAGAAAGAATATAGTAAGCCATAGCAGCCTCCCTTTCTAAAGCAGGAACAAGGGACACATCAAATGTAGAGTAGATCAACAGCAAAGCAACAACAAAAAACTTTACCTGTAGGTAAGTTATAGTTTTGATTATTATAACTGAACTCAAAAATATGCTTGTCATAACTACGACATAGTGCCTAGTACTAATATAGAGGTTTCGTATTATAAAATACTCTGTAAGACTCTGAGTGTTTGATCTAGTAGGATAGCTTCATATCTTGTAAGACTTTAACTGAATTTTGCTGAAAGTGTGTTTAAGGTCTCTTTTCAGGATCTAAAAACAAATTATATTATATTAAATTAATTATCTTATATTTTATAGAACAGCCTGCACTCTTGGACAACTTTAGAAAGTGAAGATGCATCTCAGTAATCTAGATTTAAACAAAAAAAGCCAAAAATATCTAAGCCCAACAAGTAAACAGTTGAGTGAGAAGTAAAAGAGGCAACAGTGATGGACTCATCAGTGTCCATCTGTCCACCTGTTATTGGGAGAATGACTCGGTTCCCTGGAAACAGCAAGTGGTCTTCAGAGCACTAATGATCACGAGGCTGTTGGACCTCCTTTGCATGTGATCTACCACTAATGATCATTACCGTTAATAGGTTGAGTCCCTATGCAAAACATGCTGTTATAAGTATAACAGTTTACCTGTGACTCCTCACGTGGAAGAAGTTTCTTGGAGAGGAAATAAAACGTTCCATTAAAGAAGAACCTATTTGAAGGACTCACTAAACCTTTTTAGATTTTAAAGTGCACTTTTTCATTTCTTTTATTGACACAAACTGCAAATCAGCCACTCATAAGGCAGCAACACAATCTGTTTAGCTTCCAATTTGAAATAGGAATAATTCAGAAACTTTGAGCCTGGCATGTCAAAGGTAAGAGAAACAGTTCAAGTCAGGAATCCTTTCTGCATTGTATCACTGGTTCAATGCTTGTTAGGTAACGTAATGGAGAGAAGACATTTTCGCAGCACATTTTGGCTTTTTAGCACCAGTTGTAGATTGTTTTAAGGCTGCAGTCTAAGTGTGGCTGCTGGCCATGAACACTGTGTGCCCGTTTGCTGATAGCTGCTTTCAACAGGAAAGCAGCTTTGTTAGCTGGTTTATTGAACACGACAAGGAGTTTGCAACCATCCAATTGCCTCTGCAGTCAAGAGATCTCAATTCAGTATAGCATTTTTTTGGATGCGTTGAAACAGGATATTCACAGCAAGAAAATATTGTTGACAAATCTGTAGCGACTGCATGATGCTATAATGTTTTTGTGGACCAATATCTCTGAGGGCTATTCACATCTTATTGGATCTGTGCCAGAATGTATAAGAACAAAGCGAAAAGCGAGTTTGAACTGATAATAGCAAGATGCAATCAGAGTATTTTCACTGTACCAAGTACAAACAACGAAATAAGCTTTAGTATTGCCCATTTTTATTGTTAGTAATAAAAAGTAGAATAGTATGTTTTAATAACATAAAACATAAATACAGATAAAACAATAGCATCAAACTATTTGCTTCTTTCCCATACAGAACAAAAAGCTTAAGTCACATTTTTGTGTGTGTTTAATGTAAAAATTTTTATTTTTAACCAAAAGATATTTTTCAGACAAATTCCAGTTATAGTATTTTACAACAATTAGCCGGTGCTAACTAATAACACTGATATATATATTTTTTTGCACAGAGAAGAACTCAAACAGATTGCTGAAAATATTTGTCAGCTCCAGAGAAATAGCCATGCAACCATACATCCAGACACTGCAATCGGTCTAATCACAGACTGACTTGAAATGAAGCTTTGAGATCTCCCATAATTTCCTCTTCAGTTCTGCTGCTGCATCTTGTAAATCATTCTCAATTCACTGAAACAAGCCAGTTGGATAAGCTTGGTTTGATCATAAACATTTGCAGCTCAGACCACCCAGGGAGAGTGCGGAGCCAAAGTGTGAGTGTGCCTGTTCAGTGTGCATGCACGAGTGTGCAAGTGAACCCTATAGCTCAAGCTTTTAGTGTTGCGCTTTGCAACACCTAGACACTCTTACACAAGGATTGTACTCATGCCTTGTTAACAGTCTGTGCTCTGTTAAGTCCTTACCTCTGCTATCCATACCAAAATGGCCATCTTTCCAAGACAATGTCAAAACTGAAGGCTATGTTCCAACTCTGAGGTTAAAATCATTCATTAATGCTGTTACAGTACACATGCTTTACAGTAAAAATGTATTACCTTAGATAAGTGATTTATAGACTTTTTCTTAGGTAACCAACACTTGAAATGTTTGTATTTCCAAAAAATACAATAGGGAACAACCTTTGAGAAATGATTTGCCGACTACTTTTTAGATAACTGGGGCTTAAGATGAATATGTTTCCAAAAGGAAAATCTAAAATAATTTTTGCCAGATTACAGTGCTGCTTTATCACAATATCTTTTAATATTATGAGCACACATTTGAATGTTTTTATATTGATTTTGGATGACAAATTTTAAGTTTTGTATATTTAAATTGGAAAGAAAAGGAAATGTGAGTTTTAGTTTTTTATTGAATAGAATAGAATAGAACAGAATAGAATTCAACTTTATTGTCATTACACAAAGCAAAGCAACGGAATTCACTGCAGGATTTAACCCATCCCTTTGGGGAGCCATGTGGGGGTTAAGGGTCTTGCTCAGGGATCCAGAGTGACTCTCCGTAGGAATGGGGCTTGAACTCAGAACCTCTGGGATCCAAGCGCAGTGCCCCAACCACTAGGCCACCACCCCTCATTTATATAGAAGTAAGACATGAGATGTGCTTTTATATTCAGCCGTTCCACTCTAACAACAGTTTACAGCAGTTAAAGCTGAAAATATTTTCAGGTATGTTACTAATAGCCTACAACACCAAAAAAGCTAACTGTTGACCGATTCATCTTTGCAAAGCATTCAGATTGGGTGGAGGGAAACGTCAGTTATAAAGTCTTGGTTCTTTGATACATATTTTTATCTTAACGCTCTACGTCAGTCCAACTTTGTTTTTTGGGTTGTTCTCCTGAACTGTGACTCTCTACTCAAGTCAAAACTATTTTCCAACTTCTAACTTCTGGATACCCAAACTGTTTCAGATTGTTAGCTGCGGTACTCATAAATGATCAAATAACCAAGTAAGTATTTTTCATGAATATATTGAATTCTGTTATTGTCCATTTTCTTTCATTCTGTACAGTAGGTTTAATGAAAATTGACAATTTACTGCAAAACACATTTTAGGGTGGTGGCAAGATAATAAAAGCACTTCCAAACTGCTGAAAAATGCTGACTAGATTAGACAAATAAATGTAACTACACCTAAGCTAGCTTGGTCTGATAAAGAAATAAAAGCAATAGATTATAATAGAAATGCCTTGTTTTCTTTCTCGTTGGAATAATTCAGAAAAGAAAACATTTCCTGGATGTCCCATCAAGTTGGTTTAAAGATGGTAGAATAACAAACTTTTCAAAACAGAGGCTCTACATTATTGTATAAATCCAGATTAAACAATGCAAGAAGTTGTTTTTTTTTGTGAACTTACCCCAATTTATTGCACAGAATCAAATCAACTAGAAGTCTATCATCAGACAGTAGCCACTAAGAGCTTTCCTCATGCAGGCTTCCAGATTATGATTTTTTTTCTAAGGCATTGGATCTAAAGACATGCCTTTTATTATCTATCTAGCAAATCATGATCTAAGTAACCGGCTTTCTTGTCCTTTTTTTTAACAGACCGCTCTGTGTTCACCTTCATTCATGTTCTCAGCTCCCTTTTTAAAATGAAAAAATCACCAGAAGATGATGCCATATTTCATTATAGATATTTATGTAAAAGATCTTTTAGTGTTTTAGTGTTTTGCCCCACTTGTTTTGAAATATATGAGTTCGAATTCAATTCCAAAATACATTATTGATCCCAAAGAGATAATAAATCTTGTTGTACCCTAAACAGGTGGTGATGACAATTACTTTGCTCTGTCCCCTTTAGGCAAAAAGATAACTTTAAATTTGCCTTCAGTCTTTCTTTTACCAGATTCTCCTCTGCTTCTTGTCAAACAGTTCTCCTACCTGAGCTGTAAATCCCTGCAGCTCATCCAGAGATACCATGACCCTCTTCTTTAATCAACCCACTTTTTGTCCAACGTGTCAGTTTACATAGATAGCCATGCATTGGTCCTTGTGCAAATTTCCTCAACTCTCTTAATTTTGGAATAAATTTAACAGTGCTCTAGGGTAAACAAAGCTTGGATTATAGTTTTTTAGTTTAGCCCATGCACTGCCTTTTATTGGACTTTCACCAATGGGTATAAATACTTCTGCAAAGAGCTAAATATGAAGACTGGTTCAAAATGATAATTATGTGTTAAGACCATGCATGGAGATGCTTAAAAAAAGGCACAAAAAAAAAAAAAAAATGAGGGAAATGAGGGAGACAAGACAGAGTTTGACCACATGTTTCACCCCCAGCAGGCTTTGTGTGTCCTTTCCTGGCCAGATTCTGTTTGTCAGACTGTCTGGGAGGTTCCTGAACCACACTGGCAAACATGCACAGACGCTGTCTTGGTATTTAATAAACACACAACACTAAAACATGGTGTAACCAGCACTACTATAACCTTTTTTGTGCAGCTTTAATGGGCTGCTGTCATTATGTTTCAGATAAAATGAAAAAAGGTTGAAGTCAAGACAAATACTTTAATACTATTCTGACATGGTTAAATTACTTCAAGTATGCAAACATGGAATGGTTATACTAAAATAATATCAAAGTTATTAATATATCATCATCTACTAATTGTTTCAACATAATTCCAATGAATTTTATGTTTTTTTTATGTTCTTTAAAACTGCAACGCTCTGTTGTTTTTTTCCTATTAGACACAAAGACACAAATCTAAGCATCTTTTGGAAATTTCATTGACAGGCAATGACTTAGCCTCTTTTCTTACATAAACCTATCCCATTTGATGCACAACAAGCATAAATTATACCCCTGTTTGATCTCTATCTGGTGGCCCACATGTGTAGGAATACTTTCCTTCCCTTTTGAATAACACATTGTTTATACAGATACAGACACACACGCATGCCTGCACATACACTAAAAAAAAAAATCTTCTTTTCAACCGAAATAAATGTTTACAGCATTCCAAACATTTTGTGTGCGAGACAGTATGTGTGGTCCTGTCTGCACCTAGCATGTGGTTTGAGGTTAAGGTGTTTTTTTCTGCCAGTGTGTGAGCACGTTAAGGTGTTTTTTAATGCCAGTCTTTGAGCGCCTCAGTCTCCATGCTGTGCGCATGGGTGAATTTATCCTCACTGTCTGTACGACATTGTCTTAAGAAAACAAAGAGAAAGAAGAGAAAGTCATTATCAGAGGGGTAATTCATTTTACTGAATATAAGGCTCAAAAAAATCATATTAATTGTGATTAATCGGTTGTTGAAATAATTACATCAATTAAGTAATTGATTAATTGTTAACTGGAGTATAGAGACTGTAAAACTTTCCTTTAGCTAACAAAACAACCCACTTAGAGTGTTAATTATATGAAAATTTCTTAAAAATTATATAAACATTCTGCATTTAAGATGGAAAAAAATGTCTGTCAACATGCTCTATCTAGAACCTCCTCCTCAAATGGAAAATTTTTAGTTTTACCTGGTTTAATCTTGTAAAAAGTATTCTTTAAGGACCTTTGGCTAACCGATTATTAATCAATTAATCTAAAAAATAAAAGACATACACTGTCCATATTAGGTAGAGTTTACTGATTTCTTACCACTGAGATTATCCAAACTCAGCAGCACTTTCTATGTGTGCTTGTCTCAGACTTTTACTTTACAGTAATACACTTTTTTGTGGTTAAATATATATATTGAAAAATATTTAAAGCATCCCAAGGATTTAATTTTCATTAGACAAAGCTTTTCAAATACTAGCGACTCCCTGTGTTATTCACTGGTTTTCCAAAGCTTTAGAAATATCCCGGTAACCCTTTTCAAACAGATAATTTGTATGTTTCACAACTGTTTCACTTTTATTTTGGCCGATCTTTCTTGATTCAATGTCCGGTGATAATCAGAATAGGCAGTGGCAAGTGAAATCAAACTAAAAAAAGAAAATTAATTTAAGTTAGACTAATTGAATGTGAGGAGTTTTGTTTTTGTTGTCTACAGGACTTTTTTAGATATGTTTTGCCCTTATTTTAAAACAGATTTTTTGATTCGCTTTGTTTACCTTTGTATGGTATTTAAACCTTGTCTGACATTTGTCCAAAAAAAAAAAAAATATATATAGCAGAAAAGCATCAGCAGAAGAAATCTGAAGAGGGACAATCTTAGAAACCCATGTCTTCATTTAAAGAAATGTAAAATATTTTATTCACGTAAGTATCCATCATGTTCACTGTTGCTATAAAATATTACACACATTATTATTTATTATCAAATTCATCTAAATTTCTATATGCAAATTTGTATCTTGAATATACTAAATGTCTTTAAGAAATTAAACTTGTAATGCTTTTTCACAACATTCAACAATATAGAGTCTTAATTTTAACAAAATGATCCCATCATATGAATTGAAACCATGCTGCCGAACATTTGCATACACTCTAATGTCTACCAATTATTCAGCACTAAAAGTTATCTGGACTAAGATAAGTTTTGGTCATAAAACTGTCATTATTCAGAAATGCCTGCAGAAATGTGTACTCCCAAATGCAAAACTAATACTAAGAAGTTTTGGAAAATTAAAAAGAAGCAGCTTAATGATAGCCTTCTCACATCCAAGATATCATTTACTGCAGTCTGCTTACATTGTGAAGTTTTTTTAAACCCTTCAGTGTTTCTCCAGGCTCTCTGCCAGGTTCCTTAAGTTAAACATGAGGTGAAAAGAGTTCAACATGAACTATATGCATCCATTTTTTGCACTAGATTTGCTTTCTCCTTTTCAAGGTCAAGACAGGGTTGGAGGTATCCCAGCAATCACTGGGTTGAGCCTAGACAGCTCCCCAGTCATAGGGTTCAGCATATACTATAGGTCATAATTTCATTTTATTTATTTTCTTATTACATGCTTTACCCTGTAATGGACTAACAATAAGTCTGGAGTAAACTATATTATCACATAAATGATGACATTTAACTTTGGTGAACAAAGAGCCTGAAAGAAGTACATGACTTAGAAACTACATATTCCATATGTTGTTATTGTTATAAAACAGTTAGAGACCAAATTAAACGGTAAAAGGAGTAACCCAGCCTCATAAACTATAAACTTCTTCTGTAAAAAAAAAAAAAAAAAATAGATAGCAAATCACACTTCTCCAGCATTTTACAAATGTCTTTTCTGCCAGGCACTATAAAATAACAGTTGTTTGCATTTAGACACAATTATACAACTCAACTGAGCAAGAAAAGCACCCAAATGTGGGCATTTCCAGGAACACAGAGGACCACACACATATAATACATACTGAGTCAAGGCTATTTCAATGTTAAACCTATGGTTATCTGTTTTGGATATTTATATACTTTTTTCTTTTGGTAACAAGCTAAGAATAACTATCTGATGCTGTCATAGTTTGTCAGTTTTTAGTAATTAACTAATCAGAAAAACACACAAAGAGCCGCCAAATAGGGTTAAATCTTGCTTATAGAAGTTGGTAATCTTAACAGTAGATCAGGAAGTGATTAGTAAGGCTCCAACAAATGTTTAAAATGTGGTAATTTTAAGATTTTACGTAAAGCTTGGAGAGAATTTCAGTTTCCACCATTTGCTGAGGCAGGACACCAGAAGGTGGGTTATGAAGTGTGATTGATTCAGATAGAATTAGTACCTATGGCTGCACATCTCCACAGAAGGGGGACAGGTAAGAGACATAGGATAGATTAGACTGAGGTGAAAGACCAGTGGTAAACTCTTTGGCTTTGAAATATGCTGCTTTTTAAATTTATTACAGGTTTGGTCTAACTTTAAAGAGGTGTGGTGATCAAAATGTTACCCCATTAAGGAGAATTGAGGAAAAAATCCATGTAGGTATTTCTGGGCCTTAAGGTCAGTAGTATAAATCCGCAGTAATACCATATAGGGAGGTCTTAACAACAGAAGCCAATCAGTCTGGCTGTGAGAGGGCTGCTTGTGTTTCAAGCATGGACTGATGAGATCACTGAAGGTGAGACTGCTGAACAAAAGAAGACTCCCTACACCTCAGAGGGACTCAGCAACAATGAAGACAATGGTAGATCCGCCATTTTTCATTTGGGCAGAACTCAGAAAGGCCAATGTATGACATGCACCAGTTACTCTGAGGTGGAAGGATCCAGGCAATGTCACTGTTAAATCAGAAATGGTCTCTACAAAACTATCCACCCATTCCCACATTTAGAATAAATTGCAAAAAAAAAAAAAAAAAAAAAAATATATATATATATATATATATATATATATATATATATATATATATATATATTATTTCAATTGAAAGGTAAAAATCAATATTAATTAGGGTATTTTAAGAATAGATAAGACAATTGTGACTCTACGAGTACCCTATAGTCTATATAAGGCTTATAGAAATCTCCAGTCGAAGGGCCTTCCCAGTACTGGACTCCATTACCTTTTGGCTTAATTCATCATTGTGTGGATTCACCAAAGTGTGAAATGTGTTTGAAACATTTATCTAAGATTTTTAATGCTGAATATATTATTTCATCATCCAGTTTCCACAGATCAGGGGGCATATACATCTACAGTAGGGTAGGGTATCCAGTTCCACCACACACCAATGATACTGTATTGCATTGAGATCTGGTGATGCCATCAGAGGACACTGAACCATTTTTTATGTTTAAGAAACCAGTTTGAGATAATTCGGCATTTAAAAATCATGTTTAACCCTGTTGAAATATTGATCAGACAACAAGATATCAGTGTGGCCATGGAACAATATAGGTTCGGCTGTAGTGTTTAAATGAGCTTAATTGGTACTAAAAGGCCAGGACTATGGCAGAAATGGCTGCCTGCAATATTACAGCCCTAATAGTAGTGGTTGAAACAAGGCAGGATGGGGCCATGCTTTCATTATTTTACTGTATGCTGAATTCTGACCCTACCATCTAAATGTTGCCGGTATGCTTCATTAGATTGGACAGTTTTTCTCATCTGTTGCTGGTCAAGTTCAAGGCTTTGTTAATTATTACCTTAGTCTCTTTTTCTTTGCCAATGGAAGCAGCACCTAGTGTGGTGGTCTGCAGCACTACAACATCTTCCCCAGGGCTGAATCTGTTGTACATTTAAAGTAGGCCTGCAACTATTGACTATTTTGTAAATCGATTAATATGTCATTTATTTTTTCGATTAATTGATTATAAATTGGATAGCCAAAGGTTCATTACAGAAGACTTTTAAAGAAATTAAACCAGGTGAAACAAAAACTTTCCACTTTAGGGGTTCTGGATAGAGCATATTGACAGACAAGTAAAGTTTTTTTATTCTTAAATGCAAAATGTTTATATATTTCTTTACAATTTTGATATAATTACTGCTCTAAGTAAGTTGCTCTGTCAGCTAAAGGCATACTCCAGTTAACAATTAACAATGATTATTTCAATAATTGATTAATGAGGATTAATCTAATGAATTATTTCAGCCCCAATTTAAAGATAATGCTACAGACAGCTGTAGTGCGAGGCTAATGAAGCTACTGTTGGCTTCCAGTTATCTTTGCATATTCTCACCTATACGGAAACTTATATAGTTGCCTGTAAGTAACAGACCGTTTTACAATATTGCACAGACATTTTGATGTTTCATTCCTCATTCTGTCCACCGTTTTGCGTGAAAGTCTTATTTTGTCACTACTTTTAAATGATCACTCAGTGAAAGGAGTTGTAGTAAAGGCCTGAGTTTGTTCTCTGAAAGTTAAAGCATATCTAAAAACTTCAGGCATCTAGAACTGGTAAATCAGCACCATCTGCTGGTCAGATAATGGTATTACACTTTTTTCAATAAAGAAACGCATCAAAACTTTCCCAATGTTTACCTTGTTTTTTTTTTTTTTGTAGAAAGAGAGTTGATTATTACAGTAATTAAAATGTGATAGAAAACTCAGGTTTGCGCTCAACTGCAAATAAGCAAAAGTTTTACAAGCTTTGTATTCAGTTTTAAAGCAAATCAATCCAGGAAACCATAATTTATATTTTATAAATTTCTTATCATTTATTAGTATACTATACTATCATTTATTTTTATTACACCTTTTAATGTCTTATTTCCATGAGGTTTAATTTTTATGATTGAAATGTTTCTCTGTTATACTGGATGTGATATGTGACCTTGTTGCTTTCAGGCTTTTTTTTAGTCATATCTTACTGCAACAGTGCATGTTAGTGTCTCCCACAGTGAAGAGGGAAACTATAGACACACACACATTCATCATTTTCGGAGATAGTGTACACACATCATGCGCTCCACCACATTTACAGATAGTTTGGCAAGTCCAAGGCGTTGCAACTGCCTACTGCATTGTGAATCCCCCTTAACCCTCCTCCCTTTTCCACTCCTTTTCCTTACCCTACCACAGTCACTGCCCGGATCCCAGCTAACCGGGCCCCCGTTCTTTTCTCCAGGTTACCATGGAGATGGCTAACAAAGCCATCACTTTTACCAATTTCCTCAGAGACAGGTGCTGGCACAATGACTGCTTCCTCGGTGGCTGAAAAGGAAAGGGGCAAGAGGGGTCCATGGGAACTCCAGGCGGACACTCTGAGGCCCTTCCAAGTGTCCTCCTCCCCAGGCCTGGCCGAGAAAAGAAGGCTAATTTGTTGTCCCTGTTTTCCCAGGGAGGGGAGAGGCAGAAGGAGGAGGAGGGTGACACAGCTGGGGGTGGAAGGAGGGTAAGTGGGCAGGAGGAAAAAAGAGGCTGAGGGAGAGACAGAGCGACTAGACTTGTCCTCTAGTTTTCAAAACAGACCGCCTAATATTAGCCTCTTTACACCTCTCTATGCCAGTAGGTGGAAAGGTCATTCTTCCCCCCCCTTGTTTCCTGCATCTCTTCTTACTTCTCTCATTCTCCTGCCTGAACTCTTTCGCCCTGAAAACAAAAACAAGTCATCACATCCTGACAGAGAGATGTTTCAATTTAGCTTTCAGTGTGTCTCCTCTTCCTTTTTTTGTTTCTCTTTGTCTGTGCTGGTGACAGAACTAATATGGGATTGATAAGATCAGCAGTTATATTAATAGTATAGTATACAGTTTTACATTAATGTAAAGATTTTGACTTTTCATTGGGAGCTGAGTTCTTCCATTCATCTTTGCTTGATAAGCTTGTATATAACCAGAGGTGGGTAAATTGAACTTAAGAAATAAAAACCAAGTCAGATCTTCCTTCATGCTGGTCACTTTAAACCATTTAAATCTCAAATCCTCAAGGGAAGCTTTCCTGCAAAGTTCGGAAGTGTCCCTTGCCTTATAAACCCGAATAAATGGTTCCAACATGCAGCCAAGCTCTGCAGAGATTGGCTAAAAGTTGCAGAACACCAACCCTTCAGACTGGAGTTTAACCTTTGTTTTTTAACATTACTCCCTGTCTTTTACCCACCTTTACATATAACTGCCCAAATAATAAATATGTGATCTGTAGGCATCTGGAAATTGTTCTGTTGAACAAGAGTCAAAATTCTCTCTGTTATATGTTTTTGGCTGATTAGAAAAAAACGCTCTTCTTTATTGTAAAGAAAAATACAGCAGAATACCACTTAGTTTGAAGAAGATATCTGCTGCAATCGGACAGGAAGGCCAAAAACAGTTCACATAAAATAGTAACAGCGCTAATCTAGGACTACGTACATCAACACAGACAAACTGAAACCACATAGAGTACAGCAGCAGCAGTTAGTTAGTTAGTGACTTTGTCTTGGAGTGAAACGAATCTAAATAGAGAAATGCTAACCTTAATAATAGGCTGAACAACAGAACATATATTGTTAGTTACAGCAGTGGTTAAAAGGTTTTGTGTAAAAGAGAGACAGGGTAAATGGAAAAACTCATTTCCAGACATATCTTCTATCAGACTTAACTACGAGGATGGTAAGTTCAGATCAGCAATTGCAACACATTCAAATGTACAGGTGCTGGTCATAAAATTAGAATATCATGAAAAAGTAGATTGATTTCAGTAATTCCATTTAAAAAGTGAAACTTGTATATTATATTCATACATTACATACAAACTCATATATTTCAGATGTTTATTTTGTTTAATTTTGATGATTACAAATGACAACAAATGAAAATCTCAAATTCATCATATCAGAAAATTAGAATATTGTGAAAAGGTTCAAAATTGATGGCCCCTGGTGCCACACTCTAATCAGCTAATTAACTCAAACCACCTGCAAAAGCCTTTAAATGGTCTTTCAGTCTAGTTCTATAGGCTACACAATCATGGGGAAGACTGCTGACTTGACAGTTGTCCAAAAGACGACCATCGACACCTTGCACAAGGAGGGCAAGACACAAAAGGTCATCGCTAAAGAGGCTGGCTGTTCACAGAGCTCAGTGTCCAAGCACATTAATAGAGAGGCGAAGGGAAGGAAAAGATGTGGTCGAAAAAAGTGTACAAGCAAGAGAGATAACCGCACCCTGGAGAGGATTGTGAAACAAAACCCATTCAAAAATGTGGGGGAGATTCACAAAGAGTGGACTGCAGCTGGAGTGAGTGCTTCAAGAACCACCACACACAGACGTATGAAAGACATGGGTTTCTGCTGTCGCATTCCTTGTGTCAAGCCACTCTTGAACCACAGACAGCGTCAGAAGCGTCTAAAGAGAAACAGGACTGGACTGCTGGTGAGTGGTCCAAACTCATGTTCTCTGATGAAAGTAAATTTTGCATTTCCTTTGGAAATCAAGGTCCCAGAGTCTGGAGGAAAAGAAGAGAGGCACTTCATCCACGTTGCTTGAAGTCCAGTGTAAAGTTTCCACAGTCAGTGATGGTTTGGGGTGCCATGTCATCTGCTGGTGTTGGTCCATTGTGTTTTCTGAGGTCCAGGGTCAACGCAGCCACATACCAGGAAGTTTTAGAGCACTTCATGCTTCCTGCAGCTGACCAACTTTTTGGAGATGCAGATTTCATTTTCCAACAGGACTTGGCACCTGCACACAGTGCCAAAGCTACCAGTACCTGGTTGAAGGACCATGGTATCCCTGTTCTTAATTGGCCAGCAAACTCTCCTGACCTTAACCCCATAGAAAATCTATGGGGTATTGTGAAGAAGAAGATGCAATACACCAGACCCAACAATTCAGAAGAGCTAAAAGCCACTATTAGAGCAACCTGGGCTATCATAACACCTGAGCAGTGCCACAGACTGATCGACTCCATGCCACGCCGCATTGCTGCAGTAATACAGGCCAAAGGAGGCCCAACTAAATACTGAGTGCTGTACATGCTCATACTTTTCATGTTCATACTTTTCAGTTGGCCAACATTTCTATAAATCCTTTGTTTTTATTGGTCTTCAGTAATATTCTAATTTTCTGATATGATGAATTTGAGATTTTCATTTGTTGTCATTTGTAATCATCAAAATTAAACAAAATAAACATCTGAAATATATGAGTTTGTATGTAATGTATGAATATAATATACAAGTTTCACTTTTTAAATGGAATTACTGAAATCAATCTACTTTTTCATGATATTCTAATTTTATGACCAGCACCTGTAAGTCAGTGTAACTGTCAAAAGGTGACGTTTTAAACCTTATTTTAAAAGTTGACAGAGTGGTTCCACTTGACAGCTCCATGAAAAAAAAGAAAATCTGCCTTCCATTGGGTTGTGGTAGTCAAGTGGTTACAGATAGTAGTCTAGTTGTGAAAAAGAAAGAAGGGGGATGGTGGATTATTATTATTATTTTTTAAAGCATACATAGCCTAAATAATATAGTCTATTAACCTAAAACAATATGCAGGCTATGGTTGTTACATGTTAGGTATGCTGGTCACTGACCTTGATCAAGGCACCTCACAGTAGAACTGCTGTCAGTTGCTGGACTGGCATGGCAATCACTGCCCCAACATAGTTGGGGACAAATGCAGAGGACAAATTTCCCACTGGGATCAGCTTCATAATCATGATAGGCCACTTCTTTTAGTTTCTTCATTTTGCTCAGGCTACTCATAAGCCCATAGCCCGCCAAATGTTGAAAGAGCAATATTGTTGCCTTTACTGTTAACATTTAGTAGACATTTTACACATTCGGTAATAAAATGTCCCAGGGGATGGTAGTGGGGGGTGGTAATTTTAGAAGGGGGATGATTTTTGAGATTTTTTTTAAGAAGGGGGATGCCATAACCTCTCAACTCGATTACTGGTTACAGAGAAAGGCATTCTCCATCCTGAAGAGAAGGATGTTCAAGCCTCAGATTGGTAGTCGGCATGGGACTCCCACACTTATTCTGCTGTGCTGCCAGCTTCTCACTTAAAGATGGGTTAAATGCAGAGGTTATATTTCATGGTTATATTTCAATTGCACTGGAAAATATGTTTTAGTATATTTCCTCTTATTAAATGTCTAATATTGCAAACTTTTAAGTATTTAAGAAAAAATAAATATAATTAAAGATATATTTATGTTATTATACAAAATAAATTTAATAATTTACTGAATCATTGTATGCTTTTTTAACTACAGAATGTGGCAGTCAGATGCTTCCTGCTGCGTTAAAAACAAAGTATGTGAAATTCAAATTTTGTCCAGCAGATGTCAGTGTAGGACTAAATTATTTCAAAAGGAAGTAGTGAGATGTTCTACAGTGTCTCAGCTAGATCACAAATCAAGTCACAGGCACTCTTTCGTGAAGGATTCAAGCTGATCTTCTTTAGTCATTTAGCTGTTCATTTATTGGTGAGAGGAGACCTGACCCACGAGTCTCACCTAATCCTCACTTTAACAGTGACTTTGTGGAAGCTATAGGCAGTAATGGAGATATGAAATAATGCAAAGTATGAATAAGGAGAAAACAGTCATCTATACATTAGGATTTTGGTTATCATAATTTGGTTAATGTTGGTCTCTTTATATTCTATGCACCATATTTTACCCGTTTCTTCATTTTTGTTAAACTACCTTATTCCAAAACGTTGTATTTTCCTCTCTCACTCTTTTTTTCAAACTATCAACTATCAAATGATGTAATTCCCTTTTGTATCAAACACATTAACCTAATGAAAGAACTGATCTCTTCAAGGACAGTAATATTTTTAGCATTAAAAGAAAAGCAACACCCTTTCTGCTGATTTATTTGATGTACTCTGGATAGAAAAATTGTCTTCATGCCAATCTCTCGAGTGCTTCATAACAATAACGAACCAAACAGCTGTGCTCATCCAATAAAAGAGCTGTATTCAGCTGGGAACAACCAGAGATAAAACATGCATACAATAAAAACGCCTCCCTCTGCTGATGTCACAACTCACTGTCCTCCTGTTTTAAAAAAAAACATGGCCACTCAACTGGCATGGATGCTCAGCTCAAAATAAGCATGCTTTACCACAGTCATGCATTTAATATTCAAATGTTTAGGGCTGTCAGACATGATAAATAAAAAATGCATGCCTATAAAACTTCCACACGACAAAGACTAGCCAGTATAATATAATTGTTAACAAACTGTAAGAAAACTATAAGCATAAAACTATGAAGAACATCCAGAGCAATGACAGATAACAGGAGCTCTTTGGCAGATTTGAATGTAATTAATGTTAGGGGTTAGGCGAAGGGATTATTTTAGTGGTATGGCCCTTTAATCTCTTCACATGCTGTTGTCTTTTCCCCTTTTAGATGACTCTGCTGGGCTCTTAGGCGATGCAAACAGTGCAAAGTGCTAGAATAGCTCCATTCACTAAGCTTCCTTCTATAAATTGCGGTGTTGCTGCTTTTAAGCTTGAACATGGACTCCAAAATAAACCCCTTAACATCAACCAATAACCAGTGCAAAATGCATGAATCATTTGTGTCCGAAATATATGCTTATCATCAAATATTTCACGGACCATTAAAGTTGCAGGTTAATCTGCAGACTCACTGCACTGTGATGCAGTGATGCATCTAAGCTCCATTACTGTTGCCTTTTGTGAGCCGTGCTCATCTTATCCTTTCTACCTTTAATCTATTCACGTCCCGCATCAGTGTCCCACTTTTACTTATGCATCATTCTGGCATTTTAAACTGGAGGTATCTAAGCAAAGACAAGCTGCAGTCCAACACAGATCTACATGTATGGAATGTATAAAAGCCATATAGAGGGGAAAGTGTCGGTTTGTTTAAAGACATTTAATCTGGAAAGTTTAAGTATATTAATGTTCCATTTATCTCCATGGTAATTCTGTCACACACTGATAGACACAAAAGAAGAAGATTCCGTATAAGAAAATTTAAAATAGAAGCATTGTTGTGTTAGAATGAGTCATAGATCACAAACAGATAGATTTCTTTCCACATTTGTTAACCTCTGAATGTAGCTTTGAATAAGAATTTGCAAAAACTAAATAAGCATCAAAAAATGTAAAGTCATGATGCTTGTAAAGATGTATAACCAATTAATTTAAGATACAAAAGTCAAAGAAAATCTGTATTAATCTCTGTTGTGATGCTACAGTTGCTGGTTGCAGTGGTAGGTTCAACAGGAAACAGGAAGTGACTAGCGGGTACTCTGGAAATTTTAGAGAATCTATATGATTACACTTTGTTGTGTTCCACTGAGGTCTGGCAGCTGTGTGCCAATAGAGTTTTCACTAGCATCTGTGCTCAGAATATTTTACCCTCCTTTGTGAATTTCAGCATGTTTAAAATAGGTTGTGAGCAACCTTGAATGTCTTTGAGTGCGTATTAATATCAAATAACTTACATTGTGCATTTTGATGAGTTTCATTTGTCAGATGAAAAGCATCTTTTTAATAATAACAGCATTTAAACAGGTATTAAAGGTATCTGCAGTCCACATTTTTATTTTAGAAGTGTTTTTTTTATTGATGTCATATTCTACTCTTAGATTTAGTGTTTTTTAATTAGTTTTAAAAGAAAGAAAGAAAAATTAAGAAAAATTAAACAAGCTTTTATCAACCAAAAATTTTGTTTTTCTTAAATGTTAGAGGCCTTCGGCTTTAAAACCCATCAAAACCAAGCAGAGGAACATCCTGGAAATAAAGAACCGCCTGATATCAGCTGTTTTTCACACTGATCTAGCAGAGCTCATCAAAACAGCTCAGGGTTCTTGATGAAAAAAAGTAAAACTGATTAAGTCAGTCTGACTATAATTTTTGTTCTGTATTTCATTCCCAATTCACCAAGATTAAGGTGATTATAAGGGAGTTACTCACGGTAGCTGCAGATTTATTAATACAGGTTTCCATGCATTTTCAAACATGCTTAATCCCAAGTGGGGTCACGAGGGGTGCTGGTGCCTATCTCCAGTGGTCAATGGGCGAGAGGTAGGGTACACCCTGGACAGCTCAGCAGTCCATCACAGGGCAACACAGAGACAAACAAGACAAACAACCATTCATGCACACATCTAAGGAGAATTTAGAGAAGCCAATTAACCTAATTGTCATGTTTTTGGACTGTGTGAGGAAGCCGGAGTACCCAGAGAGAACCCACGCATGCTCCAGGAGAACATGCCAACTCCATGCAGAAAGACCCCGGCCCGGGAATCTTATTTTGTATTGATTTCAAACCCTTACTAACTTCTAGGCAACATATTTATGTTGTTTTTTTATTTGATACGGAAAGCATAAAATTCCTAAGGATTAAATGCTCAAATGAAAAGATGTAAAATTGTTATTGTACATTGCACTTTTGGATAATCATCAAAACTTTTGACTGAGGGGGGTACTCATGGTAAGACATCTACATCACATCACCTGTCTGTAAATGTCCACTGGTTTTGTCAGTGTGATTCTTTGGAAGGGGCACAGCGGCACCAAAGGTTTTTTTCTGATCTGCTTATGAAAAGAAACCATGTTCATCTTCATGTCGACTATTAGACCTAACTTCGCTTCAAGCATGTGACATTTGCTTAATCTCACCTGGGGCAAGTAACAGATGTGGCCCATGCCAAAAACCACAACTTTCGTCGATAAAAAGAAGAAAAGTTGGCTTAATTTTTGTATTGTGTGCCTCTGCTCTCCATACTCAAAGGCTCTCTCCTGACATTTAAACTCTATGTAAGTAAACAAGAGGACAAAAGGACATTTGGTTTATTACAAAGAATAAAAACAATCGTCAAAAAGTATCTGACAAAATGCTGCGTGATTACATAATAACACTGTAGAGAAAAATGAGTCATCATGAGGTGAAAGTAGGACACATAACATATAAGAGGGAAATAACCTTTTTTTACTTCATCAACTGAAATCTAATTTATTCAGTTTGTCCAAACTATGAAAAAAAGTTAAAATTATTTTACTGGTGAATATACACATTTTGGCGTGATCGGTTCTCTGTACTGGCTGCCATTCTTAAAAAGCACCTATTTAACTTGGCTCAGGTGAAAGGAGAGACACTGTGACCTTCATGCTTGGAGGTCTCTAAGGAGAGAGGAAGCAAGGTGAAGCAAAGATAGATAGTAAATGTTTTCCATGGGAGGGTAAGCTTTGACTGATACTGTTCAAGGAGTAGTGCTGAAGAATCAGGAAGTTCGGGGGCATTCCGGGGGAAAGGAAGGTTTTAGGCGTGAGAGACTGGTCAACAAAAGAAGGAGGGTAGAGAAGAAGAACTGTAACACAGATGTTCAGGAATTAAAGTGTCAGGGGTGTGACTTGATGGAGCAGCTGGGGCTCACTGGCTTGCCTATAGAAGACAGACATACAAAGTTTCTGCAATCAGTTCCTAAATTATGACACGGTGGCTTTAAATACAAGATGTTTTTATGTAAGGAGTCTATAATTAAACGATTACTAAATTATCTCAATCTAAGTCATTAATAAAATCCATCCATCCATCCATCCATCCATCCATCCATCCATCCATCCATCCATCCATCCATCCATCCATCCATCCATCCATCCATCCATCCATCCATCCATCCATCCTTCTATGGCCCTCCCTGGACAGGTTACTGGTGGTTTTAGGGAAAACAACTTATTAAGTCCTGTCTGGGAAAATAAGAGAGATCAAATTACCTAAAAATGTAGATACAATCCCGAAAAACCCCTTTCCATTTGGAGTTTGTAACCAGAACCTTATTTCTGAAAAAAAAAGAGAGGTCGCACAGTTCTAATCAGCAAAAATCTTTTTATACACTGAAAATTAAAAACAAAAATGTCTTGTATTTATACTATAGAAGAAGTGGTTGTCAATGACTAACAGACTTCTGCAGCACGTGATGGCTGCTGAGGAGTTCATGCAATCATTTGAAGCAGGTGCGCCGCAACAGAAAGACATCTTAAACATGCATGGCGGTGGTACATATGAATCACGATGGGAAACCACTTTCACATTTTAATTCAAATAGTTTATGAAATGTAAAAGGGGAAAATTTCTCATGTGACTTCAAAAAATGTCTAATACTATTTGTTCTTGTATTGCCTTTGACATTGCATACAGATTATTTTACCTAACACTACCTAATCTTTCCGTTTATTAATAATGGAAATGAAAAAATGAATGAAAAATTAAAAGTTGTTACAAAACTCTTGAGTTTAGGTCGTGGCGGTAACAGCTTTAGTAGGGAGGCCCAGACGTACCTCTCGCCAGCCATTATGTCCAGGTCCTCCGGGGGAATCCCAAAGTGCCCAGGCCAGTCGAGAAACATAGTCCTATAAAACAAGAATGTATATAGATATATGTCTTTGTAAGTCATAAAGAGGATCAATATCCTTGTCATTTTAGCTTCACTGTTCCAGCCTGCCTTAAAGACTGTTGCTTATATTCATTCTTGCTCAAACATGAAAGGCTGAGCCGCTCACAAGAGCAGTTCCTGCTTTGTTGGACCTGTCATGCTCAAATAAAATAAAAGTCCCTCTGCCTTTACAAAAATGTTTCTGAATCCACAGTAGAGTATGTTATTGGATAGTGTTTACTGAAGCAAACAAATCAAACCTAACATGAACAGAAGCACTTTTTTAGCAGATTGAAAATGTGTATTATGGTCAGATCCTTCTTTAGAAATTCACAATACCTAATTTTTATCTGTATTTGTTCTAAATACTTTAAAGCCACCTTTGTCAATCTAAACACAGTAGAGAGCTCAAAGGGTGATGTTTACAGCTTAGGTTCTCTCCCATTGCCTTTTTCTCTTCTAATCTCATTGTGTCTCCTTGGCCTCTGATCTATTGCATTTTCAGCATTCCAGCCATTTGCTGGGCCCTATATGGCCTGTCAAAACAAGGGGAAAGAAAGAAAGAAAGAAAGAAAGAAAGAAAGAAAGAAAGAAAGAAAGAAAGAAAGAAAGAAAGAAAGAAAGAAAGAAAGAAAGAAAGAAAGAAAAACAGTCTTACATTTAAATTGCTGTTTTATCAACATGTTCCATTTCATGTGAAAGCACATCTCTGTGGTTACACAATGACATGGGGATTTATTTGATCTCATCTGACATTGCTTGTCATAGCCACAGACAGAAATGGTTTCCTATACGATATTAATCCGAAAGTGAGAGTGTGTGGGCGGAGCTTAAACAGCCTTCATGGGACAACACAATGAGGCTGAATATTACTTTCAACAGGTTGCCACGACACAAACAAAACAGGAAGATGAGCAATAACACAAAAGTTTATCATAATTTTTTTTCCATAGCAGAAGGTTAATAAAGTGACATCAAACGATGTGGTCCAAGAGACAGGATGTTAAAAGGTCACCTGGTTGCTTTGGATCCCTATTTTCTTTTATCATTTCTGTCACTTTCCTCATCAAACTGTGAGGAAAATTTTAACTCTAGAATTTTAAATGAACCCTCATAGTAAAGAGACATGGCAACTTTGAGTTCAATGGTAATTCTCTAAAAAAGGCCAGTTATTTCTGTTAAACAAAACTTTGATCTTCTAACATTTAAGAACAGTGCTTGGAGTCATAACCTTGTGAAAGTGTGCTGAAATGTCTCAATATTGAGTTACAGCTTCAGTGAAACTTCAAAGATTGACCTTATCTCAAGCTGGAGGAAAGTCTGCCTAAACTCACTGGCAACTTTATTGGATTGCCTTTACACTTTAAGAATATTCTATATTCTTCATGGCATGGATTTATAAAGGTATTGAAAAAATTCATCTAAAATTATGGTCTATTTTCCGAGGCAATGTTTTGCACACGTATGAGCTTTCAAATATCAAGCAGCTGTTACGGAGCGAAAGGATCCATTAGAGGGATTCATTAGTCAAAACAGGCCATTGCTCATGAAATAAACATTAGAAAAACTTGTCAAAGGCTAAAATTGTCTGTAGTGTTGTAAAATTTGAGGTAATGGCTAGGAATTATGTACCCCTTAAATCTCTGGGCCAGCTAGACCATAGAGCCTCTGTAATGGCTCCCTCTTACTCTTAAGCAGCTCTGCTTGTTCCCCCCGACACAATTCACTTTAAATTAGGCTGCAGCTATACAGGCTCTTGCTGCATCTCAGACCCTTATACTTAAAACACAAAACACATATAGACAGTAAAAATGTGCTCTTAATGGTAACTTTTGGACATTTTGTAACAGTGGTCTTGAATTTTTTATGTTATTTGCTCAGAATCTTGACTATGTCAGCTAACATTGGACCTTAAATAGTTAATTGACTTGTTAAACAATACACCAATTTTCAGATCAATTATTTGTCTATATATGCCACCCTGTCTATCTAAAAGCCACAATTTTCTGTTATTAGTATCATAAGCATAGATGGCACATAGACATGACTCCCCCATAGATGTATAATGACCTAAATCTGACTCTCCACATGAAGTGAAAATTAACACTTGATGATTAATACACCGCTACTTGCAATAAGCACTGAAAGCCCACTGTTTGTGTGCTATGCTCATGGTGTGTTCTACAACAGTTGTGCAATATTACCAGAATTTCCAAGATCCAAGTCAAAACTTTTATTAAAACCTCCCATTGAAGTCAAATCGCCAACGTGGGAAACCAGATTAATATAAATTATGCTTCAAGTTCCAACTTTCAGGTTCAAATAGAGCACACCTTAAAGATGACTCACTTCCCAGAGTCCTGAAGCAAAACAAACTCGTTGCTCCACCCGAGTCTCTGCAAGAGCAGATGATTATAATTTCAGGGAGAGTGGATACAGAAAAAATATATACATTGAAAGGCTATACCTGTTGCCTGTTGCTTTCCTAGATGTGTAAGATAATCTTTCTGTAATATTGAGTACAGTGTTTCAGTAACTTAATATAAATACATGAGAGTTTATTTCTTTAAGACTTTTTACATTTATCTACTCAATTTAAACACATATATCTGCACATTGCACTCCATACTTTCTCAAAACTTATGCGTCTCCTGTAAGCATATTTATAACAGTATGACATAACAGCTGCAACAAGACAGAGGGAAAATCAAGAGGCCCAAGATAATGTGTGCATTGGAGCCCAGTTTGTCTATTGAAAAAATCAATAGCCAAGTGGATGACGACAGAGCCCTGGGAAAAGTTGTAAATGATAGATCAGATTTTGGGATGCAAGACATTATCTTTTTTATTTAGATCATTGTTTTTGTTTCTAGTTGCCTTTGTTATGTTATTTTTGAAAGTGTGCAGACAGGAGCGTGGGTTACAAGAAAGTTCAGTGCAGTTTATTTATAGAGCACCAATTCACAACACATGTCATCTCAAGGTACTTTACAGTTCACCAGATCATACAGTCAAATTGATTCAAAGTTTTTTTATCTAAGGAAAACCAGTTGATTGCATCGACTCATTGACTCGAAGGCAAACCCTCACACTTAGCATGCTTGTAGCAACAGTGGAGAGGAAAAACTCCCTTTTAACAGGGACAAATTTTTTAACAAACTTAGAAATCATACAAGTTGAAATCATAGCATTATCTAACTGGCCAGCAGGCAATTCCTGATGTCAGTGAAGCAGCTCCAAGTAAGCCAAGACAGGGTCTACAGAGAGCACCCACAGTTGAAAAAACGGAATGATCCCCAAATTTTAGCAATAAAAAAAAAATCTGAAAGAAGTAACACTGAAAAAAGCATGGTATAAGTATCTCTGACTGCATGTTAATTTGGTTGGTCTACTTTGTTTTCACTACTTTAAATACTTAAGACAGGGGAATCTAGCTAATTCAAGAGTCTATAGCCTCGTTCTCACTGAAATTATTGTTAGATATTATGTACTGTTCTCCCTGCTGCCCTCTGGGAAGAGACTTCGAAGCATCCAATGCAGGTCCCGCAGATTCGAGAACAGTTTCTTTCCCACTGCCATTAGACTGCTGAATGTTGTATAAAATGAGGTTATAAAGTCGTATGTTTACATTTATCACTGCTGCTTACGTTTTATCACTGCTGCACTTTAAAAACACAATATGACAATAAAGTCTGTCTAAGTCTAAGTCTAATTAAGAAATTAACAGGTTAACCTGTTTGTTACAAATATGGGTTGACCTGCTAAAAATCAGAATTTTGCTCCCTTCATATGCAAAAAAAGCCACGTGGCCTCTGGGTTAGCATTGATGATGTCCCCAATGCGACAGAAATTAAGAAAATAAATAATGGAGGCTAATGTGTGGTGTATTGTTTCACTCTTTTATCTGTCCAAATCCCTCTCACGATTGCTGTGCCATGTTTATCAAATGTAAACAAAGTTTTTTCGGCTTCTTTGATCAGAAGCAACTGGTGCTGTGTGTTAACTTCCGTTTGTTGCACTCAATTATATCATATAAATAAGCGAGTATAACCGGGTCTGGTTTTCCCAATGCATGCTGATCAGAGCCGAGGCAAATTTAACATGGGTTTCATCCTGAGACCTTTGACCTGGCTCGACACGGGTCCATGAGCTGTTCCCACTGCCGTTAAAAACCAATTGTTCTAAGGTTTAAATGGGGTTTTTGGCCAGTGGGAAAGGGGCATACTACATTTAGGTTTAGGAGATAGGGGCTCCCCATCTAATCTGTGTGTAGCTGGTTTGAGTCAGTCTTCCCCAGGGCAGAGGTTACATGCCCACAATGGCCTACCATCATCAGGGTTTGAAAATGTGTGTGAATGACTGAAGTTAGTGTTAAGCACTTTGCTGTCCTAGGACTGTATAAAGACCTGTTTAACATGTAACCACATGACAGACATGGGCAATGTGGAGTCAACAAGTCATCTCCATGTCATGTATTGGTTCTACCCAGCCACTGAAGCAGGTGAGTCCAATCTTCACCGTGAATTAACCTGTGCAGATTGGACTCACCTGGTTAATTGGCTGGGTAGAACCAATACATGGAGATGACTTGTTGACTCCACATTGCCCATGTCTGCCACATGACTAGATCAAGGGTGCCCAAGTCCAGTGGTTAAGAGCTACCATTGTACAAGTGTAAAAGGCATACATATACCTAAATAAAACATCTGGGTTCCTTCAGCATCTCAATGCACAGCAGAGGCCTGGTAATAAGCCATTAAATTGATTTCGGTGCATTGAGGAAAGTGTACAGGTAAGATTTGGGATGGTACCTCTTGAGAACTGAACTTGTAGACCCCTGAAATTGAGTTTTGACAGGTGATTTCGACTCTAGATAAATAACACTTTCCTAATTTATGGCTTACTTTTATCAACTGTTTTCTTTGTTGTTTATTAATGATTTGAAATGGTTTACTTCAAATCATTGGCCCGAATGGTATATTATGGCCCATCTATTGTAAGGTTGAGTTGGTGTTCTGCATATCTTATTTGGATAAAGTCGGTATATGATCTACTGGTGCATTTGAAAAGCAATTTTCAGTTTATTCAAATGAGAGCAGCTTTTTTAACAAGAACCAAGCTGCACTCAGTTTTGCTTAAATCAAATTTTTCATGACCTATGGGTGTTGTTTTGAGGTTTAATTTTAAGTTTTTGTTTATATTTATATTTTTATTATTACATATGATTTGTCTGTGTTCTTAGGGCCTGTTTTTTATATAGATTCATTTGTCTGTAAATATGCCTGTATAAATTCTCAGTCATCCAGTCATGGTAACCACAAACAGGCCTAAATCGGAAGGCAACTGGACATAGGCTCAGTTTTTGAGGACGTTTCCTCACCTATTCAAATGTCTTTGTCTATTCATTTGGCTTGCACCAAAGCAAACTCGAGTTGGGGCGCTGATGCTTGGAAGCTGAAACCGCAATCCTCCCCCTCCTTTTAGTAATAGATTTTCTCTTTTCGCGAAGATGGTTTCCTTGACACCTCTTTCTTCCTTGTCCAATTGCACTTCACACTTCAAAGGTGTGTCCTGTGTTTTTGAGGTGCAAGTGTAAAGCTGAATCTTGTCCAGAGCTGCTGGGTGTCTACCCTTTTGAAACTGTGCTGAGAGTGGTCTGAGCATGGTAACTGAGATAACTGTTGAGTGTAAATGGCATGCGAACTGAACCGGACCATGCCAGACACAACAGAACCAAACTGAACTAGTACTTCTTCAACTGTAGGGCTCGACGGGGTCAGTTGTGGCTCGATTCTCCGATAACAAAGAGCGCTCGAGCAGCCCGCGTCATCTCCTTACAGTCAGACATTCATAAAAATTCTAGCTTCCCTACCATGCCACATGATTTCCAGTGATGATTTTGCTTCGCAGTGTGATGATCCTCAATGTCTGTCATCGTTTTTTGTGTCTGTAAGCCCTGATTAAACTATTATTTTTCGTATCCACCTCCCAAAAACTGACTCTGTCAAGTAAATTCACCAAATGCTGCCTTCTTTGCCTGACTCTCCACAAACAATGAAATTTAACAATTATAACCACACATAACTTCCTGAACGTTATAGGCACTGACATTTTGATTTGCTTGATTCCCTCCTTCAGTCCTAGAGAGCAGTAGTACCGTCAATCATCACTAGAAGGTGAGGAACTTTGCTAGTGCTACTGTATGTGTACACACACAACAGTCATAAGGAACTGGGCTCGGCACGGCTAACTGATCCAAGCTGGGTCCGAACTCGGCACGGATCCATGTCAGAGTGTAGTGTAACTAGGGCTTATATTGCTGTTGGGTTTCTCCAATGTAGGAGGCTTTACAGTCCTGCACTGGATAGCATACTGTACACAATATACTCAGCTTAGGTTTGTGTGTTCTGTCTTAAGGGTGAACCAGTTTTTGTCTTAGTGTGTTGTTCGGCTGAAATTCCCTTGTATGTTGTATTTTGAGAAACTCCTTCTGAGTTTCTCAGAAATTCCTGACACACATGAAATTACAATGTTTTGGTGTCTCTCTGTCTTCTCCCCTGTGTTTCCAGTAGTGTTTTTATTCCTCCTAGTTGTTTTTTGTCAAGAAAATTGAAAAGATTCCTGGTTAGGTGGCACAGCATTTAAAAGAAATTGAGTGAATGTCAGGTTCCCTTCCAGTTTATGACTGTTTGTGGTTATCTGTAGTTTGTTAGTTTATTCCTAGTTTCTGTTTGATGTATTTTTTTTTTATTTTTTTTGTTAGATCACTTAGAGTTAGCCTTCACCCCTTGGTCAGACATCTTTTTTGGGTGTAGTTCAGCTTTTTTTTTTTGTAATTACCTTCCTTACTTTTCCTTTTCCCACAGCTGTTCCATATCTCCTGACATGAGCTGACCTGGTTCCTTCAAGCTCCAGATTTTTCATTGTTTGTTGTTGGAACCATTTAGCTGCATATAACTATGTATTTTGATATAGTTATTAAAATTTATTTAATTATTAAACTGTTGCTATACTCATTTTTTCTGATGCTTTGATTGACCTTCACTGTGTCTAGAGGCCATGTGATTGGCTTATTTACTTTTTGTGTTACCAATCAATTGAAAAAATGTACCTAGTAAAGTGGGTGGTGAGTGTTTTCATCATTTGATATTGGAAATTGATCAAATCTATTGTAATCTTTCATTTACTGGCATTCTCTCCCCTCATCTGAGTCAGCCATATGACAAAGAGTCTGTTTTATACATAGGAATTATTGTTGGCTTTCAAAGGTCACTCTTCTGGGAAGGTTTTTCAGCACACTAATATCTGAATATCATGTGTTCAAGTAGGATATATTCCAGACAACACAGACTCTCACTATCACAAACAAACACTCACACCCACCCATGCACCACTGCTGAATGCAACCACAGAAGCATGTCACAGGACAATGTCAGACTTCCTATGAGATGTTTTTTTTTTTTTTGTTTTACAGCAGATAGTAAGCACACCCCGACAGATCAATATTCTAATGGTTTTGCTTGCTCAGGGATTCTTCTTATCTTATCTGGGGGCTTTCAAAAGCACCAAAAATGTTTTTTACAAGACAGAAAGTGAGATGAGTTGGATGTAGAAGACAAATAAAAATATAATCAGAAAACAACTTATTTAGAGTGAAATCATTAAAACTAAACAAGCTGTATATGTATATTGTCGGGGTAAAACAATGCTTCAAGTTTACAAGAATTGCTTACTATGAAATGAAATGTGTGGTGACTCTACTCATACTGAGAAAGAGAGAAAGCCTGAGAGACAGATGAGGCAGAAAAGGGTACAAAAGAGGAGGAGGGGAAAAGAACTGGGGTTCCCTCATCTCTTTCTTTATACAGTGTAATCAAGGTAATGACGCAAGCACTGAAGATGATATCACACAGACACACACACACCAAATATGTTGTGTCTTGGCCCACACCGCTATGCGTTTTTCAAACCACCCACAACTGTAACACAGCAACACTTTCCCCCTAATTTCTCCTTAAGTCAGAGTTGACTCTCTCACAGCTCTCTGTCTCATCACTTCTCTGTCTCTCATTTTTATTTCCTAATCCACAGCAGCGTATAATTGTTCCCTTTCATTCTCTTTAACCCTATTTTTTTTTCTTCACCCATTTTTTCCTCATGCAAAAACTCATCACTTGATGTTTCTGTTAAATAACTGATTCAAGTTTCAGGCAGAAGATTACATACACTCTTCATGTATATAAAAGTGACATCATTATGGAGTTTGTTTAGTTAATACTTGGTAAAAGTGTACCAGATATTTATTTATTTATTTATGTATTTTTTTATTTTTTTATTTTATTGCTCTTTTTTCTATATTAATTTCAATTCAATTCAATTTCAATTCAGTTTATTTATATAGTGCCAAATTCACAACACATGTCATCTCAAGGCACTTTACAGTTCAACCAGATCATACAGTCAAATTGATAATATTAGTGTCATGATCTTGGCACTGATGCCTGGATTAAATATGCATTCCATTCACCTGTCTTACTCTGCCCGTTTTCTCATCACAGCTCAACTGATCCACCTGCTCCTGCCTCTATTTAAGGCGCTTGCATATACCGTAAATCCTCTAATATAGGCCCGGGCCTTTATTTCACTCAAGTGCATCGCGGTCCAGGCCTTTATTGGAAAGAGGCCAGAATTAGAGACAGGCCTCTATTGCTATTTGAGCAAAACAGACTACCAGTGGAATGAATAAAAATGAGATTTTGTGTCTATTTGAACCTATAAAACACTAGGTTCATTTATTGAAAAAGTACAGTTACCATGTCTCGCTTGGTTTGAAGTAAAAAAGAAAAAAAAATCCTCCAATTCTGTTTAATCCTCCTCCTCAGTTTCCTCCTCCTCTTCATCTCTCCCTTTAATCTCCTCATCACTCGCGCTCCTCCTCATGTTCTGCTGCGTGTCTGTTCTCTTCCTCGAGCAGACGGGCAGCAGTCAGGGCCTGTCGTCCAGCAGTGCAGGGCTGTGGTACTTGTATGTTACTACCACATGTATAATGTTGAGGTATGCCCAGAAAAAACGTTTATAGCCCCGGCCTGTATGAGAGACCGGCCATTATTTACCTCCTCTGACAGCGAGACCGGCCAATGTTAGAGTCCCGGCTGCTAATGGAATACAGGCCAATATTAGAGAATTTACGGTAGTCATCAGAGACAGCTTATTGTTTTTCTCTCTAGCCAGTGGTGAGAGTGTTTTTAGAGTTCCTTGGTGTTTCTGATTTCCAGATCCTGACCTGTTCTGCCTCTCAACCACTGAGCCTGCCTGTTCCCATCAGTGCTTCAGTGCAAATTGGTCAAGACTTTAATAACGACATTCCAAAATCTTTTTTTTACTTTTTTGTTCGACTAATAGATGGATTTGTAGAGCATTTCTTTATACAGTGTAATCAACCTTAAAGCCACAAACTGCTGCGCAAACATTAGCTGTCAGGATTTTCAGAAAAAGAGCAGAATTCATGCTTCCATTGATAATACCAGGTTGTCCAGATCTGACATACAACAGCAGTTTAGAAGGTTTTTAGCAGGATACACAACTTTTGAAAAGTCCCACTTGTTTTGATAGTTCGCAGAACACTTTCTGAAAGTTTTGGGATTCATAAACATGTTTTTTGCAAGACTGAAACCGGATAATATGTTATGTTTATTCACCAGACATTTTTACTTTGAATTGCTTCTATGGTTTGCGATGTTGTTCAGTCTATGTCATATTATACCTCACAGGTACTGAAGTAAACAGAAAGCCGGCAGTGTTTTAGATATACTGCATTTTTTTGTGACAGCCCAGATGAGTTGTTGATTAACTCTTTGAGTTATTTTGTTAATTATACCATCCAAGTTAAGTTCCCCTTTGTTATAATTTTCTCCATAGGTGGATAATAGCTCTCACTGTCCCAAAGCCTTGGAGCTTTTTTTAGACGGATAGATGCAAATGAGTTTACTTCTCATCCTTACTTGCATTTTTTTCAGATTAAAGCATAATGCTTTCTGAGATCTTGAGAGTTGTACTTGAAAATGTCCAACATCCTAAAGATCTATATTTTTCTAAGTATGGCAAGTAAAATTGAGCTCAACTTTTGAAAAAAAAAGTATTAAATATTAGTTCATTTATGATTCATGATTCTTGAACACTATTGTTCATTTCCCCCATAGGACCAGTTTGTGAGCTTTGCCACATGATAACCTAAATAAAGTTTTAAGAAACTTATTGCTCTCCTTTCTCTGCCAACATAAAGATGACTTTAAATTTTAGAAAAATTACAACAAATAAATATTGGTTGAACAAACAATATTATTTCAAACATATTGCCTTTAATTATTAAACATCGTTCAAAAAGATAGATACCAATTAAATTGTTCACTATCATGTGAAATAAACAGGAAGTCATATTTTGAATGGGTTAGTAAAGGACTATAAAGACAGCTAACAAATACTTCTACATTGTAGGAAAGCTCTTTCAGATTTAAATCTAAGCAAACTTTGTTCAACTAAGTCTGTGTCTTATCTGTATCACTATAGATAAGAAACACACTCATAGATATAGGTGTGTTTACACTTTAGTTGAAACCATCTGAAGTGTATAAAAGAGACCGGAAAACATCTAAGACTGACTAAAATAACACTTAGTTGCCAAACTTGGCATTGCTAATAATGTGATAATGACATAATATTTTGAGCTGCAGGTTAACTATCTCTGTGAACTTGTCTGGTTAGGGCTGGTTTTTTTGTTGTTGATCTAGTTCAGATGAGTTTGTAGATTTCCTTGTGACAGAGGGAAACACACAATGTCAGCTCTCCACTGGTGGAACATCTTGAGGTAAAAGATGGAGGTGTCAGACAGAGGCCTGCCTCTGCTGGCAGCAAAGCACAGATGCCTTTATCACCAATTGCAGTTTTGCAACTTGGTCTTTGTAAATAGTACACAGTGTGTGCCCTTCTGCTTCTCTGGGTGTGTCAGCAATGACTGGTTTCTGTGGTATGCCTCAAAGACTTGCTCATAACATTTTATTATTTCATATCTAAGTAGTTGGGGGAGAACTGAAGAGCACAGAGCAGCACAAATTTGCAACAGATATTTAAATAACCTTGAAAAGTTGCCAGTAAATGTGGGCATGTTGAAAACCACTGTTAAGTTTGGGCATTTTGTTAAATTAAAGTACTCATCTAACTAGGTTTAGAGAGTAGTTTTTTTTTTTGTTTTGTTATCTTCTCTTAAACCCTACCAGAGCAAGAATGATAAAATTTTAAGAAAGAGAAACCCAGTGAAGAAGGCAAAAAGTCAACTGCTCTACAGAATCATTGCAGAATGCAGGCTATAGGTACTTTCACATAGGTGATGGCAAATTCAGAAAGGAAGCCGAAGATAATGTTAGTTGAATCAAAGATAAGAATAGTGTAAAGATACTGGCAAGAGATCAGTGAATAATACTGGGTTCAAAGTGGATGCTGTCTTAACTTGTAGCTATTAAAGGAATAGTACACCCAAAACATGATTAGCCTTCATTTTCTACTCACCCCCATGCTGAACAAAACTCTGGAGTACTTTTTTGATATCTCAAATGCATCTGGAGATCTGGGAGGCTTCTTGCTGTCTGCTGACATTCAAATAATGGAGGTCTATGGCGCCCGAGACAGAAAGGTCCATAAAAGTCCACAAAAAACGTGTCAATATTCCTCCATACTGCTCGTCCAATGTAATCCAAGTGTCCTGAGTGGGTAGCATCCAGAATTTACTCGAAACGAAGTCATTTAGAACGTTTTAGAGCCTAAACAGTAGTGTATAGGATTTCCTAATAGCGCCCCCATGCGCGCTCACGATTCTACGGAAGCCGGCAGACCAAACCAGCGCATTCAGCTCGGCAAAGAACTCATGCTCTTCCTCAACACTGAAGTCCTCAGACATTTTTCTTTCATTGTTTCTTTGTTTGCACAGGTAAACAGCACATTTCTTCTTCTACGCTTGCATTATCGGCAGAGCAGACGCTGAATGCGCACTTTCTTCCGGTTTGGTCTGCCGGCTTCCGTAGAATCATGAGCGCGCATGGGGGCGCTATTAGGAAATCCTATACACTACTGTTTAGGCTCTAAAACGTTCTAAATGACTTCGTTTCGAGTAAATTCTGGATGCTACCCACTCAGGACACTTGGATTACATTGGACGAGCAGTATGGAGGAATATTGACACGTTTTTGTGGACTTTTATGGACCTTTCTGTCTCGGGCGCCATAGACCTCCATTATTTGAATGTCAGCAGACAGCAAGAAGCCTCCCAGATCTCCAGATGCATTTGAGATATCAAAAAAGTACTCCAGAGTTTTGTTCAGCATGGGGGTGAGTAGAAAATGAAGGCTAATCATGTTTTGGGTGTACTATTCCTTTAAGTAATGCCCAGTCAGAGTGCCAGTTCTCCGTCGTGTCATGTTTAGATTTAAACTTAAATAACTTTGGGGGATCATGGGATGAAATAGCTGAGGCTGAGGTGTTTTTCACTTGAGGTGCTCAGATATTTCTATTCGTACAAAAAATATTTAGATGTCAAATGGAGAAATTCTAAGTCATTTGAAGACAAAAGCAACATTAGAAAGCTTGGATGTTGCATTATTTAGCTTTTTAATTAGCTCAGGTCTTGTTACAAGGTTGTTGTTTTATTAAGTGGTTTATTAAGGCCTCTACTGTAATAATTATATTATCTGTGGATAGGGTCTCAAAGAATGCTAATTTCAGAAATCTTAACTATCTGTTTCCTCATCCCAACAATAACTGTTTTTGTTTTTATTGGGAGAAGGTACACTTACATTACTGTAATTATTATTGCAGCAGAAACTTACAAAATTAAAAAAGCAAAATGAAACATCTGTAGATCTTGTTATTTTATAGATATTTTAGAGCAGGAAGTAGTTATAATAATCAATCTAAAAACTTATGTCTCCCTTCTTATCCAAGTAGGGATGATATGAGGGCTAAACCACCAGCTTAAAGCTTAAAGTTTTAAAGTAAAGCGTCATTAAGCCTTCTACAAATCTATACAAATTCTTTGTGAGTAAACTGAGCTTTATCCTTGGCCGGACTTCTGTATATCAGCCTTCAGGCTACCTTTGTGGCTTTATTTCCAAGAATGTATTCTAACAGGGCCGGACATGAGGGATCATGTGTTTGCTTATGATCCTCAGTAATCTCCCCAAGAACGCATTTGTTTTTGGCTTAAATCCCTTTATGCAACACTGATGAATTGTTCCAAATCCCACTTCTTTTTCTCCTTATTACAGTGTTTCTCCAGACCTACCTGTTGTGAGCTTTAACCTTGTTTGGTGGCCCAGAACAACACAATCCAGCTTACCTGGATAAAATCTGAGCCACACAAATCAGCTGCAGTAACGTTTTTATTGCAGCAGATATCGTAATTCAAGAATGTCTGGATATGATTGCTGCTAGATAGCGTGCAGAACCAGGGGATTTCCAGAGCGGGATCAGACTATAAATAAAAGGAATTCTGTTCAGCTTTAAAGGAGGTCATTAACATGCAAAGCTTTCGGTTTGTAAAGACCTAAAGTATTCAACTGTTTTATGTTAATATCCTGAATTATTATTTTCCTCAAGAGGTTATTTTATGGCAGTAAAATATCCAGCAGGCTACACCAGTCTAAGATGCACTCTACACAAGCAAATTAATCTTAATCTCTGATAAAAGGTTGAACGTGTTACTCACTGTCTGATATTGACAATGCGTGAGTTTGATTGTAGTTTCGTTGTCAGCCAACAGGGAGAGGCACCTCAAAATATTGACTAATGTGTGAAATCTGTCTGTTTTGAGGGCAACAGACCAGGCCTTTAGAAAGGTGTAACATATAAAAGAAGTTCATTTCTTTCTTTCTTTTAAAGCTTCCAAAACAAACCATTTACATTTCCTGGATGCATTTAAACAAAGAGGGGAATTCAATTCAATATTCAATTCAAGAATTGAACTCATATATATGCTATGAGTCAGGATAAACCAGCACCAGGTTTATGCAGCTGTCGTTGGCGAGGCAAGAAATTGATAATACATGAATATTTGGGGATATAAGGTTTTTCAAGCTACGCCTAACAAACAAGATTAGGCGCTGCATTGTTTTTTATGTATAATGGGGTACCAGCTGACGTACACCATGCACACACAATGACAAAAACCACTGGGGGACCCATATTCATACAAGTGAGGGCACATACATATGTAGACACACTAAACAGATTAGACATTGAAGTGACAATGTCTGCATTTAAGAAAACCTGTAACCCCCAAAAGTGTGCCGGAGAGTGCGAGACAAGACAACAGCAGGGTTTAATGAGGTGGAAAGAAGCTTTTGAGCAACTCCAATACACACACACAGGCCTCCGACCTTTAAAGGACGGCGACAGATGGGACTTGTTCTTTGGTCAGGTCTTTTTCTGACAGCTGCACAGGATGCAGGGAGCTGTGATGAGGGGGGATGACTATGTGTGTGTGTTGGGGGGTGGAGGGAAGTGGTCAAAGGTCGTACATTCTCTAGAAAACAAAAAAATGAATGAAAGCACATTAATATTAGCACCAACAAAGAGCACACTTGCAATCAGACAGGAGCTTTTGCCTGATCTTGAACTTATGCAGGAGCATCCATATTTATAGATGTTTCTGTTTGCTTCAGCCTCTGTTTGTCTGTCCATCTGCTTGCCTGTCTGATCCACAGTCAGCACGGTCACTCATCTTTGTCAGCTCAGACGGAGCTGCATAACAAATAAAAAAATAGAGATAATAGCTGTGCACTATAACAAGTCTTTTGCTTTTTGTTTCTCATGGTAACATATCACTCCTGTGTTTCAGGATGCCGGGAGCTTCCGCACCATGTTGGGGTGGGGGTTTCCCTACTGTCCTGTCTGGACATGTTGGGTCATGTACTGTGAGAGAGGAAGAGTAGAGGAGAGGAGAATAGAGGAAGGGATTTTGCAATAGATCCTTTTGAAGCCAAAACTTCAGGAAATAAAGGCTTTTCTGGAATCATTCTTTGATCAATATTTTTTCGACTGTTTCATAGTTTTTAGATGCAAAAACCAAACTTATACAGTTCTAACTTTTCAAAGAAAAGTTAATCAAAACAGTATTAGGAACGGTTACTTTGCTGTAGTTAAAAAACAAAATGCTACATTGTTAACTATGCTGAGTAAATTCTGCATTACTATGCTAAATGTTGCTATGTTAACAGCCAAATTCACTACTTCTAGTCTGTTTAGCCATTAAAGGGACTTAAATTCCTTCAACTGCACCCACCTTCTTGTATCCACTAGGAGTCCAATGTAAAACCCAGAATTTTGTGACATTTTCTTTATATATCAGAATTAATAGTGGAAAAAGAAAATGAATAATCGGACCCTTGTCAGAAAAAGAAAAACAACCAGGTTGATTTGAAACAGTACGAAGATATTTGTTGTTTTCTCGGTGAGAATAATCTGTGTCCAATGGAAAACTGGTATTCTGTCAGATGAGTATACCCGTTCAGACCAGCATACCCATAGTCAATACCAGTTTATTCCTTTAGTTTATCCCTGTTTATCCCTTTAGTTTTGTATGAAAAATAGACTTTAAACTACCTCAACGGGTGGGTATCCCTTTAGTCATGTTCAAAAAAACTATTTAATTACTTACTTTTTGGTGTTTTTTGAAGCGTAAGGTGATCTCACCTTAAATAGTTTTTTTTGGTATATGACTAAATATGACTAAATTAAATCAGTGAATGTGTGCTGCATGCTGAAGGAGATGATGTGCTCTGCTTTTACTAAGAAAAAATGGAAAACCAGGGAAAATGTATTCTTGTAAGACACCAAATATATCATTTATAATCAAAAGCATGTCTTTAGCTCACTATAGACATAAACATTTTGGATACTGCATATGCATCTGCAGAAGCAAATGGAAAACCACAAAACTAAACTTTCCTGAACTGGAGCGACCAACCAAGCACTTCCGGTAACCCAGATGTCTAACATCTAGAGCACTGACTTCAACATCGGCCTACTTTCATTTTTTCTTAAGAATGAAAGGAAAACAGATATACACCACTAGTTGCTTTTTTTGAAAGATTCAGTTATTTCTCTCATTTTAACTTTTCTTTTACCCCAAAAGCCTTAACATGTGTCTTTCTGTGTGTATTCTAATACACATTTATCATGAAGCCAAAGTGGGTTATGGTTAACTCAGTTTCCATGTGAGGCATTGCTGAGAGAGCTACAGCAAAAACCACCCAAAACATTCAACAAAGCTTTCGATTTCATAAACTACAGTCCCTATTCAGTATCCTTTTCAAAAAAATAAGTGAATTACATGAAAGGCTTTACTGTAATCCGAAGGCAAAGAGAATAACCGCTTACCGTCTGTAAAAATGCTGAAAGCCTGAGTTCTTTCAAGCCAAATTTGTTTAGAGCTGCTTTTGACTTTTGAAGTTAAACTGTTTACTGAGGGATTATTAGTTTAAGGTTATGATCTAAAAATGTTATTTGTTTTACTCATGTTTTTAATCTTTATTTGCCTTTTCTCTGCTTTTATTTTTCTTCTATTTTATTTTTCTTCTATTTTATTATTTATTTAATGTAAAGCACTTTGAATTGTCCAAGTACTGAATTGTGCTTTACAAATAAACTTGCCTCTGCACATTTTTCATTTTTGTGTGTGGTTCTGTATAACTTTCAAAAAATGTTGTTCAAGTTTTTATTACTACTGATAAAAACATATAAAAATATATACATATATATATAAAAATATATAAAGGTATTATTATTAAATATATAGGTATTTTGGATCATAAAAACTTTTTATGTATTTGATTATTTTACAACTGATTACTAACATTTGACATCCTTGGTTAAAATTGTAATTATGTAATCTATTTCCTGCTGCATTAAAAAGACATTTTTACTGTGAGACATTTTTTTCAATCAAGATAATAAAAATACATAAGAACTGAATAGGTTCTAAACCCCAGCCTATTTTTTCACAAGAAGGTGGTAGAAGATAAAACCCTTCTGCTGTGGTTGCAAAGCCTCAAAAACAAGAAACAAGTTTTTTTCAACTTTGCACTTAATTTCTTTAAAATAATTATTGAGATACCAGCATTGTTCGTCAGCTCACAGGCCCTCTTTCTCCCTGTTTTTTTTTTTAACAGGGACAAAGTTGATAAGAGGATGGATGGAGCTTTTATGTATTTTATAATGGAGCATGCAATGTGAATGTTACAAAGCAACTTGCCACATTTTTTAATTTAAATTGAAGCAAGTTGTTATTTGTGCATGTGCAGTACTCAGACAAACTCAGACTTCAAAGTGTGGAAAACAAGAAGGGGAAATCACACAGGTACTAAACAGTGATGGACAATTATGTAAATACTAGAGAAAGTCACTATATCTCTATCTTGCACACACATACTCTACTCAGACAACAATTAGATATTATCTGGGATGTTGCAGCTTTGCAAAGCTGTTTCCCCCTGCACAGACATATTCAGAAACAAAGAGCATATGCAGATGAGCTCACGCAACATGTGGGAAAACAAAAACTAGAATTTTCACTTTGTTGATGTATTCTCCTCATATTCATACTGTAAACAAGAATTTGGTACAAGCATAAAGTGGATAATGTGTCCAAAGTCCTATGAAAGTTGCTCTGCCTTTATAAAACTTCTGAGTTATCTTCCATGTTTGTTTGCAGAGCATAAACAATATTTTTTTTTTCTGTCTTATGAACTTCATTTTTAACCTGTTACACTACTATTTATAATTTAACTCAAATACAAAAAGTAACGCTGGCTTTTCTTACAACAAAGATAAATGTAACCATTAGGAACACTACACTGTCTACAAAACACAGATAGGCATAACAGCTGGGATAGTGCATTGGTGAATTCCTCAAGCCTTCCCCCCCTTTCCTATCTTGTCTTCGTAGGCAGACATACGAAGAGGACAGGTGTGAGCCTATTGCCTCCACACACGCAGCCGGGATTCGGATTTCAATAATGTCATTCAGTAGAGCTGAATAGGAATCAGTGGGGGCCCATTCTGCCCTGCACTTCCACTTGACAGACGAGCAGCCGTGTTTTTGTGCTGAGCTGAGGGGCCCCTTCATCCGTCAGTCAGAGGAGGGGACAAGGTGGAGGAGCAGAGGCTTCGTGGGTTATGGGGGTTTAGCATCAGCAATCAGTAGAGCGCGCAGTCACTCTAAGAAGACAAGAGGAAAAGTAGAAGTGGGAGGAGAAAGGAGGGGGGCTGTGGTGGCACTGGTTTATGTGGCATTGGCAGCTGGTGAAGCTTAAGGTCATGTGTCACGTAACGTTCCTTTCCTTTCGTCAAGGCAGATGAAGTCCTGGTTGACCTTTTTGCCTATTGTGAGTTGGAAAAAAAAACAGAAATTTGCAGTGACTATGAAATGTAACACAGCCTTTTTACTGTTTTAGTGCATTCAGGATTAACAAATGACATTTATTCTAAATATACTTGTTATTATGTTTTTTTTCAGAGTGAACAAACTAACAAAGTAAAATAATAAAAAGCCAATCTAAAAGCAATCACATCTTAATGTTTAAATTACATGGAATAACTAATAGAATTGCAGAGCAGCTAACAAGGTGAAAGGAAAAATAGATCTACGTATATCACATTTTAAGATCAAGCTCCTTTGTACTAACCATACACTTCATGTATGTACAATATAATATCAAATTATTACTATAGAGATATCACATTATCATAAACATTTTTTATTCTTACAATGTCATTTTTATATTCCAGTAAAATTTACCCTAGAAAGAACAGAAAATTAAGTGTTAAAATGTAATGTTAAGATTACAATCTTGTAATCAGTCAGTGTGTGGTTTGTTGACATGGTGTGTACCACACTCAACATGAGCCAGAGGAAAAAAAGGAAGGATTTGCTCGGGAGATTAGAAAGTGTCATAATCTTGGCGCTGATGACTGGCCTGATTACGCATTTAATTCACCTGCCTAGCTCAGCCCAATTCTCATTACCACACATCTGATCCACCTGGTTCAGCCTCTATTTAACCAGCTTTCAATCAGTTTTGGTGTCAAATTATTTGAGCCCTGGGTCTTCTACTGGGTAATAGTGTTTTCTGATTGCCTGATCCTGACTTCTTCTGCATATGGACCTCTGAGCCTGCCCGTCCCTGTTCTAATCTGTTTGCCTTACCTGTCCTCAGACTCCTGCTGAATTCTGCCTGTGTACTGACCCTGGAACTGTTTCATGACACCATCCTGGATTTTCCTTCGGTACCTCTTTGTATCTCTGATCTCCTGGTTCTGAATACTGAGCACGTCTTCGACACTGGCTTTTGCTTCGCCCTCTGAATTATCCTCTCTTCCTTATCTGCTTGGATCTGATCTCCTGCCTGTCCTCCAACCTCCGGGCCTTAAGGTTCTGGGACTCTCTGGGCTGCACCCACCATGACTTCAGGGCATTTACTGAACATTAAGACCAGGTTATTGACTCACACGTTCATCCTCTGCCAGATAGATGTAGTCAGTAACCTGTGTTCTCTTCCTGCAGAGGTTCCTGCCTTAGACGCCCATGCTTTTCACAGCAGTTTCTAAATAAACATTTTGTGAAACATTTTCTGAGCTTGACAAAAAAAAAGTTATAGTGAAGCAATGTTATATGTAAAGGCTATAAGACCACTTCCAAGTAGCGTGATGTTCCCGTGACTATTGTTGGACATATCAAGGGTGTAACTTGTGATGAATGTTCATGGAGAGGCTCTAAAGGGCTGGTTATACTTCCCTCAGCAGTGTGTCGCAGTGAGCTTGACGCAGACATTTTTGATTAATGCTCAATTTTGAAGAGTGGTCTGCACTATGTTATATTCCACGCCATAACACAAGAGGGTCAATCATGAACTAGCTGTGGGTCTAGATACGGCCGAGGTGGTGAGGAAGTGAGGGCAAGTTTGTCTGACAACGGAGGGACTTGAGGGCGAAAAAGAGCTGGGATCCAGGTGAAAAAGGGTCCCGGCGTTCTTGCCAGCCTCGCTCTTTTAGTTGGTCCATCTTCACGAGTTGTTTTCCACAATTGCGGTCATACAAACAAAACAAGGCGGCACGCAGATGTAGATTTGACCAATTTGAGGCCTCCTGTATGCTGCACTGTCTGCAGTCACCTACAATACGGGAGAGGTGCAGCAGAGTGTTTGCGGAGGGTGCGGGGGCGTCTTTGGGTTCACTGCGTCACCTACGCAGATGACCTAGTTTTGAAGTATAAATCAGCCTTAAGGGTGGTGGCCGATGGACTTAGTTACTTGACCCACTTTTATTAGGTTTTTGTATTTTCTATAAATGAGTCCAAACATACTTATATTTATGGAATGCTGTCCTAATGTTGAGAACACGAGAACCACAATACACTGCTATTTATATGAGTACAGTAGGTAGTTAGACAGATGCATCCTAATGCATTATTTATAGCATTACCAGGGCAATGCTATTAGCCTGGATGTGCTAACACTATACTGTGCCGATAGAAACAAAGAGCTCCGCAGTATGACTCAGGGTGGTGGGCTCTGTGTTTGCATCAACAACAGCTGGTGCAAGAATGCTAGATCGGTCGCCAGCTTCTGCTCTCAAGACATCGAGTTTCTGACTGTTAACTGTAGGCCATTCTATCTAGAGAGTTTAGTGTGGTTAGAATCACTGCTGTTTACGTGCCCCCCAGTGCCAACACAAAAGAGGCCATGAAGACTCTATACCAGGCTCTCTGAGCTCCAATCCACACACACAAAGGTTGTTTTCATAATTGCTGGGGATTTTAACCAGGCTAACTTGAAGAATGTTTTCCCTCATTTCTAAAAACATGTGGACTTTGCTACTCGGGGTGAAAACATTTTAGACCTGGTTTACTCTAACATCAAAGATGCATTCAGAGCAGCTCCCCACCCGGGGTCATCAGATCATCTCTCAGTCATGCTTATCCCTGCAAATAAGCCCCAGTTGATTAGGGCTAAACCGACAGTTAAAGAGGTCCGGTTGTGGTCTGAGGGCTCCATGGAGAAACTCTAAGACTGTTTTGAATACTCTGACTGGAACATCTTCAAGGCTGCAGCAACATATGACAACTTATGAAATATTGATGAGTATGCCATGACTGTGTCAGCCTACATTAACAAATGCATTGAGGACATCAGCATCAAAAAGAACATCACCAGCCGGGCCAATCGACGACCCTGGATGAATGGAGAGGTTCTGAAATCGCTAAAAGCACGAAACTCAGCTTTCAAGTCTTGTGATAAAGAGGCACTAAGGAAAGCGCTTGCCAACTTAAACCATGCCATCAGATCAGCGGAGCAGAACCACAGCCAGAAGATGCAGCATCTTTTCCATGACATTTATTAAAGAATAAATCATCTCCAGTCTGCCACCAACATTTGACCCGTTCCAGTTCGCCTACCGACGAAACCGCTCCACTGAGGACGCCATCGCTGCTGCTCTCCATCTGAGCCTGGCACACCTGGAGAAGAAAACCCACGTGCGGAAGCTGTTCCAGGACTTCAGTTCAGCTTTCAACACCATCATCCGATGGTGCATGGAGCATCTGATGAGCAAACTGGAACAGCTAGGCTTCAATACATCCCTCTGCAATTGGCTGCTAGACTTCCTCACCAACAGACCTCAGTCAGTTGGACAGAACTCCTCTAATATCATCATCCTAAGCACAGGCTCCCCTCAGTGCTGCCTCCTGTGGGCCCTGCTGTTCACCCTGATGACACATGACTGCGTCCCCAGGTTCACCACCAATCACATTGTGAAGTTTGCAGACGACACCACTGTGGTGGGCCTCACAGTGACAACAACGACCAGAACTACAGAGAAGGTTGAGCAGCTGGTGGGCTGGTGCAAAGGTAACAGCCTGATCCTGAATGTGGAGAAGACGAAGGAGATCATCTTGAACTTCAGAAAGAACCGGCCTAACCACTCTCCACTGGTCAAAAGGGCACAAAAGAGCATGTACTTCTTGCGGAGGATCAGGAGAGCCCACCTGCCCCCACCACCTTATACAGAAGCACCATAGAGAACGTTCTGACCAGCTGTCTCACTGTGTGGTGTGGAGGCTGCAGCGCCTCAGACTCGAAGAAAGTGAGAAGAGTGGTGAGAACTACAGAGAAGATCATCTGGGCTCCTCTTCCCCCATTAAAGGCATTTCTTCCCAGCGCTGCGTGTCCCGAGCCCATAACATCATCAATGACCCCTCACATCCCCACCATGGACCGTTCTCCCTGCTGTCCTCTGGAAAGAGATTTCAAAGCATCCGATGCAGGTCCAGCAGATTCCAGAACAGTTTATACCCCACTGCCATACAACTGCTAAATGTTATGTAAAATGGGTTATTTAAGAAAAACAAAAACTGCATGTTAAAACTGTAACTATACAGTCGTGTGTTTACATAGCTTTTTTTCATCACAGTGTTTATCACTGCTGCTTACGCTATCAAGGCTGCTCTTTAAAAAATGAAATAGTCTAGAGAGCTGTACATAACAAAATGTATTTTTGTTTACACTTTTGTATACAAAATAACAAAATAAAATCTGTCTAAGTCTAGTCCAAAATTCATTTATACACTGATTTTTACTCTCTTACTGTGCTTTGATTCTTGTGGGTTTATCTCACCTGTGAGTCTGACTGCATCTGTCCCTGAGTTGCCTGCCAAAACTATCTCTGAGTCTTGCTGAATTACAAAAGACAAAAAGATATCTTGAATTTAAATATAGCATTACATATTTTTTTCTTGTAAACTTGGAGCAACCGCAAATAACATATCTCAAATAGACAGATGACGGTAAACTGATAAGGGGGACTTAGGAGCAGCAGGAGAGCAAGGAAAAAACATAGACTAAGAACAATTTGAACAAAGACAGCAGCACCCAACCCGATCACCAGTGGCTAAAACAAATGTGTGGAAATCGGGAAAAAAAGTGTAAATTATTAGTGAGGACTGTCCCTATCAGCCCAAATTTGGTGGGGACATGTCCACACCATTCCTTCAGAAAGTTATGTCTGTGGGACATACTCAGAAATTTAAGATCCAAGGGATTGTAGGCAACCTTAATGGACATGGCGGAAATCAAATCAAAGAAATTGATAAAGAATGCTCTAAAAAGAGTCAAGAAAAACTTCTACAAAGATTAAAGGTGAACTTCAAGTTTAAGGAACATCAGTGTCAGATCACACCATTCACTGTTGTTTGAGCCAAAGTGGACTTAATGGGAGACGACCAATGAGGACATGTTTGTTAAATCCTATTGAGGACCTTTGGAAGGAGTTGAAGCATCAGGAAACAGCTCCCTTCAAACTTGGGATAACTGGGGTTTGCTGATGACGAGGGGACTAGAATACCTGCTGAGAGGAGGAGAAATTACAATCAACAAGTCTTGCTCAGCTCCAACACACATCATTACTACTCATCTGATCCACCTGCACCTATCACTATATAACCAGCCTTCAGACCAAACACCAGTGCCAAATTATTTCCAGACATTGATTCCAGCATTCTGATTCCTGACTTCCTGCCTGTTTGCCTGAACTTATCTGTCCCTGCCTCTGAGCCTGCCTGATCCCTGTTTGACCTGACTTCCTGTCTTTTCTGCCTGATCCTGATCTGTTTGTCTGCCTGCGCGTTGCCTAACCTGGAACTATTTATTGACCTTGTCCTGGATTTCCCTCTGCTGCTATCCAGACACATACGTTCCTGAATGTTATGGGTGCCGCCATTTTTGTTTGTGTAACTCCCACCTTAGGAGCTGTAGTATCGTGGTATGCTGATAGAAGGTGAAGAACCATGCTAGCGTGATGTGTAATTGGTCATGAGAACCAAGTTCAGCATGGTTATATGATCCAAGCTCAATCCGAATTCAGCACGGATCGGTTTTAGAGGGGTAGTGTAAATGGGGCATAAGGAAAATCAGGACCACTGTATTATTGCATATGGTGAGGATATGGCTCTGGTGTTCCACAAGCCACAATAGATACTTAAGTGGACTCAGACAATAAAACATGTGGTGAGAAAGCTATTGATCATTCTTAAACTTTAACTAGTATAAATCTGAGTTGTTTTTTGGAATTTTTTTCATGTATGTTATCCATCCAGAAACATTGCATTTTTTTTTTTTACATCTCCTCAAATTTGACCTGCAATCCAGTCTTCTAGATGAAATTAAAAATGACTTTCCAATATGATACTATAAAAGAGCATAAACAGAACGGAGGACTTAGAGAAATTACACAAGTTTATGCAATGCTGACTAAGGTAAAACAAAAACAATCAATCGTGTTCATGTGCTTTAATTTTGGAGACTGTTGCATATTTTAGTAAGAGGCTTAAGACTCATGGAAGCATTAATAAGTAGAACAAATCCTTAAGATATAATCCATTCAGCAGCAGACAACAGCAGAGAGAACAACAGTTGTAGCAGTGATCCTGTTATGTATGCTGATCACGTCTGAGCATTGACATCACCTCTGCTTCCCTCAGCCCTCCACTGCTTTTTCGTTCCCTCGTTTACTCACCATGGATTCAGAATCCTCCATAAGTCAGGCCTCTGCTCCTGGTTCTATTCAATGTGCAGAGACAGCACTGCACACATGATTAAAATTGTAGTGGGTATAGTTCAGAACTCAGATGGGAATAAAACAAATGATAAAGACATGAAACAGATATGAATCCAGGAGAGAAGACATAACGGAAGAAGAGAAGGAGGTAATACGGGAAGGCTGGAGGAAAGAGAATGATGCAGTCTGGCTTCTGATTGTTACACACAGCAAACATAACTCTGGAAACTCTGTCTGTGTGTGGTTCTTTCACTGCGGCGGCATTATGTCTAACTCCTCTCTGGTATTCCACTGTCTCCCTTTGCCAAACGCCTCTGCTCTGAATACTACTCATTGTCATGTCTACTCACAAAATTTTTCACAGCAAGGACAGAAAAATGGTGTTTATCATCAGTATTTAACTATGATGAGAAAAATATTCAAAATACATTTTTATGCTTAAAAACACAGAAGACTAGAGACATCTTCTCACTGATGAAGGTTTATTTTTAATGCATTTAATAGACCTGGAATTTGCTCATTCAGAAGCATATATGAGATATATTGAGAACTTTGGAAACAAAAAGATAAAGTGAATATGGTAAAGGAATCCAAATTAGCTGCACTTTAACCTAATTTTCCCCTCTAAAGATCCGCTCAAACAACAGATCCATGACGTATTTCATCTGGAGCTTGTATTGATTAAATGTCTCCCACCCTTCCGGCCTATTGATTAGGTTTTAGAAATTAGGGCTTGGCCAAATTCTCTTTAGATTTAAACAAATGACATTTTATGTGAAAGCCTATTTGAATTGCTGAACTGGATTTAGAAAGTGTATGTTAAAAAGGTTTTTGTAAAAAAAAAAAAAAAAAAAAAAAAAAATCAAGTGACTTCCTATGATGAAAGAAGTGCCAGAACCTTCCAGATGGAAAAAAAATATAATGTTTCCCGTTAAGGCATACAAAGAGATACTAAAAAAATACAAACAAACAACAACCACAAAAAAACAATAACAGCATATACCACAATATTTTACAAAAGGCTTTCTAAGAATATTTATCAAAAAATAATACATTAAATGTTTAATTAAACAACCCAAAATCACTAGCAAATGTGGTGCTAATACATTTATTTTGAAATGATCAGTGTCAGCTTCTCTGACAAAATGTGACTTTTAATACATGGTTTTCTTAACCCTGAAAGCTTTAAAGCAGTGCTATGGGCTGCCATGGACTGTTTTTTATTTTCTAGTAACACTTTATCACAGACCCATGTCCAGTTTTGTCTATATGAGGATATCTGCTTTAGCACCTGCAGACATGGGGCAAAGCTCCGCAGAATACAGTAGAAACAGATTAAAATGTTGAAAAGAAGAATGAAGCATGAAATACGTTTATTCTAACACATTTGAACATGCACAATCTTTGATAATATCATTGACAAGACTTACAGTAAAACAAGTTACAAGACAAATGATCAATGGGTCATATCAAAGCAGAGAGTGTGAATGGTTGAATTGAAGGCATAAGACAATTGTAAAAGCTGCGGTGATCTTTTAGTGAATCTGAAGAGACTTCAGTGACAATGCAATGATAGCATGAGGTGTGGTAAAGGCTAATTTCTGTAATTAGTGCATCTGGTTATTCTAATTGTTATTTTTTTTTCTCTGTTTGTCTTATTGATGTTATGTATTTGTAAATGTTACAGATCATGATACACCTAGGAATCATAACCAGATAGTTTACATATACAGCTCTTATGCAATAGTCTTTAAATTAATATGTAATCCTTCTTAGAAAAAAAAATGAATGGAGCTCATTCTGACACCCTTTCATAACACTTTTTTTTCTTTTAGAATTAGAATTCAACTTTTTAATTGTCATTACACTGTTTGGTACAGGTTTTACTTTAGGACATATGCAATTTATACCTGATACCACAAATATAGATACACTGTGTAATAAGACTTTTTTTCAAATCCCAGGCTGAATTAAAATGGGATTAAAGGTTAGGGTTAGACCTTTGATCCTTTAGACCTCTGATTGCTAAATACTGTGATGTTCAATTAAACATTTGAGGCATTAAGGTGTTTACAGTTATCCTGCCTTTAAGCAACTAATAAAAGCCCAAATAAGGCAATTATGACTTTGTCAGCTAACTCATTGTTTAAACTCAAAGGCACGCCTGTAGATGCAGACACCTCAAAAACACTGTGTCCTGAAGTGACATCAAGGAAAAAGCAAACAAATCGGCAACAGTGGAGTGGTAATTGTAAACCTGCATGTTTACCTAATGTTTTGGTATGAACTGTATATGTATATAGATAAGAAAAAAAAAAATCAATCTTGTGAAAAATGGATTCAGAGAGATTATATACAGTGTTCAAACACAACGTAAAAAATAAAATAAAAAATGTAGTTTGGAAATTAACACTGGGACCCAAAACCCTAAATTTAAGGCACGTCTTCATGTCTGTTGAAAACAAAGATGTAGTCTTTGACCATAATGACCCTATTTAGATTTGAAGTCAAAAGGAAATGCTTGAAACCCCTGGGAGCTCCATTTTAAACTTTCAACTGTAGCAGCCTTATGCTGTGTGAATTTCCTACTGCAGGGGAAACGGGTGTAATGTGAAAATGTTCATGCATAGAAGAAAGTATATTTATAAATATTAAAAAAGAACATCTCAAAACATCATCCAAGTAGTTAGCGGCGAATCTACATGAAATTTGTATCAATGTTTTGGGGCTGCCTTCACAAAACCTTGGTTCTGAGATAAGTGTGCATAGCTGAAAAATATCTGTGATCAAGCTTGACTACAAACCAAAGTTCTGCAAAAACTATCATGAGATTTTGAAAGGATACCAAAATCATATGATTTGCAAAATGCAAGTCAACAAGCATTGTTGAATGTGCGTTTCCAAGGCGTAATGATGAGGGCTGTCCACATTCAGCACAGCAGTCTGGAGCTACTTTCCTACCCTGGACAGTGTTATTACTGGATTAGGAACTAGGAACAGGAGGTAGGAGGTAGGAGTTCAGGAGGGGTGCTCACGTCCTTTTTGGACTAATAGGTTTAGGAATAAAGTATGAATTTACTTTAGGTTAAGGTATGCACTAGTAAAGGATAAAATAGATTTATTGTCAGGGTTAGGGCTTAGAAAGGGTTGAAAATGGATTATAGAAAGACAGGGATGTGTATGTGTTGGGGTGTATTTCTCACATTTTGGGAACCATTTCCCTTGAATCATAGCACATTGTGGGGACCGTCTGCTCTTTTGGTGCCCAATGGCTGGTCCTCATAGGTACAAATGCTGTGTTGAGGTTAGATGTCGGTTTAGGGCTAAGGTGAGAATATAGTTCAAGTTGGGGTTATGAAACTGTAATGGTTAGATTTAGGGTAGGGATCATGGTTAGGCTGTACAAATTGGTTAGAAATGAGGTTGCAAGCAGAGACTGTGTTTTCAGCTGTTATACCCATATAAGAGCCTTTGCTGTCTTTGTGGGAACCATCAATGCTAATGTTTTCCTTTCTACTCATTAAACTTTAGTAAATAATCTAATAAACATAACTTCATCTTTTTGGCACCCTGGAATATTTTCCATTACCACTTGGAACATCTTCCATTGACCATCAGCTCATTTTAATTATAATTTAATTTTAATTATTCAGCTCATTTTCATTTTAATTAGTGAAATATGGCTGACCTATATATTCGTATGAATTTATTCTTTATTTTGGTAAGAATGTCATGTATTATCAATAACTATCTTCTGTTGGACATATTTTCAGGCAGTAAACGGTTATTTTCAACCTTCATTAATCATCAGAGAAGAGAAATAAACAAATTAAAATATGTGTTTCATGCTACATTTAAATATCTAGATACAACTGTATCAACATCTAACAGTTTGCTTCCTGTACATATTTACATGAAAACATGATTTAACAATTTCACACGTAGATCCAAAGTCACCGTTATAAAAACCCTTAGGAAGAATTTTGTTTAGTTTTTACTTTATTGAGACAACATCCAGCCAAATAACTGTGGAATGGTAGATATTTTAGTCTTCCATTACTGCATAGTATCTTAAGCTGCTGAGAAAGCAATGCCAGTGTGTCATAAATCAACAACCCAGCATGAGGCCTGGTGAATGATTCAGCCAGGAAATGGGAAATACAAAAACAGATAACAAGGAATTTTACGAAAGCCGCCACAGCCATCTTCGCCAAGTATTATAACAGCAAGGGGTATAGTGACTGCAGCAGGTGTTTATTGGTAACTGATTGCTAATAAAAACACCTCGAAAGGATTTAAAATTATATTAGAGAGGAAATACTCTATATTATAGGATAAATAACAAATGTTTTTGTGTTTTTTGTGTGTTTTTTTTTGTTTCTCACACCAGAAATTTGCCACATTAGTGCTGTCACTTAAGTTTAAATCAGATGTGCTTATAATTGAGATGAAACCCAATAGGAATATTTTAAAGGGCAATGTTTGAACCTTACAGCAAATGTGAAATGAACTGAATAAAATGCACGTTTTTAATAGGGTCATCTTTGTCTCTTTCTCTCTCTCTCTCTCTCTCTATATATATATATATATATATATATATATATATATATATATATATATATATATATATATATATATATATATATATATATATATATATCAGTGGCGGCTGGTGAAAAATATTTTTGGTGGGGCTGATATAGCCTAGTGTATGTCTCCAACTAATCCGGAATAAGAATTCAAATAAACAATTGGACAATACATACAATTTAACAGTAATGATTTAATTTACTATATAATAACAGTAACAGTGATGATTTGGGTCACTGTGACGGGGTTCTTTGGCCTCCAAGAATCCAGTCTCAGTCGGGTTACCGGTGTTGGTGATTTATTGAGCTCAAAAACTCAAAACAGGGTGCAAAAGAAACTAAACATATACAAGATACTCTGGGCCTCAGCCTCCCTCCAGTTACCAGCAATGTAACAAAGAAACAGAAAACAAAAATTGCCGCTTTTCTTCCCACAGCCCTCATTAAATAGTTTAAGCCCCTCACCTCAGGCTCTCTTATTTCTCATTTCTTCTCATTAATCAGTTTTGTCCATATATTACCTCCACAAACAATTGATGTACAAAAACAAACAAATAATTTTTACAACTTAATTCTTTTACACAGATTCATTGACTTATTCAATTACACCAAACTGGGTTTGAACCCAGCAAAGACGCAGCCAGACTGAAGATGACAAGTCCCCATAGCATAAACACGTACACACCCACACCACCCACACACACACACACACACACACACACACACACACACACACACACACACACACACACACACACACACACACACACACACACACACACACACACACACACACGGCTAACCCCACTGAAATATTAAGTGTGCACCCTCAATATGCCAGCAGGTAACCAGGAAGAGCTTGTGTGTTTTAAGTTCATGGAGCTACTGGTCTCAGCGCGAGTGTATTGGTCCTCACAAACACAGTATAACAGGAATGTGTGTGTGGCGCGCAAAGTTAGAGAGGTTGTTTTAAGCGACGAGGTGGATTCGTCACAGTCACAATAACCATGACATGAAATGTTCATATCCTACAACAGGGATGTTCTTCTGGCAAACGGGTAGATAAATAAGGATCTCACCGAATTTGGTGGAAGCTGCATCTCGTTCGTTACATTCGCCATCTTCCCTTTAATTGTCTGCACCTGCGCTTGGGTTCAGAAGCCTGTTAAAGTGCAGTATATTCAGCGCCCCAAGACCATAAAGTTCCGAGACGCTGATTGGCCATTAAATTCACCCAGCAATAGTACATGATTGACAGATTCTCTGCAAATGTGGGTCAGTCTGATCACAGCCCCCAGAACAGAGACGGTAGGAGTCTGTCTTTGGAAATCCACAAATTAATGACAGTAGATAGGGAAATGTAGTTTATATAATTTGTTTTGCTTATAGGTACACACTCTAGAGAGTAAAACTGACATTTATGAGTTAATTTCTAAAAATATATTTTACGTTTCTCTCTTCTTATCAGGGAGGGCGGTGCCCCAGCGCCCCCTATGGGCCGGCCGCCACTGATATATATATATATATATATATATATATATATATATATATATATATATATATATATATATATATATATATATATAGATAGACTGGTGGTATTACGCTATTTTAAACCAAAAACTATCTTTGTCTAGTGAAGCCTTTGCTCCAGCTGCCTCGATGTGGATTACAGACTAGCTTTTTGGCTGTCCATGTTGGTTTGTGCAAGATTCAGAGTGAATCCAAGGATGAAAAGGCATAAGCCCATGGAGGTTTCTGGAAAACACATCAGAGAGGGAGGAAAAACAGTGGAGAGAAAATAAAGAACAGGGCAGAGTCAGGGAGAAGCAGGTGGTCACTGAAGAAAACATTACAGAGGAGAAATACTATTTTCCCCAGCAGACACACATATACTGAAGAAGCACACACGAATATCAATCTGTGAACTGAGCAGGGTTATTATCACTTCAACAGTTTGTGTGTATGTGTTACTTAACCACAACACAGACAGTCATGGTGGAGCTGTAGTAGTAGGAAAACACGTATACGAAGCATATGTGGGAGATGGAAAAAAATCTCTATATGAATATGGATTTATATGGGCTGACTCACCAACTCTCTGGGTGATTATGGGTTGTTTTATTGCCATAGCAACGTTTCCTCTGATGTGCTAATGCCTCACTTCTGTTTCTGAGTGTGAGGTTCTGTTTAGTGGGAAGGAGGCGACAGCTATGTCACCCTTGTGCCTAATTGCATAGAGCCCCAGACTCTAGATATTTTTTAGTGTGACACAGGAGCCTGCAAGCAGAAAGACAGCTTTATTTCTCTCTCCATTTAACAAAGAAACATATTTAAACATTTCTGGGATAATTCCTTATGGAGTAATAGGTGTATTCCTATCAAATACATACTGTATAGATGTAGTAACTGGAAGTATGGGTAACTGTGTGTAAAAAAAAATTTATTTAAAAATAAATGAACTTTTATCGCTTGGATTCAAAGTTTTATCAATAAACATTCAACAAAACTAGGCATTGTTTAGAGAAGCAGAAGGATTAATCAGAATTTTTTTCACTTTTTTTCACTTCAAATATTTTTTGAGGTTGTTCATCACAAAATATAGAAAAAAAAGTTCAAACTGTGGAGAAAAGTTGTGAAATGAATTTGGTAAAAAATTAAAGAAGAGTCCAAGCATCACCCCGGTCCCAGAACAGCAATAATAATACAGCAATAAAAAAAACAAAAAACTACAATACTTCAGGCTTTATCACCGCTCTGTCAATATTCTAACCATATCTTTTGTATAGTATTTGATGTTGGCTGAAGATATGAAGTGTAAATAACACTAGTTACGAAATCTGATTAATAATTGACTAATCCTGGATAAGGCGTGGAGCCATACATCCAAATAGTTTTAAGATAGTTGTATTATAATTATTGTTATTAAAATGTTGTGTTGTATCAAAATATTCAAATGCATTTTGTATGTATGAATAAATGAAAATAATCTTAATGATTTCAACTAATAAATTAATTGTTGGCATTCAAATAGAGGAAAATCATTAAAAAGCACTAGCCATGTCTGTCTATTATCTATCTAATCATACATCTGTTTCCATTGTGATGTTTATTCTTTTAAAAGTTACAGTAAAATGTCTGTTAAGGCCAACTCCTTACAGGAAAAGCCTAGCAGAGTTGACGCACACAGCTCCCTGATCTGAATTATGTCCAAATGTTCTCTCACTTTCAGTGTATCGGTGTTAATTTTTAACATCTATGAAAAGGAATTTACAATACACTGCTGCGGCTTTAAATACCCTTCCCTGGGGATGAACTATAAACAAAGATAATTAACAGGTTTCACTGATGAATGACTTGTGCAAGTAGGTGGAAGTTATTCTGTTTATCGTTCTTGTTTCCATGAAAGCAGTTACTAGTGAGCTGTGGACAACCATGGGGATAGTTATGCAATCCAGTGAATAGCCTGTTCAGTACGAGGCTCAGATTTGAAGGAGAATAAAAGCCCCTGTTCTTCAGCTATAAATAGAAAAACAAACATGAAGCCAGATTTAAGGAATGCAAGTTTTTTAAATTTTATCATCAGGATAATGTTTGCATTGGCTATATATCAGTACTAAATAAAGTATTTGTATTGCAACAGGAAAATTGTGTTTTTCTGGTAACCTTTTTATCCTAATCTTATTTCTCTTAAAAAAAAAGATGAAATACCTTTTTATATCACACTTTATAAGTGGAGATTAATAATTTTATTTAAGCCTCATTCGCATTGCAGGTCTTAATACTAAATTACAATTTTTTTTTATCTTATAGTATACTATGGGAGCTGACAATTGTATGATTACATCATATCAAGATTATGAAAGGTGCAACGAAAGAGAGGACAGTTGCTTTCAATGGTCTGTTGGTGAGCAGTCAGTGCTACCGGCTAGTCTGTGTGGATGCATACTCAGAGTCACCACAATGAAGTTCTCCCGTAAAAATTCAAAAAATATCCACTGGACTTGGTTTTCAAGATTTGAAGACGTTTCGCCACCTCTCCAGGAAGCTTTCTCAATTCAAATGCTGGAGCTTCCTGGAGAGGTGGCGAAACGTCTTCAAATCTTGAAAACCAAGTCCAGTGGATATTTTTTGAATTTTTACGGGATGACTATGACCTGGATGACTGAGAACCTTCATCAGCATACCACAATGAAGTAAAAGTTGGATGAAATTAAATTCAGTTCAATTCAGTTTATTTATATAGCACCAAATTCACAACACAAGTATTCTCGAGGCACTTTACAGTTCAACCAGATCCTACAGTCAAATTGATTCAAAGTTTTCTATCTAAGGAAAACCAGTTGATTGCATTGACTCATTGACTCAAATACAATCCCTCACACTAAGCATGCTTGTAGCGACAGTAGAGAAATAAACATGACAATTTAGATATGCCTTTATATATACTTTGAGAAATGCTGCATACCTATCCAATGTAGTACCACATATGGACATATATATGGACAAAAAGACCTGTGTCATCTCCAGAGAGTTAACATCGCAAGTGTTATAGAGGGCAAAGGCTAAATGCTTTTCTAAAACAATGACAAAATTATTTAGAGATGTCTTTGCCAAATCTTTTTTTACATCTAATATATGAATATCAGCAGCTACCGCGATTTGCAAAACCCACAAAAATCTTTAGTATTTCTTACTGTAAACAGCAGTGATGCACAGGGAATTTGACCTTTACTCTATCTCTGGGATTTCTTCCTGTATTCCCATGTCCATCATTATTTTCATAACAGATACAGGATTAAAGCTCCAAAGGATAAAGCAGAGCTACTACTTTCATGTGGCTGTCTTGTCTCCTCATTTAACTACTGAAGTTGTGTCTGCAGCGGTTTGCCCCATCACTAGTTTGACATAATACTCCAAAGGCAAGTATGAGCAGTAGTCATGTGGCAGGCTGCTCTTTTTGGATTGGAGAAAGCCAGATGTGAAACTATTAAAGTGATAAAACTGTACAAGTGCAGCCTGTTGTAGGAGCCTGAATGAACAGATGGCATGCTGATCGTTAGAAAATACTTTCATTTCAATTCGATCCTTTGTGCATTAACTTAATTTGAAACCCTTTTGTGAAGTTGAAAAAAGATACTTTAAGTCATGCTTCTCCTTCTATAAAAACTATTTCTTAAGAAGGTTTATAGATAGCTCAGTCTATCAAATTTTGAGTATGGATAAAATATCTGAAATTTTACTTCACAGAGCAGTCATGGGTCAGGGCAAGCTAACCTGAAGATGGTTTGAATCTATCGCTTTTATTCTGCTCATCTGTTATTTTCTATCTGAATGCTGAACTATTCCAAATGTTCCAAAACAGACTTCCTGATCCACGCGCACTTCCTCCAGCTGCTCTGGTGGCACTCCAGCGTGTCCTGGGCCTTCCACGAGGCCTCCTCCCAATGGCACATGCCTGGAACACCTCATGGGGGAGGCGACCAGGAGGCATCCGAAACAGATGCCCAAGCCAGCTCAGCTGGCTCCTTTCGATGTGGAGGAGCAATGACTCTACTCCAAGCTCCTCCCGGGTAATTGAGCTCCTCACCTTCACCACACTGTGAAGGCAACTAATTTCGACCGCTTGTATTTGCAATCTTGTCCTTTCTGAAGAGATAGGGACGCGACCCCCTTGTTCACTGTGACTGCTGGTATATATATATATATATATATATATATATATATATATATATATATATATATATATATATGTATATATATATATATATATGTGTGTGTATAATCTTCGTAATACCCTTTACTCTGTTTCTGAAAGTAAATAACATTAATAGTCAGTTATGTGGTAAAAGCTAAGCCCGCCCTAACACATATACACTGTTTTGGAGAAGGTCCCGCAGGGACTGTACTTTTTAATGCGACTAATGAAACAGGTCTAGACAATTATGTCTGCAGGACTTGTACAGGTCTAGGTTCAGGAAAAATACCTCTGCAGACTCAAAACATCAATTCTGGACACAAATTAAGCTGAATTTCTTGTTTATACCCACAGTCTTAGCCTATTTATTGTGATTCTACTTTGTTTCAAATTTCCAGTCGCATATAGTAATATAAAATTAGATCTATGTTACTCACAGAGCATTTTCACTTCTCTCTTCTTATTTCCTGGATTCTAATTATTGAAAGACTGCTGTCTTAAGGTGACTCTATGCTAAAATGAAACTATACTACAATCTTCTGCTACAAAAAACATGCATAAAACAAACCTATCTGTTAAAAAGCTGTTTACCATTTCTTGTGTTTTTTTTAAATCCAATTTTAAAATGAATTCAAACTCTTTTCACATTTAACTAATTGAAAGCTATTTTTGTCATTGCTAGGCCACAATGAAATTATCTTGAGGCCCTTGCCTCAGAATAGACACATAAAATAGAAATTTAAAAGACACATATAAAGAAAGACAAATAAGCATCCTTAGAAAACACCAAAAAACATTTTAAAAAAATGTAAAGACCAATTTATAGGCGCGTTTTTGTGTATATGGCTTCTTATGCATATCTGTGTGTTCAAGGAGAGGTGAAATTACATATTAGTAGACTTGTTTTCCATCAACCTTTATTTTGTGCATTTTAAGTATCCCATTTCAATAACTTGATAAAGGCAGCATATTTAGAATAAACTTACTTATGCTTTGCCAAAAGGTTTTTTGGCATTTCGGTTGTTTTTGTTTTTTCAATAAAGGGTAAATCTGCTAAAGAGGAGATGGAAACACATTTTCCTGAGATCGCAAATATTTACCTTACTTTAAAGCTGTTTCCTACACCCTTTCATTTTAAATGCAGCATTAGAAGCACACTTCTCCGTTAAAGTCTCCAGACAGCAAGAACCATCTCTGCAACTAGTTGACATAATAAAGTACATAAGACAACATATTTATTAAAACCTTGATCAATTACTGTGGTCAACAATGGCTCTCTAAATCTACTTCCTGTTTACAGCCAAGAATTACACCAGCGTATGACAAGATTAAACAACAGGCAAGGCAGGTGAAGTCTCTTACCAAAAAATTCAAATGGACAGACCAGCGGTTTGAATCAGCAACTTCCTGGTTACAGGAAGGACCATACATCCTGAGCCACCATTAATACATTTCATTTTGTTTTTAATTTGATGTTCCTGTATCTTTTTTCCTGGCGGTATTTGGACAAACAGTGCATTGTCAGGGTGAATCAGATAAAGGTTAGCGGCAATGCCCTTTGCACTCTAGATTCTTTGAGCCGAAACTGATCTGAGAGACGTCATCCAACAATCCCTTATACAAGTGATTCCCAAAAGGGGGTACTTGTACCCCTAGTGATCCTTGAGTGCATTGCAGGCGGTACATGGAGATATTTTATTTCTCAGGTAATACAATAAAATAGGGCTGGGATTCGTTCTGCTTTTTGGGGACCCAACAAAAAAACCCCCCAAAAAACCAAGCTTTTTCAACCAAAAAGTAAGTTTTTCTTATATGTCTGAGTTCACCTTCAGCTTTGACATACATCAAAACCGAGCAGAGGAATGGACTGGATGTAGAGAACAGCCTGGTATCAGCTGTTACCCCACAACTGATGAAAGCAAAACAAAGTAAAACAAATGCAGTCAGTCTGATTATAGTTTTTTTCAGGATTTTGTTCCCAATTCCTCAAGTTTAAATGTCATTACAGGTGAATTATGAAGTGGGCAAGGCTGAGAACTCAACCACGTGCCAGTGTCCAGGATTAGTAGTGGAGATATGAGTTTGCCATCCCTCACCAATTCGGGCCTGTTGGTGAGGACATTACTGATCTTGGAGCAAAGTGAGGCAGATAAACCCCGCTTGTGGAGCTTCAGGGCTGAGATGAGGGAAGCTCATTGATTGCTCTCATACAAGGTTTGCTTCTTACCCTGTCAGATAAGTATTCTGTACCCTGCTGTCTCACTAGGGTAACTTCACAGTGATAAACCCTGGAAAATTTACAGGAAGAGAGTAGCCCACACATTATTAAGTAGAAAGTTCTTCAACTGTTTTGAGACAAGTCTCACTTTGGTTTTCCCTTCACGCCAACTCCTCTGTAAATACACAAGCGGCTCAGATGTTAGTTATTGTTTTCTAGGATCCCCCGATTAAAACAAAAAAAACTTATGAATGCGTACTGTGGGCTTTGGTGATGAAGGTGGCAGCCGTGGGACAGCCCCACACTATTGAAGCAAGATGAAAGGACTTGATGAAAAGCAGAGGAGGCTGTTGCGAGGATATCCAGAATTGGGCAGGGGGGTTGTTTTGCTGACTAAAACAACTATTGTTGCACCTCCTTCACAGTCCTTTATGAATGTGACATCTGTTTATCATGTGGTAAATGGCAGTGTGACTTATCTTGTTCCTCAAAAAGAAGAATTTCCCTTTTACCTATGAATAAAGTCAGTGAAGTTACAAATTGAAACCACCGTAAAATAACCCCTTTATTCCATGTAACAGAGAGGAAAGTTTTCTGGGTGAATTTGTTGGAAACATATATTTTGCTCATTTTTTATTTGTTAAGTATGAAGCAGGTCAAGTTAAATTTATCTTTCTTTCTCACTTCAACCCCTCACACAGTTGATAGCACTTTTAGCAACTATTTTCCATTACAGGAAGTTAATAGTTAATTACATTTTTTCCCAACATCTTACACTCTGTCTCCTTGAACACTAGGGTTCAAGGAGACAGAAGCAGACATACAGAAAGAATCAGAGATACAAAAGGTAACTGTCAGTCAGCTCCAAAGGTGGCCCCGTCCAGGAAGCAAACAGCCAAGTAGATGAGCTCGTAGCCAGCTCCAATGTCAGACGATGAAAGAGAGCACATACAGTTAGTCACAGTTAGAGAAACAGGACTACACTGAAAAACAGGCCAAGCTCCAACGCCTATAAATAAAGGTGCTGATGGCAGCAGCAGCACAACTGATGTTTCTCTTCAGGATGGAGTCGCAGCCAAACCGGAACAGACCAGATGAAGCTAATATGAGAAAAAGCAGAGAGTTCATAAGGTTAGAGACTGAACTAACAAATACTGCAGCATGGGGGAATAGAAATAGAATGATGAAAAAGGGTCACCATTTCCTTCAGCAGTCTAAGCTTATAGCAGCATAACTATATAGATAACTCTGGATAACCTGAGCCACTCTCACTATAATCTTTATCAAAAAGGAAAGTTTTAAGCCTTTCCTTAAAAGGAGACAAGGTTTCTACCTCATGAACTAAAACTGGTAGTTGGTTCCAATGAAGAGGAGTGTGATAAGTAAAAGATCTGCTCTCCACCCTCAATAGCCTTCAGCAAAATTCTGGCTGGATGTTCGTCTTTACAGAATAGTTTAACTTAAATGGTTAATTTCACACCCAGCTTAAAGTCCAGGTGTGCAAAGCCTACAAATCCTCAATTGGATTAAATTTAAAAGGGTGGCCTTTACGAAGCTCTTGCAAGAGCTTTGTAAAGGCCACCCTTTTAAATTTTAGATTTCAAAGATCAGGGCCGAACTTTCAAGAGATTAATATGCAAACTTGAGAGAATGTTGAGACAAATATTTTATTTTTGAAACAAGCTCATTAGCTTGAATTCCTATTATATGTTGTTATTATACTATTATAATATTAGCAAATTCTTTCCTCTGTACACAGCAGCTGGTTTCTGCTTGCTGACCTCTAAAATATCCTCTTAAACAGACTGAGACTTGGGATGAATCCAAAATGGCCAGTTGACAGAAAAATCATTCATCATGCTTTCAGCTCTCATGGGTTCACAGGGTCCAAGTCTCCCGCATCAGGAAACAAAGTCATACAACTGTTTTGGCTTTGGCATGGGACATCATGAAATATAGCACAATAATTCCATTATCCCAGCTCACTGATTGGGCTTTCAGTCAGTCAGACAGCCAGGTTGTGGGTTTTTCCCATGTTCCTGCATTAGATTAGATTTATCTCTTTATGCGTGCTTCAGCGCCTGGGGTGATGGAGTTCTGGACGGTAGTCTACTGTGATTACAAATGAAAGTCATCATTGAAAAAAATCTCACTGTACTTTTATACAAATCTATTTTATATCAGTTCTGCTTTTTAAAACATCCTAAAGAGCAAACTTGTTTATTCAGGCTAATGTCAAAGCTCTTGCTAAACAAAAAAATAGAACAAAGTAAGTTATTCTTTTTCTTTGAATTATTAATCCTTTATGCTTTTAGAATTATTGATATAATTTGCTAATATGTCATGACTGAACTCAGAGCCTGCTGTGTTGTTTTAGCACAAGCTTTTCGTCTGAGCTGAACCACGTGTCATTGTGAAATTTGGCTCTCTGTTAGTGCAAGGGTGTCAGATGATCCACATTATGGGATTTCCCCTCCTTTAAGTCTGCTCCAGTCTGGAACCCCTCTTTAGGGTTAATGTCTGTTCAGCTTTGTGGAGAGCAGAAAGAGGAATGATAAAAGCCAAAAGAGGAAGAGAAACAAAGAAAAGGGCAGTCAAGAGATTTGGGTGAAATTAAAAAAAACATAGAAAAAATAATCCCCTTATATTTTAGTAGGAATATTACTTTTTATCTCTTTATTTTCATTTGATTTAGGAATGATGTTCAGGATTTATGTCCTGCTTCCAGGTGTGTTTAAATGGCATGAATATAAATCAGAGTTTAAAAAGAGCCGATGGGGGGTTGTAAGTCCTCCGCACTGAAATGAATGGAGCACAAAGCTTCCCTTTGAGATGTGTGAAAGGAGCCGGGATGCCTGGTCCAATAACACACTCTCATTCTACTGCCGATTGACCGCAGTTCCAACATACTTGCAGTAGGAGGTTTTTCAGTGTCTGGATTGCCAAACAGAGAAAGCGGCCTCCAGGGAATTCATGGCAAAAAAGAAGAAAAAAAAGGCTAGTATTGTAGTTGATGATGACAGCATACAGAGAGGATATATAACTAGAAGACACTGAAATAAATTAAAATTTAGCTGCACTTGTGCAATGATTAAAGTTAAAAACTAAATAGAAAAGTTTCATTTGATTTCATGCGATACAAAAGATCAAAAACTTGGGATTCTAAGCAATGGACCAACTCAAGGTAGTGATTTTAAAATCTTCATACAATTCAAAATCTGAAAAGTGTGACATGGTTCTGGAGTCAGTGTTTTAAATAAATTCTTTGTCCAACCATCTTTTTCTGCAATTAGAGCTGCAATTCATTTGGTTTATATTCCCACCAGCCAAGCACATCAAGACACTGACATGTTTTTCAACTTTCTTTACAGAATAGTTTTATTAGCGTTTGGATCAGAAGTTTGACTTGGCCACTTCAACCCCATGAAAATGCTATCTGACTATCCATCATGATTCAGAGAAGAAAAAGGCTTTCCTATAGTCTAACTCTAAGCCTACCATAAGTGGTATTTCTGTGGGGATGATGTGTGTAGAGTAAAGTTGAGTGGTAGTTTTCAGTTGCTTTAGTCACAGTTTAAAAGCTTTAATCTTAAATTGATAAAATCATACTTTTTTAACTTTCTTTTTGATTATTTTTTTTTGAGTCCCTTAAATGACTTTTGACAAACTTAACTTCCCCTTGTTTTATTCATAGAATCTTTCAACATTATCTAAAATGATCCCACCTTGTCCAAATTTTTGGTATAGGTGATTGCCTCTATTTCAGTTCAATCCAGGTGGATAAAATGTGATCTTTCAATATTCATCCCTTGATCTGTTTGGTAGTTTTTCATCCTGATGCTGTTTGGACACTAATTTTCCTTAACAAACCCTTGATTCTTTCACATATTTATATTAAATTACACAAAAGGCAGACTTCTGATTGCGATTTGTTAGATTGAATTTTATTGTGAGGTATCAAAGTAAAGGGGCTTAAAAGATATGCTTTCTTTTTTTTTTCACAATTCTGTTCTGCTCTGTGTTGGTTTACCAAATAAAACCCCAATAAAAGACTTTCATGTTTTTAGTTATAATGTGACTGAATGATGAAAACCTCAGGGCGTATGATCACTTGTATATTGCACACTGTATACTCCCCACATGATTAGCATACAACATTATCAGGTGTAGAGTTTCTCACCAGGGAATCACAAGGGATTTTCTATTCTAAACAAAGCATGACCATGACAGACCAATGAAAGAGAAGTTTGATGCAACGTCACCAGTTCATGGAAAGTTATAAAGCTCCATAGAAATAAGTAAACAAAAGTCATCAGATGTTTATGTCAGCAGACTCTGTGACAGCCAGTTTAGCTTGGTCAGAAGATGAAGTGGGAGAAAATGGAGGAAACTGTGTTTTAGTGACAACTCATGATGAATCAGCTTTCTCATTAAGGTCAGATTATGAAACAATATAGAGACTGCATTTTGATTTTAATGTGTCTCGCCATATTGTAAACTGGAATCACTGTATACATTCAGGAGAGTTTTGAAAAGCAGAACAACTGAGCCAGCTTTGGAACCACTGATTCTTCATAGGTTCCTTGTTGGTTAGTAATGCAAATAGTTGAGCTGCCTTGATCAGATAAAGGGAAGCTGATGATCTGTCCATTTTCAAATATCACATTCAGAGTGGCATGAGCCCAGTCATGTTCCCTAAGGCATCACATGAGTACAATAAGCCACAGTCTGCTCTGAACACATTATTTGGCTCCTCCCTTATTGAATGATATACATAGTAGTCATCTTTATGTAAACTGTTTGTAAAGTTGCTGTTATTAGATTTCTCTGTGGTGAAACTTTAACCTCATAAATTGAGTTAAAGAATATGCAGGGTTATAATATATTATTCCTTTGCTGTGTCTGGCCTTTGGGAGCCATTAAGAAAGCGTTATCTGGAGCATCCCTGCATTACTTTTATTATTTTTTTTTTCCTGGCCATCTGTTTTACTGTGCTGTGGGTTTCTGCCTATTCAGCACAGTCTCTCCCTACCAGAGACATTAGTGGATTAACAGTCTCTTACACCAGCTGTCAACACATTATTCAACAATGCGGGTGTGATTCTTTCAAAACTGTCACTGTGTGGTTACAGGAAAAAAAAAACCTGAGATAGTTAATTGCACTGATGTTACATATTTATTTTATTGTATTTAGCAATTAATTCACATCAGAGTTTTATTTTAGTCATTTTTGACCTCAGTATAATCTTGTGTACTGTATGCGCCTCAAGAAATGAGATCAGCGTTAAGACTTCGACTTGAGTGTTGCAGTAACAATCAATATTCATTAGTTAAGGCAATGGCCTGCAGCCTTTCACTGCCCATTCCTAAGAAGCCATGGACCTTAGGTTTATAGCAGCATCACGAAACTGCAGGAATACAGCCTTACCTGTAAGATACTGTTGTTTCAAGTATGAGAAACTGCCGCTGAGTGTGTTTGATCTCAACTAACGGAAAAAATACATCATTTTGAAGAGGTGTCTGTTATTTTTATCTCACTTAAATGTTTGTTGTTGCGTGGGCATGGTGCGTTCAGCTTCTCTTTCACCTGACAAACAGGAAGGTGAGTGTGTGTGAGTGAACACCACAGGATGTAAGTTACTCATAGTGATCTTTCCACTGAGTACAACTTCTGCACTGTAAGACCACCTTTTGTGACAGTTTATCTCTATATATAGATCCTTTCTGTGTCACTATAACGATTATACGTCAGAAACGCCACATGCTATAAACACACTCACCGATTTAACCTGGTCGTGAGGTTAGAGCATTAGCATGCCTTCTTTTGAATTGCGTATCTATCAGTTCTTGACACTGTACTGGTAAGTGGCTGTCATTCATGTATACAGTATGTCAGGAGTCAATGGATGAAAGGGAAGGTAAATCCTGGACACGTTGCAAGACAATCATGGAGACACAAAGGACTAACAATCATGAGAAAACGGCTAATATTTTATGTTTCCAGCTGAACTCACAAAAACATTTTGGAATTTTTGATAAAAACATACTTCCAACTAAAAAAGCTTTATGTATGATTTATGCCCAAGGTCTTTTTGCTTCAAGGTAGTAACACGGTGGCTATGATCAGCCTGTTAGCAAATGTGACCATAATCCAATCCTTTTGTGATGCAATTCACATGTGATTTGTCATGGTCGTCTGGACGACCTAATTCCAATATTTTCACCCTCTAAAAAATCTGATTTGAACCACTTTCATATGTGATACTATTGAGTAGTTTTCAAACCAACTCAGGTTTGAACAGTCACGGCATTTTTTATCCAATATTTAATTCATTGCTAGGGCTGCCATTCCATAGACTTCTATGCAGCTGATTTCTTTGCAAAAGGTCTCTTGTTAATAATTGCTCTGTTCTTACCTACCTTTTTTGTTAATGATATGTTCATGTGGCCGTCTGCTCCCATAAACAGAGGTGACTCATCAGCCCACAAATTTCCCTACGATTAAAAAAATTGTGAAAAACTGTCAGAAAGGAACTGCTTTAACTCTTTAATGACAAAGTATAAAAGCTGCAGACATTTTCTCTACACATCTCATTTCCATGTGCAACGTAAGATTGTCAAGTATAACTTAGTCTAACTAGCGATTTATCAAAATGGAAAGTACCAAAAGGTCTGAATACACAAGACATGATTTAGCATTGGATCCAGTGAAAGATCAGATCACATGAGGCCGTGGCATTTAGATCTCATTACAAATGTATGGGGCTGGTCAGACCCACATGATTCTCTGAAACTGTGCTTGCATAGCTCAGGCCTGAGATAAACCCTTGGTCTATTCTGGTTGGACCTACAAGGTAACCACAACTATGTAGAAAATACTTAGTAAAAACTCTAAATCTCAACGTAACCTAGCCAGATTTTAACCTGACAACAGCCAGATGCATGTCTCGCTCCGCCGAGCTAGGCGGAGTGAGACATGCATCTGGCTGTTGTCAGGTTAGCCAGATTTGCCCTGCTTGGAAACATATGTGTATACAGCAAGCAGGGCAGACTTCAACATGCATAATCAATAAAACATTTCAACAAGCAGTGAACTTTATCCAAGATAGGAACTCAGGAATACAGAAAGTAGACAAAGTAAAATAACAATCCTCTTTGAGCTGAAAAACCTCCCTAAAGGTTTAATTAAAGCTACCTTAAAAGCCTATAGTATATAATTTATGTCTGAAACAGGGTTAGAGTAATCCTGTCTAAAATGGGGGTGTAAATTAGAGAGAATATTTCCTTAAATAACTTATTCAGAACTGGATCTTATATACAAGTTGAAAGCCTAGATGAAGATAATAGTTTGATACCTCAGTATTTTTTAGTTTTTTAGCTACCTCAGATGCTGTCCCACTTTCTATGGCTAATTTTATGATAACCGAAGGAGTGCCAATAGTCTTATTTAATAAAAAAAATCTATATTATTCATAAACAATCCCATAAAGTCATTACTGTTGAGACTGATTTACTACTGAGTGCTGGGGGAATGGATTATTCAAAAGAACCATGATTCTGTGTGAATTTGGTATCTCTTTTAGAAAAAACAAGGATTATTCTTATTTTTCTCTACTGGTTAAGATAAATATGCTGCTGTCATTTTAGATTAAGAAGGTTTCCAATTAGATGTGTAGCACATCATATTCTACTCAGTATCTTAGCGTTATGCTTCAAAACACACAGGTCTAATTTAAACCAGGTCTTCTAAAGCAAGGTTCAGAGAAGGAACCCATAAAAAAATCATACATTTCCCATAAAGTTTGATTTAACCACTTAAAATGTCTTTTATTTTAGTAACCCTATTCACCGAACAGCTATGTATCTAAGTTTCCACACACCAAGGTGATTTTTTCAAGCCTTTATTTCTCTTAACTATCAGGATAAATAACAGGTTTTAACATAAAAGATTTGATTTTTTTTACTATTAATATGTCACCTGTGTCATAGTTTAAAAAAGTGAATTCATTTTAGCTACTATAAAGACAAAGGGTTGACTAGATGATAGAGCTTTTCAATTAATCAATTACCTTTAATTGATATCTTCTAAATCCAAGGCCTTGAAATCTGAGGCTATGGTCTTGAGCCACATTGTGTGTGTGTGTGTGTGTGTGTGTGTGTGTGTGTGTGTGTGTGTGTGTGTGTGTGTGTGTGTTTTGTTTTTTCTTTACAATAGAGCACAGATATTTAATTTACTGAATTTTGTTTTTTAAAAGAAGAGTCAGATGAACTCAAATGATTTACACTATTTGTGTGTTTCAGCTGGGCTTGCACAAAGATGTTCATTTTGACAGAAGGAAATCCAAAAACTAGTGTTAGGTGACACCTGTGATCATAATTGCTGACTGGCAAGATTATGCCTCCTAAGGGAAGTATATTTTTGCAGCGCTAGGGTTCAATAGTCAGATGGGGAAGCCATAAATGTGAAAGATCTTTAAGGGAAATAAATGTGCAGCTCTGAACAATGCACGAGGATGTAGTGGGTCTAAATTAAATGTCGTGGGAAGGGGAAGGTTATGATGAAACCCTTCTTCCTGAGAGGAAACCAGGATTGGACAAGTAATCCTCCTAAAGTGTAACTTTTCCTGCAAGCACTCATGTGGGCTGTGGGTTCCAGCCTTGGCTGCAGCTCTTGAGGAAGAGTATTACAATAGTTCCCTCACACAAGCATTAATGCACTCAGACGCATACAGTGGAGGGGGAGGAGAGAGAAGAAACCCTTGAGAAAACAGAAGTTACTAATTAGGTAAAATTGTCCCAGAGCAATTGGATGTCTGGCTGAATTCTTCCTCTCTCTGCTTTCCTCTCCTCTGCCTGCCTGTCTCCAGATGTTTGACTTCCTGCATGGTTTCACTTTGGTTTAAATGCTGATTAATGTTCTGTTATCACAGCGTGAGACATTAGTGCTTATTATTAGTGAAGATAAATAATGAGCCAAAGCTGTATGTTTTGCACTGTTCCATTTTAATTAATAGGGATAAAAATGAATAGCCGAAATTAATCACTCATCTTAATTTCAGTTCTTCTGATATAAATAAATCGTGCCACCAACATGAATGAAATTCCATTCTAACTACATCTACATCATCGCAGGAAAATAGGAGGCTACTCCTCAAACTGGCTACCACACAACTAAATAACTGTGGGAACACACCAAAGAGGCCGCAGCCACCAAATTCCCCGGATTCATTTTCAACCAAGCAGCAACAGGAAGCAGCGAAACAATTCCAGTAACTCTGAAACTCACAAAACCCACGGGAGGCACTGCCGTTGTCGCATGTGCCACTCCATGTAGCTACACACCTGGACAAAATCAAGTGGCCTGTGTGGAGTTCACAGGACCACAATAAACAGCCTTTTCTCTGTGGTTTCCATCATAAATCGACATTTTTTATCCTCTGTTTCATTTTTATATTACGGAAGAACTGCTGCCTTTCCTAGCGCCCTTGGGATGTCATCTTAGGAAAACAAAAAAGGAATAAAGAATTATATCTGTACTCTTTACCAAATTTCATGTTTTCTGTGGACTCCACACAAAACGTTGAATTGTAATGCAGGGAGGTGACATAATAAACTAATCAGATTTCATTGATGTTCACAATAGTTCCCTGGATTGATTAGAATATCTGGAAATTGTTTTCATGTTATTATTTAATCCTGATGTTAATGTCAGAAAGGCTTGTGTAAAGATATCAATAGAAACAGGTCTACTCTGGAAAATGTATTGGTTACCTTTACATACATCAGAAATTGTGTAACACCTCATTCTCAGTCCATAAGGTTTTATAAGATGTCATCTCATCCTTTCTCATCCATCAGTGTGTGAGTGTGTGCATGAATGGGTGAATGAATGTAGTGTAAAGCGCTTTGGTCAAGTCTGCTGACTTGAATAAAGGTGCTATATAAGTACATGCCATTTACCATTTACCATACAGCTTTATGTCATTGGAAGATTTTTAATCTCGCCTGGGAAACTAGTGACAGGTAAAATTCACCCAGAATTAAATGGTTGTATTTCGGTAAATTGAAAAATATTATCAACAGGTCTAAGTGTTAAACATATCAATAAAATTAATTCAAGTTAAGTTGACCTGTTTTTAAAACACATTTTAAAATTGAGGCTGTTTAAGCTAGAGAAACCTATGTTAGAGTAGCTTAACAGCTGATCTGCAGGACAAAAGGTTGGTCAATGTCTTGAACAGAGTTGAAATATTGAGACTTTGGCTGTGTCCGAACGTCCGCCCTGACCCCTTAATCCCTCAATCACCATATAGAGCAAGGACCATATAGTGAACTCAGTTAACTTATCGTTCTGACAGATGATCACTACTTTTGGCGCCCCTTGGTCACTCCACTGCACATATTCAGTAGAAACCCATGTCCTGTATTTATGGAACCATTATTTATCCTGCAATTGCTGCTATTGCACTTCTGGTTAGACCTAAACTTCAATTTGTTGCCTTGTACCTGTACCTGTGTAATGACAATAAAGTTGAATCGAAATCGAAAACATTGCCTGCACCATCTTTGTTATTAGTTGCTGCTGTCAGGTAGTGACAGCCTATGGCGTTCGCGGGCCGCTGTGACAGCAAATCCCATAATGCTCTGCAAGGAGAGCTCTACTTGCAAAGCAATCGGGATATATCTGCTCATCTAGCCACCATGGATGATCACTACTTTTCAAGGTGCATTGTGAGAATCGTTGAGTTCACTACTTTTTCATCCACTAGACATTCGGACACTCTTTTAAAATGGCATAATCACTATATAGTGCCCTATAATGTGATTAGGGTGGACATTTGGACACAGCCACCGTTTTTAACAATGCATAGTTTCTCAGACTTCTATTTGGAGAAATTATTCACTTAATTTTCTGTTATACTTTCTGAATTTACTTGTTTGATTCTCTAAAATCATAGAAGACAGCAACAAATCATACCCTTAAGCTGCAATGTATCATATCAACAAGAGTTAATGATTTAGTAGGAATTAGCTTCCTGTTCACACATCGAGCCTTTCTGACACTTTTACTTGTGTCAACCCATTAACCCAGTAGAAAATAAATACTAAAATCTGAAAAAAGCTAAACTCCATGATTTGGAAGATTATCTCTGATAAATGACTCAACAAAAAGAGTCTATTGTGTAAGACTGACAGCGAGAGAAACGGCCTGAGAGTTTCAGTCCAGTATTCTGCTTTGTGCTCCTAATAGGAACCAGAGGCAGACTTGTAAAAGGAAACACACATTTCCTGTAGGACTGCTAGGTGACGTACATCAGAGCGAGCGATAGCCTTATTGCAGCTTTAGCAGGCCAGAATGTGACATCAGCAACTGGATCTTGCATGAAGCATAAACCACAACAAACACAAGTACACAGTCATAAACATCAGAGCCGGACCAAGACATGGTCCAGGGTCAGTGGAACAGAACCAGAGGAAGAGAGCAGACTTCTTTAGCAGTGCCACCCACTTTGCTCTTGACTCATGTTCTTTAAGGGTTTATGGATGCAGCAGTAGGGGGGGAAACACATGGCCCTCTAAGGGAACATAATCACTTCAAGTGCTCTTAAATAAGAGTCCTTGTGTTCTTAAAGACCAAAGATGGTGCAAATGTAAGCATGAGGCACTTGAGAATACTTTTCAGCGTCAGGCTACTTTTTTAAATAAGATTTTTATTATCAATGAAGCTGATAAAGCAGCCTTGTCTAAACACACATAAAGTACATGGTGATACAGGAAGGTAGAAGTCAGGGAAAGGCTTACAGTTCAGGGCTGTAGATCATCTCTATAAAAAGGAAAAGTTTCTAATTTCATTACATAAACTTAAAATGTCAAATCTAATTATTAAGTGCAGTTGTTGACTAAAATCTGTTATTTTATTTTGGATTATTGTGGATTATTTCCAGAATGGAAGGAGGACGAGGGAAGAGAGGTCATCTGAAAGTGTAGTTTTGATTAAAGGAAATGAATCACTTAAATAACATAAAATTGAAATTGGATATGATTGTTTATAATCGTAAACTTTCTAAAAGATTTAATCAGACTCAGAGCAATAGCTGGGTTTTCAGAAAGAGTTATCTATGCAGATATGATGGTCTCTCAGGTACTCTGGCCTCCACATTTCTTGGTGGCAATTCTACAAAAGCATAAAATAAAATTTTAAGCATTTTATGTTCTTTAATGCAGTTGTATAATCTCATATTGAAAGACACATTGGGCTTTTTACCCAATGTTTTTGTTGTTTCTTTTGGTACCAATAAGTCATAATACAACATTTACAACAAAGACTTGAAATGTGTTCATAAATCTAAATAGTGTTTGAGTTTCACTTCCTGAAAATGTACAAAAACTAAGAAATAACTTTTTCACTATATTATAACTTCAGAATAAAACTTAACCTCATATTAAACAATTATAAAAGGTCACATTTAAATAAAAAGTAAATATAGACAAATTATTTCTCTAATGAGGACATTTAAATAGTTTTTTCTTTCTCTCGAAAGATGTCTGCCTCACTTCCTATAGGAAAAAAACCTTTTTGTATGAATTAAAAGAATAAAACATATTCTGCCAGTGGTTTTAAATACGTTGAATTAGCTGTATATTTTTGCTTTAACTGCTGGTCCATGAAACACATCCTTATTAATGTGGAATGATTGCTTTCATGATAGTTTGAGAAAAAATACAAACCAAAACGACAGGGAAGGCTTCATGAGGTGCCCTTTGTACGAACAACAATCTAAGGCAGTAATCACATTGCTGAAGGGAAATTTGGTGTATTGCCAGTGAGGTACAGACCTCTGTGTTCTAATATAAGGTGATAATCTAACACTGAGGTTGCTGTGGGGTATTTTAGAGGCTTACTGTTGTTTGTTCTTTTGTAGATCCTATTAAAAATTTCTACTTTATCATTAGATAAGATGAAAGAGCATATCTAAATGTATTTCTTCAAATTAGATTCGGAAAAAGTTTTAAAATAATATTTTTAATAAGAAATGGCCAGAAAAAAAAAAATCACCTTTTGGATTCAGTAGTGGAATTAAATGGTGTAGTTTTTGGATGCTTAGTTCTTCTATGATGTCATTTTTGTCTTCAACTTGAAGTGTAGTCTTATACTAGAAGTAGAGAGTATTTGGTTTTAATTGGATGATCAATTCGTTAAATATTTGAGGCCTTTACGTATTAAAAGAATATCAATACACAACTAGCAGATCACCAACAAGCCAAGCCGGAAGTCTATTATCTGTTATATCTTTGCAAAGATTCAGTGCTGAGCAGGACAGATATTTTTGTTTTGTTGTTTTTATTTGTTAGTGTTTCCACAGCTCAAATAGATTGGAGTCTAAGTTACATTTGAATATCTTTATTTCTACAAAGAGGTTTTGTGAGTTTGTTCAGTTATTTTTTTAATTTTTAAAGGTTTCAGATCTTCATCTTTCTCCTACTGATAAGCATGCTTCACAAGCTTTAACAAGAGCGTAGGTCTCTTACTCAATGTCCTGACAAGCGTTTCCTTTCCTTATCTAGAGAGGAACCTCAGAACATACAAGGACATTCAAAGTAGATAACACCAAAGGCTTTTTCAGCTGTCCTGTTTTACTTGTTGGTGAATACTTGCAACATGTCTCCATAATGCAACCTTACAGATTCAAATGTGTCATCACATTAGTATTTGAAACAGCTCTGTCGATAACCAAGTGCCAGCTTTTCTAGAAGGTTGCCTGTATTTTTGTTGCTTTGCACATACTGGTGAAGCAGCTGTTTTAGTCACTCCATCCCAACTATTCTGCCTTTTTATTTATATAGCTTTTTTTTCTGTTTTTGTTCTGCATTTTAAATCTGTGTTTGCATGCTGTAAGATACTCATCTCTAAGTAACTTACTCAACCTTTGTCTGTTTTGCATATCTTGTTTTAAATCCGTATATATTCTTAACACAGGAAGCTTTCTTTCCTTTAAACATCTCTCATTCATCTTTTTTGTATTATTTTAGTTTTGTAAATCATAGGTTTGTTTTGACAGTGTATTGATAATCTTATGTTAGTGCTTGCAGTTTTTAACAGCAACGACCTGAAAAACCAGAAAAACCTGTGTTGTCTTCAACATTTGTTTCTCACTTTTGGAGTCACGTACCAATTTTGGACCTATTACCCTTTTGTCTGCCACAGCAGCTTTAACTACAGCACATACTCTTAGGATATCATTATTTTTCTTAGAAGACTGACATTTAGTCACTTCAACAAAGCAGAATTTTAGGAATGCAGCCGAGTAAATAAAAAAAGGCCTGAGGTGTATTCTGCAGAGGTGAACCACAAAAACTCTTTGCTGTTGACACTAAAGTTTTCACCTCACCCCAAATGTACACTGAAGCCATGATTCTAGGAGTCAGCAGCAGAGGTTTTATCACAGCAAGTAGGATTTATCAGGCTGCATTTGTGAACAGGCAGAATTTAAAACACTCTAAGTTAACCATTACAGTGCTGGATTTACTCATAACCCATGATGGTCTATAAAAAGGCCTTTCAGTCAGAAGTTTGGTTAAGAAAAATCAAAAGTTTAAATTTTCAGAAGAGGGAAACCCCAGACTCAAAGTGATGCAACCTTGTCATTACTTTGAGCAACACTTCAGACTTTCTATCAAATCTAAACCCAGAGACTGATGACCATTGAAAACTGTTGATTTTGGGTTTTGCAAAACCATTTTTGGGCTCTTTTTTTAAATACCAATTCTAGTAAATTTTCTTTAGACTGCACTAAGAGCCATTTTAATGGTAAGGTTCACCAGGTTCGTTTTTCCTAAAATTGAAAACATTCTGATATTAAAATAGGCTCAAAATGTCAGGCATACAAAAATAAATTGAAAGAGAAACAATTTAATTCAGTTTATTTCTATAGCGTCATCTCAAGGCACTTTACAGTTCAACAAGATCATACAGTCAAATTGATTCAAAGTTTTCCATCCATGGAAAACCAGTTGATTGCATCGACTTATTGACTCGAAGGCAATCCCTCACACTAAGCATGCTTGTAGCAACAGTGGAGAGGAAAAACTCCCTTTTAACAGGAAGAAACCTCCAGCAGAAACAGGCTCAGTGTGAGCGGCCATCTGCCGAGGCCAACTGGGGTTCAAGGAGACAGAAGCACGGATACAAAAAATAGCTGTAAAAGGCGGCCACGTCCAGGAAACACACAGCCAGGCAGACGAGCTCTGAGATAGGTCCCATGTCAGAGGATGAAGAGAGTACATCCAGCCAGTCACAGTCAGAGAAACAGGTCTGAACTGGAAAACAGGCCGATCTCCAGCATCTATACACAGGCCCCCAACAGCGCTGATCTTCAGCAGTAAACATGTTTTGCCAGCTCCAAGGTCAGATTGAGGATTTGCCCATTCACTTTGTACTAGGAGACATTAGCTTTTTTTTTTCCCCCAGGCCATTTTGAGTCCTGTGATGACATTTTCCCTCCCCAAATCTTGAGTTGTGCTCTTCAGGGTAAACCTACTTTGATGACCAGACCTTTTGAATATGCTCTACTTTAGGCCTTTCTATGCAAGAAAAAAAGGAAAAAAAAAAACATGGCTACCTTCACCCTCTGGAGATTCCTTAATTTTTAAAGCCTAACATGGATGTTTAAGGTTTAATAAGGACAATTCCTTCAAAACAGTAAAGGTGTGTTGTGATTACCTGCCATTACTTTAAACAATAACCTTTATTTAACCAGGACTCAAACTCCATTAAAATAAGGATCAAGAATAGAGGGATTTTTCCCTCATTTACATTGAACTTTTGCCCCCCATTTGCAAAATATATCTTCTAGCACATTAAAAAGGGAACTAAATCATTATGATTCACAATTAAGTTTTTGGCTGAAAATGTCTTTAGTCTTAAGAAAACACATATGATGATGAATAAGGCCTTGGAAGAGACCAATCAGTTCCAAAACTACATTAAAAAAAAACTTAAAGTACACATAACTAATGCTAGATATCAGCTATGATATCAGAGGTAGGAAAACAGTAAAGTACAACTCAGAGAGCCAAGAAGTTAATTTTTGATAAACTTTATTTTTGTCCCATTTCCCCCCCCAAAACATTACATACAAAAAAAAAAGGTGATCTGAACCAAATATTTCCTTGTGTCAAGATCTCAACATTTACACAATAAATAAAAAAAACATGTATAAATAAAAAAATAAATAAAGACATTATGTGCCAAAAAATTATAGACTCTTCTGAATTGGCAGATGGCTTTCACAACACTGGGTGTTTTCATGGAACACACAAGCAATACTTTGCATTCCAGGTCACAGTTTTAAAGGATACAACTCTGGATCAAGAAAGCAATGTAAACCAGAAGGAATACAGTACAACAGAATACAAGGTTTTCTTTTTTTTTCCCTTAGAGGATATTACTGGGCTATATACTCATCAGTTGTTCTAAAAGCTTATACTAGGTAGTGAGCGTAGTGCCATTGGATTTACTTTTAGACTTGGCTTGAAGTGTAAAAGTAAAATCCACTGTTAAAAACCCATCTGAAATCTTGCTTGTAGCCAGCTCGACATTCATCAAAGGGTTGTTATTGCACTATACAGACATCCCTCAGAAAGGCACTTTTATTCAAACCTCCACACCCTCAGATTCCCAACCAACGCTGCCTTGTTTACTGGCGCTTGCGTTAGAGGACGCACATTCACCTACTGCGAGTGAAATTAAAAACAGAATCATTTTTAAAACCAAAAACCTTTAATATTTGGTTAAAACATGTAGAATAAAATTTAAACGAGTGAGTATAAAAAAAATGTAGTCATCAAAAATAGTTAAAGGAAATAAAAGTGCAAAAGTGTTTGTCCCTGTAGCATCTTGTGTACCGCCTCAGTGAAATTCGCGTCAAGAAAATGACTGTTTAGTGACATTGCAGGAAAAGAAGCAATTATTTTAGCATCGCCTTCATTGGATGAGCCTGGAAATATCGTGCGTGTGAGGTTCAGATCTTCAGTGATCTGTTGGCTCATTTTCAGAGAACAGAAATAAAACAAAAAACAAAAGAATGTGCACCATGTTCCATAAAGGCCAGAAACAGACTGAGGGTAGGAGGTTCTCTCAATTCCAAAATCCAAACGCAACTCAGCTTAAAAAAAAAGGATCACAGTTGCAGTCTACAGGGAGGAAGAGCTTGCTGATGAAACGCTTTTCTGGAAAAAAAAAAAAAAGTGAGCCTCACTGCATTTCAATCACAAGATCAACCCTTTTCACTCGCAAGCAGTTTAAACAGTTTGTTTCTTTTAGTGTTCTTGGACCTTTGAGAAACCGTGCCTGCCAGTCAGTCGCCGGCTGAACAGCTGCAGGGTCATAGGCGTTCAAAGATCCAGTGGTTCTGAGTAAGAAAAGGAACGTTAAGCGGCTCTTCATGGTCGCCCTCTCTATCATTTCAAACTAGGTACCGATCCCTTCTTTCAGGTATCTAAACCTTCCAGGTGGATACCATTCGAGGCAAGAACTGGTAGGCACAAACCCTTCAGGCAGAAGCTTCTTTGGGTAACTTCACAGTTGCTCAACATTGTCAAGGTCATTCAAACCAATCACCCCGGCAACGACAGTCCAGGTTAGATTGTCACTCACTCAATTTGAGCAGCTTTTCATCAGTAAAAAAAAAAAAAAAAAACAGGCTTTACCCGCCCTCTGCTCTGCCTGGAGAAAAGTAAACAAAAATAGCAAAGGCCAGTAAGGGAGAAAAGGAAGTCCGTAACTGGTTTGGCTGCTTCTAAAGCATCTTCCACTCCGCCTATGGAGCACAGGGTTGTGCTCTCAGGCATCAGTGTGGTGCTGGAGCAGCTGGACCACATATTTGAGTCGGTAGCGTAGGTCAGCGGTGCAGCCCAGCTCATTTAGCATGCTGAGGAGGTAGGTGTACGAGACACGCTCCCGGCTGATGTAGGTGAGCAGGTAGGCGTCGTCGGATGACTTGGACAGAATGATCTTTGTGTGGTCTGTGTAGAAGTTCACCTAAAGAGGAAGATTAAAAAAAAATTATAATAAAAATTAGGGTAAGACAAGACTTTCACTAAGAAGCTCATTTGTTTGTTGCATTTATGAATTTGTCCGAACCTGCAGGGTGCCGTTATTGAAGAGCATGACAAGAGCGTGGTCAGTCTTCACCCACTGAAGCAGAAGAGGAGGAGGTCCGGAGCTGTGCTCCTCACAAGGGAGATCTCCACCCTGAGGAGAAGAGAAACATTTAGTTTCATTCCACTCCTTCCTGCTTGGGTTTATTAACCAGAGGAAAGACTCAATACCTCCATCAGGTTCTGCTCCATGTAGTTTGCCATGTATTCAACAATCTGTTTCTGGCTGCGAAGCTGCTCGGGTAGTGACTGAGTTGGGAATGTGAAGTGTTTGTTGTTGGTCAGGCAGTAGTGAACAGTCCTGATTGGAAGTGAAACAATAGGATTAAAGAAAATCATTTCAGCCCAACTTCTTCTTGAAATGCCTTTCAGAAACACTCACTTGCGTTGGTCACAAAGGCTGAGATGTATTCCCTCATTGAAGAGAACGCCAATACTTTGGTTTGAGAGTTGGTAGCCGAAACCGTACTTGTTGGAGTAGTCAACCCATTTTGTGACCCACAGGAAGGAAGGAGGCCTGGACAAACAGGGAGGGTTTCTGGAAGCTGGGGAGAAGGTGAAGAAAAAGGACAGGGTTGAGAAAAGTCCCCAGGTAAACTTCATTCAAATAAGATATGAATGGGATATAAAAAAATAAATAAAAAATTCACAGCATCAAGCGTGTTTAGAGATACATGAGTCAGCAGGTATTTTCAAGGATTTTTATTGCTGAGGCAAAAGGCCTTTAGGGAAACAAATGATCCTAGAAGTCTGCCATTTGCATTAATGATTCTGCACCAACCCTCAAAGGTGAACAGTAATGCTTCACTGTGACAAACCCACATGATTAATGGCCGAGTGCTCCACTCACCTGCAGGCATGGTGGCCAGGCAGTTGTTAAGCAACTTCATGGCAACTTCAGCAACGGCTGCAGGAGTCAGGACATCCTCACATGCTGGAGTGAAAACAAGCAATACGCGTAAAAAAAAAAAAAATAGGCAAAGAGTAAAAAGGTACAAGAAATGAGATTTAAAAAAAAAGATAAACCTACGTTCAGTGCTGCTTGCCATAGTGCCCTTGAAAGAGCGGGAGATTGACTTCCTGGATTCCTCCTCAGCAGGAGTCTGTTCCAGAGGCACAGGGTTGACCACCTGACCAGCAGGAGAAGGCTCCTAAGAGGGAAAACCCGTGATGATTAATATCACTATCAGAAAAAAAAAAAGCTAAAACTGAACACAGGATGTAGCTAAAGAATAGCCACTGGGGACATTATCAAGACAAGAATGAGTCACCTCATGCAGACTCTGAGCTTGAGCTGCAATGTTGCAACATCTACCACATCATGAATAATTGGTTATGATTTGTTACTTTAAGATTGTTCAGCCCACTTGCATTTGAAAAGAGAGTAAACTACTTTTGCTTGCATCTTTAATTTCCAATATCACCTATCCAGTCATTTGTTTTATTACTCATCACAAAAACTAAGAAAAGGCACCAAAAAAAAGTCTAATTAGAAAACAAAAATAAAATGAATGAGTTAAATGAGTAAATCAGTTTTTATCTCAATTACGCCGATCGATCAAGACGCATTCAATTCTTTAAAAGAATGTGGCTCCATTCAGGCTATATAAATAGAAACTGAACCAGCCTGATTGGGGGCGGGGCCAACTCAGCACCCTGCTACTGTGGCATTTAGGATAGTCATCCGCAAGCAGAACAGGGACTTTTAGAAAAAGCACATTGTGTGCACGCACATATCTTCAAAGAAAATTGTGACGAAGAACCAAATGCAAGTCAATTTTTTTTCTTGCTCATGTATACTGGATGACATAGGTAACATGTTTGTCCCCCCCCCTCGTCCCTTCAACTGATTCAAAAAGGAAACCTTAATGTTGAAGAAGCTTTCTCAAATAAGCCAACATGCTGTGATACTGTAGACGTTTTAAGCTGCCAGAATGCTTGCCAAATTTCTCCTTTTAATTAAACCAGGAAGCCATTTTACAGTAAGAACAAGGGAATAATAAAAAAAAGAAAAAAACAGGCTGAGAGGGTTACCTCATTGGCTCCCACTGTTTTGTAGCTTATCTGCCGGTTGATGGAACACTTAACGATGCCAGATACTAGCTTGGAAATATCCTTCTCATCTTTTTCCTCGCATGGACTCTTCTCCGCTGTGAAAATAGTTCTAATTAGGAACGACCCTTTGAAATATTTTGATAAAAGGTTTTTAGAGGTTTAATTTCAAACAGTTCATGGACGCTGCTGACGCGTTACCTTTCGACTTCTTCTTCCCAAAGAAGCTCTTGGCCACTTTACTGAAGAATTTCTTGGCAGGGCTTGGAGGATGAAGCTCTGGTACCATCGTACAGCTGCTGGTTGGAAGTTTGTCAGGTGTAAAACCCTAAAAAAAAAAAAAAAAAAGATATATTATTCATCTTTATCATGCAACTAAACACACAAGATTAGGTCGCCATATTTCTCCACACAATAACAATGCTGACATACTTTGGTGAAGAATTCATGATTGAGGATCTGATCCAGGGTCAGTCTGTCGCTGGGGTTTTTCTTCAAGATACCAGAGATGAGTTTCTGTGCCGCAGGGGAGATGGTGGAGGGAATAGTGTGCCGAACTTCCTTTATACACTTGTACGTCTCTTTCAAGTCCAGTGTCTCAAAGGGAGGGTTGCCACACATCAGAGTATACCTATGAAGAAGAAACCACAGCTGCTTTCTGTCCGTTTGAAAAAAAATGTCTGCAGTAAACAAAGAAAAATGGACATCAAACCAAACTTACATGACGCATCCGAGCGACCAGACGTCCGACTCTGCGCTGTGACCCTGTCTGTTGAGGACCTCGGGGGCCAAGTAGTTGGGAGTTCCACAGATAGTTCTGAGAAAACAGGTGCATGCTTGAGTACAGAGTAAAATCCAGAACAGTTTCTATTGTGCAAGCGGGACAAAGAAAAAGAACAAGCTGAAGCATTTTGTTTTTCCTGACACACTCATTCTGGTATGCCACAGGAAGATGTCAAATCACTGAAACTGTGATCTAAGCCCTACATTCAACTGCCACTTGGAAACTGGTTCAGTCAGTTACTTGCAGGAGGAGGAAACTGCTTAGCATTTGATGTAATGGTTTTAGGTTAAGCTACTTTGCAAAAAAAAAAAAAAAGCCATTTGAGTCATTTTCCAGCTAAGATGCAAAACTGTATCTCAAGTGAAAAGTTTCAAATTATTTATAATTCTGTAGACAAGATAAACCAAAAACTCACTTTTTCCTCTGTTCAACCGTCTCCAACTTGGCAGCAAGACCAAAATCTCCCAGTCGCAACTCCATGTTCTCATTGATGAAGAAGTTACCTGAAAGAGACAAAAGCCTCTAATAAAACTGCATTCCACACATGACAGGAGTATGACTAAAGCCCTATCAGATTCCCAGGATGCCTTTGTGTGTCCTGTGGCTGCTGCTCGACACGTACCTAGTTTGAGATCTCTGTGCAGGATCCCCCGGCTGTGGAGGTACTTCAGACCGGATATAATCTGCCTGAGGTAATATCGCACCTCTGGCTCTGTCAGAGTGCGTCTCTCCTTCCAGATGTGTGCCAGGGACTACAAAGACAGGGCAAAGAGCAGGCCGTCAAACCTCTAATCAGTTTCTCAGAAGCACACATGCACCGAAGTAGCGAGGGTCATTGGGGGAATAACAAGGCATGACTCAAATTTTGCACACAAAAAAAACTGCAGTCTAGTGGTTACACTTTAACTTGAAAGGAAAATACCCTTAGTGCTAGCAAAACAAATACTGTAACTAAAGCTCCACTTTCATACATAGATCAGTTTGTAAGGCAGCAAAATCTGCTTATTTTCCGTTGGATAAAAGTCAAAAATATTTCCCAATATATATAAGGCCAAGCTAAAACATCACTCTACTGAAAAATTTAAGAGTTTAATAAATACATGCATAAAAAAAAAAGGGACAGGGACTAATATACTAGTTTGAGTCTAGTATCTAATAAATACTTCAATTTTTTTTAAAATGATAATCTCTTTGTTTTGGGCAGGGATCAGTGCACATCTACCTATTATGAAAAAGAATAATGGGAATAATTAGCAGAATCATGCAGAGCACCTTTAAGAGAGTATTAATAAAGGACTGAAATAAAACTTGAGGACTAACAGAGCTCTGTCAACAGTGGGTTAAAAGTAAAATAAAAAAATAAAACAGGAGCCAAAAGTCTGCGCCTTAAGAAGCTGTGCCGAATCATTCTGGAGAATTCCAGCATCTCACCTTCCGACTGCAGAGCTCCAGGAATATGTAGATGTTTTCACTGTCCTCGAAAAAATGGGAAAATTTCACCACATGCTTGTGCGACAGGGATCTGTGAAGGTCGATCTCGTTGGTAATCTGTCAAAATTAGACAACAGATCAGTTAGATTCATTACATGTTCTGATCCGAGGATTATGCAATCGCCTTCTACATAATAAGATGCATGTACCTTTTCCCTCTGGTGGGGCTTGGAGACTCTGCTCTGTGGAATCACCTTTACTGCATACATTTTGTTGTTGGAAAGGTCTGTCATTTCATAGCATCGTGCAAATCCGCCCTTTGGGAAAGGAGAATAAGGAGTTACAAATGGTTAAAACTTTAACATGGATATAAATAAATCAACCCTACTGGATTAATAATTCAGCTGAGGGAAGCTTTAAACAACAATGATTCATCATTTGTAATTTAGCAGCTCCTAATAAGGCACAGGGGCATAGAAAACATGCCTAATGTGCTGAATGGATCATCTGATAATAAAGCTAAGGAGTAGCCTGGAGGAGGAGGGGGTGTTAAAGCCCTTTGAATCCCACAAGCAGGTGTTTATTTCTGCATTTCCTTCCACATACTGAGGAGATGTGAAGGATGAAGCAGACTGCACTGCTGCATTCATTAACCATGAAAGTGACGGAGGGGTTTCCAGCTCTGCAGCAGGAGGGGGGTCTGGCTCACTGCCCGCAGCAGCAGCACATACATGACATGATGGAGCAACACGTTGAGACAAAAAAAGGCTTCAATTCATTCATGTGTCATTTCAACCTGACATCAGATGGGATTAAAAAATCCATATAAGGTAAAAGAAAATATATTAAAAAAAAAAGGTGTATTCGTCATTCCTAAGATTTCTGGTCGGGTTTCGGTGTTGCAAACAGGAGCTGGACACACCTTGCGTCTGATTCATTCATTGAAAAAACGCGCACAGCAGGAGGGAAGATGTGGGCTTGATTAAACACGTCCACTACGAGCCCCCCGCCCCCCCGGAATGACCAACATACATGATTGAAACGCTCCTCGTCACTTCTAATCTGCGTCCTAATCGCAGCTGCCGCATAGTTTGTTCAGTTTCAGTGTAAAATAGATTCTCAGGAGCAAACTGGTCAAACAGGATCCGCGTGGAGGAGTGAGCCTTGCCTTACCTTGCCTAGAAGCTTCCCTTTACTGTAGGACCTTCCCGTCTTAGGGTCCATCACCACCTGCGCCACCTCAGGTTTGCTTTCGGGTTTATTCCTGCTGTTTTTGGTCGAGGCGGAGGGCGGGTGGTGGTGTCCGCCGCCCGGGATAGGTTTCAATAAATCCCCGTTCATGTTGTGACACGGTTTAGGCTGCGCCGTGATGAAGTAACCGGTATCCATAAAATCTATAAATCTGTTTTTTGGTTTTCCTTCTTCCTGCGTTTTTTCTCAGAAAAAATTCGTGAAGATCCGTTTATTGCCGAACAACTCCGGCAATCTCTTTCTGGCGTGTCTGGGCACGGATCCGCGACGATATATACCCCGGTGTGACGTCAGGAGAGGGGATGGACGCAGGGAGGAGGGGCCCGGTATGGCAAGCCTTTCAACATTTATCAGCTTAATCGTGTATGTGTTTAAGATATCCCAGAATTTCTAGTCAAAATAAAAATTTCAAAAAGTCAAGTTAATAAATGTTGAAACGACTACCTACAATCTGTTAAGATTTCTTCTAATCTGAAACTTTAATCTTACTTACAAAGGGTCTTTTTCACACCCTGCAATTCATATTCTGGTAGGAAAAATACACTTTGGAAAAACTATTGTAGGAATGTATTTCTGATCAGGAAGAGTCTCATTTCTGGGATTTACTGATAACACATGTAAGGAAAAAACTTTGACTAAATGTCAATACAGCCTGAAGGAGAAGAAAGTTCAGATGATATATGCGTATAAGAAGAATGAAAGTGTGAAAAATCCTGCTATAAGTAATCTTCTGAAGTTGTACATGTTTAATCAAAATTATTCAAACTTATCTTCATTTCAGTTTTCTATCTGACCCTCTCTACCGAGACTTGTAAGAGATAGTTAACTTTATGAGCCTAATCCTGAACTACATCAGCAAGTTTCTGAAACATAAAACGAGCTGTCATTGCAACGTGCCTAACAAAAACAACTCCCAATCTAAATAACTCGTTAACAAGCTAAGAATTCCCCTGAGTGAAAATCTCACAGGCCTTATAGAAAGTCGACCCCTGGTGGAGAAAACTTTGCAAAACCTAATCTATACTTGGTGATTTAAGGCCTTCATTAAAGAAATAAATGCACAAAAAGTCAAACTCCCCAAAGGCAAAAATGTCCCCTTCATGTTCAGGATGTTGTAATAATAAAAATAATAATAAATACAAAAACAGATATACACAAGTGGTTTTAATGTTGTCATTGTTGAAATTTGTGTCAAATCTTACAGCAGGAACAAAACAAATAAAAAAAAAAAACTCAACCCAAACAAAAATAAGAACAATGTCACACCAGCTGTACTTGGGGAAGTGAACACAATAGGATCAGTCCTAATAAAATGGTCTTAACAAGAACAAAATATAAACATCAGATGAAGGCATAACATATTTGTTTTTATTTCAATATGGCGGTGAGTGTAACAAAAACATGAAGCACATATGAACTATGGAAGGAAATTTTGAATATAATCAATTGTTGTCCCTCTGAATTATATCATATGAAAACTGTATTTTGACTTTGGCACAATTAGACACTTTTAGACTACAGAGCTACATTGGAAAGGAAAGGGACTACACCAATTTTGATCACAGCGTGGAGGGCGCCATCTGCTGGACATTACTTTTTTCTTTACAATATGTTCCAAATATAAGGCTACGTTCACACTGCAGGCCTTAATGCTCAATTCCAATTTTTTTTTTGTTAAATCCGATTTTTTTGCTTTGCTGTTCAGATTTTCAAATATATTTGCAACTTTTTGTGATCTCTTGCATGAACTGCATTCATACAGCTAAAGAGTCCTGCACGCACAGTGGAGGATGCAATGCCGTCACAATCGAGCGTGCACTGTGGTAAAAAAAAAAAAAAAAAGACTACTCTACACATTATCATCCACCATGGTTATTTTTCTTCTTGCTTCTGCATAGCAAGAGGCAGAATAGTGACCTTTGTTGAATATTATGGAAGTTAAGTTTAGGTCAGATGAATGCGACCTGGCCGTTAAGACACAGGTCGCCTTTAAAAAGATGAGATACGTAACGGATACAGGACCACATGGCCAAGTGGCCTGGGTCGCATTTGAAAAAAAATTAGATCTGTTGTTCAGACTGGCATGAAAAATCCGATACAGGTCGCATATAGGCAAAAAAAAAAAAAGAAAATCAAATTTGGGTCACTTCAGACTGCAGTATGAACGTAACCAAAATCACCTTATTGAGGGACCTTATAATATTATCCAATGATAGATTTTAGTATTTTGGTCATGCATGCTTGAACTCTGAAAGCTCTCATTTGGTCACTGTATAAAAATAAACAGGTAGATTTAAAAGTCCATCATATCTTCCCCTCTTTTCTTCTTGTCTTGAGACTCTGTCCAGGCTTTGTTGATCGTTCTCTTCATATCATCATCTCCCTCGTCGTAAATCTTCTTCAACATGCTCATGAGACCATCGCTGGGGTCTGCATTCTCGTCCATAGAAGGTTTGCTGTTGAGGCACAGTAGATGAAGTCTGTAGTTTATATATATATATATATATATATATATATATATATATATATATATATATATATATATATATATGATACATTTATGCTCCTCTCAGCTTTTAATAAACATAAATGCTATTATCAAAGAGGACATTTCCAATACTGGCATCGGAATCAGAACAACTCTAATTAAATTTAATCACATTTTCCCATGGTGAGGGGCAAAATGACACTAGTATCAATATGTGAACATGGTTCTAACACTACGTATTGCACAAAGCAATTGTGTGAGTAGAACCAATTAAGTCTATTAATGTTAGCTTGATTCCTGCCGTATATAGTACTAATTTGTATACAGATTTAATGAACTTGAAACAAAAAAAGTCAGGCTCATTGGAAAAGTCAGAATATACTGAAGGTGTGATGAAAACTTTACAACCAAATCCAGCTCTGATTGTTAGCTTTACTACCTTTCAAAGGCCTTACTTTGAGTTTAACTCTCAAACTAAAAATCTCTCACATGCGCAAAGCACAACTGATATCCACCATTACGAAGCAGGATGTAAATCTACTGTATAATTTTTTTTAAGTAATGTTTTTTTTTTTCTCAGAAGCTGCTGAATTGTTGCAGCGGGAGATACCTTCCATTATTAGACACATAGAAAGCCTCGGGTACTGTGTTTTGGCTTTGCTAACCTTCTTTATGTTAAGATATGATCTAGTTTGGTTTAAAGGTCAAATAAAAAAGGAGTGCAGTTTTATCGTGTGTGATGATAGCTTATAATTTCTTTTTCTCTATGTGGCTCTCCCAAATTGCACTAAAAATGCTGCAAGTAATAAAAATCAAGTGAATTTTACAGTATGCTGGGCGCCTCTAGCAATCCCCAGCTGTGACGTCAGTGTGTCAAACATTCTCACAGAATCAGTGGGATTCAATACACCAAGGTGGCAAAGGCTTGTTTTCTCTGTTGTATAGCTTTAATAACGTGCCTTGTGGCTATACATATACAGTATTCAATAGAGTTTTAGAATATAGAATTCTATTGTTTTTCATCTTTTCTGCCTTGCCAATATTAATATTTCTCTCTCTTATGGTCGGGGTCAAAGCATGGATCATTGCAGTCCAAATTAGAAGGAGAGAGAAAGTGAAATATAAATACCTGCATAAGGTTAAACTGAATCAATTTTTTAAATTAAGCCTGAGAGAACTTCCCACATGTTGCATTTTAACAACAGTAACATAGTAATATAGTTTTGCCTTCATACGTAGTCTTTCAGGTATGTTTTCACAGCATGACATAGTTTAACCATTTTTCCATTGACTAATTTAAGGTTGCATTTTATATTAGAATATATATAAGAGACTATTCAGGAGCAGAAAAACAAACCCAAGGAAGACTATGAGGTCAAGTTACACCAAGATACTCAATGTTCTTTATTCTGACCAGTTCCCTTCAGTTCTGAGGAATATAGACATGATGGTGATTTGTTTCAAAAACGATTTTTCTTCTTTTTCCCACAAAAAAGGCTGTTTCTCTGTCTGTTCTTTAAGGGGGTAGCCATGTCTTCCTAAATTTGCAGTTCCTCCATACTACTTTCATGTTGGGCTACAAGAGTAAACGGTGTTCTCTGTGTTGTTGAAAGCTTGGAATATTGTTTTATAGCCTTACCCTACTTTTAACTACTCTGTTGCTTGATGACTGGTCTGATCCATGATCATTCTGCCAGATTTTGTTTACTTCTGCTGTCTTACAAACCTTTGACCCCTTTACAGAACATTAAAACAGCACTCAGTTATCGTTGAGCTGTGCTCCCCCTACAGGACCTTTTGAAAATAGCACTGCTGTAGGTTGAGCTGCTCAGCACCTCAGAGCTACTGCGCTCCCTCCAATGCAGCTGGAAGACACAGATCACAACCACATCTCTGAAGAGGTGGATAGTATTTTACATGATATAATGTAAGCTAATGCATTACAGCCTTTTTGTCGGGGAAAAAAAAACTTTAATGTAATTCTGCCTCTCAAATGACTTGTTTTTATAATTGCTCTCTTAAGATGATCCAGCTGTATGCTAAAAACCCATGCCTCTAAAGTCACAACAATAACATTAATAGGGATAGTGGGATAAGCAGGCATGGTACTTACAGATCCATAAAAAAAGAAAATAAAAATAAAACATTGCCAGGTCTTCACCATTCTTCGTCCTTGTTTTTATTTCAGTAGTAAATGCCTGGTCTGAATTTACCCTTCATAGAGTACTGCCCTGATCCAGTTCAGGCTTTCTCTTCCTTTCTTTTCTTTCTTTGTTGGCTCCAACATGTATTAAACAACCAAGATAACAGAATATTTTTATAATCACCTGTGGGGTAGCACAGCGAGGCATGTGGCTACTGAAGCTGATGGCTTTATATTATATTATATTGGGCTGCAGTGAAGTCGTTTGTTGTACCGTGACAACAAAAACAGAGCCACAAGACTGTTACTGGGGTCAGAGGCAATGAAAGCTGCATGTTTGGTCGTCTGATAGTAGGGGGAGACATGAGACCTTTCCATTTTCTCATCAATACTTGGATTAACCTCACGGGAATGTGGAGGAGGATTTATTAGGGTAACATTTTTGCTAAGTATTACCTTAAACAAAACCACAGAGGTGAACTCTGCCTAAAGCATTTTGAGGCTCTATGTTTATTCAGGAGTATCAGATTAGAAGGATCTGAATACATATCTACCATCACAGATTCAGCCGGGCATTAACTGTGTGATTTTTTCAATCGTTGCACGCAGCTACAGCTCACGATGTGTGTGCAGCATGAAGCTCTGATGCGCTCTTCCTGCTCACATTATACGTCTAAAAACCACGTGGGACTGAGCTTCGCAGTGAGATGGAGCTGCTCGGACTTGTCTATCTGGAAGCCAAACAAATAGAAGGGGAATATGAAGCTGACTAGAGAGAACCGTGCTGCCTTGGCAATTTGGACAATTTTGTGCTGAAAGCCCTAAAAAGAAAAGGCGACGACATATTTGGACAAAAACATGGCTGATTAAACATGGCTACTACGGCCTGTGAATTTTAAATAAAGAACTCAATTTCACTCGCACCCCGCCATGCCTCTGTGTTTTCATCTGAGAGGAAGAAGAGGAAGAATCCTTGTTTGTGCACCAAGCGATTTGCCCACGACGGTCGGGAAAATCAAGCGTTTGATTTTCTCCCGACCTCACGATTCCTGATCGGGAGGTGGTCGTGAGAGGCTGACCGCGCCTCGTTACACCTTGTACACTACATTACGCATGATAAAGCTGAAAGTCGACCAATCGGAAAATTCTCGCACAGTGTATGCCCGGCTTTACTTAGTTTTATTCTGAAAAGATTTTTAAAGTCATTAACCTGTTTTACTACACAATTATATACCACCCTGTGTAGGTCTGTTGCATCAAATCCAAATAAAATCTGATGAAAGATTTTGATTGTAACTTATCGAAGTATGAGTGAAAGTGGTATATTACTTTTATAAAACACCCTAATTCATATTGGTGTAAAACTCCATCAAGATTAATGAATGTTCCTCAAGTCTTCTGATACATTTAGAACTTACTCTTTCTCTTTTGACCGTTTCTCCACTGCTGTAAGACACTCCCACTTCTTTGCTGCCTGCTTTTTTAACATGATCAACACCATATCTGTTTTGATCTGAAAGAAAAACAACAACAACATACAAAAAACATATGTAGAAAAATAAAATAAAACTTTACAATAAACAGTCCTGTTGATTCGACATGGGAGCAGATGACTGCTTCTAGATGAAATTAACTGATGTAAAGGCAGGTTTGTGTGTGCCTCAATTTGTTAGACAGAAAGTTTTAACCTCTGGCAGCTCTTTAAAGGGAGGAAAATAATAACACAGATGTAGTGAAATGATGGGAACCATTAATTGTTTTATCTAATTGAAAGCAAAAGAATTTTTAATTCTGTTTAAAAGATTAGTTAAAATAGGGTGCAAGAAGCTAATATCTGGCATTAAACTGGAAACATGTAATATAATTAGTCTAAAATGATAAGGGTTTAGATCTGAAGCTAGATGTTTAATATGTAGTTTACTGCATGATATCATCTAGATAAGAAACTAACTCCTTCAGGTCTTCATGTATTGACGATAATATGGCTTTAAAAAAAATCCCATCAAATTCAATTAATCTTTTTTTCCTCCCTTTATTTCACAATAAAAATTCCCTACAATACTTTTGAAAACTATTGTTCATTTCAATCATCATGGGAGGTGATTTTCATTTAAAAGGCAAATAAATTCAAGCAGAGAAAAAATGAAAAAAATAACAAACCGAATGTTTGCAACTAGTGATTTATCAGTTAAATACATATCTAAGAACAAAAGAGGAAGTGAAGTCACTCTAAGTTAAGGAAATAGAACATGTACATGGGTGTGGGGGAAAAAAAAAAAAAAATCAGATTTTCCCAAAACAAACAGAAAGCATGATTAATCGATTTTATCAGTTAATCATCCAGCCCTACCTTCATGTATAGGACAACAGTTGGGAACTAACGCTTTAAGGGAAAAAACAGCTAAATTTGAATGTATGTAAGGCCAAATATTGCTAGTTTTACTCACCTTTTTGTAACTGTCTTTTTCATCTATTGGATGCAATAGGTTAAGAACAGTCATCTGGTGGTTTTTACCATTTAGGTCCTTTATCAGCACAGAAAATGACCTGCAAAAGAAAAAAAAGAAACTTAATTTACCTTTTTAAATAAGAAATAAACATTCAAATAAACATTGACGCTGATCATCAAGTTACCTCTCTGTGAAGGATACATCTACATTTTCTGCCGAAATTTTGTGCACGTCTTTCAAATCGAGGTAAATTTTCACAAATTTCTCAGACTGATCCCATGCTGCATCATGAAAACACAAAAACAGATGAATTTATGAAACATGTTTCCAAGCTCTTTCATGCAGTTAACTAAAGCAATATTTCGAAGAGACGTACCATAGCTGGTGATCTTTACAGTGTACGCTGCTTTGGATGCTGTAGATGGTTCTGCCTCTCTCCTGGCCTGCTGCTCTTGCTGCTGTCGCTTGCTTACAAGTTCTTTCTCCACCTTTTTCTGTTCCTGCTTCAACAGATCCTGGACCCTTTTCCTTTCCGCTTTTTCCAGAAGAGAGCTTAACTCCTGCAAATCTGCTTCTAGCTGACTGATCTGTGTCCAACATAGGAAGGAGTTTTTATATATTTACACAGCACGGAACCATCCTGCATGTTACATTAAAGTTTGCCCGTCTCTATTGTAGAGAGAGCTAGATTTGACATCACAATACACATGGTGTAACATGTGTAATAAAAATGCTAATCAAAAACCATTTCTTTCCATTCATGGCACATTTAAAAGAGCAATTTGAATAGCCAAAGTTATGTACTATAGTAAAACAGGTGTAAAACAAGGTTAATATGTGCATCTGAGAAAACAGATCCAAACAGAAAGCCTGACAATAATTTCCTGAAGTGTTTTTTTTTTTTTTTTTGTGAGAGAGATGTTAAACAAATAGTCACTAAAGACTTTATTCCCAGTTTTTGGTTAGAATTACATTTAACGGTTTCTTATTCAGTGTTAGTTTATGAGCATTACCTTTATATTATAACTTAGGTACAACTCCTTAGCTGCATATTAGCATGGCTGCCAGAAAAAGCAATCCAATTCACATATCATCAATATCTAGCAGTGCTTTTGATACGAAATTGATCCAAACAATGCAAATCTAAGCAGTGAGTTTTAGACTTTAATAATCATGTGACTTTCTTATCGTTGCCATGGCAGATAGAAACTGCGCCCATAGGCTAAGCGCTGGTAACAGCTGGAACGTTCTAGCAAACTCCAGTGAAAGCTAAACGCTAAGCTAGCATCAAATACAACAACGCAAACCACCGATAAAAAAAAAATTATTTTATCGTCATAAGGAAATGTACGATATATAAATACAAATACGATCACAACTGTTTACGCAATACATTATACCTTAAATGAAATGCTATCTATAAACCAGAACTGAACTGCTGCCACGAAAGTCGAATAAATTCATATGAATGCATTTTATCTGATTGTTTTCTGTTCGTATGTTGAACCGGGAAGCTCACCTGTTCCTTTAGATCCATTATGGTCTTCTAATTCTCAGCTGTTCCTAGATGAAAGCTTTATTTCTGCAGCTCTGTCTGCTGCTACGATCCTACTTTGCCTCTATCGCTGCAATGTGGGCTCAGCCAATGGAGGACGGCTTCTTCTTCTTCTTCTTCTCGTGTTTTATGGCGGTTGGCAACAAACTGTTAGTAGCATTACCGCCACTTACTGGTATGGAGTGTGGTTCGTGATGGTTTAAATATTTATCCTGATATATTCTACCCTAACTTCTTCTAAACATACATTCACACATTCACACTTAAAAATATAAACAAATTTGTGCACAGCTTTGTATATCATTCCTTCACTCACAAACACACTTACTATAATTAAATTCTATGGAATAATTTCGTTTTCTTTAGAAAACGAATAATTATTTGTATGTGTTTACTCCCTAAATTTTTCCTCAGTATATCTAATAAATTAACCTTCTCCTTAATGTCTTCAAACTCTCTTCTCATATATCTTCTCTCTCTTTCATATTTATGACAGTCTAATATAACATGTTCTATGGTTTCATATTTATCACAGAAATCACATTTGCCCGTTTTATGTTTTTGTATTTTAAAAAGTGTATAATTAAGTCCTGTATGACCAAATCTTAACCTTGTTATCACTCTTTCCTCCTTTCTATTTCTTCTTCCATTTCTTCTTTCTCCTACCATCTTCTGAATTTTATAAAACCATCTTCCTGTTTTATCTTCATCCCACCTTTTTTGCCAAATTTCCATAAGTTCCTCTTTAATAATACTCTTTCCTTCTGATTTACTTATTTTAACTATAAAACTAATAGAATGTTTAATTGCCCTTTTTGCCATTTTATCTGCCCACTCGTTTCCTTCTACCCCAATATGTGCTGGAACCCACACAAATGTAACTATCAGCCCCATGTTTCGTATTCTGAACAGTGTATGATTTATTTCTAATAAAATGTCCATCCTACTATCTGTTTGGTTATTTTTTAAACTTAACAATGCGGAGCTTGAATCTGAACAAATGACTGATTTTAACGGTTTTATATCTTCTACCCATTGTAATGCTAATAATATTGCCAACATTTCTCCTGTGTATACTGATAATCCATCTGTAATCCGTTTTCCTATTTTTATATTGAATTCTGGTACTACAAATGCTATTCCTAATTTCTCAGTCATTTTTGATGCATCGGTATAAATTTGAATATATTGATAATAACTGTCTAAATATAACTGTACTAAATTGATATCTACCGTGTACGATTTATCTTGTTTCTTTTCCATTAGTGACATATCTACTGTTGCTTCTGGTAGAATCCAGGGAGGTATAATTGATATTGGTGTTGTTTGACTCATTTCTAAACTATTCATTTTAAATTTTTTAATTTTATTTTCAATTGTCCATCCAAAACTCCTCATTTCTTTCTTTTCTTTTTCCCAGCATGGATTTAAAATGTCCAAAGTTGGGTGATCCCCTTTATTTCCTTGTAAATTTAACCAGTAATTGATTTCTAATTTTGTTCTTCTTAAATCTAATGGCATTTCTCCCATTTCTATTTCTAATGCTGCTGTTGGTGTGGTTTTAAATGCTCCAGTACATAATCTTAGTGCCTGATGTTGGATAATGTCTAATTTGGTTAGATGTGTTTTAGCTGCTGAACCGTAAACTAAACAACCAAAGTCTATGTTGGATCTTATCATACTTGTGTAAATCTGTTTTAGTGATTTCCTATCTGCTCCCCAGTCACTGCCAGCCAAACATCTCAAAATATTCAAGATTTTCTTACATTTATCAACAACTTTTTGTATATGTATATGCCATTTTAATTTTTCATCAAACCATAATCCTAAAAATTTTATACACTTTACCTGCTCTAACTCTTGTTTATATAATTTTAATTTTATTTCCTTGTTTATTTTTTTCTGAGTAAATAACATTACTTTTGTTTTATCAACTGAGAATTTAAATCCCCATTGCAACGCCCATTTCTCTATTTCAATAATAACCTTTTGTAATTTTTTAACAATAAAATCAACATTTTTCCCTCGTTTCCAAACAGCTCCATCATCTGCAAATAGTGAACACCCCATGTCTTTTTCAATATCTTTAAATACATCGTTTATCATAATTGAGAACAAAAGTGGACTTATAATACTCCCCTGTGGAGTTCCATTTTCTACTTTATATTTTCCTGATGTAGTTTCTCCTATTCTAACTTGTATTTTCCTACCTGTTAAAAAGTCTTTAATCCATTTAAATATTCTCCCTTTAATACCAATCTTGTATAATTTAAGTAATAATCCATCCACCCACATCATGTCATATGCCTTTTCTATATCAAAGAATATAGCCACTACACTTTCTTTATTTTCTTGTGCTCTTCTAATTTCGTGCTCTAAACAGAGCGTTGGATCGTTAGTGCTCCTCCCTTTTCGAAAACCACTTTGATATTTTGATATATATCCTTTACTATTTAGATAATATACTAGTCTATTATTAATCATTTTTTCCATTATTTTACATAAATTAGATGTTAAGGCTATTGGTCTGTAGTTTTCTGGGTTTGAATGATCTTTCCCTGGTTTGGCTATTGGTATAATAATTGATTCCTTCCAGCTCAACGGTAATTTTCCCTCCTCCCAAATTTTATTATATAGGTGTAATATTATATCTTTAGATTTTTCACTAAGTTGCCCTATTATTCTATACCAGATTTGGTCTTTACCTGGTGATGTGTTTTTTGTCTTTTTAAGTGCATTGTTCAATTCCGTTTTTGTAAACTCAACATTTAACAAATTATTTGTTTCTTCACCGCTCTGTATAAAATCTTTATATTTAATTTTTGTATTTTCTCTACCTTTTCTTCCATTTTCACTAATATTATTTGAACTATGAATTTTACTGAATGTTCTTGCCAATATTTCAACTTTATCTTCATCTCTTATTACGTTTGTATCATCTATTTTTAGAACAGGATAGTCAAACTCTCTTTTAATACCATTCATTATTTTGATTACTTTCCAAATTTCTCTATTTTTGTTTCTTTCCCTATCGTATTACAGAATTTTTTCCAATATTCTCTTTTTGCATTCTTTATAGTTCTCCTTACTATTGCTTGTTTTCTTTTATAATCAATTAAATTTTTATAAATTGGATTATGTTTGAGTGTCTTAAATGCTTTATTTCTTAACTTTATTGCTTCTTTACACTCATTTGTCCACCATGGAACCATTTTCTTATCGTTCTTACTCCCTGATTTCTTTATAGAATTATCTGCTGCTTCCATTATTATTTTACCAATTATTAAATTTAAATCATTTATATCCATACTCATGTCTACTTTTTCTAAGTTTATTTGACTCAAATATCTAAATTTAGTCCAGTCAGCCTTATTAAAATTATACTTTTTCCCAATTTTAATATTCCTATTATTTAAATTTAGCCCTACTCTTACTATTATGGGGTAATGATCGCTACCTATTGTAGATTTTTTATCAATAAACCAATCACAAATACCAGCTAAAACATTTGAGACAATTGTTAAATCAATAACTGATTCCATCCCTGTTCTTATATTGATTCTTGTTCCCTTTCCATCATTAATACATACTAGATTTTTCATTTCCATTATTTCTTCTATAACTTGTCCGTTTTTATCATTACATTTACCCCACACTGTACTATTTGCATTAAAATCTCCACACCAAATTACCTTCCCTTCCAAATATTCAGTTAACTCCTCCATTATTTCAATCGATAATGTTTTACATGGATTATAAAAATTTATTATTTTTAATTTACCTTCTTTTTCCCATATCTCAATTACTACATATTCTAGTTCTTTCCCTTTCCCCAATATCTGATATTGTATTCCTTTTTTGATAAATATTGCACATCCTCCTCCACTTCCCTCTGCTCGATCTCTTCTTACACTATCATATCCTTTAATCACAAAATCTAATGATGTTTTTAACCATGTTTCCTGAACACAAATAATTTCCGGTTTTTCTTCCAGCTCATCAATATAACCTTTAAGTTCCTGTCCATTAGCGATTAAACTTCTAGCGTTCCATTGTAGTATTAACATGAACCGTTTTCACCCGAAGGTCCTGGTCTCCCAATCTTCCTCCAACTTTTTATTTATGTTCTCCCATGATCCCTCTTTAAATCCCAAAAACTTTTCAGCTCCTCTCACTATTATTTTAATCTTCTCAGTTTTGTGTTTGGCTTGGTCAGTGCAGTTGATAACATAAGCTATGAATAATATTAGTTTTTCCACTGGAATTGTGGCTTTTTCTTCTGTCTGTACTTTGCTTTGTTGTGTAGTTTGTCTCACTGTTTGTTTAATCTCTCTTGTTTCCTGTTCCTTCACATTCTTAACTGCTTCTGCATAGCTTATGTTTTTAGTTGTTTTAATCTGTACGATTTCTTTTGCCCTTTTCCTTACTTCACATCCTCCAAACGTGACTCTATGGCTCCCTCCACAGTTACAACATTTTTCTTGTTCTTCTTTACACTCTTCTACAGGTGCTGGTCATAAAATTAGAATATCATGAAAAAGTAGATTGATTTCAGTAATTCCATTTAAAAAGTGAAACTTGTATATTATATTCATACATTACATACAAACTCATATATTTCAGATGTTTATTTTGTTTAATTTTGATGATTACAAATGACAACAAATGAAAATCTCAAATTCATCATATCAGAAAATTAGAATATTGTGAAAAGGTTCAAAATTGATGGCCCCTGGTGCCACACTCTAATCAGCTAATTAACTCAAACCACCTGCAAAAGCCTTTAAATGGTCTTTCAGTCTAGTTCTATAGGCTACACAATCATGGGGAAGACTGCTGACTTGACAGTTGTCCAAAAGACGACCATCGACACCTTGCACAAGGAGGGCAAGACACAAAAGGTCATCGCTAAAGAGGCTGGCTGTTCACAGAGCTCAGTGTCCAAGCACATTAATAGAGAGGCGAAGGGAAGGAAAAGATGTGGTCGAAAAAAGTGTACAAGCAAGAGAGATAACCGCACCCTGGAGAGGATTGTGAAACAAAACCCATTCAAAAATGTGGGGGAGATTCACAAAGAGTGGACTGCAGCTGGAGTGAGTGCTTCAAGAACCACCACACACAGACGTATGAAAGACATGGGTTTCTGCTGTCGCATTCCTTGTGTCAAGCCACTCTTGAACCACAGACAGCGTCAGAAGCGTCTAAAGAGAAACAGGACTGGACTGCTGGTGAGTGGTCCAAACTCATGTTCTCTGATGAAAGTAAATTTTGCATTTCCTTTGGAAATCAAGGTCCCAGAGTCTGGAGGAAAAGAAGAGAGGCACTTCATCCACGTTGCTTGAAGTCCAGTGTAAAGTTTCCACAGTCAGTGATGGTTTGGGGTGCCATGTCATCTGCTGGTGTTGGTCCATTGTGTTTTCTGAGGTCCAGGGTCAACGCAGCCACATACCAGGAAGTTTTAGAGCACTTCATGCTTCCTGCAGCTGACCAACTTTTTGGAGATGCAGATTTCATTTTCCAACAGGACTTGGCACCTGCACACAGTGCCAAAGCTACCAGTACCTGGTTGAAGGACCATGGTATCCCTGTTCTTAATTGGCCAGCAAACTCTCCTGACCTTAACCCCATAGAAAATCTATGGGGTATTGTGAAGAAGAAGATGCAATACACCAGACCCAACAATTCAGAAGAGCTAAAAGCCACTATTAGAGCAACCTGGGCTATCATAACACCTGAGCAGTGCCACAGACTGATCGACTCCATGCCACGCCGCATTGCTGCAGTAATACAGGCCAAAGGAGGCCCAACTAAATACTGAGTGCTGTACATGCTCATACTTTTCATGTTCATACTTTTCAGTTGGCCAACATTTCTATAAATCCTTTGTTTTTATTGGTCTTCAGTAATATTCTAATTTTCTGATATGATGAATTTGAGATTTTCATTTGTTGTCATTTGTAATCATCAAAATTAAACAAAATAAACATCTGAAATATATGAGTTTGTATGTAATGTATGAATATAATATACAAGTTTCACTTTTTAAATGGAATTACTGAAATCAATCTACTTTTTCATGATATTCTAATTTTATGACCAGCACCTGTAATTTGTGATCTTCTCCACATTTTGGGCATCTTTGCCTCCCTTTGCAGACTGCTGCTATGTGTCCATATCTTTGGCATTTGAAACACCGAAGTGGTGGAGGTACATATGGTCTGACCTGAAAATTGAGGTATCCTATTTTGATGTTTTTTGGCAGCTCTTCATCTTCAAATTCAATAAGGATTGACAAGCTTCCTACTCTTTCTCCATTCACTGTTTTTGATAATCTTTTCAAGTTGTTCACCTTTGCACCCACAACACTTCTCTTGATTTTATCAAGATCTTCATCAAGAGGGATCCAATAAATCACTCCTCTAATTTTTTTATTTTCTCCCATGATTTTTTTCTCCAGAACAGTTCTTTTGCAGATACTCTCCACATTTAAAGCCTTATTCTTTTGTTCTATATCTTTACATATCACCAATAGGTTTCCGTCTCTCAAAATCTTTACCATTTCAACATCTCCAATTTTCTTTTTTATTTCTCTTGATACCACAATGGGACTGATTTTATCCTTTTCTTCCTCATTTTTAAGTTTTAATATTACTTTAAATTCCTCCCTCACAACTTTCCTCCTGACCACCCTTTCTTCTTCTGAGCTACTTCCTTCCAATTCCCGTTTATTACCTTGACTGTCACCTTTTCCCCTTCCTTCATCAGTTTTATTTCTTCCTCTCCCTCTTCCCGCAGGCGTCCACCCTTCAAAATCCTCGTCTTCCTCATTTCCTATCTCCATTTCCATCCGAACCATTCACATACCAGTTTATGCCAAATCCGCCTTCTCTCAAGTGATGTTTCTGCTTTGAATTTTTCCGCGTCCAACACAAACGTTCGCCACACGTGCTCAACCGCTCCAAGCAATGACGTCTGTGATCGGAACCCCATGGAGGACGGCTTCATCTTCTTCTTTTCTATTATGGCGGATCGCCAGCAACTTAATTGTGCATACTGCCACCTACTGCACATGATTGTGTAGCAACACTACTTTACATCAAATTCTATTTTTTTTTTTTTTTTTGTATTCTGTAGATACATAAATAATGCTTTCCTTGATCTGTGAATATCCTTTATAATTCCTTTATTTCCCAAAATTCCTTTAAGACTCCATTCTTTGCCTGTCCTTCCAACCATCCTTCTCAATTTCTCCCTTTCATGTTCATACGTTTTACAGTTCATCAGTAGGTGTTCTACATTTTCTTTTTCTCCACATCCTTCACGTTTATCATTATTTTTCCCTTCCTATTAAATATAATTTTTTTCTATTTGCAAATTGTGCATGCATTATCCCATGTGCTTTTATGCTGTGTCTGTGCATTAGCCTTTTAAAAATGTTTTATTCGCCTTGTTTTTTTCCTAAAATTACATGCATTATATTTCAGCATATTACTTTTTCAGATGAGACACTACAAAAACGACAGCGTCATCCACTTAATAAAGACTTGCTACATTGACATTTCGCAGTGAATAACTTTTATTTAATCACTTTCTATTTACTGTACTATTTTCTAATGTTAGACACAATGTCGATGGCTAATTCAGTATATCTAATTTAACGCTTCATACTATACTATGGGATTTTTATTTTCTTGGTTAGTACGTCCACTGACTGTGAAATTATTTGTGAAAGGTCCTCTCCCAGCCGGCAAACCGCTTGTTTTTGTAGCAAAATGCTACAAATGTAGGCATTTTATGGCACGTTTCCGTGGGAGTAGGGAGTACCAATATGGCGGCCGGTGGCTTCACTTTTTTCAGACAATTAGCAGTCCAGTGAATATATAGAGATCAGTGGTTAACACCCTGAACATATTAAAGGTATCACTGGCTAAAGATGTAAAAATACATTTAAATAAAATACATCCAATGTTGTTATTCATTAGATGATTCCAAAGGAACACATACAAGATCCGAAAAATTATCCAATAATTAGCATAGAGATAGACGCCATGCTCAAAGGTTTCTTCATATTTTTTCTGTATATTTCAAACTTTTTTGCACCAAGTTCGGGTACAGGTGTTGTAGAACAGACATGAAAAGGTGACTACAAATAAAATAGAATAAAGAACAAGATATAAGGAAAGAAAAATACAAAGAACAGAGGAAGTAAGAAAATAAGGCAGGTAGACAAATGGAGAGACAAAAACACAGAGGGAGTGGAGGCAAGGCAAGATTAAAACATAAAGCACACAAAGGAAACACGCGAGGCAGGACACAAATTAGGGCTCCTTCCTGACATCCAGCAGTATTTGGACAGCATTTATCATGGCTACTACTGAGGCACCGCCGTTTATTTGTCTTTACCGATTGGATTGAGCCAGAGACAAGAGAGATAGCAAAAACATGAAGAACCTAAAAAGGAAGAAATCAAAGAAAAATAAAGATAAATTGGGAGGGGTGTGTGAGGAAAGTCATAAGAAAGAAAATAATGTGAAAGGGAAGTGAGGCTAGGTGAGGAGGAACTTTTGGGAAAAGGTAAACATTAAGACAAAGGGAGAGGGAAAGACAAGTCGTTCTCCAGACCCTGAAAACACTACGACCAGATTCCACAAGTTATTGGATTTTTAGGAGCTATGTAATCAGCCAAATAACATGCTGGTATTCAGATCTGACATGACTGATATTTACCATGACATTGTTTTGTTTCTTTAATGTAGCTGCATTGGTTTCCACAAGAGCTCATAAATACAAGGTTTTTATGGCCGTAACCTTGTTTTGATGTCGCCTAACTCCTTACGCTAGTTAATTTTAGCTTCTCAGTAGACAGAGGTGCATCTCTTTGATCAAGACTCTACATTTTTATTATTACATTGTTATGTATAATTACCTTTCCAGTTTTTAATTAGGGTATGGATAACTTTTAATTTGTTATTGGCTAAGATTTCATTGCTTGACAGAAACCAAAATGTTCACTTGTCTTGTGGAACATTTTCCCAAAAGAAATGGCGGCATTCCTCGACACTAAAGCATTTAGAAGCTTCATATTGCTTCAATGTGGAATTAATTTGTTCAACAAAATACTTATTAGTGTGAACATTTTGCATTCTATTTTAGTCCATATTGCAATATTCCAAGTAAAAAAAGTTTAAATTTGAACCTAAAGCCATATTTTAACCAATTTACCCAACTTTGTTTAGAATTTAGGAGTATTTCAGCTCTTAAACAAATCTGAAGTCTGTGGTTCTTGCACTGTAGCACTTTTTTAATCAGAAAATATTAAGTTCATATAAGCAAGTATTTACTAAGAGATGACTTTATTTAAATTTTAGCCTTTTGAAATCAATATTACAACAATTAGATAATGTTTTAGCAGGACTATGACATTCTATGTGTGGATTATTTCATAAATAAAATAAAGCAATCAATGAAGGGTCACTTACATCAAGATTTATTATTTTTATGTGTACAGTCCATGAAAACTTCAATTTCTTCTCCTTAGGAATAACATTGTCTTTTTCTTTTATTTCCAGTGGCAAACAAATGTTGATTTCTGTGCAGCAAACAGAACATGTCCAGAAGTTTGAAAACATCCTCCATCCTGTCAAAGCGCAACTATATTAATAACACTATTTTCTAAAGAGCCCAACACGACCACTGTCACCACCTCGCCCTCAGGATTCCTGACATCTGATTGTGGTCAGCTAGGTGCCTGAAGACGATACGACTCAACCTCCACTTTCTCTTCACTCCCCGAGGTCTGGACGTCAACACACATCTGTTGCGTATCCTAACAGGACAGCTGTCTCTGGGTAGTGCTGCAATCTCCTTGTCAGCTATTTCCTGCAAACAAAGAACAATATAATAAGAAATAGCCCAATTGTTATTTTCAATAAAGTAATAGCTCAGATCAACTCAAAAATTGAACTTAATGCATTCTGAAATTAACTAGGGCTGCAACAACGAATCGATAAAATCGATAAAAATCGACTTTTAAAAGCGTTGGCAACGAATTTAATCATCGATTAGTTGTGTCGCGCAATTAATGCGTCATCCGCCGCCGCCGTCATCCCGGGGAAGAAAAAAAAATATGGCGGAGCGAGTCAGCGCCGCAGTTGCAGTGTTGCCAACTCAGCGACTTTTCAGACCCCTCCAGCGACTATTTTTTTAAAAAGCGACTAGCGACAAATCTGGCGACTTTTTACGGTGTCACTGGCGGCTTTTGGAGACTCTTACGTGAAAGCATGTATCGTTCCTACTCTTGTCCTCCAGCGGCAGCTGCTGCCGTGGGGCGCCTCCCCCATCCCAACGCCTTTCTCCCTCTCCCACAAGAATCCCTCTCAGCGCTGCAGTCCGAGCCGCAGGATTTTAGTGAGGAGTTTACCCTCAGCGTCCAGACTGCAAATGAAGCGCGCATGCCCCGGGATTGACGGCGCAAATTGATCACAATAATTAAAATAGCCTGCGCTTTGTAAAGTGAAAAAAGTCGTAACATGCAACTTTTGTAAAAACAAATAAACATGGCACAGAAGCACCACTGTTATGACGCAGCACCTGAAAAGAAAACACGTTGGAGCCTTCAATGGCAGTGAAGAGAGCTGATCAGCAGGATGAGTAACCATGTTTGTTTCATTTTAAAGAGGGGAAACGCAAGTTAGTTTCTCAGGTAGCTCATCTGATGCTTTCCTTAGCTTGTTAGTAGGTTACAGACAGTGATAAGGTTGGCTACTTATTTTACTTTTAATTTCATTTGAATTAGCTTAAGCAGCGTTTATATTTTCTTTATAAATAAATTAATTTGCAAATTATGAGGGCAAGGCTTTTAAAGTTTAAATCTTCTGGCAAAGATAAAGTAAAGAAGATCCTGCAATTTATGGAAGTAAAGCAGAATAAAATCCAGCAAGATCAGTAATATGTCAATTAATTATATGCCACATTCCCATGTAAATATCTGTCTTTGGAGGATGTGTTTTTTAGCACCCCTAGTTCTCTCATTTTTATTCCAAATACAATTTATAATTTGAATCACAGGGCTATTTTTATCTCTATGGTTCAGTATTTTCTCAAGTAGCAACTTTAACTGCTATACTTTCCTGTCTTAAAAGGCAGAACTCTTCTAGTCTAAAAAAAAAAAACTCATTTGTTGAAATGGGGGGGCCTATTGTTTGAGACCCTTAGGGGCTTTTAAAAACAAAAATGTCTCTTTTTGCGCTTTATGAAACAAAGTACCCTATATTTTGTGGATGTACAGCTACATTTCTCATGTAAGTTTGCGTAGTTTTAAAACAAACATTTAATTTTTCATATTGCACCAGTACAGTTAATGAGCAACCTGTACTTGTGTGCTTGTTTGTTCTGTCTAAAATGTTTATTTTGGAATAAAGAGGTTAATATAAAAAAAATATTTTGTGTCCGATTCATCGATTAATCGAAAAAATAATCGGCCGATTCATCGATTTTCAAAATAATCGTTAGTTGCAGCCCTAAAATTAACCTTATGCACACCCTTTTTTATTCAGCATATTTAGCTATTTAATCAGTACTGAGCTCTACCTGAAGTTCTTTGGGCAGGATGGTGTTCTTCCGCAGTGCGTTGATACGTATCCTCTCGTGAGCATACTGAAAGGCCATCTGTCTTCTCTTGACATCCCTCAGCATCCTCCAGTCAACGTAGTAACTTCTCACCTGGGCCACTGCATTCCAGCAACTCCCCAGTGCCTGCTCATCATCAGTAAAATACAATTAACCCTAATTTTGTAACTAACAGCCATCGTCACTTCCAAATAACATAAAAAAACAAACAAAACAAAAAACAGTGATCTCTATTCACTAGAATTCGGATAGCCCGAAAACAAAATAAGCCACCGGCCACCATATTGGTACTCCCCAACTTCAACGGGGATGCGCCATAAAAATGCCTACATGTGTAACATTTGACTGCAAAAACAAGCAGTTTTCTGGCTGTGGGAAGACGTTCCACAGGTAATTTCACAGTCAGTGGATGTACTAGCCAAAAAAATCCATATATATGCCGATATATCCTACAGGATAGTATGTAGAGTAACATTAATCTGGCTATCTCAGACCAACTCAAAGATATTGATTGATTTAGCCATCGACATTGTGTCTAACGTTTGAAAATAACAAGGAGAGTAAATAGAAAGTAATTCACTGTCTTCTGTTTTTTTTCACCGCAACACAAAGTTTCCTAAAAAAATGACAGCGGTCTAGGACAACTAGCATTAGCAACCAAGCTAAGGTTACGAAGCCAGTCAGAACTTTGCATTTTTTTACTGCAACTTCATTAACTTCTTGTAGATGACCTAAGGCATCTTTTTAGCTCAAGAAATAACGGGTGTTGAAATCAACTGGTACCTGCTTTGGAGCGTAAATGGTGGAATAAAGTGCATTTAACCCCAGACATGCTATTCTATTAGCCGCCATGATTGGTTTGTATCGGAGGAAGGTTCTTCTTCTTCTACTTCTTCTTGTCGAGTTTTATGGCGGTTGGCAACAAACTGTTAGTAGCATTACCGCCACTTACTGGTATGGAGTGTGGTTCGTGATGGTTTAAATATTTATCCTGATACATTCTACCTTAACTTCTTCTAAACATACATTCACACATTCACACTTAAAAATATATACATATTTGTGCACAGCTTTGTATATCATTCCTTCACTCACAAACACACTTACTATAATTAAATTCTATGGAATAATTTCGTTTTCTTTAGAAATCGAATAATTATTTGTATGTGTTTACTCCCTAAATTTTTCCTCAGTATATCTAATAAATTAACCTTCTCCTTAATGTCTTCAAACTCTCTTCTCATATATCTTCTCTCTCTTTCATATTTATGACATTCTAATATAACATGTTCTATGGTTTCATATTTATCACAGAAATCACATTTGCCCGTTTTATGTTTTTGTATTTTAAAAAGTGTATAATTAAGTCCTGTATGACCAAATCTTAACCTTGTTATCACTCTTTCCTCCTTTCTATTTCTTCTTCCATTTCTTCTTTCTCCTACCATCTTCTGAATTTTATAAAACCATCTTCCTGTTTTATCTTCATCCCACCTTTTTTGCCAAATTTCCATAAGGAAGGTTCTTCTTCTTCTTGTTGAATTTTTATGGCAGTTAACAAAAACGTTAGTTGAGCATTACCGCCACTAACTGGTGAGGAGTTTAGACCACGTGGTAAAAAAAAAAGAATAGTTTTCCGAACTGTATGTTTTAACTCAACATAATGAAATACATAATCGAATTCGTCCTCATAATTACTCATCTATCTTTATGCTTATGCCACTCTGCCTGTTTCTGGTGGTCCTACTCGTCATCACACTTTCAACCATTTCCAATTTTAAATCTTTCACTTCGGTGTAGTTTTATGCAGCTCGAGCTATTATCTGATTTTTCCGGTTTTCTTTGTCGTCTGAGCAGTACAATTGATTACTTTTACCATGAAATGTACAAATCTTTCTTTTTTTTTTTTAAATCACTGAATCTTCTGCAATTTTGATGCACTCCTCCAGAGGCTTTGCACTTTTCATTTGAGCCACTATTGGTTTGGGTCTTTCTGACTGGGATGGGATTCTTTTTGCAGCTTCAGCATAACTTATTCTGACCTCTAATTTCACTTTCTTGATCTCTTCAGATCTTTTGCTCACACCCGCGATAAGCAGCAGTATGTTTTCCACTAGTTACAGTATTTAATTTTTACTTCTTTCCCACCATTTCTATATTCATGCTCTCCAGAACACCCTCCACACCATTGTTTGCTCTTACACACTGCTGCTATGTGACCACATTTTTGGGATTTTAAAACATCTCAGAGGTGGAGGATTGGACATTTTCACATTGTAGCTCATATATCCAAGGGAAAATTTACTCGGTAACTGCTCTTCAAATTTAATCAATACTGACAAGCAGAGGCGTAGCCAGAAAACTTTTATAAGGTTGGCCAGGAAATGACCAATGTACACTGAGGGGTTGCCCGAAAGTAGATAGGCACCAAAACCTCACGGTCAATCTACACTGTTCCAGCAGGAAAATTAACGAGCAAAACATCCATATTTTCTAAATAAAGACTAACTATACTTTCTGAAAGCCTTTGCTAACAAAGAGACGCATATATGCAAACATCTGTGCTTTCTAGATAAAAGGTATAGTGGATAAAATTGTTTCAGGTTTGAGTTTTGGGCGAACATTATTTTCCATTGTCATTGCTTACCTACTTTTATCTGTAGTCATTCTCTATAAAATGGATATTTACGAGCACTAATATCTAGATAAATTGATTATTTAATACGTTTTTATTAAAATAGTTATTTATCTATGATTTCACCGAAGACTCCTAAGTGACTTGCAGAGACATTTTCTCTTTACCCCATAAAACAAAATCTATTTCTGAAGAGCATGCATTCTGTACTTATCATCTGTAATGTTAGTATATTGATGTGCATAATTAACCAGTGTTTTTATTGTAAAGTAATTGTTAATATATGAAAAATGTATTTAATATTCTACTTGAGAGTATTACTGCTGCCATCATCTGTATTAGAGGGAAATAAATGGTAGGGGTGGTCACAGGGGTGGCCAATGATTGGCTAAGGATGGCCATGGCCACCCCTGGCCCCCCATCTACCTCCGCCCCTGCTGACAAGCTGTCACACCTTTCTCCATTTCTTGTTGTTTTTAACCATTTCACCTCTTTTACTTTAGCACCACTTCCATTTTCTAGAATCTCTTTGTCAACTACTTTTAGAGGCACTCCTCCAATGAATCCCGTGCTAATCCTGTTCTCCTCCAAGCTGAAATTTTCAGCAGAGCTTGCTGTCTCTCGAAATTTTACCAGCATTACTGCCACTCACTGGTATGGATTGTGGTTTGTGATGGTCTTTCTACTTACATACATTTATCAAAAAATAAAAAAATTAACTACTTTATGTATATATGTAAGTTTTTACATATACATACACACACAGGCACAAGCCCCAACCCCCCAGACACACACTTAGACAACTTTTATTGTCAGACACATGCACACAGATATACATACTTACATAACCTACATACGTGTACATAACTTTGCATTCTACAAACATACATACCGTAACTTTGTATTCCACCCATCTACGTCTTAAACACATTCATATACACATCTTCTATAATCTAATTTTATGAAATTCAAAATTATTCACATTCTTTATAAATCGAATAAATATTTTTCAAATTCCTCCCAGAAATATCAAATAAATTAATCTTTTACTTAATATATTCAAGCTCTCTCCTCATATACCTTCCCTCTCTTTCATATTTATGACATTTGAGTATAACATCTGCATATTTTCCACAGTAATCACATTTGCCAGTAGTATAATTTTTAATTTCCCATGGCGAGGAGGGTTAGGTAATAATTTATTTAGTCTGCTTTAGCTCACTACTTTACAATCAATTAAGCTTTCCTTGTTATTTTGGACCCTGGAGGGAATGCGTTCTTGGATAAATATTAACACATGACTAAGTGGATGCAGCACTTCCTCTTTAAAGATCAGCCTTTTCACAGAGGCTAGAAAAAAACTATGTAAGGTTATACAATAAATAAATCTGGGTTAAAAGTCTGTGCGTTAATAGAAACTATATGAAAACGGTATTTTAATAGTAACAATGGGTTAGTATATACTGTAGTAATGATTAATGAGCTGGTTGAATTTCTTAACGTAACACATGCCTGAATATCAGCATTTTTTCTAAATCCTTCTAGTTCTGAAATATGTGGTTCCACTCAAGGTCAGAAATGCTCATGTTAAGTTTATTGAAATTTGGAAAAACAGTTTTGTCATTTGACAGCAGTAGTATGTCATAATTAAACTGCTATTTGGCGCTCAGATGGTTTTGGCCTTTAAATGGAACCCCTCTAGAGGCTGTTCCAAGATCACCAGGAAGGCAAAAATAATCACGGAGACATCTGAAACAGAAAGTGATGTGAGTGCTGACCTTCCAGAACTTCCGCTGAAAAAAAATGATGATAAATGTCAATCTGTTAACTTCTGCCAACAGAAATCCACCTCTGTGTTAAAATTATTCCCTGCTAACATAAAGACATTTCTTAAATTTGGAAAGTGCATTTGAGAGTATCAGAGCTAAACAGTTCTACAGGGGAATTTATGGATGTTTTGTATGTGTTTTCAGGAAACAGACATGCATTTATAGGCTTTACAAGAGAATTTCGGGACTTGAAAGAGAAAAATAAAGCTATGCAATGTTAAACTAGTGTGCTTCTGTGACAAATGGACATTACTCAGAGAGACCACAGACAGGTGGTATCATCCATAAAACTGACAGGAGTCAAGTGAGCATGGTCAACCAATGACACAATGCTACTGTTGCTTAAACAGCAGGGAATGTTACAAACATATGAGAATTAAAAGAAAAGAATAAACTGAAACTCAAGATAAACCAATGTTTTACACTTATGTAGTAATTTCCACTTTCCTCTTCAGTCCAAAAATGTGGCAATAAGAATAATTGTCTTGATGCCAGAAAGAGAGCCCAACAGATTTTGCTTTCACAAGTGGAGCAGTACGGCTATCGCCATAGTGTTCCGCTTGATTTATGCTTATAAATTACTTTATTATAATTCATGCAGGGAGTATTACAGATTATATGGACACTGCAATGTAAGTAGAACAGGAAAGGAAAAAGAGAAAAGATGAAAAAAATAGGAGATAAAAGCGAGATAACGATAAAACATCTTCAGTCTGCTTCATCACCTGCAAAGAGATGTAAAGAGAACAGCACAACCAGCAGATATAGTATAAGAGATGTAATAAATTAACACCATGATACTATCGCTGAAGTATAAGTAGTATTATAACTACTTTATATATCTATTGTATACAAAAAATGTATACATCGGCCTACTGCACAAGCCAAAAGGATAGCTAAAAAAGGATAAATGAAATAAAATACTAGCTCTATATTTTAGTCTTAACACTGTGTATTGAAAGGACTCATTTGCTCACATCTAAAATAAGGGAGCGCTCCCCCACAGCTACAGAGTAAGTTCTCTGTCAGTCAAGAATAATTTCCCACCCCGAAGATGCTGATTAAAGCACATAAGGATCCCTTGGCTGATCAAACACAGGTCTGATTTACTCCATACCACACCAAGATGAAAATGTGACAGGAACAGATGTCTGTTTATTTTCTTTTTGGCTGCTGTGGAAATGTTTGAAGATCAGGGAAGCGGTTTAATTTGCTGCTGGCATCTCATAGCTTTCCTATCTTAATGCCTCACTGATGAAATATAAGATAGATGGGGGCAAACGCACACAAACAAGCTATTAAATTCACGGGGACAAACGACTGTGTCATCCCGCTTGGCGTTTTAATGTCTGCTCCTCAGCTGGTAAACAATAAACAAAATGTTTATTGTGGGTGGGCATTCACACTTTTGACCTTGACAAGTTTACACCTGAACCTGTCGCCATAAATCCTAGGGTATAGAAGTGGCTAATTATTCAGAAATAAAGCCGACAAGTTATACCTAATATGTGCTCAGAATTGCATGTTTCTGTTTTTTTCTTTTTGACAAAAATCACAGCCAAGTGCAAATTTAAAGATGTTTATTCTCTTTTTGCACAGTAAAAAAAATCAACACTAATCATTAGGATTTTAAAGAGCCAGAACAATATTTTAGTTAACAAAAGTGCTACTAGTGTCTAATTCCCTGTTAAAAGTCTAAGCTCTATTAACATTTAATCTTTTGTTCGCTTCTTTCCTCCAGGAGAAAGTAAATAAACAAAGTAGCTACCAACTGGCAATGCTATTTTTATTGCTTTTGCTGTATCCTCTGATGGCTGATTGAGCATTTGCGGGACCTGTTTTTTTTATATCTGTACAGATTTTGTATTTTTTTTTTGTGGATACATTTTTTTGCAATTGGAAATACATGATAGTGGTGTTTATTTCCATTTATTTTATGCACGTAAATGCTTTTTGTAGTCCATTGTTAAAGGTATAGTGGAGGATTTTCCACTTAAAAAAAAAGCACATGCACAACCCTGTACCCGCTCCCGAGTGGGAACGCTCATTAAACGTGTGCGAGAGCGTTCACAAGCCCATTTCTCCTTGTGCACGTTGTGTTTAATAATTGCTGTTTGCATCGCTCATACAAGCTTACTTTCCAAAGAAAGATTTGCAAATTTTCCACTATGTCAGACTCTCCACAAGTAAGTGAAAATGGGGATGATTACGTAGGACGGCCCTACGTAATCATATGAATGATTAGAATGATTGACAATTAGGAGGACCACTTATTTTGATGATCCACCTGGTAAAAGAACACCCCCCACTATACCTTTAATCTAGTCTATACAAAGATTGGCAATCAAACCTAAGGGATATCTACTTATCTGACAGTTAATCTCTAGTCATAGTACATCCTGGGTTTGTATTGTAAATATAACTTTATCAAAGTACGGTGGTATGAACAAATGTGTAAATCTTACCTTTATTCAATAATCGAAGTGAAATCTTACAAACTTTACCTATAAGTTTTCCAGGGAACCCAGTAGAGAGAAAAAAAACACATGTTGAGAGGAAATTCAGAGCCCTGCACCATAAAACAATTCAAAGACAAAACAAATATATTAGAAGGATTTCAAAATCCCTCAACCCTGAAACATTGGAAATCAATGGAACAGCATACAAGCCTATTAATATTTTTCATAACTTTATTTATATTATGGTCATTAGTATTGTTAAAGGGGTAATAGAATGCAAAACCGAGTTTCCATTGTCATAGATGAATAACGATAGTTCAGTGGGTGAAATGGACATACAGAGAAGTTGAAATCCCATCGACACCTCCTTTCTCTGCAAATCTCTCAATTGTAAACTTCCACCATAAAACGGATGAATGCAAACGAAGCAAAGAGGCTGTTGCTTTATTTGGTTCTGGCCTGCACTTTTGTCACTCCCCTAAATTGACATACAGACCAGCCCACTGGTTCACTGGCCCAAGGGAGAGGGGGTATAAAGTGTCGACTGCTGGGCCGCTGACTGTACTGGACCTCAGCAGAGAGCCATGAGCCGCCAGTCCTCAGCCGGAGGAGGGGGGCCGATAACAGATATCCCAAACCCCCAGGCATTTTTTAAAGTATGAAAATTGGGACATTTCAGGGAAAAAGAGGACGTTTGGTCACCCTACCATATCAACAATCTTGATGTTTTATTGAGTGAGTGCTTGTTGCTATGATGCGTCTTTGCCAAGCAGTTTAGCTCGTTGTAAATCAACCAATCAGGGAACAGCTCATCTGAATATTCATGAGAATACCATAAAAGGAAGAAAACCTGTCGTTTCATTCTAGGGCTTTTAACCAGGCTAGCATTAGGGCTCATAGAACAGCAAATATGCCATTTTCAGCCCAACCAATGTTACACACTCTATTCAGAGACCTTATGTATTACTTCTATGACCCCTTTAAAAGAAAGCTGAGCTTCACTTAAACTGTGAGTCCCGTGAATCCAGTTATAATAGACTTAAAAAGGCCTCCAATTTATACAGAGACATATATATTGACTTTAGTTTAATTATATCAAAAGATACAAAATCAATTACAAACATTTCAATGAGACCCCGTCATAAACATCGCAGTCAAGCTCAGTTTGGTTTTTCAGATTTGTAAAAAAGATTTTTGTGTATGGCAACATGGTCAATTTCAGTAACAGTGGAAAGCTGATTACCTTGAGTCCTCAACTTTGAAGCAATCCCTCTTAATTAGTCTGAATAGTGACAGGGGAGATGAGGGCTACTGCTTAACTGGAAGAAACCGCCAGATGTGCCTTAGTTTGATTGGCTTAGTGTCGTGAAAACATATTAGCTTTTGCCTAGCATGCTTATTAAAGTGGACATCGCCGCAGTCACAGTATAAACTAAAAGTACACCACCATAGAATTTAGGGGTTTTATATGTTTTCACTAATCCATGGATTAAGGAGATGTGCACAGTTTTACATAAACTGTTCCACTTTTTTTGTTCAATAAATATTAACTAGGAGTGTTTTTCTAAGATATAAACACTTTATTTACAAACATGACTAGTCTTTTTTTTACATTAAGACAGGGAGGTTTGAGGGTGTACTTTTTTGTTTTATTTTTTTACCAGTATTACTGACAATATGTCCCAACTTAGACCATGTTTCAAATTGAAACATGGACTATAAAAAACCGATCCATAATAATACCATTAATATACTCCTTTAATTATCAAACCCCAGTATTTTGTGAATCTTAATGATTTATTGTTGTTTGTGTGTATTCTGTATAATTGTGTCATATTTGCTAATGTTAATGTTTTTGCATTTGATAATGTTTTATAATACCACACTTTACCAAGCAGCTAATGAAACATTTCCAGTTGTCTGGTTAGAGACTGGTAGTTATTTGGCTTTTATCTCCTGATAATCTGCTGGTGCCCCAACTTGGTCATTTTGATCAAAATTACAAACTCTATCTAAACAGTTATCTTTGAAACTTATTATTTTGGCACTTGTTATTCAAAGACAAAGAAAACCAGTTGTTGCAACAACAAAAAAAAACACAACTAAACAGAAAAATCAGACAGTTATAAATCATTAAAAAAAGTAAAGCAAATTGTTGAATTATTACAATTTTGACATGTCTCTGCAACATTAAGTACAAATTATTGCTAAATATCCATACAAAGTGCCTCTGTCTTATATGTAAAAAAGTGCTATTTTTTGTGTCAGAAGATTCTTATATAAGAAGTGTGGTTATGAGTTATGGTAAATGTTATCCCATCACAGTGTGACCTCTAGTTATTAGTTTTATCACACTCAGATGTGTGTCATAACCTGCATGCATGCCACAAAGTGGAAAAGTCTGCCCCTAACCCCTGGGGGAATGCTTGGCATTCCTGAGTTATGGAAGAAAGGGCCCTCCGTGTCAGTTAGGTCAAGGCCTCCTGCTAAATGAGCTGTGACTTGTCTGTAATTGCAAATAATGAAAGGATTTAGCATACTGATGTGTCAGTGAATCTTTCATACCAGCTAAGGCAGCAGACTGTCTGAAATGTGTCAGCTGACTGAGGGAGGTATTCCCTAAATGTATGTTTTTCACGTCTCGAGACATCAAGCACATCAAAGCAAACATAGAAGGTTACCCTAATTTAGTTTTTTTCAGCAGTGTGTTTAAGCAAAAGGTGCTGGCTGATTTAAATATGCCAAAGCCTGCAGACTATTCTTTCTCTCTTGTTTTTCCTAAAGCTTGCATGCAAACTGTTAAAATATACTATGCCTGCTGTAAAAACTTACCATGGTCAAGAATCCAACTTGAGAGGTTGGTCTTGTGAAAGATTTATTAGAAGCACCTTTAAATGCTGTAACATCTGCTCTGTTATTTTCATTAGTCAGAAAAACAAATGTTGCCAGAAACATCCGGTTAAGGATAATGGGTCGGTTGAAGGCTTGAATACTGTGGCTTCATTCATGAAATTTATGACATCTCAGCGACAGAATTATTTATTCTTCTCAGCCAGAGACATACAGGAAATGTCTCACCAAAACATTTTTTCCTTCTTACACCAGACACTCTGTATTTGACTGTGGTGTTACAGGATTTTTGAAGTTTTAAAATGAACTACTTTATTTGTGAAGACTGGGCCTTGAATGTTTTGCATTTTCTTGACAATGAGATAACTCATTTAGTTTCTTTGAATAAGCATAGCTACACAATCTATAGTTTTGTCTTAAAATTTGAGTCTAATTATTGTCTCAGTTTATGTCCATAGCCATGATTCTGTGACAGGATAGTGATTTTGTATATGTCCATAAAAATGTGCTTCAGTGGATACCCTCTTTTCAGCTGCTGGAACACTTCAGGTGGGTTAGGGGAATTTTCAACTATATATACAACAGTTTCTTTATAAACTGTGATTATTAATTTTTCAGGTTCAGATCATGTCATTTGGTTTGCTTAATATATGTTTTTGTATTTTATTATAGTCAGGGGTGAAAGTACATTTAAATTATTGCCGGTACTTTGTCCCAAACTTTGCCTTTTTTATGAAGGTAAACTATCAGGGATTCAGTTAGGAGAGATTCCCTACCTGCCATAAAGGACATGGGGGGTTCAAAACCAGACTTGGGTTTAAGTGCCCATTACCAAGACCTACCCTGCCACCATGTGGTGTTTCCTTATTAAAAACCACACAACTAATTAAAGAAGCATTTATAGAACTGCAGGTATCAGTAATAGGAATAATTTAGGTGGTATTTGGTTTTGAGTTGGATTTCAAGTCAGATGTGAAAGTAGATTTAAATGGTTTATAAAAACTTTTATTGGCGTAGATCTTTTAATTACACCCTTCATGCATTTACTTATTTATTTTTGAGACAAAAAAAAAATATATCTATACCCATCCAAATATATTGGGGGTCTGATATAAAAAATACTCTGAGAATCTGCACATCAAGTAATCCAGACCTTGATTTAAAAATATATAATCTTAAATGTTGAAATATTCAAAGGACACATGTTTGAATGACAATATAGCGGTTATAGCAATATCTACTCACATGTTTGGTTTCCAGGGACAATATTAGCATATTGTCTTCACATTCACTGCTCATTCTCTATATAAAGGATATTGTGTTTTGTTTTTTTGTTTGTTTTAGATTTTTTTTGTTTTCCTTTTTGATTGAAAATGTTTCCATGCTTTCTTGTAAATAGAAATTGTACAGCTATTTTCACGGGAGGGACAAGGGAAAAAAAATTACTTGCACGTTTACTCTTTTTCATATTAGGTAATGAACCCAGGTTTAAACAATTGGTTTCAACTTAGGATTCTGTGTAAATTGTTCTTCACAAACAGTCATATATGAATCCCATATATTCTTGATCTATCAGGTTTGATGGAGGTTAGCTGAGGACCCAAATCCAAAGATGAGGAAGCAGAGATGAGCTCTTGTAGATGGCAACAGAAACACAAATCCAGGAACAATCAGCTAGAAATCAAAACCAGGAGATGCCAGGGAGAAACAAACATGAGGTTCGAAGAAATGAAGAGAAACCAGCACTGAGGAACTGCACAGAAGGTGTATATATGGGAGACAGATCAAAGACTGGGGTAATCAGCTGATAGGGAGCAGGTGTGGATAGAAGCACCCAGAATCTAAGGGAAAGGAGACTAAGGCCCCGTCCACACGAAGTCAAAACGAACACGAAACGCTAATATTTTCCAGATCGTTTGTCGTAAAGACGGAGACGTAAAATAAATGTGAGCGTCCACACGAATGCATGAAAACGCTGCAAAATGTATGCCAGGCCTGTAAGTGGCGCTGTGGTGCCAGCAAAAATAGGCGAAAACAGGCAACGAAATGTTGGGCATGCGCAGTAATATTTATACAACAACCAAACCGGAAAACCCCTGCGGGTCCATTTTCATGGTTCAGTCAAATTTAGGTGCTGAACTATGTCGTCTATATTGCTCTGTTCTTCCTGGAGATATTCCAGAAGAAGAAGATTCTGTTGTAAGCCCGACAGCAGGGTGAGTAGCATGAGCAGCAACCATTCAACACAGTACGGCGCCATTGTTGTTGTGATACTGTGTCGCGCATGCGTGTTTAGAGGCGACGCTATGACGCATGCGTGTAAAAAAAAAAAAAATGCGGTTAGAGCTTAAAGATGGAACCGCGAAAACGGCGTTTCAAAATCTTCCCACTCTGAAGGCTGAATAAAAAAAAGATCGTTTACAGACACCCGAAACGCCGGCTTCGTATGGATGAGAGGCTGGTTTGGTGAAAAATTTGTGCGTTTAGGCCAGGGTTTGACTTCGTGTGGACGGGGCCTGACACAAGAGGGCAACAGAAACATTGCTTAAATGTAACTAGAAAACAACTACAATAACACACAAAAAAAAATACCAAGAAAACAGAGAATGAATAAACAAGAATTTAAACGAAAACTCAAAAAGAAACTTAAACAGAACCACAAAATCCACAAAGGGCAGAAGCATGACATGATTACAATTGATTGTGTTGTGGGAAAAGGTTTTCAACCATGAAATCTAGTCAAGTAAAGGAGATAGATGGTAATTCACTCAGTCTGCATTTTATTTAGTAATCTAAGTTTTTAAGCTATAAGTACATTTCTTATAAAGGTTTGACAGTTTTTTTTCTTTCTTAAAATTACTACAGAAATGTACAAGCATTAGTAGTATCATAATTATCACTTAGTAAAAGTATTAGTTTTAGTTTGTGTATAACACAGAGAAAAAGGAGAGAAAAAAAAATCTTCATAGATCTGCCCACCCTGCCTATAGTTGGAGCCTCTCTTTATGTAGTCACTGTGACAAGAAATTGGCTAGGAGATTAAAAAGTGGTACGCAGACGGTGTGTTCCGGCCTTAATGTAAGGTTAGGTTGTAAAGACTGCCTTTAAACTGTGGCTGATTTTAACCCGTTTCTCTCTGTGGTTGAGGTGATTTCCTGGAACCTTGCCTCTTGTTCCATTCCGCTGGAACAGCAAGTCCTTTCCCATCATCCACAAGTAATTTTCCCATAATCAGTATGCACACCGGTATGCTGGTGTCAACCTGGATAAATGGGGGGTCCCACTTCTAGACTAGTGACGTCTCTGTAAAATCAAATATCTTCCTGGCGGTATTTCACAAGCCTTTCCCCTAATGCTTTACGGGAGCCCTTCAGTGTATCGTACCTGTGTAGGATCTTTTGTTCTCAAGTGGAAAAACCCAAATCAGTCTTTTTCCCCCAGTAGAAACTGTAACCTCTATATTAATTGTAAATCTAAAAATGGTTGAGCCATGCTGAATTAAGATTTCCCAGAGTCTAAAACAAAAAAACAACAACAACAACACAATGTTGTTCAGGGAACCCCTGCTGTCAATCATCCTCCATCTATTTCGGTTGAGGCCAGGAATTAATTCCAAGTTGATCAGAAACTTTTTACATAACTGCTCCCAGAAAAATCAGTCAGTAGATCCTTCTGACAAACGCCAAATTATTTTCATCAGCTTTTCATTGTCATTACACTGTCACAGTACACAGCAACAAAATTACGCATTACGCAATGCCCTATTCACTAGGCCGTCACTCCCCGCTATTCTACTATGCAATCCAGTCAAATAAGGGAGATAGATGGTAATACACTCGGTCGGTATTTTATTAAACTTTGCAAAGAGGAAACAAAAAAAAATCACAGCAGCCCTAATAGCTTAATGTTCTGCCCTCTATGTTCTCATTGGAAAAGTTCCTTTTACTAACTTAAACCCTGCAGAAAGGCTGTGAAGTTTGTTAGAGCATGTTTTATCAAAAGAATTACAGACAGTGAAGTAACAGTAAAATGTTATGAAAAAAATCCAGAGAAACAGTTTAGCTAGTTGTTAGAAGAATTCATATTTTTTATCCCAAACACTCCCTAATATGATAAACAACTCCCCTCCCTTAGACATCTTTTAGCTGTGCCGCTCTGAGGCCTGAACGGAAGATTTTATAAGTAAAATCAGCACTCATAAATCAATAATGTAAAAGGGGATTAATAGGAGGATATATAGAATAACTACACAAATAAAAATTTTTGTTTTGGATTATGTCTGAATGTGATTCTTTCCCAGGAAAGTGGGGCATCAAATTTAGTGTTTATTTTTAACCATGAACGCCAATTTCCAACATTCTGTTAATAGTAGTAACCTGGTCAACACTAAACCCAAAAGTGTTTGTATCACACTTTGAACTCACTTTTATCTAAATATGTTTTCATTTCTCTCTCTCTGGTTTGGAGAACAAATATGATCATATTTGAGTTATATCTTCATAGCAAATGAAAGCATTCTCTCATTACCATTGTCTGATATATCTACACAAAAAAATAGCACAGCCACATAAACTCAAAATTGCCAAAGTACTCAAATTAAATAGCAGATAGGGACATTCTCTGAATCCATGAAACAGATGCAGTACAGCACAGAAACCTCCAGCTCACTGGCCTAATGCCAGGGAGTTTAACTGGCTTGTGTATACTAACAGATATAATATGACAGTATGTCTGGGTCATCATAATGGGGCTACATAATATGACACATCACATTCCCTAATGCTCAACAGAGGGACCATTTTTTGTTACAGCTGCCTATTTGCCTAAAATGAAATTATACTGTCAAAACTGGCCTCTTTCTCTGGTCTTCCTCAGTTTTCAAGCAGTGTTGAACTTTTGGAGTTACGCTCTGTTGACACCTTTATAATAAAAAAAATTCATTTTAGCATCCTATCAAATAAAAGACAATGTTAGACATAGATCACATTTTGTCCTTCCCTAAAAAGATTTAAAATGACTCTTTTAATAGAGTTGTTTTTAGGAATAAAACCTTGACAGCATAATCTTTTAGCATCAGCAAGTTCAGCTCTTTTTAAAACTTCATCAGCAAAGCATAGATGAGCTGAAAAGTCCGAACCTACATAGCAGAGAAAACTAAATTTAACACTATTCAAGCTCTCCCCCTCTTTATTAATTACTTTAAAAAAATACTAACTCTCTTATTCAAAGTATCACTTTTTTAGCTCAAAGATGAGCAAACATTTTATTTTCAGAAGAAAATCAATTTTAACTCTGGAAAACTCACTCAACTCTTCGTCCTTGTGCAGAAGCCAAAATATAGGGTACTTGGGTTGGAGGGATCAAAGACATCTGCCTTTATAGTTAGTTACAGGACCACCAATGGTCTCGGAAGTGCAGTTTTGCTGTTTGAAAATAAATCATTTTTTGAAGCAAATGGCTCTGGAGAGAGAGACAACATGTCCTGGGTTTTTGAAATCTAAAACAGTTTCCTTTTTATTTTTGCCCTGGGATATACACATTTATGCTCTATGTATATCTAACTGTTTAGCTTGTGCTAGCAAGACAGAAACTGGGTACTTAAAAACACTCATCATCATATGACCATAAGAACTAGAATGCTTGCTGTGAAAGAGAGAACGTCATAGACCTTAACCCTAAATGTTGGGAATGCCAGATAAACACTACTTATCTTTTATAAAAAAAGATATATGTCAAAGAGACTACTGCCTTATTGGGTTACATCAGCTGATTTAAAAAGGGTTATGGATTCCCTCAATGTGCTCAATATGCTCAATGTGGAGACCATGGCTGCATGACGTAAAGTTCAGAACTGCTTTTTGGATTAGTAAGCTCTGCAACTAACTTTAAACACCAAATTATCTATTAAGTTATTCCACCTGTTGGATCTAATTAGCTTAATTCCTGATGTTCTTCACACAGGCTGTGTCCGAATGTCCGCCCTAACCCCTAAATCTCTCAATATCTATATAGAAAGGGGACTATAGAGTGGACTTTATAGTGAACTCAGTTAATTGACAGTTCGGACAGATCACATCCCATGATGCTTTGCACGGAGAGATCTCACAAAGCATTCCGGGATATATCTGCTTGTCTAGTGCCCACTACTTTTCAAGGTGCATTGTGGGAAATTTCGAGTCCACTACTTTTTCATCCACTAGACGGCCCGATCCCAAACAGGCCCCTAAACACTAGCCCTCTGTAACAGTCATTACAGTGATTAGGGCAGTTGTTCAACACAGCTTTAATCTTTCCACAAGAGATAGATAGCCTATCACTTGTTTATGATAAATTCAATAAACTGAAACACTGTCATATGCAAGAAACTCAGGTTTTTTAATAAAAGCTTTTTATGCTTCAATATGGTGGTTTTTGGATTGTATCTGAATTGTTACATCATGCAAAATTGCAATGAAAACACTTTTTTATCAACACAGAAATCATGTGACCTGCAACTGGACTGTACAGTCTCGTAAACAGAAGAATAAGACTGCAATTAATTGGAGAATGATAGCGCCCATTAGATCCGTGGCTGAAACATGGATATAGATCATGTTGTTATTACGTGAAAAACATATTCATATACAATTTCAATTGTATTTGTTTTTGATTGTAAATACCCCAATTGCAAAACTGCATTTTTGAATTTAGAGGAGTATCGACATAGTTTTGCATTTGTAATGGAAATGCAGCTACTCTGTTGTTTTTTAGCAGTCTTCTGAAGAGCATGCTCATGGTTGTCTATAATTTTCTTCATTTTATGATGAGAAAATTTAGTGGTAAACCTGGGTTTATCATTAGGGAAGCTTTCTTCTTAAATCAAATTCATAGCATTTCTCTTCATTTCACAGTAACATTACAGCCTTCTTCCTAATGTTTTCTTTTTTCTTTTTAAAACCTGGCGGTTTACCATTGGTGCAGCTTCAGTGTAATATTTCCCCTTCACATTTACACTGCTACAGCCAACAAGTACAGTAGAAAAAATTACGGATATGTCCTGCTCTGGAAGAAATGAGACATTACACCTTTCAGACATAACTTTTTGTTCACATTAAAGCATTCACATTTTGCTCAATGAAATGTGTGCAGAATCTTGTTATACAGTATAAATTCCTATGACACTATGTCTGATATATATTTAATTAACACATTTTTTTTGTTGCAACTAACATAAATTATAGTATAAACATTTAATGATTAGTGCCAATGTATAAAAAAACATTATTAAATGTCACTAAATGAACAAATCTGTCTTAAATGTTATCTATTTTCTGTCTGTCCTTTTTGCTTTTCCAACGGTTGTCCAAATATGCCACTTAAATTCAATTTTTATTCAGTTTATTTATATAGCACTAATTCACAACAAGTCATCTCAAGGCACTTTACAGTTCACCAGATCATACTGTCAAATTCATTTAAAGTTTTCTATCTAAGGAAAGCCAGTTGATTGCGTCGACTCACTGACTCGGATGCAATCCCTCACACTAAGCATGCTTGTAGGGAAAGTGGAGAGGAAAAACTCCCTTTTAACAGGAATAAACCTCCAGCAGAACCAGGCTCAGTGTGAGCCATATGCCGACTGGGTTTAAAGGAGACAGAAGCAGAGATACTAAAGGCAACTGTAAAAAGAGGCCCCATCCAGGAAACACACAGCCAGGCAGATGAGCTCCAAGCCAGCTGTTCTCATGTCAGAGGATGAAGAGAACACATTTATCAGTCTAGGCTTCCATATCAATGAAAAGCCCCAGTTTGCAACCGTCCTATCTGACATGCACAAAGACCCACCTGTACACTGCGTAGCGTGAGGCTCCATGTGAGTAGCTCATGCCTGGTCAGGGCATGGACAACCAGGTGGACCGTTAGGCAAGGTCCTTAGTGCTAATGGCCTACCTCAGGCATGAGTGAAACCGCAAATACAAGAGTCATACTGGCTCGGACATCGCCTGGGTTAATAAGATCCGTGTCATTTGCTAGGGAACAAGGGCAACTCGATGATAAATGGGCTACTGGAACAAGACATACATGGACTAGAGCAGAAAACTTGGACCTGATGAAACGCTTCTATACAAGCAACCCCAGTGAGAGAGGTTACATGCAGAGATTATGGGATATATGGATGCTTTAAATCCCATCATCGACACTGACAAAGAAACAACTCCTAGCTCAGTGTTCTAACATCCGCAAAGGGCAGCTCCTATCACAACTAGAAATTCATGAGGTATAACTGACATGCTGCGGCAAACCTCTGTTCAGACGCATATAAATTGGACTTTGGGATGAATGTTTGCACGAGTCTGTGTAAGGATTATTACATATAGGAAAAGAATTGCCCTGTAAAGCTGATCTGCAACCAACATTATTTGGCTTTCAAAAATAATGTAATAAATAGCCCCTGAAATATCAAGCTATATTGCATTAGGTAAATTAAATCTTAGAATATATATATATATATATATATATATATATATATATATATATATATATATATATATATATATATATATATATATATATATATATCTCCGGGTACTCCGGCTTCCTCCCACAGTCCAAAAACATGACTGTTAGGTTAATTGGCTTCTCTAAATTCTCCTTAGATGTGATTGTGTGCGTAAATGGTTGTATGTCCTGTTTTTCTCTGTGTTGCTCTGCGATGGACTGGCGACCTGTCCAGGGTGTACCCCGCCTCTTGCCCACTGACAGCTGGAGATAGGCACCAGCATCCCTCGCGACCCCAATTAGTACAAGCATGTCAGATAATGGATGGATGGATATATATATGAATCATTGTTAATAGACAAAAGTCAACACGATACTCAAAACCCACATTTACTCAATTCTCCTATATTATATCTCATATTGTTTATTATTACAAACTGCTATAGCTGCATGCTTTGGTTTGCTTTGCTGAAAGATCTCAGAAAAAAAATGTATTCTGGTTTTCTGTTACCGGTCATCTGATCCAGACCCATCATTTTACATAGGCTGTATGATGTGCTGTGCTTCAGATACAAGTCTGGGTCCAAACCACAAGTTATTATATGCTGTCAGAACTTTTAAGTTGCTTTTCGACCACATGCTGCCTTGCAAAACAGAAGCCCCATTATATTCTCTTTAACTTGAAAGCTAACGGTAATTGTAGAACACTTGAGCACAATCATGCTGTAGAACAACATTTACTTTCATTTGTTCACTGCGCCATTTATAACTCTGATAAAGAGGGTAAATCAAGTTGGGTGTGCTAACTACAGACACGGAGGAACTTGTGAACATTTTCTGTACATAAAAATTTGTGTTCAATAGCTGTTCTTATGTGCTCAATGTGGAAACCATCATAGAAACCTGAGCACGCAACTGAGGCTTGAAGGGAACACATTCATCCAAACAGTCATGTGGCATTAATTTGTTTCCCCCTAAATTACTTTAGTTTTATCTACACAGCTTTCTCTAATCTGATGTATTTTCCACTGAAGTTACAAAGTTTCACTTAACACTGGAACAAAAATAAAAAATAGCTCCAAGATGTTTGCTACTTGTAAACACTTCTAATATGGCGAATTCGCAACTGGACTTTCTTCCTCTGACAGGATGTTTTCAATTTGTAAACGACTACAGAAGATTGTATTTACTTAAAACTGAATGGGGGATCTTTCTCATGTGTTAGCCAAGATCCTAGAAATGGTCTTAGAGTTGCTATTTGTGGTATACTATCACATATTACTGCTCAAAACGTCCTTTTAAAAAAAAGAGTTCTTGAATCTGTGAGGAAAGACAAAATCATTCATTTTTCTCTACCGCGCTGAAACTTTCCAAAATTAAATATACCATATTCTTCAAGTAGGTTTCTTGTATATTTACATTAGAAACCATTGAGGGGTTTTGTTTCCTTCACTGAAGGGAGCGTTTAAGCCCACATACACAGGCAGAGGTTATAAATGTTTGATAGTTACCAAATGTATTTACTTAAATGTGGTCAACAGTCTTAGACAGTCTGATGTATAGACTAAATGTTTTAGTGATGGGTGCTGTATTCAGTCACTTTAATGGAGGTAGCTTTGCATTTATTTCCTGTTTTGCTTGAGATTTTTTCATTTGCTTTTATTGAGAAGCTACTTTGAGAGAACCAGCATTCTGATTCTAGAATTCATGTAAATTACCTTTTTAGAGTTTACATTGATTTTTTATACTTTATTTTTGCATATCTAACTTAGCTTTTGCGCTTTTATGTAAAGCCAAAGCTTTTTTAAAGCTCAGTCTTAATATATTTTATCTCCCACAGTCATGGGAACTTCTACTTTTATCCAAATCAGGAGATGGTGCTGCTTACTTTGCCTCTCCTTTTAATCATTGGCGGCTGGTGGAGTTTTCTCTAGGGGGGACATAAATTCAATATAGACGTATACCAAAAAAACATAAGCAAATGTATACTAAGTTATCACAGAAGTATATTTACATGAATGCCAACAACAAAAAACATTATAAAAACACTTTATAAAAACAAAACATATTTTCATCTATAGATCCTTCTCAAAATATTAGCATATTGTGGTAAAGTTCATTATTTTCCATAATATAATAAAACTTGAACATTCATATATTTTAGATTCATTGCACACTAACTGAAACATTTCAGGTCTTTTATTGTCTTAATACGGATGATTTTGGCATCATTACATTCTGGAAAATAATAAACTTTTATAATTACATTATGGAATAATTAACTTTACCACAATATGCTAATATTTTGAGAAGGACCTGTACAGGTTTACTTTTTTTAAAGAAATTTTGCTCTGCTGAGGCTTTGTTAAAGCAAATCTGTGCTTTGCGTGGTCCAATATAGTGTCACAAACCTAAAAAAAATTATGTACCAGTTTAATAATTTAGAAGCTATTCGTCAGCTTTATATTTTGTTTATATATAAAAACTATGTATTTTCTTAGAATGTGTTTATTTAAGAGCAGCTATGCAAATTAACAAACACCTAGAAAAAGTACACTATATTATCCTCTCTTAGACAACCGGTGGATGTTAAGAGGGGTAATAACTCAGAAGGCATCAAATTCCACCGGTAAAATCTTTTTCACTATAGAGATGTTAGACATCATTGGAAAGCTTAGATTCTCCACAATTCAACCACTAAGCTAATTTTATGGACACAGCGAGCACCAAAGCATAATTAAAACAGATATAGCAGGTTTTCTATCCCAGAATCCCAGATTGTTCATGCTTCTTTTCCTTTCCTAAAAATTTGATACAGCAATTATCCATGCTGGATCAGATCGTGATGTTTGAAAAAAGGGAAAGTAGAAAGGCAGGGAAAGCAGAATAAAGCGTCAGCCTCACTGCATGCAGTTAGCCAAGCCTTATAGCTAAACCAGGTGTCTTTAGACTGCTGATTAATTTTAATGTGCAACTGATCAGGTCAAAACAGTTTCCCCTCCAGCTTCTCTTGGTGAGTTAGCTTTAAGGGACTTCCCTCCCATGACTCGACCTGTCAATTACCCGCACTACAACTGTGAAGACAGTTCCTGTCACGTCATGGCTCCGCTCTCCTATGTCCCGAGCTCTCCTATACCTTTCTATTGCAGAAGAGCTACTGCACATGTACTACTTTTAACAAGAGTATTGCCAAATATTTTTGCATCCCAAGGCCCCAAATGACCAAAATGCGTCACCAGTCCCCCGACGAACGAAACAGCTACTCATCATTAAAGATCAAATATTTATCTTGTACATCTAAAAAATATATTAATATATTTGAAATATTTTCATTTTATAATTGAATTTTTATTTGTCTTTTCTGTCTTAATCAATGTCAGTGGGTGAGTGAGCCAGCTCCCTAGCGCCCCCTATTGGCCAGCTGCCACTGCCTTCAACCTGTCTATCTTTAGAAGCAGCGTTGGGCAACTACCTTGAAAATCTACTGAGTTAAGCTTCAAGTCATTCTACTTCAGCTTCAGTACATTGAAGTGTCACAGAAATTTCGCAAGCTAAGCCTTATTAATATAACAAAAGTAGCTTAACTACATCAAATCTTTTTTTAACATCAAACTCGAAATTGTGACAGATCAAATTAGTTCAATTGTTTATCAAACTCTTCTCTCTTTGCAAAGGTTATAATTACATTCAGATTTCAAATTGAACTTTTCTATTCAGGTATACATAAACACAATTCACAATCTCAAAATAATACAGCAACTGTCAGTGAGTCAGAAATTAGTGATTGTAAATTAGTTTTATGCTTTAATTAAATCTTTGATCTACCTCATTGCTTTTTGTTTTCAGCGGCTGAACTAACATGTTTATTTTGTTCTGGATGATGTGTTCTTTCTATGGAGCTGTCTGTGTTTAGTCGAATATTAATTAGCCCCATTTTGAACTACTGGTATCTACACAAATATTATCTATTTAAGTTGACCACAATATGATTTGTAGAGAAACAAAAAGGAAACTATTTCCCAATACTGTCGAGAAGTAAGGTGAAGAAGCAGAAGGAGAGACCTGCTTTGTGACCTCCTTTGGTTTTAAGATGCCATAATTTAACTCCTTCAACAAAGCCAGTCTTTTTTAGACATGCCCAGACAAGACTGATGATCACATTCCTTGATTTCTCCAGTGCATTTAACATGATTCTTATCATCATCATTCAGAAAATTCAGAAGACTCAGGGGGAGGCCTCAACATTTATTTTAGCCTATATAGTGATGATTCAGAGCACAGTATTGCTAGTTATAAACATTATTTTTCTAACATTTACAACATGTACTTTCTTTGGACATTAATAAAGTAATTTTAAGGTAAATTGTACTGAATAGTCAATGAGTTGATGCAATCAGCTGGTTATACCTAAAAAAACCTATCTTTGAACTAATCTGACTGACTGTTTAAATTTTCTCTGTAAAGTTCCTTACCTTGACATGTGTTGTGAATTGGCACTATAGAAATTTAATTAAACTGAATAGCCTTCTGTAAACAAACAAACAAAAACTAAATAAATAACTTCTCCTACTTTGGTGTGTACACATATACTCACAGCTTTAGATTTTCCATCCAGTTGTTTGAAGGATTTATATTTTTAGGTGAAAACAGTTATGTTTCTAAGTCAGCTCTTGGCTATGCTGGACAAGCGGCTCTAAAGCCACACTTCCGACTCCAAGTATTCTTTGTTGTTGTTATGATCTTGCTTTCTGGATCTTTTGTTTCTGTTAAGTTTTAACTTTTTGGGTTCTCAAGTATGCTTTGTGTTGTTCTGTGTTCTCTAGATTTACATCATTTTTGTATTTTTAGTTTTGCTGTTCCCTAGTGCACTTTCCTTTCCTCTTAGCTCCTTCTAGTTACTTCTGTCTACACCTGCTCCTTATCAGTTAATTAGTCCTCCCATTGTTTCTGTCTCCCATATATATTTGTATTTATACCTCCTGTTTAGTTCCTCTTGACTTGATCCTTGTTATTGTTTTGGTTTATACATCCCTAGCGTCTCCTGTTTTTGGGTTTTTAAATTTATATTTTAACTTTTTCATTAAATGTTGCAATCAATCATCACTGCCTTCTTCTACTCTGCATTTCAGTCCATAACTACATCCGCCAACCTTGACAGCTGCTTCTTAACCTGGTAGACTCAGCAACCAGGCATTCAGCCTATCCTCTATACTGATCTAACTGCCTTTTACAACATTCAAGAAACTAAAGAAGAAGTCAAAGGCTGTTTAAAATACATAATTGCATATTCTGATAGATTTTCTAACACGCCATCAGCCTCAGCACCAGCAGTGTTCCCATTGCCAAGAACATAAGACAGAGAATAGATAAAATCCCCGAATGTGGTTATCATCCTTTCCAGAGCATTAATCAGAGCAGATAACTTCAGACTGACCACTGTCCCAGAATGCACTGCAGCAGCAGCTAGGTTCCTAGGGAGTGCTGATGGAAATCAGAGTGTTAAGATAAAATTTCACTTTTTTTACTGCTTTTGTTCAACAAAACTATGTTTTAAGATCATTTGAGGTGAGAACATTATCATTTCAAGCTTAACGCTATGGTCCATTTACTGAGTTAGTGCATAATTGAAAAAGTTGTCAACAGAGATACTGAGGACCATGGCAACCAGAGGACCTTGAAGGCTAACCGCAGCCAGGGTAATATTAGCCCGTCTGCAGCAGCCGTCCCTTGGTCTAGTCGTGTATGAAGTACCAGTGGATCTGATGGCCTTTTAATTTTTATTTCTTTGTTTATTTTATTTGGCAAAAAGTTTCCAAAGTCCTGTTTAAAACAAACTAAAGCCCAGTAAAAAAACAGACTCTGTTTTTAATCATGAAATGCCCTAAGGTATTTTAAAAATAAAAGTCACTCTTCCTATCTTCTAATAGGTATTTCAGTCCAGCAAATAATAACATAAACTGACAGATGCAAATACATTCAATCAACACCTGCTTATTTTATGCACGCTAAATCAATGAGATTAGCCAGAAGGTATTCAGCAACAATCCTGACCTTTATGTGTCCTGCTTTGCAATTTGATTTTGTTAAAAAAAAAGAAATAAAAGCTTTTTTTTCTACAAACTGCACCCCCAACCCCAAAGAAGCAGGAATGAATAAGGAAAGTAAATCAAAAGGTGTGTGTGGGCCCTTCTAATAACATCTGAAAGTTTGTCTTCTGCCCAGGAGGGAAAGGAAGCTGCACGCAGACATGCATAACTTTAAAGAAAACATAATATAAGGGTCACCCTGCTGAGAAGAGTTCTGTAACATCTGTGTGGGGTACGATTTCTCAGCATGGGATGAAACCAACACACACAATAGGAAATATCCATGTGTTTCTCTAGACACAGAGACTTGCATGACATAGTTTCTTATTGTTCCACAGAGCACTGTAAATAGGTTTTCTACCACACAGAAGTTCTTTGACAGTAAGTCTATGAATATATCTAAATGTGCACCTACACATTCCCTTTTCTGCAAGTTCAATTGTTCCAACAGTCGTTTTATTCTACTTATACAAACCTTTCTGTCATGTTAAAGAAAGGGAACAAACTAAAACAATGGGATACAGTATAAGATTACAGTATACAGTATGTAGAATACAATGTTAAAATTTTATTATAGAAATATCAGTAAATTAGTAAATATAATGCTGGTATAGAGTATAGTATGCTCACTTTTAAGCAGTAAAATTGTATGTCAGTTGTGCTCCATTGTTCAATGTGGAGTATTTGTTTAGAACAAATACAAATATTTAGCAAATGTAAGATATTAAAGAACCTGCAACTTGCCAACCATAAGCACTATTACATCTATCAATTTTCTGTCATGCTTATCCCTGCTGGGGTTATGACGGGTAACACAGATACAAACAGCACACACAACCATTTATGCAAACACTCACACCTAAGGAGAATTTAGAGAAGCCAATTAACCTAGCAGTTATGTTCTTGGACTGTGGGGGGAAGCCATAGACCCAGGGCAAGGAATCGAACCCGGAACATTCTTGCTGGAAGGCAGCAGCAATACCCACTGCGCCACTTATTCCTTTAAAGGAAAGATTAAAATGGTGATAAGCTGATGAAACTGATGAAATCAGATTGACATCTGCTATAATGTATTTTTCTATAAACAGAATTTATGTATTGCTGCATCTAATGAATTAAGGCTAAAACAATAATTTAATTACAAGTGAGTGCTAATTGACATTTAACATCTTTTTCTTTTCAAATGTACTCAAATTATACACCCAAATTGTAATTAAAGGGAAAGTACACACATTTCTTGAGATTAAAAAAGGAGTCTTACTATCTTCAACTCTACAAATACATTTAAATACATATATTTTTTTGCTGATGATGTTTAACACAAATTCCATACATTTTGACAACAGTGAGCTCAGCTTGAGCCCCATACATGCTGGGATACCTTGTAGAAGGTATCCCAGCATCCTTGGAGAAGCCAGTTTGGTTGACTTGCAAAAATTTGTTATACTCATGGAAACTATAATATTATTTTCATTCCTTGCGTATATGAAAATATTTGTTTAGAAATCATCTTTCTCTTTGTCGGTTGTAGAACATTTTCTCTTTAACACAGCATCAGTTTCATAAAATGTTTTCATCCATATAAACATACATAAAAATGGACTCAACAACCCATGCAGGGTGGAGCGTTATATATCTACACGAGAATCAAACAAATTGAAACAAGTCACAGCAAAATTAAGCATACATTTCTTGTTTTTGTGCTTTGCTTTCAAAAAAATCTAATTATTTAAAAACAAATCAAAGAAAAGCCCCTGGCTACTGCTAAGTCCAACCCTATGTGAAAGATCGCAGCTTAAAAATGGGAAAATTAAAAAGATCAAAGTAAATATGGATGGAATTAGTAAGGCATTGTTTAAATGGAATAAATTGAAAACATAGCCAGCATCGTACGGAGAAAACTTGTGGTTTTGCAACCAAACAATGTATAAAGGACAAATTCATAAAAAACAACTAAACAAACAAGACTTTGTTATCATAACACAGTACCCAACATCCATGGTCTATTTATCTGACTGTTGTCTGGTCATGCTTTTAATAAAATTATAAGTTCTTCAAATCTTTAAAAGACATACCTTGTAGAATTTATACTATATTACAGTGTCATTACAGATAAAATAGCTGTTTATGGTAAGTCTAGCCAGCAAGAATATTTCTATAACAGATATGGGTTTGGTGACTATAATTAAAGATCAGACAGAACAGCTCAGGATGTTCTATGAAGACAATGATTTAATGTAAGAGCAAATGTTTGCATTTAAGTAAAGATCTCCCACTTACAAGATCATTGGCAACAAAGTTTTTAATAAAGACATAATGGAAACTGATATAAGGCTGCCTAAAAAATCCATAAAAATGAGAGGAATAGAAAATATAAAACAAAATCTTATGTTAAGTAAGTCAGAAAACAAATTACTTAAGCTTTATTAATGATTCCATTTACTTTCAAGGTGGAGTACAATATTTTTTTTCTCTATATAATATCTGGCAGTCCTTTAAATTTGCAGTATCCTTCAGGAATGCATTTAAAACCAACAGCAACATGATACTTACAGAAAATACAAAATAAACTGTAAGAAATATGGACAAAGGACATTCCTTTGAAGACCAGACTTTTCACATTTTGGACAAAGAAGACAGGTGGTTTGAGAGGGGTGTGAAGGAAGCCATCTGTGTTAAGAAAGAAAAAACAACCTTAAACAGAGGGGGTGGACTCAGGTTGATTCCTTCCCGCTATCGTCTCAACCCCCACCCCCTTACCAGAACATCTTGCCTTTTCAGCCAGGCAAACAATTCCCTCTAACGACCCCCCGTTCAGAGACATATACTGGTATCTGTTATTGCAGGCTAATAAAGAACCCAAACGACCCCCATTCCTAAGGGGCGGACCCATTCGTCCGGTTCAATATGCATGTTTTCTACGCCAAATCAAGGCTTTGTTTTCGGTCCACTCTATAAAGCCTTAAACTCAATGCTTATTCTGACATTTTGAATTGAAAAAGCTTCCTGGGTAGGAAGTGAAAAGTCTTCAAACTTGGAAACAAAGTCCAGTTGATTGCTTTTTAACTTTTTTGGAATGGCAACATATTTTTAGAATATTTTTTTTTAAACTACACAAGAAATGTGTAGTTTAAATAAAATATCATTCTGATTACAGTTAAAATGATGCCTTTGAATGATCTTTCTCACAGATGTGTGTGCATATATTTGACCTGTGGTACAGATTTCAAACACACTATCATATTTTAAGAAAGAGAAAAAAGAAACAGTATGAGTCACAACTGGGTCCATAGGTAAAACTAAAGACACCTGGCTCAGCATATGACCCATACATTGTCACTGAATCAATTCCAGTGCTTCCTATTTGTCCTTTCAAATTTCAAAGCATCTTTGTGTAAAAGTATTTACAGCAGTGGTGCCAAAAAATTGAAAACTTGTTATCTTTACCCAGCCCTATATATCTAACATTTATTTACATTTTTTTTTTTTTTTTGCATTTGTCCTTTTTTCTAAAGAGGTTCGATTTTGAAGTTGGTGCTTTTTTCTATTAACTTGAAGCATTTAGTCCTGATGTGTCTTCAGAGAGCGTTTATTTCCACTTGAATAACAAAAGAAACATTTTTTGCATGGAGAAAATATTTATTTAAAAATATTTAGATTTTTTTTATTCATGAGAACAGCGCTTTCACCTAAGTGATGATGGTGATTTCAGGAGGGAAAGCTGATGCTGATAAATATTTTTCCCCAGGGGAGTATTTTATCATGAATGAAATCAGGGTTTATCTCACTTCAACCTCACTGCTTTCAACTAGTACAGTATTAATTTACTATGATAGAGAGTAAGTCTCCTCGTGATTTTTTTCTTTTTTGTTGTTGCTGTTCACTACAATGAAACACAGGTCAAGAGTAGTTATTCCCAGAAAAATAAATAAGAGGTGAATTTTCCATCCCCCTGCTGAAGTCCTTCATCTTCCTTATTCATTCGCTTAGAGGAGTAGAGACACTCCCAGACTGACTACCCATTGGCCCAGAGGCATTTGGGGAAAAATTAACATTTAAGTAAGGACAGAAAGAGAGAGAGACAGAAAAAGCCACAGGGATTGTGGAGAATCTTTGAGTCAGTAGCTCTGACCTGACAACAGGTGGCAGAGGCACAGATTTGGAGAGTGACATTCAGATTTTAAGAGAAAAGAAGCAAAAAGAAGACAGGAGGGGAAACTTCATCTATAAGGGTAAGACAGCAGCGTTTTAATATAGTAATTTATTGCATTTTTTAAACGTTTAAAACTAGCAATTTCAACAACTTTTAAACTTTGTGTTAGATTAATTGTTTGTACTATTTTTTTTTATAAATGTGCACGTTTGACAAAATGGGCTATATGTTGTAAAATTTCAAAAGATCAATTTCCTCATTTGGATCAGTTCAGTCACATTTTTTAACTGGATCTCTGTGATCGGGTTTTGGCTGTGTATCGTCTGATTGATCCTACTTTTAAGCTGTACTTTCAATAGAGTCATATTCTCAGCAGTCTCAACCTTTTGCTTAACCTATTGTTTCTAATACAATAACAGTTTAGACTGCCTCAGAGATTTGAATGAGGTAGGCTATTAAAATCTAAATTTAAAGGATATTTTAACAAGTTGTAGGAACTAAGGTTTTTTTTTTAGTTGGTTATTTACTAATCTTTGTAAATTATTATTTTCAGTAAAAAAAACTCAAGCATTGATTAAAAAAACAAACATAAAAGGAAACTGAAGGTATTTTGATTTCTATAAGAGAGTTACATAATGTAAGAGGGCTAATTTCCCATCAAAGCAGACAGAGCAGCTTTTAGTCGTGGTTAAAAGCAAACAAAAATCATCATCAAAATTGAAAAATATGCACAATTTTATTGCAATAACTGCATTTTTCTTTGACTTCAACTTTTAAATAAGACATTTTGCCATTGGAATAAAACTATTTACATTAAAATTAGAAAAATAAAAACCCAAATTTTAAAATTTTAAGTGTACAATATCTACTCATCCTTTTGAAGGGAAAATACTTATTATGTTTCCAGATCATCTATATTTCCAGATTATGAAATATATATTCCAGATTATGAAATGTGTACAAAGATCTGATATATATATATATATATATATATATATATATATATATATATATATATATATATATATATATATATATATATATATATATATATATATATATATATATATATATATATATATATATATGTATATATGTATATATATATATATATATATATATATATATCAGATCTTTGTACACAATCATGTTCTGTACCACAAACAAAGCTGTCAGCATCTTTATGTCTTCATGATAAAAGCTTAAGTACTGTAAATAAAATAACCTTTTTTTTTGCTGTGGAGGTAGGTAACCTTAACTGGCTGCTGAACCAGAAGATTTACTATTTAATGCTACTGTGCTGGCTCAGGGGAAACAGAGAGTGCTCTTAAAATGAGCTGCAGATGTTGGCCCTCAGCTGTGCAGATTGGTGGCGAGGAGGAGAAGGCCAAGAGAGAAGGACATACAGAGAGAAAAATTAGCAAACCTGAGCAGATTGCTTGAAAAAAGTGTTGTCATGGAAACATCAAAACTTTTAAGAGGAGGATAATTTCTATTTCTATCTATGGACTTAAACCTTCCTTTAGACAGCAAAACCATTGGAAGTACACTTTTTTTTAGAAACATGTATCTCCAGTCTCATGGGCTGTATTAGTAGACTACTTTGTTTTATTGCTAGTACTGTTGAGGAAGTAATTACAATAGTTAAAATAAGGTCCCTGTCGAGTTTTCCTAGTGGTCTGTGCGGTAACAGAAGGCAGACAGGATCAAGAAGATGTAAGCTCTACTCACAGACGATAATTACTCTCAGCTGCATTTTATAATTTTACTTTCCAGGCTATGTAAGCAAGCTGTGGATTGGATGGAATAGATTAGGATAGGATAGGATAGGATAGGATAGGATAGGATGGGATGGGATGGGATGGGATGGGATGGGATGGGATGGGATGGGATGGGATGGGATGGGATGGGATAGGATAGGATAGGATAGGATAGGATAGGATAGGATAGGATAGGATAGGATAGGATGGGATTGAATAGGATAGGATAGGATAGGATAGGATAGGATAGGATAGGATAGGATAGGATAGGATTGAATAGGATAGGATAGGATTGAATAGGATAGGATAGGATAGGATAGGATAGGATAGGATTGAATAGGATAGGATAGGATAGGATAGGATAGGATAGGATAGGATAGGATAGGATAGGATAGGATAGGATAGGATAGGATAGGATAGGATAGGATAGGATAGGATAGGATAGGATAGGATAGGATAGGATAGGATAGGATAGGATAGGATGGGATTGGATAAGATTGGATAGGGTAGGATAGGAAATGGGGGGAAAGGATGAACATTATTTGTATATTAGCCCAAATATAAATATAAATGTATTACTACAGTATAAAGACAATAGTTTCAGTGTACACAGACTATGTTCTGTTATTACCTTCTTGTCCCTATGTTTTGATAACATTGACTTGCATAAAATACTTATTCCACTTTAACTGTTTCACAATTTGCCTTGATCAAACATCCATCTTAAGTAATATCCTTTTTTTTTTTTTACAACTAGTTATTTAAAACTGTGGTCTTCATTTAAATACACTTCCTTTACTCTGATAAACTGCAATCTGATTGCAGCTACATTAAATCCAAATTCTAGACTAGAATTTCACATAATCTTGAACACACCATCAGCACTGTGAAAGTTGGCCATTGTAAATATTACTGTGAAGTTATTTTTACCTTGATAAAAAGATGGGTTAAACCTCTCAAAAATGCTTGAAGATGGGGGAGAGGTTTACTTTTCAGCAGGAAAGAAGTCCTAAAAAAATACCCCCCTAAACAAAGTTATATGCTCCAGTGTCCTAGTCAAAGCCCAGACCTAAAATAAACTAAAAAATAAATAAATAAAAGAACATGCTCCAAGGCTTCAAGAACTATGTTCCAATTTTACTGATCTTAAGCTCTTGTGCAAAGAAGAATACACAAAGGTTTTTAAAGATAATTGTTTCTACACGTGGAACGCTGGTAGTCAAAGCCCATAAGACTAGCAGCTGGATTACATTCCAAGACAGGTCTACATATTATCAACTTGGCTCTTTTTTGATATGTAAAATAATGTAAAATGAATTAAAAAAAGAATGTTACAGAAATTTTTTTTACAGAGGCAAATAAAACCAAATTTTCTTTTCTTGAATTGCTTTATGATAAATTCTTCCTCTTTTTTTATGTCAGTGTAGCGTTCAGTCCAGACTGTTAGGGCTCCAGGTGATTAAACACGTTAGCATTAGATTTTCCCACATCTTTTCCTTCAACCTTTAAATGCCTGAATCCACATGCTGTACCCACATGTAATCAGTCCCTCTTCTGCCCATATAAAAAAAACACATGTTTTCAACAAAGATTTTACACATCCATAACCACACATTGTTTATAGAAATAGAGGAAATACTTTCAGGAAAGAAAAGGGCATTTTTGGACATGTTGAATTTTACTTTGGTTAGCTTGAAAGCCAGGTTGAAAAACAGTCAAAGTGAGCTCTGTCCTGACAAAAAGCCTCACATTTCCCTGTTGAGTTTCCCAGTCTCAGACCCTTTGGGTTTGGAATATTTCACAAACCAAACATGTTTGAAATGTTTATGTTCCCAGTCCATTGGAGTTCATCTAATAAATCTAGCAACTGTGTGAAAATATTCTGAACCCCTTTACGTCATGATAAACACTTTATGCAACTGCGACTTGATTTTTTGTTATAGTCTGTGTAAGGACAGATTATTTATTGATGTCAGATTTGATTGGACAATGAGCGGCATTTAACCACCCTGACTCATATTAAGCAGTGCACATTTAAATTGTAATACTACTCCCACTTCATTTTACAAAGGGAACAATGAATTTGTTGCCAAAATATGGTATTTTGTTTTCTAGAGTTCTAATTTAAAAGAAATCTGTATTTTGTTGTAATCTTTTCTCAAACGTTCTGATAAAAAGCACTGATATCTAAACCTTACCGACTGATAAACAAATGTTCTTACTGTATGTGTTAATTCTGAAACTCCACATTTTTTGAATGAATCAGGTAATCATCAAACAAAAGAGTCTTATTTTGTAATTTACAATGTTTAAATGATGATATTTTTTTATACATTAATACTGTCAAAATGTCAATAATTCATTCAGTATCTGTTGACATTTATACTCTTTACAAACATTGGCTTCATATAGAATATGAAGTATCAACTTAAGCTTTTTACTGAAGTAAAAGCATGAAAATACCGGTTTCAGAATCAGTATTTTCGGTATCATGCAATGATGTCAAGGTGAATAAAATTTGGGTCTTATTTTATTGTATGGAATGTTTGTATGATATTAAATAATGTTAGACTCATAACTTAGCATGTCTCAGCTTTCCCATCCTCATCTCAGTACGCGTTACATTAAAACCACGGTTTGGTGAATGAGAAGTGTTCTTCTCAAACCTTTAAAAAAGAAAAGAAAACTATAACTACACATATATGTATAAAATGACAAAATGCTTTTCTTTTGAAGTATTTCTAATTTGGCTACAGTTTTTGGATTTGAATTCTCGAATTGACAACCATCTCACATTACTTACCTCTAATCCAACATCTGTTAGATTTATGTTTCTTCTGGACCACACAATCTCAGCACAGTTGGTTCAAAAGTCTCCATCACTTTATAACAATTTTCTTTTTTTTTTTACAAGTTTAAATACAGGCTAAAACCCAAAATGACCTTCCTACGTTTTTTGAGACGTACACTATATTTAAAGCATGTTATTTCATTTTTGGGGGAAGCCACTACCAGGTTTTATGTTAACATGACATCACTGTCATTAGATGCACTGGCATCAGGGCGTTCAGATGAGCTTCTGCACTTACTGTTGCTTTGAAATGCCTGAATTAGCAAATGTCATAGTTCAGACCCCAAAAACCTCTGGTAAAGTTAAGTGGCTCTCTTTTACTTTTAAATTTGGAGTGGGTAAACCAGCATTTAATAAAACACAAAATGCACAATGACCTCATGGTTCGGGTTTTTCTGAGATTAAAAATACAGACGTTTGCCTCACTCAGTATATTGAAACTCATGAATCGTTTGAATAAGGTTCTGTCCTCATCTAAACTTTAAACACTGAGTAGATGAAAAATACTTTTTGTCAATCCCAAGATTTAGGGTTCTGGTCCAGTGAAGCACAAATACAAACATCTCTAGTTTCAGTGAGCTGTTCCACATTCAGTAGTTTATTCCAAAGACATAAGCTATAGAAAATAAATACACTAATACTAAAGACCGATGGATCCAACTCCAGTCAGTAAAGGTAGTTAAAAGTCTGCTAAAGTCACTTTAGAGGGGATAATTGTCTTCCTTTTGACTATTTATGCTGTGTTAGTTATTATTAGTTATTTTCTTGTTGGTGGTTGGTGGTATTCCATGGCTGTACATGCAGATGGAGTCCAAACTCATAAATCAGCAATGACATTTTTAGGGTGCATTGTTAGATATGCTTAATATTTATGTATTTATTTACTACTAAGTGAATTTGTGGAACATCATGGTATGAAACATACAATGCTTAGTCCAGTTGTGGAGGTGCAGACACTTACTTATGCAGAAGTGTTACACACAGAGGTAGCACTGTGGGAGGATGGCAAGGAAGGAAAGGGGTGTTTGAGGGTGGCATAAACAAAGTAGTGTGATTGCATGTAAAATTAATTGAGATTTTTCAAATGTTTCTTAGAGCCAACAGCACCACTGATTGAACCATTAGTTTTACAGTAAAATAATAAACATGTAATTGAAAACCATGCATAAGACATTTTTTATCAAGACAGACAAATCCAGTGTTAATTAAAATATTTTCAAGTTGTAACACATTTTACATTTAGGACTGTAAGATATTTCATACATCATTTATGTGCACTAGGTGCCTAATATGTGCCAAAAAAGCTTACTAAAGAAGAAGAAAAAAACAAATATGCATTTTTTTCTTGCAGCAATGAGCGTTGGACTCATATGGAGGGCCCTGTGCCTGCTGTCCATACTTTGCACTTTGTCACGCCATGTGCACTGCACAGAGAACCAGCCAGATCTCTCAGGCACAGAACGGGGACTCACCTTCAGCCACGTCTACAAGATTGACATCCCAGGAAGCTCCAGTTGCACCGTAGAGCGTCTGCCAGTCCAAGAGACAGGTCAGACAGAGAAGACAAACATTAAAGGATAAGCAGGGGGAGCAAGAAATGAGTATAGATAGACACCAGAGAGTAATATATAAAAGGAATTTCTTTGTTTAAGGTAGCAAGATTATTTTTTTATTAGCAGCAGAACCTGTTAACTGAAAGTTTATTTTTTGTAGGTCTGCAACAAGATACCACATCCAATGGAGAGAATGACATAATCTTCAAACACAATATTAGGCTGCAAACATCCAAGTGTAACTGTGAGGAGTCAGAAAGCTTCAAGGAGCTGTTGTACAGAGTCAATGGACTGGAAGAAGAAGTTAACTACCTAAAGACCCAGTGCACTCAGGGATGCTGTGGAAGAGGAGGTGCTCCAGGTAAGCTGTCAAAACCAATGCATTTAAGCACCTGAAATCGACAGTAAGCTATTACACCCAAAGTCAATGGTTACTTGAGTTCAACAGGGAAAAAGATGGAGAATAACCTCTCACTAAAATTTTCAGCCTGGGCAATCTAAATGATGATTCAAAGCTAGTCAGTTTTTCCTCATGTTTTTCTGTTAAGGTGTAGACACAAGCTGCAGTGATCATGGTACCTACCAACACGACACCTGCAGCTGCCTCTGTAACCCAGGATGGGAAGGTCCTGATTGCTCTGTGTCGTCCTGCCCTGACGAGTGCAGCGACAACGGCCGATGTGTAGATGGAAGATGTGTGTGTTATGAAGGCTACACAGGAGAAGACTGCAGCCAGCTGACATGTCCAGGCGACTGTAATGATAAGGGGCAGTGTGTGGATGGAAAATGTGTCTGTTTTCCTCATTTTACGGGTGAGGACTGCAGCATCCCAAAGTGCCCTAATGACTGTGAGGGCAATGGGCAGTGCGTGGATGGCCAGTGTGTCTGTGACGATGGCTTCTATGGAGAGGACTGTTCTACAGGTAAGGCATTTCAAGTCATACAAATAAACATATTCAATTTTAAAAGTTTTAATTATATTTCTATCAACAGTTGGTCTGCTTCCTTTTACTTACCTTTCTTTGCCAATACACCATAAGTTATCAACACTTTGGCCCAGCATTCATCAGACAGCATCAGATTTTAAAAGAATAAGGCCTGATGTACCAACATTGAAGGAATGTTAAAATGTCCATTTGTGTGGTTAATTGCTATTCATTACACAGCAGTTCAAATCATGTAGTTCCTTATAGTAATGGCAAAGGTTTCAGTCTGCACCATCTCCAAACAGAACATATGTATTGTACTACAGTCGACTCTACCTGACCACTTTCTAAAATTCGTTTTAGACATTTTTTTCATTTAGCTCTTACCCTAAGAACACTGTAGACCTTGTAGTATTGTTTTTTCCTATATATGATGTTCCATCAATGTGAATTTTACAGGACAACCTAAAGGTGCAAAATATAGATCTGACCAGATATAGACAGCCATGTCTTGCTCCTGCAACCGAAGTGTTCACTCTATTGTCCCCTTAATAGTGAAACCTTTGGCATGAAAGCATCCGTACCCAACCACTAGGTTGCAATAGAAATCTCTGCAGACACGTGATCCAGATTTTAGTGACAGCTTTGGCTTAACATGTTGACAATATCAAGAATATAGTAGTCCTAGTCAGAAAGTGATGCCGACCAAAACTCAGATAAAAATAGCAAATGGTTTTATCATAAGCAGAAGAAAAACAACAGCAAAGATGGTTTTCAATAAATGCTGTGAGAAAGATGGGCTGTTTTCCCAGAGTGGATAATTTATCTCTGTGACAAGGATACAAAACTACTCTGAATATACAATTAAAAATCACTTTATCCTTTTTTTTACTCCTTTTTTTTATTTTACTTTTTTCCTTCCTCTTTTGAGTAGACTATGAGTAAACCAGCACATCATTGCCCCCTGAGGGGCTATATGAAATCTGTAATTCTCTGTATGGAAAAAGGATGTGCACCTCAGCAATAAATATAATAAATAGGTGCACAGTCTTATCTGTAGGGACCAAGCTGCTCACATACACAGATATGGAGAGGTTTGTTAAGCCTTAGCACTCCCCCCATTGACACTTCCTCCAGTATAAAGCACAGGGTACATGATACAGCAAAAAATACAGTCTCTGTCACTGTAACTGTCATTGTAATGAATGGAAACCCCAAAGATTCTAAGATATCAACCAACATGACACACACACAGTTAGGGATATTTATATATATTTAAATATGTGTGCAAACAAATTGACTTTTAAACAAAAAGTAAAAAGTTTCCTACAGATTCCTTAAATAAAAAAAGACAAGACAAATGCTGTCCAGACTGAAAGAGGATAATTTAAATGCACCAAGAAAAGGGCCTTTTTGGCAGTGATGTCAAATAATGAATAAATGCCAGATGGCTTCGAAAGAGTACTTCCTCAGTCTGACTGGTTTACCATTAACAATGCACCAGACAGCCACTTTTTTTTTCATGATTGCTTTGCACTGGGGACTATTGTGGATTTATTTAATACTATAATCTTTAGCGTTGAAAACAAAACCACTGGTGAAGAATTAGTTGTTTTTAGTCCGCACTAACAAATGATTGTCTCTTTCCTGGCAGAAAATGACATTTATTTTCTATGTGTAAACTGGCATTTCTTATAAAAATGTACACGAGTAGAGTAAAATGTGTCTGTCTGTCTGGGTCTGTCCGTCTCTTACTATCTAGCTTTCAAAAGGTGAATTTTTCCACTTTTTATCATTTTACACAAATTCATTTTTAGAATGGAATTTTACAAACTCAAATTCAATACAAAGATACTTAATATTTCCTAAAGGGAAATTAAATTATACTATAAATATAGATAACTATAATATAGATACATACAAAATACTGAAAGGTGAGGTGTGCAAAAGAATTCAGCCCCCATTTTGTCTAATTGTAATCAATTAACTTCAGAAGTTGCCTAATGATTCCTAATGATTAGAGTCCAGTGCTGGCTGCTGCTCTCTAAAACAGGGGAGGCTCAGAGTTGTTAAATGAAACCCAAACGTCACGTATTGCATTTACAAATGTGGAAACACATAAAACACATTATTCCAACAGGTGAAAATAGCTGTTGTGATGCGCTCTGAAAAGATAAACTCCAGAAACCACAGCAAGAGTTCAGCACAAGAATGATCAATTTTCCCCCTCGGCTCAGGAGGAAAACTTCCTTACTATTTTGCCGCTGTCAGTCAAAAATCCTTAAGCACTCAGAGGAGGGAAAAATCTGAAATGAGACTTCCAAAATGTTTCAAGTTCTTCTATTAGACAACTTTGAGATATGGGTGAATAAGGTTTATTTCTTCTGTTTCTCCATTCTTTCTCTGGACCAAAAAGATGTACTAAAGTTTTCATTTAGTCTTCTTTCAAGTTTCAGAAAAGAGCTCAACAAGCTGAAATGTCTCCTTGTGATCCCAAGCAGAGAAACCAGAGAGCTCACTTAAGTCTGCTCTCATCGCAGATTTAATATCTTTGATAAAAATATTTTTTTTGGAATGCATCAAAAAAAACATTTGTAGAATTGACTCGACATTAAATATCTTTATGAGACTCTGAAACACAAATTGAAGAATGAGATGTTGCTGTAAAACAAATGTCAAGAGGCAAAAAAAACCCTGGTGCAGATGGTTTGACTTCCACTGTACATATGTTTTTTCTGGAAAGACTTAAAATAAATATCATATAAAGTCTTGAATGTATAGAAAAAGATTATTTAATGCCAACCATGAAACACGGATTCATTACATTAGTCACCAAACCAGGAAGCGATAAAAGACATATCAACATTCTGAGGCAAATAACTTTAATGAATGTAAATAACATATTATTCAACCCCTTTTTTTAAAAAATTGATTTAAAAGTGATTTGTGACAGACAGTGTGTGAAACCCGAACAAGGATTTATTAAGGATTAATCCATAGGCAACAATCTTAGGTTGGCTCTTGACCTTATAGACTGCTCCATAGATCTCCTAAGAGGTTTACCCTCACTGGAAGTGACGTATTTTGTTATCCAATCAGGGCTCTACTTTCTCGCTACTTACTTCAATAGACTAAAGCTCAAACCTCAACAGGGATTTCTCCAAGAGACTCACTTGCAGCGGCCTGCTGCTCCACAGCGGAGGGAAGGTTGTGTTCAAAAACAATCTCAATAGCTGATTTTTGTGCGAATTCCTAATGAAATCAGGTGCATTTTAGCCTATATTTGATATAGTTTAATTACTACATTTATAAAGTTTGACAAATTCATATTTTACCAATAATGTAACCAAATTTATAGGAGAGGTTTAGCCTCCCTTGTATTCAGTGGGAAACCACTGCTAGAGTCTACCTGTGTGGAATCAAAAGCATAATTAGTTTTGTAAGCCACTGTATATAAATCTATGTTTGTTTTTCCATTTATTCTAATATAATGGTCCAACTTTTCTAGTACAATATTCCAGAAATAAGATATCGCTTCAATATTGTTTTTAGCACAATTGAACTGCAATATCCTGAAAACAAGTGTATCTAATGCGTGGTGAGTGGGATTCCCACTGCCTGACTTAAACCATTTTGTGATGGATGGGTTAAGAAAACCATTTAGCCCAGAGTTATTGCTCTAGCAAAACTGCCCAGAGGAAATGGGAAATCCTTTCAAAGCAACATCACTCTGAAGCTAAACAGATGGGTTCTTATGCAGTCTAAAAAGGTGAGAGGCAAAAGTATTAAAAAAAGATTTTTATTATATTCCAAGTCTGAATAAGTGTTTCATGTTAAAATATTTTCCTAATTTTTCGTTGAAAGAACTTTATCGTTCTTTCGATCAATATTTAGAAATTTTTGATCATTAGCCACGTAACAACTTTTATGTCAGGTAAACTCACTAATTATTAAAGTTTAGTAGTAGATGTGTTGATGAAAAGCAAAAGTTTTATCTTTTTTTTAACAGTTTTATCTTTTATTTAAAAATTAGTGAAAAAAACAAAAACAAATGGTTCATCATTGTAATGATCTTCTTTAGCAGCGGTCAACCACAGGCTGAAATTAAACATGCAAAATCAACAATTCATCTGTTTATTTTCCCAAAAGTTCTTCCACTTATTTCACAGAAGATAAAAATAAAAGGCTAAAATCCCTGCAGGATAGGACTACCTAATGCCTCAGGCAAGGGCCATGTAAAACACACCAACAAAACTGTACGAGTCCTGAGAAAATATGCTTGAGGTCTTTTGCTTCCTATCCAGAGAAAAAGAAGAAACGTTAACTTGATAGAAAGTAGCTGCTAATAACAAACATGATGCATCATTTCACAAAAAAATTAAACAGATCGCTCTTTGGATTCATCCAGGATGATCTAAGGATAGAATTTCATGGAGTCAATGAATAGAGAAAAGTTTGGCAAAGATCATCTGAAACACTTTCGATAAAGATATTTTGCTTTTCTTCATCAAACACATTCCACAGCCATAGATTAAAAAAGTGACTATTGATATTAGGGAATTAATACGAAGATCAAACTTTGAACCTGTGAAAATGTGTTTTATAAATAACGACATGCAATCATGGTTCAAAGAAGGTATACTCTACACCGAAAAAAAATAATGCAACCGTTTTTGACATTTACTTATAAACTAATATTTAGTTACTTTAACACAATTGTTTCATGTTAGCAGGGTAGGACATAAAACAATTGTGTTAAAGTAACTATATATGATTAAGTAAATGTCAAATGTGGTAGCATTATTCTTTTCAGTGTATCACATACAAACCACTTTAAATTGGATTCAAAACGTTTTTAGTTTAATTGTAGAGGTATACACCTCACATTACCAGGGAACATGATTTGTTAATTTTACAAAGATTAAAATAAATCAAACAACATGTAGAAAAGCTAAGAACATTAGAAAATCTTTTGAATAATCGTATCTTTATTTACTTCTAATCTGGTTTTTGATTAGACTCTGATTAAACACATTTTAAAGTATGCTCACAAAACAAAACAACATATTTACCTCAGGAGCTATTTCTCTACATTTCAATCTTTCTGGGAACCATATTTTCTATAAAATCCTTATTTCATTTTTATATCATTAATGTGCATATTCAGATTACTGTGCAGTACAATTCCTTCTCCTCATCTAAACACATACAACTAACACATTTGTTACCCAAAGGTATTGTGGTATTTTTTTAAAGAACCGCCTTGTCCACTTTAAAAAGAAATGCGTGTGCAAGAGCATGCACAAGCCCATTTCCCCTTATGCACGCCCTGTTTAAAATGTTATGTTCTCATAGCTCATACAAGCTTACTGTGTCCACATACAGCGGGGACTATATAGTGGATCCCCCTGCCTTACTGTGCTTCCCCCCCACCTGCACGGTAAGGCAGGTGGGGGGAAGCACGGGGCCGTAGGTGTCGAGGCTATCCTGACAGGGTCAGGTTCGGTCGCTCCGTCCCCTGCTGGCTCCCTACCCCTGTCCGCCGGGGTTCCCAGACCAGCCCCAGAACTTACGGCTCGGTTCGAGTGCCCAATGTGTTTCGCTAAGGTGCTGCACTGTAGTCGACCAAAATCGCAGACCATTTTGAAATTCCCCCCGGACATTTTCTTTTTAGGTTAGAAAAGTAGGACGTCCATGAGCAAGAGGACGTCATGTCACCCTACCATATCAACAATTTTGATGTTTCAGTGAGTGAGTGCTGGTTGCTATGATGCATCTTTGCTCAGCAGCTTCGCTCGTTGGAAACCAACCAATCAGCGCACAGCTCATCTAAATATTCATGAGAATACCACAAAGGAGGAAACCTGTCGTTTCATTTGAGGGCTCTTACCCAGGCTTGCATTAGGGCGCATTGAACAGCAAATATGACATTTTCAGTCCAACCAATGTTGCACACCCTATTCAGAGACCTTAAGGGCCAGCACCAAATAACCTATATAATAATTGTATAACCCCTTTAATTTAAGATATATTAATGGATTTTTCAGGTTGATATGCAGCACTTGGTATATTAATGCTCCTTGTGGCCTTCTGTTCAAAAACGTAACTATCTTGAGAGGGGTGGATGAACATTGTAGTTATAAGATAAAAGTTGTTAGTAAAAAAACAGATATGACCCTTACCAGACAATGAACGTTTTGGTTCTCTGGTTTAGGATTTAGCCTAGGGGAGTGCATTTAGCCTAAACTTGAAGTAACTCTTTAACATCTCAATCGGTTGGGCCAAATTGGTCTGCAATCACATTCCAGTTAATAAAGGGAGGGAGATATGGGTTGGTTTATTGTAAGATAACAGTCTAGTTACACAGTGTTGGTTTAAAGAATGTGACATTGAGACAAAGACAATGTAGTGAAGACAACTTGATGAGCATCAGAATGGGGACGAAAATAGATTTTGGGAGCTTTGAATGTGAATGTGAATGTGAATACAGAGCATAGCAAATTCAAGTAAACATTGTCAGTGTAAGGTGCTATGTAAAGCAAAACTGGGCAGGCACCGAATTTCTAGAACTCAGGAAAGAAGTGAAACGTTAAGGAAGCCACTTCCTTCCATATAAACTGACGTGCAAGTTGAAAAATCAGTACAGTGTTTGTTAGTGACAAATATGCAACAATTCTAGGAAAGAAAACACATTAAATAATAAAAAGGACAAAAATGAATGTGAAGGAATTGATACAAAACAATAAAAAGATAAGATATCTAAATTATTAATTAAATAATATATATATTTATATTTTTTTGTTAAACTATACATTGGATGAATTATTCATTTGTAAAGATATTTTCTATATATTTTTCTTAATTAGAGAAGAATTTCTCCTCTAACGCTTCATCATCCATGTTACTTCTTAATCTATCAACCAATAATTGATTAATGACAACAATGGCTTTAGTGATCAAATTGAAAGTGAGGGTGATGATAATAGACTATAAGAACAATGGGAAGTTATTTTAATTAGCTGTCACTTCACTGCTTAGTTAATAAAAAAAGAAGTAGGCCATGATTATGATTATGTAATTACATCCATTTAATTATTCCATTAACCTGGCTCATGTATAAAGTGATATGACCTCTCAACAATTATTATATCATACTAATATGTGAGCATTTGTTGGCTTTGCTACAAGAACCCAGTTCTGCGCTTGTATGAATAGATGCCTCACTTTATCTGTTAGACTGTATGCCAAAATGCAATCTTTCTGCAATAAGAATTTTTTATCTCAAATACTTAATCATAATTCATCATTTTCTCTTAGCACAAAAATTGTTGATCTAATGTTTGTGCATTTGGTAAATGGTACTTTGAACTTCTTGATGCTGCTTTGTGGTTTAAATGAGTTAAACCACAAGAGGCTTAACAACAGCCATTCATTTTTTTAATGTTCTTTTTTTGCTTTATTTTTTGGTCATGTATTTGCGAGTCAATTTTAGATGATGGGATTTATTTTGAAAGCAACTGTTGCTGCACATCTGTGGAATTCAAAGCTCCCTCCCAGCAGTTATTTCAGATAAAGCCGCCAAGGGGCTTTTTCAGTGGGGCTGACCCGTGACCACGGCATCTTTAACATCCAGACAGCTTATGACAACAGGTCACATAATACCACAGGAATACCACAACAGCCATCAGTCTTTTAGGGGCCTCACTCCTGCTTTTGTCCTGCAGGAAAAATCATCACCTGTCTAATAATACCACATAATCACCACTCAGAGCACCGTGCCTAAGGAGCAGATTACCAAATTGCATTTTGGAGGAATCTAAGGAAAGCAACACTCAAACCATGAACAGTGGCAGCATAGACATGGAGGGCATGTCTTACACTACAGCAAAAACTCTGTGACATAAAACAGAAGTAACAAATTATAGTTTTTCTCCTGCACTACAACAAACTATTCATTTTTTGAAAACATTCTATAATAACCAAACAAAAGTTTGTTTAAAATCGTACTTTTGCATTATTCTGTAGTTTCCTTAAAAAGCACTCATAGGACTCAATGTTTTTTCTCAGATTTTGCCATGCAATACCCACCACTTTTGATGTATTTTTTATATTTTATCCAATAGACAAACACAAAAAACACATAATGATTAAATGTTAGAAAATAATTCTTACTTTTTTTTTATTTTGCAAAAATTCTGAAAAGTGTTGCATTTATTTTATTTATTCAGATACCTTTATTCTGATTACTTTCAATACATCCAAAACAACTATGTAGCTGCAGAAGTAACCTAATCAGTACAGAAAATTTACTAAATAGCAATTGAATCTTTTTATGTGATGGTTTTTGATGTTTTTTAGAGAAGCTTAGAGAACAGCAAACACCAAACCAGGCATGCCGAAGATAAAGTTTTTAGTATGTTTGAAGCAGGGTAGGGTTATCAAACAAAACCCAAGATTCAGTTCAAATAAGTGGTTCAAGTTTTAATGTGATATATGATAATTAAGCTGAGTAACACACCTACCAACGTAAGTTAGCCCCCTAAACTGTGAGACGTCAAGTTCCTCAAGTTCCCATGATAAGTCTAAAGCTGGATCTAATAGCGGCAGCTCAGGGAAAATCATGAGAAACAGCAGAAAAATCACAAGTAAATGGTAAAACAAGTAAAATTACTGCATACTGTATAAGCATTAAACATACAGACTTTATATATATAAGAATTAGTTTACTTAAATTCAAATAATTATTTACCTGTGTAGGGTAAGTAAATTGTGCATATTTATGTATTAAAACAGATTCTTTACAAGAAGTGAAAATAACTTTTCTTATGAAGCAGGAATCTGAACACTTGTTCACCTTTAGTATATTGAGAAAATGAATGAGTAAGAGGAAGGACCTGCAACAATGCTCCTTTGTGCACCTACGATGCAGCAGTGTTTCATTGAAGTTTTTTACTCTAAAACATTGTCATGCATTTTTGCAAGACCATCTATATAGGAAAGTTGAAAAATTAGATTCATTGAAATGTGGTTCACCATGTCTGGTACTGATTAACACATTTTCAAACTGGAATAAGCGACTCAGACTTTCACAGTAGTAGGTCAGCCATGTCAAACCTCGAGCTACCTCATGGCATTTAGTTCTTCAACTCTGCAACTTTTTGTGTAGGGGAATATCAAACCTAAGCCAACATCAACAGTGGTGCTGGTCAGAGGGAATGTCAGGGTGCAAAATAAAAAGTGGGAGGTAGGCAAAAAAAACAAAGTGTGTTGTTATAGACTGTTAGCACTAATATTGGTAATAGTTATGTAGAAAAAAAGGATCACAGTGGAAAGAGTTGTTGTTTTATCTGGCAATGTTTAATTTTAACACATGTATGATGGATGCCAATCTCAACTTATTGAAGGACAGTGGGATTGCATTTAAAACTGAGTGCCCATTCACCAGAGGAAAAAGCCATTTGAACTTTTTAGAAATTTTTCAGTAAATGCTTTATAACCTAGTTTACTTTATGTACCGTTTGTTAGCTTAAATTTTGGTCCAAATATGGTTTTCAGTCTTAGCATGTTTTATCTTTTCCATCTGGTCTGACATAATATTTAAGGGTAAAGATTGTTGACCTTCTTGCCTTGAGTTGCATCAGGGGGATTAACTTACAGTTCCTGCATGGAAAAGTCCATGTTAAAGGAAAAACACCAAGCTTCCTGATTTTGCCTTGTGGAATACCACCTGAACCTGATGTAAATTCCTTCCCTGCCAACAACTCCTTCATGTAGATTTACACAAATTTTGTCCAAAATATACGCCTTATTTTTTATGCTCTTAAAACCATTTATGTCCCAACATTTCACTCAACTTGTTTGTATAAGCCCTTTCCCATACACTAATCACATATTTCTTTCTGGCTACTGATCTGTTATTGCTCTCCCCTCTAGTTATATATTTCTTTTTTATATCTACTGTCCGTCCTTTAGTATCCTTTTTTACCACCATTTCCACTGAGACACATTGGCCTTCTGCAGTGAAGCCACCAAAGAGCAGAGTTTTTTACCTGCTGTGAGGGGATTTCTTCCTTAGCCTTTGAACAATAATTGACTGCTGTTACCTTGGTTATCTCTGGGTCACTTTAATTGCTGTTGCAAAGTAACAGGAATGGATCATTTTCAGGATCTTTTCATTAATCAAATAACTTTGTTTCAGAAAATCCACTAAAATTAAATTAAACACATAAATATAACATAAATATAACACTTATATTTAATTACATATATGCATTATTATGTTATATGTATGATTTAGAGCTTATGTCTGTAAAGGGTTATAAGGAGGTGGAAGTTATTGAATCATAACCCTTCATTTACTGTCCTATTAACACAAACAATCTTCTTGATTGCTACTTTACTTGTGAGGTCATACAATTCCAAAGTCCAATAAATGAGCAAATTAATTAATTAATGTACATATAAACACACATACAAACACTCACATGTGAACTCAGACATCTTCATTCACACAGTAATTAGACATAGCCCAAATGTCCACAACCATCAACAAAATATGTAGTATACTATGCATAGAGGGAATAAGCATACCCAGTGATGTTAATCACCCTTCTTCCATCGTATATCATTTTAAGGGAACCTGTTTGACCATATATAGTCTTATTTTTGGACATTGCTTTAATTCATTCCATACTTTTACACTGTTTATTGAAATGCAAATTATTTTCAATTTAAGAATTTGATATTAAGTTTATCCCTGTAACTATACCCTTCCTTCATCTCCACAGATATTTTTGTGTTCTGTCTGGTATGTGTTCATTTATTGCGCTGAACATTGTACTAGATCAGAGAAGTAACAATACTGGTACCAATACTGACCCCTGGTGGACACCAGCTACTCCCGCAGCTGCGTGTCGCAGTGATAGCCTGATAAACCAGACTAAATGTGTCGCAGGCAAAGATTATTTTGGCTGCTGGCGGGTGGGGTAGTTTACTATCGCAGTGAGCTTGTTGCAGTTATTTTTGATTTATGCCCAATATTGAAGCGTGGTCTGCGTTATGTTATTCCACGCCACAACGCAAAAGGGACAACCACGAACTAGCTGTGGGTGTAGATATGGCCGAGGCAATGAGGAAGTGGGGGCAGGTTTGTGCGACAACAGAGGGACATGAAGGCACCTTGCTCTGCTAGCTGATCAAACTTCACGAGTCGTTTTCAGCAATGGTGGTCATACCAACAAAAAAAGCTGCTAAGGTACCAAACAGCAAATACGGATAGTGTAGAGTGGATGTAGATTTAACCAGAGGCCTCCTGTAGCACTGTCTGTGGTCACCTACAATTTTAGAGAGGTGCTTGTCACTACCCAATCCGTCCTGGAAGCACGATCCGTCCTGCACATGCGTGAACAGATACATCCAGGTGTCCATAAATACTGTAATTTCTATCCTTAACCCACTAAAGAATGCTAATACACATATACAATTTTGTGAGACATATTTTATGCTTTTTATATTTTCTTCGTTAAACTGCTTCTCTGACATCATCATCAGACTCGCTCAAAGAATGATTGAAATATGATCAAACCATGTTTATCTACATTTAAGTTGTTTCTTTCTTTAGATTACACACTATATAGCATCAATTTTAAATGAAACGAAAACATAAACCTCAAAAAGACCAGATTTATGTTTAAATCCAAAGCCGAAAAAGTTAGCCACCGGAAGTAACGTAGGATTCCATTTCCGGTGTAGATCTGGCAGAGATGACTGATAAAACAGAAAGGATTTTAAGGCATTTATTTTCTCATGAAATACATTATTAATCTTTAACACATTATATTTTAGTACATTTACTATTTTTGGGGAGGGAAAACATCATTTAGGGCTTTTTGACTAAATAAAATTGAGGACGACCTGGATGTATAACTGGATTCGCAAGCGCAAATTAACTGATGGTGCATGCGCAGAACGGATCATGCTTCTGGGACGGATCGGGTAGTGACAGTGCTCCAGAATGTCTGCGACAGGGGTGGGAGCACATTTGCATTTACTGCGACACATACACAGACGACCTGGTTTCTGAGTATAAATCAGCCTTTAAGTATACATTGTACTGATAATCACCCATTATACTGATAATCACCATTTGCAAAAATTGTGGCCAACTCCTGAAAAAGCTCTTTATCCACCGCAGACCCACCCCTATGTATGGCATAATGCTTTTCCTGATTAAAATATTGTGATTGATTGTTTTGAAGGGTTTTTCCAGATTGACAAATGGACCAATTACAAACTTATGTTCATCAATGGAGCTCGTTATTTCCTCTAATAATTTCCAAGACTGCCAAAAATGTGGAATTCTATAATCTATATACAGACTGATTTTTAGAAAGTCATTTTTTGTTTACCAATGAAATTTTCTGGACTGCCAAAAATAGTTTTTCTAAAATCTTGGAAAACTGTGGAAGTAGAGAAACAGGCCTATAGTTTGTAAATTTCTCTCTATCTCCAGTTTTGATATGGAGATCATGATAAGATTTTGGTCCAATTTTCCAAACTTATTTTTTTTTTATTGTATATGCTTGAAAATAGAGATTACAGATATGTGTCAGTGTTTTAACAATTCCATCATAAACTTTTTTAATTGTTGCTACATCAATGTCATTTGACCTTTTATTCTTACATTTGTTTACAACAACCATGATCTCCCTATTTTCCACCGCTGTGAGACACTGAGTTAGGATTGTTTTAATCTCAGAGTTTACTATGATATTTCTTTTTAGGCCCATAAAATTAAGTTTATTTATTGTTATAACCTTAATATATTTTTTCTTTCTCCGTCATCCAATAGTGTTAGGAAGTTTCTATTCCACATATTCTTTTTTTTACAGGCATTCTGCATGCAATCCTGTTGTGATCCATAGTGTATCCGAATATTTACCGTTTGGTTTATTATTTTATAGGACAGTATTTATCGCATGTATCTTTCAAAATATTTCGGAACATTTCATAAGCTTTATGTTTTGTCTTTTCCTTGGATATTGAGTACTACTTTGACTAAGCAGGTATTCTCTAAATTTAATTATTGACTCCTCCGACTTCATTTGTTTTTAGTTTTGAGTGTAGTTCTTTGCAGCTTTCCTGCAACAAATGTCCTATTCTACACACACTTGTAGACAGTCACTGATATTCGAAATAAATATTCCACTTGTGGGGCCTCATGGAAGAACATTTATGAATTGGTTCTTAAATTATTTGCACGTGTCATTTACAAGAAAACGACGCATTCAACATTTTTGCTCCTATTGCTAGTCTCCTCTCAGGTACGAACACATTTTATGAGTGCTCCAGTCTAGAGGAGTCTTGCGTAATCAGTCAGCTGTTATCCACATCTAGCTTTTTACGAAATGACTACATTTGTTTTTCTTAGAAGCAATTGTTCATTTTATTAGGCCGACTCAATACATATTATGCAGCTCTGAGATTATAAATTAAAATTGTATTCTATGAGTCATTACTTGCAGTTGGGATGTCGGTATCAAGGGGACTCTGGTTTACTTTTTTGTAAAATCATCAAAAGAAAGCACAGTCCGAGATCAGGCTACAATTGAAATAACATCTGGAACTGAAAATGGATAGAAAGTTCAGCAACACTCCTCTAACAGAGAGACTTGCATTCATTTCATCCATGGCAGTTCCTTGGCTTTCTTACAGTACACTAAATGCGCAATATATAAATATTTTATACATGTTTATAGGTTGTGAGAGAGATAGAGAGTAAGATGAAGGGATGGCAGATGTGGTCTAAAGATATGCATTATACGTGTGTATTAAAAGGAGATTTAGCAGAATGTTGTCATGTTGGTGGATGTTGAACTCGTGTTAAATATTTACAGCATATGTTGCACCTCTTACCTCCAGTAGTAGTTTTTATTGACTGTTTTCGGATCAATTGATTTTTCCTTTATATTATTTTCATTATTTTATTTTTACTTCGGTAACAGTGCAACCGTGGCATTTACAGCTCTTGCAAGTTATTTCTCACTGCTTGGCTTTTTACTGGTCCTTTAATTATCTCTCAAGCAGACCTTGATCTGCAAAACCGTTAAGTTTTTCTACTTCATGTTTAATGCAATTTCTATGATTGGAAAACTGCGTGTTCATTCACAGAGGGGTGAAAATTTGCCGCCTTTTAAGGAATTATTGGGATGGTAATTATGCAGATTTACATTTCACACAAACACTTACTCACTCATGCACAAGTGGAGCACATCACCTTTAGGAGAATCATTTAAGATAATTTACTGAAGTTAACCCTTTATAGGGCGCTCAGTGAAATACTTTGAAAATCCAAGTTTCAAGCCAATAGTGTTATTGGAATCCAGAGCAAGACCTTATTACCTTTGTAACATTCATAAAATATGGATATTTTGATGGCAGAAATTAATGTCAATGTAATAACTAGTTACGCCAACTTTCCTGAATATATTAAGAAAAAAAACAAAAGTGTTTCTATAAAAAATTCATGAAAAACACTCTGAGAGTGAAAGAAACACATTTCTTTTGGTACAACATAACCTTAGAGGCAATAATGCTGATACTGTCACTTACATTTTTTTAGTTTTTAAACCTAAATATAATTGTTAACTAGGTTTATTAACTTTTTAACTCTTCTTTTTAACTTTTCAATCAGCTTTTTACCTTTTTTAAACTTAATTTATAGTAGGGAATATATCATTAAAGGGTTCATCTAATTGGTCAAATGACAAAATAAGATGTACAGCCATGTAGCAGTATCTTTGCTGAATGGCTGGATATAGATATTGTGCTTCTAAACCTCACTGAGGGACGGGGGGGGGACTCCATTTTTAAGGAGTATGCAACTGATCAAAAACGCTAACTTGCCCTATAAAGGGTTAAGAATGTTTGTTTAATCTGATTTGGCGCCTTTGTAAAAGTCCACAGTAGGAGAAAAAGTAAGAGAAATTTATGAGAAATTTCTAAAATGTTCATGACGCCCATAATGTTGTTATCTCTCAGGTTTTAACTATATTATCTGTAATGCGGCACTGTGAGCTGTGATGATTCTGGGTCAGGTGATTTTGGGTAATCGGTGTGGTAATGCACTTAACACAAACACAAATGATGGAGAAAGAAAGACAAGAGAACTATTAGCTCCTCAATGGAAAATAATTTATAGACTCCATGCTGACCCCTAATTCTCATTTCTATTTCAGTCTTGGCACCTAAGGGTCTGCAGTTGATCCAGAAGACAGATGTCTCTCTTCTGGTGGAGTGGGAGACTGTCCAAGGAGCTGAGTATTACATGTTGACTTATCATCCCAAATTTGATGAGGGTGCAGTGGAGGAGGTATGTTTTTTTTATATATTTTTTTCTTTTCATCAAAATAAGCTGTTGTTTGCAAAAAGTTTAAATCATTCCTTTCATTAATTGTTTAATAGGTTCAGATTCCTAACTCTGAAAATTCCTACCTTATAACGGATCTCACTCCAGGGGTTACCTACATTGTCAAGGTCTATGCAGTCATCAAAAAGATCCAAAGTGAAGCAGATATGATTAAAGCCACCACAGGTGAGACCAGGAGGCACAAAAGCATATATTTGTTTGCGTGGTTTTCATATTTGACCACTATAGAAATGTATAGGACCATTTTTATTCCTGATAAGTCATGTTAACACATTGTAAAGTATTCTTAACTTCTTGAGAACATATTTAAAATTCGAGCTTGATAGATGTTTACAAGTTTAAATTTCAACCAGTCCATTTTCAGTTACATGCTTTATGGCCAATGTTTTACTGTATGAAGGGGAGACCTACTCAACATTCAATGATACCAACTCACTAGAGAATGAGCATACACTGACATAAAGAGCAGATAGGTTATGTTTTTTAAGCCTAGTGGTAATGTGTCCCCTCTCTCTAGTTCCACCCTGGGCAGTTTCCCATATGGCCTAAATCAAAAAGTGCCACTGCTTCTGAATATCATACATTTTCAACCTTTTATTAATTGAGTTTCAAAAACCAGAAGTATATGCAAAGGAATTTTAGTATGCTTTCTCTAAACCATACAATGTGAAAATTATAAACACATACTAAATACATTTTCGCCAACAAGATACACTTTTTTTCATTAACAGGCTTGTGGATTCTTTTTGGATTAATATTTGAACCCTGTTATGCAGAGTTCTTAAGTTTCAAACTACATTAGCTGGTTTCCTGGCAGGAAACAACTAATCTAATCAAATCTAGTCAAATTTCACAATTTCAACAGGGCTGATGTGGAGGCTTTAAGAAGGCCAGTCTTTTATGTTCGTGTTAACTGGATGTCTCTTTTGCAAAACTCATTTTCATTGCATTTTGGATTATTTTTCTGTTGGATCACCCAGTTGAGGCAAGAGGAATATAATCTTACTTAAAACGGATTAGATACAATGTCCTAGAAAAGTCCGGAAACCATGAAGGCTTGAGCATTTAGATCCTAAAACATGTGACTGTGCAGTGCAGTGCAATAATCATAATACAGCCTGAGAGGTTACAGAATAAGAGAAAAATCACCTGCTTTAAAATGTTCAGGCCGTACTACAATTTTCAATAACTCGTGTTGACAAGACAAAATGCTCCCTGGAATAAGAATATATTAATATATGTAGCTTTTAAGTATTGTTGTACAACCCTTCAACATAAAATAAATAAATGCTGAGTTGATTAGTTTTTTACCGTGTAATCTTTTACTTATCAAGCTCAATATACCGTGTTTGACTGTTTCATTAGGCACTGGCTTGTTAGGCATTACATTATGGTAATTACAAGGAAACTGCTGCATGGATGTGTTTACCATAAACTGCAACTCACAGATGTGGTAGGAGACAGAGTGGTAGGGGAAGGGATTTCTTGTCTGGATTTATGGTAGTTAATGAGAAGGAAGGAGATGAGTTGGATTGTGAAATGTGGTTTGACTGGTTTTCATGGAAAAAAAAGTCATACTTCATGGCTGTTCCCACAAGAAAACACAACATCATCTGGCCTGGTGCTGTGTGAGGAGAGAGCAAAATGAGGCAGACCTTTCACGGGTTGCATACTTTTCATTTTAACTTCAAACGATGGTCTACTTCAAAGGGGGCTTTAAGTGAGTACTTTCTAATTCCCCTTTGAAAACAAACAAAAGGAAGAAAAAAAACAGACATAAAATATGCTAACTGGTTTCATTTGTTTTGTGTAATGGTTTTTTTGTATCTTTTCTCACCATATGTTGTAGATCCAGAGGTAAGTCTTCGCATGGGAAAAAATTAAAAAAAATTACCATTTGGCTTGCATTTGTAAATAAAATCACTTATTTTTTCTTGTTATGAAAAGGTGTGCCAAATGTGTTTTCTAATATTTATGTCCATGTAGTTTACAAAACTCAAGATGGGGTTAGTAACAGTCATGAAATTATTCTAATGATATGGTTGTCTACTGATGTAAATGAACTATGGGAAAGTTAACTAAAATAAAAGTAGGGTTTTCTTTTTTTTTTTTTTTTTTAATAACATCAAGGTATTGAATTAAAAGAAAATGTCCTAAAGAAAGTTGCTAAAATAAGAATTTTTGTGGCTAATTTCTGATCTCTAAAAAACGAATAGAGATTTTTTTCTACATAATTGCGTGAATTTTTTTCATACTGTCTGATAACATTGAAATCGTAGTACTGTTGTAAAAATGTCAGACCAATTAGTAAAAAAAACTAATTGTGAACAGTTACAGCATTCCTTTTGATTTTCACACAATGAATTTTGTTTAATTTAATATATTACAATATTTTTTTTTATCTATTATAGATTTTTTTTTTATTGCTCAGATTTGTGGTGTAACTACAGCATAGACAGGCCGTAAGCAGCTTTTTTTTTTTACATAAATGACCATCAATTATTTATATTGGGGTAAAGGCGAGATTACACAGTGTGTAAAGAAGAGCCATGCACTGCTCTGCACTTAAACATTTTGAAAAAGGTCAGGAAAAAGCAAAATTACACTTTTTCTTTTTTTAATAACCCTATCAACCCGGAAACTGACATCTCCCTCTCTCAGGTTTCTTCTGGTTACACAGAAAGTCATGCTGAATTTAGGCAGATATGCTGAAGCTTAATGAAGGAAATGACTGTGGAAATAATGGTTTTAAAAACATTTACCTTCTTATTTTCACAAATACATTAGAAACATGTCTGTTAGAGCACCTTGAGTCATTACTAGCCGCCCCTCGCCTTTCAGACCGTGTCATTAACTCAGCTCATCTCTGTGTCTCATTCTTGCTCTTTTAGAACCAGAAACTATGATAGAGTTTTAAAACATCCTCTAAAGGGACATCTCTAAAATGGAACTTGACTTTAACACTTTCGACAAATGGTGACAGATCTCAGTGTAGAGAGTCTAGCCAGATAACAATGTTGTCGCAGAATGAAGAGAGAGCACAAAGTATTGGATTACAGAAGTTTTCATTAAACACTAGGCACATCCCTGCAGGGTACGGTGCACTTCCTCACGTGTCATCAGTGATAAAAACGTCACCACTTGGATGATGAATCAGAATCAGAAATACTTTAATAATCCCAGAGGGAAATTACTTTTGTTATGACTTATAGATTGTGTGATAGCAGTTTCTAAGACTATCTAAGTGAGCCTGTGTTTTATTTCCTGGTTTGTCTGTATGATTTTCTTTAGTAAGTTATTGTTTTGAGTCTTCCATCTCTCAGCACAGTATGGAATGAGCTCCATGTGCTCCACCTGTGACATGCCAATCAGCTCCTCTGCTTTCACCTGTGTGTTGCTATGTTTGTACTCTTAAGTTCTCTTTGTGCCCCACTGGGTTATCTGTTTTAGTCATGTTCCGTGCTCAAGGCCGCGCCTGTTTTTTTACTCAAAGTCCATTCTTTGTCTATCTCAAGCGTGCTTGTATGCTATTGATTTGTGCTCCTGTATGCCTCCAGGTCCCCCCTAAGAGCCAACCTGACATTTGAACGATTAATACAATTGGATTTATAATCTCTGAACATCGGTTTCTGTGTATTACTTATGCTTTTCCTCTTAGGAGAAAATCGTCTTTATCTTTTTGTTTCCGCCTACTTTATTTTTTAACACCCCTAATTGTTATTTTATTCTAAACAAGAATGTCTGCAGTGAAGTGTGTTTTCGCTAGGACTTTTTTATTGCTCTGGTATAGTGTGTTCAGGGAAAGTGATCTGATTTAGACAATCACTGATCAAGAACAAAACCCTCCAAACATGATCTCCCATCCCTCAGTGAATATCAAGTTTTGCCGAAAAATCTTTTTCGTTTCGAAGGATGATCAGATTTAAAAAAAACAAACAAAAAAAATGTTTTACAAATATATTTTTATAGCTATTCTACATTCACCAAAAGGTTTCAGTAGGATTTAAATGCCCCATTCTCATTCTCATATTTGTGAATATTTATAATATTTGTGGAAAAAATGATAGTGCTTTTGTGCTAAGCTGTGTGAACATTCTTTGTAACTCATTGGCAATGACCCGATATGATCAGTCAGCTCATGTTGACCTTTACCTTAAGCCTTTAAACAAACCCAGAACACTCTGTGGCCATAAAACAGTTATCTTTAAAGTTTAATTGGCATTACTTAATGTAATTGCTGTGGTTCTTTAAAGAAGTATTAAATAAGTAAAAACATCCTGTTATCTACTAGCCTGATAAACCAGACTAAATGTGAGATTAAATGTGTAATTTAGTCTGGCCCCGATGAATGAGACATTGGAAGATTGTTGATGAGAACAACCCCATTGTTTTTCAAACCATGTCTGTGCCTATTGGCCAACGCTTTGACCAATGAGCGCAACTGACTGTGACGTAGGAATCGTGAGAGAAAGCTGGTGGGGGAGTGTAAACAAACAGCCTGTCTGTAAAACGACAAATACGTCCTTCTTAAAAATGAATGAGCGTAGAGCCTCTTCCTGTTCACGTTTCAACGAAAACCCCAAGTCTAATCCTTCCAAAACTGATTCCAAAGCTGAGTCAAATGAGAACTGTTCAATGGTTCTTGCCATTTTCCTTGTGCTTTCTCGAGCGTCGCGCAGCATTGTCGTCAAGCCCTCAAGATCCTGCCCGCTTTGCATCCAGAAATTCAAAACACATCTCTGCGTTGTGATTGGCCCATCATTTCTAGTACCTGGGAGTCTGGGACATTGATCAGGGCTAAACCACTCGCAGGCAAAATTGATTTTGGCCGCTGGCGGGTGGGGCTTGTTCACTAGGCTAGTTATCTACCATAACCTTAAATCTGTTCCTTAGGCCACATTATTGTGCTATTCATATTTGTGGTGAAATATTGTACATTTTAAAAATAATTACAAAACTGTCAGAGCAATTATGGTGAGAACCACCAAATAAACAACATAATTTAAATACAAAAAAATGTTGACTGCTTGTCTCCTTTTTACTCTAACAAGACCAAATTTTGAAATATATTCTTTTAGAACAATAACTATTGTCTTCATGGCTGAAAGGTAAATTTTGGCTTCCCCCTCAGAAATCTCACATGCCAACGCATCGGCACTTAGTTTTGCGGGAATTGGAGGCAGACCAGATCACATGAACTTGTTTTCTCTAGCTTTAGTGGAGACCTTTCCTGTCTGTACACCCACTTCTATGAAATGTATTCTTTTCAGATGTCTCAACCATAGATGATATGCGAGTCACTGGCCAGACAGAGGTTTCAATCCAAGTGGACTGGAAGAACCCACAGGCAGAAGTGGATTATTTCAGACTGACACACACCGACCCGTCAGGACAGGAGGAGGAGCTGAATGTTCAGAGGAGTCAAGAGGCACGCACCAAACACACTATTGTAGGTAAGTCATCCAAGAGAAGGGATGCAAGACTGATATGAGAATATAACTTGCTAAATGCTTTCAAAGAAAAAGATCAAACTATGCAAAAATATTAGATTGTTTAGATTGAATAATTTTATTTTGTGTTTTTAGTATTATTATCCCCTCTGCCTAAAAAAATACTAGAAAGATCTTTACAGGGGTTACACTAAGCAAAACTTATTATTGCTTTCTAGCTTTTCTGTCTCCAGTGGTATTTTTAGGAATGGAAATTATAAAAATAACATTAGTATCCCAATAGATCCCGGATTAATAATAAAAGAAAATGGTTTTTAATCTGTAATTTTCTGAACTCCGATCAGATTGGGGAATGTAAGCAGAGGGAATTATTTAGCCTCTCAACCTAATGCAACTCGTTATTAAAGGTTGTTAGTCAGGGTTAAATGTCACACTTTGATAAAGTAGGGTAAAATGTTATATTTATATGTACTGTACATTTTCAATCCATATCTAAATCTATGTCTTATATTTATACCCTTAATCCAAATTAAAATGTTTATTTGAAGTTTAGTAAATATGTTAAAAATGAAATATACAGTATATATATGTTTTTTACATATTTTAAAACATTTGGATTTAAGATATTAAGCTTTAAAAATAAATTACAGACATATATTTAGATTGAAGTTAAAATTTGTATTTAAGATTTATATATCTATGTTTAGATTTAAGACTTAGAGGATTTAGGACTCAGATATGAGATTTATATGATGATATTGCTTACTGGAGCGATTAAACATGAACATTTCAGGTTAGCCACTAAATAAAAAAAAACAATAAAAAAGCATTCAATGCAAAAAAGTAACAGACGTGATGATGAAAATCATCAAAGTGGGGCTCAAAAGATAAAAATGATTTAACACTGAGACAAGTTGATAGAAGATTAAAGTGAAAAAGTTAAGTTATTGTAGCTTTTAAATTCATTATCCTCTTAATTCCAAAAATCTTTATTTCAGTTGTTTCTGTGTGATTTAGACACGTGGATTAATAAAAGAAATGAAAGCTTTTCCTTTCAATTTGGACATAAAAAAATCTGTCTTCCTGCAGGTCTGTATCCAGGAACAGAGTACCAAATATCTGTGCAGTCCATCAAAGGAAACGCCGAAGGGAAGGCCTCTTTTACTACTGGTGTCACAGGTCAGTGACCTCTTAAAGGACCTTTACTCATTATGACCCTTTGTTATTATCAGTGAGCAGTTGTCCTGGAACTGACTTCTATTTGGCAGCATTAGCATGGAGAATGTATTTGTGAAAGATAGGAGACAGAGTAGATGGCTGAATCAAATGATAAATGATTTGTTATGCACATGTGGAAACTAAACGCATTGGAGAATATTAAAAGATTTTAGTTTTCAGTAGAGTCAGAGACAAAACGTCATTCTTCTCAGAACATCAGTAATTCACCAGAGGTCAGAGCCTAAGAGGTGCAACACTTAATCAATCATTCATCTAACTGATGAACCAGATGGTACAACCTGCTATTATCCCCACTCAGCCAATAATAACAATATAATGAATTTGGCCATCAAGAGGCACAATTATGGGTTATTGACAGAGACCACGAATTTACTACCTAATCATATGGACAAGCTTTAATGGTTGTGGTGAGGTCATCAAGGGGAAACATGATATGAATGTAGAGACCATCGGATGCTCCCTGATGGTTGAGGTGAGAGAGTCTGTGATTTACAGATACCATCTGGTATTCTTGTATATCAGCATGTCGTTCTGTTTGTGTTGAGTGGCTTTAGTACGTGAGGAGGAATTTATTTTTTATCTTCCCTTTTAACAGCTGTTCTTGACATTCTGCATGGTCTATACACAGCATGACAGGTCTCCAGGTATTCTCATTATTCTCTTTTTCTGTCTCGCACTCTTCCTACAGCTTCTCTATCAGCCACCTTCTGAGCTTACCTGGTTGAAAAAAAGAGAAAAGTAGTCTCCACATCCATGTCTCTCCGTAATTCAGACTCTGCAGTAGCCAATTTAATGATTTTAAGTCATCTGGCTTAGCGGCGTGTTTTCAAGACTTACCTCTCATCTTATGAGGCCAGACAGGTACTCATGGATTTCTGTCTTTGCTGATGTTTTTTTTTCTCTCTGCGTAAATGTGCCACCTACATGTGCTGAAATTGAGAGTGCATGTGAGTGCGAACACTCTAATCTACAACAGACAGGCAGTAGCTTGTCTTCACTCCAGTAGCTACATCCTTCATTTTAGGTTTAACACGAACAGGCTTAGAGGTGATTGAAGAGGATAGTCTTTGGCTGTGTTTGCAAGGGCTGTCTCAATCATTTCATGATGACTGGCATGGCGCAAAAGGAGACCTAACCTTTTATCTCAGTAAGCATACTGTCTATTCCCACACAGCAGTTATTCAATTGAGAGAGATAAAAGAAGCAAAAAAGAGGAATTGTTATTCAAGCAAGCACAAATATTGAAATAAATGAGGCAGAAAGTGCTATGAAGAAAAAAAATTCTTTAGAAATTTGCAAAATATTTGGACAGTGATTGGAAAAAAAGTACATCCTGATAAGTCAAAATATTTTGGCTTATCAGCTCCTAAAGAAGGAATCTAAGGAGACACATTAGGATAATGGGTCCCCAAGAAAGAATTCTCTGTGTCTGTTATATTAGATAATGATTTACTGTGCAGAAGTCTCTGTGAGGAAATGTTGATGTTTCCCATAACCAAAGCCTCTCAGAGGAAATATTTTCACATATTTCATTTTCCCCTTCAACATCTGCCTTGTGTTTCCCCCATTTTCATCTCTTGATCCCTTCCAGACTCTTTCATAGAGAAGCTGGAAATTATCCAAGAAAGGATCTGAAAACATACTTGAGATTTTGTTAAAACATTCAAGAAAAAAGTAAATGTGAAATTTTTACAAATGTTAAAGAGAGATCTTCATTCTTTTTTTTTCAACAATGCACTTTTTTATGTGTCCAGAACTTTAAAGGCTCATCATGTATTTATTCACCAAATCATTTATTTGAATGTTTACTGTATGTAATTTTGCTGTAATTATCATATAGGTTTAGAGTTTGCATTCTTTAAAATAACATCTAGCTATTACAACAGCATAGTATTTATCCAATTAGCTAACTGAGGATTGTTTTTAACTTTTCTTCTGATTTTGTATATCTTGTAAATCTCTTAAATCGAAGCATTCCTTTTGTCTGGTTTATATTTATTCAGCAATTATCTGGAAGCATTTTCTCATCTATGTAAGGAGAAAATAAGAAAAAAATGTGTATATTTGTTCAGAGGATTAGAAAATATTATGAAACCAATGCATAACAGCATCTATTATGATTAACCCATATTATAACCGTGATTTTGTTTTTAATCCCCTATCAAAGTTACCCAACCACACAGAATGAGCTAGGCCATCTTCAGCTGTACAGTTTCTTTCATGAGTCGCCTTAAAAGATCATTTACATCCATCTGGCCGAATATATTTATGTCAAGCAGAAATTGAAAGTAAATTGTGTAAAATCTGACAGCGTACACTGTACCAAAAATAAACGACTTTTGGAAGCAATCTTTAGTTGATATTGAACACACATATGTGGCATTGATTTTTGAATTTCAGGACATTGTGCAGCATTTTACAACCAATGGAAGCCATGCAGTTTTTTACAGAATGGATTGTTAACAAAAAACTAAAGTTGCCATCAAATATTTAGCCTGTCAGACAGACGTAAACTGGAACTTTAAATAAACCAGCGATAATAGCAGAGTCGAAGACAAGATGCAGAGTGAATATCTACTGTCGCCACTCGCTCATCCAGGAGGAACATGTCCTGCAAAGTCAATGACTTGGATATTATTATCTGGTTTGCCTCAGAATGTTTTACCGATCTGACTCGATGATCTGATTGACTTGTTTCTGTAGATTGGCTTGAGATGACATGTGAAATGAAATGGTGCTAAAGAAACACAAGCTTTAATAAGAGTTGTTTCATGTAAAAAAACACACAAAAAAAAGAAAAAACACAGTATTACCTTACTAGAGTTCTCCATTTACAGACAGAACCTTTGATCACAACAAACTGGTATTGTCTGATTAAATAGATTAAACAACAAAATTGTTAATAGCCTTTTTCTGCTTCAGAGAAAAGCCTACAATCTGGTGTTTAACAGACATTGTGTTCATAGTATGTCATGTTATAAAGAGTGAATGGTTTAATTTCCAATATTTTTTTCAGCTGGGAAATTCCTCTTTCTTGTAGATTAGAATAGTAGTATAATAGTATAAACTTTCAATATTCTTTTTTCAGCCAGCTGATTGGCTGTGTACTAGTAATATTAACTAGAGGGCGTTAGACAGTTAGTTATATTCTAAGATGTCTATACATTTTGGATGTTAATTAAATATCATTAATATGTGTTTTTTTATTAAAATATTTAAAATGCAAACTTAATGCACACATGGTAAATAAATTAGCCATCCATGCATTAATTTTCCATAATTTTTTATCTTATATGGGACACAGATTTGCTGGTTCTAACTCACTGAGCAAGAGGGCATGTACACCCTGGACACGTCTCCAGTCCACCACAGTGACAGACAAAATAATTATTTATCACAATTTCTGAATTCTGTATTAATCAAATGTTAGGCCTGGATCTTGCTACTGTACATGAATAAAAACACTTTCTACTATAACATGTTGCTGCTTTCAAAAGATAGAGAAAATAATTATTGGGAAAACACAACAAATTTAGCTTTTCCAAGAAACACAATGGATATCTATAGAAAATGATGCTGCTGTCTTTTTAGGCGCACTTTATCACTTTCACTATACAGCGAGGACATGAGGCTGTGAAGCTGCACTTGATAAAAGGCAGCCTGTTCCTCTGAGCTCTGTGTTCAATGACTCAGCCGAACATGCCACTTATAATGGATAAGCTATTTTCCGAGTGACCGAGGCCGCAGTTTTTGTTGTATAGCCGCAGATGCTACACAGTCAGTGAGGTATAACATTTGTGGTAACAGGATCCTTCATATACTACAGCTTTGGTACAAATATCCTAGCAGCAATTACATAAAAAGTCAGAGAAAGGCTGACACCTAAACAAGGATGAATACAACTTTGCTGTCTTTGCCTATGCTGATATGAAAAAAAAAATGTATCCTGTAAAAAAAAAAGTCATTTAGAGGCAATACATTTTTTATTCATGCGTTTTCAAAGTTGTAATACCTAAATTTTTCAAGTTTATTGTAAATCTCTGGCACAGGAGAATTCAATCTGGACAGACATTTCCACTTGGCTCCTCCTTCCTCATACCTCTTCCAAAATAATTAGTTTATCCTGAGAAATTTTCTATATTTATGCTGCTATATGTTTAGGCTGCTGGATGACATAGGACACTGTTCATCATTCTCCTTTATTCTATCTTTATTCTCCAATTGTGCAGTATTTCTTTCAACCCATTGCTTAATTTTCTCTCTGTTTTTACTTGTCATGTTAGTTTCATCTGGTCTGTTTCTGTTTGGCTGATGCACATCCTGGAATGAAATATCAGCTTAGCTGCTGCCATCAACATTTCTGTTTATAGATGTTGGAGCATAGCCTACTTTTCTGTGTAGTCCTGTTTCTTTTACTGTGACTAAGTCTATGTGCTGTCTTTCATCCTCTGGCATGTGAACTGGCTCAGAGCTCATCTGCCTGATTGTGCCTTTCGTGGACGACCCTGCCTGTGAAGCTAGTTAACGGTTACCTTTTGTATATCTGCTTTTTCTTGTAGAAGGCAGAAGGCCGCTTATACAGAGCCTGATACTGCAGGAGGTTTTTTCCTCTTAAAAGGCGTTTTTTCCTCTCCTGTCGCTGAATGCATGCTCAGTATGAGGGATTGCTGAAGAGTCAACAACAAATTACAAGCGAAAATGGTCACTGCCAGCTCATCCAGGAGCATGTCTTGCAAGTGTATGACTCAATACAATCGATCAGTTTTCCTTGACAGAAACCTTTAACCAATCTGATTGAATTGTCTCTGGTAAAGTACCTTAAGATTACATGTGTTGTGACTTGGCATGATTTAAAAAAAAATAAACTGAATTAATGATTTCACAGAGAGTTTGTAGGTAGGTGCAATCATATTGGGATTTTTTTTAAGTATACATTTTATAGTTCCTCTTTGTGAGTCTTTAAGCCTATTTTTAAGTGTCGTTTGAAACTGAGGGTGATGGGACAATTTTTCTAGAAACACTGATGAAAGGGCTACTTTAAGTTTTCCCTACTGTTAAGTTTGCAGCCAGGGGCTTCAATGTGACTGCAGGAGAGGACAGAAAAGACTGGGAATATAGAGCTCTGCAGTGGAATAAGTTTGTTTCTTCTTTTGGGTGGGTCATCAAAAGTCTTCTAGTTTCAGACTGCATACTGATTGAGAAGTAACCTTGACTGAACCACATCCACAAACTAACACCCCAAATGATTAATGCTTTAACATCTCCCTCCACTTCCTCTCTTATGATGCATCTGGTACTGACTATTTTATTTCCTGCCATCCTCTTCTTTGTTGTCTGCCTTTCTTGGTGTTCTTAGGTAAAAAATGAACAAAGCCATTCATTTTCATGGACACCAGCTGCTTCTTCCTTCACCTTCTGTATGCCTCCATGGACTTTCAGAAATGAAAGCTTTATGTTGTTACTTGCCCTGCAGCTCAAGAGGTGAAGTTCAGTCAGACAAACATGAAGTAGACTGAACAGGTTTTGTATCCATCTAAGTAGCTCTAGCAGATCTTTCTCTTTCTTATACCTTACTATGTTGGTAAAACTGTCCAACCAAAACCAACTCTCGAAAAATGTTGAGTAACTGGACAGTCTAAAAATATGTTTTATTGTTTAGATTGACTAACCTTGTCTATAGATTTAAAAGAGTTATCAGAGATCAAACAAATTTCTTTGGATTTCTTTGTTGTTTCGCTCTCATAACCCCTGCTGGAAAGCTTCTCAAGCGAAGAGAAGAACAGGAGTAATTAACTGTCATTGATGTCTGAATCTTGGCAACTGAACAACCAGTTTGTACTTAGATTTCAAGTTCTTGGAGGCCAGTTTTGCAGCGGTGGTGGCTGCTGCTCCCTGAAACAGGAAAGGCTCAATGGTGTTAATTAAATCCAAACGTCCCGTATTGCATTAACAAATGATGAAACACATATTGCATCAAAAGATGTTGAAACACATAAAACACATTACTGCAATGGATGTAAATAGCTGTTGTGAAGCGCTCTGAGATAAAATTCAGAAACCATGGCTAGATTTCAGCACAAGATGACTGTTCTGGCTGAATGATCCCTTCCCCACCTTGACTCAGGAGGAAAACCTCCTCGCTGTCTGGCCAATGTCAATCAAAAACTCTTATGTACATTTGCCAATCAGCATCAAGCCAAAAGGTTAAACTAAGCATCCCATTGCCCTTTTGGATCAAAACAGTTTTAAAAGGATTAAGCTGTGAATGATATCAGCATTTTTCTTAGCATCAGTCAAACGAATAAAGTAAAACATTTTAGATCCAGATTTTAGAGAACGATCACAACACTTCCTTTTTTTGAAATCTGAGTATAATGTTTTATATTTCTGGTTCAATTAGTTTAGATAATTGGAGATCCAGAATGGCTGGTCTGCATTGACCTGTATGCAATTTTGGGCAATATAGTAGACCAAAAAAGTCCAAAGGCTCCAATGTAAATGTTTTTGTGAAATGATCAGATAAGACAAAAAACATAGGTTTTTGCAAGAGGCTACTATGCAACAGCTTGTCTGTACACTCTTTATCTTATATATTTTGTCGACCCAACTTTTGTTTTAACCATTCTGTGGTCCTCATGTTCTGTAAACATCCATGACCTCTGAGCAATCATAACTAGTGTTGCACTAGTGTTGCATGGGGCCCAGATCCACCACTAAAATTATGGTATCGGTGTCAGTGAGTTGCCAACAAATAGGGCACTGATACCATTTTGAAAGCCAAAAGTTTATTTAACTATTGTCACCCATTCCAGGTAGGCAATAAAAAGTTCTACTGGATTCACTCTGTATTAGTCTTTTTCCTGCTTCACAAAGGTAGGCAGCAGCTTGACAAAGCCATGATGGCAATTATTTTACATCCAAGTAGTATGCAGTTCTTCATATATACACACACACATCAATTTCAAACAGATGGTATTAGTATGGTATTGGTATTGGCCAATACTGCACAGCCAGGTGTCGGGTATCGGTAAAAAGTTGCATCAGCGCAACACTAATCATAACCTGGCTTCAATAAACCCTGATTAAAAAAGAGCTTTTATTGAATTTTAAACCCTAAATCTATTTTGCCCCAAAGAACACCTGTCATTTAACACACATTGACTGAATTCTATACGTTTTTACATTTAACAGGGCAGAAAGACTGCTTTTATTTAGGAGATACCACTTGCCATTTTCGACTTTATAGCAGTATTGTTTTTGACAGCCATCTTAGATTTAGTCTTAGTCTTCAGGATGAAAACTATTATTATTCTGAGTCACATTTTAGTCATTATGATATGTGATAGTTTTAGTCGGTTTTTGTCGACTAAAACTTAAAGAGGTTCTAGTCTTATTTTAGTCAGTTTTATGTTGCAAAAAAAGTGAACCTTTACAATTTTGAATAACAACCAGATTCTTTACCATACTGACAGCTCTTGCCTAGATACTATGATTGCTGGAGATACAGTGCTGCTGTGCAGTTTATCATTGCTGTTAGGCAGTAAACTTTGATTTAGAGAATTCAAATAAAATTGTATATGTATTAATGTCCTTCTTTACTCAAAACTGCCTCACAAAAGCTGTGAAAATAGCAGATCTAGCTCAACACATCATATTGATTAATATAGCAGACAGACAAGCTAAAAAAATTTACAATAAAGGAAGGTTTTTAGACATACAAGGTTTCCATCCCAAAGCAAGCACTTGATCTACTATGAATTATACCTTACACACAGATTAATAAAATCTTTATTGCTCCAAAAAAGCAAAGAGCAAAAACATTCTTCTTTCTACTTTGGCAATTCTGGCTTTATTTCTGAGAATTCACCCCTTAGTTACTGCTGCTTAGGGGTCAAAATAGATTTGAATTCACAGGGTTTTGATATTAAGAAAATACAGAGAGAACCTACATAAGTGCCTTGTAATGCCCTGGAAATTAAAAAACCTAAATTCAACGAACAGGCTAACTAAAATGTTGAAATATTGAAATGGAACAGAAAATGTTTTAATGATAATTCAAGGAAACATTTACATCATATTTAAATAGACAGAAGCGAGAACCATTAGAAAGAAATATTCAAATATCTATGTACCTTTTCATCTGTGTCTTTATCCAAAAATAAACAGTATGCAATGAAATATTTTCTTTGGATATAATTTAGGGATTCCTTTTGGTAGAAGTCAAAGAATGTTTAGCATCACCTCTTGTGAGCTGGAAGAAATAAAATCTTGCTAGTTAGACAAAGGGATTTTTATGCTTAGCAGAGGATGATCAGCCACATATAGTTTATTAAGTAGAAAGAGCAGGAAGAGCCATATTGCCGAGAGCGAACCATCAGTGTGGAGTATAAAGTGCAGACTCTGACCACACTCACACCATTCTGGATTGTTTTCACACCTGTCGCTGCTGCCATGATCCATCTGTGGTCATGCAGAAGGAGCCCTCCTGCAGGTCAGGTGGGCTGTGTGTTCAAAGAGGACGCAGCAGCACGGCTGATACCGCTTAGCAGATTACAGCACAATGATGCATTTCAAATGTCTGACCAACTACCTGCTAATTCTTCTTTAGTCTCGTCTCATTGAATAGAACTCACACCCATATCTCTCAAGTTTTTGTCAACAAAGATCTATGTATAGCTATTTTTTTTTAATCCTCATAAAAAAAGGAGGGTAAACAAAATATTTCATCATAGTTGATGAAAACTACACTGCTGGGAAGTCTATCATCCAGCTTGAAGCTTTTTTTCTTATTTCATGGATGAATCGACATCTTACTCTGGGTTGTATTCCTCCATATGTCCTTGTTCTCCTCCTTTGTTGAATTAAAGTTGTCATGTTGGTGCTATAATTTGCTGCACCTTTACAGGCTCTAAGCAGCCTTAAAGACTAGCAATATTACATTGGCATTGGATGCAGAAGTCTGTCGTGCAGCTTGATGATTGCTGGTTTGAATCCATGCTCAGTCTGGCTCAGTTGTTGTGTTCTTGGACAAGACACCTCACCCGCTTTCCTTACAGATGGTCAGAGGCCCGGTGCCACTTGTGTATGGCAGCCTCAAATCTTTCAGCATGCCTAGGGCAGCTGTGGCTACAGTGTAGCCACCATCTTGCCACCACCAGTCGTCTTGCCACCATATGTCATTCACTATAGGAGAATACAGTAAATGTACTGTAAAAAGTTTTGGATACCCTGACTTGAACAAGTGTTAAATAAGTACAGGACATTTACTATAATTCTCCTTTCGAGCAAAGACAAACTGCATTTAATTTAATTTTACTTTTTTTACTAAATTCAACTTGTGTTTTTTTTTTTTTTTACCTGTTTAGACATTGATGCACCATCAAACCTTGTCACTACTGAAGTAACTGAAGACACTGCAACAGTCTCCTGGGATAAGGTCCAGGCAGAAATCGAAGGCTACATGTTGAGCTACACATCTGCTGAGGGCTCCAGCTCAGAGATCTTTGTAGGCCGTGACAGCACCTCATACAGGCTGGTTGGTTTGAGGCCTGGAGTCCTGCACACAGTCTACATTTGGGCCTTCAGAGGAGACAAAGTCAGTGAAAAGAGTTCAACAGAAGCTGAAACAGGTAAACTTTGGATTAGGCTCCAGGCCCGTTTTGGGAGATCTTTGATTTGATTTATTGCTGCAAGATAATATTTAGCTTGATGCTGGTAATCCAGATACCTGTCAAAGGTAAGAACTGGTATTGTCTTCATGCTTGTATTGTTCAAAGATTTGCTGGATTTTTAATAGAATTTCTTACTTGTTTTGTTAAAAATGGTAGAATGAATCATCAGTTCATTTGCATTAACCTCCCCTTTACTTAGGGAGCCTCACACTCTGTTTAGCAAGGATTATTTATTATAATTAAGTTGGTGTCTTTATTTAAAAGCAATTCCCTCATCCTGCATCTAATGTCTGGAAAACATAAGGGGAGCCATTTTGGCTATGTGTCAAAGCCAGCAATTTGGCATCTCTGGGCTTTCATCTTCTACTGCCTTTAGAGCCTACTGTTCTTGGGGCGAGCAGCTGTTTCAGAATGACAAAGGTAAAAAAAAAAAACAGCCTCACAGCAGGACCAACATTATTGGGGGCATTTATATTCAACAATGATGGGATGAGTGTCATTTTTTTGAAAATCATAAGCATGGAAACTCAAGTTAAAGTAAAACAAAAATTAATTAAGAAAGTAGAATTGCTTTTGCTTTTTAGAGATTGAAATATGTAAACAGCAAACCCGACAAATCGGCTTAAATTAACTCTGCTTTTAAAAAGCATGAGATAGGAAATAGAATTCAATATCTTCTTCTTTCTTACCTGACCTTTTTCTTTCTATGGTTCGCATATGTTGCTGACCACCAAATAAGCTTACTGTAATTTACACAGCAAGAATTTGCACTCAGTTTGTTTGAGCAAATTTACTTAAATTATATTAGCAAATGTATGGCAATAGCAGTATAACAAAACATGTAAAAATACATTTCTTGATACATTTCAATACTATAACCTTAAAAACTTTCTCCAAGTAGAAAGCCCAGAACTGAACCCATTACCTTCTCACTATTAGAGAGCAGCATTACAAACTGCACCGCTATCCATGCTATGTTTCCTGACCCTTGAATATATGTTAACACTGCTTACCCAGCGGGTCTTCACAATTAATGTGGATTCAAACCAAAATATTAGTTACTTTTTTCCTTTTTTCAAAAGGAAAAATAAGAAACATTACAATGATGATTTATTTACACGTATTATAGTAATTTTGTACATTGCAAAATACTCTTGTTCTTAATAGAGAAGCAGAGCTTGGAATGTACATCTCCAAATCTTTTCTACTGTTAACAAAAAGGGAGGATTTATCAGTTATAATCTAATTAATCCAGTACCTAATATGTAGAGGTAATTTTTAAATTGTTTGCATAGAATGTATTTTCCATCCACCAAAATAGTTAATTATTTATATTTGGAAGGTGTAAACAGAATATATTATTTTATTGTATCATATATATATTTTATGCAAAATAAGCCATGTAGTTCAGATAGTTATTCACAATGTCAGTTACTATTAAATTCACCTCCCTTTCTATTCATTTCTTCATGAGATTATTGGAAGGTGGAAAAATGTCTTCTAAGACATAATTATTTCTTACCCTGTCAAACAAACCTATTAGAGTTTATTGGTAAATTATTACAATTTGGTCAATATTGATGTTTATCAATATTTTTGTCAATAAATGTACCCATAGCATTATGTGACTTGGTGGAATTGGCTAAAATGCAGTTAAAAACTTCATTTTACCCTCATTTTCACAGTGTTTGCATGCTTTAGGATTAACATAGATCATAGTTTACTGACAATACTACACATAGAAATGGGATTTGATGTCACAGTTGGATTTAATCATCTATTTATGTTCTTAATATTTTTCCAATCGGGTCACCTTCAAAGAAACCAAAATAAATTAACACCAGATAATGACATTTGTATAAATTCAAATAACAAAATGCATTGTTTGATTCAACTTTGACATCAACACTTTCTTCGATCTCACTGGCTGTAACTTCTCATGCATAGACGTAGCTGATCTATGTGTAGTTTTAATTCCTCTCTCTGTGTGCTTTTTAACAGTTGAAGTTATGTCTACTAAATGTAACTTCCTGTGCAGAGTTGGATGCTCCTACTAACCTCTCAGTCGAAGATGAGACAGACTCCAGCTTCAGAGTTTACTGGGATCCGACCCAAGCACAAATTGATGGCTACATGCTCACCTATAGCTCCTCAGATGGGTCCAGGGAGGAAACCCCAGTTGGATCGGACAGTTCTTATGTGCTCACTGGCCTTAGGCCAGGGGTCGTCTACACTGTCTATCTCTGGGCTGTCAGGGGAAGCAAAGCCAGCAGGAAGATCTCAACGGAAGCAGAGACAGGTTTCAGATCTGCAACTCTCTCAGAAACACCACTTAATCATTTCAATCAGTTGTTCCTAATCTGTCATAATTGGAAAACATTTTTTTCTGAATGTTTAACATGATAAAATTTGTTAAATGAAATTAAAAATAGCTGGGTGATATGTTAAAGAGAAAAACAAATAATATTCTTAGTGTGTAGTTGGGACCAGATATATACATACAACTTTAAGTATTTGTGTTATTTACTGCATGAAATTAAAAATTAATATCTGATAACAACTTAAATAAAGATTAAATCTTTACTTTATAAAGTAAGTTTTAATTAAAAAGCTATTATTGTTTGCTAAATGCCAGTACCGTATATTGTTTGTAAAAAAATTTCAAACCTCCTTTGGACTAACAATAACTTGTTTTTGGCATCGTTCTTAACTCTTTATATAATAGTTTGCTGGTTAGCAGGCTGTTTTGTTCAACAGCTTTGCCTCTCAAATTTCCAATGACAGATTTTCCCGATAAAGTCATCTATTTTGTAAGGGGCATGAACATCTTACAGAAATAATGCTTTGAACCCCTTTACTGTGTGAGGTGTTCACTGACTTACAAAGTCCACTTTTTTCTTCCTTATTAAGCAAGATCATTATAATCAAACAAATACAGCAAATTTTATTTTATTAAACCGTTTAGCAAGTTTCCTAAAAATATGTCATGTGTGCTAGAACATATCCCTATTTGTTTTTCAGTCTTTCAAGATAATGTTGACAATGACATTCTTCAGTTGAAATCAGAATGTTTACCAAATCTAATGCTTTAGATTTGGGCTTAATATGCATCCATCACATTAAAACAGGCTAGATGTTTCCACACTGTATATTATTTTATATAAGACAAATCAGGTGTCTGAACACTGTAGCCTAGAATGAAGGTCCACAACTTTCTTCATAATATCTTTTATTCCTTAATTTTACAGTAGCTCACATGGAAGTAGTGTTCCAGATGTTTCCATAAATACACCCATAGGTGTGCTTTCAGTGACTCAAATCATTTTAGTGAATGTACATTTCCAAAATCCAGAAAAGACTTGCTTAAACAGTAAAATTCCATGAAAATTTCTATCTTTATTCTGGCATTAAGTAAACATTAATAACTTTGGCAACCCTTAATGACTCCAAAAGACCTGTCTGGTGACCTGTCTTTTAAAGTTCATGTTCTAAAATGTTTTTTAAAACATGGGTTAATTATAGTTAAAATATTTAGTCCATTATCAGTTTGTCACCTGTCTTTTTACCATAGTTTGCTCACAGAACTGTATATTGATGCCCACTACAAACATGTTTCTTTAGAACTTGAACCTTTCCTCGGACCCCATACAGCACATATTGATGGCTACACCCTAACGTACACCTCGCTTGAGGTGTAAAGATATCGCTTTGAAGACTTAAAGCAGATCTTATTTTGTAACATATTTAGTCCTCTACAGTGTATCAAAGCTGAAAAGGGAGACAAAATTAGAAGGTAAATCTCATCATAAACGGAAACAGGTTTCAGATCTGCAGGTCTTTGCTTTAAACATCCATCCATTCATTCTCCATTAGCTTATCCCAAGTGGGGATGCGAGGGGTGCTGGTGCCTATCTCCAGCTGTCTACGGGCAAGAGGCGAGGTAAAACCCTGGACAGGTAGCCAGTCCATCGCAGGCTTTGCTTTAAACAATTTAACTTACTCATCTTATTCACCACATAATTCAATTTAATTCAAAAATACTTTATTAATCCCAGATCGAAATCACATTAAGGAGTATGCTATTTTTTTCTTTTTAAAAATGTAACATGATAAAACTTAGTTGCATATGTACCGACAGATGGGTGACTAGTTCATCAGATTTTAAAAAAACATGGTTCCCGTTTGGGTTGAGATCTATAACACTGTTATACCTACTCACCTCTCTCTTAGTCTGCTTCTTAGAACTGTGTGTTAATATCAACCACTAACATTCTTTCATAGAAATGGACGCTCCAGCTAACCTCATAGCCAGTGACATAACAGAGTCCAGCTTCAGCCTCTCTTGGGATCCGGTCCAAGCAGAAATAGATGGCTATATCCTGACCTACACCTCCCCTGATGGATCTAGTAAAGAAATCGTTGTGGGGCCTGATAGCTCCACTTATATTCTGACTGGTTTACAGCCTGCAGGCCTCTACATTGTCTACATCAAAGCAATGAAAAGAGACAAAACCAGCAGGAGCACCTCAACACAAGCTGAAACAGGTGTCAGAACTGCTGCAGCTCTTTCCTTTGAACCACATCTCTTAATCAGTTTTGTTTTAATGTCTCAAATTTTTTATATATATTTTAGCTTTTTCTTTTACATTGAACATAATAGAACTAAGTTGTAACAGAATGATAGATGAGTGATGCTTCCTCAGATTTAAAAAATAGATTGCCTCCCAGATAGCTTAAGATTTATCATTCTGTTAAATCATGTCACTTACCTCTCTCTGGTAGTCTACTCCATAGAACTGCGTGTTAACATCAACCAATAACATCTTCTAGAAATGGACGCTCCAGCTAACCTCATAGCCAGTGACATAACAGAGTCCAGCTTCAGCCTCTCTTGGGATCCGGTCCAAGCAGAAATAGATGGCTATATCCTGACCTACACCTCCCCTGATGGATCTAGTAAAGAAATCCCTGTAGGACCTGAAAGCTCCACTTATATGCTGACTGGTTTACGGCCTGCAGTCCTCTACACTGTCTACATTCAAGCCATGAAGGGAGACAAAACCAGCAAGGAAATCTCAGCACAAGCGGAAACAGGTTTCAGAACTATTGCTTTTTGTTTAGAAACACATCAACTAATAATGCCAAATAGCTTTTATTTATTTATTTTTTAACAAGATTTTTTTTTTTTTTTCAATATTCTAAAAACTTTAAACTGAGTTGAATGCTAACCGATAGAATTATGGGTAACAGCTTTATTTGGTTTAAAACAGATGGTTGCCAAGTTTTAATGAGGAAGTTAAGATTTTTTTTCTTTGTAACCCACCTCTTTCCGTAGTCTGCTCCATATAACTGCATGTTAAGATCACCTGTCACTACCCGATCTGTACCATCAGCCTATTTGCACATGTGCAAGCAGATATTCATCCAGGTCACCAAAAACAGTACTAAAAGTGCTTATTTTTATCCTTAAATCCCTAAAGAATGCTACAACTCATCTTTGAATTTTTTTTAATGACTTTTCTGAGACAACTTGATGCTTTTTACATTTTTTTCGTGAAAACTGTTTATCATGGGTCACCATTGAACATGCTCAGAGCAGTCTGGCAAAATATTACACCATGTTTATCTGCATTTTTAGATGTTTCTTTCTTTAGATTGTGCACTATATAACATAAGGTTAACACATATAGAAAAAAAATAACCAAAAAAGACTAGATTTATGTTTAAGTCCAAAGCCGAAAAAGTTAGCTCTCAGAAGTAGCTTAGGATCCGATTTCTGGCACAGATTGAGCACAGATGAGTCATAAAACAGAAAGTATTAAATGCATTTATTTTTTCAGGAAATAAATTATTAACCTTTAACACATTGTAGTTTGGTACGCTTACTATTTTTAGGTAGGGAAAATGGTAATTTAGGTTTTCTTTACAAATTAAACGTGGGGGAGACCCGGATTCTAGTGGCGCATGCACAAATGAGCTAATGGTACGGATTGTGGTTCTGGTACAGATCTTCTGTGACATCAACCACTAACAATCTTTTCTAGAAATGGACGCTCCAGCAAACCTCAAAACCAGAGACATAACAGAGTCCAGCTTCAGCCTCTCTTGGGATCCGGTCCAAGCAGAAATAGATGGCTATATCCTGACCTACACCTCCCCCGATGGATCTAGTAAAGAAATCCCTGTAGGACCTGATAGCTCCACTTATATTCTGACTGGTTTACGGCCTGCAGTCCTCTACACTGTCTACATTCAAGCCATGAGGAGGGAAAAAACCAGTAGGACCATCTCCACACAAGCTGAAACAGGTGCCAGGACTACTGTAGCTCTTTGCTCAGAACCCAGAAAATTCCCCAATTATCAGATCATCATAATAGCTTATGCTCAATTTCTTGATTTTCTTTTTCTTTTTTTTCTTTTTAAGTTAAACATAATATAACTAAGATGTAACAGAATGATTGATGGGTGACGCTTCCTCAGATTTAAAAAATAGATTGCCTCCCAGGTAGCTTAAGATTTATAATTCTGTTAAATCATGTCCCTTACCTCTCTCTTGTAGTCTACTTCATAGAACTGCATGTTAATATCAACCACTAACATCTTCTAGAAATGGACGCTCCAGCTAACCTCATAGCCAGTGACATAACAGAGTCCAGCTTCAGCCTCACTTGGGATCCGGTCCAAGCAGAAATAGATGGCTATATCCTGACCTACACCTCCCCTGATGGATCTAGTAAAGAAATCCCTGTAGGACCTGAAAGCTCCACTTATATGCTCACTGGTTTACGGCCTGCAGTCCTCTACACTGTCTACATTCAAGCCATGAGGGGGGACAAAACCAGCAGCACCATCTCCACACAAGCTGAAACAGGTGTCAGAACTACTGTAGCTCTTTCCTCAGCACCCAGAACATCACCCACTCATCAGATCATGATAATAGCTTATTCTCAATTTCTTGATTTTCTTTTACTTTTTTTGCTGAACATGATAGAACTTAGATATAAAAATACATGAATAAATAGCTGTATAATTTCTCAGATTTAGAGCTGGCTTCCTAGTAAGGTTGAGATTCATAAAATTGTTTCATCTTTTCATGTACCTCTCTCTTGTAGTCTTCTCCATAGAACTGTGTTAATATTAACCACTAACATCCTTTCCTAGATATGGACGCTCCAGCTAACCTCATAGCCAGTGACATAACAGAATCCAGCTTCAGCCTCTCTTGGGATCCGGTCCAAGCAGAAATAGATGGCTATATCCTGACCTACACCTCCCCTGATGGATCTAGTAAAGAAATCCCTGTAGGATCTGATAGCTCCACTTATATACTGACTGGTTTACGGCCTGCAGTTCTCTACACTGTCTACATTCAAGCCACGAGGGGAGACAAAACCAGCAAGAAAATCTCAACGCAAGCTGAAACAGGTGTCACATATCAGTTTTTTTCATAAACCAGTTTTCCTCTTGACCATATCCATGTTTAAATCATTACAAAAGTTGATTGGCCTGTAATTAAATGTATTTTAAACAGACAAGCATGTGGACTGCTTGTAAAGACCCAAGAAAATGTGCCATTTCTAAATGTGCTATTGATCAAGTCCGTTATTATGTCCTTCAAGCATCTGTTTCAAGTCATGCAAAGCAACCAAAACCAAAACTATATCCCCCTAAAGATATTAAGCCAAATTCCTTAGCTGTCTCATCATTCACACCCCCAGAGGTCCCATCCACACTGAGACAAGATCAGGTGTAGTCGCAAAGATATTTTCTCTTCCAACTCTGTATTGAAATGAAGCCGGCATTTTGGGAGATTATAAATGACTAGTCTTGAAACCGAGTCCCTGAGTGGAAAAATGAGTGAAGTCGATTTCAGGGGACTTTGTAGATCAGCCTACCTCTGTAACTTGCATGTGCCTCTTCATCGCTGTGTTGCTTTGTTTACTTCGCCATCAGCATATGTTCAATATTTTTGTCAGTGGCTTGACTGACAAATTTAATCTAGCATCTCTCTTGATGAAAGGGACACCCCTTTTTTGAAAGCAGTTTTTGAAAATACACCTTGTTTATCTTTGATAACATCTGCAGCAGTTCAATTATTCAGCCACAACTTTCTATTTCATATATTATTTAGTGGATGCTTTGCCAAAATATTCACACCCTTTGAAGGTTTCCCCATTTTGTTCTATGTGCTTAGCCTTTTCACTTTGGTACCCCTAACTAAAAACCAGAAAATGTATAGTTCATGCGAATTTATAGAAAGTTTTGCACATTTTGCAGCATCAAGTTATTTCGTTTATGTATCTAGACCAGCACCTTTGTGCATCTAGAGATTTAAAAAAAATCGTATTTGTTTACAAAATAGCTCAAGTTCAGTAAGTTGCGTAGCCAGCTTATCGTAACATCTATTTTGAAGTCTTGCCACAAATTCTCAATCGTATTTTGGTCTGGATATGACTCTTTAAACACGATTATGACCCAGTCTTAAGTCTTGTACAGCCCCTGTAGCATGCATTTCAATCATCTAGTAGTTACTTGCAGTACTTTGCAATACTATTCGTTTCCCCCTTGACATTTTCAGCCTTTTGCCACATTTTGGACTTCATGCATACAAATTTTTGAAGAATCAGCAAGTGGGACACAATCGTGAAATGGCAAAAATATTTTCAACTTTTTCAAATATAAAAACTTAAAAGTTGGGTTTGCATGTTCAGGGTGATGAGCGGTGTTGCTTTTAAACCAAACATAACTCCCACCACAGCTGTAGATCTCTACAGTTCATCCAGACTGATCATGGTTCTCTTGGCTGCATCTCTAATCACTCCTATCCGTTTTTGAGCTAAAAGTTTAGAGGGACGGACGGGTCTTCATAGATTTCCAGTGGTCTGATATTCCTTCCATTTCAATATTATCACCTGCACGGTACTCCTTGGGATGTTTGAAGCTTGTGAAATCTTTTTCTATTAAAATCTTGCTTTATACCAGTATGTTTGCCCTGCCTGCTGTGTTCCTTGTTCTTCATGATGCTCTCTGCGCTTTGAACAGACCTCAGAGACTATCACAGAGCAGGTGAATTTATACAGAGAGTTGATTACACACAGGTAGATTCTATTTATCACCATCGGTCATTTAGGTCAACATTGGATCATTCTGAGATCCTCTGTGACTATGGCTTCCATGGAAGCACTGGTTGGCTTATATTCTTTCTGGAGAGAGTTTGCTGCACTAAAAGTAAAGTGGCTGATTATTTTTGCATGCCCACTCTTCTGTTTTTTTATTTGCTAAAGGCGTTTAAAAAAAAAAACATACATTAAGCTCCACTTCGTTATTGTCTCCCACTTGTTGGTTCTTTACAAATAATTACAATTTTATATCTTTACGTTTTAAGCTTGAAATGTGGCAAAAGGTCGAAAAGTTCACGGGGGAGGAATACTTTTGCAAAGCACTGTATATCTACATAGCCTCAAAATTTCTTAGAAATTGGCACTTTTTATATTAATCACAAAAAAAGAATTGTACAATTTATCTACGGCCTCCATGGAAGCACTGCTGCTTTATATTCTTTATTTTTCTTCCCATAATCTCTGATCACCTTCCCTGTTGAGACTGAAGAACAGCATTTCCATACTGATAAAGTCACAACTATGTATCGCCATGGTTATGGTGTAATCAGGGAGATTTGCAGTGTTAGTTAATTGGTCACCTTTTGCATCTATGCCAAAAGTTCTTTTTTTTATTCCCGTCTGAAAGGGTTCCTTCCTGTTACATTTGTGAAAACTTCTATGGGTCTGGACAGTTTTTCAAAGCTTTGCACATATTTTAAGCCTGTATTGGGTTTGGTATGAGATCTCTTTTCAACCATTCCTGATGTCACTGTAAGCAAGCTCTTGGAAACATACCTCTACAGTGTTTAAAAAAGGTACACTCATTAAGATACAACTTTATTTGAATTGCTTATAGATCACTAAGTCCTATAATCTCCGTTAATTAATTTATCTTGAAATCTTTTCTTTAAAAGATTGTTCATCTCTACCTCTTTAGCCATCAAAATCAGTTTGAGAAGCATTCTTTGTAGACCGAATGAAGTCCAAATTCCAAAACCTTCTTCTCATTTACATTTTCTGAGATAATTTTGGCAGCTTTTTATTCATTAATTTGCAACTTGTGTCGACTATTTCTTATACTTTAATTTCCCAGGGAGGCTTTTCATCTCATTGGAAAAGGATATGATTGCGAATAGAAGAGTAAAATGCCCAGGAGAATTTTGCTTTGAGTTTTAAAGCATTTCTCGCACTATATGGTAACTACATTTTAGCTTCAGTGTTTTTTAAGCATTCTACATCGGCAGTCTGAGCACTTTCAAATTATTTTGCTCATGAAAAGACAGGAAGATTTAAAATGATTAGATTGAGTAATTATCTCATTGTGTTGCCTAATTAATCCCTGCCTTTGAAGAGACTATGATTTCTTTTGAGAATTGTCCTGAATTAATACTCTGAAAGCTAAATTTAAAGATTAAGCTCTGGTTTTTTTCTTCTATGCAACACACTCAGATGTCATATATTTTTTCTTTTAGATACCATACCCTTACAGTATTAAGCACAGTCACTTATTTTTGTCTGAATGTCATGATTGTGTCTAAGCTGGCAGATAGAGTCCATGCTGTCCACAAGCAGTCTCTTCTTACTTGAACGTCTCTGTTCTCAATGTTGGACGTATATGACAACTCCTTTTGAAGAAGAACCAGAAAGACAGCCTATCCCCATTGTGCTATCAGGGAGACAAATCAGTGAACAAATCTACGAAAGGCGCATAGCTATAACCTGGTCATCCAGACCAATTTATACCTTGTGCATAACGTAGTAGTCTGAATAGGAGCGGATAGAGCGTAATTTTAAAGGCAGGACTAAGAGAATCAGCAGAAAACATTTAAAAGCAAATAACTATGGCTGTACTCCAAAAAGCTTTTTATTTTTATTTTTATTGAATACTCCTTCACCAGCCAGTCATTTAAATATAATTTGATTTCTTTATGTTAGAAACAGGTCTTGTAGAACATAATAAAGGGAATCAATAACACATTACTTCATTGCATCTGCATTCTTGACTGTTATGGTTACAGAAATTTGGTCTGATTACGCTGTGATGGGTTTGGTTTTAGATTATAGAGGACTGACTGACTGTAAGTCAGTCTGGCTTAGGAGGCTAACTCATACACCCCTGTTTTGACCCCTAACTGAAACAACTATTTATCCATATATGCCATTACATTCCATACACCAAATGTTGGGCCTTTAACACTTAAACTACCTGATTCAAAATGTAAGTTTATACACTGACTTTGTATGCTGTATTGTTTAACCAGTCAGTCCCTCAGAATTGTGGGGCTAATACTATTTAGCCTCACAAAACAACTACTAATATATAATGCAGTTTGCATGAGTAGTGCATTAACTTATATTAACATCTCCCTCTAGATCTGGATGCTCCTGCTAATCTCTTAGCCCAAGATGAAACAGAGTCAGGCTTCACCGTGTTATGGGAGCCTGTCCAGGCAGACATTGATGGCTACATGTTAACCTATAGCTCTGCTGAGGGCCCCACTCAGGAAATCCCTATCGGATCTACAGAAACCTCTTACTCGCTGAAAAGCCTAAAGCCTGGAGTTCTGTACACTGTCTACGTCTGGGCTATCAAGGGGAACAAAGTGACTCAGAGGATTTCAACAGTAGCTGAGACAGGTTGATATAATATAATAAGTCAATTTACTTTTAGCAGCAATAAAAATGTCATGTTTCTTGACATTGCCAACCAAATGGGGGCGTTTTTTCGTATGTCCAACCAAATATCAACTTTTAAAGCTGTTTTGACTGGAAACTGGGAGTTACACTAAGCATTTAAAAGCTACCCGTGACTCATAGTTAGTGAAGCTATTAAAATTCTGCACAAAGCAGCCTTTAGCCTAGTGTCCTGGCCACTGTTACCTACTCAGCTCAAATATTGTTATATTTCCTGTTTCCATTCAAAAATAATTAGTTTGTTAATAATTTACAGCTTGTCAAGGTGCAGAACACATGGTATATTTATTTTAAGCTAGAAACGGCTTTATTAAAGGCAAAGCAGAACATGCTGTTGGTTAAGTTTTAGGTGCAGTGGCAAGAAAAGCACCACCTCACTGATAAATATTCCATAAACCTAAACTTGAATCTTTTGCAGTTATAAAAAAGAAGTTTAATAAATTAATTGTACGTCTGTTAGGATAACCAAAGTGATTTCTGCAAGACTAAAAAGAGAAAGATTTTTTTTATATGTTTTTTCTTTTAAATCGTACTTCAATATTAGCATTTAACATACATTTGCCTTAATATTTGCACTCACTGTAACACCTTTGTACGTTCTCAATCACAGATCCCTGTATATTCATTTTTTTCCTATATTTAGTTTTCCCATTTAGACTAAACCATTGAAATTTAGAATTGCATTTGCAAAAAAGTCCTGACCAAGATAACAAGAGCAAAAGAAAGCACTGAGATATGTAAATATTATAAAACCTCAAACATTACTAAATTAAAGGCAAAACAAAAAGTCAAGCAAAACAGTAAAATTATTACTCTACACCTCTTATCTTAGCTGATTTCTTTTGAAATTTTAGTCATGATGTCATATATGAAAACACTGTATTTGAGGCGTTCTCCTGTATTCCATCTACAGAGGTGCTTCTACAAACAAAAAATGTTTTTGATTGACCCATCAGGGATTTGACAAATCCAATGTAATAATCAGCTAATAACTAACTGTCCTAAACGGTGTTTGGTCTTTGGCGGCTTCTCATATTTCAGTGTGAGAAGAGGCTACATATGTGATTGGCTTGCAACAGGCCTTCTTTGTGTTTGGCAGTTAATCTTAAAATTTCTGCAGCGCTCTAAGTGAAAGCCAGTTTCATTTTAAATAGGGTGGCAGGGGTTAAGATTATAAACATTTTATCATGGATTCCATCAGTGGCTGCAGACAAGATACTGACCTCAAACACAGAAGTTATAGCTTCAAAGATTATCTGGGTTACATAAAAGTATGTGTTATATATTTATATGTAAAGGAACAACACAATTGAAATAATTGGAACTGAATTTATTCTGTGATTGTCATTTTGCCACTGTTTATTCTTTGTCCTTTATTTTGTCTTTCTTTTCACAGAAATCAACTTAAAAATTCAAAGGCTTCTGGGGAGGAAAAAAAATGCTGAATTGTTTGGGATGCTTTTGTTCCTGCTTGGCGTGGCTTTCTTTAATATTTTGATCCATGGGAGGTCAAAGCCCCCGCTGCTTTAGTTCGTTTTGTTGTATCAAACAAAACACTGCAGCATGTGTTTCAAATGAATTGGCAAAGCATTTCAATAAGGGCAGGAAAAGCTGCCAGCTTATCTGCAAGCTGTAACCGAGCAGGCAGATGCTAGATGTCTGTGAGGCACTTCATGTGGACAAAGACTTGAAAGCAATCCTAAAAGTACCTACATTTTTGGGGGGTAATGGTAGTTTATTAGAGTAAAAAAAACTATTTGTACACTCTAAAACAGAAATGATCAAATAATAAGTAAAACTGTCTTTGGAGTTCTGTAGTTTTTCTTTTTATAGTGAATTCACTTGAATAAATAAAGAATGTCAGACATCTTTAAATATTTAAAAGAATAAAATATTTGCCTTTGTGCAGACCAATCTTATTATTATCCACTCCCACAGAGATCGACTCCCCCAAGGACCTAAAGGCTACAGATGTAACAATAGACTCAGCTCTTTTGACCTGGGCTCCTCCACTGGCAGACATTGAGGGTTACATCCTCACATATAGAGAAGAAGAAGGGAATTTGCAGGTACTTAACTGTGAGGTTGTATACTCTTTTCTTCACTAAATGTGTAAACACTGCATGTCCTGACAATACCTTAATGATTGTAGATAATCATTGAAAGCTTTGTATTTTCAGTTGTTCGTGATGCAAATTTAGTTAAAGTGGTGTATGTTTATTTTATTTTTCTGTGTGGATCATCAAAATAAGTGGTCCTCTTAATTCTGTCCTAATTCAATCATTCTGGTGATATGTCTACGTAAAACCATCCTATGTGCTCGTCCCGATTTTCTCTTACCTCTGACATAGTGGAAAAATTGCTAATCTTTTTTTGGAAAGTAAGCTTGTCTGAGCGATGCAAACAGCAACTTCTAAACAGAGGGTGCATGAGGAGAAATGGGCTCGTGCACGCTCTGACATACGTGAGCGGGTACAGGGTTGTGCATATGCATTTTTTTTTAAGTAGAGAGGGTGGGTCTTTTCAAAAATGAAAATTGCCTAACATAAATTTTAAACTCATAAATTATAGCATTATATTTTACTGATTATTTCTGTAACTTAGAGAAATTTGGTTCTTTACTAAGAAAGACAAAAAACACTGTTTAGATATTGGGATACTTATCTAAAACGATAAAAAAGCCTTTTGTAAATTTTGACCTGTAAATGGCGTTAAGGCTTGATCAAGACTCCTTTTGCATGAAATGCTGCAATGGTTCAGTGGAGATCAGCACGTGACTCTGCTGTGGTGTTAAGGATGCTAAGGTTCCTTTAATAATGGCAGTTACCTAGTCCAAATTGTTGACTCTGATATATTTTGTCTTCTTCTTGATCACTCTCCATGGATTGTTGATGGTGTTTAGATGGTAATGTTTATTCGATAATCAGTCACAGTGATACAGTGGTACTTATACCAGGTATTGATACCTATCAGTTCCTGCTGGTAAAATAGATACTCAAAAACCTTGTCAATAGACCAAAGCATCAAGCTCAAGTGAGGGATTTGCACAAACCAGCCATAAAACCGTTAAATAATTTCAAAGAAGGTCTTAATTTATAAAAAAAAAAAAAAAAGAATTCAAAAATGATAAACTGGGTCCAAAAACAGAGGTCAACAAAACAGACTTCAATTTGGGTTCCAACACAAAGACCTCAAGCACAAAATGACCTCTCAAACAAGACATGAGTAGTTGTAATCAGACCACTGTTGACAAGGGGGATAAATGACAAAAAAACTAACAAAAAAAGTAAACCTAAAAAAAACAGATAATTACTGGCCAGACACTAAGTACTTTTTTAAATTGAACGAATATAACACAACTATCCAAAACAAAAAAATATCTAAACAATTGATAAACAAATTTCCCCTCCCATTACTAGAAGTGGTGTGACCAGCTGATTAGGCTGCAACGACCATATAAGGAGACGAAAGCTGGAGCTCATTGTAGCCCTCCAGCAGCAGATCCAAAGGAAACTGGCAACTCAAAGACAAGGAAATTAATCAATTGCATCTTAACCAAAATATATCAAGCTAAAAATTAATTTAACTATGAGTGCACTGCAAATAGCTAACTAAAAACCCAGGCTAATGAAACCATTATTTGAAATCTATGTAAATTCATTTTTAAAATGAAAATTATAAAACAGTTACCAGTCAGTTTAGTAGGCTTCATCATGTGACAGCAGGCTGTCACATGATGAAGCCTGCGCATTGATTTGAAAGAAGACAAAGGACCAAAACCTTCAGATGGCATCGCTCCCCTAATTTTCACTCTATGAGGAGACGTCTTATTGGACCCCAAGCTGCTTCCTCTCTTTGCCTTTTTGCTCTCCCTCAAGGCTCTGGGATCTTGACTTTCACATAATATGAAAAATTAACATGGACCTGGAGAAAACCTTGACCCCTTTCCAAATTTTTGCTTTACATCCTCTTGGTTATTCCTACATTTTTTTTCTTCCAGATTTTTATGTTCCACTCAACCAGTGGCGGTTCTGGACCAAATATACCAGGGGCCCAGGATAGGAAATATGTTTTCTTCATAAGGCACAGAAAAAAGGAACAAACAAAAAAAAATCAATCTTGATCTATTAAGTGAGACATTCAACCAAACACTTTCTGATATAGCAGCTGAAAACTGTGATCCTAGCTTAACATGACTGAAGTTAAAAGTGCATCACCTTAATTTTTAATTTATTGCTAAAATAATAATGTAAAGATAGAAAATGAAATAGGTAAAAAAGAACAATCACTTACAGTTTCTTACCAATGTTTATCATTAAAAATATATTTTGGTATTATTTCTTTAGCACAGGGGCCATAACAGGGGCGAGGACCAGTTCAAGAAGGACACTGGCCCCTGTTGGCCCCTGTCTAGAACCATCAATGCATTCAACCATCATTCAGTATAATTTATCTATAACAGTATTTCAATTTACATTTTTTTAAATAGACTTGTTGACAGAAATTAACTTTTTTGATTACAATATGAAGCTTTTCAGTGTTCCTTCTTAAGTTATTCTTATGCTGATAAAACTTTGAATATGCAAAAAGGAAAATCTTCTATGAAAATGTGTGCTGGTGCAGATGATTACTATGTACTCCAATCCTGAAACCTGAGTCTGAAGAAAATCCACATCCTTTTCTAATCTTTTAAATGCCAAAGCAACTTCCTTGCTTTGTAGAAGCTTAGTTATTGAATTTAAGTGTTTTGAAATGCTGACCTCTTGTGGGCACAGATGAAACAAATCTACTGCATAAGCAGCTCACTAAAACTGAATAAATTTTATTCAAGCTTTTCAGTTGACTTTATGATAGGCTAATTTCAAGGTTTATCAGCAATCTAGATACTATGATAACACATAGATGTTTACTAAGATTATTCACAGCTGTTTGGTTTTATTTCCCAAGGCTATTGAAAGAAGGCTTGACGCCAGCGAGACAAGCTTCACTGCATCCAACCTGAAGATGGGAAAGAGGTACATTGTCACCATTGTTGCTTTTAGGGGCAGCAAGAGGAGTAGGATGGTGGAAACCCTTTTTAAAACAGGTCAGTATTGTTCTACAAAAAAACATCTTTCTAATGTTTATTGTGATATTTTACATTTAAATATGATTTTCCTTTCCTTTGCTTTTATTAGTTGCTATGCTGTACCCCTTCCCTATGGACTGTGTACAAATAATGAGGAATGGCAATAACAACAATGGCATCTATACCGTCTACATTAACAATAACCAATCCAAGCCAATAGAGGTTTTCTGCGATATGACTACTGATGGAGGCGGCTGGCTGGTATGAATTATTTGCTGACTCTACAGAAGAAATAGAATTTGTCATTTATTATAATACAGAGCTGTTAAAAAGCATACTTTGGCCTTTGCACTTGTTTTCAAATCATCAATCTAGTTTTTTATTCTTAGATAAAGGTAACAAGAGTCATTAAGACATAAATGTATGGTTACTGACCACATTAACAGGGATAATCCAAATCAAATTTCCCTTCCTAACTACTTGACTCAATGATCTATAAAAGTAAAGCAACATGCCCTAATTGAAATATTGTTTATACACTGATGAGAAATTGTTATTGACATCTATCACTCTGGAAAGGACTAATGGGCTCAGAGGTCTCAGCAGACAACCGTAGGGGCCAAGTATCCCAAAATGGAAAATACAGAAATAGTGCTGTACCTGCCAGCACTGGTTGATTGCAAAAAAATATTCCCATACTGCGTCAACCACTTCTTCAAGAGAAAACAACAGAATTTAAGCTAAGCAGGCGTTAGTTCTCTCACTAATGAAATGCAAAAATTAAATCAATGTGAGAATCCAAATCTTACGACAGACTATTGGGTTCAGGCTAGAGATTTTTTTTTAATGTGTCAAACGATTATGGGAATAAAGTTGTAATATTACAAGAATAAATTCATGACATTACGAGAATAAAGTCTTATATTTAATAAAGAATAAAGTTGAAAAATTATGAGAAAGAAGTCATCATTCCACAAAACATTTCAGAAGGAAAGCTTCGAGCTTCGACCAGCATATGATGGCCAACCAGCACCAAACAGCAACCTGAGACCACTTTGATATACTGCACAATTTGATACTGGTGTGCTAAAAGACTTAACATTTCCTTATTTGTCAAACCAATGCCAAAGCATAACTTCACATGATGCTCGACATTCCTCATTTTAGGGAAGAAAGTGCTTCTTGTAAGAGTCGTCATAAAAAAAAAAAAAACTTTATTCTCCTAACACAAGGATTTTTTCTCATAATATTATGAATTTATCCTCGGAATTTTATGACTTTATTCTCATATTGTTACAATTTTATTCTCATGAATTTAAGCTTAAAAGTAAATACTCTGCAAGTTTGGTCTATTTTGGAATATTTATCAAAACTATGGAGAGAAACCAGACTCAATTGATTCATGTAATAGTGTAATGTAAGCTGTGTAAACTTGATTGTAAGTAGGTGTAAATGGCTTTGTGTATATGTAAAACATATTTTTTAAACTTGGAAAAAAAGATCTGCAAATCACTTCAAGAATTTGTAAGTGTAAGTAATTTGTGTTCAAATGAGACAAATAGTAAAAGTGACAAGTACATCATAAAATTACGCGCAGACAATTACTCCCACACATAAAAATTGTTCAATACATGGGCAAAGCTCACCTGATACACACAGACAAAGCTACAGTTTCAGATAAAATCTGAAGATCAGATAAAAAGTTCACAAAGAGTCTTGAGACTGTTGCTGAATATCCATCACCATCTGGTATGAGAGGCTCAGGTTCTCTTCTGCTGTTTACACTATTGTCATTCGCTAAAGAAAATGTCCTGTTATCTTCAGTTCCCACCTTGCAGTGATATAATTACGGTGGCCAATCTGGAGGGGTTTTATTCATTTTATAAGACAAGCATGTCCTTTATTAGCTACTTTAAAGATGAAGGCAGTTATGCTAATTCATCTTATATAAGTGGAGTTAAGAGATTAACCATCTTTCCAAACTTACTGGTCTTAATTGCAATGAGCAGACTGACTGTGTCAGGGAATGTTGTTGAGGAATATATTTCTCCTATGACTGCTATTCAGGCCATTTGGAGTCTCCTAAGATGAAAGATCCAAGGTCCTACAAAATTGAAAAAGAGTTAAAAAGTCTCATCAAATTGTTTCTTTCTCCTTGAAACAATCCCATAAAGGAGCATGGCTCATAAAGACAAGGTATGTTGTCGCCAGGTTGTAAGTTTGTTGATGCCTATAAGGCTCAGAGTGTAGTGCAGTTTATCCTTTCCATAAAGTCCTTATTCCCAGACCTAGAGAGGGAAATATCATTAAAACTCAGAAGGAAATTCAAATTCTCCAACTCTCCATCAACATTCAAATTCCCCATATACACACAAATCTGCAAGATGAGACCAGAAACCCTTTGAACACTTGTTATCAGACTGTGTAACTGCAATTTTGTACACATTTATCAGGTGAGTTGTGCACATGTATGTGTGGAATTGTAGTTGTATGAGTAATTGTCTGTGTAATGTACTTTTATACTTGTCATTTTTAAATATTTGTATTTGCATTCAAAAACACCTTTCCAAATTACTAAGATTACTCCCATAAGTTTCTTAGAGTTTTAAAAGGATGATTTACACACACAAATACCCACACATACACACAGCTAAAGGATATCATACCCAAAGTGAAAAATGTCTTAGGTGTTTTGTTGGACTGAGGTTACTTCACATTTAACTGTGACAGGGAAGCAAAAGCAGAAAAAAACTGTTATTGGGGCAAATACTGCTTAACAGCACAATAGACCAGTTTTAACAACAGATAATATATATGGATATTTTTTTCTGTTGATTAAAACACAAGCTTTAGCTTTCCTCAATCCTGGATTAGCTCTTTTCAAACTCTTCATTTCTAATCCAACATCTGTCAGTAAAATCCTGTTCTTGCTATTTTAAGGTATTGCAGCGCCGAAACACTGGCAAGCTGGACTTCATGAAACGCTGGAGGCAGTACATAGCAGGCTTTGGCAACATGACAGAGGAGTTCTGGCTGGGTAAGCAATGTGGTTCTCTTTTTTCTTGCAAACCATGCACATATGAAGTGTAACTGTGCATTACATCCTCCCTTCAAATTCTGCATCTGTCTATCTGCTCCAACAGGTTTGGATAAGATATATGCGCTAACCAACACTCCTACGCAGTATGAGCTAAGGTTTGACCTGGGCCTGGGCTCAGAGAGAGCTTACGCTGTATATGACAACTTTAAGATTGCTCCGATCAGACAGAAGTTCAAGCTCACAATTGGCAAATACAGGGGGACAGCAGGTATGGTTGCATTTAAAAGACTTGGACTGTGAAAACTGGAGGCACAGCTTTGATGAATTCAGTTTTTTTTTTCCTAACACCCACACACGGTGATGCATAGTGAGAATATGATGGCAGATTTAGAAACAAGACAGATGGGGGCAGTAATGGAGGGATTTCAAGGCCTGTGTACCCCAGCTATTATGCAAACACACTTTAGCACTGTAAGCTTGAAAGCAACTGAGGTGGTTTATGAAACATGCAGGATTTGAATATGCAGCAAATCCACACAGACAAAATGAAACATTCTGCTACCGTATGACCCGGAGTTTGCTTATACAGCGTTTTCTGCAGGGTTGAATAGTCTCTCCTTTTAAAAATATGGTTCAGAATACCTATGCAGGTGTTTGCCCTCTAATATTTAGCATTTACAAACATCTCTTTTTATTGGTGTTTTCAGGTGATGCTATGACCTATCACCAAGACCGGCTCTGGACCACCATAGATTCAGATAATGACATTGCCTTGACTAACTGTGCCAGAACCCACAGCGGAGCATGGTGGTACGCTAACTGTCATTTGGCCAACCTCAATGGTAAATGGGGTGACAACAGACACAGTCTGGTGAGTGAACAAGGAGGAGATTCTGCATCTCTTAATTGGCTTCGTTAAATGGATATGTATTTGTTTCTCTCTGTGAAGTAGATACAGTAGCAAGATAAATGTAGTTTTTCTCTTTATCTGAAAGGACCTCAGAAATAAAATGGTAACATTTGGCTAGCAAATATAATTTGAGATAAATATGTATATTTAAAATTTTTTTTTTATTTTTTTTTCTTATTTATTTATTTCCAGTTAAAATTGTCAAATTGCTAAACTGATTATTTGAAGAGAACTTTTCTGTTTTCTGACTAAAGATAAATATATTTTACTTGAACCAACCTGGTATTTCAAAGAATAAATAACACCATGGCCCAAACAGGCCTATAGCATAAGAATTTTGCGACCATACCCAACAGAAGGGAATCATTTCCATGTATACAACATGTTTGACTGACCTCAAGTACTGTATTTGCTGCCAAACATTTCATGTCTTCTTCTATTTCCACATATACTCCACAGGAGATAAACAAACTCCCAAAGTTAACTTTCTAATGGTATAGGGAGGCAAAAAATGTTTTCTCCTGATTCTATTCCAAAACAATGAATGTATATATTCAACATGTACTATAAACAGCTTCTGACTGTGCCAATGTTTTATGAAGACTTAAAGATCATGAGATTCTACAGTTCCTCAATGGGACCCCTATTGCATTTTTCATAACCTTTTTTTCTCTTATCTTCCTTACTGATATCCTTACTGTGAGTTCACCACAATCTCATAACTGTAAAAGAAATAAGAAAAAAAGTAACAAGGTTTTTATTTTCTTTATGTTTTAGCGCTTCCCAGTGTTGGTGGCACTGCTAGGCCTGTGTAAAAGAATAAAATTTAGACATACATTTTTCTGTTACAGGAAAAAAAAATTGAAGACTTTTTCCACAATATTCACTAGAAGGGTAAATAATTGTGCTGCGAATCTCTGCTATCTTTCTACAGGAGACTTGCATACAAATGCAGCTTTGGTCCCAATTATAAGTGTTACCTCTGCTATGAAGCTACACCAGTGCACCATTATTTCGTCTTACAGCTATGTTTAATACAAGGCAGAAAAAGAGGCTTCGCACAAAGCTAATTTCTTTTCACAACATTTACAACTTTCTCCCAGAACTCTGCTTATTGTTTGGTTTCTGGATTATTTGGGGGAAAACCCAAATGACTAGAATCCATCATCGGTTGATAAGAAAACACATTTCTAGAGCCAGCTTTAATGCAGAGGTATTTGTCAGTAGGCTGATAGGGAAACAACACTGTTATTAAGTCACTTCAGCAAAACCCAGGTGAATTCTCTGCTCTTGTCGAGATTCCATCCATAGTATTGTTGCCTCAGATGTCTGCTGCTGTGTTTGCTGCCAAAATGCAATAACAGTCAAAGCAGGTTTGTACTCACATGATATGGACCCTGAGGCTGGTATTTATTACTTTCTCTCATTCTGCTTGTCTGTCATGCCCTTCTCCTTTTCTGTGGCTTTGACCCTCTCTGCTCTCTGCTTTTCCCTCTCCATGATGCTCTTACCTTTATCTGTGCTCTCCCTTCCCACTCATTTTTTCTTCTGATCTGGTGTTTTGCTGTCAGGGAGTCAACTGGGAGCCATGGAAGGGACACCTAACTTCCCTCGACTTCACCGAGATGAAGATCCGACCTGTGGGAGCACTGTCCAGCAGAAAGAAGAGATCATTGATGGTCAGGGAGAAAAAAAGCAGGGTTTCAAACACCCACAAGTAGGCGAGCAGCAGAGAAGTGCAGCGAAAGCAGTCCGCTCCATCAGCCTTTGATCACACTAGATTTTGGTTTTTCTGTACATATGTAGATATAGACCCTACACTTAAAGGATCTGCAAACATATGTTTCTCAACTTCTGTATATTTTCAAAAAACAAAAACAGGTCATCACTGCAGAAATTTAGAATAATCCTTTGTAAATTATTACCTGTTTATAACAGAACAGAAATCCAAGGTTTAGTGTGATTATAGGAGAAAGGTGAACAAGAAACTGTGTTTGAACGAGGTTTGAACAGTTGTTCTACTCGTAAAGAACATGTATAATTTAGAAAATCATGTTTTACTCAATTTTTATTTCTTTAGAAAACTTGACTATATAAATAGAAGGAAAAGATAACGGCAACTAAATATTTTGTTCTTCCTTTATTATATTAATGCTAAACTCGTTGACTTATAACTGCACCCAGGTTCAGGTGAGGCCGAGTATCCTCAGAGAGTTACCGAAAGTAAACAAAATAATTTGTGTTTAATCAATGGATCCTTTGCTGGCTCTTCAAACATGTGTCCTTAGTCTATTGATTATGCTGCCACTGTGCATCTGACACTGTCACATCACATAAGCTGGTATGACATCAGCCAAAAAGTAACAACTGATTGCTGCCCCGAATAGCCAGATTGCTCCTGCTTTATATTCATATGAGTGGGGACAGCTCATATCAATCAATGCGATGTGTCACATCAAATGTCAATAACAATGACATTTGTTTGTGCTCTTCTCCAGAACAGAATGACTAAACTCCCATTTTTAATCTGGAAAGTTGACAGAAGCTATTAATGTTGCACTGGCTTCTACTTTGCTTAATTAGATTTTCTTAACACTTTTATGACAAACACAGTTTATGTGACAAGGACATGGAGCACACAAACCCACCTTTATACCAATCTGTCAGAATTAATTTGCAAAATGATGAACTTTATTTGTACATTTGGTAATGCTTAAGACTGTGCAGCTTCTTAAAGTCTTTAAAATGGTTTAAGATCAGAACCCCGAAATGTATTGCTTTCTTTATCAATTATATTGCTAAAATTATTTTATAACTCCCCTTTCAATGTAGTGTCGCCACTCCTTTAAAATAAATCTGTTTTTAACTATGTGGTATTGCTCTTTTTTTTCAATTTTATTGAATCATATAATTTTGTGTGATTTTTGTTTCTCTGTGTGGATTGGATGTAGTAAAGAGGTTCAGGGATTATCCTTGGAAAAAACTAATTAACACAGCTTTGAATGCATTTAGCTTTTTATTTAGCTTTTTATCTAAAGTAGGAGAGCAGAACCATGACAAACCGCACCTGGAGGGCAAGGACATCAGCAAACTGATATAATTACAATCGTATCAATGGATACACTTTTCATATATTTTGCTCTGTGACAATTCCAAACCTTTAAGATCCTGAAAGTATATACAAAATAAGGCCTGTTCTGCAAAAAAAAAAAAACCCATAAAAGTATTATTTACTTTTAAGAATACTTCAAGACCTAAAAACATATGAATTAAATGAACTGATCAGCATATATTGTTTTCACAAGTACTTAGGCATCCTTATGTTTTAATGAAGAAAGCACGATAACTGCAACAATATTAATTTACAAGTTGGCAAACAAATATGATGATCTTTGTTCCATCAAAGAGTTCTCCAAACAAAATTGCAGGGGGGTCAATTTTGAAAAATTATCTGCAAAGAATAAAAATGCATAACATGAAATATTTGGTGCTTGTCACCTGTACTGGATTTACCTCAGAATTTGAAGCTTGAATCTTATTATTCAATATGATTTAAATGTTATCCAACCAAACTAATGTTTTGTCATGGTATTTGATCAAACTAGTACTTACTGCAATGCTAGTTGATATCGAATGCTTGAGAACCACTAATCTGAATGGATAAATGGACAGTTTCATTGATTTCTACAATATTTTTGAGAAAATTTTAAATATTTATCTATTCAAAGTTTGGGAAAAAAATGTAATTATGCATGAAAGCATCAATAATCACAATGACATAATAGTTTATTACAGGCTTCATGAATCTGTTCAACTTCTTAAAGCTACAGTGTGTAATTTTTAGCGACATCTAACGTCCAGACTGCAGACCGCAGCAACATGAACATCTCCCCCCCACCGCTTCTCCCCCCCAACAGTACGGCGAGCGTTACGGGACAAAATGTCTTCCACGACGTCCGCATCACCTACCTTCTCAAGTGATGAGGTTTGTTTACATAGATAATTTTTACAGATAGTATTCTCAGGCATAATACTGCCATCTATTGTTCAGTACCGTCTCAGTTCATCTCTCTCAACTTGCCGTAGTTACTTTCGAGCTTAATGGGCGATCTCGCAATCGCTAGTTTGTTGGCTCTGCGCTGCCGTAGCGCAAAGATGTCTGCCTCCATGGCTGCGAGACCCGCTCCTATGTAATTATAAATAACGAATTCTAAGGCAACGCAAATATTAAGGTTAAGAGGCTGAGCTTGTAGATGATGATAAATAACATAGTTATGTATAATATATTACATTTCTGACTGTATATCCCTGTAATTATTACACACTGTAGCTTTAAGTTCAATGACAAAATTGTGCTGAATAAGGTTCTTTTCTTCCTTATAGGTAAAATATAGGTTCAAGTGTTTGGAGATACACAATATTTATATCCTTAAAGTATATTGCACCTCTTAGGATGTGCAATATAACCTCAATATAAATATGATAAAGGTTTGTTTAGACCTATATATAATCATTAGCATATAGAATTATTATCATATTCAAAAATAAAAGCATTGATGAAAAAGACAAGAATAGGAACATATTTCAAATAAAATCCCCCCCTTGATGATAAGAGTAAAACATATAATAACAAATATATGCTTCTGTGTAACTATATAAGTAAAAATGCAACTAGCTGTACACATAGTCCCAACTAAATAATTATTGCGCAGCCAACAGTCTGCTTCAGCTCCATGTTTTTGCTTGTACTGCTCAGAAACAGGTTAATCTTGTGTATTATCAGCTATCCTGGTGAAATATAAAGAATCATTTATAATATATTTTAACACATGGTTGCATTAAAAATCTATGTTTTATTCCTAAACTAATAGCCAAACCTTCATGCTTTAGCGGTTAAACCAATGTGAGCAAAAAGTTATAACGTTCACATAAGGTTTTGTAAACTGTACTATAAACTATCTGATATCTATCTATTTTCCTTTTAAATATAGAACTACAGTTTCCTAAGTGCAACTCTTTCATCCTGGTAAGTTAAGTAACTGCCCTTAATGAAACTGCTGACTGTCTGCTGTCTGGTTTCTAAACTATTTCTTAATTCTCTATTAGACAATATACAGGCCATGAGAAAGCACTGGCTGTCTGAGCAGAGACCATTTTGAAACACCTAAGTGATGCATAAAGCACAGCGAAGCACTTTAAAGCAAAAAGATTCAGATCTAAGATTTAAATTGATCAAACAAGAAAATGGTTTTGATTTGTTGTTCCATCAAGACAAAGATGTGAAAGTATTTATTTTTATTTTTTTGGTGTTTACTACAGTAATCAGAATCAATGAGTGTTTAAGAATGCTGCTGGATGACAAATCATTTTTGACATGATTCTAATTTTAGCCCGTAAATAAATTGTCCCATGAGGGTTCACTGGTACAAGTGGTTATCTGACAGCAATTACCCTACAGAGAATAATTCCTACTATTGCTTAGACATGTAAGTTATTTTCTCAGTGCAAAACTGAACAGAAAGTGACGAGCTGGCCAATTCCCCCTCCTCTTTTCTCCTGCTCTATGAACTACTCTACTTATAAAGAAAAATATGAGTCCGCTGACACACACATGCTATTTGTCCCTCTGTGTCACTCACATGGACACTTTCCTCAAGATTCATTGTTATTTTTTATATGCAAGATCTTTGTTAGGAAGTATTTTTTTTGAAGATGTGTGTGAATATGGAGAAAAGCTGCAGGAGTGAAGGAATTATATTAAGCTCTCACTGTGTTTATTTCAATTTTATTACAAATTTTACATTTAGATAATTAAAATCATAAAGAATATACTGTGCCACAGCAAGAGCTCTATTAGACTGTCATTATGTCATAGAGGGCTCTATTAGGACTATTAAGTATTATTGTGCTTTACCACCAATGTTTTGTGGTTGCTGTCTGACTGTTTGGTTTAATTGTGTAAGATAAAGTTAAACGTTTTTATAAGGTGGATATGTTATAGAAAATATAGTATGTAATACAGAGCTGTAGTGTCAGGTCAGTGGAAAATAAGCCTTGCTCCATCACCCTACCACAGGAATGATCTTAGAAACTGCTGATGCAAATGACACTGGATTTCTTGCCACATATTTAAAAAATATGTGGCAACTAGAGTCATTTAGCTAACTCCAATTTGTAACTTCACACCAGGTTTCACTCTTTGCTTCATAGATGGCTTTAACAAAATGGCAAGTTTTGGAGTTGGTTGGCTGGTATAACTGAATATTTTTTCAGATATTTTCTTGTGTTCTCATGTATGCTTTTCATTTGATTTCATGGATTTGTTTTAGGGACTTATATTATGTGTCTTTTATATAATTACTCCAGTAAAAATGTACATGCATCAATAATTCAGTATTGAGTTGGATTTAAATAGAATGCTGAATTATATCTAACACGAAACCCACTTTTTGTAGCATTATGGATTAAGTCAGTCATTCCCAACTGGGGGTATGCATACCCTTAATGGTACGCAAGTTTTTTGCAAGGGGTACATGAAAATATTTTATTTCTTAGGCAGTAAAATAGAATAGGGCTGGGATCTATTTTGCTTTGTGAGGACTCATCTAAAAAATAAAACAAGCTTTTTTCAACCAAAAAGTAAGTTGTTATAAATTTTCACCTTCAGTTTTGACACACATCAATACCAAGCAGAGGAACAGATTGGATGTGGAGAACAGCCTGGGATCAGCTGTTTATCACACTGAGCTATTGGCGCTCATCTTCTTATCTTTGATTATAAGATTATCAAAGCAGCTCAGGAGTCACAAATGTTGAAATCAAAGTAATATAAATGGAGTCAGTCTGACAATAATTTTTGTTCAGTATTTTGTTCCCAAATCATCAAGTTTATATGGGATTACAGGGGAGTTTATCAGACCTGCTCCAGTTTTATAAAGGCAGATTCATAATATGATTTTATTTTGTATTTATTTTGATACCTTATTTGCTTCTGGGCAACATATTTATGTTGTTGTTTTTTTATTTGAGTTGGAGAGAATAACATGCCAAAGATTTAAAAGTGCAAGTTTAAAATATTAAATAAAATAGTTTTTATTTTATAATCAGTTGTACGTTGGACTTTTGGACAGTCATCAATACTTTTGACTGATAGGGGTACTCATAGTAAGACAAAGTGCCCAAAGGGGTACAGTACACTGGTTTAAGCTATTTATTTGAATACACTATTAGTACAACTACACAGAGTTTTCTTTGGTCGTTATAAATTTTGTAAACGTTCAACAGAACAAAAAGTTATGGTACATAATAAAACTTAAGCTTCCAATTTTTCAGACTATTATTAAGCAAACCTCAATTAAATCTATCCACATTATATTAGCAAATTGAATTATAAACATTTTGAAACCGGCCTACAAAGATCATCAGAGAGCTGCATAAGTTACTTAACAAGGAAAGCGGTAACCAAAATAGGGGCACTGCCTTGGTGGGAATTGGTGCACCTGGTGGGTTGCGGTTTCAAGTTGTTTACACAATGCAGTTGAGGTTAACCAGCGACAGTGGAGATGCAGACGGAGATCATATATCTGAAATATACCAGCCAGTAAAAAAAAACAAGCAAAACAGCAAAAAAAAAAAAAAATTATATATATATATATATATATATATATATATATATATATATATATATATGTATATATATAAGTTCCTCCTACACAACGTTGTCATCACCACATCCTAAAATGATTAGCTGGCTTACTGTTTGGTAATGCACCCACTATGTTGAGGTCCATCCTTCTTTGGCCTGACTAATAAGCTTGTAATGTGACCAAATAATGTCTCCAATAATTACCTTATCTGTTTCATGTTGTTTACGATCCCCATTGCATATTCCTGTGCTTATTTTGTGTGTTTGTTGAAGATGCATTTCGTGATGAAGCAACTTTTGACCTTGCAGGAAACCTACAGACATTTACTTGTCAGAACTTGGCAATGTCTGAAAATATACATTTGCAAAATATACAATAAAAAAAATGTAAATATGATATAACTGCTTATAATCTAAGCTTTGCAGAACTGTTTTGTTGATTTAAACAGCTACTCTTTGCTGCATGTTGCCTCTTCAGGAGTTTTTGGTATAAATCTCTGTAAGTTTTGAAAAATCATTAAAAACACTGAGTTCATTAATTGTTTTACCAACATCTAAATAAATGAGGTAAAGTAAAAATAAGTATGTTGATTGATCTCTATGAGGGCAAAAATAGAAATACCAGGTGTGAAGCAGCATGAGCTTGCAAGAAGAAGATAATCCCTCAGCCAAGTAGATGATTGTACTAGCTTTATGTGGTGTCCCTGTTCAGACATGCTACAGAGAAAAAACTAACTTTTGAAAGGGATGTTTTTGAAAAATGATAAGAGTCTGTCTCCTTGCCTTAAATCACCTGAGGCATAAAACGCTTGTTTTTTTCCATTCCAAACAATACAGAACCAGTACTTTTCCATATTTGACTTATTGAAAGTTTATCTTTCTGTCTGGCAACTATTTGTTAGTCTGTATAACTAAATACACATATATGGTATATGTGTCTAGAAAGATTGCCTTCAGAGAGTTTTAAATAAATACAATGTTTTAGGTCTTATTGGTGCAGGCAGTTATCTAACTGATTTCAAAATAGCAGTACACTTCCTGCATGTCGCATAACCTTTTAAAGCCACAAATAAAATTAACTTGTGATGCGAATAACTAGGTCAAGCTGTTTAGAAATAGAACTGCATCAGCGGTTTTTTGTTTTGTTCCATTATTACTGTTTACCAAACATACTGCTGCCACGTTATTCCCCACGAGAAAGTTCAGCTGCAACTACATGACAGATTATGAAACAATTATCAGTAAGATTACATGAATTAATAAACATACACTTTGTAAGCAGCCAGTTTAAAAATATGAGTGTTTATTTAACCAAAATACCTTTGTGTTTAAACTCAGTTGTCTTTTTATAAGTTAAAAAAATTCAGAAATGTAGAAAAATGCTATTTTACTTTCTTACATCTTCCACTTTATTCCATATAATTGTAAAAGCTGCCAAAGATTAAAGATTCAGAGAAACAAAGTCTATTTAAGTAGCCTGGGTGCCAGTCCGAACTTAGTCCCGCCCACAAGGTTTGAGTTCGGGGAAGTTCGGTCTGGCTCTGCTCCATAGTAGCGCGAGTATTAAAGCCCACTGTCAGGCGATCCAATCAAATTGTCAGGGCGGGCTTTATACGATGATGGACAGATGATCAAGAGTAACGTTATCAACCACATGACCAATGCGCGCTTGGGTGACAACAATAATGGCTGCCGCTGGAGAGTTTGGGTGAGTAGATTCTGCTATTAGGTCTGTTCTAGAAGATATCGACAGCAAATTAATTTTAAAAGAGGAACAGAGAAACGCGATCAAGTCTCATCTTCTTATTCTAGGCGTGAAACTGCACGCTTTGATTTTTGTGGACAACAACTATGCGTCGCTTAACATACGTCACGCACTCCGTTGCTCTTATTGGTTGTAGGTCTGTCCAATTGAGTGCAGAGGCATTTTTTTTCCTGGTTCGTTCAAAACACGCCCCATAATCACAGCTCTATGGAGCAGTATCAGACTCATATTCTGACTAGAATTGAGTCGGGCTACGTCAGGCTACTATTTAAGTGTATAATTAAAGAAAACCAATTAAGTTATGAATTCTTGAGTAAAGAAGCAAATTGTGTGCAAATTTTATGCCCTTTGTATTTGGATTGAATATAAGAAACAACACTTTTTGTCTTTGGAGACAAAGAAAAACCTTGTGATGAAAAGCAATATTTTACATCCTCTCTGTTTTCGGATAGCTCTTGCCAGTTTTAAACTTCTCAAATATCAAGCGAAATATAGCCCAGAATTAATAGCAGAAATTTGTCAAAGGTTGGGGAAAGAGCTGGAATGAATAATTGTTTGACAAAAACTTATTTGTTATTGCTGTTAATTTAAGTTACACCAGTGACTAAATAATAAAGCAAAAACAAACAGCAGTCAATTGGAGTGAAAATGCCAATCTGTGTGGAAATGAAAAAAAAAAATATATACATCTAGAAAAATTGTTATTGAGAAAATGTGTAGGATTGTTTAAATTACGTTTTACAATCTGGACCTCCATGTGGGATATTCATTCCAATCTAAAAAGAATAATAATTTTCCATGACCCAGCATCCCCATGAGTAAAAAGATCTAGTTCTAAGTTAAACAATTCAACAGACTTAAATAAAAAAAAAATGATGCTCTCATGTCTGAACAACGACTGGAAGTAGAATAACAGATTCTCTGTGACCATCAAGAATCTGCTTTAAAAGAATTTCTCCATTTGAAACAGTACAACAAAGGTCTAAAAATGTCTAATGTTTCTGTACCTGATGTTGCCCTATCCCTGTCAGACCATTTTCTCTTTGCTTTGAAATCATTTTTTCCACTGGTCTAATTAACAAAAGAGATGCTATTAGAAATCTTTGTTAAACATAATCTGCAGTCACCTTTAGCAAATCTTTTTCTTAGTGTCTTTAATAATTTTGACTAACCTTTTTATTTCGATGACTAATTTTCACAGAGATTTAAATATTTGTGCAAAGGTTTAGTTTTTAATATATGATTATAAAGCAAAAATCAAACAGAGACATCCCTACTCTCCTAATGAAAATATGTCTCTATTAAGATGAGCAGGGCTTGTTTCCAGAGCAACAATTCAACAAGTTGACCAAATTAGTATCCAAATAAGCTAATGCATAAAGATTGTGCTAATGCACAAACCTTTCTGTCTAATTGGAATAGAATAAAAAAAGAAAGAAAAAAATGAAATTAAAACATAATATTTGTATCCAAATCTGATTCAAGTTTCTATTTTTTTTTTTTGGAAAGTTTCAGAGATGTACTAAAGTCTATCAGTCAGTTTCTTGTCCAATCAGTTTCTTGTCCACCTTGGATAGATTATAACTTTTACAGGCTTAAATATTTAAACCCTTATTTAATAAATCATCATGGTGTCTTGTTTGCTTCTCAACTGCATTAAATTGTGGCTTGCACCATTTACAGATAATATTGATGTAAATCTTTGAAGAAGAAAGCAGAATGAAGCTCAGTCATCACAAAGCATACAATATAACATGATATGATGTCAACCCATGGGTGTTCATGTGTTGAAGTGCTAAAGCCTGAACATTTGAACAAAAAAATGTGTTTTGACGTTAAAAATATAAGTATAATATTTTTTCTAAACTATCTATTTCGTATTAACTCATGTCGCCCTAAAACTGAGATAGCATCCTATCTCTGGAAAATGCATTAAACACTGTAAAGTATTTTTTACTTTTTTGTTTGTTTAGTTAAAAGGGGCACAGCTGTTCAAGTTATTCTCAACACAGTATTACTTAACTTTTACAATTGAGAATTTTGAATATATGTTTAGAAGATTAAAATGAAAAGTGGCCAAGAAATGTTTCCGTGACAGTGTACAGTATATATGTATCTAGGCATGTAAACAGATACACTATATTGCCAAAAGTATTTGCTCACCTGCCTTGACTCACATATGAGCTTAAGTGACATCCCGTTCCTAATCCATAGGGTTCAATATGACGTCGGTCCACCCTTTGCAGCTAGAACAGCTTCAACTCTTCTGGGAAGGCTGTCCACAAGGTTTAGGAGTGTGTTTATGGGAATTTTTGACCATTCTTCCAGGAGCGCATTTGTGAGGTCGCACACTGATGTTGGACGAGAAGGCCTGGCTCTCAGTCTCCGCTCTAATTCATCCCAAAGGTGTTCTATCGGGTTGAGGTCAGGACTCTGTGCAGGCCAGTCAAGTTCATCCACACCAGACTCTGTCATCCATGTCTTTATGGACCTTGCTTTGTGCACTGGTGCACAGTCATGTTGGAAGAGGAAGGGGCCAGCTCCAAACTGTTCCCACAAAGTTGGGAGCATGGAATTGTCCAAAATGTCTTGGTATGCTGAAGCATTCAGAGTTCCTTTCACTGGAACTAAGGGGCCAAGCCCAGCTCCTGAAAAACAACCCCACACCATAATCCCCCCTCCACCAAACTTTACACTTGGCACAATGCAGTCAGACAAGTACCGTTCTCCTGGCAACCGCCAAACCCAGACCCGTCCATCAGATTGCCAGATGGAGAAGCGCGATTCGTCACTCCAGAGAACGCGTCTCCACTGCTCTAGAGTCCAGTGGCGGCGTGCTTTACACCACCGCATCCGACGCTTTGCATTGCACTTGGTGATGTATGGCTTGGATGCAGCTGCTCGACCATGGAAACCCATTCCATGAAGCTCTCTGCGCACTGTTCTTGAGCTAATCTGAAGGCCACATGAAGTTTGGAGGTCTGTAGTGATTGACTCTGCAGAAAGTTGGCGACCTCTTCGCACTATGCGCGTCAGCATCCGCTGACCCCGCTCCGTCAGTTTACGTGGCCTACCACTTCGTGGCTGAGTTGCTGTCGTTCCCAAACACTTCCATTTTCTTATAATACAGCTGACAGTTGACTGTGGAATATTTAGGAGCGAGGAAATTTCAAGACTGGATTTGTTGCACAGGTGGCATCCTATCACAGTTCCACGCTGGAATTCACTGAGCTCCTGAGAGCGACCCATTCTTTCACAAATGTTTGTAAAAACAGTCTGCATGCCTAGGTGCTTGAATTTATACACCTGTGGCCATGGAAGTGATTGGAACACCTGATTCCAATAATTTGGATGGGTGAGCAAATACTTTTGGCAATATAGTGTATCAGACATTGTGATCAGGCTTATGTAACAGAAAGAAAGAGAGGCAATATACAATGATGCTATATATCTGGTCTGGTATGATGAAGCTCTAGCGAAAGTTCAATTGAAGAAACTCTGACTTACCTCACATCATCAGAAGCCGATCCATCTCCGAAGACTCTGCTCAGATGTCTTAACGAGCCTCCCTCCTACCTCCTCGTGATTCATCTCCCTCGCCTTCCGCTTCAATCCGCTCCGATTCCTGGCCGCAAAAGACATGCAAGTCCTCCGCTCCCCTCGCCAGGCGCAGAAGGCCTCCCGGATCTGTCCCAGCAGCAGTCACCGCTGCGCCCGCTCCTTCTCATCGTTTCGATGCAGCCTTGGACCTTCTCCAGCTTCCTGTTTCATAGCAGCTCCCCCGTCTAGTCCTTCTGGCGCTTAACAGCTCTCAGCCTCCCTCCGCTCCACCGGACTCTCTCACTCAATCCTTCGACGCTGTCCGCACGCTCCAAACGTGGGAATCCCTGCACTGCCACGTCATCCCTGCCGCTGTCTGCTCAGACGGACCTCCCCCTCCCCTCATTCACATTAGGGAACGCCCGCCGGGCCAGCCTTAGGGTAAGACGTATTCAACCATGTTTTCATTCATAATTTTCTATCTATTTGAGTTTGCTCTTATGCTTCGTCTGCCTCTATCAGGCATACTTATATTAACACACATGCTGATATTTTCACTAGCCTCGTTCTAATTATTCAGGGGAATATTTTAATTTAGTCTCTTATTCTTCCCTCCCCTGAAGTCGATCAGCAGGTCGCATCAGCAGGTGACTTCACAGTTTTTCTTAAATCATCCGATCTCCGTCTACCAGAGATCTTTATATTGGCCAAAATTTTTGGCCGCATTCAGCATCTATCGTGATTACTCAGAGCTTCTGCAGGAGGGCCATCCGATCAGTCTGTCCCCGCCGTGCACGCTTCATATATATCGTACCTCAGTCTTAGCAGCCCGTCATCTTACCACCCCTTATTATTACTTCTGATTATCGTTCTGTCTTCTTCTTCTTCTTCTTCTTCTTCTTCTTCTTCTTCTTCTTCTTCTTCTTCTTCTTCTTCTTCTTCTTCTTCTTCTTCTTCTTCTTCTTCTTCTTCTTCTTCTTCTTCTTCTTCTTCTTCTTCTTCTTCAAAAAAAAAAAAAAAAACACACAAAACTGATGTTCTCCATCAGTCATTTCTAAATGCCAATTGCGCTCCTTGCTAGGTCAGCTAATTTGCCATGCGCTTATTTCTCAAGGCCGCGCTTTCATTCCCAGTTGCTTGATCCGGCAATTTTCGTCCCTCTCTTGGTCAGATTACTGAACGTAGGCTGCCGTTCGGATCTCTGGTCTGACTGCTTCTATTGGAACAAATTTCTTTTCTATGTCGACATTATCTATCTCCTGCCATGCTTCAAAAATTTTACGGATGCTGCATCCGTAGGTTTTGGGGGGTTCTTCAGGACAGGTGGTTCATGGCCTCATTTATTCACACCCATTATGCTCGTGTGAGGTCTAACCCTAGCTAGCTTGCATCGTGAGGCTTTGGGAAGGAATCGCGTCCGCCCACTGCGATAACTTCGTAGTTGAAGCCACTAATAAGTCACTCCTCCTCCCAGTCTCTCATGCCTCATCAGAAGCATCACTGGCAGCAGTCACTAACGTTTCATCATCTCAGTGCGTTATGTTCAGGCATTCAGCACTTTTATTCGCCCAAGCATTACCCTACGTCCACTCATGGTTCTTCACCACCTCAGGATACTCTTAGAATCACGTGGCCTTCCCTCTAGTAGGTAATCTGGGCATTCGTTCTGGTCCGAGCAGCTGCATTACAGCTACTCGCGGGGTTCTGAGGCTTCCCTCAGCTCTGGGCCGATGGCTCACCAGCCTATACCTCATTCATCCGCCCAGAACTCTCACCAATTCTCTCAGCTCAGTGCTCTCTCTGCCTCTAGGTAACTCTATTACAAATACTGGTGGTGGTTCAACTCATTTTCATAATTTTCTGACCTAATCACGACTATCCTCTAACTCATTTTCTACTCCCACTCCTTATCAGTTTTCTTCATTATTCCCTGCTTCATGCAGTCTTCCATGCTGTCTCCTTGCTATTCATGCTATCTTCATTCTGGCTCGCATTCATGCAATCTCACCTTTATGACAGGCATTATATGCATTCTCCTGTGCGTCACGTCACGTCTGGTCTGTGTCTCGTCATGCATCCTTGACACCATTTAGCATGCATTCCCTAATGCATCAATTCTTCATATATGTAACCATCCGCAAGAATCATCCGCAAGATTCATTATCAGACTCATCCGCAAGATTCATTATCAGACTCATCCGCAAGATTCATTATCAGACTCATCCGCAAGATTCATTATCAGACTCATCCGCAAGATTCATTCCCCATGCATCACATGCTCCCTATCTGTGTCTCGTCGTGTCCCGTCATGCATCCCTTACACCATTTTGCTTGCATTTTCAATGCATCAATATGCACCATGTCTGCGTCTCGTCATGTCTGTATCCCGTCATGTTATATGTTCTATATGGACTCATCCGCAAGATTCATTATCAGACTCATCCGCAAGATTCATTCCCCATGCATCACATGCTCCCTATCTGTGTCTCGTCGTGTCTCGTCATGCATCCCTACGCCATTTTGCTTGCATTTCCAATGCATCAATATGCACCATGTCTGCGTCTCGTCATGTCTGTATCCCGTCATGTTATATGTTCTATATGGACTCATCTGCAAGATTCATTATCAGACTCATCTGCAAGATTCATTATCATCGTCATCATAATGGGATGCACCATCGTCATCATCATCCGCAGGATTCATCATCATCGTCATCATCATCATGGGATCATCATCGTCATGGGTTCATCATCGTCATCATCATCATGGGATCATCATCGTCATCATCATCATGGGATCATCATCGTCATCACCATCATGGGATCATCATCATCATCACCATTATGGGATCATCATCATCATCATCATCATCATCATCATGGGATCATCATCATCATCATCATCATCATCATGGGATCATCATCATCATCTTCATCATCATCATCATGGGATCATCATCATCATCATGGGATCATCATCATCATCATCATCATCATGGGATCATCATCATCATCATCATCATGGGTTCATCATCATCATCATCATGGGTTCATCATCATCATGGGTTCATCATCATCATGGGTTCATCATCATCATCATCATCATCATGGGTTCATCATCATCATGGGTTCATCATCATCATCATGGGTAAATCATCATCGGTAAGTTCTCGGCGTCAACCGTGGTCGCCATCCTCATCAACAACCTGCCTCGGTAAGTTGTTTGCAAACCTTCTCAGCATTTCATTACGCATTCTTTATTCTGTCCCTAGCGTATGCCCTACGAGCATACGGACTCTCCGGCCTCGACCTCGGCTTTTTGGGGGAACATCCCTATTCACATTCATCTACTCATGCATGTTAAAGCATAATTCAGCATGAATGTTCCTGCCGAGGTCTGAGCGCCAAAGACTATACTTTCTTATCAATAAATTCTTCTAATTATCTTTTCTCTCTGTGTGAGTTTTTCAGATTGAAATGAAGCTCTAGCGAAAGTTCAATTGAAGAAACTCTGACTTACCTCACATCATCAGAAGCCGATCCGTCTCCGAAGCGAGCCAATCAGCTTTGAACTACTCCACCACGAAGCCCAATCAGCGTCCTGCTTCCACTTTATAAACTCCCTCAAATCTCACCACAGCCGCTATCCTGCAATCGCAATGTCGGATTTCGATCCAGACGACAATTCACCCACCTCCATCCCCTTCTCCGCCATCGCAGCTGAATCGTCCTCCATGACACGACTTCACCTCAACCTCATCAGAGAGTATTAATCCCAGTTGTCACCATCCCTCGTCTCATCGCATTGGTCCGGCAGAAGACCACCATGTTGAGCCCGGTTCTGCCAGAGGTTTCTTCCCAAAGGGGAGTTTTTCCTCTCCACTGTCGCTTCATGCTTGCTCATCATGGACACTTCACGGTACCTGCATCACCGAGCAGGACCTCTATATCCCGAGTCTGAGTGAAGCCCCGGCGTCAGCTCCCTCAGTCTTCTAGTCCCACAATTCTGCCCAGCAGATCACCTTGTCAACCAGCTCGGATTAAACCACCACCAGTTTCAGGCCCGGGGGGAACATCCCTATTCACATTCATCTACTCATGCATGTTAAAGCATAATTCAGCATGAATGTTCCTGCCGAGGTCTGAGCGCCAAAGACTATACTTTCTTATCAATAAATTCTTCTAATTATCTTTTCTCTCTGTGTGAGTTTTTCAGATTGAATTAGTCTTATCACAATGCCCCATATCTCAATTGTGCATCTGTGGCATTTTCAAGAGAGGGACTGAGTTTATAGAGCCCTATATACTCTGTTAATCTGATAAAAAATATTTATCTATACATCACATCAGAGTCTTGCATTTGTAAGAGGGATATGAAGTTGCAGTGCACATTGCACAATGACAGTCAAACTATTTTTGTATATCTTCACGTATTACTTTGAAATATGATTTGAAAGCTCTCTTTTAGTTGGGTGTTTTTAGGAACAGATCATACAAGATTTATCTTCCCTCTGTTCCTTTTTCTTCATGTTTGGGGGAGAAAAAGTAAGATGCAATGTTGAATGACATGACATGAACAATTAAATAAATGAATAAAAAAAAAAAATTCAAAATTCTTTTTTGAAATAGAATAGATTCAGTGGTTTGAAATCAAACAATATGTTTGTTTTCTTGCCTCTGTTTTTTGAAGTTGTGCTTTTAACCCTGATGGATCCACTTTCTTTTTTGCTCTGCGTTAGAAAAGTACCCATTCAGCTGAGCCCATTTTAAAATGTATTTTATTCAACACTATTCAAAGAATAATCTAAAAACATGTTCTGGGCCCTGCAAGCAAACACATAACTAAATGCATCCCGCGAGGTCCTGCACTGGTTTTGGAAGATACAAACATTTGAGAATTCTTGTAAAATCTGTGATTTGTTAACATCAGGGAGTTCTGAGGAATACAAACCACAAAACCACCACAGTAATGGGGGAAACATCTGTTTTAAAGATTTATGGATTATTACAACACATCAAATCAGCATTTGATAAAAGGCATGTTTTTGTACCTGTAGTTCAGTCAGCCTTAACGTTGAAAAGGCCAGCCTGTCAGGATCTTGGCACTAATGGCTGGCTTAATTACTCATTCCATTCACCTGTCTAGCTCTGCCTGGTTGCTCATTACCTCTCATTTGATCCACCTACTTCAGCCTCTATTTAAGGTGCTTGAATTCAGTGATCAGGGCCAGATTATCTTGTTCTCTCTAACCAGTGGTGAGTGTTTTTAGAGTTCCTTAGTGTTTCTGATTTCCTGATCCTAACCTGTTCTGCCTCTCACCCACTGAGCCTGCTTGTTCTCGTCTGAACAGTTTGCCTGAACTGTCATTCGACTTCTGGACCTCTGAGCCTTCCTATTCTTATCTGATTGTCTGACCTGGCTTCGGATTCCTGCATGTTCTCCGGGGGTGCAGCATCTGGGACACTCTGGACGGCGCCCGCCTCATATTGTTGGCAGCGCACCGGCTGGAATCAACCTTGTTCTCTGGGCACGGACTGAACTGTTTAACCAGAGGTTCCAGCCTTAGATGCCATAAATACTGTTACTGAAGATCTACAGTTCTTGTTTTAAATAAATGCTTTTTGAGTAGTCCCATTGTTTGTCTGGCCTTGAATACTGGGACCTCTGTTTTGAGCCATGACACAGCCCTTACGCACTTTCTAGGTTATGCAGACAGTGGTTGTACAGCTGGCTTGGATCTATATATTTTATATTTATTTACTGAAGTTTGTTTAATGTTCTTGCTTCTCTACATTCTGCAAATGTTTTAATACCTGTCTGTGAATATGAACACATGAGAATTATGATAGCTGTTATCATGGTTAGACCTACTGTTTTATATAGTCATCTGCATGCTCCTTATTTGTGAAAGTCTGTTTATTTTTTCATAGTTTCCATAATTAGTCAAATAAAACTGTGTTTCAAGTGACTACGTTCACTTCATAGTGACATCAGAACTAATCCAGATGTTACTTATTAAACATTGGGGTCTGCTGCTCTCCGAAACAGGGGAGTCTGAATGGTGTCAATTAAATGTCACGTATCGCATTGACAAACGTTGAAACACATAAAACACATTACTGCAACAGGTGGAAAAAGCTGTTGTGAAGTGTTCTGGAATAATATAACTCAGGACCACAGAAGGAGTTCAGCACAATACTATTGTTCTGAATGAGTGACCACTTTCCCCCCGCATCATGAGGAAAAGCTTCTCGCTGTCTGGCTACTGTCGGTCAAGCATCCTTTTGCCCAGCTTCGAGCAGCCAGCTTGGCCCCTGCCCCATAGACCTTCTACGAGGTTTAGCCTCCCTGGTATTCAATGAGAAATCGTCACTGTTATCAAAGTTGATAAAGTTCTGAACCGGAATCTTAACCTTTAAGCCCTTCAAACTCTTAATTCTTATAATGACTAATATTTGTAAATGTCATCATACATTTAACTACATATAACTTATTTTCTACTGTTTCAAGTACACATGAAAAATATGTATTCAATTCAACCTGGAGAAATTCAATAGAAGAAAAATCACAAATTAGAAAGTTTTATTGAAATGAAGAAATGAATAAGTCATTGCCACTCAGACCCCTGCAGAAGACATGATGCTGAACACATCTGTTCTCTGTGTAAGCAAGTAGGGTTAGGTTAGAGACATCTTTCCCCTTGAAGTCTGATATTGTTGATGGAATTGAGGCAGAAGAATGAGAAGAGCCTTGGTATAAGGGGGGTGAAGGGGTGTAGGAGGTTTGCAGTTAAGCTGGAAAGTGGGGATGTCTTTAAAATTGGAGCCCTAGTTATGGAAACATTGGATTTTGCCGAGCGCTAAATTGATGTGTTTCTTCAGTCAAAGCTAAAACAAAAAAAATGTCCATTGCTGTGGAGGTTATCTGCATCTTAAAATTGACTATTGTATGCAAGTTTGTAAAAAAAAAAAAAAAAAAAATCACAATGTATCCACTGTAAAATTCCTCTAGGAATATTTTGACTTTTGATGGGTATTTGTTTGTATTCTTGGCAGAATAGGTCTGCCAGAGAACACAAGCCCCCACCCCTCCCATCCCTGCCTTGTTTTCTTTACAGTTATAGGCCAAACTGCTACAGCTGCCACACTTCCTGTCTGACCCTTAACATTAGACAGCAGGTAAAGTCAGTGCTTGGACATTCCTTCGTGTTGGCTTATGTCAAATTATATTCTAAACTAAACGTTTTGTGCGACTGGAAACATTTCATGGATTCTGGCCCAACATTTCCTAAAAAACATAAATAAAAAGGGGAGAATTTAGTTTTCCCATTCAGTTTTTTTTTATTACAAGGCGTCATTATATAAAGCACAGTCTATATTCTTTGTACTCATGTTTTTCAAAGCCTTTGTTCACGTTTATCGACATTCTAAAGTTTACAGGGAAGGTGGGAAAAGATAGAGACAGCTGCAGCGAGTAAGCATATAAACATACAGTGAGAATTTAAACATTATTTTAATGTTTACCAAAATTAGACCAGTTCACTTGTTTTTTGTTTTTATTTTCCATCTAAAAAGAGTCATTTTAATGTCAAATAAAAAATTGAAATGAAAAAAGCATGATCACAATATTTCTGCAGGAGAACATCAAGTAACCTTTACAATAGAAGTTTTTGAAAATACAAACAAACATAATATTTTACAATTATACCATCCTAGCCAGAACTCTATTCCGTGTAGGAAAAGTCATTTTTATTCAAGGATTTCATGCAAGTATTTCTACTTTAACACTGAATGAATCATTTTACTTGGTAACTTATTACCATTTCAAAATAACACATGCAGAATGCTAAATATAAAGCTCTGGTATAGAGCAGCATACAAACTTTTTGAACCAGTAGGAACATATCAGTAAGCTTTTTAAGATAGAAAGGGCATTTCATCTTCAAGATAATTTTGTATGCTGTATTTCTAAATTTATCAGAGTTGTTATTGATATGTATTTGATGATTATTCAATGGTTTCCTAGGTTATAAACAAGAATACACACTATGGCCTGTGTTCATTTACCTGTTTGGTACTTTCAATTACCCTGTTTGATCAGATGTATGAATTGTGTTGAAAAAAATAAATATGAAAGTATAATATAACCACGTTGGATTATTTGTATTCCATGATTACATTTGGTTTTCGGTTTCCTTCTTATAGATTTGAGGGCCTGTCCCAAAAATTGTCTGTGCATGTGTCTGATGTGTGGTCTGTACTTAATTATCTACTGTTAACATGAAGCAAGAAAAAAATAATAAGATCCCTTTAAGATATCAGTGCTGTTTGTTTTTTTTTTCTCAGTTTACAACCTGAAAGGTATGTGCAATTTAAAAATTGATTAGGTGTTCTGCATGCTCCCTCTCCCAAGTATGGATGCATTGAATTTCACACAGAAGCTCAAAGGACAAAGTGCTGTCAATTATATCTATATATGTATATATCTCAATATGTGTGCTGTGCATTCTCATATGCTTGTGAAAGGTCATCAACCGGAGGCCTAGTACTGTTCCAATTCACAAGAACACCAGACCAAGAATGGACAAAGTTCCCAGATGTTGTTCTTGCCCCTCCCTCTTTACAGAGCAGAGCAGACTTGTGTGTTCTCCAGACTGACGGCTTTCCCAGCATGCACCACGGCAGCAGCAGCTTTCCTTGGAGCTCTCACAGAGCTCAGAGCATTAAGTTAAAAGATCTTTTTTTCTCTTTCTGTTATTCTACAAAAGTAAGTTTTAAGATAATTTGAGGTGAAAAATTATACTTTTAAGCATCACTATATGGCCCATTTACTGATTTAGTGCGTATTTTTTTAAAAAAGTTCCAATGTTGAGAGGACCTAGGCAACCAGCAGACCTCCGAGGCCAACCGCAGTCAGAGCTAACATTAGCCCATCTGCAGTAGCCCTCTGATGGCTCTGATGGCATTTTTTTATTTTATTTTAAACGTTCATTTGATTTGTGCTTATCTGTCTGTGTTAACTATTAGTCCCCCATTAAATGATAAAGAGTTAGAATTTATTATTATCTAGAGACTATTCATAACAGGAGGTGAAATCCGACTCCAGACGAGCCGAGCATGTGGTGACCTCACGAGTACGTTTCTCTTCCTATTGACCCATATTTATGTTCTTGAACCTACTTGGCAACACATGAGTCCTCACTTGCGTTTTTATGAATTGAGAAACGGCCTATGTCTTTTTTTCATGTACCATATGCTAAAAAGCTCATAAAAATGTAAACATTGTCATAAATACAAAGTGACAGAGATTTATAAACAAAGCCAAACTGGGTCCATGCCAAGTCTGTTTACTATGGTGGGAATGTTTTTTTCTTTAGCTGGGCTTTATCCACCTTCCTTTATGACCACCCATAATTCAGCATGACTACAGGAACTAGTCCAGGGTCAGGGAGCTAACCTTTACAACATACCCATGGCGACCCGATCAGGTGTCATTGGCTCAGCCTTAACAGATATCCACAAGTCCTCGCTGTTGGTGGAATTTTTGTTCTTTTTTGTTGCTGACCTAGAAGAGCCTCCATGACAACAGCAACAAAAGCCATTATCACGGCGACAGCAGCAACAGTGGCAGCACACCCCCACGATGGTGAGGATGATTAGCAGAGGGAGCATCAGCAGGACGACCAGGCACACGGTGTTGTAGACCCCCTGATTGTGTTTTTCCACAGCAAAACTCCAAAGCCAGTTGAAAAAATCCTCGGCACTCTGAAAGTTGCCTTCCATAACGTTTATCCTGCAGAGCTGAGTTCCTTCGTTGCACACCCAAAAAAGTTTTAATAAAAGTATGGTGATAAAAATTAAATGCTGTCAAACCACAAATTAAGTGAAGGTGTTCATCTCTGTAAGTTTCTCAATTTTAAAAAGTTCATTTAGATCTCATTTAAGTCTGCAAGCACAAGTCAATCCATTAGTTGTCAAGACAAAGGCTTTCTTTCACTTGACAATATTTGTTTGTGGGAGTGTTTTCCTTCAGTTGGCCTTGTTGTTTGGTCTGGATGAAAAAAAATCTTAAATTGAGTTTATTTATGCTGGTCAGCATTACCCTAATTGTTTCTCCAAGTCCCTTTGCCCTTTAGTTGTTGCTTTGGTCTTGTCAAGCTGCTGAAATGTTGTGGCTGTGAAGCAAAGAGAAGAAAAGGAAAATTAACACAGACAGAAATTTGCTTTTGGTTTTAGGCAGACAGGCTTATCTTATACCCCTGTTTGGCTTTCCCCACCTCCAATCCCTGTTTCTAACTCTAACATCTCCACTGCTGCTCTCCTTTCTCTTGTCAATGTCAGCTTAGAATATTCCTTTTTCTCCGTTCAGCTTTTGTTTCATTAATATTGCAGAGGAGTCATTCAGGATTCAGGGCAGATCCCTTCAAGGGTCCCGCTGAGGGAGGACAGAGGCAAAGTGAAAAAGGGAGGACAAAATCGAGAGGAGATTGGATCTGAGGTAAGGCGAGATGGAGAAAGAGGTAACCAATCTTCTTAAGAGTCCCGCTGAGATAGAGAGTGTGACAAAGTGACAGAGGGAACTAGAAAAGGGAGGAGAGATAGACCAGAGTGAGAGCTACTTATCTGAATGTGCGAGGCTGTGAAACGTTTGCTTGAAAGAATTATGTTTATCAAAGGAATCAAATTAACCGGTGTGAAAATATGTTTGACTTAATTTAATATAATAAGCTAGCAGTGATAAATCACACTTCTTTGGCTCAGTTTCACAAGTTACACCCCATCTACTACAAGACCTGTAAAATCAGGAAATCACCTAAATCAAACATGTAAGATAAAATAAATAAAGTCCCAAAGCTCTCAAAAAGCAACACATAATGGCAAGATCAACTTGTTAGTTAAAAAACATTCGGGAAAACACATTTATTTATACCAGTTTGAAAAAGGTTACAAACCATCTTAAAGATTTAGGTGCACCAGTGAAATAAATTGAGAACAATTATTCATGAGCTCTAAGCCTTACTAATGCTGGTGGCTGCTTTTCTTGATGCAAGATCTTCCTGTGAAGGGATGTACAAGTGGCTATTAGGTTTAGTGGTAATTATTTCCTTTTTAAGGTAAGTGTTGGTTGTGATGGTCTTTTCCTTGATAACATTAAGTTTACAGGACTTTCAGAATTTTTTTTCGGAAGACAAATATCCAGGATTAAGTTCTAGTTCTTCTTCACCAAAGCTGGACTAGTGTGAGCCAACACAACTGACTATGGCTGTGTCCGACTGGGCACTCCTAACACCATTTACGCCATTTTGTAGGGGGTCCAAATGTCTTACAGTGGATGAAATAGCAGTTCAAAATTTCCCACAATGCACCTTGAAATGTAGTGTACATGGATGGTCACTAGATGAGCAGATGTTTCTGAGAATGCTTTGCAACAGCTCTTCTCGCAAAGGATTATGCGATTTTTTTTTGGGGCACTATGGCAGGAGTAGAACATTTAACTGTGCCCGAGTCACAAGACCACGAGAAGCGAAAAAAAGTGGTTATACGTCTGAATGATTACTTTACTGAGTGCAATATAGACCCTTTTTCATTTGGTAAACTTTGTGGCCTATTTCTGTGGTCGGAGTATGCAGTAGATAGAGGCAGAAAGATTATCCCCAAGAAATGTAACAATTGTATCTAGTAAGTTTTTTTAGAAAATCTGATTTCATTTGAATATGTACCCTAACATTATTTACTTTCTGGGGAAGAGATATTTTTCAATAAGTTAACTTTAAGGGATGGAACCAGATCAGTTGACCCATACACACCAACCCAATGCATGGACAATTTGACAGGATTGTCAGGAGTGACCTGACATCTTCACCTAGCCACTTAGGCCCGGCCGGCCCAGTACAGGGCCCAACTGAAACTTGCTCATGTTAATCTATTTAAAGAAATGGCCAAAACACAGTCACATGGTGTTTCATCCACTGGCCTTTTAAATGGGGTTTTAAAATTTCTTAAACACATTTCAAAAGTATTTTTTCACAAGTAATTTTGTGTTATAGCTGTGTAGACAAATAAAATAAGATTTAAAATTCCACCTGACATGTGTGACTCTGTGGGAGTAATGCAACAGCAGGTTTTCATTTTTAGCCACACCCCCTAATGTCTGGCATCATCGGAGACAAGAGGCTTCAGACCTGTCCAAAGAGGGGTCAGAGGTAACTGTGCGACCATTTCAGGTGATGTAGCAGGAAAGCATTACATAATCTATTTCCGTTATTCTTATTTTCTATTCAGTTTGGTGATATTATTGGTAAATTTCAATGAAACAACGGTTAAATCTTAGGAGCAAAGGCTTTGTCTTTTGCAGAAGGTCTCCAATAATGTAAATCTACAGATTCCCTTTTATGAGTGGAAAAAATGCATTTTTGCACTTTTGGCAGTGTGACAAAATCATATTATCGTCTAGCATACTACCCACTAAAATCTTTGTGGAACAAACATGCTTCAACTTATTCATTCCAAATTTGCTTGACTTATGGTCAAGATGTGGGTCTATAAAGTCTGAGGGTTCATCCAAAGTATTAAATGAGTTTTCATGTTTTTTTGCAGTGTTTATTTTGGGAAAAAAAAAATTGGCGAGGCTAAATATTTTTCATTTTTTCTTTTTTTAATCTTATAAATAAGACTTGGTGACATTTAAAATAGTGGTTCCAGCTGAAAAATATTTCTCAATGCCTTTCTCTCATACAAATACAAGCAATTGTATTTCCAGTGTATAGTTTGGGAGCTGTGCTTTCTTTAATTCACATATGTAATTTTAGAAGGACCCCCTCATGGATTAAGGGGCTAACTAACTGAAAAACAGAGGGTGATCCACAGTTCTAACTAGCTGCAACAGGGCCAGGGTTTGGGTTACTGCAAAAACAATAAACAGCCATATCTTGACGACAAGGCAAGTTTATTGTATAGTACAATTCAGTATATGAACAAATCAAATTGCTTTACATGAATTAGAATAAAAGCAAAAAAAAAATTTAAATAACGAGCAAACTGCACTTACATAGCTGGTTTGAGTAACGTTCTAGTAAGCAAGCCGTAATCTGTACAAACAACAGACATTTTCCTTATCTTGATTTACCTGGTAAGTGTGTGCTGCATACAAGAGCATGTTTGATGATCGTATCTTTCCACTCCCTTGTTTTATTGCTTTTAACAAGAACTGTCTTGGGTTCTGCTTTTAACCACAGCTATGTTTTGTCTGGCAGTGGCATTAGGTATGGAATAAAACTTGTAATTGTATTCTGTCGATTCTGGAAACTAACAAATAATAACATGCCATTTTAAGCTCCTTGTGTATCCGACCCTGTGCTAAAGTCTGGTTGCCTTACTAATTAATCTTGTTCTGTGGTTGCTATTACTGATGATGACTGATCATTAACACAAACAAAATTCAGTTTATCTTTTGAAAATAGATTTTAGTTAATAATATTGAAACTTGTTTGCTGATATGCAACTTCTTATTTTCAATGTAACAAAAAGAATCAGCAACAGATAAAATCTGCGAAGGGTAAATAGTTTTATTTGACTTGTTTAAACTCCAATTACATAGGTCTTTACGTGTTTACTATCTAAAATTAGACTCAGCAAATAACACCAAAATGCTCCCTTTGCCTGAATGAAGCCTTAAGGTAACATCCTTGTTTAAATTGTTTTTTTTAAACGGTTTCAAACACCATTTCACTCAAGTGTTCTCTTTACATGCTCTGATGCTTTCAGCAGTCTTTGCATTCTGGTGGCAGAAAGAAGAAAAGATTTTCACCTCACATTTACTCGCTCAAGATAGAGAGAAAGAGAAGATGACGCACCTGCAAGTGAAGAGCAAATAGGTTTGGCTTCGCCGTCACCCTGCGTTGCGACTCATGTGTGAAATAAGTTTACCCACAGACAGGCGCAAAACCTCACACACTCAGCCCACATCATCTGCTTAACAGGAAGCCTCGTCTAAAGCAACATCTGAAATTTAAAAAATGGGAGCTGTAAAGGATCTAGGATATAAATTCTTAGAGCAGTTATTCTGTGATTAACTTTTATTTAGAACTAAATAAATAAAGTGTGTTTGGCCAGTTTTTGTTATATTGTGGGGACAATTTCCCTGAAATATTCTACATTTTTGGACTTAGAGGTATTCATGGGGACAAATAATGGGTTCACATGAGGAACAGTTACCTTCTTGGGGTGGGGGTTAGGTTAGTGTGACACAACAGGTACGTTTGTGTTTAGATCTATTTATTTCCTTGCAGTGCAAGAGTAAATATTCCTTCATTATCTTTGCATAACTAACTTAATTTTAATTTTTTTTTTACATACCGGTGCTTTTCAATGAAATTACAATAAAATCAACAAATAAGTATGTTTTAGTAATTTACTTCAAAATATATTAAATAGATTAATTACTCTGATTTTTATTTTGTTTATTAGGGCTTAAGTTTATTTTCTCAGAAGAAAGGAACATTGCATACAGTCAAAGGGGAAAAATCTAAAACACAGAAACATATTATCCATTGAGTAAGTGTGCTGATCTAAATTACAACTGCAGGGTAGGTTACACACTACAATGACTCTTGTGAAAATTCTGTCATCTGGTGCGAGCCGACAAAGTTGACAGACTCTTAGATATTACCAAAAAAGTAACAAAACAATCCACTGGACTTTGTTTCCAGGTTTGAAAATGTTTCGCTTACTATCTAAAGCTGGGAAGCTTTTTCAATTCAAATGTTTGAAAAATCTCACTGGGTTCAAGGCTCTTATAAAGTAGCCCAACAAAGCCTTAAGAAAACATGCAAGTTAAAATGGACGAATGGTTCCACCCCTTTGTAATGGGGCTCATTTGGCTTATTTGGTTAGGCTGCAATGCCCCATACTTGTCCAAAAGTCGTCTTCAAACTTGGAGACATAGTCCAATGGATTGTTGTTGTTTTTTTTTTACTTTTTTGGGAATGACTATGACTTGGATGACTGAGAATCTTCACCAGCAGACTCTTAGATAGGTGTCAAAATGTCTTCAATTAGAAACTGAGCTAAAGTCTGATTGCCTTCCAATTTAAGCCTGTTTTCTGGACAACACGATGACGTGAACATGCTTTATTTTATAACTAAGATGTATCAATAGCAGACAGTCTTCAGCAGAATGCAATACTGTGATACGGCAGCCAAGGGAGTGACATTATACTGCAGATTCGGGTGTCCTGAAATGCATTTACTATCTCATAATTAAAACATAATGCCTTCTGGTCAGTATGTCTGCAGTTTGTCATCCTACGGATGGCTAAAATATCAGAAAGGCTCTGAAGGAAAGTACAGGTTCTAGGAAACAAATTGTAACAATATGGAAAATTTTCCATATTTTTATAGCACTTTTTTGAGCCAGGAGACTCATTCAGGCATACATTCACGCACTGATGGTGTGGCAGAAGCATAACTGTCGTACGCGGGCACCACCGGGCCCTGTGACCACTATCAGAAGACAATGTGGGGGAAGCGTCTTGCCCAAGAACATAACGACTGAGAAGAACGGGGAGAGAGTTCAGACTGGTGATGATCCTGTTGCAGGACAAACTTCTGCATCAAGCATCGCTCTAATATTTCTAGTCTTTGAAGCTGCTCAAAGCCCATAAAGGGGCTGCAGCTGACTGGTGACAGTATGACTAGAAAGACAAGAGAAGGAGGTAAAAGCAGAGATTGATGAGGGGAATACAACCCAGAGCAAGATGTTGATTCATCCACAGAAGAAGAATTGCCTCAAGCTAAAAGAGTATTTCCTGTCAAAAAAACGGCGAGTGGTAGACTCTGAGTAAATGCAGTCTTTCTGCCATGTGAGAAACAAAAATCAGGTGTTCACTCAAGTGGTGGTGTTCTTTCAGCAGGTTGTTCCTTCAGTCAAAATAGAGTTGGAGTTTAAAGTTTAATTAAGTTGCTTTATGTTGGGGTCAGCAAAGCTGAATATAAGGGCTGCACAAGGGTTAAGCAGAAACAGTGAAACACAAGGAGCATTTGACCAAGATCCCCTACTGATCTATCACTGTGGACTTTGTATATTTCCCTGTCTTTCCAGATTCTGAGACCTTGATCTGTAAATTAGATTTAAAAAAAAAGGTGCCCTGTGAATATCTCTAATGCTTTTAAATGGGTTCTGATTTACCTTATCCTGATCCTAGCGCCAAAGAACTTATTTTATTCATGTCAATAAAAGCTTTCTAACTGCAACTTTTCTATTTGTGAGACCAGACAAGTTGAAATGCAGATTAAGGCAAACTCAATTCTACATTAAATACAATTTTAAAATAATTTGTTTATCCTGTGTAACACAGTTTTTTTTAGAAGTTATTTTGCTTTTGTTTCTTCTTAATCGAAGCAAAGAGAAATTACACAGTTGAAATATACAACCGTAAATTGACATATGTCAGTTTCATTGCTTAAACTGAATGTAAATATATATATACAGGGCTCGATGTTAACCATCGCACGATCTCCCGGGGCAAGTAGTTTTTATTGTAGGGAGAGTACAAATTTCATTGCATTTGCCCGCCAGGCAAGTGCAGTGATCGCCAAAAAAATAATTTACCACTCAAAATTACTTTAAAATCACCAACATTCGATGAAAACGACCCAGATGCGTTGCCGGCGCCATTTTTGTTGTTTTGTACACATTCTCGCGTGATTTGAAAAAGGCACGTGATTTGAAAAAGCTGGGTAATTTTTGTCCTCCTAGCTGTAATTTTGATGTAGTTACCAAAACGACAAATGGCTGCATTTATTTTGTCAGGGAAAACTAATCCTGAGTCAGTTAAAAGTCAGGGAATTCTAAAATGATGTAAGACTGTGGAAACCCTGTATAAAATAACTATGTATAATGATTCTCCAGAAAAGTTACATTATATTAATAGTATTATCTTGTATAAACATACCGTGACTCTAAAATAAAAGTTATTCATTTGTGACATTGACTTCTGTCTTGTGATTTATCTTAAGTTTTTAACCTGTCAAGTTTTTTTTTGATTTTTTAACATTGCTATTTATTTTTTTCCAAGCACACAACAGTTTAAAGCAAAGTTTAGTTTAAAAAGAATGTGCAGGAAGGATTAAAAAGCTTGTTAACATGGTAATATAGGCTTGAGTTCATTATCTGACGTATGCATATAGACACTAGGAACCTGTAAACTTAAAAAATACTGAATTACAAAAAACCTTTAAAAAACAAACATGTTTCATTGATATATATACAAAATTAATATTAGGAACTATATTTATCAAACATTATCCTGGGCAAGTAAAAATTGTTTCAGGGCATGTGAAAGTCACTTGCCCTTATCATTTTTCATGTATTTTTTACTTATTAAAGGAACATTTAATTATTTAATTGTGCATTTTACCATTTAATGTAAGAATTGATGATAAATAAATTGATATTTGAATCATGCATTAAATAAGTACATAAATAAAAGTTACATCTATTTATTTCACGGTATTTATTTATTTTATGATACATTTTGGCCTTCCCTACATGTTAGGAGTCACATCACCTACTTTGGGAAGCACTGCTTTACACTGCATTCAGAGATTCCAGAAACATTTATGGTAGTAAGCTAGCTACACCTGCCCTACACCTAAGGGAAGCGAGGCGGCCATAGGATTGGTCACTGAACTAACCCCTGACTCCTGAGTCACCTTTAGCCCAATGTTACCAAAAAATCCCCATAGAGCGATTAATTTAGTCAAAATATGTCACGCAGTTTCATTTTGTTTCTAATTATAAAAGAGCTCCCCAAAAACCCAAGTCAAATCAGCACTGTGTACCTTTTAGTTACCTATAACATCCGGTTTTAGCACTACTGGTAACATTGCACCTATAAGGTGGTGCTCCTGGCCACATGACTTATTTGGTAACAGATGTGACCCTATTGAGTTACAAAGGAGAGTTATCAAGAGCGGCAGCCGTTTTGGAGCAGCAATATGGACCACTTACTGTTTCTTAACCTAATGATATTTATGTCATATTAAAGGTATATTTGAGGATTTTCGTACATTTTTGAAAAGACCCAACCTCTTCACTAAAAAAAAAAATAATGCAAACGTTCAACCCTGTACCTGCTCCAAAGAGGGAATGCCTATTAAACATGTGTGTGAGCATGCACAAGCCCATTTCTCCTCGCCCACGCTGTTTAAAAGTTGCTGTTTCCATCGCTCATACACTATGTATTCCACTATGTCAGACTCATCACCGGTAAGATAGCTACGTGAGGACGAGCATGTAGTACAGCCTTATGTTAACATATCACCAGAATGATTGACAATTAGGAAGATCCCCCCCTCCAGCCATATCAAACTATTAACACAGTCTCCCAGATAAAAACAGAGAGAACTCGCTGTAAGGAAAGATCAACTATGTCTGTGCCCCCATTTCATTCCCAAATCCCTGTTAAGTACATAATAAACATGATAACTGTATATCCTGACAGAACTGTCTGTCACTGAATTAGATAAAATAATTGGGAAAACATTACTTTTGACACGTAACACGCAGACATTATTAGGGTTAACAGACTCACTCATCATCAATATAAATAATCCTAACAATGTACACAGTGCTACTTTAAACAAAAAGAATAGAAACAAAATATATTTTAAATGTTTAGAACTATATTTTCCTATGTTTTCTCATCTCATCAGTTTATTTACTCAGATTTATCTTTAGTTGCTATGTTAACAGCTATATATGTTATTTGAACTCAAATGTAACACATTGCTCATCGTTTCAGCATTTGTAATCATATCACATCATTTCTGAGTAATTTCTACAGAAACCAAACCTGTACTTCCTTTTACCATATCTGCTGACACTTTATTTCTGTAGGATTGTGGATTAACACAGCCATGTTGTAAACCTAAACTAAAAGAAAAACCTGAAAGCACTGGGTGTTTGTCATTCTGGAACATTTTACAGCATGGAAACAACTATGCTAATTTTGGACGTAGCACTTTACTTTTAAGTGGGTGATGCCTTCTCTTCACCTTTCTTGATTCATAATGTTTCATGTTTCTGATCATTTTCCTTTGAACCACTACTTTCTTACTTCCTGCTGTTGTGATGTCTTTTTTGATCTACAGCATATTTGTATGAAGTATAATCTTACTCATAATATGATCGTTTCACAGTAATTATTTGTCTGAGAGACCAAACAAGACAAACAAACATTAAACAAGGTTTATCAGTTTAGTATGGCCATGTAACAAAGACAACAAATGGAATCAGATGGTAAAGTTTAAAATGTAATGGATAAGTCAAACTCTGTGTTGGGGCTAAAAGATTGCTATAAAGTATTGCTGCTTATGTGGTCACATTTCCAGATAATTATGACAAAATTAAAAGAGACTGATGGTGTAATCTGAATACACATTGTTGATTTGTTCCTACAAAATGATTAATAATTACAAGTTTAGACTTTTCTTTTTTTTTGGACAGTTGCACTGCAAAAACGATCTACAAATAGGAAAAAAAATTTAAATTAAGTGTATTTACTCTTAATTTAAATAGGTAAATAAAATGATTTGCCAATGCAATTAGTAATTTCACACTTAAAATATGATAGATAATATGCACTCCAAATAAGATAATGCAATTTGTTTTTCTTATTTTTGTATAAATCACCATCTTCAATTGCAAAGTGTCTCACCTCCTAAATTCAAGATGACCTTATGAAAAAAAAAAAAAAAATTACTTATTTAATTTTTATTTTTTGCAGTGTGTTTTATGCTTCATCTTGAGTAACCAAAGAATGCTGGCCCGTTCCGATTTTAATTTATGATTCAGTTCATATCAGGCTTTTGTATTCACATTGAAACATCTATCCATCCATCTTCTCCCCCTTATTCTGTCAAGGTCATGGTGGGATTGGTGCCTATCTCTGACGGTACATGGGGGCAAGAGGCAGGGTGCACCCTGGATAGGTGTCGCAGGGCATACAACCATGCACACAAAATGGCACCTAAGGACAATTTAGATAAGCCAATTAACCTTACAGTCATGTTTTTGGACTCTGGGAGGAAGTCAGAGTACCCGGAGAGAGAACCCATGCATGCACAGGGTTAACAAGCAAACTACATGCAGAAAGACCGCGGGCCATTAATTTAACCTTGAACCTTCTTGCTGCAAGACCACAGTGCTACAAAGTGCCCCCACACAATATATTCTGAGCTAAAATGTGTGGCCTTTAAACATAAATGATCATCTCTTTTAGTGAACTTGCTGAAATTCCATTTCTATTTCTAAGAGGGTTTTTCATTTCCTCATGACACTGTGCTCTCCTTGAGCCACTCACACACAGGAACATTTGACTTCTTAAGGCACACAAAGGCAGGAAGGGGCTGAGAATAATGTTTTGATTGGTCTGAACTGGTCCTCTGCTTCTTTAGAAGAAGCATGTGTGACCTAAAAGACAGAGCAGTGACAGAAGGCATCAGAAATGTTTTATGATTTGCCCCTGAGCACACAGTCAGAGCAGATCCTTTTTCATTAAGAATCAGTGAATGCGGAGTGCTTCATACATTGCTTTTTATTTAGCAATTTTGTCAGTGTATGAGATCAATTATATTTCACTTTTATTTATTTACTAGTTTATGCATACTAAACATTTTATGTTTTTATTGTTGCCTTTATTTTGTAAGCTTCTGACAAGTTAGCTCGCAACATTAGAAAAAATGAGGAACGCATGTATTTAAGGCAACACATCTACCTCAACCAGGGGCTGCTTCTGACATGGGCGATGTGGTGAGCTGCCCAAGGCGACTGCTCATTTAAAAAAGCAGAAGGTACTGTTTTATATAGTCTGTCTAGCCCGCATAAAATTTCCTATCGTCCACTTGTGAAAAATGGGCGCCCTCCGCAAGGCTCATATCTGACACCAGTTTGTGAAAGAAAACAGTAGAAGGTAGGGGATTCTCTTAAACCTTTGTATGGCCAGGGATAAAACTTATGGTTGACCTAATAAAATTAGTTTGCTAAGTAAATCACATTATATGGTTCCAAGCACATGTAATAATAATCTTCATATATCCAATAATAATAATAATGTAAAAGTGAATCTGCATACCAAAGAAGAAGAATTAGATAGACCCAAGTTTTTAGGATAGGACGTAGTAGACTACTCTGTCATTCTTTGAAGATGTTAAAGCTTTTAGGTGCCTGGTTTAGGAAAAAGAGCAAAATAGAAGAGAATAAATCAACAAAAGATAAAGATATGCAGCTGTGTCATGTGTTATTTTTTAAGAGCCAATTTTAGTGTATATTTTGCCTTCTAGTAAATGTATCACCACCCTTTCCCCAGACTTTGGGAACTTGATTTCAAAATTAAATACAAATCCTATTTTGCTCTGTTGAAACAAGAACTATGATCACTGAGGAAAAGTCTAGTGATTCTTCTTTTTCTGGTAACAATGTTCTGATGTCTGCAGTTCATAAGTTCTTTTACACATTAACCAGAGAGCTCTCACCCATGTCCTTAAAAATGTCCATGTGTGGTGTCTCTTGAGAAAATGATTCAAGTCCCAGTTTACAACTTGCGAATCTCCCCCATACCTTTGACTGATTTATGCATCACAAACTTCATTAGGCTGCAGTTATGTAAACTTCCTTGTGCATATTTTCCAATCCGTCCATTTCTTCCACTTAAAAATCCTATTGTATGTTTAAATATTTATTTCTTTTAATAAACAGATGTTTTGCTTATGGGAAAATACTTCAAATATGCCGTGTTCTTGTTTGATGTCTTAGAAAAATCTGTTAAGGGCAGGGAAGAGAGTTTTGAACCTCCATAAGTCTATTTAATCTTTGCATACAATATCCAAATTCGTGTGTGAGCTAAATTCATCTGATTAAATAATTTCCTACAGTACCAAACAAAATGGAAATGTCCAGAAATCACAGAAATGTTCAGAAAGGAGTCTCAAAGGGAACTCAGTTTGATCTAAAATATGATTATCTATCCTGGAGCAAAAGAAAAATACAAAAGACAAAAGAAAAAATCCTTGATAAACCTCATTATAGTGTTTAGCTGTTCATTCAAATACAAGTCGGGTCCTAATATGGTCTAAAAGGCCAGCTAGAGAGAACTAAGCCTTTTTTTCAAAATAAATATTAAACTCTGATCACAGTTTTCCACTGCACAGGGTCAGACACTGTTTTTTTTAATTGTTTGAGCAAAGTTACAATAACAAAATTACATATGGAGAAAAAAAAGTGGGTCACACCTGAGAACACGTTAATAAATGGGGCTGAACTTATATCTTAAGTAAATGTGTGACGTTTTAGAAAGTTTGATGATATTTAGCAAATAGAAATCATTTCAATATCCTATAAATAACCATATAAGAAGGATTTTGACTGTTTTAATGTCAGCGAGTAACAACAAGGTAATGTGTATTTAAATATCTGCTTCCAAGTTTAATTCAGACAAAGAAAAAAGCATTTTGTATCAGAGAACATGAGCCAAAATAAACCAAATGTTCTTTTTTTTTTCTCCTTGGCAGTTTGTGTATTCAGAAGTAATATTAAGTACGGACAAGTGTAAAAATCCATTACATTTTAGACTTGTGTCAACTTGATTTCAGCTGAGTGAAATGAGTGATGTGAGACGGAAAGCATTCACAAAGTAAGAAGTGAAGGAAGCTGTCATTCTTCGTAAATCTATAAATATACTCGACCACTGATAGATAGGTGTTTCAGTTCATGCTGCATTTCACTGAAAAGGTGTTTTTCTAAACAGGAGCAGAAGGTTATGTTATTGACATTCTGGAGAACTAAACAACAGGAAAGAACTCATCAGCACATTGTTGCAACCTGTCATACATCCTGCCATTTCTGACCACAGACAAAATAACAGTTTTTTTAACAGAGTTTGTTTTTAAGGCACAATTTTTTCTAACATCACCACACAAAAAGCTTGAAAAACTCATAGAAAGCACTTAGAACAGTTTTAGAGTAGTTACAGGCACTCAATATGTGTTTAAAAGCAGCACCTTACCCTGCAGGCGCTTCTGTAGCAGCAGGTCAGGTCACCCCTCCTTTCTTAATAACGTCAGCCGCTCCAACTTTTGTTCTTTTTGGTTTCTATCTGGCTTTTGTTGTGTTGTGTTCTGTTCTGGTCCCCTTCACCCAGACATCTTGACAAGCCTTCACTTTCTGTTCCTGTTTCTCTCCCTCACTCTACCCGTGTTTTCCGTACTCCTCCTCCTCTTTTAGTGTGTGTGAGTGTGTTTTGGTCCCTGCCCACTTTCTGTAAGAATGGGCCCTCTGTCTATGCTAATGTTTCCTGCACGGTGTGCTGAATTCTTGCGGTTGCCTTACTTTCCCCACAAAACAAGCACAGAGTGACATCCGAAAGAGAAACTCAAAAACATTTGGTGTAAATTCTTTAATAATTTCAGATTTTTAAGCACAACAGCTATTTATTGAAGAAGAGGAATGTTATAATCCTACCCTACTACATTACATTACCACACAAGAAGACCTTGCAACAGCAGGATATGTTGCAGGAAAGGTGGAGACATCTTGCATAGAAACAAAACAAGAGTCCACCCATCCCCAAGTCCCAAAATGAAAAAAGAAAAAAAGGAAGCGAAATTTGCAACGCTGATGAGAACAACGGCAGGTGAATGAGTCGGATAACAGTGCGATATGAAAGCGACATGTCATGTGAAGTTCGTTCGCTCACAAACCTTGACAATCTGCCTGTGGCACTGTGGTCAATGCTCTCAGCTCAGTCAAGCAAAATGGGATTTTTATTCAAGTAGGAAACATTCATCTCATCCTTTGAGGGAATGTCTTTGAGCTAAAGTGCACTTATTTATGAACTCTATGTCCGTTCACACAATGTAAGATGTGGGTCTTAGTGAACTGGGGAAGTACATTATCTCAACATTTTGCAAAAAAAATTTTTATGCCAGTAAATACTTCTACATTTTATCTCAATAAAACAACAAACTGTAATATATTATTATCAGCTTGTAATGTTGCCAAAACACTCGTTGGTTGAGATGTACCATAGACCATGAAAGTTGGGGAGAAAATCATTGGGGAAGAAAATTCTCTACTCAGATGAAACCCTTAAAGGAATAGTACACCCAAAACATGATTAGCCTTCATTTTCTACTCACCCCCCATGCTGAACAACACTCTGGAGTACTTTTTTGATATCTCAAATGCATCTGGAGATCTGGGAGGCTTCTTGCTGTCTGCTGACATTCAAATAATGGAGGTCTATGGCGCCCGAGACAGAAAGGTCCATAAAAGTCCATAAAAACGTGTCAATATTCCTCCATACTGCTCGTCCAATGTATTCCAAGTGTCCTGAGTGGGTAGCGTCCATAATTTACTCGAAACGAAGTCATTTAGAATGTTTTTAGAGCATAAACAGTAGTGTATAGGATTTCCTAATAGCGCCCCCATGCGCGCTCACGGCGCTACGGAAGCCGGCAGACCAAACCAGCGCATTCAGCTCGGCAAAGAACTCATGCTCTTCCTCAACACTGAAGTCCTCAGACATTTTTCTTTCGTTGTTTCTTTCTTTGCACAGGTAAACAGCACATTTCTTCTTCTACGCTTGCATTATCGGCAGAGCAGACGCTGAATGCGCACTTCCTTCCGGTTTGGTCTGCCGGCTTCCGTAGAATCGTGAGCGCGCATGGGGGCGCTATTAGGAAATCCTATACACTACTGTTTAGGCTCTAAAACGTTCTAAATGACTTCGTTTCGAGTAAATTCTGGATGCTACCCACTCAGGACACTTGGATTACATTGGACGAGCAGTATGGAGGAATATTGACACGTTTTTGTGGACTTTTGTGGACCTTTCTGTCTCGGGCACAATAGACCTCCATTATTTGAATGTCAGCAGACAGCAAGAAGCCTCCCAGATCTCCAGATGCATTTGAGATATCAAAAAAGTACTCCAGAGTTTTGTTCAGCATGGGGGTGAGTAGAAAATGAAGGCTAATCATGTTTTGGGTGTACTATTCCTTTAAGCTTTTTAGCTTTGGTGCAAATGTAATGCAAAATCTCACATGGTCAATATCTAAATATAACTGAGAATTTGTGCACACTTAAAAACTATTGTTTACTAAAGCTGTGGATCCAATCTGGCTGAAGCTGAGCAATTTGCAAACAAGAATGGTCAAATATTTGAGATCCTGATGTGCAAAAGCGGGAAAGAAATAGACTTGCAGCTGTACTTGCAGATAAAAATGTCATTACAAAGTATTAAACTAGGGGCACTGAGTATTAATGCATCCAACACTTTGGGGATTTGTAATTTGTAAAAGAAAATTTGTAAATATTTGAAAACTCCTGAAATTTTACTTATTTACCCACTTAAAATTTAATTAAAAAAAATTTAAGTATGCAGTTGCAACAATGCAAAGTCTGAAAAAGTTGTGCGGGTATGCATGCTTTTGTAAGGGGATATATATCCCTGCTTCATAGTCAGTTATTATTATGCCTAAGTTGTTTGTGCTTGTGGGTTATTCACAGTTCTTTTAAATAATGCTTGCTTTGTTTACTTTGTATGAAGTCTGCAGCATGATCAGAGTACAGCTGTGACTTTGTGATAATGTACTCTCAATGGCAGTTCTGCAAAAAAAAAAAAAAGAAAGAAACACATACTTCCTGATCAGCTGACTAACTGACTGCACTTTCAGTGTGCTCTTTTGTGCCTGCAAGGCATGGTTTCAAGAGATTTGATGAGGCAAGTCTTACCACATCTTGCAGGTGTGCCTGACTGTCAGCTTTTTACACAGATGCACACAAATGCATACCACGGCTTCCTATCTCTACAAGGACTCTGCAGTCACACATTACTTTCATTATGTTTTTTTCACTGTTGATTTCTTTGACCCTGAGCCATACCCTTAACCTGACCTCACCTCAACCCAGTTCACATAATAGTCCTGGTAAACCTAACCTGTAACAGTAGTGAATAGTACTCACAAAGTAAAATTGGAAAAATTCGCCTTATACTGTTATAAAGGCTGGAGCATACATCCACACATACACACTCTTTTATGCAGTGCTAGCCCAGAGTGTGCTTGGCTGACTGGCAGTGCGTTCACTGCCACAATGTGAAACTAGGCCCAGCCCAACAGCTGTTAAAGCTCGAGTGTGTCCATTCACCTCGAGAAAGAGTTGATTAATGGCCTTGCCAAAACGACACTTCCCCTGATGGAAATTCATCTTTATGGCACTTAATAATGAAATTCATTTATATATTAATATTCCATTTGCTACTTTGGAAACCCATGTGTTGGAGTCAATCTGGCAGAGATATTTGAATATTTGATACTAAAAGTTCTGGATGTTGCCTGGTACTCATTTAGTTTTCAGTTATAGCAATGACTAACATGGGAAAACAGTTGGATGTTCTGCAGCAGCCATTACAAGAAATTAGTGGATACATGTATCAAGGGGAATGTATTTGACAATATTTTTTCATTTTTCATGTTGGAAACTGAATTGCTGTTATAAAAAAGCATGCCATTATAACTTTTCTTTATTTCAAGGACACTGCATTTTCAGCTTATTCTGCACTGACCTCTTGTATGTGTCCCATTTCCTTTGTGAAACCTTACCCTTAATTTATACCACTTTGACCTGCTGCTGTAATGGATGTAGCTGCCATTTTCACAGTGGATCTCAACTATAGTTGGAGGGAAAAGCTGAAATAATACATCCCTTTATCCAGCTAAGGTCTATCGCTGAACAAATTGCAGGAAAGACCAATGAGCTTATGTTGGATCACTGGTCAGACAATCATGATGGCAAAGGAAAAAGGAGCTGTGACATTACTAGAAGCATTAGCTAAAGGCTTATGGAATTACTGGGCCATGTAAGGGAGCAGTTCCGATCACAGAGACCTTTAACATGCTATACACTAGAACATGTGCAACACTGTGTGCTATGTGAGTTCTTGAATGTGAGCAGTAATGAAAAGTGACTAGAGGGAGGTTATAGTGGGATCTGACAAGTGTCCAGGAATAGCTTGGCCAATAAAGTCTCCTCAGGGGCAGACCTACACAATGACTCAGCCGTGTAAAATGTTTGACGATGTTTTGGCGAAAATGCATACCTTCACTTTATAAGGAATTTCTTCTTGTGCTTTACAAGCCATCTGTTAGAGTGTTAACTAAAAGTTTTCACAAGGGCTTCCTTGTTGCATATGAAGTCAGACAGCTATTTTAAGATGTTATTACATAAAAATCAACTGCATAATTCTCATATGTTCCATCCAACTTCCTTAGACTTGATTTTATACCCTTTCTACTCTGTAACTTGAATAAAACAGAGAGATTCAATTGAATTGCGGTGGGAGATATATTTTTCATTACCAAAGGCTGACCATTAATCAACAGGGACTTTCTAGGTTTATTATAGCATTTCGGGTATTTCCAGATGGGGAAGTAAAAAATGTTCTATGGGAATACAGTCAAACTGTTTGGGTGTTTTATATCTGGGCCCTCTACGATATGTGGAGTTGGGAAAACAAATGTTTAGCTAAAATACTGTAGATATGGTGTTTTACTGTAAGAACATTAGTAAATACAACATTTATTCCCCTGTATTACTGCTATTACATTATCACCTAAAGCAAGACGTTGGCTCACATTTCTTAGAACTCAAAAGTCTGATAACCAGTCTAAAAAAAGCAAAAGCCATGATATGACCTTATGTGGTCACACTGCAATAAACTATGCCATGAATGCACTTTCTTGTTTTGCTTTGTCTTGTGTCTGTGTCTGTGTGTGCGGGATGAGTGCCAGGACATTCACTTAGAAAATTCTCTCTTCATAAGTACTAAGTGCAAAATTTTTGCAATTGTTTTACAAGTATTCATCCATTGTTTCCGTGTAGGATTTATCAAGCAGGCAGCACTAAATACTTTGCGTGCTGACAAAAATGCACCAATCAAGTCCAGGAGATCAGTTAGCTCTGATCCTTCCCCAAAACAGGAAAGCAGATTTATAAGTGATGTAAGCGATCCATAAAAAATATTTTCAAAGGAAAAGCTCATTTTAGAAAGTGTCCCTAACTTAATAAGTAAAGCATATTTCTAATGATTCTACTGTTTGAACTTCTTTTAAACCAGTCTAAATAATCAATGAATATCTGTAAAACGAAAAAGAGAAAACATATCAGTTAATAGAATTACTGCATAATTGAAAAAAAAAGCACTTGATCTATCTCCAGCAGTGCACGGGTGATGCAGGAGGACACTTGAATCTTAAAAGCAAAAATTCTCACTTAAAAAATATGAAGGATAAATACTAAGGGCCTGAATGTTAAAAGGTTTCCACATTATAAAACACATGCAGAGAAGATCAATGAGCAGACAAGCAACTTCCCCAAGTATTACATTTTATCTTTTAGATTTATTGTTAGCTTTTGATTTAATGTTAGCTCAGGTTGCCAGTCTTTCACAGGACTATTGAGAGACATACAACCATGCACAAACACACTCAAGACTAAAGCCAAATAAATTAATAGTCATGTTTTTGAAATGCGGGAGGAAGCCAGAGTACCCGGAGACAACAGATGCATGCACAGGGAGAACATGCATACTCCATGCAGAAAGCCCCCAGACCGGCAAACCAGAACCGTCCTGCTTCAAGGAAACAGTGCTACAAATTATTTCCAAGAAATGTAAAAAAAAAAGAAAGGTCTTCAGTCCCAAAAGCTGCAGAAACCACAGATCAATCCTTAAAAAAAAAAAAATTTTGATCGGAAGGACTCCCAAAATATTATTTGTTGTATTTGTTAAATGAATCTGAAGACAGTAACATACATCATACATCTATGTGTAAGGCCTTTTTTTTTTTCTTACTGCATTAGCTTTCATCTAAGGCTGCGTTCACACTGCAGGCCTTGATGCTCAATTCCAATTTTTGTTCCAATTGTATGTGTTCTACTCTGTGAACTGTATTCACACAACTTAAGTGTCCCGCATGCGCAGTAGAGGACACAATGACATCACAAGCAAGGGTGCTCTCTGTTTACAGAAGTAAACATGTATGGTAGAGCTGGAGCTCATCTAGCTATCGTTAATTTCTATCCCAACCTCAGCCGGTGCATTAAAAAAACAATCTTTTCAAGATGGGTGAAAATAAAGACTGCTCTCTGCATCATCGTCCTCCATGGTTGTTGTTTTTCTTCCAGCTTCTGCTTAGAAAAACGCAAAATCCTGACCTTTGTTGAGCATTAATGACATTCCGTCGGATGAATGCGACCTGGCCGGTCATACACAGATCGCATTTGTAACGATCAGATTCGTAACAAATTCAGGACCACATAGCCAAGTGGCCTGGGTCACATTGGAAAACATTGGATCTGTGTTGTTCAGACTGTTATGAAAAGATCAGATACAGGTCACTGTAGTCTGCTATGTGAACGTAGCCTAAGATTTAGGCCAATTTATTTGTGTGACGCTACAATGTGAAACTTTACTCTTCAACTCAGTCTTAACTTATAGCAGACAGCAAAGCAATTCAACCATTTACCAAATATATGCAACTCTGCAGCAATTAATACCAGCTTTTGTCAAGGCTTTTTAATCATACAAGACACCATAGAGGCAAAATAAAATCTAAACTCCTTTATCTTATTTATTCAAACATGCTGATAGATTTAATTAACATTGTTTTCAAGATTTAATTTCCAATACAGCATTTGATTCGTCGTAAGCTTACACAGTGCATGAAGTTAATCAAGCATGTCGGCCCTTGCACCATTTTAAACACCACCAAGGTTGTCAATAGACAAATCTTTATGTTCTCAGTGTTTCTGTAAATTATAAGGTCCTGTGTGACCATGTTTTCCCATTCCAACTTACAGGGCTCTGAGCATCAATAAATGTCTGATGAAAATCAAGCTTCTCACCGGCCGGTCGTCCAATTATGCCCCAGTGTTTACAGCTCCATCACAGCAAGAGCCTAAAAGGGAAATCTGGGTTGCACCTCCCTCTTATTCAGATGCCTGCCAGGGCCTGTTAACTTTCTGGGCTCAGTGAGATGTAAGAGACTCTGGGAGAGCACAAGAGGCTGCGGGTGGGCCACAATGCCGCTTTTCATCAGCCTCACGCCAAGGCCAGCTCTGTGGTCAATGCTGTATGAAAACGTGGATATGTTCCCAGATGGATAAATGGAGATAAAAAGAAAAAAAGAAGAAGAGATAAAAAAGGGTTTCTAGAACTAACCAGAGTTAGATATAAGAAGCTGTCCATCTATATATCAATACAAAAATCCGAAATTTGTTTTGTGTTAATGATCTTTTCAGTGGGCATATGAATAATTATATTTTAGATTAGTTTTTTTACATATTAAATTAACTTTAGTCGCTTGGGTTTTTACACCAGCAAGATTGGGCTTTGGAGTAAAATGAGTCTTATCAATGTATTCTAGACTAATATGTAAAATATAAAGAACTTTTTTACATTTATCATGCAGCAAGAGACATTTGTAGACTCTAAAAATGACAGCTCAGCAAAATCATGAAAAAGTCTACCCAGGGTTGTCTTGAGTTATTCACAGATCCTGAAACACTGGAGTCTAACCTTTCCAATGACATCAACATTGTTAAAATATAAGTTAAGAAGATATGACTATTTGAATTTTGATCCTCTCCAAAGTAGTTTAACCAAAAAATGACACTTTTTTCCTGAAGCCAGTTGGGCAGGTGACAAAAGCAGCTAATTTGAATAAGTTTTATACAGCTTGCTGTAATACCTCCTTCAATAGTGCTTGTCAACATAGGCGTTACAGTTTGTCAACAAACTGCAGTATTTCTAAGCATAGGTAATATTAAATAGAATAGAACTTATTTATCTCAGAGCGGAGTATATGCTTTCACATGTAAAACATATATATATATATATATATATATATATATATATATATATATATATATATATATATATATATATATATATATATATATATATATATATATATATATATATATATATATATATACTGCAGTCAACTGGCCCCCACCATGTTACAATATATTTACAATGCCCAAGGCAACCAGGAGGCTTTTTGCATGCATCTTTATTGGGATCCAAAACATTGGAAAGGGCTTTGTATCATTGAATTTCTCTATTTGTTTATAATTGAATTGATAGAGGGTGTTTTTTTTCTCTACAAGATGTAGGTTTTTTTTTGGTCAAGGTAGGATATAAATAAAAAGCAGAGTGACAAATACTACTTAGTTACTTAAGTAGTTGGGCTTGTAAAACATTTTCTTAAATCAGCTAATCCCTTAGACCTGTGCTTTGCAGAACAACTGCTGTGTTGCTGGTTCCTTTGTTTTAGAGTAATTAATTCCCAAACTTCACAAAGCATATAGTTATTTACAAAGTCTTTTTTGCTGACCACTCAGAATGAATAATTAGTGGATAACTGGAACATAACATGAATAGACAATGCATCTAAATTTGCTGATTTAAAGGTTTTTGTGAGTCTACTAAGAAGAAGAAACATATGTAGCTGTGTGTATTGCATGTGTTTATTAAAATATATGCATGATTTTAAAACCCAAGAAAACATTAGCCAACTTCTTGAATTTTCATTATTTGACTAATAATGGACATTCTTCAGGTTTAGAAAAATCAGTCTTTCAAATGCTTTAATATGATCAAGTCTGAGAGAATAGTAAGATGTACAACAGAGAGGGAAAAAGAAAAATTGAGATTTCAATTTATTTGATTTAAGTTTATTTCTAAAGCGCCAATTTATAACATATCAGGCACCAGCATGATCCAGATCATACAACCAGATTGGTTTAAAGTTTTATTTATCTAAGGAAAACCAGTTGATTGCTTCGACTCATTGACTCGCAGGCAATCCCTCACACCAAGCATGCATGTACTGTAGCAACGATGGAGAGGAAAATGCCCCTATAACAGGAAGAAACCTCCAGCAGAACGAGGCTCAGTGTGAACAACCATCTGCTGAGGTTGGGGTTTAAGGAGACAGAAGTAGACATACAGAAATAAGAAGATATATGAAAGACAACTGTCAACCAGCTCCACATGCAGCTACGGCCAGGCAGACGAGCTCTGAGCCAGCTCCCATGTCAGAAGATAAAAGAGAGCACAACCAGTTAGTCGCCGTCAGAGGAGCAGGACTACACTGAACAACAGGCCAAGCTCCAACATCTATAAACAAAGGTGTTGATAGCGGCAGCATGGCTGATATTTCTCTCCAATTCAATAACTGTTTCTCTGTCATACTCAACTAAAGCTTTCAAAATGGGCCAAATGCAAAAACACTTGTTTTTTGAGAGACATCAACAAACTTGATTGTCAAAATTTGGCAATCAATAATAATAACCAATACATTTTAATAACCTACATTTTATAAAAGGACTCTTTGGAGATAAATATTAAGTTTACAGAAGGGTGCAAACACCATGCAAATAAATGATGTCAAAGCAAACTCAAACAGTCATGCAAACATAAAGAAGCTACTGACAGAAATAAAAAAACTAAGTTAACACACTAGCACAAAAAACACATGCAAAGGAAAAACAATGCAAAGGAGGATAGATGCACTCATTAGCATTAGACAGCAACAAATTGTTGACCTTCTGCAAACACAAAACCCACCAAAAATACATATTTTAATCTTATTCATTTGTAGCCCTATATACCAACATACCTTTGCAAGACATAATGGCTTGTTGAAAGCCTGTTTTGCATTCAGTTTAATGAGAAGAAATTGACCATGTGTCGAGTTTTATTTATTCTATATAAATATTTCTAATTTTTGCAATTTTGCGCAGATGAAAGAAGGAAATTCAAGAAACCTCTTTGATAGGGAATTTAAATAATAATAATAAAAAAACTCAAATTTTTTTTTTTTTTACTTTACTATATGAGTTCAATTTAAATCCATCAAAATGAAGTGACTGACTAATTAGCTTCTTTTTCAAAGACTCTGGTCCAAAGACTATAACTTCTGTTTTGTCTGTATTCAGGAGCAGAAAGAGTCATCCAGGTTTTTATGTCTTCAAGACATGCCTGTAATCTATGTAATGGGTTAGCTTCATCTTCATCAGCATAACAGATTAAATTATTCCCATGCTGTCTAATAATTCTACCGATTGGGAGCATATATATATTAAAGTTGGTCCTAACACTGATCCCTGTGGTACTCCACAGGTAACCCTGGAGTATGAGGAAGATTTTTAATTAACATGAAAAAAACAGAAATCTGTCAGTGAAATACGACTTAAACCAGCCTAGTGCTGTTCCTTTAATTCCTATAAAAAGAATATTATGATAAAACTCTGTCAAATGCAACACTGAGATCTATCAGGATAAGTACAGATACAAGTCCATTATCTAAGGCCATGAGAATATCATTAGTGACTTTCACCAGAGCCGTTTCAGTGCTATGATGAGCTCTAAAGCCAGACTGAAACTCTTCTAAAAGTTCATTATGGTGTAAGTGGTCGCACACTTGTTTGGCAACTACTCTCTCAAGAATTTTAGATAAGAAAGGAAGATTGGATATAGGTCTATAATTGACCAAGCGATCTGTGTCAAAAGACGGTTTCTTATGTAAAGGTTTAATTACATCTATCTTTAAAGCCTAAGGTAAATATCCTTGTAACAGGGACACAACTAAAAGGGATTTGGAAATCAGAGAGAATACTTCCTTAAATAACCTGGTTGGAAATGGATCTAATATACAAGTTGAAGGCTTAGATAAAAACAAAATTTTGCTAACTCTAAAAGAACAACTGATCAACATTCAGATTCTATGGCTATCTCATATGCTGCCTCACCTTCAAAAGATAAACAAATCCCATTTAGAAGGGCTCCAAATATCTTATTTTTTTTTTTTTTATAGAATCTCTCTTATTTATAAAGAATCCCAGAAAATCATTACTGCTAAGAACAGGTGGGATGGACAGTTCAACAGAGCTATGGCTATGGGTGAGTTTGGCAACTGTGTTAAAATAAATCATTCTTATTCTCCTCTATTAATGAGTAAAAATGTGCTGTTCTTGGTTAATGAAGGGTCATTTTATACAGCAGAAAAAATTTTTTTTAGACTAGGTAGGTCTAGGTAGGTCCAATTTCCTAGCAATTTTGCTTCAAAGTGTTAATATCTGCATTAGCTTTTTATTTTTAAAGTTTTTCTTTTTCAAGGGGGTCATGTCCAAGGCATTTCGCAGGAGACTAGGAATCCATTAAGAAAATCATCAGTTTGTGAAGGGGAATAAATTCAATACAGTAAATTCACTTAAAGTGATAACAAAAACATATACAAAAAATGTGGCATATTTTTTCTATTTTTTTAAACAAATTTTGTAAAATATAATGGAAAATAAAAGTTATTTTTAAAATTCTTGTCCTTACAAGATTTCATAATTTCATACCTGTTGACAAAATAAGGAATGCACGGTGGCACAGTTTGTAGCACCGTTTTCTTGCAGCAAGACGGTCCTGAGTTAGATACCCAGCCCAGGGTCTTTGCATGGTGTTCTGAAAGTTAAAGTTCCCAGTTCTGGAGTTCCTTGCTCATGAAACATCCCTAATAGTGACACCATAAGTTGTTTATTACATTGATCTACCTGTTTATATTCACTCCTGTTATATGAAATTCGATTGTTTGTGAGTCTATAATTTAACCTTTTGTCCAACTCTAAGGCAAAGACTCAAATTTCTGCCATGTGCAAATATATATAGATGCTAAAACTTCTTATGACTTATCATCTATAAACTAATCAGAAATAAACAGCCGCAAAGCAAAGTAAAAACAGTCATTGAATGAGGGTATTTGAATATTTTATTAATATGTAGAAAATGTTTTAAAAAAGGAACTTTATAGTACATGTTTAGGTCAAACTAGAGCTAAATTGAACAGTAATATTCAACATTATCCAACAATAATTCAATCAATTTAAACAGTCAGTATCCCATTTAATCAACATTTACATGTTCATGCTGTCAAGATTTCAGATCACAGCAAGTCACAGGTTCTTGGTAACGCATACCGAAAATGTAAACCAGTTGATTTTTTTATTTTATTTTGTAATATACATGGGCAAGTGTGACTGAAGTTACATGTGTTAAATGAAGAACAATTAAGCAATCAGGTCTGTACAAATGTTTAAACAGTGAATGTCTTTTGGTTTCCCAGACATACCATTTGTTTGTAGCTATTGTTTTTCTATGTTTTTTAAATATTGAATCAAACTGATGAAACTTTACATGATGCGAAAATAAGAGTATTGTTAATTCCTACATTAAATCAAGGCAATATTTGAGGCTCTTTTGAAGTGTTATTTCAGGCATACCTTAAAGATAAAACCTGTTTGCTTTCCTACAAAATGTATAGAAAAAATTACTCTTGTAAAAGATTTTAGAGCCAAGCAAAAGAGCACTTAAATTTGAAAAAAATGTGAACACATTTATATACAGCCAATAAAATAAGCCTGTCAATATTTTCCTCTGTAAATATATTTCTAATCAGACAATTAACATGAAATCCACACTACATGTTAGTAACAACCCAAGTAATACAAATAAATCCAAACAATTAAGATCAATAGACTACATTTTAACTAAAAACGTAAATAACAGAGTAAATGTAACCTATATGTTAGAAAAAGGAGTTATTTAAGTACGTATTTGACATCATGCCCCCCCCAACCCCCCCAAACACACACACTACTTACAAAAAAAGATTTAACTAAAAATGTTTTTTTGCAAGAAATATCTCGTGATGGGGAAAAAAAACCCAACAATATTTCAAAATACTAAAAACCTTATTATTGCAAAGAGTGATTTAATGATTAACAGATGAATTTCTAAACTCTTCAATGTGTCAGTAACACTGATGCAATCTTACAGGAGTGTAAAGAACATCATAGGACAACAAAAAATGAGCCATAGCCAAATGCTAAAAAGTCAAGAAATTATCAAAAGGGTGGCCCAATAGACATTGGTCAACACTCTAAAAAAAAAACTCAAATTCCATTAAAGTTTTGAAGAGAGAATATCATAGCGTGTAGTTAACTGTGATTTTTTTAGACACATAAAACAAAGCTGCTGGAATACCCCGTACAAAGAATTAACTTCAGAATGCTTAGGGCGCAAATCAGAAGCACACATTCAATAGTACTCCAATACAGGAGACACCTTAAAGTTATTATTAACAAATGCTTTTGTCTTAAATAATGACTGTCTCCAAAACTCAGCGGCATCACATATATATTATATTTATTGCATGAGCTGTTACAAGAAAGTTGTGTGAATTTCATAGCTGAGTAGAAGTACATTTATGAGAAAAATTAGCATTTACCTATCCCGATTTAATAAAGAAAATGACAAAACTGGTTTTAATGATTTACAGGCATCTTACATTTTGCATGACAGATGTTTATAGAACAAGAAAAACAATCATTTTCCTTTCAGAAAAGCTGCCAGAACAGTTTTCATCAATGCAAAACCTCAAAGAACAGTAATATAACAGTACAGATAATAAAATTAGGAAACATGTTCATCTACTAGACTATAAATAACTATTGGATGTATATTGCATGAGAGAGTCTGACATCCTTTGACAATAAGATTTGATCTTGATCAAATGGCTTAAAGTTAGAAAAAAAGTGATTCAAATCAACTTTTTAAACTACAGTATATCAGCGGCAGCTTTCAGCCAGAACAACAAATGAATATGTGCACAAGTCATGCTGACCATATTCTAAAGACTTTTGTTGTTCCCGTTCAGGCTCCTGGTAGCATTTCAGTCAACATGCAGTATGCTCCATCAGTCCTTTTGCACAGCAGTGGTTACAAAAATTCAGCCCACAGAAATTCCCAAGAGGGCTTTCTGCATTGGCTTTCTCTAATTGGGAGAGAAAGTGAAACACAAAGTTCATATCTACATAAGTATATTAGTAGGAGTGGTATAAGTAAAGGGAAGGGCAACTACTTTCAATCTAAAGAAAAAATAATATACACAGTATGATTATCTGGTCTACTTTAAATTGAGAATTAACTGAAAGGATTAATTGAAATAAAGAAAACAATAAAAGAAAAAATGAATAATTCAAATATTTAATTATCTATAAATAAGACTAAAACTTGCCTGAATTGCTGGTGTCATTTTCTTTCTGTCTTCTAGTTTTGTTTGGTTTGTCTGCCTTAAATTCAGACAAAAAAAACCTGCAGTTGTTTAACTGGCCATGACCTCTTGTGACAATGTGAACACATGGTTGGTTGGCAAGCTGCAGATTACGTCAACCCCACTTAGAGGAACACACTCTCAGCAGTGTTAGTGGATTCCATTGTTTCGCGAAATAGCTTTAACAGTGAAGTGAGTAGAAGAAAGGCTTGGCTTCCCTCCACCTTCTGTTCTGCTTTCTTTGTTGAGTTCATTTCAGCCAGCTGCGGGAGAGAAGCCAGACTTGAATCTGCACTTTGTCCACACTGACTTAGCTCTGAATAGGGTTTAGTAAATTTCATTTTTCCCTGGCGAATCACATTGACTACAAAAGGCTTAAAATGTGGGACAAATGAGACAGATGTTGGTGACAGAACTGACTGAGCTTTTTTCCAATCAGAGCACCTTTATTACACAGGTCTTTGTTGCATCTTTCAGCACCATCTCTGTGAGCAAACCTAACATCAGCAGCAAGGTTAAACAAATTTACTTAAAAGGGAAATCAAAGAGATGATAAATACCAATAAGCAACTCAATTTGTTCATGAAATTGAATGAACAACAGCTTGGCTGTGTTTCCACTGTCAGTGCGGAAAAACTCTCAGTGGGGCTACCAAATAAATAAAGCAGATGATATTACTCTACTTTATGTAATTTATCTAAAGTAGTCAACATCGCAAATTAAATAAAGTTAATGGAGATTTTGCTGGTGAACTACTTGTTCAATAGTCATTGTGGATCTTTAGTTTTGCTCTTTTTCTCCTGACTCTGATGAGTCCAGTGCCTATCATTGTTTTTTAATCTTAATCGAGTGTTGAAAACCAAGGCATCAAATCATATTAAATAGATGGACCAAGCTACAATTAGCTATAAAAATATATTTATATATGTGTATATATATATACTGTATATTACAGATGCGAGTTTCAAAGAAATACATTGATGATTTAAGTATCAGTTTGTTGTTGCTAAGAAGCATTATCTTTTATTCCTAAGTAATTCTGAGGACAACTTAGCATTTTGAGGAAGGAAAAATCGCTTGTTAAGGGAAACCAAAAAAGTCTTGTTTTCCCTTCCCTTTTTACAGAAGTCACAACCATTGTCATTATACAGATTTAACAAATTACAACATTGTCTCGGGGCAGACTTACAGCAGAAAAGACAGCTTATACTGGAGGGGTGAAAAGGTCGACAGGGTTCGGATGTGGTGTCAAAACTTTTCCGCTATTGTCTGACCACATCCAGTTAACACAAGTTGCAAATTATTAAATTATAAAATTTTCTAGGTAAAATATTAGTAGCTTTGTTTAATTTCTCATGTGTTCAGTCTTCCCAGCCTCACTAATGAGCCCAACACACATTCAAGCCTGCATTTGCAGTCAGAAAGGTGCACATACAGCAGAGATGTAACCCCCCTCCCCCCATATCACCCCAACTCCTTTTTATCCATAACTCTACGCAGGGTGGAGTCAGCCTGCTTATACAGGGACGGATCGTCTCCTCTTACTGCTGATGCTACGGAAGTTGAAGGGCCTCATCTTCATCTCCACAAAAGGAATGGAGAACTCATGGCCTTTCCAGTGGTACCAGTTGATTCCCTGCAACAATGACACACATTTCAAATGCTCTTTTAATATGAAAGGCATTTTAAATCGAAATGCTTTCTTTTCTGGGTTAATAGGCCAGCTTAAAGTATGAAGCTGATTTCTCATAATTATAGTATAAATTTGCTGCATGAACACAATTATTTGTGTTATTTTGCCTTGAGAAATCAGACAAGATAAAGCTGGAAAAACATATTTTCTTAGTGGAACATAAGCGTTTGCGTAAATAGGATGGATTTTTGCCATAACTGAATTATTTCAAGTTGAAATAGCGTCCCAGATTGAAGGACCAGTTGCATCACCATTATAACCTTCTATTCATAGCCTCAGTCTAGCCCTTTGGATCATCATCTCCATCTGTTTCTTCTTATTTACTGACTTTCTGTAAGGATTTTCTTTTTAACTGTTAGCATTTAATCTCTGCATCCGCCGTCTGTGCTTTAACAGGTCGAAAGAAAAAAATAAAAAAGGGCAGAAATTAGTCAAGAAAGGGTTTAAAAACAAAATCACTTATATGTTCCAAATACTATTACCTCTTATCTACTAAAAAAAACAAAAAAAACAAAGATTTGCTTCCGGTGTTGGTATTGTAACCTCAGTATTGTAACAGCAGCTTAACATGAATAACAAAATAAAAACTTTGCTCTGTCAGTGCAAACATTCGGTCATAGCTACTGGAAAGAATTTGGAGGTGTTCAGCAACGTCCTCTTAACAGCTTATGCCATGGATCACATTTTTCAACTGGCAAATCTAACAAGAAAAGCTGCAGCAGTTGTTGTTTCTGAACTCCTCCAGCAGACCACTTAGGATCCTCTTTCATGTATTTTAATTCACTAATAATTAGTCTTTCAATTCAAGAGGTTTTAACCTTTAATCAGTGTGCTGTAATAGCTTCCTTTCATGTCGATTTTCGCAAATGCCAAAATGCACTTTGAAAATGTCAACCTTTTCAAATGAGGACATTTAGTTTAATTGGTGATTGATTCAAATTGAACCAAAAATAACAAAAAGAAAGTCAGCCACCACATCATATCCACAAGCAAAGCTACAGAAATCTCTGGTGCTTTATTCCAGTCGGGCAGTTGGACTCTGTTCACGTCTCATGTGTGTTTTTGCTAAGCTCCTTTTGGCAAACCTGTCCTAGGTTTTTAGGTTTTAGAATATGGGAGGTCCTAAGAATTATCTCCTCTTTTTTTGCAGAGCAATTCTCCACAAAAAGCTACATTAGCCTTTTTGAACATACATCCATGCATTGATTGCAGGAATACTTTGACATGTGGAGATGGTGGGCGGACTGGTTGGCAACCCTGGTATGGAGCCAGAAACTTCCAAAATGATTTTTTGTAAATGTCACATGATTCCTCTTCTCAGTGGTTTTTAGCCATTCAGGAACAGTTGGTGGGCTATATTTGTTGACAGAATACTAATAAATTATAGATAGGTAACCAAATTGATCTGAATGACGGCTTTTGGGACACATGACCAATGAAAAACACAGTTAGTGAATTGCAGTAAAGTGAAAATAGAGGAATCACTCACCAGAGGCGGAAGGAATTTTATATTTGCATAGATTTTTAATTTCGAGATGTACACAAAAGCAGGTCATTTATAGAATTCAAATCATAGCCACAAAAAACTTGCAGCATGTTTTGATATAAAAGATGGTTAAATTATGTTAAAGTCTGGAAGTTAATAGCTCTTTTCTGTTTTTGTATTTGTCCTGAGTGAGCTACATTGTTTTGGGATTATTCAAAGGACAGAGAATAGGAAGGATAAACCTTTGATGGGTTTGCACACCATCAACATCTTTTTATCTACAATAGTGCAAGCTTAAAGCACTAATTACTTAACACAGAGGTTACCACTAATAGTGGTAATCTATTAGTGGTAACCTATGTGGTAAGTTTTTTTTGTCAGAATTAGTTCCCCTGTGCTCATCCTGCTCTGTTAAATGATCTAAAATCATCCACAATTTTATTTCTTATCTAATAAATTCTCATAAATTCTTTCCTCATACAAAGTTGAAACTAAACCATATACTAAATGCAAAGAGGTCCACTTTGAAACAGAACAACTCTAGTAAAAGGGCCAGTTTTACAACTTATCACAGTTATATATCAATGTATAAATTGTAAATGAAAGGAAACAAAGTGAGTAAAAGTATTTACCTGACTGTGCCTGGATTCTCCGTATTTTCCATTGAGGTTGGCCCGGTGGCAGTTCTTGTACCACCAGGCTCCTTTGTAGGACAAGGCACAGTTAGTGACAGCGATGTCGTTGTCTCTGTCCTTAGTTGAGAATGGACGACCCTGGTGGTAGCTGAGAGAGTCACCTGGGATTTAGAAAAAGAGCATTAAATATAAAAATAAGCTGGGAATTAAAGACATACCAAAGAGAATTAATAATAACATGGTTCTGTGTTTTTTGAAGTAACTATGTGGACTATAGAAGAAAGAAGCTCTGAAGTATCATGGGTTCAATTTGGCAAATAGAAGTTAACTCATTAATACTACAGGAATACAGATACTTTTTTTAACATAAGGTCATATTAACATATATATTTAAATGGACAAAGAAAGTTTGGAGAGATTGGAAAGCTGAAAAAGCTATGTAGGTCTCAGCTCTCAAATCAATTATGGCTCATATAATAGTTGTTATTGTTAAATATCTGTTTGATGAAAATATTCTTTAGGTACATACCAGCAGTCCCATTGTACTCTCCAATCCTGAGCTTATATAGGTTTCTGGCATCTCCAATGGAAAACTTGTCATAATTGGCATAAACTGATTCCTGCCCATCTCTCATGTCAATTCTCAGCTCATATCGGCCCTGAGATGCAATCTTCTGGATGTTGTCAAGACCTGCAGAAAAAGCAAGAACTGAAGTAAATTAAATAAAACTTCAAAGTGCATCTTGACATATGTAAATGTCACTTAAAAGTGACACACCAACACAAAATTGATCATATAGATAGATAGATAGATAGATAGATAGATAGATAGATAGATAGATAGATAGATAGATAGATAGATAGATAGATAGATAGATCGATAGATAGATAGGTGAAAGTGGTCACAGAATGTGGACCTTAGAAAAGTGTATCAAAATGAAAGAGTTAAGAAATAAACAAATGAAATACTGTACTGTACAGTGTCTTTACAATATAAATACTGTGTACCTGGAGGATACATAATCAATAAACAGCTGTGGACATTTTTACAGTAATGGATGTGTAAAAAAAAATAGCAGAAACAGCAGAGATGTGCAAAAATTACAACAGCATGTTATTTAACTGACTAAGACAGAAACTGTGCAAAAATCAGCATGAATGCAACAACTTATGAAAGTTGTTGGTAACAGTGATGTTATAAAGTCTTACAGGTGCTGGGAGGAAGGATATGTGACAGCGCTCCCTGGTGCATTTAGGGTGCAGCAGTCTGTCACTGAAGGAGCTTTCCAGTTTAGCAACAGCTTCATGCATGGGGTGGGAGACATTATCCAACAAAGATGTTACTTTAGTTAGGGTCCTTGTGGGTGGTGTGTGTGTATAACCTTTCCTATTCTCTGCCTTGGATTACCCTGATATTACTTGATAAACACTCCTGCACTCTATTTCATTCTCCTAATATCCCTCAGTATCTAAGTGTAGGTCATTGCTGTTATCTGGATTCTCCTGTTTCAATCCTTTGGCATCCACTTTGCTTTGCTTATTAATTAAATGTTTGTTTGTTTTTGTTGCCAAAAACCAATTACAATGCTTATCCCATATTTCTGTTTGCATTTCTGCTTTTCTATTTTGAACACAATACATACCTATGTAATTCTTCAGATTATTTTCTAGTGTACATAAAAATGTCTTATTGAGTTTATTTTTTTTTTAAATTAGGAATTATAAATAACAGCAGCAAAAACATGGACATAACTAGAAATGTTTTACAGTAACAGTCTGAATGTTATTAGGTAAAAGGTCACTGCCCCTTGGCTAGATGAATACACACAAGCAAAGAGGAAAAAAGCTGGCTGGTCACTGAGCATATTAAAAATATAGAAGGCTGTGTGGAAGGAACAGCAGTTGTAAAGAAGAGTGAAAAACAAATAGCTATAACCACAACCCTGAAATCACTGCGGAGCAAAAATGATTCAAAGGCTTGTGAAAGATTCACAAGGTGAGGACTGCAGCTGGAGTCAGTGATTCAGAAGCTATCACACACAGATGTACTGAGGAAAACTGTTTCATTCCTTATGTTAAGGCACTTTTAAACCAAACCATGTCAGAAGAATCTCAAGTGGAAATAAAGAAAAAGGTACTTGACACTGCAAAGTGGTTCAAAGGCCTATATAGACGGAAAAGCACTGGATCTATATTTTAGAGGGGTCATGGTTTATAGTCATATCATCTGCTGCTGTGGGTACACTCTGTTCTTTGTATCTTTTACCAGAACAGTCTATCTGCCCAAGATTAAATGATTAACTACTAAATGAATATAAATACATGAAAAGTTATATAAAAGGAAATATATCACTCTGTAATTTATCTACAATTACATGTTTTATTTTTGACATTAATTACTGAAATAAACCATCTTTTCATTATATATGGAAAGTATTAAATGGATTTATTAATAAATATCAAACCAAAAGTATAATTAATTAAATTAGATACTTATTTTTACAGCACAGTCAGTTATGAAATCTATTTCTACTTGCTAAATGCCAGAATGAAAGAGGCGTTATATTAAAGGATTAAAATCTCCATAAATTTTATAGTTTTTCCTACCCGTAGTATAATACCATAAGGTATAAACATAATGTTTTGTTTAATCTACCTTAGACTTACACTTAGACAGATTTATTTTGTCATTTTGTATACAAGAGTGTATACAAAAATAAATTTCGTTTAAAACAGCTCTAATTTTTTTTGAAGTGCAGCCTTGAAAACTAATAAATACATAAAAAAGTAATATAAACGAATGACTGTATATTTACAGTTCTAACATAATTTTTTTTTTTACCTAAACAGTCATATTAACTTAACCAGATATCCCATTCGTTAGGATAAAACTAATCATCCTCACTGCATAAGTCGCAAGTTTATTTTAAGAATGAATCGGAAGATATAGTAAAAAGCAACCAAAGCAGATATTATAGCCTATATTGATAATGAATAATATACTTACTCCTCTGAAGGCTCGGTTACAACATTACTGTAAGAAGAAATAAGCCAACTTTTTTGAGGAGCTTGTGGAAGGATATTAAAAAACATTTGATGTAAAGTTACACAGTTTAAAGGCAGGATTACCAAATATGAACTAAAAATTATGTTACCTTTTTTATCTTCAAGAAGATAATCGAACAAAGATCTCTATCATTATTCTAGCCTAACATTTAAAAAAAAATTCCTAATTATATTGATCCTGACGTAGGACATAAAAAGGTTTATTCAGATTTCATGTATGATAGAGAAAAAAGCGTGTTCCTTTTGCCTTAATACACATGTGGGCGATATTATCAGTACCACATGTTTAATGAAAGAAAAGCCTGCTAAGATCAAAGAAATGAATTGAATCTGACAAAAGCAATATTAATGAAAATTTTATGAAAATGAAGAAATAAAAGTCGGACATTTCTTTTAAGCTTTGATTCAACAGAATCATTTTCAAAAATAAAACTCATGAAACAGGTCTGGACAAGAATGATAATATTGATTTGATAAAAAAAAATGAAAAAAGTGATGCATGTCCACCAATTAGAATGACAGGTGTAATCTTGTAATCAATAGGTGGGCCTATACAGTATATACACTAGGTTTGGGTCACCAATTTAAAATCAGCGAGGTCCAAATAAAGAAAATCAACCAGTAACGGTACAGAGACATTTTTAATTATAATCTGATACTTTAAACAGAATTTACCACTGAAATAAAATGAGTTTTTTTATGCATCCATGTTATACATTGAATTTTTAAATAAAAAAAAAAAGATAAAAAAAAGAAAGTTTTTTGAGGTAGAGAACAAAAATCGTTCAGTTTTCAGTTTAGTAAATAGACAATTTCCTGACTCACATATTTTGTAAAACACCTGAACTGACATTTTCTTTTATTTTTTTATGGCTTAATGAGAGCAGTGGGCTTTAGGCTGCCCTGCAAGGCTTTAAACCTTTGAATGACGACAAAGCCATTTTCAAGCCATTCCAGGCTCATTCGTGAGCTTATATACCTATTCCCAAGAATATTTTAATTAAATGATTGGATGCAAACTATTGGTACATCAACATACCAGGAAGCATTTCTCATCTCGATCAAAACATTTATTTTATACTGGGAGGCTTAAAAGTTTCCTCAAATCCAGTCAAAACGCCCAAGAGCGCCTCTCACAACTTCAAAAGAAACTTCTCATCTCAGGCCTGGATGAAGAGATGCTGAGTTTGGAGGCAGAGAACAAACATAGTTCATATAAAACATATTTTAAAAGTCCTTAAAGTCATATTAAATGAAGGGTTCATTTCCGCATGTTTTGCTCCTGAGTTTAATAATAATAAAGTTTATGCTCTCCTCGAGTTCTGAGATAATCGGAGCAGAGAAAGATGAGAGGAACAGCGGAGGCTGTAGTCTTTGCTTTGCGCAGGAGGTCTGGAGTGGAGCGGAGATGGATGATGTGGGATCTGAGGGTTAGACCCTGTCGTCAGACAACTTGCGTTCATTTATAAATGTTTTAAATCAGGTTGGGTCTGGGTCAGCCAGCAGGTGGGTCCGGATCCGGACCGCGGTCTGCTAATCCGTGACCTTTACACGAAGGCTACAGGTAGTCACTATTTTCTTTGGTAACATGGCGTGTAGTCAATCCACTCTCATAGAAAAAATATATAAAAGAGCTTTTCTAATGGCTTCTGACTCTGGTGTACCTTCAACTCTCATTCTTGGCGATGTAATGATGGGCTTCAATATTATTTCTCATCCTTCTCCCAAGATTATCTTTCAGTGGCATCACTCACATCCTGCTTTACTAGTTTAATTGTTACTTTATCTGCTGATTACACTCAGCTCTTTCTACTTAACTCCTTCAGTTTTCATCTATGTCTGGTTCTGGGAACCATACTTTTGATCATTTATCTCCTTTTCCTCAGCAATATCTTCCAGGAATTTAGCATCCATTTTAGTTGTTATGAGGATGACACCCAGCTCTATCTTTTTTTGGAAGTTAAATTCCACACTCCCACTATCCTCACTAATCTTATGGCTGTCTGAATTGATATCACGATTCACCTTTAACATCTAGAAATTACCTTAACAGTTAGAAAACTAAAATCCTGTTATTTATAGCCTTGTGTCTTCCCACATCAACTATTGAAACTCTTTTCTTTGGTCCTCCTCAAAAATCCCTGCATAAGCTCCAAATGGTCAAGAATTCAGCTGCCTGCCTCACCAAAACCCCCTCTTTTCATCACATAAACCCAGTCTTACAGCAGCTCTACTGGCACCCTGCCATATTTGGAATATAATTGTATCCCTCTCTGCTCCCAAACTCTGGAATTTTCTCCCTCTGGACAGAGACAATATTCGAAACCTTTCATTGTTCAAATCTAAACCTCTGTATTTGCACTGCAAAAACAATCTGAAATTTGTAAAACTGTCTTAAATCAAGTGTATTTACCTTTTTGAGTAGGTAAATAAGATGATCTTCCAATGGAATTAGCATTTTTACCCTTAAAATACAATAATTAGACATTACGCACTTGAAGTATGAGACTGCTGTTGTTTCTTATTTTAATTATAAATAGTCTTATTCCATTAGCAAAGTGTCTCCCTAACCTACTCAATTAAGGAAGAAATGCTCTTATTTTAAAATGAAAAAATTACTTAGATTTCAATTTTTTGTAGTGTGCATGTAACTTTGAACTTTTTAAGAATGCGTTGTATTTATTTTTTGTGTTATGTTGTTTCAGTTTTTAGAGTGTCCAAAGTTTGTGTATTTGTTTGTTGTCTGGGTGATGAAAACTAGACATAAAAATTGTACTTCTTTGTAAATCCAGCAACAGTAAAAATTTCAGAAATGTTAAAGGAAACACGTATTTTAAATAGAGTTGAGAGTTGCTTGTTTTTCTGTGAACATTCCAACAATTTTTTGACAAACATGCATCCCTGTATTAGTAACTACTTTCAGCTCCAGTTTATGGGATGATAGTTTGTATTTTGGTGAGCGCTTATATCATGAGTCTTTGTCAGCTGCTGTGTATGATTGGCATTGTAGAGCGGTGGACACTGTCACCACCTGCCCTCTTCTAAATACCACATCTTCCAACCTACTGAAATCAACAGCTTTGCTTGCTATCTCAGAGGCAGCAGATACAAAGGTTGTTTGAACCCCGACAACCGATAAGGCCCCAAGCCATCATGAACGATTGCAACAGCCTTTATTATCAGATTGCCACTAGGCCCATTTGGAAAAGAGTGTACATCTCTGCTTTACTTCTTGCAGAATGATCAGATGTGCACTTTTGCTGAACCAATCTGAGGAAAAAAATTGTCAGGGAATTAAATCTCTAGCCTTTACAGATAAGACGTAGTGCAGCAGGGAAACTAAGTCTGCTGTAATACAGAACGCCAAAGGAAAAGAGATACAATTGATGTTTAAATGCAGGGGCACTTAGGGTGACCAGGGAAAAGCGATTGTGGTAATAAAAATACGCTTAACAGTAAGTCACTTTGAATTTCTGTTGTATAGCATAGCTGTGTTATCACCAATTAATGTACCACCCATAATTTTTACTGTTTTCCTTTTTTTATCGCTTCATATTTAACTGAAGCGATTGAAAATCCATTTTGACACATAGCTATGCCCTTGTAATATTATCTAACATTTTATTACTGTCCTCACTCCCACGCTTATGTAGAAACAATAAGAGGGGGGATTAAAAGCTAAAGGATGGGATAATGATTACAGATCGCTCCCAGTCTACCGAATGTCTCTTTTATTACATCATCAAACTAAAGCTGTGCTCAGCAGAGGTCAGTGAGCATGGTGCAGATAAAGAGCGCTGTTAAAACGTCCATCCTCAAACTACAACGGATAATTATCAAACTCTTTATCGTTGGCCAGTCAAGTGGCTCATCTTTTCAGTTTGAATGGATTTAATATTGGTTTTTATGTTTTCTATTGTGCAGTAATTTGCTATTTTGAGTGCAGAGGTGTTGATTAGCTGAATGTTCTCTTCAATGGCTCCCCAAGGCCATAACAGTGATCTAATTTATTGACAACCTCACACAGTGGTGGTATCCTGCCCACTGTCAGTAAGGCTCGTTATAGTCATTAATTTGGATGACAGTCACTTTTGAGAAAATTTAATAATGTTATTATGAAACACATTTTTACAAATTATTTAATATTCATTCAAAGCTATTTAGACACTCATTGTGCTCACAGTAACAATATCTTTCTGTGTTTAAATGTCATGCATTTTTGTGCTGATTTTCTGCTGATTTTAAACCTATTTTGTTGTTATCAAGATCAGAAGATTTTTTTATGTTGAAATACTGCTCTTTATTCATTAACCCATTACCTGCTCAATGTTGGGAGCTCTGTTTCAGTTTTTTATTTTGAATCAGAGTTTTTTTTTGTTTTTTTTTTCGGAGTTAACAGCATTGAGGGGTTTAAACGTTTTCCTCAGTAATGTTACCGTATTCAGCTGTTTTGGAATAGTTTGTGTTTTAAATCTAAATGAAGAAATATTTAACATTTAGGGTGAGTTTTATACCTTGGCATAGATAAAAAGACATGCAGATGTAGAGGTGGACATATTGCTGAGCATAAAATTTAAAAATAAATGCACTCTTAAGGTATTTACTGGGAAAACTACTACTACTACTACTTATAGTAATAGTAATAATTGTAGGAAATAAGATAAATCTGTTTTAGTATATCTTGGCCATCAAGATATACAAGTTTTTTGAAAATCTCAAAACAGTCAAACATTTATCTCACACCAGTTTTGAAGTTTAAAGTTCCTTAAAGGAGAAGACAGAGAAACTACCATATTGAGAAGTCTTCTCTAAGTGTTGAGCACATCATCATGGTCTAACTAGATTACAAAAACCTAATATACTTTTTTCTTGAATATAAGAACTCAGCTAGCTAAAATTATCGCAATATGTGAAAAACTTTAATTTGAAAGGTTGGAGGCAACTGGGTTTGCTACGTATAGGTGTAGTCTGGTATTCTAAACATGTACTGTACAGTAGTGCCCTACACTGCCCCCTAGAGTCTACCAGAATATTTTATAATGGTGGGAAAAAAAACACAGGAGTACTGCATGCTCCCTATGCTGTGAACGCAGTGTTCCCATCCTTTCATTTTCACACAGAATGAAAATGCCTAAAATATAAACAAACCTTTACCCTTTGACCTAATCCACTATAAATTGCACCAAAAGAAAGAAAACAAATTGGTGTTTCTAGGTTTCCAGCACGCTAATGCTTTGCTGGGCGGTTTGGATGTGGCACTGAGGTGAAGTCTTGATTTTAATTTCCCTATTTACAGTATAATCAGGTCGTCTGCACCAAATTGAATATGATCACTTTGAATCAAACTTCTAAATGATATTTAACCAAAATGCGGCCAAACTGGGCTATGTGAGGTTATATAAATATATATATAACCAGTAAAAAAATCTACCCAGGGCTGTTCTGAGGTTTTTACAAAACCTGAAATGTTGGAGTCTAAGAAAATGGTTAACATGACCATGTAAATGTTGACACTCATCACAGTACTTGAGTATTTTTTTTTTTCTATGGAAAGTTAATTTACAGCACTACATTACAATATTTGTTCTACATCTGTGTATTGCACAGACAAACATGTTCAGGTTGTCCAAAAATATTACAATACCAACCTTAGCAGTAGGCTAACACAAACACAGATACAAACACAAAAGCTAAAGTTAAAAACCTAAAAACTTGACTTTCACAGTTTCAAGTTTTTTATTTTTTATTTCTGCATGTTTTTGTGTGTTTGCAAGTTACATCATGTTTGCAACTTGATCTAAATTTAACACGCTGGTTTCATGTTTTCTTTGCATCAATCATTCAATGGAAGGAACAATATGTTGTAAGACTTGCTGTTTATTCCAACAGCATTTATGGGATGAGTCCTGGTTCTGGATTACTTTCCACACTATTGCATTTCATTCATTGTATTATATTAGTTTCCTGATATGTAGTCTCTACACATGCTAATTCAGGAAGAGCCTTTCCTAAAAATCAATGAATGGCTGCAATCAGCTGGTTTTCCTCAGATAGAAAACCTTTTACTAATCTGACTGTATGATCAATTAAATATGTCTCTGCAAAGTGCACTAAGATCACATGTGTTGTGAATATTATATAAATAAACTGAGTTGAGCAGCTGTCTGTTTACTTTGTGTACAACACAAATTACCCCAATTAAGGTTATCTGGCAAGTAAGATAAATTGTTTTGGACCAATGGTATACAGTAACATGTATATCATAGCGTCAACCAGAGGTTGGAAGGCTGAATTAAAACCAACATGGCTTCACCAGTTTCAAATGAAATACCCTCTATTGTTTTGTTTTTCTCATCCACAAAGTATTCTTTGTGGATGAGAAAGATGTTTGCATGGTCCTCCCGAACAGAATTGATGCAAGTTTAAATTATAAGTCAACTTCACTAGTTGTGAAACAAATCAAGAATGTGATATAATCACAACTGCTACTGCTGCAACAATTGGCTAAAAGCTCGGCATGGGAGGCATGTGTCACTTGATTTACCCAATCAGCTTGAAGAATTGTACTGAACTTCCCTTTCTTTTGTGAATGTTTTCTAGAGGAGTCTTACCAGATTGACTCCGTGAAGAATTAGGAGCTACACGTATTAATCTGGCTTATGCCAGGTTACTAGTACCAGCATAAGTCGAGTTCCCATACTTTGTCTAAATACGTTTTTTGCCTCCTGTTTCTCTGCCTGCTGTAATTATTTCTAGTATATGCTTAGCCTGCATGCAAGCAGATCTACCTCCTCTCTTGACACCCTCACATCCTTCTAACAACAGACACATTTCTTTCAACTCTTCATCAAAAAGATGCTATTGGCTGTCCCATAAAATCACAAGAAGTCACTAGATGATGTCATCACACAAATTTTGTATATATTCATCAATTTAGCCACCACCCACCAATGTAAACATAATCACATGTTTCTGTGGTGATTGACCCACAATGATAGTGTGTAGAAGCTATTTCTCAAGAAACACACCTTAACTTTAAAAGGAAAGTTTCAAAATGCTAAAGGTAGTCCTCATTTATGCTTTGCCATAAAACAGGAAGTGACAAATCCCAATGTCGTGGTAAATGCAAGAGTTTTTAGAATGCAAAAATGTAATTGGTCAAAATCTTAATCTTCAGCTCAGGCTTTAAAGAATGAATGTCGGTGTTAACAAGAAAAACTCGATTACTGCTTGTCTATCCATATTGTAACTATTTTAACCAGCAGCCCATTATGCTAACACGACTGCTTAATCCAGCAGTCTCTATGTGTTGTTAGGGTTATATAGTCTGCTGCATTCCAAGCAAGCTGGCATGTTGTCTATAACCTGCCATATTCCTGAGCCCCCACAACCAGAGGCTACATTAAGCAGCTTTTATGCACTGGAAGGACACATATAAAGCCTTAAAACACATAAGAAGGGAAGAGACAGGCTGGAAGGCAACGAAAAATAAAGCATTGCCCCAGAGACTAAGGCAGCCCTCTATAGTGAGAGTTCAAAGGAGGTGAAAGGAATAAATATGAGTGATTCCACTGTTAAGGACATGGGTCAGCTTAAATATTGTACTCATTGTACAAGATTTATGAATAACAGTCTTTAGGTTGTAATCTAGAAGCACACCCATTAAATATGCAGTATATCTGTGTTAGTATGCTTCGGTGTGATGCCTTCAGTTGGTCTTGTGAAAAAAGCTAAGAGGTATCTGTCACTCTGCATCTTTTTTAACACACTCAATACCTCAAAGGGAAAGAATGTGGATTTCTCTTTGTGACTTCGTGCTTTTGCATTAGTGGATGACATCTTCATTCATTTTCAGTAGAAATACAAAAAAATGTTTTTATCTGTATGAGACAAGTTTTGATATTGCTTGTATTGATGTCCTGCATGAACCTCCTGTTATGCCCAACTTTCAACAAACTAGATGTCGATTTTAGGTCAAGTTGAATTTAAGAGGAAGTTTAGAATTAAATTGCTGTTGGTTCCATATTTTTTTTTATCAAATGTTTATTTTTTATTAATTATTTATTATTCAATATACATAAATATTATACTAAGGGATCAATAAAAGTTAAATGTACCAAAGAAAAAAAGACATTTACCATTCATGTTTGTAATGATTGTATGTATGCCTCTAAATGGAGCTAGAAATGAGGATACGACAAGGCATAATCTTCAACTCTTATCCATTATTATAAATGTTATATCCAATTTCTTAGCAAAAAAAAAAACCCAGAATAAAACATCTCTTTCAAGATTCTAGTTATTATGAAAGAATATTTATGCACTATTTCAATAAAACACCTCCACTCAAACAATAACACCAAAGATAACCTGTTGAGCTCATTTGCACATTTTGCAATGAATACAATTATAGTTTCATAATGAGATTTAGACGCAAGAGAAAATTGCTCAGCTGTCCATCAGTAGAATGAATTGTTGATCTGTCTTTGTCTTTAGATTAGAGCAGTACAATTACCAAGTAATTTCAGCTAAAGAGGAGTTTTAAGAGAGTCCAGTAATGCTTAAGACAGACTTTATAAAGTCAGGTACTGAAAGCTGAGATGAGGAAAAAAAGAAAAGGAAAAACAAAAGGAGTTTAACAGTATTTCGGACTATCCGTCACACAAAAACGAAGAACATCTGCACCAAATACTGATAGCATCTTTCTACTAAAATCAATGTGCCAACTGAAACCAACAGAAGCAATGAACCTCTATTGATTGCATGAAATAAATCCTCCTAAGTCAGTGATCTTGTGTGATACTAGAGGCAGAAATACAGCGTTCAGAAAAGTGGAACGAAGATTGAACAAAATAGGTGGCAGGTTGAGGATCAATATTGGGTGTAAAGTGGAGCTAAAGTATATTGGCAAGGGTATGGCAGTGAAATAAAAAAAAAGGCACCACCTTAGATCTAAAAACACTTTCTAGTTTAACGGATTATGGTGTTTTTGATAGACACATTAAAAATACTGTAGACCTGACTCTTGTCTGTTTTGCTTTTTAAATGAGGCAACACTGGAACAAAGTTGATATAAAATAAAATAATTAGAGAATAATAGGTTTTGTTTATGATTTCTTTTCTATGTTCATTCTTTTAAAGTTGGAAACTTACCAAGCCAGAATTCGTCCTCAAGGTTTCCAAATCCAACTCGATAGTCACTCCACTTCCTGGAAAAGTCAGTCAGACCATTTTGACGACGCTGGAATACCTAGGAGAAAACAAACAGTAGCTTTACCTTAGATAGATTTAGAAGATATATATCGCTGGAAAATGAAGTTTATTTGCAAAGAAATAACATAAAAAGCAATAATTGGTTTCTTCCATCTCCTTCTATTCTATAGAAGTGCCAAAAGTGCATCTCCAGAGTGACTTACAATCCAGCCTCCTTCATCTGTGGTCATGTCACAGTACACCTGCACCCCTTGGCTGGGATCTCTGTTGATGTAAATGGTGTAGACGCCACTCACAGTCTCCCCGTTCAGCAGGTGTTGGGCACAGTTCTGAGGCGTTGAAAAAAGACGGCTCCCTGAAGAGAAATACAAGGCGGATGACAAATTTTAATTAGGTTATCCGTCTGCTTCTCCATCAAAAAAATTACATTAGGAGAATGTGAGGAATGCTTAAACACTTCAGGATATTTTCTTGCCTCACCCATTTTTTAGTCATATATCAAATACTGTCTTAGAGGTTTTACCAGAAGGGTAACAAAAAGATACAGTCGACCTGTAATTTTGTATTTCAAAATAAGTTCAGGCTATTACTATTAGTATAAATGTGTTTTTTTTAAATCATTAACCTCTGCATTCACATTTAATGTTTGATGTAATGACATGGATGGTCTAACATCTTGCTCCCAGAAAAATTCTTCTACATTTTTAACATTTGGGTGGCAGCACACTATTTTTATAGAAAAAAGGGAGAACTGATAAGCATGATATGAATAATTAGTAAACCCTTAGAGATGATTGGATGTGGCTAAATTATAGCTGCTAATGACACTAACATTAATAGTTTTACATTCTGAACCTCCTATTAGCCACAACCGTTATGGCCATATGATAAGCTGTTTTTACTGTCTCAGTTTTAAAATCTAAAATCCAAAATAAGTTTAATCCAAGGGCGTAGGTTTGATTTGAACTTTGGTGGGGACACTATTGGTCTGGTGTCATTGGTGCTGCAATATGCGTGCCCTTTTTTATGCTCGATGTGAGCATCCGTACTGATAAGAGGAATTCATTGTTAAAAGAGAAAAGCATCATTTTGCTACATTAATAAATTTTTTAAAAGCACTACACTCATTAGATGCTGTTTATCAATGTTTGAAGTATCACCGGCTCTGATGAATGTGGAATTAGGACTGTTTTCCACTTTGAAAATGGTTTCATTTGAACGACTAAGAGAGAAGGTAAATACAGTATTTTCTTTTGAAGATATAGAATTGTGCAGAGTTAAACCCCACTCTTATATTTTTAGCTACTATGCTCTCTTTATATCAAGCAAAATAATACATTCATTAAAATATTAACTTTATTATAAAAGTGGAACATCTGGGCTGTAGTTACTCTGTATAGCAAGGGCGTAGGTTTGTTTTCAACTTTGGTAGGGACACTATTTTTCAGTTTCATTGGTCCTTTGCAAAAATATGCATGCTCTTTTTTTATGCTTAATGTGAGCTTCAGGGCTCATTTTGTTTAAAGAGAACAGCAGCATTTCTTGCTACATTAATACAAATCTTATAAGCACTACATGGCATGCACTAGATGCTGTTTATCAGTATTTAAAGCATCACTGGCTCTGATGGATGTGGAATTAGGACTTTTTCCACTTTGAAAAGGATTGCATTTAAATTTACCTGCGACTAGGACAGTGTCTATTTAACCAAATATAGTCTAAATATGTCTGTAATATGTGGATTTATCCTGTGTTTTCTTCTGAAGATATAGAATTGTGCAGAGGTAAACAGAGGTAAAACCCACTCTTATTTTTTTTTTCTAATATGCTCTCTCTGGATCATGCAAAATAATACATTCAAGGGACGGTAAATAAATGTATTGTATTTACATGTGCACTGGAACTAGAAGAGGAACTGACACTGAGCATTTAAAATATTAATATTAGAAGTTGTACATCTGGGCTGTAGTTACTCTGTGTAGCTAAATTAATGTATTTTATCTAGGGCTGAAACAATTAATCATATTAACAAATTATTTAAATAATCGTGAACTAATTTAGTAATTGATTAATCGTTAACTGGAATATAGGGCCACTTAAACGTGGCTTTAGCCGACAGAGCGACCCACTTAGAGCAGGTTTTATACCAAGATTGTAAAAAAAAATATGTAAACATTTTGCATTTAGGAAGTAAAACATTTTTGTCTGTCAATATTCTCCATCCAGAACTCTTCCAAAGGAAACGTTTAAACGTTTCTGTTTCACCTGGTTTCATTTCATAAAAGATCTTCTTTAAGGAGCCTTTGGCTATCTGATTAAAAGATAAAATAAAAGAAATCCTAACGTTGTTAACTTACATTTCTCAAGTTCCACAAATCAAAAAACTCTCTCCTGCTTCTTTACAGAACTCCAATCAGAAGCTTTTGCCTGTTTTAGCTTAGATAATATTAAGTTTTTTAATTTGACTAGTTTCTTGGCACAATATTAATTTATTTTAGCGTCTTTTTTTTCGCGCTCCAAGCACCCGCACCTGCACACATACAGACTAGAAAACACGCAATCAGAAAGAGAGAAGGCGGAACTTAAGGCAGAATAATCAGAGAGTTAAACCGCGCAGCACAGTTGATGCGCTGCTATGTGAAAGGGACAGGAAAGAGCAGGCAGCTGCAGCTACCAGGCAGAGAAGCTGCGAGAGGAAAAGAAGCGGCTCCTGTATAGTATATTATAAACATGTTGTTCACATCCGATTATTGGTAGGGACAAATAGGTCCGTCCTAAATCTTGGTAGGGACATGTCCCTATGGTCCCTATGCAAACCTACGCCCATGCTGTATAGCCTATTTCATGTATTTCATATGGGGCTGAAAAAATGAATCGTATTAATTGATTATTTCAATAATCGTCAACTAATTTAGTAAGTGATTCATCATTAACTGGAGAATAGAGACTATAAAATATAATATAAATGTAAAATGTCCCTTTCCCCTACAGAGCAATCCACTTAGATCAGTAATTATACCAAACTTGTAAAAATACAATATGTATGTATGTATGTATATGTGTATATATATATATATATATATATATATATATATATATATATATATATATATATATATACACACACATATATATATATATACACACATATATATATGTATAATATATAAGATTAAAAAAAATTGGTCTGTCAATATTCTCCATCCAGTACTCCTTATGTGGAAATATTTTAGTTTCACCTGGTTTATTTAGACATCACCTGAAGCACTGAAGGGCCAGCTGCTTCACCTACAAGCTGCCCTGCATCATTATTACTGGATATCTGTGTTTCCTATAATCATATAATGTATAAGTGCATTTTTAATAGTAAAGGATTAAATGTAATACAACCTTTTATCATCGTCCTATATTGCTTACTTTCTGACTGTTTAAATAGCTCCTTATGTCTATTTTCTTTTTTAGTGGCATCATCTACATACACAACACTAAGAATAAGCCTAAGTGTATTCAAATATAAAATAATTTTTAACAATTATAAAAGACAATATAACACTATCTTATCTGTAATTTAATAATATCCAAAGTAAACAGCCAGATTCAAGCATTTTTACCAGACATTAATGTTTGTACTAATTTACTTATAAACTGTGTGGAAATCTATGTAAGATAAAATCAATGTTTATATTCTTCCTTTGTTTGTTCTTGTCTTTATCCTATTTCTAGAAGTAGAAATAGTCAATAAAATAGAACTATTATTATGTGGAACCCTAATTATGCTTTTTAAACGAAAAACAGCAGATGTTTAGGCCCCATTTCTTGTTGTTGTACTCTATAAGAGAAATAACACCTGCTAATAATTATACCTGAACTTTCTCAAAGAGTCATAAAAAATAAAAACAGTAATAGCAACTAAATATCGGTAAAAAGGAAACCCTCACATTTTCTTTTTTAGTTGGCTGTGGATAAGAATCAGAAATGTTGATGGCTTACAGCCTTTATTTGCCCATTTTGTGTCTTCAGAACTCCTGGCTGACTCAGAATATTTCGCTTTATAAAAGAAAAAAAAAGGTTTTTGTTTTTTGGTGTACATGATATTCATTTTTTTTTAATTGGGACTAGTTTTGTAGCCTAATATTTATTGTAGTAACCGCAGCATTCTAGTGTGAATAACTTTTCAATTTTGTGCTCCAAGCACACCAGGACTAGAAAACAGCCAATCAGAGAGAGAGAAGGCGGAACCTAAGGCAGAACAACCAATGAGAGTGGAGTTAAACAGCGCAGCACAGTTCCATGCGCTGCTGCATGAAAGGGAGAGGAGAGACCAGGCAGAGGAGCTGCGAGAGGAAAAGAAGTTATTGCTGCAACAACTACTGCTGTAAATTATAAATATGTTGCTCACATCCAATTATTGGTAGGGACAATTAGGTTGGTTCAAAATTTTGGTAGGGACATGTCCCTATGGTCCCTATGCAAACCTACGCCCATGGTTTAATCTAATTGTATTTTCCAAAAATATAGCTAAAATCTAGTCTTAAGCTCTTGCATCGATGTAGCATCTTTTGGCTGGATGTGTGTTGCATCCTTACCAGAGCATGTCAACGGAGCGGAGCACCGCGCAATTCCCGCTCACCTTAATTTTCCTAACGGTCCTGCAAAACTGCTCCCCACTACCTCAAATTTTCAGGAGAACGCATTTTCTGACATTCTTCCTTCATGTAATTATGCCAGGGCCCTGGGACACACAGCGTTTGATTTAACGATGTGACTGATGTGTATTGTCTTATTTAACTGGCTGTTCGAGTATCTCACTGTTTCCCAGCTATGAACATAACACCTTGCTCCATTCATGTTGTCCCGTGTTTACAATTTAATTATTAAATTATGTTACTAGACTACTGTACATTAAAAAAGGTCACTTCGCATCCCATTGCAAATGAGATAATAGCGTATTGTAGTGTGTTGGGGCAGCAGAGGCTAGTTTTCCCAGCATGCACTGGGCAGCATGTTCAGTTTTAGAAGCTGCCAGTTAATGTTATTTCACTCTTTCCAGGTTATTAAGTTACATGTTTATTTGTTACTGTTCTTGTGTCTGTTGTATCATTAGTTGCTGTTATAATTTGAAGTATTCTTTGTCCCACCATGAGTCTGGAAGATATGTCCATTAATGACCTTTCCTGGTTGTACAGAAAGTGGGTGTGTTCAATAAAAGAGGAAGCCTTCCGGAGTCGTGCGGTGTACGGGGCACGGAAGCTACCGCTAAACTGAAGTCATCTCTGGATAGTTATTGCTATAGCAACCCATTAATGCTACATTGGTGTCAGAAGTGGGATTCAAGATGGCTGCCACTGTGAGAGAGATTGATGAGCTCATTCAGCAGATAAAAGACATGGAAGGAACACGGCCAAAGAGGAGTTCTGTTTCACCAGCAGTGAAAAGGCATTGTGGAGTGTATACAGCTGACGTTCCAGATGGGGCCAGTGTTACCCGGCCGATTGTGCGTAATCATCAAAGGACCCAGCAAAGCATGACTGCTGCACGGTTTCAACCCAGAATGGCACCACCAGCAACTGCAGCTGGACATGACACTCACCTACCTACCACACTGGGGAACCCTGTGGTGTCGGTGTCAACAGAAGGTCCACGACGTGGAGCGATGAAGCTACCACGCTACAATGGGGAAGACCCACCAGAGACTTACCTCATCCAGGTACAGCTAGCTGCCCAGCTGAATGCATGGTCAGCAGAGGAAACAGCTGTCCACGTTGCCCTGGCCCTTGAAGGTAAAGCACTTCAGATCCTCACAGACCTGCAGCCCGAGGAGCGATTCAACTGGCCGGCCATCGAAAGAGCCCTGAAACATTGTTTTGGTCAGCACATCTATGCAGACGATGCTAGAGACAAGCTGTTCAGTCGTCAGCGCAGGGAGGGAGAAAGTTTGGGTGCCTTTGCTGCAGATCTCAGTCTCTACACACGACGTGGATATCCAACCTTTGATGCTGCAACCCAGGAAGAGCTTGCTCTCCAAGCATTTCTTCGAGGACTCCGACCTGAACGACTACGTGAGTACCTACGCCTGTGTGCACCAAAGACTCTGACAGTGGCTCTAACTGAAGCAGAGAGGGTTGAGCATGTACTGAAAACGGACAGCCGCCAATCTACAATAAGGCATCAGGCACGCCAGACTGATCTGGAGGGGAGTGATGATGAGGAGGTAATATGCCAGGTCAACAAAGCACCTCTACCACGACGGCAACGGGAATCCAGGGGAACAGCTGACCGAGTGGAGGGATGTTACCGTTGTGGAGAACCTGGCCACATTGCACGCTACTGTCCAGCACCGACTCCTCGAACTCCAGCGCCCCAGCCATTGTCAAACTAGAGTGGGGTAGCACAGCGCGGAAACTGCTACCCATCACCAGCACCTCCCCTACCATTGATTCACCACTGCGACTTGGCCGCCTGGGAAAGACACATGGACTCTATCTGAACTGCCGCCTTAATGGCACACCAGTCAGTGCTCTGGTGGACACGGGGTCAACCATTTCATTGGTTCGCCCAGGAACCTTACCGGACACTGGGGGCCAAAGACCAAAAGGGTGGAGACACACAAAGCTGCACATCACCACAGTCACCGGCGAACGTGCCAAGATGCGGGGTAAAAGATCCCTTCATGTGAGTGTTGCAAGCCAAAGCGCCAATCACCAGTTCTGGCTAGCCAACATACAAGATCCCTGCATCATTGGACTTGACCTCCTAAGTAAGTGGGAAGCCACTGTTGACATAACCAGGGCCACACTCTATCTGGGTACCAAGGCAGTAGGACTTCACACCACTGGTAAAGAAGGACTCAGACTTGCCTCTTCTACATCGTCACAAGTAGGGGTGTAAATAATAATCTTTTTGTATCGATGCATCGATCCAAAAGCCGACGATCCGATGCATCGACACGTCCGCAAGATAATCGATTAATGTTTTTTTTTTCCCTCCGGTCTATTTTTATCCATTTGCTCCTGGGCGTATTTCTTCCTCCCGTGCTGCGGTGGCGCTAAACCTATTTTCCCCTCCTACCGCGCTTCCTGGTTATACTCTTACAGCAGTTTGTTGCAGCAAGCTTCACACAGACATTTTTAAATTATGCTCAGTATTGAAGCGTGGTCTGGGCTACACGCTGTGGGTCTAGATACGGCCGAGGCGATGAGGAAGTGGGGGCGAGTTTAGTCCGACGACGGAGGGACAATGGGGCAAAAAGAGCGGAGATTCAGCTGGAAAAAGGCTCCCAGCGTTCTCGCGCACCTCGCTCTTCTAGCGGGTCAAACTTCACGAGTTGTTTTCCGCAATTTCGGTCATAAAAACAAAACTAGCCGGCCTCCTGTCTGGTGCACTGTTTGCGGTCAGCTACAATCTGGGAGAGGTGCAGCGGAGCGTCTCTCAAGGGGCGGTGACGTCAACACTCTGGAGCCTTCTTCTTCTTCTTTTTTTTAATGGCGGTTGGCAAACAACTTATAGCTGCATTACCGCCACCTTCCAGAATGGAGTGTGGACCAGACAAACTATTATATTCTCCCTAAAATACCCGTTCTTCTTAGAAAATTAAAAATACCCCCAAAAACTACATCCCCAGATGACCTTTGAAACAATTCCCTTATATGTAGTTTATTTTTATTCCTGTCTAACTCTCTACACAACATCTCTCTTTCCTGAATATATTTATTACATTGTAAAAAAATATGTTGGACAGTTTCTCTGGAGCCGAGGTATTGCATTGAACTCATTACACTGATATTGTGCAGTATTTTTGCAGTATTTTTTGATGCAACTTTTCTACTTCTGTTATTTGCTGTTGTTTCTAAAGAAAATGCATAATGATATTACAGCTTTCATTGATTTATTTCAAACTTGAAACTTTGTTTAGCTTGTAAGGTGTAAAAAAAAATAAAAATAAATAATAATAAAAAAAAAATTAACCGATTAATCGAATCGAATCGAATCGTGGTGTATTCTTAAGTATCGAAAATAATCGAATCGTTGGATCAGGAAATCGATACTGAATCGAATCGCCATGATGGATGTGATTTACACCCCTAGTCACAAGTCAGAGGTTCTTCAACACAACCCCCAGCCAGCACTCCACCAACATCTGCATCATCCAATGAGTCCGCATCATCATCATCAACCCGAGCTGCACCATCGCCACCACCAGGTGGAGGGTCCTGTACCCTGCTACCAACTGAAGGAGGCGCCACACCATTGCAGCCACATAAAAGTACATCAATTGAAACTAAACAGGCTCTAGAAGACTTGTACCAAAGGAGCTGCGAGGGGTTGGATGAAGAGCAACGGCTCCAGCTGCAGGAACTGCTGGAACTGTTTGTTGACATCTTCGCAGCCAGAGATGAGGACTGTACCCACACCAGCCTGGTACAGCACGACATCGACACAGGTGAGGCGCACCCAATCCGCCTCCGACCACGTCGTATGCCCTTTGCCAAGCGGGCTGCAGCAGGACTGAAAATCAAAGAGATGCTGGAGGCAGGCATCATCGAACCATCCAATAGTCCCTGGGCGGCCCCAGTTGTTTTAGTGAAAGAAAAAAGATGGCACCTGGCGGTTCTGTGTTGATTATCGCCTCCTTAACCGAGTCACTCGCAAAGACTCATACCCTCTGCCACGGATTGACGATGCGCTTGACCACATAGGAGGGTCCTGCTGGTTCAGCTCTCTCGACCTCCGCAGTGGCTACTGGCAGGTGGAATTGGCACCTGAGGCACGCCCCAAGACCGCCTTCTCAATTGGTCAAGGCCTGTGGCAGTTCAAGGTCATGCCTTTTGGCCTCTGCAATGCTCCGGCCACTTTTGAGCGCCTGATGGAGAGGGTCCTGTCCAATATTCCCCCAAGCCGCTGTGTTGTTTATCTGGATGACCTCCTCGCCCATGCTCCAGACTTTGAGGGTGCCTTGTCCAACCTGAGGGACGTCTTCCAAGCCATCCGCCAGGCAGGTCTGCGTCTTCACCCCAGAAAGTGTCGCCTGTTTCGGCAAGAGACATCTTTCTTGGGTCACATTGTCAGCAAAGCAGGGGTGTCCACAGACCCAGCGAAGGTGACTGCAGTGAGGGACTGGCCTGTGCCTCATAACATTGGTGAGCTGCGTTGCTTCTTGGGCCTGGCCTCCTATTATCGGCGGTTTGTCAAGAACTTTGCCACCATCGCTAGCCCTCTGCATAGGCTGACTCAGAAGGGTCAGGCATTCCAGTGGGACAAGGACTGTGCAATTGCTTTCGTACAGCTCCGGTCAGCACTTGTTACCGCCCCTGTGCTGGCTTACCCAGATCCTGAACGGCCATTCATCGTGGACACTGATGCCAGCAGGGTTGGACTTGGCGCAGTGCTGTCCCAGGAAGGAGAGCATGGAGAACAAGTCATTGCCTACTACAGCCGCTCTCTCAGCCGACCGGAGAGGAACTATTGTGTCACCCGTCGAGAGCTGCTGGCTGTCGTCCAAGGCCTTCACCACTTTCGGACCTACCTGTATGGGCAGAAGTTTCTCCTGCGCACTGACCATGCTTCCCTCACCTGGCTCCTTAACTTCAAAGAACCTGAAGGGCAGATGGCCAGGTGGTTGGAGGCATTACAGGACTACAACTTTGAGATCTGTCATCGGGCGGGTCGCCTTCATGCCAACGCAGATGCTTTGTCACGGCGTCCCTGTGAGAAGGGTGAATGTCAGCATTGTCAACGCATCGAGAACCGAGAAACAGCGACCCCGAGGGTGGCAGCTTTGCAGACCACCTCTGTGAGTAACAACAATGCTAGCCCTCCAGTCTCCTTGCAAACTATAACAGACGACTGCTTGGCAACAATAGACCCGCAGCAGCTCCAAGATGACCAGAGCCGAGACCCAGTACTCTCCCGAGTCCTGGACTGGGTAGGGGCTGGTCAACGACCTACATGGGCAGCAGTCTCTGCATTAGATCCTGAGACGAAGTCTCTCTACGGCCAGTGGCATAGCCTTACCATTAAGGATGGTCTTCTCTACCGCCATTGGCAAGCCCCCAGGGGAGCCCGTGACATCTTCAAGCTCCTGGTGCCATGCCAGCTTCGCCCCAAGGTCCTCCAACTGGTCCATGGCTCGGTGGGGGCAGGCCACTTTGGGGTTGCTAAGACCTTGCACCGGCTCCGGGCCCGCTTTTACTGGCCAGGGTGTCGGCAGGATGTAGAACTGTATGTTCATCAGTGTGACTCCTGCACTGCCCGGAAGGGTCCAACTCAGTGCTCACATGCCCCCATGCAGCAGTACCAAGTGGGAGCTCCAATGGAGCGTGTGGGGGTCGACATCCTTGGTCCCTTTCCCACCACCGACAAAGGGAACCGCTACGTAATTGTGGTCATGGACTACTTCACAAAGTGGCCTGAGGCATATGCTGTTCCGGACCAGAGTGCTGCCACCACTGCTGAGTGCCTGGTCAATGAGATGTTCTGCCGGTTCGGGGTGCCAGAGGAGTTACACAGTGACCAAGGACGGAACTTTGAGGCTGAAGTGTTCAAAGCAGTTTGCCAACGGTTGGGCATCAAGAAGACTCGCACTACACCATTACACCCACAAAGTGACGGGTTGGTGGAACGCTTCAACCGCACCTTGGCCACCCAGCTTGCTATCCTGACCAGTTGCCAGCAGCGAGACTGGGACCTGCACTTGCCCTTGGTGTTGTGGGCGTATCGAACGGCGGTCCAGGAGTCCACTAAGTGCACCCCCGCGGCTCTTATGTTTGGACATGAGCTCCGCACTCCTGTGGATTTGGTGTTTGGCGCGCCCCCAGAACCAGAGGTTGGGGGAGGGCCAGGCTTGGATTACCTCATCAACTTGAAGGAACGGCTTCGCTTGGTGCATGAACTGACAAGGGAGGCCCTGTCAGCTGCTGGGTCTCGACAGAAGCGGGCTTACGATTCTCGCTGTAAAGGGGAGGACTTTGCACCTGGTGCACAGGTCTGGGTTTACAGCCCAGAACGCAAAAAGGGATTGTCCCCCAAGCTGATGAGTCAATGGATTGGCCCCTGCACTGTGCTTGAGAGACTGTCGGACGTTGTCTACCGAGTACGACTGATCAAGCGAAGTCGGGTGGTGGTGCTCCATAGGGACCGACTAGCACCTTATCAGCCTTTGTCAAAGCCGATGGGAGGGTCAGGGGCTCAGGACCAGTCCCATGTCCTTACTCCACCACCTGGAACTAGCAAAGAAACTGTTAGGCCAGGTCGGCAACGCCGACTTCCCCAACACCTCAGAGACTTTGTTGTGGACACGTGGGTTGCTGGGGACAGCTAACCACCTAGGTGGGGGCTATGTAGTGTGTTGGGGCAGCAGAGGCTAGTTTTCCCAGCATGCACTGGGCAGCATGTTCAGTTTTAGAAGCTGCCAGTTAATGTTATTTCACTCTTTCCAGGTTATTAAGTTACATGTTTATTTGTTACTGTTCTTGTGTCTGTTGTATCATTAGTTGCTGTTATAATTTGAAGTATTCTTTGTCCCACCATGAGTCTGGAAGATATGTCCATTAATGACCTTTCCTGGTTGTACAGAAAGTGGGTGTGTTCAATAAAAGAGGAAGCCTTCCGGAGTCGTGCGGTGTACGGGGCACGGAAGCTACCGCTAAACTGAAGTCATCTCTGGATAGTTATTGCTATAGCAACCCATTAATGCTACAGTATTATGCATGTATGCGATCCATTTTCAAAAACAGGCTCTTACCACAATGATCACTCTGTATTGTTGAATATAGTTAGTAAATGTTTTTATGATATGCAATCCTCGTCTTGGCGATTCCATGGTAAAGTTGAAACATAGACTGTAACAGATTATAGGTACAGACTACAGCATAGGCATTGGTCTAGGTTTTAAGTCAAACATGAATTTAAATAAAGTCGGAGCGAACTGGAGTCTTTGAATTGAAAACCGCTCATTAACCACTACATCACTACCATGCAGAAAACTGTTGGATGGATAGGCTATTTTTCATTGAATTTAAACTTCCCTGTGCAGTCCATACACAGAGTTCCTACAGATCCTTAAAAAGTCTTAAAAGCCATTGAATTCTTCAATATAAATTCAAGGCCTTAATTGCTATTAAAATGTCTTAAATCAGTCTTTCTTAGGTCTTACAATTGTTTGCACATCATAAATAGGATTTTATTTTTGTGATCCATGTCAAACATTAAAATAATTGACAATATTTTTCATACATTTACCGAACCCCTCGCTGTAACCATTATTGGTTCCGTCCCGATAGCGAAACCAAAAAAAGCGATGTTGTGGCCAGAACTATGGATGATGTGCCACTAACACCAAGGGAGACAGTGATTCGCCTACATGTTATGAATGCTGGCGTACCATAACAAATAAATTATGAACAGTTTAGTTTGTGCCTTGAACTCATTTGCCCAAAGGAAGACGTTACTTGGATATAACCTACAGTAACGGAATATCTTAAGAACAGCTCCAAATGACACAAAACTCATATGGGTGAGTAGAACACGATGTAATAACCTTAAAACCAATCGACCAATGTAAAAAAAAAAAAAAAAAAAAGGCGTTCACCTTTAAACTCTACGAAAAATAGGCTATCCATCCAACAGTTTTTTGCATGGTAGTGATGGGTTAATGGGGTAATCTTGAAGCATTTCACATATTGCCAAACTGTATTGATGCTGTGTTGATACTGTCTCACAGAACAGTGACATCTGCTGGACATTTAAAGACACTACAGGCAGCTTATTTGATCGACGAATTGATTGGATGACCTAGTAGAATGATATAATTAAAGTTATTGTAGGTTATATTGTATTATTTCATATCTATATTTAAATTAAAAATATCCTTGATATTTTTAGATGCAGCCAATAAATATTGTAAATGCTTGTAGACTAGGATTTTAAATCCTAATTTTAAAACAATAAGTACGGTAAAAACAGTAAATAAACTAAGAGTCAATTTGAAATGAACTATAATTCAGATAAGTTGAGTGATAACGGAGAAGAAAAGTATGATACAGCGAGAAAATTAAAAGAAAAACGTATAAGCTGAAACGTTCCTATTCCTTTTAGGCTCCTCCAAAATTCTTGATCATTTTAATGATAAACCGCAAAAGATGAGACGTTTTTTTTAGCAAATGCATCATGTTGACAGATACGTTTTTAAACCAAGTTTGGTGAGTCAGTCAGTTAGAAACAGCTCCTGTATCGGTCACATGACTTTCTTGCAACAACACGCGCACCATTACAGTGTTTTGCTCTATGGGCTCCACGCATGCACCGACACATGGGGGTTAGTGGATCCATCACTACTGCATGGCTAAAACCACTGCCAGGGAATGTAGATGAAGCACCATGGGAATCAAGGCAGTGGAGACACATATGCGAAGCATGAAACTCAAAGCAGGTATTTCTGCATTCTGTTCCACCCTTGTCTCTGCAATGCCTCCACAGCATCTCCCAATTCAACAACAGCACCAGTAGAACCAAATCTCTGCATAATGTTTGGTGGTACGCCGACAATGAAAGTAGAGCGATTGAGAAGGGAACAAAAAAAGTTAGTGAATTCAGTTCAGTAGTTTTTACAAATAGTTTTGCACCGATACCAGTATCGGGCGGGGCCCCAATCCAGCACTAAAATGATGGTATCGATATCGGCGAGTACCAAGAAATAGGGCATCGATACCATTTTGAGAGCAAAAAGTTTATTCAACTATTATCACCCATTCCAGGTAGGCAATAAAAAGTTCTACTGGATTCACTTTGTATTAGTCTTTTTCCTGCTTCACAAAGGTAGGCAGCAGCTGGACAAAGACATGATGGCAATTATTTTTCATCCAAGTAGTATGCAGTTCTTCATATATACACACACACACATCAATTTCAAACAGATGGTATCTGTATCGGCCAATACTGCACAGCCAGGTATCGGGTATCGGGGGCCAAAAAATGGCATTGGCGCAACACTGGTTACAAATATATCTGTTATTTGTGTGTTTTTAGCTTTCTTCCTACATGGAAAGCTTTTCACAATTTGAAACATATCTACTGGGCCTGAAAGTAATGGTTTATGTTAAAATAAACATTTGGGGTAAACTTGTCGCTAATAATGAAATTTTAAAAAGTCGAATCGCTCCAATCATAAATATGTGACGCACATTTCAGGCCTACAATTTATCCCTCCAAAAGACAGAGCAAAATAGAGGCTATATTTTCTTCACCAAAAAAAAAAAAAAGAAAAATTAAAATTGAACTATTCCATTTTTTTCAATGCTGAGTGTTTTTTTCCTCAATAAACTAAATACATTAAAGGTGACAACAAAAGTACACTTTTATTGCTTCCAATGGTCATAGGACGGGAAATCTACTTTTAAATAATGGTACTTTATAATACAGTCATCAATGGAGGTACAGTGTGAGCACCTCTACACAAGGATATTTTTTTGTTTTATTGCTTTTTAAAATCCAAACTTGTCTTAACATCCCAAGAATGAAATGTAAAATTAAATATCTTCGTAAAGCAACTGTTGTAGGTTTTTTTTTTCTTCCAATTTGTTTACATCAATTCAATAAAAAAATGGAATAATAATAATAAGGAATACTTTGCAAAACAAAAGCAGAAAATTATTCTTTATTGATAAAGTACAATAAAAATAATCCATGATTCATTTTAACACAGCTGCCAACCTCGCACAATGCCATAAGTCTGTTAACCAGAACCTCTTCTTGCTCTTAGCAGTAATGATTTATGGATTATTTTATAAATGGATTTATTCTGTTAAAAATAAGATTATCGGCACCTCTCTAAGTATAATTGTTTCATCTTTAAAAGGTGAAGCAGCATCTGAGGTAACAATAGAACCTGAACTGTTTCTGGACTGTTTTGATCCAGTTAAGCTTTCACTGCATAATTATTAGCTTCAACAAAGCCTTCAATTTGGAAATTAGATTCCGTTCCAACCAAGTAAGAAATCTGATTATTTCTGATGTTCCTAACCTTACTCTTAACCTACAGGTTACTTATTGCTCCTAGAATTTCTAAAAGTAGAATAGGTAACAGGTTCCTCTCCTGTGGAACCTGCTACCCCTTTCATTCACGAGGTAGACACCCTGTCTATTTTTAAAGCTGGGCTTAAAAAATCTCTTAGGTGATAATGTCACTTATTACATAAATAAATGTTAAAACACATAAGACACATTACATTAGGAAAACCTCCTCACTGTCTGGCTGCTGTCAGTCAAAAGTCCTTTTGCCAATTAGCATCAAGCAGGCAGCTTCATGACCATCCCCTGCTGTATAGACCCCTTACATATTTACCCTAACTGGAAGTGACGTATTTTATCCAATCAGGGCTCTACTTTCTCGCTGCTTATCTCAATAGCCTTAGGCTCAAACCTCAACAGGGATTTGTCATGAAATCAGGTGTATTTTAGTGCATATTTAATCTAGTATAATGGCTACATTTATGAAGTTTGACAATGCATATTTCACCAATGATTTTATGAAATTTACAGGTGAGGTTTAGCACCCATAGTATTCAATGAAAAATTGCTACTGCTGGAGAGAAATATTAGCTATTTGGGCTGAGCTTTCCCTGTGACCAACTGCCCTTTGGCATTAAAACTGACTCAGACCTTGTCTGCATAACTGTTTCTTTCCTAGACAGAGGCAATTGTAGAGCTAGTTTACCGTTACATATTCTAACATAGTAATAATTTATGGATTAGTGTTTCTATGTTCCTCTAGTATGTCTGCTTCTCTCTCTTTGAACCCTGACTATGCCTCAGCAAAACGCTAAACACACTTAACCTTGGTTCTTCTTGAAGTTTCTTTTTGTTAAAGGGAGTTTTTCCTCTTCAATGTCACTGCATGCTTGCTCAGTGGGAGGAACTACTGTGGAGTCATTGATGCAAAATCAGCCAGTATCTATTGTCCCACATGTTCATCCAGCAGTAGTGTGTCCTACAAGTTAATGACCCAATGCATTCAGCTGGTTTTCCTTATAAGAAAAACTCATTATCAATCTGACTGTATGGCATGGTTGAATTGTCTCTGTAAAGTGCCTTGAGATGATGTGTTGTGAACTGCCGCTATATAACTGCATCAAACTGGATTGAATTCACTATGGCCATTTTCAAAATTATAGGCTTGTAATGTAATACTTATTTACCATGGCTGTATACATTGCACATTTGTGAAAGGCCTATAAGCAGTCGAAAATGATATTCACTTTTGCCCAGTCAGAATAATTCTTTGCAATTTCAGCTCTATACACCCACTCTACAAGCAGCATTGTAAAGGTAATGATCAGAAGATGAAAATCTGTTTCTTTTTTTGAGGACTGATTATCGGGTACCTCTGCTCTCTTACTTCAAATACATTTAGTTAAGAATATCTTTTACTTCCCCTACACAGGTACAAAGAAAGCAGACATAATGAAGTAAATCCTGTACCTGTAGTAAAGGTGGTGGAGACCACTGCACTGGTATCAAGGCCTCTAGCAGCTTGGAGCTTAACTGTGTACTCTGTGCTCTCCGCCAATCCCTCCAGTCGAATCCATGTGTCCTCTGCATCAAGAATCAGCTCCTAGTGCACACAAAGGACCAAAATTATTAACAAACAGAAGTTTATATTTTCTTACAACCTTAATCACAAGAGTGTTACCAACTAAAAACCTTAGGAGAGAACACATTGTTTTTAAGCTTTGAAAAAGATAAAACACTAAACCCAGATTGGCAAATTTCAAAAGACTATTAAGCAATTCTTGGAATAAAAATTAAAGATAGCATAAGAAATGTGTCAGAGGAAATCAGATAGATCTACACTTTCACAAAGTTGAATGTGTTGAGAAAAAGAAAAGGTCAAAGGGAAAAAACCGCAAAGAAAAGCTGCCATATATTGCATATGAAGAAAGATGAAGGTTTCCAAGACTCAAATAATATATAATTTTAGTGGCGAAGTCAAAGGACTACAATGAAGCAGTTTTCATAGAACTAGGAGTTTAAAAGAAGTTAGAGGAGTAAACTTTGTGAAATAAATAGCGAGGCCCTTTAGAGGAATAAAAAGTTGTTTATGTCAGTATTAGTATGTTTTAGTGAGTGTACAACAACGTTGCCTGGATGAACATTAAATATAAAAGAGGATAATGAAACATTTAGTCGGATTGGAAAAGCAAGTCACATGTTCCAATGCAATGTGTTAATGTGAATTATGCATTGAAACAGCCGGTTAAATGGTGTCTCTCTGTCTCTGAGGAGCTGACATTCATCCATCGGAGGGTTTTCAGGGTCAAGATATTTATTGCATTTGAAGAGCCCTGTCTTATCAAGGCTAATGTGTACCTCTGTACACTTTCATATCAATTGTGTATGTGCGGTTGAGTGGTAGAATGTGGCTGGATGTGTAATTGTTCTTGTCTTAGATATTATTATATGTAACAAACTGTTATACATAAACATATAAAGAAAATCTGTAAATATCAGTTAATATTGCAATTTAGTTGTGTAAATTAGAAAATGCTGTTATCTAAGCATGAGAGAATGTGCTGAAAGGTGGAACCTGTTTTAGCAATAAACAGAGATTACAGAAGAAATATATTATAAAACAGAATTTCATACAAGGTGGATTTTCCAGATAACTGTATTTCATTTCTTCTTCAGTTGGTTGGTTTCTGACAAACAAACTAAACACTACAGAAAGCACATTATAATTGGCATGCATAAATAGAAGGAAATTGTGGAGAAAATAGAAGAAATTCTTATTTTACCTCAGTCTCTGAGGATGGGAATCTGTGCGCTCAGTGAGCTCAGGCTCACTTGACTATAAAGAAATTACAGCACACACTGACTCCTTAGAAACCACATACACACCTCTATATTTATCAGCTCTCCTGGTGTAGAAGTATAAAAAAGTCTTAAAATGAATTTCATTTTAACAGAAAAAGAAGTACAACATTTAATTTAAGTAAATTTATTCATGTGGGGAAAGAATTATGCTGTGAAACAGTGTTTTTTAGATATACATTGATGTCAGAATCACCTCTGGTGATACTATACAACCTCTTTTTCGCAGAAGTTTGGCATTTACTGCAGTCTGCTATATTGTTTCAAAATGTAAGGGGATACAAAGAGGGAACTTTGGCTATTTTTTTTAAACAATCCTCTTGATTGTTCAGAGTTGTGGTGATATATTGTGTTCTCTTTATCTTTGTTTCTCTGCTGGTTTTCTATGTTGTAGGCCTGGAGACTGAAGTTTAATTTATATGGTTCCATCTGAAGTCAAACTCTGTTTAATGGTGTGCACTTTTTGTCATTCGTACCTACTAGGTATATGTGTAGCACAGATCTTTGCAAACACCATAATAATCTCAGTTTCGCACTATATACAGCGCATATATATATATATATATATATATATATATATATATATATATATATATATATATATATATATATATATATATATATATATATATATATATATATATACTCGTACTCGTCGTCTCCCGCTTTATCTGGAACCAGATTGCGGGGGCAGCAGACTAAGCAGATACTCCCAGACTTCCCTCTCCACTGACACCTCCTCCAGCTCTGTTGGGGGAAGCCCTAGGCGTTCCCAGGCCAGCCGAGAGACATAGTCTCTCCAGCGTGTCTTGGGTCGTCCCCTGGGCCTCCTCCCGGTGGGACGTGCCTGGAACACCTCCCGAGGGAGGCGTCCAGGGGGCATCCGAAGAAGATGTCCGAGCCACCTCAACTGACTCCTCTCGATGTGGAGGAGAACCGGCTCTACACTGAGCCTCTCCCGAATGACCGAGCTCCTCACCCTATCTCTAAGGGAGAGCCCAGCCACCCTGCGGGGAAAGCTCATTTCAGCCGCTTGTATCCGGGATCTCGTTCTTTCGGTCATGATCCAAATTTCATGACCATAGGTGAGGGTAGGAACGTAGACCGACCGGTAAATTGAGAGCTTTGCCTTTTCGCTCAGCTCTCTCTTCACCACGACAGACCGGTGCAGCGTCCGCATTGTAGCAGCAGCCGCACCGATCCGTCTATCGATCTCCCGCTCCATTCTTCCCTCACTCGTGAACAGGACCCCAAGATACTTGAACTCCTCCACTTGAGGCAGGGACTCTCCTCCAACCTGAAGGGGACAAGCCACCTTTTTCCGGTCGAGGGCCATGGCCTCGGACTTGGAGGAGCTGATTCTCATCCCAACCGCTTCACACTCGGCTGCGAACCGCCCCAGCGAACGCTGTAGGTCTTGGCAGGAGGGAGCCAGCAGTACGACGTCATCCGCAAAAAGCAGGGACAAGATCCGCTGTTCCCCAAACCAGACCCCCTCCCCTGGTCTACGCCTAGAAATCCTGTCCATAAAAGTTATGAACAGGACCGGTGACAGAGGGCAGCCCTGTCGGAGTCCAACATGCACTGGGAACAGGTCCGACTTAGTGCCGGCAATGCGAACCAGACTCCTGCTCCGCTTGTACAGAGAACGGATGGCCCCTAATAAAGGGCCCCCGACTCCATACTCCTGGAGCATATATAAATATACATATATAAAACTGTTTTCTCACCCCTCGTGGGGTGGTATGTGTCATCCTCAAGCTCGGGTCCTCTACCAGAGGCCTGGGAGTTTGAGGGTTCTGCGCAGTATCTTAGCTGTTCCTAGGACTGCGCTCTTCTGGACAGAGACCTCTGATGTTTTACCTGGAATCTGCTGTAGACACTCTCCCAGTTTGGGGGTCACAGCCCCCAGTGCTCCAATTACCACTGGCACCACTGCTGCTCTCACTTTCCACATCTTTTCTAGCTCCTCCTTCAGTCCTTGGTATTTCTCAAGCTTCTCGTGTTCTTTCTTCTTGATGTTGCTGTCGCTTGGGATTGCCACATCTATCACTACTGCCTTCTTCTGCTGCTTGTCCATCAACACGATCTCTGGTTGGTTAGCCATCACCTGTTTGTCAGTCTGGATCTTGAAGTCCCATAGGATCTTAGCTCGGTCATTCTCAACTACCTTAGGAGGTGTCTTCCATTTTGACCTTGGGACTTCCAGCCCATACTCATGGCAGATGTTCCTGTACACTATGACAGCTACCTGGTTGTGGCGTTCCATGTATGCACTTCCTGCCTGCATTTTAGACCCTGCTGTTATGTGCTGTATTGTTTCAGAGGCATCTTTGCACAGTCTGCATCGGGGGTCCTGCCTGGTGTGGTAGACCCTGGCCTCTATTGATAGAGGCCTCTATTGATATATATATATATATATATATATATATATATATATATATATATATATATATATATATATATATATATATATATATATATATATTATTTGAAGAGATCAAGCCAAAGCAGTAATTTATAGATCCCAAAAGGGTGCAACGTAAGCTTTCCAATGTCAAATTTGTGGAAGTATATATATAAAAAAAAAAAAATATTGAGGAAGATATGACAGTGTGCTATTGAGAGAGAGAAAGAGAGAAAGAAAGAGGTTTTTTTTTCCACTGGGCTAGAGGATATTTATTTATTCACACAACAGTCATTTCAGTGTGCATTTGCAAGATGAAAAAAGAGGATAGGGGAACACTTTTTTGTCTTATAATCCCCAATCAAGTCCACTCTTACAGTATAAAGTGACATGGTTAAGGGATGTTTTAAAAAGAGGTAGAAAAAATGTGGATCGTTGCTACATCAGATCTCTGTGTTTATTAAAGCAAAAAGCTCTTAGTAATGGACTTCATTACAATCACTCAGTCACATCAAATCCCTTAATCAAATTTAACAATATCTCTACTGAGGCATATTAGAGTGATACTACTACCCGAAAGCCATTTTCTCATGTGGCTCCCTTTGGTGTGAAAAACAATCTGTCAATGTCAGTGAAGAGCCCACATCCAGTTTGAGTGAAAAATAAATATATTTGTCTAGTCTATAATTGAAGAGCTGCCTATCGGATTTTTTACCTCAAATTTTTCAATGTGTAGAAATAATCAGAATAAACCCAGTTCTTGGATGCCATTTACTTTTTTCTTTACTTTCTATTTTAAAAAATGCATTAATCTTTAGATTTATTCTACTATGTATTACAAATACTGAACTTTGACAGTAATTTTGACCTTAGATATTTTTAGATATATTATTATTTTATGTTTGTTAAACTTTAAGTGAAACCGGAGGACATAACTTACTTTACGGTTGCCATCAGGAGTTTTGTAAGTCAGCATGTAGTTATCAATTTCTGCTACTGGAGGCTGCCAGGAAATAAGAGCGCTGCGGTGGTTCACTTCACTGGCTGTCAGGTTCACAGGTGCATCCATGGCTGCCAAAGAAAAAGAAACAACTTAACATACATTAAATATAGTTAATAAAATAAAAGTTTTATTAGCCCTTTCCATAAGGATACAATATTACTTTTTTAACAATGTAGCTGTTTTTGAAAATCTTGAGAAGCATACCGGTAATTCAGAAATACTCATTTGTAAAATTATCTCCTAAAAAGGGTAATTATTTCTATGTTTTAAATAGAACGCCTTTACATTTTATCGTTTTTTTTTTTTAAAGCAAAAGGTGTAATGCTTAATGTTGAAACAAAAAAAAAAACATGCTGAAGATGAATTCATCTAATTTTAGTTTTAGTTTTCTAAAAGAGGCAAAAATCCCATAGCAGAGAAATTTGAAAAGATCAGGCCAAAGCAGTAATTTATAGATCCCTAAAGGATGCAGCGTGAGGTTTTCAATGTCAAATTTATGTAAGTATAAAAAACATATTGAGGAAGATAGGACTATTCCATTGTTGGCACTCTCTGCAGTAGGGTACTTAAAGGAGATAACAGCCTTCGAAGTTTTATTACATTCCTCCTGGAGGGAAGCTGGACAGTAGCAAAAGCTGTTAATTTGAAAACTTTATTTTTCTGCATCACCTCCACCCAACAATGTTTGTCAACAGAAGCTCCAATGCAACTGATGGCACTGTCATTGAAAGCACAGTACTCTTCTTCTACCAGTATACTTTTGTTCAGCGAGATCGGGATGGACGACTCAGCAAGTGCTTGTGGTTAAATCTAGGGAGTGCTTTGCTGCACAAAGGATGAACGCAGTGGGGAAAAATGCATGACTAAATGAATTAGAGAAGAAAGGGTTGGACTAAACACTCAAATATTTCAAAATCTGTAAAAATGCTCTTATTTAGAATAAAATGGGAACTTTATTGTGCTTTATTATGTGACAAAAATGTGTATGTACATGTTGTTAGGGTTATTCTGATTCATGATGTTTGAGTCTGTTAAACCCTAATAATGCCTGTCTGTTGCATGTCACAACAATTTTTTTTTTTCCAAATAGTTTATTTACAGGTGCTGGTCATAAAATTAGAATATCATGAAAAAGTAGATTGATTTCAGTAATTCCATTTAAAAAGTGAAACTTGTATATTATATTCATACATTACATACAAACTCATATATTTCAGATGTTTATTTTGTTTAATTTTGATGATTACAAATGACAACAAATGAAAATCTCAAATTCATCATATCAGAAAATTAGAATATTGTGAAAAGGTTCAAAATTGATGGCCCCTGGTGCCACACTCTAATCAGCTAATTAACTCAAACCACCTGCAAAAGCCTTTAAATGGTCTTTCAGTCTAGTTCTATAGGCTACACAATCATGGGGAAGACTGCTGACTTGACAGTTGTCCAAAAGACGACCATCGACACCTTGCACAAGGAGGGCAAGACACAAAAGGTCATCGCTAAAGAGGCTGGCTGTTCACAGAGCTCAGTGTCCAAGCACATTAATAGAGAGGCGAAGGGAAGGAAAAGATGTGGTCGAAAAAAGTGTACAAGCAAGAGAGATAACCGCACCCTGGAGAGGATTGTGAAACAAAACCCATTCAAAAATGTGGGGGAGATTCACAAAGAGTGGACTGCAGCTGGAGTGAGTGCTTCAAGAACCACCACACACAGACGTATGAAAGACATGGGTTTCTGCTGTCGCATTCCTTGTGTCAAGCCACTCTTGAACCACAGACAGCGTCAGAAGCGTCTTGCCTGGGCTAAAGAGAAACAGGACTGGACTGCTGGTGAGTGGTCCAAAGTCATGTTCTCTGATGAAAGTAAATTTTGCATTTCCTTTGGAAATCAAGGTCCCAGAGTCTGGAGGAAAAGAAGAGAGGCACTTCATCCACGTTGCTTGAAGTCCAGTGTAAAGTTTCCACAGTCAGTGATGGTTTGGGGTACCATGTCATCTGCTGGTGTTGGTCCATTGTGTTTTCTGAGGTCCAGGGTCAACGCAGCCACATACCAGGAAGTTTTAGAGCACTTCATGCTTCCTGCAGCTGACCAACTTTTTGGAGATGCAGATTTCATTTTCCAACAGGACTTGGCACCTGCACACAGTGCCAAAGCTACCAGTACCTGGTTGAAGGACCATGGTATCCCTGTTCTTAATTGGCCAGCAAACTCTCCTGACCTTAACCCCATAGAAAATCTATGGGGTATTGTGAAGAAGAAGATGCAATACACCAGACCCAACAATTCAGAAGAGCTAAAAGCCACTATTAGAGCAACCTGGGCTATCATAACACCTGAGCAGTGCCACAGACTGATCGACTCCATGCCACGCCGCATTGCTGCAGTAATACAGGCCAAAGGAGGCCCAACTAAATACTGAGTGCTGTACATGCTCATACTTTTCATGTTCATACTTTTCAGTTGGCCAACATTTCTATAAATCCTTTGTTTTTATTGGTCTTCAGTAATATTCTAATTTTCTGATATGATGAATTTGAGATTTTCATTTGTTGTCATTTGTAATCATCAAAATTAAACAAAATAAACATCTGAAATATATGAGTTTGTATGTAATGTATGAATATAATATACAAGTTTCACTTTTTAAATGGAATTACTGAAATCAATCTACTTTTTCATGATATTCTAATTTTATGACCAGCACCTGTAATCAGGACAGATCCTCTGTCACTCAAAAAAAATGTGAGCCCGGTTGGTAAGCGCTGCCTTCTGTAACCCTGAGAAACTTCTCCAGATTAATTAAGATGACAGTTTCTGTCAAAATATGTCATCCTGTCTTATTGTTAAGACATAAACATAATGAAGTGTTATTTAAAGAGTTTGTTCAGAGTGATCTCTTCTAAGGAAAACAACTGGAGAGAGAAAGCTTCAAGGTGTAAACACAGAAGTTTCCACTGCAAAATGGTGTTTCCTGCCCTGACCTGAATAAGTTGTATCACTCAAGGAAAGCCACTGATGGACCTACCAAACAGCTGCGGCTGCACAGAGGTGAGGAGATTTCTCTTTAGATATCTTCAGTGCTTTTTTAGGGGTTGTTTTCAAGATTCAGCACGGTTTGGGTTCCCAGAAGGTATGCCAAAAAATATTGTGTTTTTTAGCACTTAATCTACATGTTGTCCCAACTTGAGCATGAAAAAACTCAAACATTAAGCTCTCTGTTATTTAGATTTAATCCTGTAGTGAGAGAAATTAATTCCTTTATAGCTCTTGAAGATACTCAAACATATTCTTCCAGCTGCCTTTTTATTTCCTGTTGCTTGTGTAAAATATCGTAAGTTTATTTCACCTCATTACTTGAAGTTATAATGTATTCAGTGTCAAGTAGAAGGTGGTGACTTAATGTACTTAATGAAAATACTCTTTAAGGTTAATATTGGATAATGATTTTAATGTTTTTTTTTACAAGTCTTCAGCATCGTTAATCTAATATGTGTTGTTTTAAACAAAAAGCAAAATGTTGTAGCCAGTAAAAAAGTTGATTATAACAGGGTTGGATGAATGATAACAGTAAGTCGAGTTAGAATTGACTTTAATTCTTTAAACAAACAAGAGAAAAAGAAAAAAATATATACTAGACATGTAACATTTTAGAATTGGGTTCAAATAAAACCAGAGATTAAACAGATCTTTTGGATTAATTTGAATGTCATGGGATTGAATCAGGGCTGGACTAATAAATTTCGACATACATCATACCCCCCAGTCCTGTTATCCTATAGTAGCAGTCATTCAAAATTTCCCCACTTTCCTTGATGGGCCCTTTGCTTGTCCCCTCCTTTTTGATAAATCAATATTTGTACAAAAATATTCCTTCTGTCGTGATTTGTGGACATTAAGATCTAAACAGAAGCATCATCTCCTGTTCACACCCTGTGGTTCAGTGAAAGGGTGGAGTCAGAGTGAAAAAATATGGCTGCCCAGGGGAAGGAGGGGGTCACTCTAGTGGTAGGGGCTGCCATTCGGATGGCATTTCCCTGGGAAGGGCCTATTTGAATGGCTGCCACCTATAAGGCTGTTTGTTCTATGTACCTCCAGAAAAATCTAAAGAAATTTGGACAGATAAGAACAGAAGTAAAACATGATTATTGAAGAATGATCACATGTTTATTTGTCAGAATGTGACTGAATGGTATTTTTAACAAACAAAATGTGCTGTGCTCCTCCCATCATTAATCCATCTGATCTAGGGGCTTTTTAAAACTCTTTACCTTATACAGGGTTTATACAGGAATAAGTAACTCTAATTTAATGCTCTTTCAATGCTCTTAAAAATAATATATATATATATATATATATATATATATATATATATATATATATATATATATATATATATATATATATATATATATATATATATATATATTTTTTTTTTTTTTTTTTTTTTTTTTTTTTTTTTTTTTTTCTACCGTCAACACGCTGCAGCCATGTCCCAAATTCCTCGTTTTTCAGCCACTTTTGTTGAAATTAGCATTTTCCCATTCTCTAGCTTTTTCTCCACCTCGAGCTTCTTTTCAAAACATACGGCTTTATGATCAACCGGAAGCACTTCTGCGCAAACACGCAGATATCTTTATGTTTTCATAAACGTCTTTTTTTTTTTTTTTCAAATAATGCATTTTAAATGCCACTATAATCACATTTAATGAATGTTAATTAATTTAAGCTAAAATTAAATTAAATGGTCAATCTTAAAGAATTTGATATTTTAAGAAATTCTAAGTTTTAATTTTGCCATGATCATCTACTATTTGCATCTCTAAACACATTTTTATTAGCTTCATTAAGGGGAAAATGATTTTAAACTCAAAAGTTGGGGACCCCTAGGTTAGGATTACATTGTGTTTATGTGCACAGCACAGCTTTTAAATGTCTCAATTTGTTTCACCCAATGTGTGTGTGATAGTTGGACGTATGACAGTAAATGTTTGCTAATAAAAATGTTGATGCAGATAAACCCTTAAGATTTTTGAAGTTATTACTTATAGATTATGTTGGAAGCACAGGACTGAAAAAGGGTAAATAAAAGAGGAAATTAAAGATTATAAAAGAAAGAAAGATTAATCTTTCCTTATAAATATGTTGTTGGAGAGTGATAGACAAACTTTAGCACATACTGCAGGATGTTGTTATCTAAAACCTATCGCACCAAAACGCCTTTTGTTTTCCCTTTCTCACTTAATCTGTATACAGTTTTCACAGATGCCTTTTATTTTAGTCGAGGGAAAATTACTTTGCATCCAAATGGAAGTTATCAGCTCTGGTTCACTCTTTTAATTAGAAAGCTGTCATTGATTGCACTAGTTGTTTGTGTACCCACCTCAGTTCTTAATTCACCAACAAGCGTGGCGTCGATGGTGTAAACTCACTTTGTATTTATACTGTGTAATGAGGCCTACCGGTTTGATTTCGGGTCAGTTGTTAAACTAAATTTGAATTGGTTAGTTCCTTCAGAAGAGGTAAATAGCCATAAAATCCACCTTAGCTGCTTTACAAAGGGAAAAAGATGATAACAGCAAAGATCTAATGCTATGTTGTTTACTGAAGGCATAGGCAGCAATGTTTAATATTTTAATGTCTTAATTTTTCACAGCTGCATTTTTTTTTCAGAGCAGACAAATTTTATCATTTCATTTGTGTTAACCCACAACCCAACCCCACCGCCTCCTCACACTGTGCACTTTTTGGTGACTTGCTGATGATGTACCCTAGAGTCATGATGTAACTCCAGGAAACAAATTTTCTGGGTAGTAGGTCATTATATTTTATTTTTTCTTCACTAAAGTGCAGTTACAGCATGTCAGTGCAACTGCCGCTGTGCTGGTGGATCTCATGTCAACTCAATAATAGTGATGTAAAAAGGGGAAATTGATGGGAGGCTGCTTTTTAATGTGGTTTAAGTACCAACAAAGGTCCTATAATCCTATCTTGTTCAAAAATGTAAAGTGACAAAAATTCTACATGTATAATGTGATGTAACCTGCAGTAAAACTTTGGAGGGTTCTCTGATCAACTGCTCAGATGCTCCTGAAGCTTTGATTTGTCTCATGGGTGGCCTGTGACAGTTTATACAGGTTCCTGTTGGGTTTAAAGTTTACTGAAATGGAGATTTTGACCTCTAACCTGCCACTGGAAAAATAGGAATAGGTCTGCACATCACAAACTGGGAAAAAGAGCGAACTGTATGTAAAGTATATCTGAGAAAAGAGTCATTTTCATTGCACTACAAAGTGTAAGTGCAAGTTCAAGTTTTAAATAAACTGCGGAATGCTCTAAATGACAGTTGATGCAGTTAATACAATACACTTTGTTTATTGCTGATCAGGATCTTGTTATTTGTGTCATCCAATACACTGCATGCTTAAAGTAAGCAAATAACTACCTATGCAGACATGCTACGTCAGCACAAAATACTATTTCATAGACACGGAGTACTTATTAGTGGTACTAGCATTGGTATAATGTATAAAGTGCAGCGGTGCAGGATTCAGAGAAGAGGTGGGGAGGCCATGAGGATGTTGCCTCACCTTGCCCTTGAATAACTGCCTGACTCATCAACACTCCCCAGTGGAGCAGCTGTTTAGCCAGATAGAGATTAAGGAATGGAGAAGAGAGAGATATAACAGGGTTTCCGCTGGTCATTAAAAATCATTAAATTATTATTTCAAATTTTAGGGTGAAGGGCAGTGGGTATTACAGAACTACAGCTACACTTCTATGAAACATATGAGCTCTGTCTGACACTGCAGCTTGGTAAATTTGTTGCCTCCCAAATAGCTGTCACTGACTTTCACAAGTGATCCTTTCAGCTTAGTTTGGTTCTGGTCTAATGTGGCCAAGAGAAAAATTACCCATATTTTATTCTCATAAAACCTCATGTTGATGAACACAGATGGTGTGCATTATGTGGACAACAATCTTTATTCTTCCCTCCTTATATTTCTCAAATTAAGTCTGCCACCTCTATTTCATTTGCCTCTAATGAAACTTTTGTGCAGAGTGCAGGTGAGCAGGTGTCCGCTCAGTTTCTGGCAGCACTGAAAATCTCTTATTCAAGCATGAGATTCAAACAATGAAAGTGAGATGAATAGGTTTGGCAACATCGGATAATCTATTAACACATGCAAACAATTCTAGGGGAGGAAAATAAACACAAATATAAAGCTGCAGATGGGAAAATGGCTCCATGTCCAGCAAATTGCTGCATCAATATACGATCAACAAAGATATTGGTTTAGAAGTGGAGTCTCAGTACTTTTAAAGGTATGAGTTTATGTATATAATATTAATTTGCACTCCTCGTTTACTTAAATAAAATAACTCATTAATTACAGCGATGAAAATAAAATGGTCAAGTTCTTTTATGGCCCTTCTGCATGTTACAGATAAACTAAAGTATGTGCTCTTGCAATCATCATGATTTAAATATGATGATTACATTGACTGCACCCAGCAAGTAATCTTTCAGAACTCATTGAAGCCTAAAAAGTGTTGCACTTATCACCTGTAACCTTGCTAGACCTGCAGTATAAAGCTTTTATCCCCTTTGTTCATTTTGTTTTGTGTGTCATGTCAGAATATTACCTATAGCAACAAACAACAAGGTGTGACCTGGGAAAAAAAAAAGAAAAATATAACACAGTAGGGTTTGTATATAAACATAAACTAGGAGAATATATGTAACTTAATAGATAATATCATGGCCCCTCTATTATAATATCCTATAATTGATCATATCATTGCACCGCCATGCTATGACCATGGCGGGGCCTGGCGGTAGTGACCAGATCCAACTTTCGACAATTCTACAAAATATGCTGTTCAGAACGCTACAAACCAGGCTTCGACCCCACACCTACGACCGCCTGGAGTCGTAGGTGGTGGAACTAGTAATAAAATGCTTTAAGTACAGCCACACTTGACTTTTAAAAACCTGCGGAGTGGTACGGACGGATGTAAACATAACAGTGGGTGAGCTGAGCAGGTCAGGCCGGAGGAAGGGATGTGCCAGACGGAGCAAGCGAGGCAGCATAGGGGGGCTAACGGCGAAGCTAAGAAGGAATCCCCACAGACCACTGTTACATCAATGTCCGCCCACTGGATAACAACATAGATCATCTCCATCTCAAACTCTCTTCAAATAACGAGATTAGTAACTGCTGTGCCATCTTTCTGATTGAGTCTTGGCTTCATTCATCTATACAGGACAATGATATTAGCTTAGAGCGGCTAACGCAATACCACGCCAACAGAAACAAAGAACTCAACTGTAAGACTTGTGGTGGTAGGCCTTGTGTTTACATCAACAACAGCTAGTGTAAAAATGCTAGATCGGTCGCCAGCTGCTGCTCTCCAGATATCAAGTTTCTGACTGTTAACTGCAGACCGTTCTATCTGCCCAGAGAGTTCAGTGTGGTTAGTATTATTGCTAGCATTATTGCTATTTACGTGCCCCCCATCCCTAATACAAAAGAGGCCAATGAGATGAACATCAGTCTGTCAGGCTCTGATTTTCATCTCTGATTTTCAATCTGCACTTAGAGTGTGCTCTCTCATTTGTACCAACATGTGGACTTTGCAACTCAGGGTGAAAACACTAGACCTACTCTAACACCAAAGATGTATTCTGAGCAGCTTCCCGCCCCCACCTCGGGTCATCGGATCACCCTCTCTGTCCCAGCCCCAGTTAATGAGGGTAAACCGACAGACAAAATAATCAGAGTATGGTCTTAAAGGGCCATGGAAAAACTTCAAGATTGTTTTGAATGCCCAAACTGGAATATGTTCAAAGCTGCAGCAAAGTATGACAACAAACTAAATATGGATGAGTATACCATGACTGTGTCAGCCTACATCAGCAAATGCATTGAAGACATCAGCATCACAAAGAACATCGCCATCAGAGCAAACCAATGACCCTTGATAAATGGGAGAGTTCAGAAATCGCTAAAAGCACGGAACTCAGTTTTCAAGTCTGATGAAAAAGAGGCACTTAGGACAGTGTGTGCCAACTTGAACAGTGCCATCAGATCAGCGAAGCAGAACCACAGCTAGAAAATCCAGAATCTTTTCCAAAACAGACGCAACACCAGGAGGATGTGGCAAGGCATACGGGCGATCACAGACTACAACACACCCTCCCCCCTGTAGATGCAGCAAACACTGACTTCCTAAATGGACAAACAAGGTTTGAGGCACTAAACAGCACTCCAGGTGTGAAAGCCATTCCACACCAGGGGTAGGAGGCACTCAACCTTGACATAGCTGAAGTGAGGAGAACTCTCAGGAGAATCAACCCAAGAAAGGCCCCAGACCCTGATAACATACCTAGGTGGGTGTACAAGGAGTGTGCAGGCCAGCTGGCTGGTGTCCTCACAGACATTTTTAACACCTCGATGGACCGATCCATAGTGAAAGCAGTAAAACACCATCATCCCACAGCAACTGATAGGAAAACTGGAACAGCTGGGTGTCACTACACCCCTTTGCAATTAGCTGTTAGACTTCTTCACAAACAGACCTCAGTCAGTTCAGGTTGCACAGAATGCATCTGATGTCATCCCCCTAAGCACAGGCTTCCCGCAGGGCTGCGTCCTAAGCCCCCTGCCGTTCACTCTGATGACACATGACTGCGTCCCCAGGTTCACCACGAATCACATTGTCAAGTTTGCAGACGACACCACGGTGGTGGGCCTCATCAGAGATGACAGAGCAAGACTAGAAAGAGGAAGCGGAGAAGCTGGTGGACTGGAGCAGAGACAACAACCTGATCCTGAACGTGGAGAAAACGAAAGAGATCATCGTTGACTTTAGGAAGAGTAGACCAAATTCCACTGCTCATCAACAGCTCAGCTGTAGAGGTGGTCAGCAGCACCAAATTCCTGGGGGTGCACATCACAGACAACCTCACTTGGACTGTAAACACCACCTCACTGGTCAAAGGGCACAAAGCGTATCCTGCAGAGGATGATGAGAGCCCACCTGCCCCTACCTATCCTCACATAGAGAGCATTCTGACCAGCTGTCTCACTTTATTGTGTGGAGGCGGCAGCACCGCAGATTGGAAGAAGGTGAGAAGAGTAGTGAGAACTGCAGAGAAGATTATGGGTGCGTCTCTTCCCTACATAAATGACATTTAATCCCAGCACTGCATGTCCTGAGCCCGTAACATCATCAATGACCCCTGACACACCCACCATGGACTGTTCTCCCTGCTGCCCTCTGGGAAGAGGCTTTGCAGCTTTCAGTGCAGGTCCAGCAGATCTTGAAACAGCTTCCTCCCAACCGCCATCAGACTGCTTAAATGTTGAAAAAACTCTAAATCATTTCATAGTCTCGTCATCACATGGATAACACCAAACCAAAATACTGCATATTTGCACCATATATATTTATTGCTCTGAACGTCCATATTAGTGTGTGTTTGCACCATTTTTTTTTATCCTGTACTGTTTACATTAGAACACTGCTGCACTTGAAGAAAATAGAAATGTCATGAGAGCTGCACAAAACAAGCTTTCATTTTGTATACACTTTGTATATACAATATGACCATAATTGTTGTCTAAGTCTAAGTCTAGGCTACGTCTTATAAAATACCTATTCTGTTACAGTATATGGCAGAAATATTTATTGTAGTAGTTTCCACCTTCCGTAGAACTGGATGGATCACAATAATAATGAGCTGAATGCAAATGGACAAGTATAAGGCAAAATGTTAACTCTGATCTTTAGGTAGAATCCCACTTAAGTTGCAGCTATGCACTGATTGGCTGAGTTTCTTAACATTAAATACCAAATTCCGCAAAAAAAAGGTGAAAGTAGAAATAAAAAACACAACAAGCCCAATATTATTTTCATTGGGCGACAATTATTCCTGCTTTATTCTGGTATCTAGAATGACTCTCTGATGATATCTCCAACATTTGTATGATTTAAACAATAGATGCTATGGGGTTTATTAAACAGCTTTTTTCACATCATCATGGGTGTATTTAATAAACTGATGTGAACCCAAAAGAAAAAAAAGATTCTAAGCAATACTAGGCCAAATGCTAAATGTGAACACTAAAATGTGACCGGCTTGAAAAGATCAGAAAATATGTAAGCTAAAAAACAGCCATCTTGTCAGAAATACATATTTTGCCAAAAAATTTAAAATCGGGCATCTGCACCATCAGCCTTTAACACTTAGTGAACTTCTATCAGGGAGGCCTGTGCTAAGCTGCCCTAAGCAAGGATTTTAACAGCTTTATCACCAGACCAATAACTTCTCAATGAGCAGACTGAGAAACATCAGAGAGAAAAAGTCCTTCTACTCCAGTGAAAAGACTTATAGAGACACCTGCAGTAATATCTGCTATTTTCCACTCTTAAATATCAGCTTTTGGGGAGGCATGCCTGTCGTCTTACTCTATGCTGAGCTCTTAGGGCATAGGCCAGACAACAAAACCACTCTCAGCTGTGGCTAAGAGGTTTGTGGATTTACAAGGAACTCCAACTTTAACATAGCCTATAGATAAATAAAACTGAGAGGGTGAAACTCGGCAGAACTGGACATACAGTATCTGCAAAAATGTTTTGTATACAACACAGTGGCTATAAGAACAGAAGGTTGATTTTAGATGGTTTTCCTTTAATTAATCACAAATATCGCATGAAAATTTAGGCTATTAAATAGTATTACATATCTTGAACTCCAAAGTGCATCAGACGACAATGACTAAGAAACAATGTTAGTCTGAGCTCTCTAACTAAGCCAAGATATAAAATAGTTTTGAAATAAATATCTTTTTTATTTTAGTTTTGACTTCTTATTTATAATTCTATTTTTGTTTAATCCATTTTTAGTATTTGTTAGCTAATTTAGTTTTTTTTTGTTTTTTTTTTGAAAAGGCTTAGTTTCAGTTTAGTTATTATTAGTTTCAGCTATGGCTTTAGAGTTCATCATAGCACTGAAACAGCTCTGGTGAAAGTGGTTAATGATATTCTCATGGCCTCAGATAATGGACTTGTATCTGTACTTGTAGATTAAAGGAGCAGCACTAGACTGGTTTATGTCTTATCTGTGTGATTGATTTCAGTTTGTTCACGTCAATGAAAAATCTTCCTCATGCACAAGGGCTACCTGTGGATTACCACAGGGATCAGTGCTAGGACCAATTCTTTTTGCTATATATATATATATATATATATATATATATATATATATATATATATATATATATATATATATATATATATATATATATATATATATATATATATATGCTCCCAATTGGTAGAAATATTAGAAAGCATGGGATTAATTTCATTATGCTAATGATAATCGGCTATATCTGTCAATAAATCCAGATGAAGCTAACCCATTACATAGATTACAGGCATGTCTTGAAGACATAAAAGCCTGAATGACTCTTAACTTTCTGCTCCCGAATGCAGAAAAAAACAGAAGTTATAGTCTTTGAAAAAGAAGCTGATTAGTCAGTCACTTAATTTGGATGTGATTAAACTGATTTCAGATTATAAAGTAAAACATCTTGGTGTTGTTTCTGATCAGGACCTGTCATTTAAATCCCATATCAAAGAGGTTTCTAGAATTTCCTTCTTTTATCTGCGCAATTTTGCAAAAATTAGAAACATCCTGTCCAGGGGTGATGCTGAGAAACTAGTCTGTGCATTTGTTACTTCAAGGCTGAACTATTGTAATTCTTTACTATCGGGAAGTCAGCATCTTCTGTAAAGTATTTGTGATCTTTAGCTTGTCAGTTTCTTATCAGATTAAACAGAATATCCTTTCCAATCCCATCTTAGAGCAAAATAGTTTGGTTATAAAATGGCTGATGGTGGAGGCCCTTAGTTGATAAGAAGGCTTTCAGGATGTGGTTTATAAAGAGAATATCAGTTTGTCCTTTATTCTAAAGGATAAAACTAAATAATTCTTGATAAGACTCGCTTAAGGCTGTCTTTGGCAAGAGGTGGGGTACAGGTGGTAAAAATCCCTAGCCCATCATAGGTTATCACAAAGACTTATAGGACAACCAACCATGTACATATAGCTGAATGAAATTGGAGCAACCCAAAGTTTTTAAGGAAGCTTTAGAACCTGGAAGGAATCCATCCAAGCAAAGTGAGTATAGGAGAGCTGTTAGCTGAAAGACCCAAGGCCACCTTTCCAACATGATCTTGTTACTCTGACCAATCACTCTGCTGCAAATCCTCTCCTGTGTCCAGCTTACTCTATTGCTAATTTTCTTAACTGCATCATTTTAGCCTCACCTACTTGTCTGCCGGCTACATTGGTGGGTCATTTTCTGTTTTTTGCTCATTTGCTTCTCTCTACAAACTCTCCAAAATGTTATTCTCAGCAAACCCCAAATAGCAAAGATAATAGAAATGTGGTTAGCCAAAACACATCTAATCAAAACCTAAATTTAATCTAGAAAACTTGCCACAGGCATCCCTGGAGCATATCTTTTAGCTCTTTTTTGTATTTACCTCCTTTTCATTGACATCAAGCAAGTGGCCTTCCACTTTCTGTTGTTATATTAAACTACGGTCCCAAGTGGAAGCAACAAACCAACACCCAATCTGTTGGAAATACATTTTTTGTCTCCTATCATTCATCAGGAAACAATTCAGTTGCAACAGAATTATTTGACATAGAGAGAAGAGATACATGTTCATGCTGCCTGCTGGCTGAGATCCAGATAACAAGTGGCATCTCCATTGATATCATGTGGGAGAATCCTGTCACTCTGCTGACTGGATTAGAAAATGGATCACAGGGATGTGGAAGAGTAAACAGCAACCCTTCTATTTCCAATTTCTTGTACAGCAGATAGAAATCAGCTAAAAAGCAGGAGATATTTTCAAACAAGGTTTCATAACAGACTATTGATGGATAGATAATCATTTGTAATTAATGAATGTTGTTTTGATTTCAGACCACTTTTTTTCTGATTGAGATCAGGATGCAACGTAGCTAATCAAGGTGCAACCCACTTCTCGCTTAAAAAGAATAAAAAATTGCTGGAGAAATTGCACCAACCCTCTGCAACCGTACAAGAATGGGCAGGTATAGACAGTGAGTGGGTGGAGGTAGACACCTTAGTGTATATCCTGCTCAGTGTTGGTAGAGTTTAGACTTAGACATTTAGACTTAGACAGATTTTATTTTGTCATTTTGTACACACAAGTGAATACAAAAAGAAATTTTGTTAAGTACAGCTCTCTAGAATTTTTCATTTTTTAAAGTGCATCCTTGATAAAGGTAAGCAGCAGTGATAAAAACATTGTGATGGGAAAAAAAACACTGGTGAGAAAAAAAGTGATGTTAAGATATATATATATAGTTACAGTTCCATACAGGTTATTTTATTTTATTTTACTAATATATTTTTCATTCCTGTTTTTGCTTCATAATTTGTTACAGCTATCTGAATTTATATTGATTTTATTAAGTAAACCTAAAAAAACAGAAAGAATAGATCTGATTGGAGCCTTTGCTGATTTTTTTTTTTAGAGTAGTACAAGCAGGCATAGCTAATGCCAGGATAGATATGTTATAAATACGTAATAGATTTGGTTCATTCTACCTTTTTTCCCTTTGTAGCTGCATGAGAAACCACAATGTTCAAAATGGCTATTGGCTGCCAAATAGGGATGGGAATCGAAAACCGGTTCCTGTTAAGAACCGTATTTTCCGATTCCATGGCATCGTTTGGCAGCTCGCTGAACGATTATTTTTTCGATTCCCGCAGCACCAGAGCCTAGAGCGCCGGCTCTGGGGAGCACGACTTACGTCACGTTTTTTACGTAAGTTACGCAAGTTACGCACGTTGGAAGAACTATTCAAGGAGGAAGACAACGAGCTGCGGTCACTTTGTGAATCAAAGCCCCATCTTTCCTTAGCCCAGAGGGTAGATCAGGAAATCCAGCTCTATAAAAGCTTGCCCTCCATCCCCTGCAGGGATAGCGCCACACTGTGGTGGTGGAACTAGCAAGATACGCTGCCCTTGCTATCTGGACTGGCTGAAAACTACCTCTGTGTGCAGGCTTCCTCCACCCCATCTGAGAGGGTGTGCTCCACGGCTGGAGACACCATAAGTGCTGAAAGATCCCGTATCCTTCCAGAAAAAGCAGATATGCTCATCTTTCTGCAAAAGAACTGTTAATTTTCCCTACTAATGTTTTATAATTAGTATTTTTTGTTATTTAAAATATGTTATTATCCCATCATTTGTTATTAGACATTGTTGGTTATTAAGTTTGTTCTTGTATTCATTTTTCATTTAAACACGGATGTTACTCCAGTTTCACATTTACTGTGGACATCTTGATCTTGTTGATTTTGTAAGATTGTGCAATAGTTAAGTAAACAAAGTTGATTCTGATAATCAAACTGTTTGTTCTCCTTTTTCTCCCAAATTGGAATCGAAAAAAGAATCGATAAAGAATCAAATCGTTTCATAGAATCGAAAAGGGAATCGGAATCGTGAAAATCTTTTCAATTCCCAACCCTACTGCCAAAATGTTTTATTTTGTTGTCATTTTTTTAAAGTTGAGCAACATAACACTGGCTTGCCAAATTAGTTAATTATATTACCCTTCTACATGTGTTAGGGTAGAACTACAATATGTGCAGGATGTACTAACAGCCTGTACGGGGTATTTTCAGTATGAGTACTGTTACATCCCTAGCTGCCATGTGTAAAAGCCTGATAGTTGTAAAAAATATATATATATATATTATTATTCATAAACTTAATTTATCACAATAGACTTTTATTTCCTTCTACTTTATCTAGCATGTGATTTCTAGCATGTGATAAAGAGGTTCAGTTTGTGTTTACCACTTGCCCCTTATTCTTTCTTCTGATTCATAATGCTTAAATGTAAACATTAGTTTGCAACTTTGCTTCACTTACTATCCCGGGTTTGTTTGTGTTAACATTATGTTGCAGTTTCCATCTATTTGTGTTTAGGTTAAAGCTATTACTTCTGGATTATTGGATGAAATTTTTTATTTTGTTATTCATGGTATTTGTTTTCCTTTTTACTCACCATTGTTAGTATTTCCTACTAAATTGACTAGATAATGTCATCCATTACCTTACTGGGCTCTACCGTTTAGAGGGTTTCCTTTGGAGTTATGCTTTGTTTGTTTTTCTTTAAAGTAACTTTTTGAGTTAACTTGTATCATATTGTTTATTTTGCAGACTCTTTCTTTATGTAGATGAGTTTGTAAATAAGATGAATTTCTTTCTTGTTTCTATGTTTAGACTTTGTTTTTTTTTCTACCTGTTTAATTGAGGCTTGGTCCACTCAAGTGCAGGTGTGTTGCTACTTGGTTATATAAGCCTTCCTGAGCTCTTGGAAGCTCAGGAAGGTTTTTTCAGAGTGAAATGCTGAATAAAAGACAACAGAGAAACTGGTGGCTGAAGCTGTTTTTTTTTTTGGTTCAGCTGATTGATCCTCGACCAAACTACCTCACATAGCTAGTTAGAAGTTATTCTCTGTTCATACAATAAATACCACAAAAGTGTATATAAATATGAGTTAGAAACATTTCATACATTGTGTATAATAATCATCTATCTTCAATATAATTAATCGTTACCAAGCAAAAGACTCACTGACCTTAAAGGCAAGAAAAGAAAAAAAGATACATGGATGTCCTAAAATAAATTCTTAATTCATGTAAACAATTCTGGGAATTAAATTATTTGCCCTCTGAGAATGAGTGCAGACACAGTGTAAAACATCTTAATTCAACAGAGTGGACTCAATCAGGCTGAGAGGGCATCCTACTGTGAGGCACCACTGCTAACCATAGAGGCAGTATGCTGATCACTGTGTAGAGACCAGCTAAAGGAAACAAGCACATACGTGTTTGAAGATTGGTGATGACAGTGCCACTTGTGAGGGGTCCTTTGGTGGCATACAGGGCCACAGAGTAGGTGGTGCTTGGTTTGAGGTTGGACAGCTGGTGCTCATGCTTGCTTCCTTCAACCAGGAAAGTGTCTGCTGTCACTATAAAAACAACACAACCAACATGTACCTGTTAATCATTTAACCATCAGCATTCCATGAACACTTTTAAATTGAAGGAAAATAATAGAGAATTTAGCATAATAACATTTTGCCGAACATTTTGTACAGATTCTGACAGGGCATTTCTAATGAGGTCAAATGATTTTGGTTGACTTGCAGTCAGCAAAAGTCAGGAAATTTTAGTTTTTGCCAAGGCCTATTTATGCATTAGAACAGTCTATTTTATTTGAACTCTCTTTTGATATTTACAGTAGGATATTTCCACGTTGGGGTTAACCTCCACCACAGTCTCATGTCAGCCTCTGAAATTTTGTTTTCAGCATTGTTCAGTATTTAGATCCACTCATATTCACTGGCAAATCTCCAGCACATAATGCTGCCACCACAACTGGACACAGATGGGATTGTTTGATCAGTGTCATGCACAGTATTAGATTCCCACCATGAATTGCATTCTCGTTTGCAAGAAAAATGTTTATTAGTATATTATTTAATCAGAACGCCTACTTCCACATGTTTTCTATTTTCCCTGCATTAGTTCATACCTCTTCGGAATTTTATCCATGGAATTTTTTCTGATGTGCTTTTGGCCTTTCTGAGACTGTTCTATATGAGAAGAGCACAATTTATAATTATAAATCAGGACCGATTATACTCATTTTACTAATTAGGTAATTTCTTTAGTTGTTTTTGTAGTGTTTTAATTTAGTCACTCACAACATAAGGGAGTGCATATCCATGCATAACAGTTTTCTGGTCTTTGAAAACAGGAGAAGAGTTTAGGTATAATTGTTGTTCCACTGAAAATATGATTGTCAGACTATGAAAAGAGCATGAATACTTTGCAATGGAACACAGCAGTCCCAGAAGCATGGAAAATTGCGGATTTGACCAGCATTTGCATAGTTTTTCAGTTTCAGTGGATTTACATTCCATTTATGCTCTTGGATGAAGAATCCTTTTGGGAGCAACTGTGCAATATGAGGCAAATTATGAGCCTGTTTATATCTAAATCATGGCTGTCCACTCTGTAATTACCTAATACACAGAACTGGAAAAGCAATCCTCATCTAATCTAACGGCTGATCCCCAGCAGTTCTTAAGTCTCTCTCCATTACAACTCAAAAATGTTTTGAATGAACTGAGATAATTGACAACTTAATATCCACTGTTTTCTTTAAGAGTCTATGAAAAAAAAAAAACATAGGTAAAATTATTTCACAATATGATTATAAGGCATTTGATAAACGAGAGACTTGTCAAAGAAATGTAATGTTGAAAATTTTACAGTACAATATACTGATTGTACCAGAGCCAATACAAATATAATAACCTCTTCTCCTTTAAAACAAATATATTAATTCATATAATGGAAGTTCCTAAATGTGACAAAGAGAGCAATGAATCACAGACAGATTTCTGGCTTCTAAATCAAGCCATGCTGTTATGGATTTTATGTAGGTGTTCTTGCCAATACAAATCTGATTTGTAATGCAGTGCAATACTCAGCACGGTATTCATTCATTGACATGGTTTGGATTAACATTGAAGTGCATCTGTCAATACCTTGCATTGCACTTTTCCAAATCCCTGTTGGCACTTGTTTACAAATAGCTGTTCAGCTGACACGTACTATCTCTGTATCTGATATATTCTGGTTGTATTGTACCAAACAACACTGTAATTCATATTTCTACTGAGTCGTGTAATGACGATTATAAATGTTTCACAATTAATTTTTTTCTGCAGCTACTTGTTCAGAAAATCTATAATATTTAGAGATGAACTGAAACGCATATCTGCACCCTTTGTGTTGTGTTAGTTTTTAAATAACATATGCTGTTTTTGCTTTCACATTGCAGCATTGGTTCAAAAATATCCTGGCATTGCGTAATTAAATATCTTGATCGGGATCTCAAACAATGAAGACAAGAATTGCATCCCAAGTTCAAGGTCTTTAAAAACTACATTGCTTGTACAGGGCTCTTTAAAACAAAATTAAACTATGTATCTAGGTTTATTAAGACATGATTAAATGACTGGTATCCCAGTACCACACATGGGGTTATATGGACCATGATTTTGGCATGTGATATGCAGCCTTGTTTTGCAAGGCCAAGATTTAAAAGCCAGTGCCTATTTTTGTGTTCACTGCTTTAACATTATTGAATTGATAAGGATGAATCATACTTTCAATTTTTTATCATTCTATGCAAAGACACTGGCATTGAAAGATTAACCTCTTCCCCAGTCCATCTGTGTATTTGGATCTGCCTGAGCTCATCTGCAGCTAGAGATACTTGAAGCTTTGACAGTATTTGTGCTTAACTGAAACATTAGTCACTGAAATGTATAAACTTCAGAGCAAGTCACCAACTTCATAAAGGTGGAATATTCTGAAAGTTTTGTCAGTAATAAAGCTCAACTACTTTCACATGGAAATATACTATACACTGAGTTTTTAATAAGCTATATTAAAAGAGTAAACATGTTAACCACTGTCAAGCACCCTAGCAAACTGCTTTGCACAAAGCTATCCTCTGCAGGAGCAAGACTCGAGTTTACTAATTAGGCTGCAGCTTAAGTATTGGGTCAGGAACAAGTGGTTAAGTTAGCTGAGCTTTAATTGAAGTATCACTAAAGCATTTCAGTTGCTTTCTTTACCTAATTAAATTGTTGCTTCGAAAGCTTGTAGAGTCTGTATGACAGAAACACCACAAGGGAAAGATGAGCTATTGCTGACAATTAAAATGGATAGGAGAGACATGTTACTTGAGAGTCATGGCTGTAATATAGACCATGTGTGAATAATAATTTATTTTGCTGCATATTCTTAAGACTGATTTGGTAAAGTACTGAACTGGGACTTAGAATCAACAAATACCTATGAACGATGTGACATATATATCAGAGATTAAAGAAAGTCATTTATTGGACTTATTACAGTATTTATTTCAACATAACAACTTACTTATAACATTCTATTTATACTTAATACTGTACTTACTTACTTTCATTTTGTTAATTAGATGCCTATACAGACAAAAACAAATGCTCATTTTAAAAACTAAATACATAAAACATCTAACTATAACTGCATAATTTGAAAGTAATCAAAAAGTCAACTACAACTGAATATGCACACTATTCTTTTGCACTTAAATAGCTACGCAAATAATATCCTTGATGTTTAAAACCTCTTGAAGAGTTCATATTTTCATATAAGAGACAAAGGAAGAAAAAATATGGCATTTTATTGTTAGTGATTCCCATATTTAAGTGTGTGATAAACAACAAATGAATAATAGCAATAGAAAGACAACTCACACTGGTTATGTGTGATGGTCAGCACGTAGTTGTCCACACTGGAAAGGGGAGGATTCCACCTCAGCAGGGCTCCTTGTGGAGTAATATTGAGGGCTGTCAACTCCGCAGGCATATCCATGGCTATGCATAAAGAAACAACTGTATATTAAAACGTTGCACTGTTTAATGGTTGAAAAGTCAATGGTAATAATTCTGGAATAAAAGACATTTTGCAAAAATGATTATCAGGAAAAAATGCTGGCAATGACATAGATATTAACTCACACTGATATACCTATTATTTATTGCAATGCATGCACCTCCAGTCAAAACCCCAGCTGAATGAAAATATATTTTAAATAATTCTGCAACAAAAGAAACTCATTGAAAAGCAAATATGATATAATGTATAAAAACTCAAATATTCTCTAGGGCCAACAGTTTCCCTGGCCTCTTTATAATTTAACTATCACATTCCTGGACATGCCAAAATTGAGTTTGAATTTAATTATACCTTTAACCCCAGTGTTTCAACCCCAATTTCTCCACTGCCAGGTTATTTTGGCACGACAGAGAGTGAGGGGGGCTGATGTGGAATTATGAGTGAGACCCAAGGTTCTGCCTCTATCATATGATTGATAATACCCTTATTAAAGCAAAATACAACTGGAGCCATTACTACACTAAAGCTTATCACCTTTATTACTTAAAATTACAAAAATATCTAAGAAAATTTAGTGTAGGCTTCCCAAGTCAATTTATGGAATGAGCTTTGCATCTTTTGTGTTGTTGAAAAAAGTCCTGCTGCTATGAAAACATACAATTTAACAATAGTACTGATAAGAAACATAAGATTTGCAAGAGTGTAGCAGCCATATCCCGATTTTTCCTAATCTTAAACTACAGAGGTGCTCTGATTTCTGCATCCTGAATCCAAGCAGTGGCAGTATTATCTGTGGAGAGGGCCCTGTGTTTTAAACAATACAGCTACTGTAATAGATATTGTTATCACTTGCATTAACCATTCAGCATAGGATGGTCAGCCAGTGTGTTGAATGTCTAAGGGAAACATATTCCAGGACATTACTACTTTTTTCTTTTTTTTAATGCTTTTTTGGTACTATACTGTATACACTCTTTTTATGTTGTCTGTTGTATTTTTATCTTTAATGGCATTTTGCTTTAACTCTTTGTACTCTATAAGCTACTGGAGCCAGAATTTCCCTGAAGGAGTGATCCCAGGGGATAAATAAAATTGAGTCTACATATAAGTCTGAAAGAGAAAAATATGATGATGATGATGATGATGATGATGATGATGATGATCACATTGATTTTTTGTTGTTGTTTCATAACCCAGTCCACACCGACTAAAATGGGGTCACATCATACACATAGGTTAAAAACAAATGATTACATGCATGTTTCACAAATGAAAAAAAAAGGAATTCAACTTGGTCAGGTTGTTACTAGTCTTAAGATTTTGTTCTTTTTTTCCTTTCTAAATGCAAATCTGAGTGTGCGGGGGCAGTTTCCTGATGGTTCCCAAAGATTGTAGACAAATGCGTTTAAGGACAAAGACGCAGACTGCTTGTCATCTGTTTTTCTTTGCACATCCCAAATGTCCACAAATTATTTCCGTTACTGTTGTTAAAAGTAAACTGTAAATAATGTGATGATGCAAAAACGATCTAGAAATAAGTAAACATTTCTTAAATTAAGTATATTCACCCTTAATTTGAGTAGGTAAATGAGATAGTTTGCCAATGGAATGAGTAATTTTACTCTTAAAATAAGATAATTAGATGATATGCACTTGAAATAAGACAATGAAATTGTGTTTTCTTATATTAAGTGTAAATTGTCTTGTTCCATTGGCAAAATGTTTCTTTTACCTCCTCAATCCAAGAACAAATGCACTTATTTTAAGACAAAATGACTAAAAAGATTTAGATTTTTTGCAGTGAAGGAGTGAGCTGCTGCTTATGTTGGCAATAGGTTTCTCTAGTTTATTTAGTAATGGAAGTTAGTTCTTGTCATTTGGTTAATTTTATACCTAACTTACAATTGTTGTAGTCATTGGTTCTCTGCTGACACTGGAATGACTCATACATTTACGATCATGAGCCTCCTCTAGATAGGTTGCAACAAGGTGATAACGTTCAAACACAAGAAGTGTAAATAAACTGTTGACACTTAATTGATGCAATATTTGCTTAAGTTCTGACCTTGTTACTTGAGCTACAAACTAAAACGTTCAATGAAAAAATTTATACAATAGCTCTAGGGTAAAGGAATTAAACAGGTTTGTTTGTGTAGTCTTTATCTAAATATTAATTAGGGTAGTTCACTACACATCACACTCTACATAACTAAAGACACAAAAAGATGGTTTAAACCACTACAACTTTCAGCTGAGACATATTATTTGGGAAAAACACATTAGGATTATTTTGCCTCAAATGAAAAAATAAAACAGCTCTTTTTTCTACAGTTCTATTACATATGCTGTATTTTAGGAAACCCTGCAGGGCGATGTTAAAGAGTGCTTTTTTTCTGAGCTATGCTGACATTTCGGAGGGCAGCCAGTAACCTCTGCTTGAGCTGAATGCTTCAAAAGCAGAAATGGAGCTACAAGCTTTTAAAGTACCTCCACATAAACCTTTTATACAGCAAACAAAGAACAGGGTTAGGACCGGCTTATATACTTTGATTTATAGTCTAAATTGACTTAATGTGTCCTTGCTTCAACTTATGGTCACAAATTAATCACTGACTGCAGAAATATACAGGGTTGTAGAGTATCAAAGTAATCACATTCAGCCACATGGATTTTTTTTGTCTTATAGTCATCCTAGAGGGGCAACTTAAGGAGTCTATTTAGGTAAAAAAAAAAAATTCAATAGTATCACAAAAACAATTTAGGAAAGCATTTGGTTTTCTACTAAATAGTAGATATAGGATCCTGGGTGGGAAATTAAGTGCTCTGCTGTGTCAGGTCAGAAAATGTTTTTTACCTTGATCTCACATCACAATCTCAATATCTTCAGATCAAAAGTTTGAGCTGTCTAGGACTCATGGGCGTAGGTTTGCATAGGGACCATAGGGACATGTCCCTACCAAAATTTTGAACTGACCTAATTGTCCCAACCAATAATTGGATGTGAGCAACATGTTTATAATTTACAGCAGTAGTTGTTGCAGCAGTGGCTTCTTTTCCTCTCGCAGCTCCTCTGCCTGGTCTCTCCTGTCCATTTCATGTAGCAGCGCATGGAACTGTGCTGCGCTGTTTAACTCAACTCTCATTGGTTGTTCTGCCTTAAGTTCCGCCTTCTCTCTCTCTGATTGGCTGTTTTCTAGTCCGCGTGCTTGGAGCACAACATTGAAAATTTATTCACACTAGAATGCAGCGGTTACTACAATTAATATTAGGCTACAAAACTAGTCCCAATAAAAAAAATGAATATCATGTACACTAAAAAACAAAAACCTTTTTTTTCTTTTATAAAACGAAATATTCTGAGTCAGCCAGGAGTTCTGAAGACTGTTGGAAAAATGGGCAAATAAAGGCTGTAAGCCATCAACATTTCTGATTCTTAGCCACAGCCAACTAAAAAAGAAAATGTGAGGGTTTCCTTTTTACCGATATTAAGTAGATATTACTGTTTTCATTTTTTTGTTTTTATTTTTACAATTTTGATATAATAACTAATAATAATAATAATAATAATAATAATACATTTTATTTAACAGAGCCTTTCTTGACACTCAAGGTCACTTTACAAATAATACAAAAAAATAAATAAAAAGAGATGAAAATACAATATACAGTTACAGGAACATAAAAAAAACAAACAAAAAACAATCATGGATAGGGAAAAGAGCAGTATATTCACAGATAAGCGAGCTGGAACAGATGGGTTTTGAGTCTGGCTTTGAATAAGGGGAGAGAGTCAATACTGCGGAGGTCTGGAGGAAGTGAGTTCCAGAGCTGGGGTGCAGAGCGGCTGAAGGCTCTGCTCCCCATGGTGACAAGTCGAGCTGGGGGTACAGTGAGGTGGATGGAGGAGGAGGATCTAAGGGAGCGGGAGGAGGTGGCAATGTGAAGGAGGTCTGACCGATAAGGAGGAGCAAGGTTATGGATGGCTTTGAAAGTATAGAGAAGGATTTTAAAGTGAATTCTGAATTGAACTGGGAGCCAATGGAGTTGGTGAAGAACAGGGGAAATATGATGGAAGGAGGGGGTTCTGGTGATGACACGAGCAGCAGAGTTCTGAAGAAGTTGAAGTTTATGGAGAGATTTATGAGGGAGGCCAACTGATCTAAGTGGGTTGCTCTGTGGGGAAAGGCACATTTTACATTTATATTACTGTATGTTTTAAAGTCTCTATACTCCAGTTAATGATGAATCACTTACTAAATTAGTTGACAATTATTAAAATAATCAATTAATATGATTAATTTTTTTCAGCCCCAGATGAAATACATGAAATTGGCTACACAGAGTAAGTACAGCCCAGATGTTCAACTTTTATAGTGAAGTTAATATTTTAATGAATATATTATTTTGCTTGATACAGAGAGAGAATAGTAGGTACAAATATTAGAGTGGGGTTTAACTCTGCACAATTCTGTATCTTCAAAAGAAAATACTGTATTTACCTTCTCTCTTAGTCGTTCAAATGAAACCGTTTTCAAAGTGGAAAACAGTCCTAATTCCACATTCATCAGAGCCGGTGATACTTCAAACATTGATAAACAGCATCAAATGAGTGTAGAGCTTATAACATTTTTATTATTGGAGCAAAATGTTGCTCTTTTAACAATGAATTCCTCTTATCAGTACGGATGCTCACATCGAGCATAAAAAAGGGCATGCATATCGCATAGCACCAATGACACCAGACCAATAGTGTCCCTACCAAAGTTCAAATCAGACCTACGCCCTTGCTAGGACTCACTCAATCAGAAAATTGGGCAAAAATAGTTTTAACTAGCCAGAATTAACAGTTACATTTTTTGAACTTAACGGATTTCAATGATGTCCCCTGTCCTCCACTCTTTCCACCTTTACCAATGAATGTTACCCGTGGCTGCTGCACCAGAGAAATCAAATGCAGGACCTATTCTACATCAACACCAAGGAGTTAATATACTTCATCCTCTGCCGGTATAAAAAACATCTTGTATACAGACAACCAGCTGTAAGATGCATAGCAAAGAAATTGCTTATAGAATACATTAACCTCTATTTGGACAACACTGCTCATTATGAAGGATAATGAACGAATAATAAAACCTGGGTCAACCCTAAAACAAAAGCTCTTCTCAAGGAGAAAAAGATAACCTTTAGATCAGGAAGCAATCAATTAGCTGTGAGCTTTACGGAAGGGGGAGGACCTTAACTAGGACCTTAGCAGTAACTGGCTGGCAACATTGACCTGCCATCTGAAAAAGACGCTCAAGAGGATGGTCAACATTTATCGTTGCACACTGGTGTAGCCTTTAATAGATTCGCTGCAGCACATATGACAGCCTGCCATTGGTCTTGATGGGGTGACAGTGGAGCACATAGTAAGTTCAAGCCTCCACTCTGGTAATCCTGTCTGTCCTTACAAAGCAGGTCACTCTCTTTGCCTGCTGTTGGTGGTCAGATGGTCCGGTAGCATCAATTTTCATACTGCCCCAGGTAGCCTACCAGCATTTCTCTGTAAAAAACTTCAAGCTAGATGGCCCGGCTTGGGTAAATAAAAAAAAGATCTAAATCCCCGACCTATGCTGAAGCTGGCTATATCCAACTGAGGAGCTTTGGCTTGCCGTCACCATGATGGAGCTGGATTTCAGGGTCAGGGAACTACATGTAAAAACAAAGCACTATTGTTGAATCTTTCCCTGAGAACCACCTGTTTGACCCAGATGATCTAATCCCCTAGGTCCTGACTTTTTGTCACAATTCCAGGTTCTTCTGTGATACTGGTCCTTTGGGAAAGATGTGCTAAAATATGTGTTGTTCCTGCCACATGTCAAAGACATCTAAGAGATCACCGACAGGTTTGTTGAGGCCACTCCAATTCTATCTCGGCCCAGGTCACACATAGCTATGGACTTCATTACTGGTCTCCCTCCACCTAACGGTCACACTGTGACCCTGGCTATCATTGACCCTTTCTCCAAAATGGTCCATCTGGTTCCCCACACTACCTCCCATCATCTGAGGAGTCAGGAAGCTTCCTGTACAAGAAAATATTATGTCTACATGGTTTTGTGTTGTACATTGTGCCCAACAAAGGGCCTCCCTTCATCTCCCAGTTCTGCAAAGAGTTCTGTTATTCCCCAAGGTCTAGGCCAGTCCAGTTCCATCCACAAATAGATGGACTAGTGGATAGGGTAAACCAGGAAATGGAAACCAAGTTGTGTCACCTCTGTGACCAGGACATGTAAAAGTGCTCGCACAACCTGGTGTTGGCTTGCAATCAATATGCATCAACTCACTTGCCTTTAGTATCACAAGTCTATCGCCTTGAAATTTCTTGGAACATGAAAATCCATCCCCCCTCTGATGTCTCCAAGATAATTCCTTTTTTGGAGGCTTGAGTCAAGATAAAAACTATTTTCTTGACTCTTTTGTGAGCTGATTTATTGGCTCTCCAGCTCCATCCAGGTAGCCCTGATTCTGCAGGTTTTAGGCCCCTGCTGTGACAAATGAAAACTGTGATCTTGGCTCAGTATGGCTCATGCCAACATGCAACATAATTAGGGGCTAGGACCACTCATAGATGCCATAGGAGATGCCATCATATACCTCTGACCCTCCTTGGGAAGCCAGTTTCCCTGCGCTGGACAAACTGTATTTTCAGAAGTCGAACAACACCTGTTCTAGAAGACAATGACTACGCAGTGTTTTCCCACAGTATATACAACAGCAGCCACCCAAAATGACCCCTCCCAGTCAAACGTCCAGCCACTGGAGTGACCCCCTCCTTCTCCTGGGCGTGCATATTTTTTTACTCTGACTCCAGCCTTTCCCTGAATCACAGGGTCTGACTAGGAAAAAGCACTTCTCTTTAGATCTTAATGTTTGCAAATCATGACAGACAGAATATTTTTGTTCAAAGATTGATGTTTAAAAAAGGAATCTTAGGGGATCAGCCAAGGACCAGGCAAGGGCCCAATAGGGAAAGTGGGGACATTTTAAATGGCTGCAACTGTAAGGACACAGGACTGTGTCTTTTCCCCTTAAGAGAGGCAATTTTCCAAGTCCTCAGAGACAATTTAAGCATCCCTGCAACAGAAAGGCTCCATCACTGACTGCTGCCCTCTCCTCCTCCCACCAGTCTCTCATGGTTCCCACTTGGTTGCCCACTTGGGGATGGCCTCATGTAATTTTTTCGAGTTTAGCCCAACCAGCTCCCATTAGGGTGACTGACCAACAGGTGCCTGGCCTGGCTTCAGGGTAATATCTCAGATTTCTTTAGCTTGGGTAGCTAAGTTTAAAATAAATTAAATATTAATTGGAGATAATGATACACTATCACTGTATTACTACCACTCCTCACTGTGGCTTTTCTCTTTAGAAAGGTAAAGAAAAAACATTTATCATTATGTGAACATGTTCTTCACATTAATCCGTAAACCATGCTGTGGGTGTTTGTAGTGTCAAGGTAACGCTCACAAGGTGCAAAGTCAAACATTTGTACCTGCTGGAGCAGGCATATTTACACTGTTGGAGCTGTGGGTAGATGCAGGGAAAGCTGCTGATTTAAGATTTTAAAGATAAATAAATTACATTTGGAAGGGAAATCTTTCATAACAGATTTATGTGAAATATGGTCAATGACCTATTACTACAGCAGATTTTTCTGTTGCTTTCATTAACCCTGATGTGGCACCATTTGAGCCAAAACACATTTTTTCACTGCATAATTATTATGCCAACCCTCATTAATAACCCAACCCTGGCTTCATTTTCAGTTTTCTCTAAAACAGAGATTATAAAGAAATCCTTAACAGTGCAACTGACAGAACCATAATTTGTTAAAGGAAAAGTCCGGTCAGCAAGGAATATTTAATGGATCATTATCTATACCTAAAACTAATAAGTTTGCAGTCATTTAACGAATTTAGCAATAATTAGTAAAAAAATAAAAATAATAATTTTCGTCGCGATCACAGAGTCTGGGACCGCCCATTTTTGCCAAAATATAGTAACAACATACTCCTGACATCTTCCTGCAGTGACGTCACAGTCCTGTCTCCAGTAAAACACACTCAAATGAAAAAAAAAAAAAAAAAAAAAAAAAAAAAAAATATATATATATATATATATATATATATATATATATATAGATAGATATATATATATATATATATATATATGCACACCTTAAAGTTGCTTTAAAGTTTTATTCAGGACATTGTATTTCCTTTGTGTTACCTAAAAATGCACTTATTGCATGTGAAGTAATGTTTAGGAAACAACACATTAAGTCCAAACTTGAATTACTACTGTAGGTGGTACAGTCAATTTTAGTAAGGATAATACATATATGCTTGGAATCACTCTAGTGGGCAACTTTATAAAATATTGCATACACTGCTTTTGACCAAGTCTATGGAAAACGAGGTGTTGCAAAAAGACATCACTATATTGAAAAATAACCATTAAGCATTACCAATACCATTATGACATAAATAACCATTAATAAAATCATGAACCACTGCAACATCTTCTATGGCAATTGAAGGTAAGTACCCACCAAATACATTTTACTTCCAGCATATATATGTCTCCTAATGCTATAAGTAATGATCACATATAAGAACAATGACTGTCAAGCAAAATTTAGTAAAAAGCAAGTGCAAGTACAGAACCACAGAAAAATACTTATTTGGAGAAGGGTCCTTACATTATGTTAATAAGTACAGAAGTTATCCATTTTAAGTCAGTTAAAACATATCTTTTTAGTTTTGAGGTGTTCCTCTTAGATAACAGGTAGCTAAAGTAAAGAGTAGCGGACTGCTGTTTTCACATTCTTTAAAATTATATATTGAGTGGGTTATGTTGCAAGGCTTGTTTTCTGCTTCAATGTTAATATATTGCTGTTTAAAATTAAAGTAACCATTGTTACGTATTGTGCTGACTGACGAAAAAATTTAGCTATTTTTGACACCCCTGACTTCAACTTTTTTCAGGCGTTCCAGGCAATTATAGCCTCAGTGACTCTATGCAAATACATTGGAAAGTTGGTAGTCAATAGCAATGTAATCAGTGGTTGAAAAAAGTCAGCTCTTCTCACAGCATTTTTCCCCTTATCAATACACACACTATAGATATTCTTTAGCTGCAAAAATAAGTTTTCAAAGACAACAAAGAATGATTTTTCTTCTAAAAAACAAAAAAAATGAATAAGAAAACCCTATGATCTTTCACATGTGCAAAGAAAAAAGTACACAAGGACCCAGACAAGAGAGGATGAAGAACATGTATGCAAAAAAAACAAGGGAAGATAACAGAGATGAAAGAAAGAGCAAAAAGGGAGAGACAGAGTTTTATAAAAGGATCGAAGTGAGTCAAATTGATAAAGAGATAAGTGAGGGAAGAATGCAGCTAGAGTGATAGCACAGAGTGAGAAGGAGCTTGGAGGTGGTAACCAATTACGGAATCTTGGTATGGACACTCATCAGTCGCTCCAGGAAATACTTGTACAATGTTGGCCGTGTTTAAGATTTTCTTTGACATCTTTGTGCAGTCTCATGTATTATAGCCTGTTATACAGGAAAAATTGGCTGTTAAAGAGTTGAGCAAAGAAGGAACTATATATATTTATTTCTACATAAATGTTAGGCTCCGCTAAATTCATGATATTGATTACAATAAAAAGTATATACAGTTAATATTTTTTTTATCTTGTTCTAACTTAACCCTGAAAATCTGAAGGTACACATACACTGCAAATCCTTCATCTATACTGTGATGACTAATTTCTTCAAACATATATCATACATCTTTGATATGCTTTAAGGTTCCACAGAGTTACACAGACCAGACACAACAAGAAACACATTGGCACTCCAGAGGCCGCATGCTCTGGTTTTCGAATAAACTTCTAAACATATTTTCAGTACTTGAACACTTGCCAGTCAGCAAAAATTCAGTCCCTCAATGACCTGTTAGCCTGCCTCTGAAAAATCCACCTCCTCTCCACTTAATAATTCTAAATTGCACACACCTGTTTGAGGTCGTTAGCTGCATTTACACACCTGTCCTGCCCACCCCATAACAATGCAGTCTTAGTGGGCCTTTGTGTAGCCCAGTAGACCAGAAAATTATAATTTCAAGCAGCTTGCTTCAATGATCTAATTTAGCAATGCCTACTGCAAAGGAGACAGTGATTTGTTATGGAGGCGTGTGCCTGGGTGAGTTATATTTATTCTTGAACGCGGAGCTATGATGACTAATGCCTGTACTAGCGACATACTGTAGGCATGCATCAGCATGTTTGAGTAAATAGGAAAAAATCATCTTCAAAAGCCAACATTTAAACCTAGGAGGGCAATAATTAGGCCCCATCTAGTTTAGGTCTGGTTTCGGTATATGTGAGAAACTGCTTTGTGGGATATTGGACCCCATGCAGACAAAGCAGCTGCAAGGCTGACCACATTTGAAACCTTCTCCAATACTAGAGTAATTTGAAGCTACACTAGCCTCCGCTAGGCATTTCTGTCATGATACCTATATCCTCATTAATGGCCAAAATGGAGTGTGTTTGCACATGCAACCCAAGGTGGACATTACCACCCTTAAAATGCATGGGATGAAAACGATAACAAACGTGGACTTCAGAGTTTCTATTTAGTTTTAGATTTTAAGTATTTGAAGTTATCCTACTTCGCATCAAAATAACATCTAGTTTAGTTTTTTGTTTTTTTTCTGCAAAAAAAAAGATTTTGACATATACAGGTGTTAAAAAAAAACTTGATTTGAATTTAACCAAAATTTAAAGTGTTTTCAATATTACATGGCTAACAGAAACATTGCAGAGACATCTAATCTCCTTACAATGATAAAATCAGTCACATTTTCTGACTCTTAACAAAATGAATGTCAATACAAGATAATAAAAAAAAATTTCCACATAGTATCTTGTGACCAGGGCCTTGTGGATGTTCTTACTGAGCGCTAACTCCTACCTGTGAAGACAGATGTGCTGACAAGTCTGCTCTCTTGACTCCCTCTGACAGCATTGATGTTAATCTCATACTCTGTGGCTGGAAAAAGACTAGACAAGGTGTAGTTTGTCACATCGCTGTCGATCATCTCGCTGTCCACTCGACCTGCAGTAGACACCAGATAAGCCAAAACATTAAACATCACTCTCGTCTCACAACTTTTAAATAGTGTTCCTTGTAACTATAGTAACTGCTATCTGGTTTGCTTAACAGACTGAATTGGTGATCAGTGAGGCATTTAATTTAAAATTCAATTAAAGTTTACTGATAAAATGTCATGATTAATTTGCTATAACACAGTGTGTTACCACAAAATGTATCTTGTGTAAGAAAGCAAATGCCATAATCATTTAACTGTAACTGAAACACCGGTGAGCTTATGTAGTGCATATATGTCAAATTTCATGTATTAGGATGGGGTTAGTACACAGATTGTGCTGACATAAAATGCTACCTCTAGCCGACTGGTAGAAGAGCTTATAATATTCAAAGGAAGCCAGTGGTTTGATCCAAGAGATAGTCACTGCATCCTCTGTCACATCTGATACTGCCAGTTCTTTTGGTGGGTCCATTTCTAGAAGAAAAACAGGTAAAAAAATAAATAACGTAAGCGACAATAGACAATAAAGACACCATAAAAATATTTCAATATTTAGTTAATTTTTTATTTTAATGCTTAGTCCTAAATCAATGATCCCAAAGTTAAGGGATTCCCTGACATTATTAATGTTATTCCTTGTTAAAAAAAAAACAACAAAAAACAGTAATTGCTGCAAAGCAATATCATAAACAATGTACACATAGAAAAAAAATAAAAAAAAATAAAACATATATATATATATATATAAATGCAGCTTTAACTCTTTTTTAAGTTTGCTCTGTTAGTTTACAAAGACTGATTTAAACTAAAATTAACATTGAAAATGTAAATTAGAGTGTCTGAAAAAAGGCATAACGGGATCCAAAATACAATGCAAGACACCTAAAGTTAGTGAAAATAAGTTAGTGATAATAAGTAAGTGAACACAGTCTGAAGAGATGACTAGGTTTAGACATTACCAGACCGCAATCTGGATCAGTGAAAAGACAGAAACTTAAATATATGTAGGCCTAGTTACAAAACTGTGCACAGCAGGAAATAATTTATGAGAGAGAAAACTGTCACAGGGGAAAATGAAGAAACACCAAACCTGGACCCTGACATGCAGTTAGCAAAGATAAACTTATGAAAAAAGGAAAGTGAAAACAAATAAAGTAGGGATATAAAATACGTTAAGGATGTTCAATAAACTAAAAGATATTAAAAAAATACAAGAAACTGTAAAAGCACTAATAATCACAGAATCTTATAAATGACAGTTACAGTATATACCAACTCTTTAATATGAACCAATAAATAAATGCTGAAAGAACCTTCCAAAATAGATGACTATATCCATACAACTGCATTTGATGTTAGCATTTCATGGGTCATGGGCACCAATGTATTAGTTCTTAAAGATGCTATAAATAAAAAATGAAATAGTAAATTAAGAAAAAGTTGTGAAAACAAGCTAAATAATATCTGTTTAAAAATATCTATGAAAGTTAATATTATGATTTATTCCATTCGTAAATCATGTTTACGTATAATTCTATCTATTTTTAATTCTTGTAAATTTTAAAATTTTTTAATGAAGTTTGAAAACCAACACACACAAAAACTGTTGTGCTGGAGATATAATACTTTCTCTGTCCCAGATCCCAGTATTGTGCTGACTGTGTAAGCTTAGATCAAAGCCCAGTTTGAAGTTAGAACTGACCGTTCTAACTATCAAAGTCAGCTCAGAAAAATCTGCTGTTAGAACTGTGACTAAAACATGAAACCAAGCAGCACATTCTAAATGCAGCAAATAAGTTTAATTCGATGCTGAAAGGGAGTGTGAAGCCTCTTCAATGCCCACATTCTAACAAGGCAGATCAAAGTAGGGCCCTGAACTAACTGCAGAGAAAAGAGAGGTGCAAAAAATATTATGAATGTGTCTCCAAATCCCCATTCAATTTCACCCTGGAAAATTTCCCTCTAATATAGGTTAATCTTATATAAAGAGCAGGAGCCCAAAGCTACCAAAGTGTTCTTCTTATTATTAAAATTGGGACTTCTGGCACGTGTTATATACCTTAGTTTTTAATCCTAGCATTTTCCATTTGCTCAATTTCTCCAATTCTTTCTTTCTTTAAATCAGCTTTTTGTTTCTAAAGAGAAAACTAAAATGTTTTTCAAAGAATATAACCCTGATTCTTAGTCCTGAACACAGAGTGGGCTACAATAATTAAATTTGGCATATACTATATTTGGTTATACTGTATCTTATCCATGCATAGCAATTAGACACAGAAGCCCTATTAAAAAAGAAGGACTTTGTTACAAGTAAGCTGGCTCCCTGGTTTAAGAGCTGTTTACATTTAGAATGGCATTCTAAACGTAAAGAGAAATTTGACTTACTGTAATCTCGAAAAACAGTGTACAGCTGTATTTAGATGTAATAAAAAAAAAAAAAAACTTGAATGCTTTAAATTCAAAAATCCGCTAGTGAAATTAAATGTTGCAGTCATTCATGGAGTTCTCTTTAACCAGCTCTTGTGTGTTGATTGCTGTATGCAGGAAGGATCTTCTGTAGTGGTTTGCCTTGCACAGGATCTGGAGAAGCCTCTGACTGAAGACACTCTGTTGTTGCTTATAAATCTTATTAAGAGGATGCTCACTACTGTCCATAATGTTCTTAACTTTATGAAGAATTTTTTCTTTGAGAAAAATCTCCAGAGTGCTGTTCAAGGAACTCCAGAGGAATTCCTAGAACAGTCATGCTTTATTACCATAAGCTTTTTTTCAAGTCATTGCTACCAGCAGATGATAAGGAAGAGATCACGCTCTCCATAACAGACTTATAAAAGATACAGTATGAAGCATTTTGATTCAAACGCCAAAGGACCTAAGCTTTCTTAGATGACTTCACAGTTGCATCTCCAGTTGAGTTTGTTGTCCGGTTGAACACCAAGGTATTTACACTCCTCCACCACCTCCACTTCTTTTCCCAAGATGTGAACAGATTGATCTTGTTCCTCTTTTTTTTTTTTTTTTCTGAAATCTACAATAACCTCCAGATGATATTTCCACACCATGCCACAAAGCGTTCACTAACTTCTAGTACATCTTTGATGCACCCAATGACTGTAGAGTCATCTGAGCATTTCTGCAGATAACAGGACTCTGACTTTGAAATCAAAGGTGTACCGAGTAACAATGAATGGTGAGAATAATGTCCCCTGTGGTGATCCTGTGCTGCTGATTCCTTGATTAGACGGTTGACCCCTCAATCTAACAAACTATGGTCTGTTTGTCAGGTAGTCTTTTATCCAGGCAATTGTTGATGCCTCCACCTGAGTCTTCTGAAGTTTTTCACAAAGTAAGTCAGGCCGAACTTTGTTAAATGCTCAGGAGAAATCAAAGAACATGATTCTACAAGTGCTCTCTGCCTTATCTGAATGACAGTTGGTTTGTTGCAGCAAGTGTATGATGGCATCTTTAACTCCAACTCCACAGGGATAAGCAAACTGCAGGTTGTCTTGATAACTGATTGTTTGCTGAGGTGAACCAACAGATGTGAAATGTCAGGGCAACAGGTCTATAGTCACTGAGGACTGTTGGCTTGTTGAACCGGAACAAAAAGACCCTTTGTAATAAAAAAAAATAAAAATCTCTTCACTGAGGAGAATAAAAATAATACTACACATTTACTATAGTTGTCAAACTCACAAAGACCCATAACGCTGTTGAACAATCTATTCCAACTACCATTAGTAGTAATGATTTTATAGAATTCTTCTTAAATAAGATTAATCCTACTAATAATGAGATCATGGGCACCCCACCATATATGATTAATTTACCCTTAGTAAAAGATAATATGCGGTAACTATAGAAACCAGCATTTGTTTTGATCTTTTTTTTATCCAGTTGAGCTTTCAGAGTTATAAAAATTTGTATCTTCATCTAAGCCTCCACTCTGTATTTTAGATCCAAGTCTAACAAAGTAGTCCCGATGATTTCTAACTAAGTTTTAGAAGTTCAGACTGATCCTTGTTCTGCTGAAGGATTCTTCCTGTTAAAATATTTTTTTTTCTCCACTGTTGCTGGATGCTCGCTCTGGATTCCTGTAACCTTCACAAGAGTCAACAACATAATGCAAGTGAATACTGTCATCACATGCTCTTCCAGCAGAAACCTGCAATCAATGATTTGATCCAATAAGCTGGTCTTGCTTAGATAGTGTTAACCTGTCTGACTGTGTGATCTGAATGAAATGTCTCTGTAAACTTGCCTTAAGATGACATGTTGTTATTGGATGGTATATATTCCAAATACTGTAATCTGAATTAAATTGTATTGTAATTAGTATTTACCAACTCATATGTGAATATCTAATTTAAAATCAGATTTTTACAACAAGCTTATACAGATAAAACATAAAAACTGTCAAGGAAATTATTCTATAGGGTAAAATAAATAAATATAAAATAAAAAAAATAAAATAATTTTAATTACAATGAAAAGGGAAGGAATTTATGATTGTTAAGTGTAACCCATTGAATTAAATGTAAAGAAAACATTGAAAAACCTGGAAGAAAATACAAAATGTACAAATGTACCAATTTTTACATAATTCTTCTTGCAGCATTGTTTTTGAATTCACAAGAAACATTGGATCATTAGTCAGACTTCCTGTTGGTTCATAATTTGTCAGTGGTAAGCTTTAGCCATCTGATTTCAGTTGAAAAGAAAAGTATTTTTTGTCTCAAATGAAACAAACAAGAGTCTAACTCTAATTAGAAAAGACCTTCTTCCAAAGCTCTGCAAAACTCAACAGCTCAAAAACGAAAATAGCAGACACAGAAATATGAAATAGTTATTTGCTACTTCAAACATAACCATATATCCATTCTTTTTCCTTTTTTTCACCTTAAGGCACTTTATTCTCAGTTATTCAAATATCAGTGATGACTATGCAACAAATTCAGGTATGTGGTAAAAATTTAACTGTCCTTCATTTAAATAAAACAAAATGATTTTTATAACACAAATGCTTTTGGCGGAGGTGAGGTAAAGTGACTGTGCCATTTTTATATTTTCCCAGGGTTAGGAATCAGTCAAAAAATAATGAGCTCTTACGAACATCACCCTTCACAGTTAATAAATTCATCAGCTAAATCCCTGCTTGGAGAGGGTAACAAATGCTAAACCTGTTTTTCCTATGATACACACAACACATTTCTGACCAAGCAGCTCACCTGTCATGAATGATGCTGTGATTGGCTCAGAAGTATCATCCCCTTGTATTGTGATTAAACTAAACGTGTAGTGAGTGGATGGCAGCAGGCCCTGGACCAGTGACCTCGTCTTGGAGCCATCCAGTGTCACCTTAGAAGTGTCAGTCCCGTCGGCAGAGCTGTAGCTCAAAATGAAGAGATTGGCGGGTGGTGCCGGGGAGCTCCATGACACTAACACTGAATCTGATGTCCCTTCTGACAGGTAAAGCTGGGTTACAGGCCTGATCCCTGGAGGAATGGGGGTTTACAAGTCACTAGGTAGCTTTCAAGAACATGTTAATATTCCAGCGGTGAATGAGAAGCACTAAGGTACAAACAGCTGCAGGATGAATGAATATAAATGTCAAAGCCATGCAGTGATGGATGAGAGCTCTCCAAGATGATGTAATAGATTCTTTATAATAAAGTTGAGAAGATTAGCCTTAATGAACAAGGTGATTCAGAGCAAACTGCAGTCATGTGGCAATGATGATTTAATTGGTCATGAAATTGAGAAACTAATAACATTATCCAGAATAATGATGAAGATCTGAAAGTACTTTGACAGCATGATAGCAGATGCTGCCGTCATGTGTGACCTGAACAGGAGATGCTGTAATGTATACAAATCCCCACCAAATGCAGGAAGAGTTTAATTTGATTAGCCAAGTTTGGATTCATATATAACAGGATAAATATGGCAAGAATATCTTCCCCTCAGTTGATTCATCTAAATGAAATACACTGTGGAGATCTTTTCCCATCAGCCATTGTATTAAACCTGCACTGTTATTACTGACCTGCTTTTGCAATGTCTCTGTAAGCTGCAAGTTTATATCTTTCACAAGTTTCTTGAACCTTAGCTAGAACACTGTCAGCAGAATTATGTGTTCTACAAAGAGCATTTTGTCTTATTCATTATTTCTTAATTGTCCTTGTTTAGAGTAGCAGAGGAAGATGGTAAGCAAAAGGTGACCCACTTCTCTAAGAATGATGTTGTAGGATAAAGTTCTTTGGATCTGTCTTTGGAATGTCACTTAGATGTTCTAAATAAAATTAGCCTGGATATGATGCAGTGTTTTTTATCAAATAAGAGGACAGGAAATCCTTAGAGAGTTGATATAAAAGTAGAAATATTGGGACACCTGAGATTAACACCATATGTTTGTAACACCCCGAGGTATCCACAAAGACATGGACTGGACTCATCCTACCCACTACAAGCACAAAGTAATATCAGCCGATCATTCATAATTTACAGCTAAATAAAGGTCTCGATAAATTTTTAACCTTATGTTCTACTAACAATACTAAAAAAATGTGTTCCAGGCATATCTTCAAACATCTGTAGGTGAGCACTGATGGGACCATAAAAAGGAAGTGGAGCAAATATAATATCATAAAACTTCTGAACATGAAACAAAGTCAGTTTAAATATTTTTCCGAATTAAAAAAATATATATATATATCTTTAACTGTTTTATGTGTCTAAGATATTGAAAGGCTGTTGATTTTAAATTCAACTGTATTTCAGTATTTTTATTTAGGGCTAACAGTACGTCTCAAACAACTACTATATACTCTTTACGAGGGCTGCAGCGATTAGTTGGCATAACTAACAATATTAACCATGAAACACAATTGATTAAATACGTCAAAACATTTTTTTTAATTAAAATGGCTGCTTGTCTCAATATGGCTGATGAGTTTGAGTAAGTTAAAGCACTCTATCGCATGATTCTCAGTGGTTTAGAGGGCAGTAATGTAATGACAGGGACTAAAGGGGAAAAAAGTGAGTTAAGCTTCATAAACTTTGTTCTTGAGCTATCACAAAGCAGATCTTCATGCTCAACTCAGATTTTTTTGACATAATCTTTCATAACACTGAATAAATTCGACCCATACCAGGCTGCAGTCTAAACCGCAGACGAATGTAGACGCCACATAGGCAAAACACAGAATTAATGATGAATGTGATTTTCACTAAAAGTATTAATTAAAGCATTGTTGAAAAAAAAAAAGAGAATGCCAGTGTCTCTATGTTATTAAAGTATTAAACAACCGGAGCTGACAGTATAATGACTCCGTTATGAACAAAGAAAGTAAGCAAAGATAGCACAACTATTAGGAACACACATTTGCAAAGCATCACTGAATGCTGCAGCTGTAAAGAAGGCCCATTTTAAAAGTTTAATAAAATGCGGCATGACCATTCAGGCTGATTCAAGTTTTGAAGTGAAAGTGAAAAAGACAGACATGAGTGGCATATGGGCAAAAGTACTAGATTTGGGTCAATTTCCCTGCAGTGTAGAATGATTTAAGGTGAGAATCTAACCATGTGAAGCAATTACCCCACCCCCCACCCCCCATCTCTTGTATTACATCTTGTCCCAGAAAAAGTTAACTTAAATAAATACCAGATCCACTGACTTCTAATAAAATAAAACACAGACTTCAGCAGGAACACAGCTTGAGCCTGTATGTCAAAGTAATTTCAATAAGTGGACTACAGGATCTCTTGTAACTAAATTTAGGAAGACCAACATTGCTACAAAGTGGCAGAAACAACTTGTTCAAATATACAGTAAAAATATTAAAAATGTCATGCTCATGTTTAGTAGAGAAACTTTTAAATTAAGGAATCAACTTAAAGTAATCTTTCAAACAGAAGAGTGAATACTGAATATATTTAATTGTTTTAATTTCTGTGGGTTATTTGTTGAAAACATGTTATTATCAATAAAGCAATACAATATGTGCAGGAATAAATCCAGGAGCACAGACAGTGTCAATCCACAGAAAGTCCCTGGCATCTGTTATTGGTTTTTAGGATTACAGGTGTATCTCAGTGCTGACATCTTTAGCCAATAGGGCAAACAATGGATGAAAAGATGACAAGCCACATCAAAAGGCTTACTCTGACTCTTTTGATCCACATTTTATCTTATTCTCCTCTCTGCAGGTGATTAAATTGGAGTTACCACGGTTAGGAGAACAGAATGACGAGGATGATGATAATGTAGTGATAGCGAGAACTGCCAGTCTGCCATGAGGGCAGCAGTGAACAAGAAAGCAGATGATGATAATGACAGGAGAAGACAGCGGTGCCCATCATTTGGACATCATCCTTTGTGTTTGCAAAAACCACATGAAGCTTTTTACAAAAGCATCAAAGAGTCTACAGAGGTGAGAAGAGTGACGGATGATCTGATGTGTGATTGGTTGGACAGAAAGAATGGCATCAAGCTTAGAAAGAAGACAACAGTGTAGCAAGGCAACTGTGAGGCCACGGTATTGCACATATGCAGTTGAAACAAATACATTTACATGCAAAACAGAGGTGCAATAAGAAAACACTTGTAACGAGCTCATTAACTGACTTGAATAATTTACCTCTGCTAATTGCTTCTTTAAAGCCTTAAAGGTCCTGTTTTCTTTTAGCATGAATCACCTTACCTGCAGCTAGACTTCAGTTCATTATAATCACCTTCCGCATGATTATGCAGTGGCCATACTTGGCTGATCTTGTTGTATTTATCTATGAACCGATTTTTCTTTGACATATTTTGGTTGATTCAAAGGATGTAAAGTGATACTGGCTAAATAAGTTTCTGTAAAACTGAGAAAAATAAGCAACAGAAGCTTTTTTTGTTTTTTAAAGAAAATGTTTCTTAAGAAAGCTTTTAAATTGCATGTTATTTTCACATTTTCCAAAAGTGTGACTTAGATGTTTGACTGACCTAATTTCTGAGCAGCAAAATCTGACATTTCTCTTTACCTGTGTAGGCATCTATGGTTGCTGCCGTGCTCTGCTGTCTCCCTCTATTTGCTGCTACTGTAATGGTATATTCAGTTCCAGGCTCCAGGTCTGTCAGGGTCGTGGTTGTTATGTCTTTAGGTACCGTCACCTAGAACAGAAAGAATAAGGTTAAGAGCAATAACAACCTACATTTCCTCTTATCGGTACAGAGTACAATGTAGATGTCATTAACATATGAGTAATTGCTCAGTAAACTGGCTCACATTTGTTGTGTCTTTTACCTTAGTCGTAATGCCAGAGGAGGATGTGTAGGTGACCCTGTAGTGGTCAATTGGACCTTGGACTACACCCCACACCAGAGTGATGGAGTTGTCTGTGGAAGCTGTCACAGTTAAATCCATGGGTACATCCAGACCTATAATACCAGAGGGCAAACATGATTTCATTACATCCAGTAGTGCTGAGAAACAATTTCCACCCCACAGATCTGAGACAGGATTTTACGGGAGAATATGACTGTTATTTTCCCCCAAAAATCTATTTTCGTCTGTTCAAACAACAGACACTGCATAACAAATAAAGAAGCCTTTACTGTTAATGTTCTCTTAAACCCAATGTTATTTGTTTGCCTCTACTTTCTTCCTGCTTGGAGTCGTGCTGCAAAATTACACTTATTTCAGGAAAACCTGGATATAGATACTCTTATGCAAAGTAGGAATAAAATATTCAAAGCATAATGCTTAATTTTTTTTCAAATCTTTAAAAATGAATATACTTTTTAGTGTTGGTTTATAAATCTTAAAAAAAAAACTGCAAGGTAATTGGAAGTTTTTTCAATTTCCTTTTCAGCTCTGATATTATGAGAAACAGGAGATGTATCACATAATGTATTTTCAAAAGAAAGTATTTCATCAGTTCTTCCAAAACATTAATCGTTTAAAGCCTAAATCATATTATAATTGTCAAAAATGAATTTGTTTTAGATTTGTCATTTCACATTCTGACAAATAAAAAATAAAATCAAATAATGGGTTTACTTGGATTATTTATTTGTATCGCTTGTGATAAATTAGGCATTTCCTTGTAATTTATTATAGATTTTCGGTTCTGTTCCTGTTATTGTATAAGTCAGATTTTTATGAGCATAAACAACACGCTGATGATGTAAAGGAGATAAATCTAAATGAATCCTGTTTTTGAAGTTTCCTCACCAGATACCGAAACAAAAATACTAAGACAGCAAGTAGCTACTTTTAAAGAAACATTACCTAATGGTGTGACAGAATCAGAGCCTTCACAACCTTCAAAGTGAAAAGACTTTGAGGAGATAACAAAATTATCTTAGTTTGCCAATTGTAAAACCAACATGGGCATATAAGAGTCTATCAAAACTATCAACTAGAAAGGTTAACAATGCACCCATCTGCACTGACATTTCAAACAGGTGAAAGTTGAATCAAGCTTGTTTTTTTTTTCTGCTCTCAGTCAAACGACTCAAAGCACAATAGACATTTAAATGTCCCAGAGATGAAAGGAAAGGGCCATTAGTGAAATGGCATGGATGATTACAGATTTGAAAAGCTGCACTAGGATGTTTATTTATTTCCCCAAACTGTTCAATTACTCTATAAAATCTTAATTTCTACAAACCTCCATAAATTACCTATGTTAAATTTGTGGTAGCCAAACTGCACATCTTATTTATAAGGTCTCTTATAGTGACCAATATTGATTGAAACATGAGTACTCAGGTCATGTGTAGCAGTGTGTGTTTATATACAAATAGGTCAACTTACTTGTTGTAATGCTGATATTTCCCAAGAAAATATTCACTATTGTAAATATGCAGAAGTTGCTCCCTGTTTTATTACAGTGAATCATGAAGTATTTTTTTACCCACCTGTCCTGGCATTCATCGTCGCAGGCGTACTTTGGTTGATACCTTTCATGGCAGAGATTCCAATGCCGTACTCAGTGCCCGGCAGCAGGTCTGGTGCACAGGGATGGAGAGAGAAGCAGAAAATTCAACAACCAATACATCAAACTCTAGCAAGCTGTTTTACATTTTCCTTATCACAGAAATGCGACACCTAGAAGAAAACATTTTCCATAACAGCTCTAGAAGAAATACTAAGGTGATGGGGACATTTGCATTGACATTGTGGTGATTTTGGTAGAGATCTGTTTTTGTCAGTTCCATCATTTTGGTTGAATTTAGCTGAGCTGTTTCAACTCCTGAGCTCCAGAAATAAAGATGAAGAGATGAGCAATGGAAAATAAAGTGGGCGAATGACAGATTATTAGAGAGACTCAGGGAGAGAGAAAATTAGAGTGGCAGAGAAAGAACGTGGAGAAAGTATTGATTCGAGTGGCCTAAAGATATAACAAAGGGGCCCTTTGTTTCTGTTCTCATACAGGTTTGCAGCACCAAGACCTTTCAAAAAGAAAAAAAAATCCCAGCTGATCCATCTTTCTGACAGCCGTTCAATGTGTCTGCATTTCTGCAGATACAATCAGTAACCCATCAACAAAATGTTAGCAGCAGAGATAATCACACCATGTAAAACATATTCTCTTTGTGACATCTTCAGTACATATTAGATGCACTGTGATAAGACTGACGGCTGGAGAAAAAACAGGGAGTGAATCACAAGACCTCTGCCGATGTTAGTAATAAATAATTCAGCAGGACTTTAAACACTTTTTTTAATCTGCACTTACCTGTAAGGTTAGTCTTGGTGGTGGCACCCTCATTGCGCGGCACAATCACCTTATCATACTGATCTCCTGCTAAGGTGCTGTACACCACCTGATAGGCTTCCACCTGTATTTCAACATTTTGCAGAAACACAAATATGAATGAAATAATAAAAACAATATATATATATATATATATATATATATATATATATATATATATATATATATATATTAGTGCTGTCAATCGATTAAATTTTTTTAATCGCGATTAATCGCATCAATGCCTGAGTTAACTCGCGATTAATCGCATTTTAATCGCAAATTTTTTTTCTGATTGAAAATCATTTAAATACTCTCGATGACATACAAAAAATACATACAGGCTAGGTTTGTGCCAATGTTCTTTTTTTAAAATGAAAACAGGTCACAGACACTGATTTATGCCAAAAATAACAAATATGTAGCCAAAAAAAAAAGGCCCTGAAAACAGGCTGATGTAAAAGACAGTCTTTACAGTTAATACAGTCTTTTGAACAAAGACAAGCATTTTACCCTACTGCTATAAAATGTAGTACAGTTAACATTAGATGTTAATTAACCAAGATAATAATGAACAATTTTCAATCAATACATCAAAATCAATAGACCAACATCACTAGATGGAGGTAGTCTATGAAAGTTACTTTTCAGACTCTTAACAAAAATGAGAACACACACACACCCACCCACCCACACACAGACACACCCACCCACACACACACGATACCGACCTGTGACAGCAAGAGTGCCGTAGCAGATTCCATTTCAGCGTATTTCAGGTTGCTACTAGTTACCAGACACTCAACTTGTTTGTTGGTGGTGGGGCTTAAAGGAAAGGCACTAGCGTCACCCAGTGTATGAGCGTCTTTTTCCCTTGAGGAGCTCCGCTCTCGAAGCCTATGAGAAATGCATACACCGGGGGAAAATAGCCCCGCCTTCTCGCAGGCTGCAGCGGGATGTACTTGGAAAATTTTACCATAAAACCACATAGCGTTAATCTCACGTTAAAAAAATTATCGCCGTTAAAATGGCCTCGCGTTAACGCGATAATAACGCGATTATTTTGACAGCACTAATATATATATATATATATATATATATATATATATATATATATATATATATATAAAAACAGGAAAGCTTTATATTAAATTATCTACAATAAAATGAACAAGCAAGACCTTGCAGTGTCTTATTCTGTGGAAAAAAAGATTAAGCTGGGAGTCAGTCAGCAGGTATGTTATCTTTATAAAGCCTATGAAGGACAGATGAGTTAAGTTCTGCAAGACACCTCAATGGAATTGTTTCTCTATAGTTACATCCTAAACTGTTACAACATATAACCACATTTTATTTAGTTGTTTTTTTTTTTACTTGTATGTATCGTGGCTTGGTTTATCCTCTATGCTCAATTTATTATGAGGGATATTTATTTTATTGATCAATGAAAGTCAATAACAATGATTTGATTGTGGTATACATTTTTTTTTATGTTACTGAATAAAACAATGCTCTGCGACTGTTTTTAAATCTATTGATATAATGATAAAGCATTTAAAAAAAGAGTAAAAAAAAATTTCCAGCCAAACAACCAAACACAATGTTTAAAAAATTTTTGTCACAAAAGCAGATAAAAACAAAAAAAATATTCCAGAAGGTATTTCATTCAAAGTATATTAGTGACCTATCATGAAGTTAACTGTGGGTATTTAAGTTGTAAATTTAACAACATAAATACCTAAATTTTCAAAATCTCCTAAATATACTACAGAGACCGATAATGTCAAATGCAATAAAGTATTCCAAAGCAAATGAGCATTTGCATGGAGTTAAAGCATGAATGCAGGTGATTTAATCCAGATAAAGGTTAACATTTTATTCAAATTCAAATAAAAAAAAGAACGTTTAAAAAGTCAGTTAATGCAAACTGTTGGGATAGAAAAAAAAACTGTAAGTATTAACATAGTTTTAAGAATTTTCTTTCTTCAAACTTACAACTAATTATAGATCTCTCCAACATCCCTGAGGGGAATTGACAACCCTTGATCAACAGTAATAGCCTCAATATCCTTACAGTCAGACATTCAGTGTAAGTCGTGATTATCCATAACTTGGGTTAATCTATTTTCCACATAATTAAACTTAATCTCCCTGCTTGCAATTAGTTCCGAAAATCTTAAATGTTCTTGTTTTTTTTAAGTCAACTGCATAAAAAACGACTGTTGCTTTTGCTGTCTGTCGATGAATTGTTTTAAATTAGGCAATGCTCAGTGCTAAAATCAACAGATGTTTTACTTTAATCCGATAAACAGATAATTTCATAAGCAAAACAGAGGTTGCAGAACTAACATCTAAATGACTAAATCCTCTTATCCTGAGATGAATCCCACAGCCATCAATCTCTTAAAGTGGTTGAAAGCAAATTGAGACAAATGGATTAAATCTGCCTCACGTCTCTTTACCTCAGCCTCACTGTTATCCCATTCAAGCTCGAGGGTAGTGGAGGTCTTGGACACAAGCCGTAAGTTCTTGGGGGCATCAATCTCTGAGAAGAACGATAAAGCTGACAATGTTGGGAACACAGAGACCGACTCTCAGAGATTTTGAGCAAGGAAATATATGAACAGTTTAAAAGCTTATCACAAACAGATAAAGGTAGAAATACCATACCAGATTTAAGTTAAGGCTGACACTTGAAATGTCTTTAAAGCATTTTCTGATAAATATTTGCAATTTCATTTTAAATTCTCAAGTCCACATCAACTCTTGTTAAACTATAGCTGAAAAATAATACACTCCAATACCTTTTTTGTAGATTTATGTGTAAAAGGTTGTATTTTTCATCACAACTATTGGCAAAGTAAAGACATGTATGACCTAGAACAGCTTTTAAAAGCCGTTTTGTCCAAAGCAGATAAACAATGAAGCATTCACTATAGGCCGTTGTACCATAACTCTCGATGCTGCCTTTGAGGCATGCACAGGAGATGGACACCCAGCATCACTACATCTGTTTGCTGTCAGACCTCACCGGTTGTAAATTCAGTGGAAATAGATCCGCTTTCATTTCCTTTCCTTACTCCGCTTACTGACACCTCATACCGTGAACCAGGACGTAAGACCTATAAAATAGTAGAAACCAAATGCATCTGTTTAGGTTAGTAACATGTCTTTTCTACATTTCTAACACAGATGGCAAATAAACCATGAGATTGGAGTCTAACACAAACACAAAACAAATATGAGGAGGTAAAAATCTAGTTTCTTTCTATTATAAAAAGCTGAAACACACATTATAATAGAATCCATTATGAGCCCTAAAAAGCATCACAAACCCACCTGTAATGAGTACTGGGTGAGGGTGGGCTGAAGCCGGAAGGTGGTCCGTGGTCCCTCTCCTCCCACAAGGCCATAACGCAACACGATCTGATCAATCTTTGCTTTTGGTGGAGTCCATTCCACAAATGCTACGGTGTCTGACACATCACGCACTATCAGCTGAGTCGGGCCATCAATCACTGCAAAACAGCATCAAAAAATGTAAACGAAGCAGGCGTTCTGTTGTCAAGCTGAGCAATAACTGCAAACTGTGGCAACCCTACTTAGTGTGGCAACATAATTTTTTTTATTTTCCAAAATTAAAGGGTAAGAGACATTCAAGCCAGAGAAGAACAAATAATTTCCCTTTATGAATAGGGAGGGCGACCAATAGCAGTCACAATGGAATTGTCGAATTTCATAGCTGTCAAACTGTAGTGAAAATTGATTTTAGTTAGGCTTTATCTACAGTAATGGTAGGCTACCTGTAAAGAATTTTGTTACAAAATATTTTCCCTTAAATAAAAAGATAATAAAGGCTGTAAGCAGGTTTGGGTGGCCCTCAAACCTTAATGCTGTTTAAATGGGTCCTAACAGCGGCTATTCTGCATCACCACCTAATTGACTCTGATTAGCTTCCAGCACAGTTCCACACATCACCACCTGGCAGTACAATAAGTAAGCTTTATATCCTGTTCAGTGGCATAATGGCTCAGTTTAGGACTGGTGCAAAGGGCTTAAGCTTTTGTAGAGATACAATGGTAAATGGCCTGTACTTATATAATGCTTTTTTAAGTCAAGAGACTGGATCAAAGTGCTTTGCACTACTTCAGTCATTCACCCAATCACTCACACACTGATGGTCGCGAGCTCACTTAAAGAAGTGCCACCAGTCTTTCTGACCACCATCAGTAGGCAATGTGGATAAAGTGTCTTGCCCAAAGACACAATGACACTGAAAGGAGCCGGGGCTTAAACCGCCAACCCTCCGATTGCAGGACGAACTCCTTCATCCGACGCCACTGTCAACCAATGAACCTTCCTTATGGAAAGATTAATTAAGATTTTTGATTAAATTTGTAAAAAAAGGTACATGACGTTATTATTATTAGACAAAGTTTGATGCTTCTATTGATTAATATTGAATACAACAATTTATCGTAATACAACTGCAACCTTTGATGTCTTTAGAAGGCGTTTTTTTTTTTTTTTTTTTTTGGGATAGACCAACTAGTATATTGAAGGCTATGATATACAATTGAGAAGTGGAATTAAAAAATATATTTTTGTTATTTTAAAAATTTGAGAAGTGTCCCTTGAATGTTTATTAAATGCTTCTGTGGCAATTATGTCATCAAAAAATTTGAGGATTTTCTCAAGTAGCGTAGCACAATTTCAGTAAAATTCAACCTCCAATTTCTGTCAATAGCTGTTTTACACAGAATGGATTGAAGATGTCGACATCAACATTTTTTCAAGTCTTGCAATATTTTCTCTGCTGGCTTTTAGTCTAGGATTTAGCTTGGATATCTGAAAAAATATGAATATGCTTTAATCCAAACCACAATTTGGTGTGCTTGCTCTTTATTGCTTTTGTTTGGCTTTTATTGATTATATACGATTAAAATAAGGAGTTGGTACCTGTAAAAGGATAATTGCTTCTGCAAAGCACGTTATGCTTTTGTAAAAAATCAAGTCTGGGGAATATAGGCCCCTCTCACCAATTTAATCATTCTCCATTCCTTTGTTATAAATCAAATCCAAATGTATTTTGTGAACTCCAATATAAACTAGCTAAATTTTGAATATCTAGGGTGTGATATCTCTTTTTTTGCCTATAATAACAAACTCCATTAGACATATCATAATAGTTTTATATATTGTTTTTCCATTTTTATATGGATTTACTTTGCATACCTCAGCCTATACATTTAAAAGTTGAACAGCACTCTATAAAGTACTACACATTGATAAAGCGTAGTCACAAACATGTCTTACAGTGGTCTTTTTCTTACTATCTCTGAGCACCTGAGATATAAATAAGTCTCAAATTTTAGGCTTGACATATTGCAGGTCCACCCTTATCCTTTATGTATTAGAAATTGGCCCCTAGGGTCTCGTCCCAGAAAATAACCTGAGGAAGGCACTTGCTGGGAACCATCCGCCAAACCAGCCCTGCTCTCCCTCTGGGTTTACTTCCTGACTCCTTACGGTGCTCGCTCCATCTCCAAGGAGGGATAAATCTTTGTTATGAATAATTTAGGAACTTCAAATTTGTCTTTTCCCCTTTTTTTTTTATCCAGTATGGTGTCATTCAGTGAGCTACCATAAAAAATTAATGAGGAGATGACATGAATTATTAATCGATACCTAATTACAACCACCCAAAAAACTAACATAGACTTGACAGGAAATTGATGGTGTTTTGACTGCAGATGTCGGCTTCTGAATTGTTATGGATGAGATTTGGATTGGATCTTTTATCCCTAAGTAGTGTCTTCTTTGTGGGGATAGGTGCCTACATGTTAGATTGCTCTGGAGACAAAAATATACCAAGTAAAGTAGCGGTAATTTTAAATGTCTGTATAGTTAGGATGTGTGTCTTTGGGTTTTTTCTTTAACATTGTCTTTATTATCCTTAAGTTGTAGATTCCAACACAGACTTTTTGGTTAGTTAAGTATAAATATTTTTCTGCAATTCTCAGTGATGCCTGTTTAGTGAATCATTAAGATTCCTTTAAAATGATTATAAAAATCATAAAGGAAAACAGACATTTTCTCTAGCTTAATTACATACAGCCATATTCTAAATCTTAGAATATAAATGAAAAGTTAATAATTTTGAGGAATGTACTTCAATAAGCCATTGTCGGGGGGGTATTGTAAAATATCCTACATTATATGGATTTACGGGTACATTTTGGAGACTTAAGGGCTAGTTTTCCTCCCGCAGCAGTGTGTCGCAGTGAGCTTGTCGCAGATATTTTTGATTTATGACCAATATTGAAGCGTGGTCTGTGCTATGTTATTCCACACCACAACGCAAGAGGGACAATTGCAAACTCGCTGTAGATATGGCCTAGGTGTTGAAGGAGTGGGGGCAAGTTTTTGACAATGGGGCAAAAAAGAGCAGGGATCCAGGGGGAAAAAGGGTCCCAGCGTTCTCCCGCACCTCGTTCTTCTAGCTGGTCCATCTGCATGAGTCAGATTCTTATAGAAAATGTGATCTCATGCACGTTAGCAGATGAGTAGACATTCATAGCTCCAGCCTTATCAAAATATTACACTTCGTTCTTAACTGAAGGACACAGCTCTCCTTCCATTTCCAAATGTTTGCCATGTACAGAATGAATATTATAACTGTATATCTAGGCAGAGGAACTGTCTTAATTAAATAAATTTTTGTGGAAAACATCAGTTCAGACACGCAACAGGCAGCCAATACCAAGGTGTAATAAACTCACACATCTTCAGTGATAATTTTCCTATCAGATGCCTCCTGTCTGCGGAACTGTCTGCGGTCCCCCTACAACTTTGGAGAGGTGCAGCAGAGTGTCTGCAGAAGAGGCGGGGGCACATTTGCGTTCACTGCGTCACATATGCAGAAGACCTGGTTTATGAGTATAAATCAGCCTTTAGAGGTACATTGTGAGGACTTAGAGGTACATATGGATGCAATGGGTTGGAACTGCCTTATTTTGTTTCTGTCTCTGGACCGGCAATAGCTGGGGCAACTGTTGGGGATCTAGTTGGGGTTACGAGAGGAGGGGCAGTGTGTGGGGGATCTTTGCTTGAAATGTTCTGAGGTTCCATGTCAGTAGTATGGCTTAGTTGGATATAGGTGTATCACAATTTCTTGACCTCCTCTGGCTTTCAGATCGACTTGGATCAGAAGACTCCTTCAAAAGTTTGTCTATCTGATCTCAATCATGTTGACTGCAGATTCCTTCCCAGGTGGTTTAATGTTTTCAGGGGACAATCTCCCAACTCCGCTGGAAACCCACATCCACTTGGAAACAGGATAGCAGCGTTGGTAAGGTTTTTGGGTACCATGCGCCTTTCTCTGTGCCTCTCTGACATAATAAATAATGGTTTGGGAAATAACCCATGCATGCATAGGGAGAATATGCAAACTCCATATAAAACCCTAGACATTCTTGCTGCAAGACAATAGTCTACAAACTTTTCTTTAAAAAAAAAAAAGTCCAGCTCAATACATTCAGCTCTCAGGTCTGACATACCAGTGTGGGCATGTATTTATAAAGTGAATTCTCACTGCAAATGTCCAACTTACACTTAATCATACTTACAAGTTGTGAAAGTAGCAGTGACTGGCTGGCTTCGACCCTGCTCTCTAAGAGCAACCAGGTTGACTGTGTACTCCTCCCCAGGCCTCAAACCCGTCTGAACAAATGAAGTGATGGTGCTGGGCAGCTGAGCTGTCATGCCACCATCATTGTCCTTTAAAATAAAAGATACACAAAAGATAAGATAAGATCATACTTTAACATAAGATAATATTTCAATAGAAGATTAAAAAGTCCACAATAAGACAGAAGTTTTGGTGGTTGAATTATGAGGTAAATGTCCAGAAAAAAATGTTTTTATTACTTCTTAACTGTTTGATTGTTTAGGACATTAAATTCTTAAAATATATTACCTTGCAAAAATGTGTGTGCAACAATATGTTTCAGGTTGTGTTCTGCAGAGGCAGCACTCTGGGCAATTGTAAAGGACTGTCAATCATCAGCACAGAGGCCCCAGCTACATCCAGCTGTTCTTAAACAGTCCATGTTGCAAATTCACTTCCTGCTGACAGATGTTTTACCTGCTACTGTTCCATGAACCTCAACCACTTACACTTTCAAGATTTTTATCTGTTACACCAGTAAATACTGTGACTCTCTGGCAATGCATTACCATTTAGAATTGTAATTTAGGAAATGGGTTGCTCTGCAGGACATACTCAAAAATAGGAAGGACTATATTTTATTCTTTTAAAATGATAAATGTTAACAGATTCACTGACCATATCAATGAGTTTAGAAGTTCAGATTATTGTTGTGTATGGTATTATTGATTTGTGTCCGCTTACAAGAAATTTAGTCAGAGCTCCCACCCCAAAAGGTCAATGTAAAGGTTTCCATCTAGGAGTTGTTATGGTTTTAGAAGCTAAACATTCATACGTAGGAAACAAATATCAACTTATAGCCAGACATTAACAATGTGTGAAACTAAATATTAACATGTTTTGGCTCTTAATTCAAACTCTACCATTTCCACAAACATGCCCTCAGACTAAACCTAACACCATAATAGTACAACCAGTGCTTTTTCTATTTTGATTATTAACATTTGCAAAGAAAAAAAAAAATCCTGAGTTTTACTCTTCAAACTCATTCTAAGGGAGTACTGTATACATTTCATCATCATCAGTTCTCAGGAAAAAAAAAAAAAAAAGTTCCCAGGAAAAAACTTTCAGGTATTAGGAAATAAGTTGTCAGCTCTCAGGAAATAAAAAAAGTTGTCAGTTCTAAAACCAGTAAGTAAAAAAACTTTTAAACAGAGAACTTACCAAGTCAGAACTGAATGTTCTTTTCAATTGTCTGAATTGTACAGTAACTCGTAAGCATTTTCCAGTAACAAAACTGATTACTGCCACTGAATCAGTCATCAGAAACACTACATGGCAAAGGCAAAAGTGAAAGAACTTGGGTTGAAAGTTACAGTTGCTCTCTCTAGTGCAAAATTGCCCTCTACTAACATTATCACACAGGTTACCTCTAGATAATGATAAAAACATTCCCATTTTGCCAGCAGACATAGGCAGATGGTACATCTGAAAGACAGGACCACTTTAATTCCTAACCTGACCTGTCGGACCTCTGCCTATCAACCACATACTGTACTTCAAATACAGGGATAACTGTTACCAACAGAAACATGAGTGCACTATGGCTTCCCCAGTTTTGGCCATTGTTGCCAATATCTATATCGAGATGATGGAGAGTAGAGTACTCAGCACATACAAGGAAACACAACCATCTCATTAGTTCAGACAAGTGGTTGACAACTGGGTCAAAATCCAAACTCAGGAAGTTGAGGCATTCCCCAATCATATCAACACATTGAACAGAAACATCAAGTTCATCAGGGAGCATACCAAAAAAAAAAAAAAAACGTGTTGCCCTTTCTGCACTCTGCTGTGCATAACAAGGACAATGGAAGCCTTAATTCTGAGGTTTACCCGAAACCTACCCATACATAAAGGCCAATACCTTCATTTTGACTTGCATCACCCACTGGAACATAAGCTTTCTGTGATCAGAACTCTGAGTTAACAGGCCAACAGTATTCCCTCAATTACAGAGGAGAAATAAAAGGAAAAATAAACACCTTAGGAAGTCGCTTGAGGCATGTGGTTATTCGTTAACTGGGCATTTGTGAAGTCGGCCACAACAGTTAGTAGGAAGAACAATGCTGCTAGAAACACAGCATAAAACAAAGGGATGCAAAAACATTTTCATATGTGTCAGGAATTTCAGAGAAACTCAGAAGGATTTTCTGCAAGCACAACATAACGGTGAATTTCAAACCTAACAACACACTCAGACAAAAACTTGTTAAAGACAGGACACCCAAACCTAAGCTGAGTGGCGTTGTGTATGAAATCCAGTGCAGTGAAGAATGTAAAGTTTCTTATATTGGAGAAACCAAACAATAACATCAACGCATGGCACAGCATAGCAGAGCCAGCAGCTTTGAAGAACTTTGAAGACCAAAGTGCTCAGATTTTGGACAGGGAGCACATTTGGATTAAAAGAGCCACCAAGGAAACTATCTTTGTGAAAAGAGTAAAGCTGTCATTACCACAGAGGTGGAAGACTGCGGTTTTAGCTTCCAAGCATTTATAATTCAGTCATGGAACTTATTCCCAAGTTACATAAACACTCCCATTATGATTCAAAAGACCAATCAATTGTACAACAATGGGCTCCAACAATCCAGTTGAACAAAGGGTGGCTATTTGATTAGTGTCTGACTTGGAATATGTGCAGCAGGATGGACCTCCATGTTGCTTAAATACAACAACGCTCGACCTAGATTTTGCTCTGGTGCGAGCCAACATAATTGACTAAGACTCCTGGATTTCAAAACGTCCTAAAAAAAACTGTTTGAAATACAGGTTTCCTTCAAATTTAAGCCTGTTTGTGGTAAGTTCTTAGAAAAAACTCTGTCCGTTCTCAGGTGTTTGGAAAAACAAATAGCTCTTTTTCAAAAGAAATTCTGTGAAATTGTGACCACCTGGATACATATTGGAGTTTAAAAAAAGCAATGCTGCACCCTAACTGCAGGGAGCGTTATCACAGATCCTTCCTCCCAGCAGTTCTAAGACTATAAGCACCACTATTCCAAATAACCTTAATAAGTTGTTACATTCATGCCGATGTTGCACAGTTTCTATCTTACTTAGTTAAATAACATGCTGCTATCATTTTGCACATCTCTGATGTTGCTGCTATTTTCAAATATCCATTACTGTAGAAATGTCCATATCTTTATATTAGTTATTTATTCTCCAGGTGCAGAGTTTTATATTGTTAAAACACTTTATAGCACAGTATTTTATTATTTATGTTTTAACTTTTCACTAGTATGTTATTATTCTTTCCTGTTTTTCTAAGTTGCACATTTGTGTGACCATTTTCTATAATCTTTTTGCTGCTGTAAACACCAGCATTTCCCCATTGTGTGAAAATAAAGGAATTTTCTATTCTATTATATTCTATTCTATTATATTCTATTCTAACATTCTCGCCTTAATGTTATTTTTTTGGGTGGGGGAGGTCCTACGAAGCAAAATGTATTGATTTTTAACCATAATTTTTGTCACTGTTGTCCACCATTTCTGTCCAAGCTGACCAATCTGCATTTACCCATAATGACTCATAGGAAATGGAAGACCACAAAGAATATTCCAGATCCTGTACTTTTATATTGTTTTACTAAGCAAACACAAAATGGCTGAAACCCTTATATATATATATATATATATGTGTATATATATATATATATATATATATATATATATATATATATATATATATATATATATATATATATATATATATGTTCTATTACAATCCTTTTAAGAAAGAAACCAAACTGTATATTTTGTAATTAAAAAAAATCTACATCTATCTATTTGGAAGTCAAAACATTGTGGAGTAATCTCCATATATTTTGAAATTCAACTCAAGATCCCGCCCTGCAGCCTGCCTTTCGCCTGCTGAGACATTTTCTGCAGGTGAAGCAATTATGCCATAAAATTGCGACAGTAGCAGAGGAGGATTATATCAAACGGTTCGGGTTTGTAACTACACACATGGTGAGTTTAAGTGGCTTCAATATAAATATATTTTTTGCAATAAGGAACTTCACAATCTAAAGGCAAAACCCAAACACAAATGTGGCAAAAATAAAAGGAAAGGGTGAGTTTCATGGTTATCCATTTCCCATGAGTCACTGCAGTTCAAAGCAAATTGTTCAGCTCTGACAGTAATGGTGGATGACGATGACAAAAATTGTGGTAAAAAATGTATAATTTTCGCTTTATATGACGAAAACTAAACTTTAAATAATAAGTTAGGTACAGTTTCTTTGAATTAAAAAAAACTCCAACATTTTTAGGGAATGATGCTTTTTCAAAGATCTGACTATGTTTTTCCTAATATCTGAGAACTGACAAATTTTTCATGAGAAATTGTAAAATCTTTCCTGAAAGATGACCATTTTAACCAAAGATCTGAGAACTTACAACCTTTTTCTTAATATCCAAGAACTGAAAAAGTTTCCTAATAGCTGACAGCATTTTCTCCTAATACCTGGGAAGTGACAAATTTTTCTAAAGAAATGTCAACTATTTTTTCAGAAATGATAAGCTTTACCCTAATACATGAGAATTTACAACTTTTTTTCCTGAGAACTCAGTATGTCCTTAAATGTATGACCTGCAAGAGCTTTTGCTTTAAGATCAGATTCTCATTTCCTGTGACCTAACACAACCATTAAGGGCAACGAAATATACTGGATGTTTTAAACCTTTTTAACAAAAATAAATAAATAAAATGAAGAGTGGTGCATGCAAAATGAATCAGCCCATTTACTTTCAGTGCAGCAGATTCTCTCCAGAAGTTCAGTATTCAGTGTGTTCAGTGATTCAGTGTTGACCTAAATGACTGATGATGATAAATAAAATCCACCTGTGTTTAATAAAGTCTCTGTATAAATGCACCTGCTCTGTGATGGTCTCAGAGGTCCTTTTAAACTGTAGAGAAGACCATGAAGAACAAGGAACACTCCCGGCAGGTCAGACATACTGCTGTGAAAAAATTTAAGGCCACATTTTGCTGCAGAAGGATTTCCTAAGGCTTGAACATTCCAAGAACATTCCAAGCACTGTCTAATTAACAATACTTAAAATGGAAGAAAGATTCAGAACACTGCAAATCAACCTGCTTTCACCACCCAAAAATAAACGTAGTCTAAAAAAACATTACTGTAAATAAAACAGCCTGCACCGCTATTATGTTTACATTAAAACACTGTACAAAAACATGAGAGGCATTGGGAAGAACCAGGCCTAAACAAAGAATTGCCACAGAATGAATCATTATATTGACCATTATAATCCACTAAAATTATATTTCAAAATTTACAACGGCGACAGTATGTGAATAAAGTACCTGCTATTATCAATTTGGGAATTCCATTAGACTCATCCATTGTCGTTGCTCACATTTCCTGTGAAAAATCCCCCTGCTAACACCAGTTATGATATCCATGCTGAGATTTATGAGGATATCTTCTTCTGGCATAACAGTATTGTTATGATTTTGGCGCTGCTGGCTGTCTTTATTGCTTATTCCCTTAACCTATTTAGATCTGCCCTGTTCCTTATCAGGTCCATCATTTTCAGTTTCCTATTTAAGCTCCCTGTTTCCCAGCTATCAGGACCTTAAGTGTAGAGAGTTTTTTTTAGCTTAATTTTAGTGTTGTGATTGTCTGATCCTGATCTGTTTCTGTATTTGGAACTTTGAGCTTGCCTGCACCTCTCTGATTAGTTTGCCTGCCTGTCTTTGGACTCCTGTCGGATTCTTCTCTTGTTTGAACCTGGACCTGTCTCTTGACTTTGCCCTTTGGATTATCCTGTCTGCCTTCGTCAGCCCGGATTTTATTTCCTGTCAGCCCTGCAGCCTTTTCGTCTGGAACTCTCTGGCAGCGTCCACTGCTTCTCTTTCAGTCGACCGGGTAGAATCATCTTCGCTTTTTGGGAAAAGCACTGAACTGTAAAACCAAGTTAATGACTTGCACATTCATAATCATCCTCCGTCAGATTACCACAGTCACTAACCTGTGTTTCTCTCCAATAGCCATTTCTGCTTCAGACACCCTATCTGCTGCAGATCTTCCTGTGTTTCAATAAACACTTTTTAAGTATTCAAGACTTATTCTGGGCTAGAGCAAAACCACAAACCTTTGAAATGTGGCACTCTAGACATGTACTGTAAGGGAGTAAGTTTTAGGGGTCTGTTTCAATAAGCAGGTTTAACAAACTCAAACTAGAATCCTCAACTCTAAATAGCCTAAGGTTGGAAAATCTGACTTTATATAAGTTTAAGGTAAGGTAAGGTAGTTTAATCAACTCTAAGTAAGTCCACTCAGAGTTGAACACATGTGTAAATTATTAGTGGAGCATCAATTCAATGAGTCACCTGACGATGGGCAAGTGCCTGTTTCACCCCACTGGAACTAAATAATTCAATGCAGAAATAAATAAAAAAATGGTGATTGTGTTTAAAAGACAGAGCGACAGCTTTAAAGGAGAGGAAAATTGGGAAGGAGAAGATTGCTGCTTGAGTTAATACGTCAGTTTATATGAAAAGTCTAAGGCAGGCCGTTTTGACATGTATTAAAGGCATTCTTCTCTCTGGTGAAAATCACACTCATAGACAGAACTATAATAGATTTTCTAAATGACATTTTTGCTGCAAAAACTGAATTTCAGAAAGTACGAAACAAAATTTTACAAATAAAAATTATGGATTATATGTCTAGAAATGTTTACACATTCGACCAATTTGACATTTATCATTTATCTTTTCTAGACATCCAGAATGTTTATTCCAGATGTAAAGAATGTCATTTTGCTTCAAATGTTGATTTTGAAGAGGAAAACATTTTTTTTTCAGATATCAGGAATACATACATACATTCAGTCAGTAATGAATATCATAACAGCCTGCCACAGATTGTTTTAACCACAATAACATTGCAGGGAAATTAGAATATATGTATTCTATTCAGGTAAGGTCACCTGTCAGAAAGTGAAAATAAACTTTTATCTAAAAAAACAAAACGTTAATCTAACAGGTAGGACCTGTGTATCATGTCATGGGGTTCCTCCTTATGTTTATTCTGTCTTCCACCACATAGTAAATACTGGCTGTTTGCAGGCACTTCAGATCTTATCATCACATTAAATTGACTTTTTTTGCAGCGATCAGTCCCATAGAATGGCTTCAGATTGTGCCTCCTACCAGTAGGCTCACTAGGTTCCCTCAGTGATATAAAGTTCTGGTAAGTATGTATAGTGCACATTGATAAAGTTATGCTTTCATTCTCTGTGAATTAATGTAAATTATTCTTTAAAAAGCCCGCAAAACACAGAGCAACAGCGCTACAGCTGCAAAGGAGAGGACGGGGTTCATGTTCTGCAAATATAAATTTAGAAAATATATTAAACATACCACAAACAAAAAAAATCTCTTATCCAGTCAACTGAGTTGTGAAAACCTCTCGGTATAAATATTTCATTCTCTGTGAAATATTGCCGATCATCCTTTGATAAGATCCTCGTCAAAAGGACATGCAATGTTTGTTTTTAAAACCTAATGTGTCTCACGGACCTATATTATTATATTTTTTTTTGCACAAAAAAATGACGAGAATCGGACTAAATTAGGAAATAGAATGTGATTGGCTTTAAGGAGAGTGATAGGAGAGGACACTGAGTTTACTGAACAAACCTGGTCCCAACCAAGTAAGCTCTGGGTAGAATGTTACTCCAGCAACTGAAAAAGAGGTTGAGCCTTTGTGAATCAGAAAACTGAATCCCAAAACCCAGTTTCCCATATTTCAGGTTTAGAAAACTTTTGAGTTTCCCAAACTCACCCGTTCACTAAATTACAGCGTCTGACCAGGAGATGATGCTTCTCTTTAGATCTTAATGTCCACAAATGACATAGTGAATATTTTAGTGCAAAGATTGATGTTTAAAAAAGAATTGTAGGGGACCACCCAAGGACCAACCACGGGCTCATCGAGAAGGGTGGGGAAATTTTGAATGGCTACTGCTGTACATGGATTAGCTTCTGTCAGTGAGCCCTAGGGCTGTTGTGGCTAAAATGTTGCTTGCCATCATCAATGTGTGAAAGTGTGTGTGAATGTGTGAAAGACTGAATGTATTCTGCAGCACTTTTCAGTCGCCTTTCTTGAAAAGTACTATATAGGCCATTTACCAATTACCATTAGACTATATACATTTTGATTGACTGATTGATTTCAGAAAATTCTGTTCAAGTTGATGTACCAAATTGTTAGTCATTAGCTAATTCTGTAAATATGGAGAGAAAAAGTCCTAAAGCTAAATTCAAAATATCTCTAGATCCTGCTCACATCAAATTATTTTTATTTAGAAGCAACGTTTGCATTAACATCAGAGTCTTATTACTTTAGGGAAACAACATACTCCTTTTGTTTTCAGTACTGCTGGTTTGTGTATGTCACAGCTGAGTAGCAAGAATATCATGAAACCTATCAGGGGAGAGGTAGTGGATAAAAGAAGAAACCCTTTCACTTAAATTGTGAGACAGAGCCATTGCTGTGGCGGAGCACTTAATGTTCTGAGTGCTCCTCATGTTTTAAATGTCACTTGGTATTGCTGTGAGCCAAATAATGGAGAAACCATCCACCCCCACTGTCTTCCTCCATCCAAAGGCTTCTGAAAGACTGAGGTTGAAGGGGAACTCTGTGCAGTTGTGAATACAAAATAGCATTCACTTTCACAGAGATGAAATAAAAAACATAATACATTTATAAAGATCTACGGAACATATTCAGTTAAAGATTTAAGCAGTATACTATGTACTATAAACACCTTTTAATTTGAATTCAGACATTTTTGCATGTATTACTGAGGATGCTTCAGTGTCAACAAATGCTTAAGAAAGAGTTCAGTTCCATATTTTTTTTCTCTTTTTAGCGCATTAGAAATTTAACAAAACATGGAAAAACAAACAAAAAAGTGTGTAATTTTCCAAAATAAAGTTTTAAAATGGCTAAAGGACATGACTCTAATACTGTACAGTATACCATATGAAGACAAAGATGCAGCATGTGCTGTTTATTAATGCAGCAAAAAGGTATTTAAACCGTTGAAATGTCTTTTTCTGTGTGGTTTCTCTAAAGGCGGCCATGTACTGTATGATTTTTTGCAGTTTTTGGGCCAATTCTCCGCTAGTGCAAGAAATTTTTGGATCAGGCTGAGTTTCTGCCTCATCATGCCTCCTACATTGTGTAGTAAATGGTGAATGGCCTGAATTTATATAGCGCTTTTTCAAGTCAGGAGACTTTACCAAAGCGCTTTACACTACATTCAGTCATTCACCCATTCACGCACACACTCACACACTGATGGTGGCAAGCTACATTGCAGCCACAGCTGCCCTGGGGCTCACTGACAGAAGCAAGGCTGCTGTACAATGGCGCCACCAGGCCCTCTGACCACCATCAGTAGACAATGCAGGTGAAGTGTCTTGCCCAAGGACACAACGACGCTGAAAGTCGGAGCCGGGGCTTCAACCTTCAATCCTTCGATTTCAGAGCAAACTCCTACATCCGACACCACTGTCGAGGGGTGATTAGCCTCTCACAACCACCTCCTGATCAGGCATCGTAAGGTTGGGAGTTAATCAAACATGTGTGAAATTCAGTTGGCCATGGTGGGCTATTCGTCGGCAAATCCTGCTGTTGAAGCAGAGCTACAAGCGTCTTCAGGCTGGTTTACCAGAACCTCGCACACTGCGCTTGTGCAAACAAGGGAGTTCTTCTTCTAGATTGACGAATCCGACCAGCGGCATCTCTCGATGCTGAGTGTCTGTGGTTTTTTGAACATGAGCAGTTAGATCGCATCAGAGCGTCGGGCCGTACAGTGTAAGAACATGCATTATGAGCTGTGAACTTTTAAACCCTGCAGATTCGTCGTACAGTTTTATCTGTAGCTGAGTACAACAATTTACAATATCATTCAGTGTATGCCCACATTTGCAGGACATGCACTGCACTGTTTTCTTTTCCTAGCAATGTTGGTCCCAGACCTCCTTGTTGTCTTTCTTTCTTGCTGTTTCTGTGTGTGTTATGAGAATTTTGTGTTGCACAGGCCTAAGCATTCATGCCTAGTTCCATTACAAGATAGTCAAAATTCCCATTCCTGCTGTTGGATTAAATCCACAGGGGGTGGGACTGCCAACCCTTAATATGATTTCCCCTGTGGATGTACTGTAGAGAGGAAAAAAAGAGAGAGAGAGAGAGAGAGAGAGAGAGAGAGAGAGAGAGAGAGAGAGAGAGAGAGAGAGAGAGAGAGAGAGAGAGAGAGAGAGAGAGAGAGAGAGAGAGAGAGAGAGAGAGAGAGAGAGAGAGAGAGAGAGAGAGAGAGATGCAGTGAGTGAAGACGGAGTGGAAGAGATGCACAAGATACAGAGAGGATGCAATGTAGTAAGAAAGAAAAGAGGTACAGATACAATATCAAGCAAGAATGGTCCATGGACTGTGTAATCAAGAGATCTTGAGAACTGTTTAAGAGGGGGCAGATGCCAATGGAGCATTGGGAAATGTGAGGACTGAAAGGAGGGGTATTGCTAAAGCCACTGAAACCATTTGTTTAAAATGATAAATAAACACAAAAACATCTCAGCACCAGATTTGGGGCTTAGTGCCAGTCCATAAAGAGGACCTCTCTCCTGAGAACACCTTAAAGAAGAAAACCAATTATTGTGAGGGGGAGATTATAATTTGGAGTCGATCAAAGGTTAGAGGACTTTAGCTTCTGAGCTTTAAAGCTGACCTTGATATGATTTTAGAAAGAAAGAGAGAAATGAGTTTAATGGTTTATCCCTTTAACAGCCAGTGTTTACAAAACGATCAGATTGTCCAATTCCAGCTAAGCTTTGTTGTGCTATCCCCATATATATATATATATATATATATATATATATATATGTGTGTGTGTGTGTGTGTGTGTATCCTTCAGGACTACTTAGGTTTATACAATGAAATGATTAACACTGCACTGTTCTAACGCTAATATGAATTCAGGCCGGATTAGTTGTTGATTATAAATCAACTCTTCAAGTCTTGAAAGTGAGATTCTGGATCCTAAATGTATTTGAAGAGTTCATTTGCAAAAACAGATAAATTTCATTTTTTAATAAAATGAGCTGAGGCATGTAATTTACTATTTGCATGCCACTACTAATATTAAGTATGGGTTTTTGAAAATGTATAAAAAGTTATCTGTTTTTGCAACTGAAAACTTCCTTTTTATTTCATGTCAATAAATCAAAAGACAAACAAAAACACAAAACAAACAAATAAATGAAATTCAGATGTGTTTAGCTTCTCTTTAAGGTCCCCCTAATCTAGCTTACTTTATTGTCAGGGTAAACATTTTTCTATTTCTATTTTAAGTATAATACCTAGCTATTCTCATGAAGTAAGACAATGAGGATTATAATGTGGAGGAAAAAAAGCAGTTTGTTACTTATTGAAACTTTTTTATCTATCAAGTTTGTCTCAATTATAGTTTAAGTTAGTGAAGAGATTAATTTTACTAAACCAAGGCAATAAAACTGACACATATCAAATGGACTGCAATAACTCTTAGCTTCTTTCGCAGGTAACATTAACATGCAATCTCTTTGTGGCAGCTACAGTAAAAAGTTTCTAGTTGACTGACGCATTAGTACAGAGTCGTTTTAAGAGGTTTTCCTCAGGTTTTTAAGAAACTTTTTATTCTTTACGAGGAAATTAAAAGTAAGTTATCATTGACAAAAATATTATGTTGTGACAATGCCACAGATGTAACCAGAAAAAACATTTTGACAGAACTATTACTTTGGGAAAACAATAAAGGAAAAAAAAAACTTTGTTTACATTGAAAATTGAAATCTTTTAGCTGAGAGTATTTATCACAAACCATATTGTAGCACCCTCTTGTAGATTTTGTATAACCAACACACCAACATTTTCTAGGTTTGGAGACTTGGACATCTGGTAACTCAAATGATGGAACATAGAGTTGACAGTTTACAGCCTCACAAGAAAATTTATGACAGTGTATGAGGAAAAACTATTACAAACAAAGCAGAGCTCTTCCATAAAAAATAAATAGGACTTTCCAGAATGGTCCCAAGGCTGGTCATACTGTGTCCATTGCTATCTAAGTCTTCTTATTCCACACAACACACAATACTCGTCCCAGGCTTATCAGTTTGCTATCGGTGGGTGTTCTGGTCTTTGTCACGGCTGCAAAAGAGGGCGCTCTGCTTGTGTGAGGATGACTAAGAGCTTGTGCTTACTACTTTTAAACAATGTACAGCAATTGAAAGACGTATTGAACACACCACCATTTTTGTCTGTAAATATATTTCTAAAGGTGTTATTGACATTTCATTTTCACCAGATGTTGCTAGTAATCCATGGAATCCACACATAAAAGGAAATCAAGCCATATATGTCCAGAAATCAAGTTATGTGTAATAAAGTGAAATGGCACAGGGAAAAGGTATCGAACACACTTACTGAAATATATAGACATTACAATAAAAAGCAATTGCTGCTGTTTTATTGCTTTTTATTGTAATGTCTATACTTCATATTTATATTTATCTTACCACTGTTACCTGTCATGTCCCGCACTTTGTCAGTTTTTAAATGTCAGTCTTGTATATTTCTTGTATATTTGTATATTGTAGAGAGTAAACGTAATTTCATTTCCCTTGTATGTCTTGTACATATGAAGAAAGTGACAATAAAAGCTGACTTGAAATCTTGTACAAAAGCCTTTGTTGGCAGTGAGAGCTGTAAGACACCTGCTGTATGGAGAAATTATTTGCATGCATTGTCAGGTGTGATTTTGGCCCATTCTTTCACCCAGTCTTCAAACCTTGAAGGTTTCATGCACCACTTCTATAAACTCTGATCTTTAGGGCTTTCCATAGCTTTTATTTTGGATCGCAGTTAGGTGATTGGCTGGGCCATTCTAGCAGCTTTATTTTGTTTCTCTGAGGCCAATTGAGATTTTCCTTGGCTGTGTGTTTTGGGTCATTTTCATTCTGAAATGTCCAACTTAATTTCTGGTCATGTAGGGTTTGATTTCTTTGTATGTGTGGATTGCATGGACATCTAGAGAAAAAGACATGTTAAAAGCATCTCTAGAAATATATTTACTGAGAAAAATAACAGCATGTAATACCTATATCACCTGCTGTACATGGGTTCAGTTAGTTAGTGAGTTACAATATCATAAAGAAGTGCTCAAACATAATATTTTTTTCCCCCAAATATAATGTAATAGCTCTAGTTCTTTACATTCGGTTTTACCTTGGGGATGAAGCTGATCTCCCATCCATCAAAAGAGTAGTAAAACGGTTGCCATTGGACTTCAACTGATGTCTCTGTGATGGATCTGAAGAGTAATCCATCTGGGTTTGAAAGATCTGAACACATAAATGAAGTCATGTTACTGATCTTTACATTATTACATTATTTCAATATTTCCTTGTATTTTACTGTTTCTTTGTTTTTTATATCATGAATGACTGTGTTAGCATATTTATTCTAATCTGTTATTCATTTTTAAATGATTTTCCATACCTATAGAGACTTAGTTAAAGTTATTTTTTGTTTTTTATTGAACTGATTCCTCAACTGATTTTACTAGAATTCCATGCAAGAGATTCATAACAAACAGAACAGAACATTTTAATTAGGGCAGTTTGCATTTGTATTCAGGCCTGATAAGCAATACTTTGTCAAGACAGTTTTTGCTGCAATTACAGCTGCAAGTGAGATACGTCTCTATCAGCTTTACATATCAAAGTGGTAAAATAAATTGCTTACACTTTTCATATTGTAAAATAACTACAATTTAAAAAGAGAGTGCTTTTAGGTTTGGATTTAGATTTTCAGCACATGAGATACAATCAGAGCCACTTTGAGCTTCCATGAATCAGGTCACTGTAGCCTCTGCCTCCAACTTCTGCCCAATCCTTTCAGCACCATTCCCTCATGGTTTCCCCTGCACGTGGTGGGCCCATTGGGAGATGGCCTCACTCCACCCCTTCGGCCCAACCACCAGGCACTCGCCAACAAACCCCTACCCCATGTTGATGTCCTTGGCTACTTCATGTACACTGATGTTCTTGTCATCATACGGGCTTTTTTGAACTAGTCCAGGGGTCTGCAACCTTTCATATTCAAAGAGCCGTTTTGCCCAGAGTACGACCAAATAAAAGTTGTTTAGAGCCGCAAAATATACCATGACTTTAACTAGAAAACCTTTTTTTTTTTAATCTTGTATAGGAAATTAGTTGTTGCCATCTCAAACAATCAATTCATCTATTTTTATGTTAAAACGTATAATTTTCAAGCTAATTCATAGAAAAATGTCTCTTAAAACATATTTCTGGTTCTTTTAATCTCATTCTTTTCCATCTTATAAAAAACGCTAAAGCTATTGATACCGGTATATATTATAGTAAATTATTTAGATCTTTATGTACATTTTAGCCACTATCAAGAGCCGCTGGAGAGGGTCCAAAGAGCCATATGTGGCTCCGGAGCCGCAGGTTGCAGACCCCTGAACTAGTCCTTGTCTGGGAACTGCTTCTGTGTGCATGAGACTGAATGGCCTTGTGTGTTTTTTCAGCAAGCATAGCACAGAGCATTCTCTACTGCAATGATGTCAAAAGTCTAAAGTTCAATATTGGACATTTAAGCAACTGCATCTTAGTCATTGCGGTTGATCCGATTCAGGACTTGTAATTATGGCCATCTGTTCTAGAGCTGTTGCTCCCTGTTCTCCATGGTTCACTTCATAATGAGAGTGACTCAACGGATCAACCGTGAGTCCCATGCTGCTTTTGAATATCCAACTTGAAACTAACTTAACAGGGGTAGAGTTTGCACTGCTGCTCAATATCTGTTGTGCATTAATATATGCAGAGATGAATCAATGTTGCATAAACAGAGCCGCCTTCCTCTCATTTCAGGGGCAGGTAAGCTTGAGCTAAAATTTAGTTCTGAAAATATTACTCAGAGAAGAATGCTAATATGCTAATATCCGGGGGATTACAGCCTGAAAAAAAATTCTAGTATCTAATGGACTTCTAATGTTAAACGAGCTGTGGGAAAAAGGTGACTTTTCCGTAAGATATTTTTTGCTAACATTTTTGAATATTAGTGTTTCCTTTTTTCACACAGTACTGTAGCCTCCTCTCATCTTCTCGCCTTTTTCTATGCTAAGGGAGATGCACAGGGGTGTGTCAGTCAGTGTCACACAGACTGTGGGCAGGTGGCAGCTGCAGCTGGGTGGTATAATTACACTACCAATGATTGTAAGTTTTTTTTAGCTGTTTATTGAGAGAATCTTTTTTTTTTTTTTTTTTTTACATTTCATCAGTAAGGTAGGCAAAAAGCCTATCAGCAATGTGCTCCACTAGTCTCGTTCAAATAAACCAGAGGCCACCTTATGTGAGACTGAGGAGAGACGGAGTAAAAATGCTGTCTATACCAAGACGAGACAAAAAGCCTAAAAATAGGACCAATCTCGAGTACTAGAACACTAGGAATGACCCAGGACACAATGGATTATGTTTCTTTGCTGGACTTTGAGTAATTCAAGGTTTCCCCCAGCAGAGCTGGAGGAGGTTTCTGGGTTGAGGGAAATCTGAGACTGCTGCCCCTGCAACCTGGTCCCAGATAAAGTGGAAGACAATAAAAAAGAGTAAGAGGAATATAATTTATGCAACTGTTAATGGCTTGACCTTTTGTGCTCCAAGTGATTTACTCTGACCTTGTTTTCTGTCCTGCTAATAAAAAACTGTAGATGAGATGGTGTGTTTACAATGTTAGTTTTTATACACAGCCACACATTGTGGCTGCTTCAGATATATATATATATATATATATATATATATATATATATATATATATATATATATATATATATATATATATATATATATATATATAATTTTAAGAAAATAAAAAGCTTGTCGATCTACAATGGCCAGATTTTTTAAGTACACAAGGCATTCTCTGCAGCTCCCGACGTTGCAATGGACACTGGAGTTCTACGAAAGATTCTAGCCTTACTTGTCACCCCATTTATGTGGATGACTAAGTTCAGTTTAGAGTTGTATCATAGGCTTCATATTTTTAAACTGACTTGAACAGTGAACTGTAAGATGCTCAAAACTGACAATATGTTTTAACCCCAAATATTTCATAGGTTTTCATAATTCATAGTTTTCAAAATTGTATACCAAAGGACTATAATTTACTAGGGGATTTCTAAAGGTGATAGTAGACCGTAAAGCTTTACTACTTAAGTGGGAAAATTTATTGCAAACCTAAATTTATAGATAAAAATTTATAGCTTAGTGTTTATGGGTCTGTCACATGAATTTCAAGGGAAATATATTAAGATCTGTGATATTAATGTAAGAAAACGTAAAAAAGACTCCAGGGGCACACATACTTTGGAAGGTGGAGTATTTACTTTCTACAGACTGAAACATTATTTTTTATTGTATAATGATTTTCTGCAACATGGCTTCATTGGACATAAATATATAATCATTACTCAAAAGCCCATTTTATTTCTGGAAGACACTAAAATTCCTCTTCAGCAGCAAATATGTTCATAAACATTTTTATGGATAGTTTTATTTCTCAGTTTTATAATGTTATTTCAAGACAATCGCCTAAAATATCTCAATTCTCAAATAAAAATGGTTCTATCAGATTTAAATATAATAAATTGAATTTATTACTCAAAATTTGACTATAAAATGAAATTGAATTCCCTTATCTGTGAAATTGAGGATGACTTTAGCTGTTCCGATGGGATGAACAGAAATATGATTATGCAGCCACCAATCAGCTGTAATAATGAAAAAGGTATTTATTTACTTACTTAGGGATTTGATAAGTCTGCACTCTTGGTAAGCATAAAAAAACAACTAGTGTGCCTCGTGTGGAAATCTGCCTGCTTACCATTAAAACCTGGCAGTGTGTGTGAGACACTGAGAAATCTTTACAGGTCATATCACAACCATACAGCATAAACAAGAAGCTTGTGATTTTTAACAAATTGGAAACAGTTTCTTTAAGGAAAAAAGGCAGGTGCAAATGCAGTACCTCAACTGATGCAATGCTGTCAGAACCTATTGATGGAAAACCTCTACAAAATAATTAAAAGTGCTATTTTGTCTTGGATTAAAGTGTAGACTGCAACAACTGCCCAGTGAAGCTTTAAAAAGGAACATAAATAAAGCAAGCACCACACTTACACGTCCAAACAGTAATACTAGAGGGAATGCTGATTGAGTTGTTGATGACAGCAAACACATTGATGTTGTACTCAATGCCTGCTTCTAGACCTGTAATAATCCAAGATGTTGTGTTTCCTGGGAGCCTTATTTCTAGTTGCACACCTAACAAAAGGGAACAAAAGGAAAGAACAAAGTGATGCAATGTTATTCTCTGTTGTGCTTTTTAAGGCACAATGACAAAACAGACAATGGAAATGCTGTTGTTTCTAGATCAAGACAGATCTATCCATACCTCCAGGGATGCTCGGTGTGTAGGTCACCAAGAAATCTGTCACCATCATGGACCCTTCCCACTCCAGCTCAATAGTACGATCTGTAACTCCACGTGCATTTAATTTCATGGCAGGTGCCACTAGTAAAAGAAAAACACAAAAAAACATGAATGTTGGTCTTGTACTAAGTTTTTATTGCTTAAAACAATTAATCTGATAGATATGGTTTAATCAATTATTGAATTAAATGTCAACGAATGCAGTAAACCATTCAGACAGCACAAAGACTCTAAAACATGCCATTTGCTAAAAGAATGAACTCAGAATAATAACTAAGCCAAATATATATATATATAAAACAGTTAGTTTTCCCCAAAGATAAGTCTTATTTATCAGTGAATGCTCTCTATTTCAATTTTTCTACTTTTAGTTAAACCCAACTGAAAGCCGTGAGAAATCTCCTATACAGCACCTTTTGCTTCCCAATGATTTACAAATAATCAATAGATTAATTTGTTAAACGGCTAATCCTAAAATTCATACCTAGATAATTTGACAGTGCAACAATCCACTAAAGTAAAACAAAATTAAAGGTTACGAGGTTACATCACAAATATGTATATATATATATATATATATATATATATATATATATATATTAGTGCTGTCAAAATCGCGTTATTATCGCGTTAACGCAAGGCCATTTTAATGGCGATCATTTTTTTAACGTGAGATTAACGCTATGTGGTTTTATGGTACAATTTTCCAAGTACATCCCGCTGCAGCCTGCGGGAAGGCGGGGCTATTTTCCCCCAGTCTATGCATTTTCCATAGGCTTCGAGAGCGGAGCTCCTCAAGGAAAAAAGACGCTCATACACTGGGTGACGCTAGTGCCTTTTCTTTAAGCCCCACCACCAACAAACAAGTTGAGTGTCTGGTGCCTAGTAGCAACCTGAAATACGCTGAGAAAACTGATTACTGAGGTGAAATGGAATCTGCTACGGCACTCTTGCTGTCTGTGTACGCCACAGGTCAGTATCGTGTGTGTGTGTGTATGTGTGTGTTTTCTCATTTTTGTTAAGAGGCTGAAAAGTAACTTTCTAGAGCATAGACTACCTCCATCTAGTGATGTCGGTCTATTGATTTTGATGTATTGATTGAAAATTGTTCATTATTACCTTGGTTAATTGACATCTAATGTTAACTCTACTACATTTTATAGCAGTAGGGTAAAATGCTTGTCTTTGTTCAAAAGACTGTATTAACTGTAAAGACTGCCTTTTACATCAGCCTGTTTTCAGGGCCTTTTTTTTGGCTACATATTTGTTATTTTTTGCTACATGCCTCCCCATCTTCTTGCCATATGTTTCTATGGCATAAATCAGTGTCTGTGACCTGTTTTCATTAAAAAAAAGAACATTGGCACAAACCTAGCCTGTATGTATTTTTTGTATGTCATCGAGAGTATTTAAGTGATTTTCAATCAGAAAAAAAATGTGTGATTAAAATGCGATTAATCGCGAGTTAACTTAGGCATTGATGCGATTAATCACGATTAAAAAAATTTAATCGATTGACAGCACTAATATATATATATATATATATATATATGTATATAAAAGTATTTGCATTATCCTTCTTTTACCCTTGTTAACAATATAATCTAATATACTGTAAATTTAAAAGCTAGTTAGGTTCATTGGTCTTTGTCATATTTTCCTTTTAAAAATGTGGATTTTTGAAGACAGGAAGAATTCCGCTTCAGTAAACTAGCTGTCACACTTAGAAATAATTGGATATGAACAGTGTTGGGTAAGTTACTTTAAAAATGTAATCCGTTACAGTTACAAGTTACCTTGTTTAAATTGTAATTGTAGTGTAACTTTTTTGATTACTTTAAAAAAGTAATGTAACTAATTACTTTTGATTACTTTTTGATTACTTTAAGGTTTTAATGAGTATTGACCCCTGTTCAACATTTAATTTTTGAGAACTGAATGTGAACCTTAAAAAAGCACTAAGCTGATAGGGAACTGCTGACAGGCAATCACAGGATGTCCACAAGAAGAGATGCCAGCACCAGGCATGTAAGATTTTCTCAGACTCCTCTCATCGGGCCATACTCTTTTCTGTTCCTCCCCCAGGCTCTACCATTTACGCAGTTTGCAGACTAACACAAGCAGATTCAGAAACCACTTCTTTCCTACAGCGGTCACCTTATTGAACTCTTCCCAAAGACCAGTCTTTCCTTCCCCTCTATCCATACCTTACTGTACCATCCCAACATTTGTACGGTGTTCCTCTTCAATTCGCACCTGTACAGCCCTACTGTATCTACAGACTCAAAGTTTCACTACTGCTCTCTAATTAGAGTATCTTAGTGGCACACATCAGATTGAACTATCTGGAAATTAAAGGTGCCAATAAAGTTAAAGCTGATATATTTTTCACATATATTTATTTATTCAAAAAATATACTGTAGTTGACTGTTTTAATTAGTATTTGGCTATGTACTGTAAAACAAATGGCTAATCTTTCGGCAAATCCAAATCTTTCGGTTGTGATGTTCTTTTTACATCTCGTTGCAGGTGAAGAAGCAGACTGAAAATGTTTTGTCATTGTCACCTTTCTATCTCCTCTTTCTTTCATCTTTTCTCTTTTTTATTTTTCTTCTGTTTTTCCTCTTCTGTTCTATTTACATTGCAGTGTCCATATATACTGTAAAACTCCATGCATAATTATAATATTTACTTTCACAAGTGGAGAAATATGGCAATTGCCATATTGCTCCACTTGTGAAAGTAAAATCTGTTTGGCTCTTTTTGCATCAAGACAATTATTGTTATTGCCACATTGCCAGACAGGAATAAAAAAAAAGAAAGAAAGAAAATGTTTGGGGAGGTAGCTTTAGGAATGATAAGCCATGAAACGATTGCACACTGCAATAAAAGAAAAGGCTAAAAAAAAACATTATAGTGACAACACTATAATAGCCATGTCAGACCAGGTCTAACCAATGCTTATCGGGCAGGTGAATGTTTATTTTACTTTGCAAGTTTGGTCTTATGTCATATTTTGTAAGCTCAAATCAAACCAAGAAACAGTTGTAACAACTCTTACTACACGCTCAATTGGGTCAGGCTTTAGTCCTTCTAGGTTTGAGAAAGTTCAAGAACATCAATTCACTTTTAACAAAGCATAAATCATGCCTGAAGGCTTAAATAGAAAAGAAAGTAAGTGACCTTTCTGAAAATCATGCCACACTCGGGCCACACTGTATCTAACATGAACTGTTCACATAGAAAATCAGCTGCTGAGATGCATATACATACATCCCCAGAAACACATGTAAAAAGAAAAAAGAAAAAAAAAAACTCAAAAAGCTTGGGCAATGGTGCTGGAAAAAAAAGTGTTTCCAAAATAGCTCCATCTGTGATCTCTTGCTGAGATTGAAGGATGCTGGAGGTGTGTCTTTTAGGTCAGAACTCCAATTGTCAGGGCATCAGTAAAAAAAAACAACTGTGGGGAGTGGAGACCTGCAGAGCCTTATTGGGTTTTACCATTAATGGAAAGATGGGATTAAGTTCTTATGATCTTTTATTGGAACCCTACTTTAAACATCCTGAACAATCCCTTTAATAGTATTGTCTGTCCTACAATGGTATGAGCTATAAGTAGTGCAGACAAGCTTATCTTTTAAGTTTTTATATAGTGTATTTACTTCTAAGCACGGTATAAAAAGGTAATCAAATATAACACATGTCCTTAAGAAACACTGACAGAATCTGATGCAGTCCAATTAAATATTGACATGTGTTCTCATAAGTAGATTTTCTATGTGTTCTTTACCTTTCTTAGTAACGCTAATAAATAAACATATATCTGACAAAATGCCTATATTTTAAAACCATGCATAAATTTATGTTCTTCTCCTTCCACACTCCATTAGGAAAACTGTTTAGTTAGTTTTTTAGGAGGCTGATGGTGCAGCTCATTTTTGCAAATTCAATTCTGTTCAATTAAAAAAATGCACTTCGCTGTAATAGCCTTTATATATGGATGTGACTGAGCAGTCAAACCACTCTTAAGCAATCTGACTGTGAAGAACCAGCAACAAACTAACAAATGAATTGCTTTAAATCATCCAATGCAAAGGCAGTAAAGTTTTGAATAGTATCAATTTCCTGAGAAAATAAGATTTGTGAATGCAATGAATGCAAATGCTGCGCATTAATGGCTTTGCCCAAAGCCAGTCTCCACACTTTAAATTAGGAATCAAACCATTAGTAGTGCCTGATAAACACTCTCAGGCTTGGTTTTAATCACTCATAAAACAAAGCCAAATCAAATCCAATCCATATTCATTTGACTTCCCTCAAGATGACATGGTTGTCAAACTCACCCTCAGAAGCCTCTGAAAACATAGAACATAAATATTGTGATAAAAGATACTTTAGGTGGCTTACTATACGGCTGTCATTTTACCACGTCACAAATACTGCACATTCCCGAAAGAAAAAGAACTCTACACTTGTAGCGGGAGGCAAGATTTCAAGCCTTAAACCTGAGTGACAGCAATGGATGTAAATGTGGAGGCATATGCAGGAGTGTTTACAGCTCCCATTGCCAGAAAGAACAAAGGAGAGGGAGGGAAGACAAATGAAGGACGTATAGAAAAGATGAAACAGTGGACATGAGCGCTTTTAGTCGGAGACCCACACAGGACAGAGGAGAGCGGAGAAAAGCGGATGAAGCCGGTGCGTGAGGAGAGTAAATAATTAGAAGGGCCAATGAGTTTAATGGTGTGATAAGCAACCTCTCACCCTTCTGATACAGGACACCACAGCACAGTGACAAGGCCTCCTATGGGAACTTTTGAGGCATTTTAGAAGCTACTTCTGCCCCTCTCTCACATGCCTGACAGATGGGCTCAGCTGTACAGCAGCTTGTTCATTTTGAAGCAGTGGCAACAACTTCTGCAACATTCGCAGATAAGATTTATTTAATCAGTCCAACTTAACTCTGTTGGGCAAAGGAAGGAAATAACAAACCAAAGGGAAGCAACAGAAATACAGCGGGGAAAAAATTTGTGATGAAATAAGGTCACCCTGCAGGCTTTGTGAGTCATCCACTCAAAAATAAAGATATAAATCAAGCTGAATGACAAGGACTGAATACATAGCTGAGAATGTATCATCTGTCAACAGTCCTGAAGCTAAAGTGTGTACAGTTTCTTTGAAGAGTAATGCAATATTCCAGAGTACCCATGAACTTTTAGAATCGTTTGAATATGACACAACTGCATAAAAAGTTGCAATGTAAATTTATTTTTAGGATTACAATTGGAGTTAATTTCAAACAGTAATAGCCTAAATGTTATTCCATATGCTTGCATCAAGTCTCTGAATCTTATTAGATGCTATCAGCATCCTATAGAAAAAAAAAAACAACAAAAACAAAACATAACCCTCTTAACAAAGACTTCAACAACCAAGGTCAGTCCATCATCAGATGCTCCATAGTGTAAAGAACTTCTGTTATTAACTGATTGAGTTTAGGCACCTAACAGTGTTTCTTGGATTGCTTTTTATCACATGTGTTTCAGAACATTAATCAAATCTGAATATAAGACAGGGATAAACTAAATATATGTTAAATACATTATTTATATCCTGCTTTATTCAATAAAGTAAAGTAAAAAGAGCTTTTAAACTGATCTGGCTGTGTGGGAAAAAGCAACTTCACCTTTGTCAAATCATGAATTAAAAGTTATTAAACTACATTTCTTAGCAAAGCCAATTTTACAATCCAAATCCAGGCCTGAAGATATAATAAATAATTGTAATTTAATATAAATACACCACACCATCCTGTGTCTAGGATTTGGAATGCCATCAAACCAGGATGAAAGCCTAAATTTACTGCAGCAGTGGCGAACCTTCCCAACCACAAATACTCATGTGTAACACATTCACAAAACCATTCCTGCCTGTTCCTGCCAAAAGACCTATATGCAGCCACATAATGTCATCCTGCCCCCCTGTTGCACTAGTAACCAGGTCTGAGCAGTTGCACCTGCAACACTATAGTTATCAAGAGTTGCTGTACCTGAGAGGAGCGCTTTATATTTCTGTCTCACACCTAACATAGAGCCAAGAGACTACCCAACATGGTGGTGATAGTGTGAGGGTTTTGAACTGCCCTGGCTGATTTCTCAAGAACCAGACAATTTGCTATAATTGATGGAGTCATAAATTGAGCTTTCTACAAGAAAATTTTGATGGTGAATGACTACCATTGGTGTAAGACCTAAAGCCAGTTACACATGGGTTATGCAGCAGGACAGGGGTCCAAGAATAACCTCAAGGTGACTTATACGTATATAGTAATACCTAAATGCATTTTCTCAAATCTGAACTTAGATCCATTTCAGGAACTGTGGTTAGACCTTGAATATACAGGTGCTGGTCATAAAATTAGAATATCACGAAAAAGTAGATTGATTTCAGTAATTCCATTTAAAAAGTGAAACTTGTATATTATATTCATACATTACATACAAACTCATATATTTCAGATGTTTATTTTGTTTAATTTTGATGATTACAAATGACAACAAATGAAAATCTCAAATTCATCATATCAGAAAATTAGAATATTACTGAAGACCAATAAAAACAAAGGATTTATAGAAATGTTGGCCAACTGAAAAGTATGAACATGAAAAGTATGAGCATGTACAGCACTCAGTATTTAGTTGGGCCTCCTTTGGCCTGTATTACTGCAGCAATGCGGCGTGGCATGGAGTCGATCAGTCTGTGGCACTGCTCAGGTGTTATGATAGCCCAGGTTGCTCTAATAGTGGCTTTTAGCTCTTCTGAATTGTTGGGTCTGGTGTATTGCATCTTCTTCTTCACAATACCCCATAGATTTTCTATGGGGTTAAGGTCAGGAGAGTTTGCTGGCCAATTAAGAACAGGGATACCATGGTCCTTCAACCAGGTACTGGTAGCTTTGGCACTGTGTGCAGGTGCCAAGTCCTGTTGGAAAATGAAATCTGCATCTCCAAAAAGTTGGTCAGCTGCAGGAAGCATGAAGTGCTCTAAAACTTCCTGGTATGTGGCTGCGTTGACCCTGGACCTCAGAAAACACAATGGACCAACACCAGCAGATGACATGGCACTCCAAACCATCACTGACTGTGGAAACTTTACACTGGACTTCAAGCAACGTGGATGAAGTGCCTCTCTTCTTTTCCTCCAGACTCTGGGACCTTGATTTCCAAAGGAAATGCAAAATTTACTTTCATCAGAGAACATGACTTTGGACCACTCACCAGCAGTCCAGTCCTGTTTCTCTTTAGCCCAGGCAAGACGCTTCTGACGCTGTCTGTGGTTCAAGAGTGGCTTGACACAAGGAATGCGACAGCAGAAACCCATGTCTTTCATACGTCTGTGTGTGGTGGTTCTTGAAGCACTCACTCCAGCTGCAGTCCACTCTTTGTGAATCTCCCCCACATTTTTGAATGGGTTTTGTTTCACAATCCTCTCCAGGGTGCGGTTATCTCTCTTGCTTGTACACTTTTTTCGACCACATCTTTTCCTTCCCTTCGCCTCTCTATTAATGTGCTTGGACACTGAGCTCTGTGAACAGCCAGCCTCTTTAGCGATGACCTTTTGTGTCTTTCCCTCCTTGTGCAAGGTGTCGATGGACAACTGTCAAGTCAGCAATCTTCCCCATGATTGTGTAGCCTATAGAACTAGACTGAAAGACCATTTAAAGGCTTTTGCAGGTGGTTTGAGTTAATTAGCTGATTAGAGTGTGGCACCAGGGGCCATCAATTTTGAACCTTTTCACAATATTCTAATTTTCTGATATGATGAATTTGAGATTTTCATTTGTTGTCATTTGTAATCATCAAAATTAAACAAAATAAACATCTGAAATATATGAGTTTGTATGTAATGTATGAATATAATATACAAGTTTCACTTTTTAAATGGAATTACTGAAATCAATCTACTTTTTCATGATATTCTAATTTTATGACCAGCACCTGTACTATCTCTGCTAGGAAGACCCACAAAAAAGCCCTGATATCATTTAACTGAAATAGTTAGATGGTAAGGTTTTTGCTTGTATTATTTGAACACTAATCACTAGTTAGAACAGGAAACTGTTCCTCATGAAAAATTCAAACAACCTCCTAATTTTTTATTACAAATAGAGACACTGGCACTTAGAGAAAACAATGGGATAAGATTCAAACCTGGAACAAACTATATTGCTTTGGCCTAGTCCAGTCCTGATAAAACTGACTAGATAAGAAGTAGGAACAATAAATCAGCAGCTATTGCCCCAAATCTACAGAGACTTTACAAAATAATGTAATTTCCTGAGGACCAAGGGCCTAATTTCCCAACGATTTATATGTAGGAAAGCAATTTCAAACTTGTTTTCGCATGTACAGTAGTAGCCATTCAAAATGTCTCCAGTTGATGGGGCCCTGGCTGGTCCTTGGCTAGTCCCCTACAATTTCCTTTTAAAAATCTTCTTTCTGTCATATTCTGTGGACATTAAGATTTACAGAGAAGAGTAATCTCCTGATCAGACCCTGTAATTCAGTGAAAGGGTGGAGTTAGAGTAAAAAAATATGCATGCCCATGAAAAGGCCAGTGGCTGGAAGTTGGAGGGGATTTTGCTGCCATACGGCTGGCTTTTGACTGGGGGCCATTTTGAATGGCTGCTACTGTAGAGTAGATCTTTAAATAAGTTGCCAAACAATTGAAAAGTGCAATTCAGCAGACAAGTGCTTTAAAACCTTTTTCAATGTGTTCCTTCATGAATATGTATATTGTATTCTAATGACACAGTGTGCATATTTAAGAGTGGAAGATATGCAAAGAAACTGCTTACCACTTGGAAAGTGACTAATCAAATCAGAAGGTGAGCGCAGTTTTTGTGTCTATATTGGTGGTTTCACACACAAACATTTCTGCTGTCATTGAACAAAGCATTGAGAGTAGTGATGTTTCATAAATTGTTACAGGCCTACCTTGGTGTGCAACATTTTGGCTGAAGCCGTTTTCTGAGGAGCTTGTGTTTGCTAAACCAGCTGTTTAAAATTGTAAATCTGACCAGGTCCCCTTCTCTGTCAAGAAGGGGGTAGAGGAATAAGCTGACAAAGTAGGTTTTTACAGGTTTTATGATTGATGTGTCATTATTTTAGTTCTACATTTATTAAAATTTTGATTTTTTTTAAGGTTTTTTTCTATGAAGTTGATAAACTAAAATAGACCCCAGCATCAATTCAAACACAGTCGCAGTGACACAGTCACGCTGCACACAACACTGTGTGTGCCTTAACTATCATTTGATGAAATCTGATTATACACTGTCTAAAATTAATGTACGTAGTTTGGTTTATGGTTAATGAATTCTTAAAATAATTTTATATAGTTTATTTGAAGTTTGAAGTGTTTTATTAACCTTTTTTATTGCAAATGCGATTTTCCTCTCTCCTGTGGTCTGGATGGAAGCATTGTATTTATAAATTATGTGATGACATTATCTAGCAACTTGTAGGACAGCCAATAGTAATAATTTTTTTTGGTGAAATGCTAAAAAAAGGGTTTGTGTCAGGAGTCACCCCCAAGTTTGATCCCTCACATCTCAGAATGTATAATGCATCAGATTTTGGCTTCAAACAAATCTGCTGCTGCAGCAAGAGATGACTCCATTGATTAGAAAAGAAGACTCCATTTCCCAGAGACTCACTAAAATGTAACAATTACAGATTAGACAAATATTACCTGGCCTGATAAATCTAAATTTTAAATCAGTTATAAAGATGATCTGGTAAGAACTTATATTCTGCATTGTATCATTAGATCATGCTATTGTGGGAGTGTATAGGTAGCTACTTACTCCAAAGAGAAACAAGACATTTCTTTCACACTCCCACAGGAGATTACATCATTTTCTTCTCTCAGCTGTTTCTGGGCAAAGCTTTTTTTTTTTTCACTAGGTGTCTGACTACCGTACTGTGACTGGGCAGGATGTAGTTGGGACTGTTCATGTCAGTAAAGCAGAGATGTCTCACATGTCTATTGACCAACACTATAGTCTTGCAAATAAACTCTGGTGGCTTGAGCGGTCAGAAATACCACTTTTGCTCAGTTGCTGCATTTCTTCTATAAATTGTCCTAGTGGGGCAGTCCTACACCAATAGCGATGCACTCCCCTGGTGTGGTCCAAGTACGAGCGTAAGAAAACCTTACGAGCACTTACAGCAGCACCTGCTCTGTTCTTTGCTATGACCCCTTCTCCCGTTTGCTCCTAATCAATCTTTGGTAACTTTCGTTACAGAGGGGCACTGACAGCTGAGCTTCTTGTGGAGTATGAATAGTATAAGGCAAAACAAACATTTTTATAATTTGCACAACCTCCGGAACCTTTTTTTTTTTTTTCTAGTAGGGTATGTAACAGCATTAATTATGTAGTCAATATTTCCTTGGCACAATTTGGGCCCCTTAGTTCCAGCTAAGTTACAGCCTCCCTGAGGAATGTCAATAACCATGGTCATCCTTCTATGACAACAGTGAAGCGATCCTCTGATAACTACTCCACAAAGGATACAACAAAATGTCATAACACTCGGATCATGTCAAGCTGGTTTATTAACTATGACAATAAATTTGCTGCATTGCAATGTCCTCAACAGTTTCAAGATAAATCTAAATCCAGTACCTTTGGGATGTGTAGCAAAAAGATATTTTCCCCATGGACTTGTGGGCAAAAAAGTAACCCATCTAGGAACATATATTCATATGTTGTCAGATGACTTGTATGCAGGAATGCCAATTTGTTTTGTTTTTTTCTAAATTATTTCTCCTGACACTGATTAAACCCCCAGAAAAAGCTGTCTTCACTAATGTTATATATTAATATTTTCATGTCTTGAAATATCTGAGATGATACTCTTACATTTCTGCCTCATTTAGTATGCAGGCATCCACGAATACACAAATTAGCCCTGGCTCGCCACTCATCTCCTTCCTGCCCGAGTAACATCCACCTCCTTCCCTCTTCTCAACCTCTCCATACTGATTAAAGAGAGCAGCAAGTTAAGCCCACACTTCATGTATGAGGAGACACACATGCACAGTCACAGAAAAAGTTAGTCTAGAGAAAAGATCTGATGTTTTTTTATGGGGTCCTGCATTGATTCAAATCAGGGATTTTAAAGGCCAAATATGATATTGACAGTTTAATAATAAATAAATCACAGTGGGGCCACTTGGGTGAACACTTAATTCAAGGTGGAGAATTATGTTGGGCTGATGTTAAGTATTTCTTACTAGATGAATATCCCTGGCATTTTTGTTAGTTATGTCCTAGTTTAAACTCCTTTACAGTTCATATTTTCTATAGAGATATATAAAAAATGTTTCTTTATTTTTTGTTTGCTTCAAAAGAATTTAAATAAGGACTTAATATTACAATCTTTCAAGTTTTGATTTCAACAATATTGACAAAATTCGCCAACATTACAGAAAACCTTTAATTTAAAGTAATAGTGGGCTTCCGCTTTTTACACAACAAATACACAAAAACTGAGCAATGCTCTGATCAGAGCCTGTTCAAAACATTGTAAGCTTTTTGCAGCCTTTATGATCTATAAATGAGGATCCATTAAGTTAATTAATAAGCTTGAAAGAGGTGACACACATATGTAATTGTGTTGCTATTCTTCATAAAAGGTTCTTTTCGTTGGTTTTATTCATTAGCATACTGTGGAGTATAACACTGGTCTTTTGAGGCCAGTATTATACAATTTCTGAGAATTTTGGAGCCCAACTATTATGAAATTCCCAGAAATGAAGCCTTTAGATAGCAGCATTATAAAGTAGACACACTATCTAGTTCAGGGGTCGGGAACCCAGACTGCTCAAAGAGCCATAATGGACCAAGAAAAACAAAAAATAAATCTGTCTGGAGCCTCAAAAATGTAAAAGTCTTATATATGCCTCGTATGGCAACACGGGCTATAAGTGTATTATCCCACTATAAAAAATGAATATGTGGGCTTAAATATATAATAATTATTCATGATTAAATGTTTATCCTGGAACAAATGTCACATAGCAGCATGAGGTGAGGTAGGAGAAGTGAAAATTCTCATTGCGCACTGCTTCTCCACCCTTCACCACTCGGTTTAGGTTTTGTTGCAATGATGAAATTATAGTAACACAATAAAGGAATCTTTCTATGGTGAACGTGTTTTTTGTTGGGAGGAGTTGATTGAGTCATGAGGAACCAAGCAGGAACTGACATCCATCAGAGTAGTCCTCTCTAATCCTGAAATCCCACATCTTCCATCACCAGCATTCCTTAGGATTTGGGAAAAAATAGAATAAATTTCACATCCCTGCATCAGAGCGCTACCTATTTGATCCATGGACGGTTTTCCATCCTTGCAACCAAACTAGCAGCAGTAGTGGAGTTTGGAGAAGCAATCCACTTCTTAAATCTATCTTTTTGCTCCTCTAATTTATCCAATCGCACATTTTCTCTCACTCCCAGCTTGGTGGTGGGCTGCAGATTCACCCTTCCCTGGAAATGCCTTTTCAAATGATTCTTTTTATTTTTTTGACAACCTCTCATTACAAAGAACAAATGCAGGCAATCCTTCCGCATTGATAATAAAACCAATTGAACCGGTCTATTTGAATCCTCTTTTCTCATCCTTTATCTTCCTTTTTTTCCACATCAAAACAAACAAACAAAAAAAAAATTCATACATTTTTGAAAAAGCTCCAGGGAGCCGCAAGGGGGACACTAAAGAGCCGCACGCGGCTCCGGAGCTGCCCCCGATCCAGTTGATCTAGAGCCACCTCACTGAACAGTAAAGAAAATAAGTATTTGCACACCCTGCTATTTTGCAAGTTCTCCCACTTACAAATCATGGAGGGGTCTGAAATTGTCATCATAGGTTGTTGTCTATGATCATAAGTTTGATTTGACTAAATATGCTTTTTACAATATTGTTGAAATAGAGTCAGGTAATGCTTTTATCAAATATCTTGCTAATTACCTTTATTTTCTTAGACATGCCTGCACTTAAATCTTGCTTTCTATTCTTATATACATCTGGAGAACTGTATTTTCAGAGCATCTTCCCCTCCCTCTTCCTTTTCCAGCTATGGCTCAATCCAAATAGAGGAAAAGGAGCTTCTATACTTACAGTACTGTCGTAGTTCACTTATGATACAGGCCATAGACATTCCTATCTACAGTAGCACTATACTTTGCCAACATTTATCCTTACAGAGTTTAATAAAATAACAGTATTTCTTCATGTGTACTCTGTGTGACACATGCAAATGTATAATCCTTTATATGCTGTTGGCTACATTTGTTTCAATTGCAATGTAGTTCTTTATTTGAGGGTTGGGGTCCAAATTTGACAAGCATCATCAATATGTACTTTAGTCACATTATCACATTCGGAACGATAAAGGCTGTCCGTATTCAGCACAGCAGACCAGGCTTCCTTTCCTAGCCATGATATCCTCTTTACTATTGACCATGAAAAGTGAAGAAGAGAAGCTTGCTGTATTTTGAATAAGCCAATGTTTTATGCCTTACTTTGCATATGGTTGCTTTAATGAGCTGTACCTAGTCTGCTTGTAAGGATTCTTAACTGAGCTGACCTAAGCGACTGGACACAATGTTTGAAACAGACCAAACATTTCAGGTATCGAATACTATACTTTTTTTATTCTTTTTGAACCATGCACAAAGTAGGCCTGGGTGGTATATCTCCCATTAACAAATGCCTGCCAATCTCATTGTATTCTAAAGACCAACATCATTAAGAAATAACTCAGAAACTCCTCTCTCAGTGCATTCCGCCCTCAATGCATGTTGACCCACAGTAATTAGCTCAAGCACAACTCTGTTTTTCCAGTGCCTAAATCAAATTTCTACGCAGAGAAATAAATAGGCATGGCTTCATTTTCAAATATTATTTACTTGTGTGATATGAGTACAAAGCTTTAGAAAAAAAACTAATATTTTTGGCAAAAAGAAAGTCAAGTAAAGTATTACCTGATTCAAAAGGAAAACATATTTTTAATTTACAGTAGTTATTCAAATGGAGGGCACTGATAACACATACATTTAGGAGATAAAACAGTTTATAGTTATAAAACAAACATGAATGGGCGTAGCTTTGTAATTTTGTACTCCTCGAATAGAAAAGTTTTGTATTACTGATATAAGTATGTAAAAAATGTAAAACCTGTCAACGCTCTGCATTTTATTTCTAGTTTTAAAATAACTGGAAAATATTGTGACTAGTCTCACAGTGCCACTCATAGGTTGATACATGTGTCATAGAAAGGTATATAGTATTTTCACATAAAAAATATCCTTCCTATTTCTCACCTCGTGTCTGAAAAAACCAATTTAAATTCAACAGTCCATTATTTCTCATACTGAGAGGATATAGACTACTATAATTGAAGCAGAAATGCCTGCCGTTTTCTTCATCTCCTGATAACATATAACACTTAAGCCTATCACCCTCTAGTTCTCTGGTTATTGAACTGCCTCGTTTGTATTCAACAAACTCCCCTCTAAAAGCAGTGCCTAATTACTATAAAAAAAAAAAAAAAATGAAATCCACTCCGTTTCTTGGTAAAGATTTTAAACAGGGACAATAGAATGGAAGAATCCACTTTGCAAATACCATTTTCCCTTCCTTATTCTTTATAGCTCACACCCCTATCCGTCTCCATCCATCATTTTGTTGACGGTTAACTCAAATGGCAGAGGAGGATGTGATATTTTGGCATAGAGTGCTGCCTTTGAACAAAGGCAAGCATGGCTCAGAAACTGTCTCAGTTGCAGCTAATGTGACAGTTGGCTCCCCAGATGAATGTGACTTTTGACAAATGAATGCCGTTAGACATTTTGCTGTCCAGCAAGTCGTGCATCTCCAGTACTTACATTTATAGCTATAAGAGCTTAATTTCAGCTCTAGATATGTACTAAAAATCATGAAAATGAGAGCTGTAATCTTCCCTCCTACCTTGTGCATAACGTATATTATTCAAAAAAATTTTTTTCTAATTTCTTCTAAAAAAAACACATTTACGCTTCTGAAGAAAGTTGCTTTTAAATTTCTGATATTCTAAGACCTTGGGTTTAAAAATGTGATAAACAATTTTAATTCAGTCAGACATTCTTGATTATAATAAATGCCTACAGCATGAGAATAGGAAAGAATGTATTCATTCATTCAAAGTTATTAAAATTTCTTTTTTTTATGCAACATAAACCCAAACACACGATACCGTAATTGTTTCTATGTACAATAATATTGAACCTGAAGGTATATGCTCTACAGGGGTCTCAGACTGGTTCCAGAAAGGGCCGTGTGGCTGCATGCTATCTTTCCAACCAAGCAATGGCACACCAGACTCCATTCATTTCATCAACTGAGTGCAATCTGAACATGATGACTTGATGAGATGAGTCTTCAACTTCATTCACAGGCGAGGTGTTGATCAAATGCTGGCAACTTTCACCAGCACCACCACTCGAGGGTGCAATGATGTGGGAGATATTTTCGAGGCAAACTCCGGGAACCTTAGTACCAACTGAACCACAGTGTCCCTGAGTATTGTCGAGGACTATGGTTGTCCTGTATAACCACAGCGTACTTATCTTCTAATGGCTTTTTCAGCAAGGTACTGCAGAAACAGTCAATCATTTCAAACTGCTTTAATAACCACGACAATGAATTGCCTGCAATGCACACTTACCAAATCTAAATCCATAATTCACGTTATTTTTGACTCTTGGTGATCTTAACAGGGGAGACGTGTTAAGACTCTCTCATACACTGCTTAATACATGAGCAACATAAATACACCTACAGTAAAAATAACATTACATAGGCTGGTGGTCCCTCTTTCCCAATGCCATTATTACGGTAATCTATATCCATCTTTAACATCATCACACTCTGTGCATTAATATCTTTTTCAAATTATTGATCACAATGAACAAGACTACTTCTTTAAAAGATTCACTGAAAAAGAAATATATATCTATAAAAACGTACTGATCTCTTCTTCTATTGAACGCAACATATTTTTTTATTTAGATAAGAGTCTTTGGTGACTTTTTCCTATTACAGTATTTTTCCTTCATTAGCTAAAGTGAGCAGGTTAAGTATTTTATTTTTCTATATGACTCATTAATTAGATTTTTTTGACACAAATTGATGTGGTTCTGGTTGCATAAAGTAATCTAAACAGCAATACGAAGCAGAGTCTATATAAAAAGTCGTTGATCTTTTTTGTGGTTCAGTACCTGTGAAATCAAGGCGAGACATATCAGTAATCAATGTCTTTCAACTATCATTTTCTTTCATGTCAGGTTTCCCTTTAAATTTTTGCTCTCTAATATCAAACCTATTGGATCTTCAGACAACCAAATGCAATCTTTTATCCCCCCATCACATTAATCCTGTATATGTTAAAAGGTTTTTTTACACCTTTAAGGCATTGGTCATAGAACCCAACTCATATGTAATGACAATTCAATATTCAAGTTAAAACATAGTAAAACAAGGTAGAATATAAAATAAAATATTTCAGTGACTGCCCCTTTAAATCAAAGACAATTAAATATTTAGTGGCCAAGCTGTGGAAGATGGGTATGGGCCTATCAAAACCAAATAAGTATTTAATTTGCCTATTGGGAATCTATTGTATTCTAAAGATTTATTGGAAACTGCAAAGAATTTGGGGGAAAAAAAAATGTATATATTCATTTCAATCCAAGTTCTAGAGTTTTTAAAAGTAGCCTCATATTGCGACACTGAAGAGCATACCGTAAATTCTCTAATATTGGCCTGTATTCCAATAGCGGCCGGGTCTCTAATAATGGCCGGTCTCGCTGTCAGAGGAGGTAAATAATGGCCGGTCTCTAATACAGGCCGGGGCTATAAACGTTTTTTCTGGGCATACCTCAACATTATACTTGTGGTAGTAACATACAAGTACCACAGCCCTGCGCAGCTGAACGACAGGCCCTGACTGCTGCCCGTCTGCGCGAGGAAGAGAACAGACACGCAGCAGAACATGAGGAGCAGCGCGAGTGATGAGGAGAATAAAGGGAGAGATGAAGAGGAGGAGGAAACTGAGGAGGAGAATTAAACAGAATTGGAGGATTTTTATTTTATTTTTTTACTTCAAACCAAGCGAAACATGGTAACTGTACTTTTTCAATAAATGAACCTAGTGTTTTATAGGTTCAAATAGACACAAAATCTCATTTTTATTCATTCCACTGGTAGTCTGTTTTGCTCAAATAGCAATAGAGGCCTGTCTCTAATACTGGCCTCTATCCAATAAAGGCCTGGTCCGCGATGCACTTGAGTGAAATAAAGGCCCGGGCCTATATTAGAGAATTTACGGTAACTACAATACAAGACCCAGTTTCACTTTTGATACAGTTTTAAAAATCATTATCATAGGACCAAGTAGGACTGGGCGATAATTCAATAATGATATATATTGATCCATAGACGTGTGGCGCAATAGAGAAAAAGCGGGTCGATAAAAGTTCTATAAAAAAATCGCAGTTTTCCTTCCTTCTCATTGTAGCCTATCATGTAGGTTTATGCTAGTCACTTCTTCCTCCCAACCAATCACAATCGCGGACCCAGAGACGCCGTCACAAAGCGCCGCCCTCTCAAACCACAACACAGAGCACATGAAGATGCAGCAAGGAGAGGTGGAGGAAATTGTTCCAAAGAAGGGTTTTTGTAGTTCGCTAGTTTGCCAGTATTTCGGTCATGGCAAGTCGGACAAAAAACAAACTACAGTCATCTGTAAAATGTGTAGGGAACCAGTAAAAACGAAGTCTGATAACACAAGCGACTTTTTTTTTTATCATCTCGGCCGCTCACACCCGCAGGAGTACGAGCTGTGTAGGCCCCGGCGCGCATCTGCGTCGTCCTCCGAGGAATCTTCGGGAATTTCGGGAAAATATATATATATTTTCAGTTCTGGGCAGTTTCCCACGTAGTTCTAACGATTGAGAGAAAAATGCTGAGGGGCCAGCAACTTCAAAGTAATAACTCAGGTTAAAGCAGGAAACGAAATGAATGCGGGCGGGCGTCCATTTATTTATTTGTTATATTTATTTTGGTCACTTTTCTGGTCACTTTAGTTTATTCTTTGTCAGTATTTAATAACATAACTCAGGTCTTTTAAGTTATTTTTCTTTAAAACAATTCTGTTATGGTTAAAAAAGTTGGTTAAATAAAGATTTAATTGGAAGTCTGTTTGTGTTCTTTATTAAAATTAAATCAATTAGCAATATCATAAAATGTCCAGGCAGAGCTGCACATAAAATATGGTTTGAAATCTTTTCAATGATTATCGATATCGAACAATATGCATTTTTTTTAATCGATAAGCTTTTTTTCTATATCGCCCAGCCCTAGGACCAAGAATGCACTGGTATTACACTGAAAGAAATGTAAAAATTTATTCATAGAAGAAAATGTTCCCAATAAGTTATTGGTGATGCAGCCCTTGTATTGTTTATTAATTTTCTTCTTTTTTTTTTTCTCAGGTACTTTTTAAAGGAGAGTTTCTGCTTCACAGAGTGCAATCAAACATTCCAATACACTTTTTTTTAAGATAAAAATGTTAGCTTACCTGAGTTACAATCATCTCCAGCAAAGCCATCCTGGCAAACGCAGAAACCCTCTTTGCAGACTCCTTTCTTACTACAGTTATTGGCACAGTAGACCAATGAGCAGTCTTCTCCCACATAGCCGGGCCGGCACTGGCATGTCCCATTGACACACACTCCCTGATCTGAGCAGTCATTGAGACATCGTCCAACCATGCAGTCTTCACCTGTGAAGGACTCCTCGCACACACACTCCCCATCAATACACAGGCCCCTGCCTGAGCAGTCGGAAGGACACCGTGGCTCTGAACAGTTGTCTCCTCCAAAGTCACGGTCACACACACACTCCCCTTCAATACACACCCCCTGGCCAGAGCAGTCATTCGGGCAGCGAGGCTCGGAGCAGTTTTTGCCGCCCCAACCTTCCTCACAGACGCAGCCACACAGTTCAAAGCTGAAGCTTCCATGGTTGCTACATCCTGGGACAAAGTCCAATCGACCTGTGGGGAAAATCGAACACTGTGTATCAAATTACAGTATTGAATTTTATTTAATGGAAAAATTTATTGAATCTAATACAAACAATTCCATTTTGTATTAGATTACTTAACATCAATGATTACATAAAACAGGATCACCTAGAAATTAGATTAAAGGCAAAGACACTTTGGTGCAATTACACAACTGCAAAATCCAAACTACAAAAATAATTGTTAGAACATATGCATATACAGCTGCTTCAATAAGATTACTCCTACAGCCATCCTCTTTTGCTAAGCTTGTCATCCTCTTTGTGATTCTGATCATGACTGCTGGAGAAAATCATTTTCTTTCCATGGAGATAGAGCATTTTTTGGAGAGTATTTGAAATGGGTGATGGTGTCATTGGAGCAGATACTTAAAACATAATTTATTCAGTGGTCCTGTTCACTCTGGTCCTCTCATAACATGAGAGCAGGAGAATCAAAGATTTCTTCATAGCCTTCTCCACAGCACAGATAAAAATAAGCAGCCATCCAGAATCAATAATATGGTGTTGTCTACCTCATGTTTTCCACCTCCTTTGCTTTTCTTTCCTTTGTGTATCTGTTTACATTCTCCTATGGTGTTACTTCAAATAAAACCCCTTGTACAACAAATGCAGGAGGAAATTTAATTTAAATAAACCCCAGAAAATCCTGTTTTATTTAAATATTTTGCTGTCAGCAATACAGAACTCACCCATGGCAGAGCCTTCCCCACAGCACCCTGATCCACACTGAGCTCTGAGCATGGACACCTCTCTCTCCAACATCTCCAGTCTGGTGGCGAGCTGCTGGATTGTGGTTTGTGCTGGACAACTGCATGCTGCTTTTGGTATGTTGATTCTATGAGTAAATGTCACCTAAGCAAGGAACATATAGAAGAAGAATGATTTAGAGATAGCAGAGACTAGAACCAAAGGACAAAGGTCTCTTGGTTAGGACATCTGAAATCAGATCCATCCAGGATCGCAGCCTGGGGTAAGTTTCCTAAACTCTGGAGAAGTCTTGCCTTTCCAAAGCTGAGATCCATAGAGCTTAAAGATCTAACAATTTTAGGAAAACTTTTTCTATTTGTTCGACATTTTTTGATCATTTTAGGTGTTTAATGTTGTTTGAAGCAAGCTTAAAAAAAAGAAGCTAAATGTGACTGTATGTGACTCAATGCTCATATATTTGACCTCACTTTTACTTTTATTTCCTGATATGCTCATCATTTGATTGCCAACATATGATCACAGTTCCCTTGTCTCTGCTAGTTACTAGCTCCATTGTTTCCATTGATCTTGTTAAAGAAGCGAGGTGGTTCTTACATTAATTATTCCATCAGGACTCATGACAAAAGGGTAAGAATAATTTATCTATTGATTTCTCATTTAGCCAAGTAAAATAAAATACTATTTGACTCAATTATGTTTTATTTATTTATCTTCTTGGATTTGCATTGTGAAATTGGCTGAAGACATTCCAGTTGCCCAAAATTTGTTCAAAGCTAATTTGATTAATTTCATTCCAAACTATTCAAAATAAAATTTAGTTCTCAAAAATAAAAGAAAAAACACTGTGGTATTATTGCAACAATTTAATGATTATATTTTCATCAATTTCTGTTTCTTTTTCTTTGTGTACATAGTGGCTTATTTTAGTTAAGTTTAACTAAGAGTTTTACATGGAGTTGAACTATGTTTGTTAATTCTTACATTTTGAATGGAAATTGATGTGAATTCATTCCATATGATAGCAGAGTTATCTATTTGACTATCATTTGAGCTCAAATTACGCTTTTATATGTTGTCCTAACACACAGCCTGTTGGGCATATGTTAACAGAACAACATACAGTATGACAGTCCAAAAGTTATTTGACAAACTCTAACCCTTACTGCCTCGTCAGCCTCCAACTTTATGTCACTGAGCAGATCATCAATGGTTTTGATGACCAGGCAGTTGAAGGGTTCACTACCCCACCACTGGATGGTCACTGAACGTTATAGCAAGACACAGTGTTAGCATAATTAATGTGTTTGCAGCAGGTTTTGCATTTACAGTTAATTTGCGTTTTGCATCTCCCTGCTATCTGTTATTGCAGCATTTGTCTTTTGCAGCTCTTTTCCTACATGTGTTTTGTGTGTATGTCAACTTTTTCTTTTTGCTAGTCTCATTTGTGTTTGCAAGCATATTTTCTGTATTTGCAGTAGTTTTTGTATTTGCTCATGGATTTGTAGGACGTTTTTACTCCTTAGTAACCACAGTTTTGGGATTTGAAAACAACACAAAACTCTAAATTGGTTAAAGTATGCAAGACTACCTGACTCTCAGCATCAAGTGTCTGTTCGGTGTATTCTGTAGGTCCAGAAGGCTCCACCTCAACTGGGGGTCTGGATCCCAACTCAGCACGATAATCTATGATGTATCAATGAAAAAAAAATGTCTTAAAAATTTTATTACAACATGATTCTGCACATCCTTATGAAATGGTTAGATACTTTCTCTGAATGATTTTTTGAAAGATTCAGCTTAATTAGAGGCACAAGCTGGTCACCTTGGGCTGGAGCCATAGATGCATCCAGGTCAACAGAACACAGAGACTCCATTGGCACGTTAATGTTGTACACATGGTTAAAGACAAGAGGCTGCTCTCTCAAAGTCTGGTTGACTGAGGAAGCAGAGGGGAACGGATCCCCCTCTGGGATCTGCCTTCTCACTCTGGTGGTTCGAACCAGCTTGTTGTCTCCTGATGGAGCAGAATGTGTAGCACCCTGGAGCGAGAGAAAATATGAAACAAAAAAACATTACACATGCTGTGGACTCAGGGGATTCGTGTTTGTTCTCTTTTTTGGCCTTCATATGACTGTGTATTTACAAAATGATGGAGTAGCAGCAATGAAAAGAGCCAAGGGGGATGACAAACAAGGCTACAATAAAATACAAAACATGGCAAATGGCGTTACTGGCTTATACAATGACAAAACAATTTTCAAATAGAGAAAAGAGTAATCTCCAAAAAAACAGTTATGACAGTTCAGTATTTTTAAACTGTTTTCTATATAATAGAGGAAGATCTACTGTATAATAAGAAATACAAAGGGTAGAGGAATTATAAGAGGAGAAAATTATATACGATGTCCAAACTAGATAATCTGAATGTAGGTAAAAATATTTATACATAAAAAGAAGACTAAATCTGAAATTGGGTGTTAATTCGTATTAAGGACTCCTTAGTCACATCTGTAGAAACATGTTTTTCAACAATCATGGCTGGAAGTTATTTGGTGAAACCAACCTTTGAGAGACAGAAGAGTTAGTCCAATCTTTGCTAGCTCAAGCTCAGTGAGACTGAATAAACAGACTCCATAAACAACAAATCTCAAGCCTTACCTCAGATTTGAATTAGATTTAGATTATCTGCCTTTGATCTAAACAATCCCCTTGTATCTCAGTCATATGTTTGGGGTTGCTAACCCACTAAATGGTAAACCTCTGTACTCAGCCTAAACCTTTTGCATGTTCAACTAGATTTTCTTCCAGGCTTCGTATTATGCATTTAGTTTAATTCATCTTTCCATTGATTATGACCTTAAGGGAGGGATTTTAACATGTTCATTGTTGTAACTGGGTGAGTCTTCCTCCAAATAAATAACTCTGCAGGTAGACGAAAAACCCTTAAATTTATTAAATGCATGACCAATGGATCCATCATCACATTCCTCCTCCTCTTTGCAGTTTCTCCAGAGAAACTATGACACTTTTGGCTACTTATAACTTGTATTTTACACCAATAAATTGCATAAAAAGCGAAGCTCTCGATTTACCGGCCGATCTACGTTCCTACCCTCATCTATGGTCATGAACTCTGGGTCATGACCGAAAGAACGAGATCGCGGATACAAGTGGCCGAAATGGGTTTCCTCCGTAGGGTGGCTGGGCTCTCCCTTAGAGATAGGGTGAGAAGCTCGGTAATCCGGGAGGGACTCACGGGAGGAGCCAGTTGAGATGGCTCGGGCATCTGGTTAGGATGCCTCCTGGACGCCTCCCTGGTGAGGTGTTCCGGGCACGTCCCACCGGGGGAAGACCCGGGGAAGACCCAGGACACGCTGGAGAGACTATGTTTCTCGGCTGGCCTGGGAACGCCTTGGGCTTCCTCCTGAGGGGCTAGAAGAAGTCGCTGGGGAGAGGTAAGTCTGGGCCTCCCTTCTTAAGCTGCTGCCCCAGCGACCCGACCCCGGATAAGCTGAGGAAGATGGATGGATGGATGGAAATTGCATAACCCAAACGTGATGCCTTTCATCTCGTTCAGGTACAGATAGCTCTGTCCAGCTTCACAGCTGACTTTTAATCAACCCATCAGCAAAGCCGTAAGCTGTCGTCCACATTCCAGTCTAGACACTGCTCATCTGGAACACACCTGATATCACCTCTCTGGCCAATAGGAACAGAATAATGTAAATTTGATACGCTAATGTATTCATTTTTATACAGTTTTTTACCACCTTAGAATCCAGTTCTATTGAAAAAAGGAAGGAATGGGTTTAGTTAAGCTAGTAGCTATAGTAATTGTTAAACATAAACAGAACATTTATTTTAAAAATCTTAGCAAAATATATTCTGGGAAAAAAACTGTCAAAAAACACCACACATGATATAAAGGCACTTTATTTTACTTGCAAAATAACCTAAATGAGTACTTCAGAGTGTATGAGGTTTGTGGTTTCCAGCTCAAACCTGCTAACTGTCAGCAAACTATAGATGTACACTGGATTGGATTAAAGATGCGTTGCACAGTGGCAGTGTTTGTAGCATTGCAGCAGTGAAGCAGTGAAACAAAAATGTCCTAGGTTTGAGCCAGGCCTACAAGTTTTCCCTGAGCATGTGAGTGTTCTCTCCAGGTAGTCAGCTTCAACCTACAGACCAAAAACATGTCGATTTGATTAATTGGTAATTCCTAATTGAGTCTCTCTGCATGTCTCCATATTGCCCTGTGATGAACTAGTGACATGTCAAAAACTACTGCAGCCCCCAGTGACCTTGATGGATAGGTGGTGGAAGATTGATGGATAAGGAAAATAATATTCACAAAACATAAGGATGAAAGACAATTAACCAAAATAATAAAAAAGGGGGGATTTAAGTTGCTTTGTCAATTTTACCTGTAGTGCAAAAAGCAGAGCCACTGCCAGGATTGTTGTGGGCTCTGGGGCCCAAAAAGACTGCTTTGATTGTGGCATTCTGGAATCACTCCTCACTTTTGTTCTCCACAAACACCTTTTAAGGAATGATAAGAAGACAAAATTGAAAATGTGTTAGTTTGAATGACAATTCCAAAAATAGGCCCAAGTACAATGGGCTTTATCTGTCTGCAAATTGATACACTTAACAAGGTACCCAGATTCAGCCAATATATTTTTAATAAATGGAATATAGAATAAAAAAATTAAATAATATATATATGTAAATATACACATCATGGAATCAATAAATAGCAGCCCATACAAATCACTTCTACCAACCAACCAAAAACAATCAATGAGTTTGTTTGCAAAATTTTAGAACACCACTGAAATCCTTACATACAATTATATGTTACATACTTTTCCATGCCAACAATGATGAGAGCAATACCACAAGCATAATCAACTTGTTGAAAAAAAGAGTAAGCTTTAGTTACAAACACCAGCAATGGTGATAAACATACCACCTGGGTAGTCTACTTGCAAATTTCACTGGTAACCAGTGTTGTGCATGAACATGTTAATTGAATGGTGTTCACTGAATATGTTCAGATTTTTTGTGAACGGTGAACTGAACGGACCAGTTTTGAACTAATGAATGTGAACGAGAGCGACATTCACTCTGAGCATAATGAGCAACACGCACACACAGCACAAGTTCGCGTTCAATTGATAAAAACACTTTTCATTGAAAAACATCAGGTTTTATGGAAACATACCAGCATGTCTAAAGTTAGTACTAGTGAGCGCGATTCAGACTTAAATTCTGGTATTTCTGATTCCAGTTTTGCAGAGCAACTCACAGAGTTTTATAAACTAACAAAGGAAGACTGACAGAAAAAAAACACACTTTATGTGCAAACTGTGCCCACCAGGACTTAACAAACAAGTCCTTACATCAGCCACATCCACTTCAGTTTAAAATGACACATCGAGTTAAAGCATCCGTATCTGCTATTGAATGAGGAACGTAAGAAATAGTTTTGATACAGGCCTTTTCAGCAGAACTTGAATGTTCCTGTATGTTTCTAAAGTTCAGTGTAATTTGGCCAAATAAAGGCTTCACTACACACACAGTATACCTTGACTGCATTGAGTAGTTTCCATTTCTTTCTATATCTAACGATCACACATGAAATAAGAGGTTCTATTGTGTGAACTTGAAGTAGTTCATAAATAGGTTTGTGAACTATGAACGTGAACTAGTTCCTTTTCATCTGTGTTAATTGAACTTTGAGCTTGTTCTTTTTAACTATGAACTGCCACAACATTTCTGGTACCAATGATTAATATATAATCAAGTTTGATAAATTTTTATTCACAGACTTTTGTTTTGTATTTTACAAACAATATTTTGTACTTTGCAAACAATATTTCTTTGAATATGGTAAATGGATGAGCATGGTTTAAGGTTAGTTTCTAAACCGTTCCAAAGTTGGATGCCATACACATAGACATACATTGACTTTCTCATGGTCCTTACAACTGGTAGGGCGTTTACCACATCTCCTCAGGATATACTGTAGCCTCCTTCTCTACTTAAAAACTATTTTGTTGTCAGTTGAATGTTAATAATTTGTCATTAGCCTTGCATATTAATTGTGCAGTATAGAAGTCAATTAAATAATTAAATTCGTAGCACTCGAGACTGTTTGTGTGATCATGCTAGCCGGAATCATGGCATTTCGAATACAGCGTAAAAGTACAAACCTGGTGTTATTCATGTATTATTCATGTATTATTGTTATTATTCACTCTGGCTCCCTAAGCAGGACCCTTAACCCCAAACTGCTCCCCGGAGGCCTCACAATGGCAGCTCACTGCTCGCCAAGTGGATGGGTTAAATGCAGAGAAGTAATTTCCCTCTGGGATTATTAGAGTGTATTAAAAAAAAATTAGATGTCAAAAAAATTTTTTATTTAAAAAAAAAACTAAAAAAATTAGAAAAAATAATAAAATATTTTATATACATCAGATATTCATTAACATGCGTCTTGACTGTAATGCCTGCTTTGAGATGAGTCTGCAGCAGTCATCTACTTTAAGTATGAAGCTATAAATAGGACAAGAACTTACATTTAAAGCTAAAGGACATAACCAGGACCTGATACTATCAAAGACAACATCAAGTCCTGGAGAACGGGAAATGTAAACTAGACCATATAAACCAGGTATAAAATTTCAAAAGCGGATCAGCTGTTGCCATAAACCATTACATACATCCAAGGCATGTCTTGAGGACAAAAAGACCTGTATGACTTTCAGTTTTACGTATTACAATTTAGACTTAAAATTGAAGTTATCTTTGGATCAGAGGGGCTGGTTCTGACGGAGGTCTCTTCCTGTTAAAAGGGAGTTTTTCCTCTCCACCTCAATATATGCATGCTCAGTGTGATTGATTACAGAAGAATGAATGAGTCGATGCAATGAGCTGATTTTACAGTACTCAGATAGAACATTGTTGATCAATCTGAATATGATCTGGTTGGGTGCTCTATGTTAAGGGCCTTGGGGTGGTATGTTTTTGTGGATTGGCGCTAGATAAATAAACTAAATTGAATTGAATAAAAGTCCTGATTATCTGTGTGAGTCTCTCCAGGTTGAAATAACCTTATAATTTTGCCAAGCTTATGATGATTAACAGACTGAAACAAGAATTTACAGTAAGTACCAGCATTGACAGAGGAGATAAAGATTACTCTCACACAGAGAAATAATTCAGCCAAATTTTAAGAGTAATGAACACTCATTACATTAAAAAAGTCCTATTTACTTTTTTTAAGACAATATTAACACAAATGTATCAAATAAACCTTACATGATTCATAGTAATTTACAAAAATACGGGTTATTTATTTAAAATATATAATCATAATGTTTATGACTAAAGTATTAATAAAGCATTGTAATTGAAATACATAACGTTAATTGTTTAAATTGCATAAGTGCAAGCTGATTATTATGCATTTAAAACAGATCAACTTTATATATTTTATTCTAGATAAATTAATTTAGGTGTAAATTAATCTTGATCAAGATTACTTTATTAATTTAAAATACATAAACCCAATATTTAAGTATTTTAATCAATTAGTCTATATTAAATTAATGAAAATGCATCATGTTAAGTTTATTAAAATATGGGGGTAAAATTTCAGTGACAGTAAAAAATTTATGAAGAAAATAGGACAAATTTCTAAAAGGATTTTTTTTTTTCTTTTTGCATAATATGAGCAGAATTTTATATTTTACCAACATTTTAGATTTCTCTCTGTGAGAGATCCAGACTTTGAAATGTTTAGGTATTTATTTAAGTTTTCAGGTCAAAGTTTTAATCTTATCTTGTGGCCTAGTGGTTATAGTCTTAGATCTTTGGTTTTACAAAATCTAACACATACACACACACACACACACACACACACACAGATTATATATACATAGATATATATATATACACATACTTTGGGCAGAGAAAACATTTGTTAGTGTGAGTTTCAAAGAGATTTGCAGGGATTTCATGCTACGTATGCTAGATAACATGTGAGGCTTGAATTCTATAATCCTTTTTTATCTAAGCAGTGCATCTCCTATTTGTAAAGCAGGTTGCCTCTCTCAGCTGGGCCTTTTTCTGAGTGCAAGATGAAAATCATCTTATCCCACCTTACAGGCTCAGACCTCTTTTCATCCTTACAGGTAAACATGTTGATTTATCAGTGTATTTGAACATAGATAAGAGACAACTTGTTTTGTGCCTATGCAGTGTCTCTGTAAGGTATAGTCTCTTTCAAAGGCTTTCTTTGTTAATAATGTACACCTAATGTCCCAGACTTTCTACCTACAAGCTGTAAGACCTAAAGCCAAGGGATGCTTTACTGCTAAAGTTCTCTATTTTGAACATTTTGTTTTATAAAAAAAAATAAGTGTAAAAATTCAAACTGAAAAACTCACACAAGGAGAAAGACAATTAGGAGAAATTTACTGATACAATTACTTTGTCTTTGGCACTCAGACAGGAAACATAGCAGTTAATTTTGATAGATATGCATGAACAGGAGCAAAAAATAAGGGCTGTTTCCCCCCCAGGCCTGAAACTGGTGGTGGAGTGGAGATAGATAAAGTTGGTCAGTCTGTAGACTGCTGGTTAGTGAGACGGTATGCTGAGCTTTATGGGGAGATCCAGCGGATTCGGTGAGCTGATAATAGAGCTTCACTCAGGAAGATGCAGTCCAGTTGGATAACACAGGTTGAAAGAACCTGTCCATGATGAGCAAGCATGAAGCGACAGTGGAGAGGAAAAACTAAGATGAGACGGGGAACGCAGTAAGAGTCCGGGAGGAATGACTCTCTAAGCTTTAGCTACGGAGGTGGGGGAGGGGCTGGAGGTGTGTTGAAACAGTGTCATCTGAATGAAGTCACACAGCGCATCTGCTGCCTGCCCACAGGAGCAGACAGGTGCGTATCGGAGGCCTTTTAAGATGAGCTTTGGAAGCTGATTGGCTTTCGCAGAGGTGTGGTTCAAAACTGATTGGCTGTGTCGCAGGTGGAACAATCAGTTTCTTCAGTTGAATTTCCACCTAGGCTCCATTAAACACATCAATAGCATAGAACTATGCCCCCCACCTTAGTAGATGGAAATAATTTCACCTTAAAAGGCCTTATCTGCAGCCTATACAAAATAAATAAATACATACATAAATAAATCAATAAAGGTATTGATGTGGTGAGGTGGGCAAAACAAGCTATAAATAGACAGTGGTTTAATGCTGGCCAATCTTTAAATATTATCTTATTAAATATAACAAACATATTGTGACGTTTATTTAAAGCGAATGTAATCATAATATAAAGTTACATTTTATACTTAAGATCAGATATATTTTTTACTGGATCATTTGTTTGAAATATAACAAGTAGAATATTTTCAAAATGCACAAAATATGTTATACTGATGATTAGAAATGAGACTAAGAGACTACTGGTCATAAAACCTGAAATCATAAATTATTAATCCTAGTTTTTTTGGCAACCTGGTGACCTGCATTTTCATATCACTCCTATTAAAAAACATGCTGACAGAAGCAGTATGTGAATTTTGACCTGTCAGCAACTTATGCTTTCACATGCCTGTTTTGTTATGAATTATTATTCCAATGAGTAATCTAATGCCTCACCAAAGATTCATATATATATATATATATATATATATATATATATATATATATATATATATATATATATATATATATTGTCATGATCGGTACACTAATGTGACCCAATTATGCAGAACACCACGACACAGGAAACAGATGAAAAGTTAACAGAGTTTATTGAAGACAATCCAACGATAGTATGTTCTGGTTATGGTCCTGGGCAAACGGGTTCACCGGAGTCTGTGAGGAAGACAGTTAGTTAGCTGGGCTCTTAGCGGTTTGTCCTTTGATAGTCTCTGGTTTGTACCTTGTGGGTCCTTGAATGGATCTTGGAGAGGAAGGTTGTTGGAACTGGAGAGAGTCTGATTAGCTGAGTCCGTTAGCTGCTTCAGCGTCTTGCTTCTGAAAGGTAGCTGACCTTGACTTAGGATCTCCAGCTCTTGGTCCAGAGCTGCAAGAGAATCCAGGGGAAGTCTTCAGGTTTGGCTCTGAGGGCAGGCTCGGTGGGTTAAGCTCTTCCAGAGCTTCACGAAGGTGAATCAGATTTTCCTGGAAAAACAGAGACAAGATTAGGATCCTGTCAGGATCTCAGAGCAAGCAAGTTCTCAGAGGTTCAGGGCTTAGGTGCTAACCAACTGGCTCAACACTGCGGCGTTGAGGCAAGGTCTGAAGACAGCTTAAGTAGAGGGTCCTCCTGATGATGGTAACGAGCAGCAGCTGTGCAGAGGGCTCTGCTCAGGAGGATCCACGGCGGACTCTGCTGGAGAAGAGAGGTACTTCTCCAGCTTCCAACAGTACCCCCCCCTCAACGACCGCCCCTTGGCGGTCCGGAGGAAGTAGATGGGCAGGAACGCTCATACTCCTCGATCAGGGAAGGATCGAGGATGTAAGAGCCGGGAACCCACTGACGGTCTTCAGGTCCGTAGCCCTCCCAGTCGACGAGGTACTGCCAGCCGCAACCTCGTCGACGGGAGTCCACGATGCGACGGACGGTAAAAGCCGGGTGGCCATCGACTTCCAGGGCGGGTGGTGGGGAGTCGGATGGCGGGCACAGAGGGCTAGAGACTACGGGCTTGACCTGAGAAACATGAAAGGTGGGGTGGATGCGAAGACTCGGAGGTAACTGGAGACGGACTGCGGAGGGACTGATGACCTGGGAAACCTTAAATGGACCGATGAATCTGGGAGACAGTTTCCGAGACATTCCCTTGAGGGGAATGTCTCGGGTGGACAGCCATACCTCCTGTCCGATGGCGTACTCGGGAGCGGGACGTCTCCTGGAGTCGGCAAAAAGTTTGGTGGTCTCTGATGATTTGTTGAGGGTGGTGATGGTTTCTTTCCAAATCCTTTGACAGCGACGGATGTGTTGGTTGATGGTCTTGACTGCTATCTCCTTTTCTTCTGCGGGGAAAAGTGGTGGTTGGTATCCATGACTGACCTGAAATGGTGACTGGCCGGTGGAGGCTGATCTCTGGGAGTTATGGGCGTACTCGATCCAAGGTAGATACTGGCTCCAGTCGGTGGGGTTGTTGGAAGTTAGGCAGCGGAGGGTGGATTCTAGGTGCTGATTCATGCGCTCGGTCTGACCGTTGGATTGTGGATGATAACCTGAAGTCAAGGCAGACTTACAGCCCAGAGCTGAACAGAAGGCTTTCCAAACTTGTGAAACGAATTGAGGACCACGGTCTGATAGGATTTCCTGGGGAATGCCATGTAATCTGAAGACGTGTTTCACGAGAAGCTGAGCAGTCTGGAACGACGAGGGGAGCTTCCTGAGAGGGACTAAATGACAGGACTTGGAAAAACGGTCAACGATGGTGAGTATAGTGGACATACCTCGAGAGATGGGGAGACCAGTGACGAAATCTATGGCAATGTGGGACCATGGACGTGAAGGAATCGGAAGGGGTTGTAACAGACCAGAGGGTGGCTGATGCGAGGCCTTGTTTCTAGCACAAATGGGGCAGGCCAGCACATATTCCTTTACGTCCCTGTGGAGAGTGGGCCACCAGAAGCGTCTGGTGATGAGAGCGATGGTTCTACTGACTCCAGGGTGGGCCGAGAATTTGGCAGTGTGCATCCATAGAATGAGCCTGGACCTGACGGAAGACGGAACATAAGTTCTGTTAGCCGGACCGTTACCTGGGTCGGGTTCCGTGGCCAGGGCGGAGTTAATAAGATCGGAGATCTCCCAGTTCACGACTCCCACAGTACAAGAGGCCGGGAGGACTGGCTCTGGTGTCTCGGGTTGATCGACGGAGTATAGGCGCGAGAGGGAGTCTGGTTTCACATTCTTAGATCCGGGTCTGTAGGAGATAACGAGATTAAATCTGGAGAAGAAAATGGACCACCTGGATTGACGAGGGTTGGCCTGTTTGGCAGACTGGATGCTAGCAAGGTTCTTGTGATCAGTCCAGACTAGAACCGGGTGCTCAGCTCCCTCTAACCAGTGTCTCCACTCCTCCAACGCCAATTTGATGGCTAATAGTTCTCGATCTCCAACGCCGTAGTTCTGTTCTGCTGATGAGAGTCTGCGAGAGAAAAAAGCACATGGATGAATCTTTTGATCTGAGTCGAGTCTCTGGGAAAGGACGGCTCCAACGCCAGAATCCGAAGCATCGACCTCCAGGATGAACTGTTTAGAAGGGTCGGGCTGAATTAACACTGGTGCTCTGGAAAACAAAGATTTCAGTTTGTCAAAAGCAGACTGAGCTTCGGGAGTCCATTGAAAATTCCTCTTAACTGAAGTTAAAGAGGTCAGAGGTTGAGCCGTCTGGCTATAATTTCTAATGAAACGACGGTAAAAATTGGCGAACCCCAAAAACCTTTGAAGCTGTTTTCGATCTTCAGGAATCGGCCAGTCCAAAACCGCCTTTATCTTGTCCTCAGCAGGCTTAACCTGCCCGCCCTCGAGCACAAACCCCAAAAAGGTCACTGATGGTTGGTGGAACTCACACTTTTCTGCCTTGACGAATAACTTGTTCTCCAGTAGCCTCTGTAACACCAGGCGGACATGTTTCTTGTGCTCAGTTAAGTTCCGTGAATAAATGAGAATGTCGTCTATAAAGACAAAGACAAACACATTTAAAAAGTCTCTGAGAACATCATTCACTAGTACTTGAAAGCAGGCGGGGGCGTTTGTTAAACCAAAAGGCATTACCAGGTACTCGAACTGACCCAATGGTGTCTTGAAAGCAGTCTTCCATTCATCTCCTTCTCTGATTCTGAGGAGATGATATGCGTTTCTCAGATCCAATTTGGTGAAGACTGTTGCCCCCTGAACAGGTTCAAAAGCAGAGGCTAGGAGAGGTAGAGGGTACTTATTCTTTATGGTGATTTGGTTCAACCCTCTGTAGTCAATGCATGGTCTTAACGAACCATCCTTCTTGCCAACAAAAAAGAAACCAGCACCCAAAGGAGAAGAGGACGGGCGAATAATTCCAGCAGCTAAAGACTCGTTAATATACTTCTCCATTGTCTCTCGTTCTGGCTTGGAGATGTTATATAAACGGCTGCTGGGTAACGGTGCACCAGGTAACAACTCAATAGCACAGTCATATGGTCTATGTGGTGGAAGGGACGTAGCACTGACCTTACTGAAAACCGGGGCCAAGTCATGGTACTCAAAGGGAACTGAAGATAGGTCAGGAGAGTCCATCTCTCCCCCACCCCTAGGAGGCCCCACCACGGGGGCTGCCGACCGAAGACAAGTCTCATGACATGACGTAGACCATGCTTCCACGTGACGTTCAGTCCAATTAATGCGTGGGTTGTGTTTCTCCAGCCATTCGAATCCAAGCACCAACGGGGAACATGCGGAGGGAATAACAAAAAATGTGATAGTTTCACGATGGTTACCTGAGAGGAGGAGCTCGAGGGGTTGGGTTTGATGAGTAACTTGGTGGAGATTTTTCCCATCAATGGCAGAGACACGGAGGGGTTGAGAAAGAGGAACAGTTTCAATCATCAATTGTTAAACGAGGTTAGAGTCTATGAGGTTCCGTTCACAGCCTGAGTCAATAAAGGCAGAAAAAGAGAGGTTCTGATTATTACAAAACAAGGTGGCAGGCAGCATCAATCGAGGAGATTTCTTAGAGTTGGTTTGGCCCGCCAGACTCCTCAGATCCTCTGGCGGGCCCTGCCTTTTGATTTTGCCGGGCAGGAAGCAATGAAATGTCCACTTTCACCACAATAGATGCAAAGTCTGCTCAAAAAACGTCTTTGTCTCTCCTCAGGAGTAAGCCGAGTGTGTCCCACCTGCATAGGTTCGACCTCCGTACCACCTGAATATGAAGCCTGAAAAGGCAGAGGGAGGGACTGGGCTTTTGGTCGGTCTGTGGGAGGAGAAGAAACAGTCACAATATTTGATGCAGAAGTAGAGGCGTGAGACCCAGAATTTCTTAACTTAGAGCTGTTTCTGGCTCTAATTCTGTTATCCAATCTAATTGTTAGTTTAATTAGATCCTCAAGGGAGGCTGGTTCGTCGAGAGTTGCCAGTTCGTCTTTAATATTCTCATTTAAGGCCATGAAATAAGCTCCCTTCAGAGCACTTTGATTCCATCCGGAAGCTGCTGCCTTAACCCGGAAGTTGATCGAAAAATCAGCCACAGATGAATCTCCCTGCTTAATACTGAAAAGAGCACGAGAGTCAATTGTTTGATCAGTTTCCTGATTAAAAACCTGGGAGAATTCAGAAATGAAATCAGAGTATCGGCACTTGAGACTTTCATCTGAGGGAAATCTGGCCTGGGCCCACTCCAAAGCTCTTCCTGTTAGTTGAGAGAGAATAAAGGTTATTTTCTTAAAGTCCGTCGAAAAGCTGTTTGGAGAGTTCTGGAACAATAATCTGCACTGAAATAAAAATCCTCTGCAATCCTTCATATTACCAGAGAATTTTTCAGGAAGGCTTGGGCGGAACTCTGATGACGTCACTGCTGGTGACCTCGGAGGGGGAACTGGACCCGGAAAAGGTTGCGCTGCCGGTGTGGCGTTAGCACTGTTCATGAAATTAGCATAGCTCTGAAGCTTTTGATTGTTAGTTTCCACAAGACAGTATAACTCACGGAGAGTCTGAGCTTGTCCATAAATTTGTGCATCTTGCTCCTCCAATCGACGGCGGATGTGTTCTGCTGGGCCTGGTGTTTGGCCGCAGTGTTCTGTCATGATCGGTACACTAATGTGACCCAATTATGCAGAACACCACGACACAGGAAACAGATGAAAAGTTAACAGAGTTTATTGAAGACAATCCAACGATAGTATGTTCTGGTTATGGTCCTGGGCAAACGGGTTCACCGGAGTCTGTGAGGAAGACAGTTAGTTAGCTGGGCTCTTAGCGGTTTGTCCTTTGATAGTCTCTGGTTTGTACCTTGTGGGTCCTTGAATGGATCTTGGAGAGGAAGGTTGTTGGAACTGGAGAGAGTCTGATTAGCTGAGTCCGTTAGCTGCTTCAGCGTCTTGCTTCTGAAAGGTAGCTGACCTTGACTTAGGATCTCCAGCTCTTGGTCCAGAGCTGCAAGAGAATCCAGGGGAAGTCTTCAGGTTTGGCTCTGAGGGCAGGCTCGGTGGGTTAAGCTCTTCCAGAGCTTCACGAAGGTGAATCAGATTTTCCTGGAAAAACAGAGACAAGATTAGGATCCTGTCAGGATCTCAGAGCAAGCAAGTTCTCAGAGGTTCAGGGCTTAGGTGCTAACCAACTGGCTCAACACTGCGGCGTTGAGGCAAGGTCTGAAGACAGCTTAAGTAGAGGGTCCTCCTGATGATGGTAACGAGCAGCAGCTGTGCAGAGGGCTCTGCTCAGGAGGATCCACGGCGGACTCTGCTGGAGAAGAGAGGTACTTCTCCAGCTTCCAACATATATATTATATACGAACAAGAATAAAATTAAGCAGGCCCTAAAAAGTTCAAATCAATTTAAGAGTTCAACTTAAAAATAGCATTTCAAAGGTAGTGCTAAAGGCTTGAAAGAGGTTGAATGTCAGAAGCTTTTAAATCTCCCTGGATCAGACAGCAGGCTGATGCCCACAAGCATTATCGCTAACAGCAAGATGAGGTTTTTCATTGAGGCTTAATTAGTGGGAGACCTACTCAGTTAGGCTCAAGAGAATCAACACGCTTCAGGCAGATAAAACTGGCTCCATATACTCAGTTTTTGGGGCAGTAAGTGCACATGCCCTCAGAAAAGATTACAAGCAAACATAAAGCCAGATGCTCTGATCTAAACAGTCTCGATGCTATATCTACATTTCAAAGCCAAGATATATATGTAAAGTTTTATACTTCAAAATCCACTGAACGGAAAAAAAAACTAAATATATAGACAAAGACATTTGATGTATGTATAACTTTCCTATTTATCATTACCAGAAATGATCAGTGTGCATATTTTTCTATATTAAAGTGAAAAACAAAAGATAAATAAGGAACTTTTTTTTTTGTCTTAAGGTTATTCATTGCTACTTTTTAAAGCTACAGTGTGTAATAATTACAGGCATATAAAGTCAGAAATTTAATATATTATACATAACTATGTTATTTATCATCACCTATGAGCTCAGCCTTTTAACCATAATATTTGCGTTGCCTTAGAATTCGTTATTTATAATTACATAGGAGCGGGTCTCGCAGCAATGGAGGCTGACATCTTTGCGCTACGGCAAGCGCAGAGGCAACAAACTAGCGATTGCGAGATCTCCCATGACGCTCGAAAATAACTACGGCAAGTTGAGAGAGATTAACTGAGACGGTACTGAACAGTAGATGGCAGTATTATGCCTGAGAAGCGTTTAGTCTGCCTGAAACCAAAGAAGAAGAAGAAGCAGGTATACTGCGCATCAGTAACAAGAAAGGTGAACAAGGCGGCAGGCGTGAGTGACTTTGCAAACTGTTTGGCACTGTGTGGCCAAACATCAGACGAATGGAGGATCATGCCTACTCTGTATCACAACTAAAAGCGGCGGACACCGAACCCCCGTCATCTAAGAAGCGGAAACACGACGAGAATAAACGCAAGCGTGACAAGAAACGACAAAAAACACGGATCAACATTGGCACGGCATTTACACGATGGAAGTCACTGATGGAGGAAAAAGGTTTTCAAAGTGACGCTCAAGTTGCCAGTTTTCTCTTGGACAGGTAATTAATCCTACACACACAATTGTCTAATATCACTGCAGTTTTTGGAGTACAGGATGCTCAGACCTGTCTAAAACAATAACATGCTGCGTGATGATGCTGTTACTCTCCAGTATACTTATTCAGCAACGTCCCTGACGTTTCATAGGTAATGATTCAGTAATTTTCTGTAAAATAATTTTCTGGATATATACGTCGGTTACTTCTCCGGCTCCTTTGGAGATCTTCAAGCTTTTCCTCCTCTGCTCTCACCCCGCTGGCACCCCTCCCTCGCCTGGCCCTAGCTGCACGGCCTCCCTGCCCTCGCCCTCTTCCTCGCCTTGTAATCCCCGTGCCACCAAAATGACTTGGACTCTGTAAACGGGGAATATATATTCTTCCAGCGAACACAATCTCGCTGTTAAACTAATGACTACAATTACTTCGTCTGTTTATATCACCATGCAAAGCAGCTCACCAAAACGTCACAACGATGTAGAAAAAATAACGGGTATATTTATTATCTTAAGTCTACATGAAATCTATACCCTACACAGACTAATGAAATACTATCTGTAAAATTATCTATGTAAACAAACCTCATCACTTGAGAAGGTAGGTGATGTGGACGTCATGGAAGACATTTTGTCCCGTAACGCTCGCCGTACTGTTGGGGGGGAGAAGCAGTGTGGGGGAGATGTTCATTTTGCTGCAGTCTGCAGTCTGACCGCTAGATGTCGCTGAAAATTACACACTGTAGCTTTAATACATAGAGATCAAATTTTAAAGCTTTCCTGATCCCAAGGAAACATTGCTGCCAAAATAATCACAGACATTTCTTAGGAGAAATTGAATGGCTTCACCTCCCACAAGGCTAAAATACAACTGTTTGTTCATATTAGAACAAAAACCATCAGAGATTCCTTGTAACTTTGCAAAGGAAGATAAAAAAAATGATTATGCCTTCATTAAAGGAGTGCTTTAAAAAAATATCCCAGACTGTATAATTTAATCACAAACAAATCCAGGCGTTTAAAATCTGACAGAAAAAATAATACTTTGATCTTTTTTACCTTTTTTCCTGTTATTTGAATTTATCCCTGAGCTAAGCTTTCTTACTATGACAAACCCTTTCATCTTTAATGTGATTCAGGGGCAGGAGATGAGATATGAATAAGAAATTACACCTCGGAGTGCAATTACAAAGTGACACTAATTCAATTACCTGTCACCAGGTACATAGAAAGAACATTAGTTGCTCAGGGTTGACACCATAACTGAATAACATTAAAAAAAAGATGTAAATCAGAAATTACTGCATTGTCTTTTAACTGTGTAGAGAAAAAAACCCTGCATCTTTTCAACATTTACAAACCAGTCAAAACAAAACAATCAAACAGTAGAAGATTTAACAAAGTGTTTTAGGCAGTGGTTCTGATCCAGCATATCAATAGATTATAATCATCAGTAAAATATTACCTTTGTGACAATAACTTTTTATTTTGTGAATATTGATCAGCTTGTGAGAAAACAAAGAATAAAGCAAAATATTTCATTGAGACTGCAATGCTTTTTACCAAACCGTGTACATATAGTAATGGACAAAAAAAGGATAGTGAAAAAAAAGGTTAGGAATTGATAAACTGACATTAGAATATGCCAGAAACGCTTCTTGCAAAGTATGAAATTATTTGTTGAAGTCTAATTTATAGTGATCACAGCAGACATTTGAGATCATGGCAGTCTTTGGAAATGACGCATCTCATTATTGCCTTCATTTCTGCACCAAAACTTTGTGTGTGAAAATTGAGACAATGCCATGCAATGCATTGCAAAATATCCATACACTGGTAACAGTTCAATTATCTTTAAAGCCTGTATGTTACTCTAAACGTAAAAAGACTTATAAAAAGACATCTAATATGCAGTTACATTTTATGGACATGAAATTACAGCCATTTGTGCAAACACCAGAATTTGGTTTTGCCAAGCTTTCTTATGACTGGATTCAGTTTGCTTTTCTTACTTATAGTATTCTTATTGATTTTATGTTATGGTTCCCACTAAATTGAAAAAATTGTGACAAAAAAAGTATATACATATATATAATTTACAAAGTAACTCCCCGCAGTGGAGATTGTATATGTATGTATATATTTAAGACTGGTAGTTCTTTAGTGTTGAGCATAAATAGAATTCCATTTTTCATGGGAATTAACACAAATGAGATGCATTAAAATTATATTTCCCTGAGCTGAACCTGCATTAGCCTTCTTGATTTTAGGTGCTTTGACATAAAACTGCTAGGCTGATTGTGTCTTTGTCAGTGCTTTATGATTTTGGTCTAACTGCAAGACAAATATAAAGGGATACTGTATAAAAAATAATCAACACCTTTATATGAATATTGTATTTCCTAAATATGAGCATAACCTAATGAGGATTCAGGAAATCTGTTCTTTCTTGTGCTTTTACTTCGTCTTTCAGTGACCATGTTTTAAAGACCAATTTTCAAGACAGCAAGCTTCTCCCATCTGGCAACTTTGCTTAGATCACCAAATTGATGCCCACATTCAGTCAAGCATCAGCGGCACCTTATGTTTCCTTTTATAATTAGCACATTTAGACACATTGTTAACTGTTTACCCAAGCTTGCAGAGTACATCACATAGTAATGGAGTTTCCAACAATTCCAAAGCACACCAACCTTCTTTTTAATGAAAAACTATCTTAAACAAAAATCTTGATTATTCTTAGTAGCAGTACCTAATAAGTAATTGTTTCCCCTTCTATTTATATTTTAAATAACAATACATTTTTTAGATTACAGAGTAAAGATTGTTGTTTCATTACAGTCTTGTGGATCTAACAGATGGTTTACCAGATATTATTGATTGATGGGAATGGTTTGTTATTGTTATAAGGTTTGCATGTGTAGCCATCATACTAGCTTCAGATCATCAGATCATGATACTTTGGCAGTTTGCGTTATGAAAGTAAACTGAAATTTTTAGGTTATTTTTTGTATTTTCACTTCTTTTTTTTTTAAATCAGCCTATATACTCATTCCTAAAGTGACAGACAGTAATGAAGAAGTCAATATATCAGTTGGTTTTACAGCCATTAAGATTTCAAAGATTTTGTCTGTTGTTTCATGAATTATCTGTAAATTTTCACATTTAGCCACTTGTTTCGCTGAAATGAGTAACTGACAGTGGAAGACATTGAGGCAGAATGTAGCAGTAACATCATTAGATTGATTGGCTAACTGGTTTAAAATATAATAAAATTAAAAAAATCAAACAAAAAAATTAAAAGTAAATTAGTTCACGCAACCATAATCTAAAGATTGTTCACTACTCAGTCATGCCTATTTTTCTTGTCATATCATCACTATTCAAGTTTTAAAGCTGGCTTTAGTAACATTTCCTCTTTTGAGTATGTTTGAGTTGAGACAACTTATTGTGTTTCTGATAGTTTGCATTTCCTATGTCCTTCAACAGCCCTCCTGTTGCATAGCAACGGCAACAACAGTATAGGTCCCTTGAGAAATCAGTGGATGCTATGCAAAGGGGCGCATGAGGTACACAGAGATAAAGAGAAAAAAGAAGAATCAGACAGGAGAAAATTGTGGAGAAGAGGAAGATTAGCTTCTTTGTTCCATCTTTAGAACCTAAATCAGATCACTGGACAATGAATGAGTTAATGAGCCAACTGAAGAATCTGAATAGACTTCGATGAGAGCAATATTATGTTTGAAAGACATATGTCTACAGGAATTATCCTAAATCCTTCTGTCATCATTAGCAGCTTTGTGTAAATGAGGATACATCTGTGCAGCACAAATGAGATGGGAAAGGGCTGTCACTTTAATTAAAAACTGATATAAAAAATGAAGTTTAAAGTTGAGCCTGTATCAAATGGAAGGGGTTCCATTTTACAGTTTTCAAAGATATTAATCAAGGTGATGAAATTTTCTTTCATGATTTCTTTGCAGGGAGCAACAAACATCAGAGGAGTGTTTCTCCTACTTCTCTATTTCCTTCATCACCTATCCATCACATACCATTAACAGGTGCCAGGATTTATAGGAATATATAGCTCCTAACGCTTTAAGAGTATATCTTTGCCACGAAAGGGAAAGTATACGTTTTTACAGTCCATATTTACTGTAACTAAAATATTAATATTTTTGGGCCAATTAGAAAATACATTTTAAAATTTATAAAGAAATGATTAAGGTGGTCAAAAACAAAAAGACATGTTGGTACAATAGAAATGTACAAAGTATAAAGTAATACAATTTAAGGATATGCACTAATTAGCTAACACAATAGCCAACATGCCCAAAAATGTATTAGTCCCATTTTACTGCTAAACCAGTTCTGTTGAGTTGAACCATGGACTTCACATTACCTCTAAAGGTGCGATATGGTGTGTCTGGAACCAATGTTTCAGTAGCATATTATTTCCCAAATGTGGCAGGATGGGGCATCTGTAGATCTGACTTGTTTTTTAAGTAAAACCCTTGGATGATTTAGTGAAATGAGATGTAAGGAATTCTTAGACCAGTTCTAAACTTGGACAATTTGTTCAGTTTCTCATAGCAATACTGTAGCTGTTTGGTTGCATGCTGTGTTAGGCTGCTGTAAGAGTTTTCCTAAAAGTCTTACCTTTGTTAAGAGAGTGTAACCCAGAGCTACTTTTTCCCGTGATGCGATGTGAAAGAAAGTTGGATTTAGCAGTCCAGGCACTTTCTTGTAATCTTCCAGATAACATTTCTAATGCTCTTCATCTCATTGTTGCTACACTATATTGCCAAAAGTATTTGCTCACCTGCCTTGACTCACATATGAGCTTAAGTGACATCCCGTTCCTAATCCATAGGGTTCAATATGACGTCGGTCCACCCTTTGCAGCTAGAACAGCTTCAACTCTTCTGGGAAGGCTGTCCACAAGGTTTAGGAGTGTGTTTATGGGAATTTTTGACCATTCTTCCAGAAGCGCATTTGTGAGGTCGCACACTGATGTTGGACGAGAAGGCCTGGCTCTCAGTCTCCGCTCTAATTCATCCCAAAGGTGTTCTATCGGGTTGAGGTCAGGACTCTGTGCAGGCCAGTCAAGTTCATCCACACCAGACTCTGTCATCCATGTCTTTATGGACCTTGCTTTGTGCACTGGTGCACAGTCATGTTGGAAGAGGAAGGGGCCAGCTCCAAACTGTTCCCACAAAGTTGGGAGCATGGAATTGTCCAAAATGTCTTGGTATGCTGAAGCATTCAGAGTTCCTTTCACTGGAACTAAGGGGCCAAGCCCAGCTCCTGAAAAACAACCTCACACCATAATCCCCCCTCCACCAAACTTTACACTTGGCACAATGCAGTCAGACAAGTACCGTTCTCCTGGCAACCGCCAAACCCAGACCCGTCCATCAGATTGCCAGATGGAGAAGCGCGATTCGTCACTCCAGAGAACGCGTCTCCACTGCTCTAGAGTCCAGTGGCGGCGTGCTTTACACCACCGCATCCGACGCTTTGCATTGCACTTGGTGATGTATGGCTTGGATGCAGCTGCTCGACCATGGAAACCCATTCCATGAAGCTCTCTGCGCACTGTTCTTGAGCTAATCTGAAGGCCACATGAAGTTTGGAGGTCTGTAGTGATTGACTCTGCAGAAAGTTGGCGACCTCTTCGCACTATGCGCGTCAGCATCCGCTGACCCCGCTCCGTCAGTTTACGTGGCCTACCACTTCGTGGCTGAGTTGCTGTCGTTCCCAAACACTTCCATTTTCTTATAATACAGCTGACAGTTGACTGTGGAATATTTAGGAGCGAGGAAATTTCACGACTGGATTTGTTGCACAGGTGGCATCCTATCACAGTTCCACGCTGGAATTCACTGAGCTCCTGAGAGCGACCCATTCTTTCACAAATGTTTGTAAAAACAGTCTGCATGCCTAGGTGCTTGAATTTATACACCTGTGGCCATGGAAGTGATTGGAACACCTGATTCCAATAATTTGGATGGGTGAGCAAATACTTTTGGCAATATAGTGTATTTGATGATGTACAATGCTCAATATAGGCACTCTGACTGGTCTGCAGCTATGTAGCCCAAACCTTGTTGAACTTCAATACATTGTTTGCTCTAAGAACTCTATTAAATTCAACAGCAAGTTGTTTAGCAGTATGAGATATAGTGGCTGCAGGGCCAAGCCTTTCTTCTCTAGGTCTTCCCCTAGCCTTGGCAACTGGTGATTTAGCAGCCAATTCACCACCTTTTTTTCGTTGAACTATTTCTGATAAATACTAACCATCGCAGATGAAAACACCACACAAGAGGTGCAGTTAAGTATGTTATCTGAGCCTGGTCATCATCCTTTAGCCTTTGTCAGACTCAAACTTATCCTAGCTCATGTATGTGCTTTTAACTCATCTATAACAGATTTTTTTGGACGACTAAATAAGTGGCATTCATTTACCCTCTCATGGATCATAATATTAACTCTTAGTAATGTACAATGTTAGAAAATATGTTCTATTTAAGTAGCCATTTTTCTTTACAACTAGCTATATAAAAAGAGGATTTCTTCCCACACAGTATTTTTGTGTGTAGGTGTGTATCTCCATCTTCAGACAGCATGGGGTCCAAAGGAGATTAACATCCCTGTTGGATTATAGAAAAGAAACACACTGGAATGCCTCATTAACTCTCATTCTCGTGTTGTGATGTTATTCCATGGCTGCAAGGCCTTTTTTAAGACTGCTGCCACCTGATTAAGTGTTTGCTGTCTTCCCAGTAGACATATGTCTCAATCTGTGTACATGGTCTTTCTCCTCTTTGTGGCCCTCTGGGGATTCTGTGAGAATGGATAAATCAGCCTTGGGAGCACTTGACTGTCACTATCCTTTTACGAGAGTCCCGATTAGGACAGCGAAAGTGCTCAAGAGGCAAGCCTCCACTAAGGTCCGGCTGCAGTGGTGTAGCACCAAGTATACCCTCAGCCGTTAGGGTGCAGTAGGTGAGAGAAACACTGTGATCATGGTCAGTCAGCGCAAAAGAAGGCATCAAGCCGTGCTTGTGGATCCCAGGCCTAGATGGTTACCAGAGGGCACAAAATATCCCTCTGCTGAAATCTTGTCTCTCCTCAGCAGCTTTCCACTGAGCAAAGAGGGTGAAATATTTTTGTACTGCATTTACACTTTTGCTTCCTTAGTATCTTATTCACCTTTTTCTTTTTTAAAAGACCTTGTCCATATCTGTCCTTTTTTTTTGCCTCTCACATTTTTCAGTATCTGTACATGTCATTTTCAGAAACTCATATCTTTTTGACAAGGTTTGCATTTTCTCTATTTCGCAAAGGATTTTCTTGATCCTCAGGCCTAAAGTCTTTTCGTCACTAAATCTGTTCACTAAGAGTTGCTGTTATTAAAGCTCAGTCATCCACAGTGGAAGGTGGAGTAAGTATTTCCTTTTTCCCAACAAGTCACAGTATTCCTTTTTTACTTAGGCAGGGGTCTTGTTATCCCTTTCCTGCTTGCCCTAGTAAAGGAAACCCCCCAACCTTCATTTGCACAGGTTAATGAGCATCAACCTCAGCATGAACATAAAACCAGGCCTTGTTGCAGGGGTGATTGCTCAAACTCTCTCATTCACATCTCACATGCTCCTTTATTCCTTCTCCATCCCTGCATCTCAGTTTTTTTCTCAATCTCTTTCTACCCTCTGCACCTTGTAAATTGGACTCTGGCAACATTACGATGCCTTTCTCATTATTCTCATCACTCTGGCCAAATTGCCTTGTCTTTCAGGACCATTGGGCTCTGTTCATTGGCTGCTTTCTCTAGCTGAGGGCTGTATAAGTCTTTGTTTCCCTCCATCTCTGGGCTTAGGAAGGGCCAGATATAGGGCCAAAACTGCATTCAATTCAGCAGTGGATAGCAAAACATCTGGTCAATGATAATACATTACTTCACACTGCACCTTGTCATCCATTTACTCGGTAAAATGCAAACATACATGAGAGGATCTAAAATACATACAGTGAAGAAAAGCAGAACCTAAAATATGTAATGTTCTCCAATAACGCCAACCAATTAAAATAATTCTTGCCTAGAGGCTAATTTAAAAAGTATGATGAATAGCTATCCTCTGCCACACAAGCAAAAATAATTCATTAAGAGAAATAACTTGAAGTATTTATTTATTTTTTTTCAATACTGCAGTCCTTGGCACAAGCATTAATTTCCCTTAAGTTTGGAGAATGTTGTCTAGACACCAGAGTTCCTTTAAAGTAGAATGAGACATGGATATTTTAGTTATCAGGCTCCTTTCCTGTGAAAACAACTCCCAGTTTTAGGGTCCAACCATTAATTTAAAAAAAAATTGAAAAGATGGTGTCTACATTTGGCCAGAAGTTTTGTTTAGAAGTGTGCTCCTTTCTATAGCAGCGCATCAGCAGAGTTACTATGTTGCAAATAACTTACAGTAAGTCTGTCCCTTTGTTTCACTATTTAAACCCGTCCCCTCTAGACATAGCATTTGATGATATTTTGTTGTGATTAATTGAATGAGGTCCATTTTTGTACTATAAATTTGAATACTAGGTCAGAGCTTATCTGCTTACCTTTTTTTTCCCCTTCTAGGTGAAACCCTAAATAAAGCTACTACCATTGCCTTTTACTTTCCTTTAACAGAGTGCTATATCTGTATTTTGTTCAGGGTAACCGCAGCCCATCTGCAGCAGCCCTCTCTCGACATAGCCATGTGTGAAGGACCGCTGGCTATAATGGCAATTTTTTTGTTTTGTTCTGCAAAACTTTCATTTGATTTTTGTTTATCTGACTGTGTTAATTATTATTCCCCCACTAAATGAAAAAAGTCAGAATTTGTTATTATCTAGAGACTATTAATGACAGGAGGTGAAAAGCAGCTCCTAGAGGAGCTTGTGGTGACGTCAAGAGTACGCTTCTGTTCCAATTGACCTATATTTATTCTGTGTGCTCCTGTTCTCCCCAAGTCCATCCTTTTCTGTGTTCTTCTCAAGAACATACTTGGCGAGGAAACAAGTCCATACTTGCGTTCTTGTGAATTGAGAAAGGGCCAACAATTAGCTCTCCAACTATACAACTGTAATGGTCACCACTACTCTGTGAAGATTCTTGTTTCATCCGTTGCGTATATTAGCTGCGACATATGAATCAAGACCTATTGCTATGACCAAAAAAAGTTGATTGACAGAAGACCGTTGATATACGATTGGCCCAATTAAGGTGTACAGGCTGATGTATAATTACCTGGCCTGTATAAAATAACAAAAAAACACCCACAGAGGGTTTTTTTTTAAATAGAAATTTTCTACATTTTGGGACAATATCGTCTGATAAAGTGTACATTAATATACATGTTTAAGCCAGAATGATTTGCCGTTTAAATATGCTTTCCCTACGACTTTAAGTTTTAAATGATGGCTGAAAGTCAGAAGTTGGAAACTTTGAGTATAATATTGAATTTTATATTCTAATCCTGCTTTAAGTTCAGCCAAAGCTCTTTTCCAAAACTCCATGTTATGGGCAAGTTTCAGAGTAACTTGCAAACGTGATAGCAGGTTTAGGTAGTTTTGAAAAGATCTACTTAACACAACCACGGTAGTGTGTATTAGCAGAGTTTCCCCAGCCTGCTAGTGGTTGACACCATGTGGTTCCTAATGCCTGTTAATGATCTGGCACAGGTATATCTGCTACATCTACAATCAATTCTTTTTTATAAAAGGTGTGTAAATTCAGGAATTGTCCATTTATAAGTGCTCTGTCTGTTGAATCTTTTTTTCTACGTTTCTTTTCTGTGTTTTATTTCGATCTTGAAAGTTCTTTTTTTTCATGGTAATTACTATTCACTACCATGTATGGTATTTCAATCTTCTAAATCACAAATTGTCCATTTACTGAATTGTGCTATACAAATAAACTTGCCTTGCCTTGCTCTGCTCAGGTCAGAGGGGAGTTCCTGCCTCACGTGAAGAAATCTCTGGGTGCTTTTTATGAGTTTTGGGTAAATGGTGCCAATGTGGCACCAATGTGGCAGCTGACCCAAAAGGCAAAGCTCTCAATTTACTGCTTGGTCTATGTCTCCTCCCATTACCAACTGTCATGGCAACGCAGCAGCATATTTGAAGAGCTCCTCCAGCTGCCTAGAAGCAGCAGAAACCTCCACTCCACCAACACCCATCTTCTCTGTACCGCCAATACAAAACTGAGGACAATGGGAGAGCCTTTTAGTCTGTGGCTCCACAGACATGGAATGCCTTTCCAGCCTACCTCAGAGCTCCCCAACATGTGGGATCCCTTAAAAAAACTTAAAAAAACCCATTTTTATTCACAAAAGCTTATCAGCTATGTTTTATTGGGATCTTAATATGTTTTATTGTTGTTCCACTGCATGTGTTCCAATGCAATTATTCTTATTTGACACTGTGTGTTTTTAACTACTTTTTGATGTTTTAACTTTTCAGCACTTTGAGATCTGTTTTTACAAATTTTAGGTTTTTTATAAATAAAATGCATTATTATTATGATGATGATGTTATTACCCTTACCTCTGATAATGGGTTTGGCTGAAAGAACAAGATCTAAGAAATGCAACTAGGTTAAATGAGCTTCTTCAGTTAGTGATCGGCCATCTGGGAGAGCATTGAGCAGAAGTGGCTTGGACTTCTGTTTTGGATGCTCCGGGACGCTTCCCTCAGAGGGTTTTCCAAGCATGCCCTACCAGAAGGAGACTCAGGAGCAGAGGCTGGAGGGACTATGTCTCTTGGCTGAAAGTCTTGTTTTCACCAGAGTAGCTGGAGCAGGGGAGAGGATAGTCTGGGAGTCAATAATGATACTGGTGCCACTGTTACCCCATCTCTGATAAAGAGAAAAATGAGGAATTAGAATGCACCTCATTTACAAATATAATGAGGTTTATGAAAGGACATTGACTTCAGTTTTAGGCCTCGATTACCAGTTAAAAAGGCATTTTATAAATCTCCTGTCTGCCACATCATCATATTTTACATCATACACGTTAGAAGGTAAGTAGACATCCATGGCTCCAGCCTTATCAAAATAATACACTTTGTTCTTACCTGAAGGACACCGCTCTCATTCCATTCCCAAATCTTTGCCACATACAGAATGAAGATTACAACTGTATATCCAGACAGAGGAACTGTCTTAATTAGATTAACTATTGTGAAAAACATCAGTTCTGACACGGAACAGGCAGCCAATACCAAGGTGTAATAAACTCACACATCATCAATGATAATTATTCTAACAGGTGTGTTAATGCAGAGACACATCTAAAAGGTGCAGCATACCACACCTCCAGGACTGTCACTTGGAAACCAAAGTCTATAAAGTAAAGTTAACAAAGAAAAAAGAGAAATAAAAAGGGGCAAACTCTTCTTCAAACCACTTGGCTATCTTAATTTTCAAACCATGATCCTGCATAAAACCTTATTAGTTTTTTTTGTTGAAATTTTAGATTTGCTATCCTGTTCTTAAGTAAGCTTTCAGATTCTCTGCAATCCCTGCAAAGTTAAGGTAGTGTTAATTTCAGGCAAAAGTTGGATGTCATGCTTTAAAGGGATAGTTCGGTATTTTTGACATGAATCTGTATGGCATCCCGATCACCAGCGGCATGCAATCACACTGACTTACCCCTGGCAGCGTCCTGTGAGCAGAGTTATCGTCCAGTTTTGGTCAAGCCGAAAGTAGTCCTTCCGCGGCGGAGGGAGACATGGCTGTTGTTGGGCTCGCTGTCTGAATGACGGCGCGCACTGATACGAACAGAGAGAAAATAGGACCAATTGATAACGACGTGTGACTTTTTCCACTACAATGTTTTTGGGATGCGAAAATATCACTCTTTTGGACACATAATGTTTTGGGAAGAGAAACGTTTTATTTCGCTGTTCCTAAAAACCTGCAGGACTACTTTCGGCTTGACCAAAACTGGACTAACTCTGCTCACAGGACGCTGCCAGGGGTAAGTCAGTGTGATTGCATGCCGCTGGTGATCGGGATGCCATACAGATTCATGTCAAAAATACCGAACTATCCCTTTAACTGCAGTTCATTTGTTTTGAGTGATACTGCAGAAAATGAGGTGATTTATCACTGGATAGCCAATGTTCAGCAAAGTTTACCTCCTTGTTTATGCACAAGGAGGTATTTTTACCAGTGTTTTCTTATCACACATAGTCTGATGGCTTAGGCTAAATGGAGACTAGATGGTGACTAGTCTCCATTTAAAAAATGCTTCTCCCAAAGGAAGCGGTATCTAATTTAAGTATTTTATAATCACTAAAAGATTTTCCTTGTCAAAATTTGCAATTTGTTGATGTAGCTAGTAGAATAAACAAACCAACCATGGTTAAATGTAAATATTGAAAACCCTTAGGTTAATTAAAGAAATTTCCAAGAGAGTTTGATTTAGTTTTTAGAGGATATATATATTTTTTTTCTTTTTGGGGGGGGGGGGGGGGGGGTCAATGTTACTCATACCGGTATTTTTATTTTTTTTAAGCCAAAATAGATAAGGAAGATTGACTAATACAGATTATGTAACGACAATGCCAATACAGATTATGTCATCAGTCTAGCTGATCTCCAATATGCGGTGCCAATATGTTTGTGCCAGTTTTTAAAGCCAATATTGCTTTTCCTTCCTCCATTTACATAATAAAAATTACACAATGATAGCAAATGTTAAATAAGTCTCCTTTTTCTAACATAGAAGAAACATTTATCAAAATATCAAACAAAACACTAATAAACAATAAATGTAAAAAGCAGAATCACATAATCTCAAGGCATACTGTAACTGCTGAATACACATGAATCGGCAGACACAAACACAAACAAGAAAAATATCAGCCGGTTGAAGTATAGGCCTGTCCATAATGGGTATATCAACGAGTACTAGCATTTGCCCACAATTGTTGAAATCTGTCAATTTCTTTTTGCTTAGCTTTTTCTCCTTCTATCTTTATTCAGGCATGACCTTAAGAATAAAAAGGTACATCAGAAACCTCCTCACTGTCACCTTGTGAGCTGTTGTTTGGTTGTCCCTCTACAAATCCTTCTCCTGAGCCTCTCCTTTCATCTATCACTTTCAAAGGCTTTTGTCTCTTGTGAGGCTAAAATGACAACATATTCTCCTGTATCTTTCATATACTCAATGGGAAAGGAAGAACTACATAATCCTTTTTCCACTTTTGCTGTCTGTTCTCCATCTTTTTTTCTCCCCTCTGCAATTCTAAAAAGAAAGCTGAAGAGACACATAAATGCTATAACAATCAAAAACCATGAGCTGTGCAGTGATGATAAAGAAGGTACAAGGGATCAAAACAATTGACATGTTCTGGTTTTTAAGGCTGTTTAAAGGATACCAAGAAATTGAGTGGAGAACTGCTCCCTGTACTCATTGGGGATTGTATTCAATTACAAAGCAGTTCCACTGCAAAGAACCAATATGAAAAATGGTTATTTTAAAGGTTATGTGGGGATCTTTCATTATTATGGCTATTCCAGGCTTCTTTAATAAGATATCTAAAAATACTGTGAAGGTTTAAGCTGAAAAACAACAATGAGGTAATTGTAACAGTGGTGGCGGCTGCTCTCTGAAACAAGGGAGGCTTCATGGTGTTAATTTAATCTAAACATCAAGTATTGCACAAACAAATATTAAAACATAAACCACATTAATGCGATGGGTGAAAGTAGGTTTTATGAAGCGCTCTGGAATAATATACTTCAGAAATCACAGTAATAGCTGAACAGAACATGACTGTTCAGACTGAATGATGATTTTTCAGCGAAAACCTCCTCGCTGTCTGGCTGCTGTCAGTCAAAAATCCTTAAGTATGTTTGCCAATCAGCATCTGGCAGCCAGCATGACGACCCGCCCCTACTCCATGGACACCGCTTCTGTCAGTGAGCCCCAGGGCAGCTGTGGCTACAATGTAGCTTGCCACCATCAGTGTGTGAGTGTGTGCGTGAATGGGTGAATGAATGTAGTGTAAAGCGCTTTGGTCAAGTCTCCTAACTTGAATAAAGGCGCTATATAAGTACATGCCATTTACCATTTACACCAAGAGCCTGAGCCTCAATGAAAGTGAAGTATTTTGGCTTGTTATCTAATTAGGACTCTACTTTCTTGCTGCTTACCTCAATAGACTGCGGCTCAAACCCCTACAGGGGTTTATTATTGAGGCTCAACAGCTGATTAATGGGCAACATACTCATAAAATCAGGCTAATTTTAGTGCATATTAAATGCAGTTTAATGACTACATTTATGAAGCTTAAAATTTTATGAAATTTACAGGGGATGTTTAGCCTGCTTAGTATTGAATGAGAAATTGCCACTATATTGTAGATATGGCCTTTTAGAACTGTGAAAAAAGATTGTATTAAAATAGGATCAACCCCTGCATTATAAGCTATACAATGTTCCCACAAACATAATTTGGTTCCACTGGTAAAGGTGTATATCAGGCATTTTTATACACTCATCTTTGATTGCCTCTGCAATGAAAAATAAGTAGATAAGGCTCTTAATAATGATAAGCCATTGGTAAGCTCAATTAGCAAACAACAACTTGTTTCCTGGAGAGTAAATCTGTTCTCTTCGGCCTTCGAAATGGAAGAGGACTGATAACATATTATACAAATACATCTGTGTCATAATTCAAGAAATGTCTTCTTTGACTTCCTCAACTCTAACTACAGGCATATGCTGGCATGGACTTGTAATTATGATGACATATGCATGGTATGGTTGTTACATGTCGCATACGTTGGTCATTGACCTTGACCAAGACACCTTACAGTAGAACTGCAGTCAGTCCCTGGACTGGCATGGCTATCACTGCCCCTACATTGTTAGGGACAAATGCAGAGGACAGATTTCCCACTGGGATCAGCTTCATAGTCGTAGTGGGCTACTTCTTTAATTTTATTTATTTTTGCTCAGTCTACTCGTAAGCACACAGCCCGCCACATGTTGAAAGGGCAATATTATTGCCATTACGGTTAAAATATATTAGAATTTTTACAGATTCAGAATTAAAATGCCAAAGGGGATGGTATGGGGGGTGGTCATTTAAGAAGGGGGATGATTTTTAGGATTTTCTTTAAAAAGGGGAAACCATCTCCCCTCAACACGAGTTCTTGATGACTGCTAGGAAAATGGTGACAATAAAATGGATGAATCCACAGCCACATACTGTGGCACAGTGAAAACAGAAGCTGGGGAAGGTGTGTGGAATGCCGGCTTTAACTGCTCAACTACAACTAAGATCTGATGTTTTTGTAAAGAGGTGGTTACCCATAATAAGATACGTCTCAAACTGAGGGGATTCCAACAGCGTATGTCTTAAATGCCCACATATTTATTTAATATTTATTATTTTCAGTCATATGTATCCTATTTCTAAGCTTTCTGGGCCCAAAGGATTTTTGTTTTTTTTCCTGGCTTTCACAATATCATAGATAACCTGTGATGCTGCCAAGGAATGTTTGTATTCTTTCTAATAAAAAATAAAGTAAAAAAAATAAATAAATAACAGTTGTTTACTAGTTTGGACCCATATAACATTAACATTCTTGACATCACATCCGCAGAACAGCACGGGAACATTCGACTCAAAGTACATTCAGGAAAATGTGCTGGTTTGATTCAGGATTCATCACACCTCTAAGCTCTGCCTCTTTCCAATCAGCCTCCATCTCATTCACCTGCTTACTTGACTCTATAACCAACTCTCAGACAGTCACTATTACCAGATAATTAAGAGTCATTGGTGAGATTTGTCACCAATGACAGGCATTCCTGTTGCCTGTCTGCCTGCCAGATTCTGCCTTCCAATTCTCTGAGTCTGCCTGAACCCTATCGGACCTGTCACAGTGTTTGCATCTCTGACCTGTTTTCTGTGCACTGACCTCTTTCCCGGAGTCTTCCCTGGATTGTCTAAGTTTCTTGGATCACCTGGCTCTGTCTCTGAACCGGCTCTCAGACTCCAAACTCTGTTTTGTCCCCTTGTTCATTCTAGCTGTCTCTGCTCATGGATCCGACCCTGTGCACTGTCCTGGACCAACGATTAAGTGTCAAAGAATAATTCCTCCAAACTAACCAGGGCAGATTCAGGAAGCCACAGAGATTCATCAGTGACGTCAATAGCCAACCGGCTTCTTCAGAAACCCCAAAATTTTGTCCTAAAACTCAGAGAAGATTAGTGAACCAGAATTCAACATTAGAAACATTTCCCTCTGTTTCTGCCTGGCCACTCAAATGTCTAATCTCTTTCCAGATGATCCAGTTGCGGACTCTGCTGAATCCCCCCTAACCTACTGCAGTTTCACATTTTAATAAGCTGTTTAAACGCCAGTTGTTGCATCAGGTTGAATTTGGGGTCTTCCATTTTCTGGTCATTACACATAAACAGGATTTTTGTTGAATGTTTTGTCATGAACATTTCATCCGTAAGTGTCAAAAAAGCAAAAGTTTTAGCACCATAGTTGGCACTATAAAAGGATTGTTCGACTAGAGCCTAACTGCATATGTCCATTTCACGCCTCCATGAGCTAAAGCACAGCTTCATATCTAAAATGTCCCACAGCTCTGCTTTGGTCACATACAAATCTGGACAGATGATAACAAATTATCAAGTCTCCTTCTTTAGACCCTGGGGACTTTTATCTCAAGTGAGACTCTAATGATATCTAAACAAATGTTTAGCAAAAATGGACCACAACATTACTCTGAAAAACGTTCCTTCTTTCATTTAGTGTCCCTTAAATATTCAATCATAGAGGTTTTTAACAAAAAATAAAGGATTATTATGTATATTATTAATTCTTCAAAATGAATGCCAAACTCTCATAAACTCTGTGTATTGTAACCCTTTACTTTCTCTCTTCTTATACAAATATATAACTTTGTAAACCTTCAGAGGTTCGTGCTCCACATCCTGCTTCGATAAATAAAGACAAAAGACAACATCTTGTAAAGAAAGATCAATATAAATGTTCCTGTAGCAATTTTGTAGAACTTGTTTTCATTTCAAGAAAATACTTTTGAATCATTCAGGCTGCAATGTTTTCAAGAAATGTCAGGTACTTAAGAGTCGGGGAAAGCTTGTTAAGACATCCTTTATTGATCGTGTTCTAGCTAGGTCAATTTGAAAACCACAGGGAAATGGGAGGTCAGCCGAATGCCTTATCTTTGTACGTCTCTGTTCCAGGACATTTGATTTTGATGCTATCAGCTCCAAGAATAGCCTGGTGAGGAGAATATACAAAAGATTCTCTTCATTAGGAAAGTGTGCCATAGTGAAGACTGCTGTGACTATTTTCAGCAACAGAGTTGCAACATAAAAAGGCACAGAAATTTAACAAAAATCCTAACATTAAGCCTTCAAAAATAAATGATTCCTTAGATATCTGTTTGTTTTAAATAATACTTAGATCTATTTAATCCATAATTGTACCGTGATCAATTTTGTGTAGAATGCTAACACACATGGATAATCATCGGGGGAGACAAAACTTCACAGATATAATTCTAGACAGGTTGAAAGGTAACATCAGTAAATCTCTCTCTTCGTAGAAAACAGGTAGGAACAGTTTAGTTCAGTTTTTTTTTTTTTTTTTTTTTTTGCAATTCTCAAAAGAATTCACATCTAAAAACCTTTCAAATCCTACCAGCCATTTTGCTGGATTTTCTTTTTTTTTAGGCAGTGCCTTTCAAGCCTTGTACTGCTTTTTGTGTCACACATAGCTGGCATACAGCATTAGCCACATTATCACTGTCTGTTTTCTTGTATGCCACAACACAAAATCTGAAGACTGTTGAGCTGTGACAAAGATTTACAGTATAACTATTCTTTCCCCCATACAGAATAAATGTAGGGAAAATTCAGGTGAACCCGCAGTGTGTTAAAACATCAGTTAAAACATTAGAGAAACAATTATAAGGTTGCACAATCAAATTGAATAAATAGGGCAACTGATTTAGAAAATTTTGCAAAGAATGAAAGCATTGCTTCTCACACTATCTCAGAACAAAAGTGCCGTAAAAAACTGAAAAATAAACAAAACCATCTACAACACCGCTGTCAGCTCCATGACATTTGAAACAAGGTAGAAAAACAGGAACAAACATTAAAAAAAATTAATTACTCTAAAAAGAAGGGGAACTACCAAACAGGTAACTATAGGTAAAATCCCTAATCAGATGCATGTAGACATGAATAAGTAGTTGTTTATTTTCGTTCTCCAGTTCTGTATGTCCACCATCCCCTGATGCTCCTTTGGTAATCATCACTGACACAGGCAGACAGACTATAATCCACATTGATTAAAAGCCTAAGATCAAAGGCTTCCCCTGCTGTCACTCTCAACTCTTCTCTTAATTCAGCTCAGCCTTGTTTCCCTTTCTACCCTTTCTTTCTACAGCTATTTTGGTCTTGACTCTTTTTTTTTTCAATGTGTTAATTTGTTACTCCTGAGTGTTTAGATTCTGCTTACTATTCTTTTCCCTTTTTCCTTCTCATAGTGTGCATTTTTTATTAGTGGTGTAGCTCAATTAGGACACCTCAATCAACACCAACTGATTCGTCATGATGCAAGTGTATCTCTGCATGTTTAACCTCAAGACTGAGAAAAGCTTTATGATTATTTACTATGACTAACAGGTTGTAAGAGAAAAAACATCTAGAATTCTTTTCATGGTAAAATCTTCCTGCGATATTCATACTTTTATTTGAACAAAAAATGCACTAGCAGCATTAGTATGGGAAGGAATGGAAATGTCCTTTATTAGTCCACAGCAGCAAAATGTAGGTGTTTCGGCAGCAAAACTGATCCAACAAAGGGACTTTTGCTTTGCATTATGTAATTTCAGAAAGAGTATAGAAAAAATATAAGTGTTTTAAACCAAATCTGTGCAAAAATAGCTAATAATGATGAAAAGCGTCTTCACATCTGAGTTAAATGCTTAATTTGGTTGTGAAAATTTTTTCCCATTTGCTATTGTCCTAAAAGTGATCATTAGAGTGAGCAGTAGAAACATGGAAAGTCAACAACTATAAACTTTAAACTGAAGGTGGGATTTAATAAATGTAATTAGATGCACAACGAGACATTTACTACCAGTATTCTAACTAATGGCACCTGGTTTTCGAGCAGTGATGCAACAGTTTAATTTTAAAATAGATTCCTGCAGATAGCGTTTTATTTTAAACTGGGTAAAAGCATTATTTAATGTATTTTAGTAGATGTAAAAATAGGTCTGGACTCATGAAATGCAAACTGATGTGCTTAAGTTTTGTACTTAAAACACTTTGTTCAAATTATGGGCAGTACAGCATTATTTATGTCTAATGGATCTTTTTTAATGTTTAAAATAGACAAATATTATCAAGTTGTTTTTGCAGTAACTATGTCATCATTTTTATCAAATATAAGTTAAAACATATCAAATCCAAATCACCAAACCACATTCTTTTATCTGGAAAATTAGTGAATATAAAACCAGGATTGATTCTGTTGGGTGATTGTTTTCATCTTGCTTCATTTTTCTTTTAAAGGAGGAGTAAGAAAATAGTTTAATTTGATTAATGGTTGTCACTAGATGTCTGGCACTATTTTCTCTTTCCTTCAATTCATAATTTTTTTTACTCTTTCTCACTCCAACTTTTGACATCATGTAATTAATCCAATACTAAAGTTAAGAAGTTAATTCCCTTAACTGCTAACCTGATTAACTCTTTTTTCAAATCCACACAAAATAAACCTTTAATCAAGATATTGAACAGACTAGCATGTGATTATTGCTGACAAGCCTTGTTTATTTTTGACCAAAACACATAAAAATCCAACTGCTTATTTCTACCATTGTTTATAGAAAGCATTACAAAAAAACACTAAAATCTCAAGTAAAAACGCTGTCATATCTAACTGGAAAGTCATGGCCATAAAATTTAGAACAGAACTGCAGAAGGAACTGCAAAGACTTTACCTGAAACTTAGAGATTTCTAAAGTGGGCTTTTTTCTATAAATTATACAACATGCAAGAAAAACAAATTGCTGTACTCTGCTGTAGGCACAAAGCTATAAATCAAACGACAGCATTAAATTACATAGAGCTGATTAATATTTACACGGCAATGTCGTTTGTCCTGTCTGACTTCATTATAAAGAGTCATGGGTGGTACATCGTAGGAATCTTATGTTAATCCTCTTAATGGAAATAACATATTTAATCTCATTATCCATAAAACCATGGTTTGAACTTTCAGTGCCTAGGATTCATTTTGTGGACAACTGCAACTCCTGATAATCCCAACTCAAAATGTGAAATCTGCATGAATTATCTCTGTTGTCCAGCATGTAATCACAACAGGTTTTGGGTCTTTTTTTTTCAGATCCATGAGCTGAAAATTTAATTACCAGATAGAGATTACCAAACTGTGTCACCCATTAAGAAGAGTAATGGCTTACACTCCCAAAGCACGGAGAAAAAAAGAAATACAATAATTAATTTCTACCAGACGCATCACCTGATGAACTAAAACAGTTCAGAAATTCCCTTAATAGTGGTTTTAGCTACCAATGATAAAGCGTGAGCTAATTTTTCCTTTAAAAAACATGAAAAACAACACAGCTACTTATGACATAAACTAAGCCCATGCCTAAACTTGAGTTTGTTAAAAAAAAATTCAAATAAACGGAGGCGCGCACCCATCATTTTATGATTTACAGATAACATTGGACTCGACTTAAAAGTAGTCTAAGTCTAAGACTTGGACCTTCATCAGGTCAGAGTCAAAATTTGTTTTGAAGATAACAAGTTCTGGCTTTTTTTTTTTTGTTATTCATGTACATGTCATCAACCCATCCACATCACGGGGTGGGCGGTGTAGCATGTGGACAGCTTTTAGTTCCTGGGAGTCCAAATCTCCTAAGACCTGACCTGGATGACCAGCTGCTCCAAACTCATCAAAAAAGAGCACCAGTGCCTCTTCTTCGTGAGGACCCTGAGGAAGAACCATCTGTCCTCAGAGATCCTTACAAACTTCTAACGCTGCGTCATCGAGAGTATCCTCACCAACTGTATCACAGTTTGGTATGGGAACTTGTCTGCCTCGGACTGGAAGGTATAGGACTGGAAGGGAGCGCTGCCCCAGCGCATCGCCGGGGTAACGCTCCCTGCCGTCAAGGACAACTACAGGAAGTCTGAAAAGTGCCCGGAATATCACCAAAGACTCCACTCACCCAGCACACCCACTCTTCTCACTCCTGCCCTCTGGGAGGCGTTACAGAAGCCAACGGACAAGAACCACCAGGCACCGGAACAGCTTCTTCCTACAGCTGTCACACTCCTGAACGCCTCCTGACACCAACTATAAGGGCTGTACACCCCTCCTCCCCAATATAAAAACACACACACAACAATAACATATAGACTGTCCTCACACACATCTACAGATCCACACACAACTTACACTTACTTCCCAACTATAGCTGTATGTAATCTGCAAATCTTTTATTTATCCTGTATTATAACCCCACTAATTTTATATATAATCCATATCCTAAGTTTCCTGTCTATTCTGTATATACTGTAGCTTTCATATTTATTTATTTTATAGCCTCCTCTCTGTTTATGTATACCATTTGTACTCAATACATGCATAGTCTCTGTGCACATGTAAATAAATATTTAAATCCTGTATAGCAGTGTTCTGGATAGATGAAAACTACATTTCATTGCTTTATACTTTTGACAGTGTAATGACAATAAAGCTAAATTTAATTCTATTCTATTCTGTATACCTGTAACTCCACCTTTTCATGTGTGTGTTAATACCTTTCCTGTTTTCTAAAGATATACCCATAAAACCAAAAATGTAAATTTCAAATGATGTATCACACATGTAATTTAGGATACAGTTCCTCAGTTTTTTGCTTTTCCATTAGGGTATGCAAAATAGGCGAGGATTACTTCAAATTAGATGGGTATTAAGAGGTTAAGAGAAACATGTTGTTTCTACTATTGAAATAAAATCTGCAACAGAAAATGGAGAGAAAGTTCAGCAACACAGTAGTTGCATTAAGTTCACTCTATGTCAGCTCCTTGGCAAATTGGGAAATGTTTGGGTCTGTATGAATTCATCAAATTAGAGTTTTGCAGTTATTATTTTTATTCTGTGCTGTATGAAAGAGGTGGACACTGTGATGAAGGGATGACTGACACGGCCTGGAGATAAATAGTACAGATGTGTGTGTGTATAAAAAGGAGATTTCTGCAGAATGTCGTGTTGGTTAATGGAGAACTGATATTAGGCATTTATATGATGTTGCACCTCTTGTCTCCATTAGTAGCTTTCATTTACTGTTTTCAGATCAAATTAATTTTGATCATATTATTTATTTTTAATTTTTACGTCCATAACATTGCAACAACATTAACAGCTCTTGTCATTTATTTTTCACTGCTTGGCTTTTGCTACAATTCTGCCTCTCAGCTTGGTCAGAAGCTCACCAAGGATGAGCGAAACCTACAAACTTCGTGTCATGTTGAAGTTAGTCTGGTTTTTCTTTAAGAGAAATTGTTTAACAGTTGGATGATAAAAAGTACCTTGAGATTCCATGCTTTCTAAATTGCTGCTTTTTAAATAAACTCAATTGAATTAAATTCTATTAAAAAATAAAACCTTAAGGGGAATTAAATTTAGGAAGTAAGAATAAAAGTTAGTGTATTTTATTGAGTGTACTGTAAGTTATTATTTGCTTTCAACTGTAAGTACAAAAAAATGACATGCAAGGTTGATAGAAGCAGCTTCAGAATATATGTTCCTAATAAATATCAATTAATGTGAGCTGCAGCTGAAAAGAAATAGCAAGCCTCAGTTTTTATAAATCTCGATATAAAAGATTAAACACAAGCATGTCACCAACTAAATCCACATTTGTGCATTCTGCTCTACTCAAGGAACTCCACAGACAGAGAAGAAGATTAATATGAGAGAGATTGAAATTCCTCCAGTAATAGTAACAAATGGAGGAGGAGTTGAAAGAAACCCACACTCTCTCTGGTATTTCAAACTGCCAACCCTGATAAACACACAATTCATAAATTTAGGGGGAAGAGTAGCTGTTGCTTTAAACATTTGTCATGAATAATCTAGTTAACTAGTCACAAATGCACAAGCGGATATGATTTGTGGGCTTGAATATTGTGGTTTTTAAAAATAATGGGGTATAACCCCAGTGGGTTGGGACATCAGGTAAAAGTACTGATAACTGAGCATCTTGAGCATTTACTCTAGGGCATGCAACCTGAATCAGCCCCATAAACACTTCATAGTCACATAAAAAATGATTAGGTAATCTGCAAAATTAATTGAAACTCATTTTAATTAAAGGATTTGATTGGAAAATGAAAACCTATTTTACCAGGGAAACTGTGAGAACAGTTTGGGATTATTTGATGTCGAAATTAAATTGCCATTGTTGACATTTCATTTTCTGACACAATAGTGCTTTTAGCACTTAACCAATAAATTGTACACCCCCCCCCACCCCCCCCCATTTGATTCAGTTTATATTTTTCAGTCCATTATCATATTGCTGTATGTGTGGGCATGCAACTGGACATATAGCAAGTTGGAAAAAGTATATTTTCTCTAGTTAATTGTCAATTTATCCAACACTTTAATACTGCATTAACTTCTGTTTGTGTGTTCTTGGTGTGTGTTGGGGGTGCAAGTGGGGTTCCGAGTGCACACGCCATATCCATCTGTGATTGCCCCTCTCTAGGAGGCAGGCATTATCAATTAGCATTACAGTAATTACACATTCAAACTACTTTTTACTTTATTTAGGATACAAACACACAACAGAAATAGCATGAAATGCAAACACATCAAGAGATAGTTCACAACTGCTAAATCACCTCCCACACACACATATATGCAAACTGAAATGTGAGTAAACAGATTCTCCTTCTCGTGTTTTTAAATTGACAGCATCTATATTCAAAATTAGCTAAGCAAATCAGCTTTTATATTCACGCCAACAAGCTCTTTTTCTATATAATCGTCTTTTTAGAACAAAAAATCAAGCACACATACAAAAGGCTCACACACAGAAAGAGTTCACAGAGGCCTACACATCTACACCTTCCCCTGCTGAGAGAAAAAGAGCACATAGAGGCTCCTCTTTCAGCACAGAAAACAGGAAAAGTGCTCATTTGTTTTCTTCATTTCATGTACTGCTGGGAATTGTTTGTTGCAATATGCCTCTTGAGGTGCCCTAACTGAAAAAAAGAAAAAGAAAATAAAAAATTGAGCCCACGCAAACACAAAAGCAGACCTTATGCGGTCTCACCACTGTTCTACTCACCCTCTAAGATATAATGACATGCTCAGGCTGATATGAGCTCAGAGGTGATTTAAAAAAAAAAAAAAATCATATTGTTTTTTTTTGTCAGTTTTTCCAGAAAACGTGACCGATTAAATTAAAGAAAGTAATTTCCACTGTCAGTGCTTCAAACATTAAAAAAATAAATAACTTATCTTTAAATGTTCTCTGCATTAAAAAAAAACACAGAGCTTTAATTAAAACATGGATCGTACCAATGGTTAATTCTCCAATTGTAACAAAAGAGAACTGGTGATACAGAGTTGTCTATAGTTTAGATCCGGGGAAACTAATTAAAAATCAGTGGGGTATGAATAAAGAAAATCATCAACCAGTAAAGGTCTGGAGACATTTTTAATTATAATCTGTTAATTTAAACAGAATTTAACACTGAAATAAAATGAGGTTTTTATGCATCCATGTTATACATTTAATTTTTAGATTAATATGAATAAAAGTGGAACATTTTCCCATTTTAAAATCTAAATTGTTTTTGAAGTAGAGAACAACAATAGTTCAGTTTGGTATATAGACAATTTCCTGATTCACGTATTTTATAAAACGCCGGAACTGACCGTTGGTTGTTTTTTTTGTTTTTTGTTTTTTTATGGCTTAATGAGAGAAGTGGGCTTTACGCTGCCCTGGAAGGCTTCAAACCTTTGTGGAGAATCCTGCTTCAGAGCTGCACATTGAGCCAAACATACTCAAAACGTGCAGGGCAATCTTTGATCACATCATTTCACTTTTTTTCACTAGTTCACTTCACTTCTTCCAGCAGTCCACGCTTTCTCTGCTTTCTTTTTCTCATCACCCAGCTTGCCACAGTTTTTCCTTCTGTGTCTAAAAGTGGCGCGCCGCAGTGATCAAGACTGACACAGCTCATTGGCTAATTTGTATCACGTGTTGCTTTGTCCCGGAAGCTCAGGAAGGCTTTATCTACGTTAACAGGAGCAGCGCGCAATTGAAGTTAGACACTTTTGTCGGACAACAAGCGGTAACTTGTGGATGTTTTATATCGGGTTGGGTCAAGATTAACCAGCAGGTGGGTCCGGATCAGGGCCGCGGTCCGCTGGTTTAGATCATGGATTCCATTGGACAGCCTCCTTAAAAGTGCAGAGATCTGACAAGAAAAAATAATACTGTTTTGGGGGACAGAAAAACTAAAAGAGGCTATGAAAATTAAACACCTTCAACACTATTGCAAAAGTGTGAAACTGTGAGAAAATGATGCAAATGTACTTTTAGAAATCACTGTTTCTGTCATGATTGGGTGGAAGTTGGTTGAGGATCCAAATGCAGAGATAAAGAGGCAGATATCATATCTTGCAGGTTTAATTTAGAAATAAAGGGCAAGAGAAGACTAAATCCAAAAAGAATAAACAGCAAGCCAAAAAAGGAGAAAACAGGGAGAAACACACATGAGAAGTAAGGTAAATAAGAGAAATGAAATCCGGACTGAGGAACTGCACAGGAGGAGATTTGGGAGACAGAACACTGATCTCTATTTATTCACTGGTTTGCTGATTGCCAGAAAAAAGTGAAGTCACTGGTCGGCATGTTGGTACTCTCCACTCCCACGGAGGTGTGCAGTAAAAATGCCTAGTTGTGTAGCATTTGACAGCAAAAACAAGCAGTTTGCCGGCTGTAGGAAGACTTTTTAGAGTCAATAGATGTACTAACCAAGAAAATCCATATGAACGCCGATGTTTCCTATAGTACAGTATGTAGCGTAACATTAGTCTGGCAATCTCCAACCGGCTCGAAGACATTGACCATTTCTCAGCTCACAAGAACACGAGTATGGACTCTTGTCCTCGCCAAATATTTTCTTGAGAAGAACACAAGTAAGTGTGGACATGGGGAGAATGGGAGCTTGCAGTATAAATATCAGTCAATTGGAGCCAAAGCACCACCAGTTATTAATAGTCTCTAGATAATAATAAATGTTTACTTTCTTCATTTATTCGGGGAACATTTTTAAAAGTTAAAAGTATAATGATCTTGCCTCAAATGATCTTAAAAGATACTTTTATTGCACAACGGAAACAGAAAAGAGAACTTTTCACTTAATACTCTGAGCTCTGTAAGCGGTCCCCAGGAAGATGATGCGCTTAGCATTTTTGGGACTTCAGTATTATTATGCTAAATTAATTCATTCATTTTGTTGTGATGGATTTGTATAAAATTTTATATTACATGATTTATAGACTTCATGGACTTCAAAATGACTATGCAATGTGCCTAAAAGGTAAAACAGCATCTTTGTTTACTGCTGTAGAGCATGTATTGTTTATATTGCGACCGGTCTAACTAGAGAGTACCAATATCGCTGCCATTGGCTTCAGCAATCGAGTGAATAAATAGAGATCAGTGAGACAGAACAAAGCCTGGGCTAATCAGCTAACATGGAGCAGGTGTGGATAGAAGGAACTAGAAGCTAGGGGAAAGGAGACTGGCTGAAGGGGGCAACAAAGAGCAACACAAAAAACACTACTTTTTCTTGACTGTGGAGGGAAAATTTCACCCAGTGTAACAAGATAACGACAGATATGGTGGACAAAATACCTCACAGACTACTATTTTGTGCAGAAATTAGTAATATTTTGTACTAGGTTCAATTTTATTTTCTAGATTCCAGTCTTCCTTTTATCCATAGGGCCCCATATTTCTCCCAGCTGGCTTGAATTCCTAAGTCTTCACCCAAAGAAGCTGGAATGATGGGGGTGTCTGGAGAAAGGAAGTCTGGGAGTCTCTGCTTAAACTGCTGCCTCGCAGCCTGGTCCTGAAAAAAATTATGTGAACTAGTACTAGAAATTTACACTTAAAAATAGTTATATTATTATTGCAGTTGCAGAATTGCAAGTTATCGCTCCACTCTGAAAATCACGGATCAAGTACATTTTTAAAAGGCCTAAATCATTTTGACATTTAAGCCCAACATGAATGTAATCTTCTGTGTTCTGCCACACAAGACTGTAGCAGTTTTACTGTATTTGCAGTCCCACTGTGAGAATACAGTTACATTTGGTCCACTTCTTCCTCTGAGTGCTTTGTAGCAGTGGGAGCTTCGCAGAGGGAGGCTTTTGAATGTAAATCTTATTATTCCCCTGCTGTTTATTTGCTGGACCAGGAGCTGCTGAAGAATGTTGTTATTGCAAAAGGCAGGTGCATGAATAAAAAATGTAAACAACAGATACAAATGCATATTAAAAATATTTTCCGTGTGTCTTCAGTGCGACCATGAAGCAACAATCCAAGGACTGAACGTTGGGCTGAATACATTATTGACTGCACAGCCATCATGATGCAAAAATATAAATAGAAACTATGGTTACAGGACTTGTAAATTCCCACACAAAAACATAATTATGAGTGTGTTAAGGAATTATTTTTGCTTAAATATTTATTCAATATTTATTCTCATTACCTTAATTAGATCAATAATATTTCCAATGGATGATTGGATTCATTTAAAAAGGAAAACAATGTTTATCTTAAAAGTTTAACTTTGTTATATTTGTTCACTTAAACAAATCTTTTATGAAAAAAATTATAAAATATATCTTTGTTTTACTAAGATTATTCTATGAATATTTTCTTAAAAGGTTAGATGGTTGTATATCAGTTTTTAAATGTGCTACATAAACTGACATTTTAACACCTTAGGGAATTGCTGTTGAGATCAGAGCCTGTGCAATGATTCATGTATTCATTTTTAATAATGATAAAACATTCACAGAAAATAGATTTCAGATCATGTGGGTGAGAATGCCCACTCTTAGGTAATGACTGATTTGATGAATTACATAGTGAGATTTAATGGAAATATGAATTTAAACTTTATGCAAGACTAAAAAAATTAAAGATTTTGAAAAACTCATCAGGTATTATCCACGTAAACGAAAAAAACCTACTTAATGCATTTTATTCTCTGGCCTTAAATCTCACTGTACCAAACCACCCGAGCCGCTACATAAATCATATTGGCTTATTGAATTTAAGAAGTATGAAATATCACGGATGATAGATAGTTGGTATTTAGGTAAGATGACACAAAGCCATGAGTAGGCTCTTGTGTATTAGCGTGTGCACCAGAGGAACAAAGAAGTTCAAAAAAGCGAGAAAATGAATGAAAGACACTCACTCTCTATCTCTTGCTCAAACACACAGGCACACAAGTTACACAAGACCTTATAGGGATCAGTTTCTCACTGTGATTTTGGTTTAGAAAGTAGTTGATGCAGCAGATGGATTCCCTCCCACCGACCATTCATCAACTGCCATACCAAATCCTGCCTTTGCCCTCTTTACACCAGTGAAAAATTGGTTCTAGACCATCTTTTTCCACCAGAAAATAATAAACATTTAGCGTGTCATCAAACGGGTCTCGCTGCATTGTCCACAACAGCACTTGAGCAGGAAAAAAAAGGTTTATTTCATTGTGTTCAAAAGCACAAGGTGAGGAGATACAGATGGCAAAAACTAAAATAATAGGTGCTTTAAATACAGTTTATTACACAGCAAAATATTTTTAGGGATTCAGAAAATTTCTTCTGGTTGAATATTTATTCCTGAAATCATTCTTAAAGTTAAAGATCCATATATTTTTTTAACAATCTAAAAAGTTTATTGTCTTAAACAATAATCCTTCCCATCTTGCTTAAAAAAACATACAATACATAGGTTTCTTCAGGTCTACTGTACGTATGTTGACATATGACTCCTTTTCGCAATTAATAATCTCCCTGCATCTATCTTTGTATTTAACAAAGACTAAGCTAAGTCCTTGTGTAAAGGGGGAACAGAGGTGAGGTCTGCACGTCTGATTGTGGAAATCCTGGAGGATGATTGGTAATGTGAAAGGAGCGTGAGAGAAAGAAATGGAGCAGTTCTCAATCACTTCCTATTGACTCTCACTACAGAGAAAACATTATCAGCGATACCAACCCGGGGGGATACAAGCCTGGGCTTTTCCCTGCACTAAAAGAAGAACTATTCTCTGATCGTACTGACTGAATGAACAGAAAGTAGAAAATGAGAGGCTCTGTTGTGATAACATAGTCGGAAAAGCAGAAAAAGCACAAATCAGTCATTAGCTTTTTAAAACTAAGAAAAAGGTCCATAGATGCAGGCCTTAATTTGATAAATTTGTTATGATGACCATTCACACAAAATTGTCATTATTGCTTTAGAAAAAACAGGTGCCTGTCTCTGTATTTTAAAGCACACATATTAGAAATAATGCCCTCCAAAAAAAAAATTATAAATAATTAATTTGCTGGTGTTAAAAACCCTGCATATATTTGGCAGAATATGCAATTGACCTCTAGGAATATTCTTGTTCAATTTAAATTGAAAGCTAATATAAAATGGGGATAACGAAAATCCTGTTTTCATTATATATTTTTCGCACTTTCAGGCAGACAGCCGGCTTAACAGATTTGCAGAAAGTCACCGACAACATCCACAAGGAGAGTACACAGCAAAACATCAAAAGAAGAGAAAAGGTTTTAGAAAATGCACACTTACTTATTACTAAGCCATGTTTCCAAGCACAACCATTGAAAGCTGGCTGGAGAGATCAAAACCAGTATGATGAGACTGTAAACCAATGACCAATCTAGAGTTTGAGGGAGATTCCCACGGGATCAAGGGTGACTGGGATCAATGCTTAAAAAGTTACCACAAATAAAATATGTACACAATCAGTAATTATTTGGAGAGTGATCACCTTTTAGTGTAATGTTTTTAATGTCTTAAGTAAGTGGAGCCATTAACCAGGAAACTTTGTAGCATCACAGACTTCCTTCAGCAGACAAGCTATATGGAGATAGTTATTTCATTTCCTACATGCTACTAGTGTAACGACTACTGTATCATTGTTCTTCATTGAGTAGCAACCTGGCATAAACTAAACTCCATAAAGAATCCATTAAAGGTTTCTGAAGTGAAAGATGTGAGGAAAAAAAGGCCAAACAACATGGATTAGCTGAAGGAATCTATTAAAACAACCCATACTTCCCTAAAACCCCCGCAACACCACAGGCTGCTGCTGCACTGATATAGTAAATTATAAAAAAAGAGCCCTGGCCAAATAGTGAATCAAATATGTGCACAGATAACTCCCTTAGGAATATCTACGTGCTTAGAGAAGCAGTTATGTGTAGAGATGCTAATTGTAAATTATGAGAACATTGGATCCATTTGTTTTGTGTATAATGAAATTGTTAATGATATGATTGCATCAACTAAACTCTTCCATAAACAGCAAAAAAAAAAAAAAAGTAAGATTAGGCCTGGTTGGAACAACCACACGGCTGAATTATATTTTTGAAAAGAAATTAGAGGTATGACATCCCACAAAACATCTCTGCCCTGTGCGGTTGCTGGCATATCTGGCACTGCCTATATTTTGAAGCTGTGGCACCAACATCACAGTAGATTATTTAATTGTATTCATAGTGAACCATACACTCAAAATAATGTTGACCGTACAGATGAAATCTGGCCTTTTGAAATTCATAAAGCTATTTCCAAATTGGCTAACAAGCCATTGGGTTGGATGGAATCTCAGCAGAGCATTTAAAGTATCCAAGTGCAAGGCTGGCTCCTATACTTTTCATTTGTTTTATGCCATTTTTTATACATGGTCTTTTACCTGACTCGATGTTAAATGTCCTGTTAGTACCGTATCAAAGATAAAACTGGGAAGATTGGCATTTCTGATAATTACCGTCCAACAGCATTGGCCAGTATAGTTTAAAAAATGATTGAGTTAATCCTGCTGGACAGGATTTTAGGGGTTATCAAATCTGCAGATAACCAGTCCGATTTTAAGGTTAGGCTGGGCACAGATTTGTGCATATATGCTCTAAAATGAGATTATTTATAAACATAATAAGCATAACTCTTCAGTTTTTATGTGTTTCCTAGATGCATCAAAAGCATTTGATAGGGTAAATCACCAAAAACTTTTCTTGAAACTGGCACAACAAGGTGTACCGCAGTATATTTTTCTTTACTTAATGCAATTGACAGAGACAATTAAACCAGATCATACAGCTAGATTGTTTCAAAGTTTCCCATCTAAGTAAAAACTGCTGATTGCATCGAAAGCAATCCCTCACACCAAGCATGGTTTTTGTGAGAGTGGAGAGGAAAACTCCTTTTCAACAGAAGGAACCTCCAGCAGAACCAGGCTCAGTGTGAGCGGCCATTTGCCGAGGCCGACTGGGGTTCAAGGAGACAGAAGCAGAGATGCAAAAGAAGCAGAGATAAAAAAAAGGTAACTGTCAACCAGCTCCACAGACGTTCCTGTCCAGGAAAAAAACAGCCAGGCAGACGAGCTCAGAGCAGGCTTTCCTTACCAGCTTTAATTAAATGAATGCAAAGTAACTTAGACTACCTAAGATAAACAACTGAAAAATATCTTTAGAGTTAAGTTTAATTTTTTTTTACTAAATGAATTACATTTGCTTATTAATATTTGATATTTTTACTTAAACGCACATACAGAAATGAAGCCTCAGTTGTTTTGTTGTTGTTGTTTTTTTTAATCTGTGGTGTCTTTTGTAAATTTCTAAATGAGTTTTCAAAGCAAAACATTGCATATATTAATCAAAAGCTGTGATTTCCATTTCTACAGCTGGTGTCATTCTCATTCACAGATCTGCAAAAAAAAAATACGGCTGAAGAAATTACTAAGCCATATAATTTATTTATCAAAGTAATGACTAGATGTGTATTGACATCACATGAATAAGTCATGTACTTAAAAAAAAAAACAAAGAAAACATGCATACTCCAATTTTATTTTATGCCCACATTTGCAGTAATATGTTGGGAATCAAGCTTACACTCAAATCTGAAGTTCAAGGTTGTGAATCCTTTTATTAAGCAGATTTTGACAATAAATTTCATTTGGCAACACAAAGTAATACTTATTGAAAAGCCAATCCCTAAGCAAACTGCACAGCATTAGAGAGATAACGATGTTTGTTTAATTGTTCAAGCTGCATATAAAAAAAAATCCATGTCTTTCAAGTAATGCACTTCCTGATAATCTCAAAAGATGGCCCTGCCTGCCAATGAGCAAAGCTGCATTTGCAGAGTTAGAGGAAGCTTTGATAAAAGTTTTTCTATTACCTTGGGTATTCAAGCAAATCCGGTGTATGAACTGTACACGTTTCATTGATTTCTGGGAGCCTTCTCAGACATTTAAAAATCATCTGCTTGAAAACAGTTTGCTATATTTGCGCCTGTAAACCACCGAGGGTTTTCCATAGGAAGTAGAAATTATTCAAAGCAGAAGAATGAAACAAAACCTATGGTTTCCATTGTGGAGTCTCATACATTCAGAAAAGGGTTAAGTAGTGTATCAGCTAGTGCTTCATATATTAAAGATGTAATAATGCAGCTATCTTGTGGATTCTGTGATCAAACCACATAGTTTTGTTTTGGCTGTGCAAAGGAGGTAAGGATCAATACAAAATGTATTATTCTAACCACACAATATTCATGTATACAACAATATTTGCAGGACTTACAGACAGATCAACAAAATGATACTGTTATAGGATTTATATGCAACTGTGGATTAAAAAAACAGCAAAAAACCCATAAAGGACTATGTTTGCACAAATGCACAATCTTAGGACTGTATTACTAAAGAAACAAGGATAGCAAAATTGCACAAATGAACTTTAAGAATGCAAATGAATAATAAAATGTAATGAATTTAGACCTTATGATTTGCACAATAATGTTAAACTACACATTATCTATAAATTTTATTCTGTTTCAACCTTTTAATGTCATGGTTTTAAGAAGCTTGTGCCTAAATTTAGTCCAATGTTATATTCAAATAAATTAGCTGCTCAGAGTTTGTTACATGATAATTAAAGAAAGTATGAATCCGAATAATCTAGAAATATAATTATCTAAGTATTTTAAATTATCTAAGCATTTAAAATTCCAGTTTTTTTATTGCATGAGAAGAACTGATTACCTGTAATGTCAGCTGGATGTAACTTTATAGAGAGCATATGTGTGGAGCTGTAGTGCAGTAGTAGAAAAAAAAAAAGCTAAGGTGGAGTTATTTAATAAATTTTTAGAAGCACAATTTGAGGAATTTTAGAAAACGCCTTTAGCCTCTTTGATTGGAAATGTTTTTAGTAAGCTTCAACTAAGCTTAATATTTCTCAAGAGTAGAGCTATTGTACATGAGGATTATCTGAGTGATTAATTCTAGACAGGTCGGAATACATTTATTAACCTCTCCACAAGATTATACTGCAACCAGCTTGGAAGGATATTGAAACAGTCTGGCTGCTCTGTCTTTGCTCATGGCTGTGCACAGGAGGCCTGGGTTTTCAGAAACAAACAGTGATCAGCAGCTGTTAAATCAGTTTTCTTTTTCCAAGGTGTGTTACTATGGAGTCATGCCAAAACATAGTGGGAAACCGAGCTCTCTAAAGGAAGTCCTGTCCAAACTGGGGTATTTTGACCACATGACATCAGCAAAGGACCCAGGATGCACACATTAATACATGAGGCAATGAAGCATTTTAGCATTAATCACATTTTTTCTGGGGTTTTTTTATATTTGTTTTGTGTTTTTTGTTTTCACTCCTCCTATGTATGTTTTCATTTGTATAACCTGTACTGTCATCTTTCTGAAATCATATTTTCTCATAAGAAAATGCAGATCAAGCTTACCATTGATTATTTCATTGTTATGAAAAAAATGCTACTTTAGTGCTTTTTGGTAAATTAATCTGCTGCAGCAAAGATTATTTTGTTTACACAGACTTACAATGACAGATTGCTATGAGCACATAACTTAATACAATATGATTTGTTATTTTAGCTCTATTGACTTGTTTGTTACACAGTGAAAGAAGTCTTTGTCAGAAGCATTCCACAGCAATCATCCATACACTTTACTGTTAATTTAAACGTAATACACAACATAATCTGTTCCATGTGTCCCACAAGAATTTAAAAACAGCAAAATATTTGGTTGTGGTCTTCAGTAGGACTGAAATATGAAGGGGAAACATGACATATACTGTATGAAACAGAGAGCATACTGCATTATAATACTGTATGGATGAGATCAAAGAGTGTTACAGAGAAAGACATTTATCTCCAACTTGACCACAAGCCAAGGGGGGGTTGTTTATTCAGAAAGTATTTAATACAGCTGCAACAATAAGTATAATAACTAAATATATATATATATATATATATATATATATATATATATATATATATATATATATATATATATATATATATATATATATATATATATGTATATATAAAAAACATAATGACATACTTTTTTTTAACTTGGCTTATTAAAAAAAATGTATTGAGTTTTCATGTGATGAAAAGATATTCTTGACACAAGACAAAACTCAGGTTTAAGAATTCAGGCTTGAACCAATTATCAACATGTAGTTATTCAATCAATAAGACTTTAGATTAAATTACTAATCAATAACTTGCATACCTACTCTGTGCAAATAATAAGGTTTATGTGCATATAAACAGTTAATGCAGCCATTAAGCTCATCAGTAGTTTTACAATTTAGGACAGTTATATATATGATGACAGTCTTTATCATCCTTTATTTAAATATATATATATATATATATAAATATGATGACATAATCATAGAAACGCAAGTATGTTTTTCTAAATTCCAAATAATCAGGATTATACTGTAAGCCACTGCGCCAATATTGAAAAACTTGGATCTCAATTAAAAGTTATCCTTAATAGGCTACTGCAAATGTTTCTGAAACTTCAGGAGTTGTGTGCTTGTTGATGAAAAACACAAACCCTTTCATCATACTCATGGCTGACTGTTTTATAGTAATAAGAATTAAAGTCAAATACTCCACTCAAATGTGTCTTACCCAGAGAAAAAAAGCTTCCCAGTTTGACAGTAAATAAAGCAAATTAGAGCTGCCTTTGAATTTGAATTGTGAAGGGTTTTAACTAGATAATGAGAGCCTCTTAACACTTAAGCAGTAAAGCAAGTAATTACTTTTTTCATGGACTCAGATTTTGAATTTCAATCATGTGGTGAGACTAACAAAATCCAATCTTACGGATAGCAATTAAACTCTTCAGTGAACTTCTGACATGGTTCACTTCCAGCGTAATCGCATAACTCACTGTGATCCATACTTAATTTCCCTTCAGGATGTCAGGAATGTCTTCTCTATGTAGAATAGTCTATGTTCCGTTAAAGGCATGTCCTGCTGTCATGTTCACTGTCTGCAGTCAAGGAGATGACTCATTTGCAATGATGTGCAATACATCAAGAAAATGCCTTTAAAATTGTGTTGCCTTTTGTCTCTTAAGAAAATATAAACATATTGTATCACAAAGGCTGACAGACCAAGATCTAACAATTACCTTAAACAATTTCTTTTTTTTTTTTTTTCTCTCAAAGTTTATTTGTATTTTAGGAATAGTAAAAAGGCACTCATCACTCCTTGTGAAAATAGTTAAACATTCAATATTTTGGATGTTTTTTGTATAATTTCAAAGACATTGTATTTTTTAGATGTTTTGCATCCATTTTCTTAAAGGAGAATTCCGGTTTTTAACACTTTTAGCCCATTTTCTGTAGTGTCCAGGATGAAATCGAATGATCGACACCAAAATTTTGACAATTGGTCCTGTCTCTGCTTTTTGGCTCATGCAGAATCACCCCCTGGCTGCTTTAGAATGGCTTCCATTGTGCATGTCCGATAATGTCCTTAAAACAACCTTAAACGTTCTTTTTTTTAAATATGCTACTCACCGGGTCGTCAGCGCTGTTCAATGACGTTCCAAAAAAAGTTTCGTAAAGAAAAAACGTTCCTGTAGTGTTTTATTTAGCATTTTGTAAATCCCATTGAGTTCTGTTGGAATAGTCAATATTCCCCTGCCACCGGAAACGGAAATGGGGCCTGTTTACACAGTTGTAGTCTTTTCGCTTCACTCTGTGTACTCCGACGTCGAGGTGCTAACGTCTCTGTTAAACACTTTAAAAAACTCTGAAAATGGAATACGAAAGGTGGATTCATTATTCTCGACGTCGGAGTACACAGAGTGAAGCGAAAAGACTACAACTGTGTAAACAGGCCCCATTTCCGTTTGCGGTGGCAGCGGAATATTGACTATTCCAACAGAACTCAATGGGATTTACAAAATGCTACACTACAGGAACGTTTTTTCTTTACGAAACTTTTTTTGGAACGTCATTGAACAGCGCTGACGACCCGGTGAGTAGCATATTTTAAAAAAAGAACGTTTAAGGTTGTTTTAAGGACATTATCGGACATGCACTATAAAAGCCAGTCTGAAGCAGCCAGGGGGTGATTCTGCATGAGCCAAAAAGCAGAGACAGGACCAATTGTCAAAATTTTGGTGTCGATCATTCGATTTCATCCTGGACACTACAGAAAATGGGCTAAAAGTGTTAAAAACCGGAATTCTCCTTTAAAGTTTATTTTATAATAAACAGGAATGGGTAATTATTATATTTGTATCAGTATTAGGAACATTTTTAATGAAAAGAAAACATTTGATGTTATTTTCTATTTTTATTTGTCTCTGACATTAAAGCATTAATAAACACTGTATTTGTGTTTCACAATGCAATCACTGAGAATTGCTACTGTGTTTCATGAATAAATGTATCTGTTGCAGTGAAGTACACTTTTTGATAAAAAGTGTTGTGCTGTGCTGACATGGGCCTTAAATTTTAATACACAGCCTGAATATATACTATATACAGTTTCCTGCTCCTCTTGTTGATGTATTATATTCGCTTACCCTTTTTTTTACCCAGAAAAGTCATCAGATACAACTTAAAGTCCCACAAGACTGTGTCTGTTACTATTTATCCTCTTTCTGTGAAAAGCTTGCACTTTAACCTTTATCTATCTGACGCTGCCTTGAAATATCTATAGTAACATGATATGGAAACAAAAATTACCATTTTCTTTGCCGTAATGTTTGCTGATGAGGCAGAATGCCTCAATAAACCCCTCAGATTACATTATGCTTCAAAGTGTAGCCATTTAAATCATCCTGAGTTTGTCGGAGCTTTGTTTTAAAAGTCTCCATTTCTGCCTAGGTGGACCAATCCTGCAGTTGGTGTCACGTCAGTTACTTCCAGCTTTGCCTTTAAAAAATGGGGTATATCTACTATTATTTTGCTAATTTTAATCATACCAGATAACATAAAATATTGGAATAAAATATTTAGTCAAGGAAAGTTGTATTTATTTAACACCATTCAATTCAATTCAGTTTATTTATATAGCGCCAATTCACAACACAAGTCATCTCAAGGCACTTAACAGTTCAACCAGATCATACAGTCAAATTGATTCAAAGTTTTCTATCTAAGGAAACCCAGTTGATTGCATTGACTCATTGACTCAAATACGATCCCTCACACTAAGCATGCTTGTAGCAACAGTGGAGAGGAAAAACTCCCTTCATACACAAGTATTTCTACAGAGCTTTAGCGAACCACAAAAAAAACAGTAAAAAATAAATAATGTAGCGTGAGCATGAAAAAAAGGAAAGAAACAGATATTGAAATATAGAATTAGTCTCTGAAACTTGCTTCATCACAAATATGGTCATTTAAAAGAGCTTCAAAAAGGGAGTTGATGCAATACAACAACATAAGAAATGATGATTGATATGATACATTTTTCCTGGTGTCTGGTAGCAGCATTTAGATGAGCTGCAGCAGGTTTATAGAGACCAGAAAGATATCTATCCAGTAATCTAAACTGCAAAATATAAAAGTATGCATGGGTCTTTCTGTTTTCTGTTTAAAAAAAAAAAAAAAAAACATATATTTTTAAAGACTCATGAACACCTAACTATATGTCAGAGTCTATAACCTGCCCATGCCATTTACACTGCTCTATTTGCACTCCTTGTAAAATGCTATTTTACTTTCTAACTTTTTTAAGTTATCATGTTCTGGATGAGTGAGAATCTAAACTAGCAGCCTGTATTAATTTATTATTGGTTTAAATATCTTTCTATCTTTAATACTTGGTTGAAGCTAACGCAAGTATTGTAACTAATTGCTTTACTTCATGCTGAATGCAGTCTTGAATTAACATATTCAATCACACAATTGGTATTCTGTTGTGAGATGTCCGTTTTGAAATGCATAATTGACAGCTTCTCAATAATACCAAGACGTGGAAAAATACATTTTGTTGCTTTACAAGAGATCTGATTGCAGTTTTCCATGTCTTGGAAATACTACTAAAGTGAAGCATTTACTTTCAGCTACATTTCAGGAGCAAAACAGCTAAAAAGCAGCAAATGGTTATAAATCACCCTAGAACTAAAGCAAACATAGAATCAGGACTGGAACAGTATGGCATGAGAAATGAGAAATTACTACATAAAATGATTAGCCACTGAATGTATTAAATCAATGTCAGTTCAGTGGGCTTCAGTTTTACTTCATATTAAAAACTGTTAATTAAGTGACTGGGTAAAACACTAGATATTACACTAAAAATATGTCAAACTCACAGTGAATTACTGTGAAAATAAATAAATATGTATACATTTTAAAAGAAATTGCTGTATAGATAAAAATTTCCTAAAACATAATTTCTTACGGCATTATTTGGATAAAATTACAGGTTACTGTGTTCTGCACATTACAATTTACAGGAAATACTTGTTCATTGTGAAGCAAGCTTGAAGCTTAATTTAACTGAGATTAATTGGTTAAAAGTATATTCCACTGCAAAAATGCCAGCAGTGCAATATTGTAAAAAAGCTGAAATATCAGCATTAAAAAAATAAATAAATCATTAACTTTTATTATAGAAAACACTTAATCTCCGCTAATGAAAAGATATTAAAATAAAGATTTGCACATTTTCTTATTAATGCTTATTAATTTTCTGTTTGATCTTTAATAGACAAGTAAAAAAATAGAGTATCATTAAAGAGAGAAGTAAATCCAAATTTAGAAATTAGTTCTTAAAACTGCAAATGTAGATAACAATAAGCAAAATATGCATTTAAAATGTTTGTGACATTGTATTATCCACTTGCCTTTTATTGGTGCTATAGAAGTCTGAACAGCTGTTTTACTATTTGAAATTACATTACGAGTCTTTTATTGTGGCAGTTTCAATGGCAGAGCTTTGAATTTCTACAGCTAGGACTGACCAAACACGTGACATCACCATTTGAGGTAAAGCAAGATGGCAGCGCCCTTACGAAAAAATTATAAAACAAAGCTTTGTTTTTTCTTTTGCTTTTATATTTTACACATTTCTAATATAGTTGTTGATAAAAGTAAGACACAATCTCATGAATTAAGTTAGTTTGGGTTAACTTTAAATTGCCCCTTTAAGCATCAAGATATATATAGTCCCTTCTACTTAAAGCTTCCTCAAACATAATCGACTTCGAACCAGACATCAACAACATCTATATGAAAGTACATCTCAAAATAGCAGCCTGTTTTAAATTAATATCCCATATTATAAATCATAAAAAAATCTTGGTTAAACCGAAAACAAATCCTCAACATGTTTGCCTCAAACTGGGAGCTGATGGCACAGAAAGGACCCTGGCAACTCAAATATCTGCATCCCATTCTACTTTTGGGGACTTTACGAACCACCAGGAAACCTGCAGTCTGAGAAAGAATTTCATTTCAGCTCAAAGATGTTCAGTTAAAAAGTCTCTTTTTTATGTCGCACACCAGGGTCCATGAAAAGTAGTTAATGATCACAGATTCACTGACCTACTTGTAACGTCAGGCTAAACTTGTGAAATGACACTTTGGGCAGTGTTATGTAACATCATTTGAAATAGTTGATGATATCCAGCATGGTCTGAAATGCTTCAATACTTAAACCCAAAATGCCATTAAATAATTTAAGCTGATCTTCCACCTAAACCTGGGAATCTGTTTGATTAGCTGCTTTCTAAAGCACCCAGATACATGACATAGTAATCGAAATTAAAGAAAACTGTAATAGCATTATTAAAACACACTATTCAAAGCAATGAAATTCAATTTCAAAACCTAAAATACAGTTTTGTTAAATAACTTTTCAAACATTAGAATTGCATTTCAAAATACATATATTCAGATTCTGTTTTAGCAAGTCAAATTCAGTTTCTGATGGCTCATGTTTCATTCCATAAATGGTATAAAATATAAAAATGTTATGAGGAGCTGCATCTTTAAGAAGCTTTTTTTGAGTCAAAAATTTGAAATTCAATTAAAAATTAGACGTGATATCCTGTTTTCATTTTGAGTTAGTTTTGGGTCTGTCCTACCACCTTGTGACTTGATTTAAGACCTGCAACTGTAACTTTAAAGAAATAATTTATGAAAGCTTGTTTTAAAATATTGTTTTTTCTTTGTTTATATTTTTGCATGCAGGCCCTGCATGCAAAATGACTAAAGGTTTTAAACTCTAACGAAAGGTAGATGGGACATGTTCATCTAATCTTCCTGGCTTTTAGAGATAAAGGGCTTGCATTCACCCTTATAACACCAAAGTTGTATCAAGCACAGGAGGGATCCAAGCAAAGCTTTTGATTTCCTAGAGTCTCCATTTTTAATGCAAGTCTGAGTCAACGTGCGATGGCTCCCATATGCCGGCCTTTCCATCAGCAAGAGCAGATTTTATTACTGAAATGGTTGCTGCTAACAAGCTGCTGTTACTCTCACACTGATCTTTGTTTCGTTTATGTGTGTTTATGATTATTTGTATGCTCACATGGATTTAAATATCTTACTGAGTGTGTGACCCTGAGTGACTTGTTTCCAATAAGAAAATGAAATCCATTGTAGGGGATTTTTCCCCACCTTGCAGCAAACCATTTTCTTTTATTACTTCACCTGCACTTCCTTAAGCCACGGGGTGTGCTCCCATGCTGCACCTCACTGAGAAGTATCGGCAGCATCTATCTTGTGGACAGAAGTGCTGAGTGGCTTTTATATCTCAGCAGACCACATAAAAACCATAGCAATTAAAAGCTATTGGGCCATTCGACTTTGTCTTCTTAGGAGGAAAAAAGAGAAGCGCGTATCATGAGAAGGAAGCAGAAAATGAGGTGAAGCTAAAAAGAAAGAAAGAAAGAAAGAAAGAAAGAAAGAAAGAAAGAAAGAAAGAAAGAAAGAAAGAAAGAAAGAAAGAAAGAAAGAAAGAAAGAAAGAAAGAAAGAAAGAAAGAAAGAAAGAAAGAAAGAAAGAAAGAAAGAAAGAAAGAAAGAAAGAAAGAAAGAAAGAAAGAAAGAAAAGACAGAAAGAAACATGCATTGGTGTCACAACAAAAAGGCTCTAGGGAAGGGATTTCAGATGAATATGGAACAATAAAAAAAATTTTTTAAAGAAAAAATTTGAGAGTAGAAATGTTCCAGAAAGGACAGAGATGACCTCTAACATAGATGTAATTAAAGGGTTAACTACTTGAGGGTCACTACAGTTTTAATTTCTTCTTTGATTGGTCAGAAAGTTTATTAGTTTAAACTTTTGGTATAAAAACATTTACCTAAAATACTTGCATATCTATCAATTTGTACAGAGTCAAATCATGACATGTTTTTTTAGCTATGTGTTAGCAATGGTTGGCTAAATAAATTAATGCAATATGGATAGAAGTACAGAGAAAGCCCCCAGAAGCATAGTGTATGGATATTTCAGCTCCCTAACACTGTCTGTTCCCTCTCAATATAAAAAAAAATCAGACTTTCCAATCAAAATAACACAATAGTCTTCACCCACCTATCTGTTAGGCTTGCATTGGGTTGGTCCAGGGCAACACAGAGACATACAACAATGCACACACAAACTCCTCTCCTCATGCATGCACCCGTACCCAGGCATGCCTAGGGAGAACATGCAAACTCCATTGAGAAAGACCCTAGGCCAGGAATCAAACCCATGACCCTCTTGCTGCAGGGCCACAGCTTTATAAGCTGTGCCACGGTAAAGCCATGGCAAAATCACTATAAGACGAAAAAATAAAACAGAAAAGAAATGTCAAGATCTAATCCTCAAACCAATGATTTGGCAGCTTAAAAAATATCCCTATATTCTATGAATTATAAGAAGATTTTTGTTCTATATTTAAGGGTCACTGTTATAAGAAAAGCTAAAGTCTGGTGATCTGTTGTGTCTTTAGCAATACAAATCCAAATTGCCAATAAACATGAGATTTGCCCACACATAAATTCGTTCCCATCAATTGTCTCATGCTCCCCACTACAGATTATTAGCCCAACTGCTCGCCCTTCCCTCAGCCAATCATCCAAAGATTCGGTATTTAAACCCACTAATCTAAGGACGCCCTCACTTCCACAAGCAATATCAGACTATGGGAGAATTATCCTGCCATAATGTGAGAGCACATCATTTCAATTTGAGAAAAGAATGTCATCTTCTTGCACTCAAAACTTATAATGCTCACACTCAAAACATGCGCTCTCTCAAATATTTTCTCTTCTCTCTCAAATCTTTGTTTCTTCTCTCAAATTTAATGCTTCTTGCACAGATATTTTCTCCTCTCGCTTGCCTCCTCTTCTCGCACAAACCGTGCTCTGCTCGAGTCTCAGTTACGCTCGCAAACCCGTAGGCTCTGCTTGTGGATTTTTTTGCTCTCTCTCAGATTGGATCAGATCTATCTAAGAATACTGATCAACGTCAATGATGACGAAATAATTTTGTTGACGCCCTTTTTTTTCATGACGATACCAAAAACTGACGAGTCATAGGTTTGAGTTTTCGCCAACGAGACGAGACCAAATAAAAAATAGCGGGTTGTCGGTCAGACATTGAAACTGCATCATCCTGCTGTAATCTGCTAGACAAGCTAAGCAGTATCACCCGTGCAGCTGATTCCTGTTGATCCTGCCACCCACCAGCCTCGCAGTGCTGCACATGCTGCAGGAGCACAGATGGATCATGGCAGCAGCAGCGGCAGGGTCTGAGAAAATAACCCGGAATGGTCAACTCTGACAAATTCTGCTCTTATCTTCCATCTGTGCTTGTGCAGAAATGCGTGCTTGTCTGTCTGCTATATTGACCAATATGATGTGTTGAACTAGATCTGCTATTTTCACAACTTTTGTGAGACACTTTTTTTATAGTAGGGCATTCATTCATAAAAAAGTTTAGTTGATTTCTATAAATCAAAGTTTTCTTCCCAACAGCAATGATGAACACCACGGCAGCATTCTATACCCAGCAATTGTAGTATCTAGGCTATAGCTGTCAATATAGCTGTTGTCTTTTTTTGCAACATAAAACTGACTAAAACTAGACTAAAACCTTTTTAAGCTTTTGTAGACTAAAACCGACTAAACTATCACTTTGTGTATATTGTAATGACTAAAATTTGACTAAGACTAATAATTGTTTTCATACGAAGACTAAGACTAAATCTAAGTTGGCTCTCAAAAACAACACCGGTTAAACTTAAATCCTGAGCTTGTATGGAGAAAGTGATAATCTGTCAAGTCTACAACATGCCTTCAAGCTATGAAGATGGCTAGTTGGCCCTAATTTTTTTAACCATTTGTTGAGGTAAAGATCTACCGAAAGCAAAGCCCTGCTCTCTAATACTTTAATGTAGTGATAACAATATTCCTCAAACTACAGTAAACTCAGCATCTGCTCATTTTGCTTTCACAGTGGAAGGCCATTTATCACAGTGGGTACAATCAATAAAAAAAATGGCTTCTCCTTCTAAGCATTCAGAATAGATGTGTAGGTACACAGCCCAACAAAAGCAATAAACCCACACATAAACTTACAAGTGGCTGTAATTCTTTCATGTCAAGAAAATTATATTTGATGTTCTCAGGAAGTCGACTGTTTATGTATTGTGTGGTCTTTAGTGCTCCACCAGACTTAAATCAGTATTCTCCTTTGGTGGTGGCTTAAGGTTTCTTTTAAATTTCCATTTTTAAAAACCTTTTTTTGCATACTTTATTTTTGTTCACCTTGCCTGTCTATTTTCTGTCTCTTTGCCTTTCAAAGTCTACTTGTCTTTGTGTCACTTTCTCTCTGCTGACCAGACAGATTCAGTGTATTCAAATGGAAGTTAAGGACAGTGTGTTGCATTATTTAAACTCTTCAAAGCCAAGTAGAGAAAGGAACAATGACAGTCAAATGCCCATAGAAGCAATTCATTTCCTGTGCCAAGAAATTCACTGAACACCAATGAAAGACATTGGAGGCAGCAGCATTAGTAGAGGGCGCTGATTAAAAAATAATTGAATAAAGTTTGATCATTAAAGTATAGGACCGGTTTAGGACAGGTGCAACTAGCTTTTAACACTAAATGAACAGGACACACAAGTTCTCCATACATACTACATAGTGTCACGAGTCGCCATCTTGCTTTCTGTTCTGCGGTTCTGTGGTATTGCCATTGTACTAAAATATGCTTTCCTGTCATGATTTGTGGACATTAAGATCTAAAGAAAAACATTATCTCTTGTCAGACCCTTTAATACAGTGAAAGGGTGGAGTCAGAGTAAAAAAATATGCACTCCAATGGCTTGAAGTTGGCTGCCATTCTGCTGGCATTCGCCTGGGAATGGATATTTTGAATGAATGCTACTATAGCCTCAAAAAGAACTATAAAAAAAACACTATCAGAATGGATACGTCGTTAATATAGCATTATTAGATGATGATCAAATGGTTTTTGGTCTTTTTTGTTCAGGAAAACAACTTGACTATACACTTAACAAGTTTAAGGTTGAAACATACCCAAGTTCCATTTTCATTTACTTGTGTTACATTATTTATTTAAGAAACAGTGTATGAATTAAAAATATTTTCCATAACTGAGACAAGATTTGAAAGCTAACTAAAACATAAAAGTACAATAATCAGAAAGTGGAATAAATATTTTGAGGATTTCCAAAACTTAGATGACACACCTTCTCTGGTGGAAGTGAAGACATGCTTTGGGTTGGATGGTGGCAGGGCTTTGGAGGTGGAAGAGATCCGACCTGAGTACCTTAGGTCTTTGAATGTTGTTGGGCTTTTTGGTTAACCCTGAGAGGCGGTCAGGCATTGTGCCCCAGGACTCAAGACTAGACCGGTGGTCCCCTTCCACAAGAAGAGGGGACTGAAGGGTTCCTCCAACTATAGGGGGAATCATACTTCTTAGCTTCTCTTGAAAGGCCTATGCCAGGGTGTTGGATATGAAAGTGTATTAAAACTCAGTGTTAGGATGATTAGTGTGGTTTTTGCCCTGGCTGTGGAACACTGGACCTGCTCTACACCATCTGCACATATGATTTTTGAACCTGGAGACGACATTCAACCGTGTCCCATGTGCGGGCTTGTAGAGGTTGCTTCAAGTGTACCGGGGGTTCTTTACTAAGGAAATCTGGTTGCAGTACAAGAGCAGGGCTCTAGTCTGCATTTTCAGGATCAAGTTGGACCTGAGGTTGGTGCATCTAGGACTCTAGCGGCACTGCCCTCTACCACAGGGCTTGTTCATAACCTGTATTGACAGGTTTTCTATAGCCAAGTGCTGGGGCGAGTCTGGTTTGGGAAACACTGGATTTTGTCCTTGTTGGTTCTGCTGAAAACCTCCCCAATGCACTGGAGGAAAGCTCCTGTCTCAAGTGGGGGAGTTCAAGTACTGTATGTTGGGGTCCTGTTAAAAAATGAGGTGAAATACAGGGGGAGACCAACATACACATCGTTGTAACTGCCACCATTATGCAGATGCTGTGCCAGTGTATTTAGGTAAAGAGAAAGCTCAGCTAAAAGGCAAAGAATTTGATTTACCCGTCTATGTTCCTACCCTAATTACATCTTGATCATGTTCAAAACGAACAGGATACCAGATACACAGGCCTGAAATTAGCTTTCCTAAACTACATCTTCCTAACTGGCATAACCAGACAGATAATTCATTTTCGTCCTTACCTTTCACAATTTTTTCACAGAATATATTGATATTTTTGTGGAATATGCATAAAATAAATTTATAATTAATGTCACTATTGATCCAGCATATCACCTTGCCATTTTTTTTAACCGGAAATTCAAAACAGAGCACCTGATTAATTGTGGCACTCTTCTGACCTTCTGATATAGTGATCTGTTTAAACCATGGGGAGGAAATTCATGTGATTTCATCCAATGGGAACAAACAGCTTGCCAATACCCTTTGGCTATCTTGTTGTGCGAGTAAGCACACTGTTTCCTCTGGCCAGATCAATGTCTCTCGATTAAGGCTGCTTGGGTTCCCCTAAAAAGGAGAGCCATTTTCTCGTTCTGCATCTCTGATTTGTTGTTACCCTTGCATGCTACCAAAGCACATTACAACACATCAAAAAAATTATAGCTCTACATGAAAAGACATAAAATGCTAAATGATGACAGATGGACTCACATAATCTTCCTTATGGTATTTAGCACAGACATCAGATAGTGCAGAGTCCCACTAAAAAATCAATGAGCATTTGCAACAATCAATAGGCAGGTTCCTATGAGAAGCAATTAGACAGCCAAACCATGCAATTACACAGCCAAACCATCCAATCTCCTTCTTACTATTGTAGATAAAAAAAAACAAATTTTTTTCACTACAAAAAAATCTGTGAGTGCAGCCAAAACCTTAAAAAAAGATAACTTTTTGTTGTTGAATACAAAACTGACAACAAAAGGACCGTAAAGCTCTGACTGCTGAGGTTTATGATAATTTGTAGTTATCAAAAACAGATCAATATGAATTGAAACAGATTTTTCCTATGCTTACAGCTACCAAACCCACACTCAAATATCATAACCATAGAAGACTGATAACATGGGTGTTATTTTTGATATATATAATAATATATATCATATTTTGTTTTATTATATTGTATTAGATTTTACCAACTGTAAGTTACATTAATTTTAAGGTCTTTTAGATTCTATGGCTAAAGTGCAATGAATTAGAAATACAGACCTTTCAAGACAATGCCATTGTTTTTAATTGATAATAAACTTTAGACACATATTGTAAAGCAAAAGCTTGTACTAAATGACCAAAATATTTTCTATTTTATCATAAAATGTATGACACAACAGCATTCTAATTATTCCATCCATTGGATGCATGTTCAAGAGTCTATGCCAGGATAAAACTTTCAAAAAATACCAATTTAAAAGTACAGAATAATCAGCTTCGTTACATTTGATAATTCCTCACAACACAAAGGGCCTCTCTGCCCCAGGCCATCTGTGCTATTAAACACAGATCTAAACATTTCAAATTAATTTTAAAAGAAAGAACAGAGAAGTATCACATCACTAATGCTGCATGAAAAAATGTTTTGATAAAAACTTAAATACTGAAAACAAAGCTGCATAGAAACTATGAAAGGACCCATAATTAAATTACCAACACTGCACCAAAAGTTGAAAGTTAATATATTACCTCAGAGTCAGCTATAGAGTTAACCTAATGCAGAAAAGACCCATGGTGTTTTAAATCAGTAAGATATATAGCACACCGTGAATTTAACTGCTCTTTAAATGAGTGCTTCACTGCCAGTGTGGCTATAGAGGGTATACAGGGACACAGACTGAAAACAAATGGACCCCGTTTAGCGATAAGAAGAAAGCAAAAAAAAGCAAAAAGAAGCATGAGCCAAAGACTTGAAATAAAGCCATTCAGTAAAGCGTTCAATTGGACACTAAACAGTAACTAGTATACAACAATGAAAAATAGAAAATAGGGTGACCATATTATCATTTGGGAAAACCAGGACACCTTTGAGCGGGGGGGGGGGGGGGGGGGGTGATTGAAAGAACAAATGTCTCATCATCGGGATTTGCTTCGTAATCAGAGGAAATGTTACTTGGCGCAGAACAGTGGTGAAAATTGGAAGTTCAGTTTAATATAATACAACTCTGTGAATAGTTCCGTCTGAAATGAATGAAAATAGTTAATTTAATGGTTGAGTCAGATATGTGGCGGTAGTGTTTGATTTATCTAAAGCTTTTTATCTGTTGTGTAAATGAGTTTGGCTGTAATTTAAGGACAGATTCTAATAGATCTGCAGAGTGGGAACTATAAATCTGATAGGAGTTTAATTTTTTTTATTGTTTTGCACAATATGCTTAACTAAGTATTTTTTGTTGTTGAATATTAGAGATTTTGCAGATACATTTTTATACATACATTGTTTAGATTTACTTATATATTTCTAACCCTTGTATAGAATAGAAAATCCCTTTATTGTCCCACAATGGGCAAATTTACAGCAGCAGAAAGATTATTGAAAATGGTCACACAACTGAGGACCTTAGAAAAATGTATAAGAATAACATAATAGGGAAGAGTTAAAATATAAACAATAAAATACTGTAAAGTGTTTTAACAATATAAAACTGGAGAATTAATAACCAATATGCAGCTATGGACATTTTTACAGTAATGGATATTTGAAAATAGCAGCAACATCAGAGATGTGCAAAATGACAGCAGCAGGTTATTTAACTGACTAAGGTTTCTATCATTACATTTGATTTTATTTGTTCCTGCTCCCGGTGGTTGGAAACCTTCCACTCTGGATTCTTGTGAGAGTAGTCTTTGTTCGCTTTAACTTTTTTAAAAATAAATAAATAAACAAACAGTTTTGAAAACCTCGGTATTCATTCTTTTCCTGCTTTGTGTGTCAACTTTCACGGTTGCTAAGCAACAGAGCATACGCCGGTAAAACCCGCCAAAGGGTAGACCTGTTCGAATTTACAGACAAAACTCTTCTGGCCTCCTCATTTTCAAGGACTTCGAAGGATCCAGTCTAGGTAGACCGCGTCCTTGGAGGATGCAGCCCAGGTTTTCGAACAGAGCCTCTGATTAAGAACAGGGCTGCCCACACTGACGCGGCTCAGGGATTACGTCACACGGAGCGTCGTGCGCAGTGAAATCAGGACATTTCCTCACTTTCTAAAAAAAAAAACCCGGGACGCCCGGGACAGGACGTGAAATACGGATATGTCCCGGGAAATACGGACGTTTGGTCACCCTAATGAAAAAGCATAGTTAAATTGGAGAGGTCAGTAGAATTTGTAATTTTTTTGTTTTGTTTTACTTTTCCTAGACACTTTATAAAAGGCCTGACTCAATAGTTCAATGATAAGGCCAAGATAACCAGAGGGAGAAACAAGGTTATAAGCAAGAATCACAGGGAAAAACCCTTCAGTAGTATAACCAGAAAATTGCTTACTCAAAATAAAATGGCATGAATAAATCCGTAGTTCAAAAGATCAAAAAAGAAAAGGGTACAGCATTATAAGTACCGTATATAGTCATGAATCTTACATTAATCTGAAAGCTAGTCAAGAGTGTAATTTTTATTCAATGATCAGGATTAACATGATGATCAACTGCCTGATAGTGTTTTGGTCATTACCTGGTATAAGCCAGATTGTTGTTCTAGAGAAATTAAATTTAACTACACATATTAATCTAGAAAGCCTCATATATAAAAAAAAAAAAATGTTCTCTAAAGGGAGGGACATTCAGTACCATTCTTCGAGCTGATTGGTATCTGCTTAGCATGTTGAATTTCTAGCCAATCAAAGCAGTAGCAGCTTGATTTATTTCAATCTGAAAAACTCACACAGAGAGAAAAGATAATTAGAAGAATTTATTGATAAGAAAGTATAGTCTTTGGCGCTCAGACCTCGGCAGGAACATTCATGCTGAATTATGCTTTAACATGCACGAGTAGATAAATGTGAATAGGGATGTTCCCCCCGGGCCTGAAACTGGTGGTGGTTTAATCCGAGCTGGTTGACAAGGTGATCTGCTGGGCAGAATTGTGGGACTAGAAGACTGAGGGAGCTGACGCCGGGGCTTCACTCAGACTCGGGATATGGAGGTCCTGCTCGGTGATGCAGGTACCGTGGAGTGTCCATGATGAGCAAGCATGAAGCGACAGTGGAGAGGAAAAACTCCCCTTTGGGAAGAAACCTCTGGCAGAACCGGGCTCAACATGGTGGTCTTCTGCCGGACCAATGCGATGAGACGAGGGATGGTGACAACTGGGATTAATACTCTCTGATGAGGTTGAGGTGAAGTCGTGTCATGGAGGATGATTCAGCTGCGATGGCGGAGAAGGGGATGGAGGTGGGTGAATTGTCGTCTGGATCGAAATCCGACATTGCGATTGCAGGATAGCGGCAGTGGTGAGATTTGAGGGAGTTTATAAAGTGGAAGCAGGACGCTGATTGGGCTTCGTGGTGGAGTAGTTCAAAGCTGATTGGCTCGCTTCGGAGACGGATCGGCTTCTGATGATGTGAGGTAAGTCAGAGTTTCTTCAATTGAACTTTCGCTAGAGCTTCATTTCAATCTGAAAAACTCACACAGAGAGAAAAGATAATTAGAAGAATTTATTGATAAGAAAGTATAGTCTTTGGCGCTCAGACCTCGGCAGGAACATTCATGCTGAATTATGCTTTAACATGCATGAGTAGATAAATGTGAATAGGGATGTTCCTCCAAAAAGCCGAGGTCGAGGCCGGAGAGTCTGTATGCTCGTAGGGCATACGCTAGGGACAGAATAAAGAATGCGTAATGAAATGCTGAGAAGGTTTGCAAACAACTTACCGAGCCAGGTTGTTGATGAGGATGGCGACCACGGTTGACGCCGAGAACTTACCGATGATGATTTACCCATGATGATGATGATGAACCCATGATGATGATTTACCCATGATGATGATGATGAACCCATGATGATGATGATTTACCCATGATGATGATGATGAACCCATGATGATGATGATGAACCCATGATGATGATGATGATGATGAACCCATGATGATGATGAACCCATGATGATGATGAACCCATGATGATGATGATGATGATGATGATGATGAACCCATGATGATGATGATGATGATGAACCCATGATGATGATGATGAACCCATGATGATGATGATGATGATCCCATGATGATGATGATCCCATGATGATGATGATGAAGATGATGATGATGATCCCATGATGATGATGATGATGATGATGATGATCCCATGATGGTGATGATGATGATGATCCCATGATGATGATGACGATGATGATCCCATGATGATGATGACGATGATGATCCCATGATGATGATGATCCCATGATGATGATGACGATGATGATGAATCCTGCGGATGATGATGACGATGGTGCATCCCATTATGATGACGATGATAATGAATCTTGCGGATGAGTCCATATAGAACATATAACATGACGGGATACAGACATGACGAGACGCAGACATGGTGCATATTGATGCATTGGAATGCAAGCAAAATGGCGTAGGGATGCATGACGAGACACGACGAGACACAGATAGGGAGCATGTGATGCATGGGGAATGAATCTTGCAGATGAGTCTGATAATGAATCTTGCGGATGAGTCTGATAATGAATCTTGCGGATGAGTCCATATAGAACATATAACATGACGGGATACAGACATGACGAGACGCAGACATGGTGCATATTGATGCATTGGAAATGCAAGCAAAATGGCGTAGGGATGCATGACGAGACACGACGAGACACAGATAGGGAGCATGTGATGCATGGGGAATGAATCTTGCGGATGAGTCTGATAATGAATCTTGCGGATGAGTCTGATAATGAATCTTGCGGATGAGTCCATATAGAACATATAACATGACGGGATACGGACATGACGAGACGCAGACATGGTGCATATTGATGCATTGAAAATGCAAGCAAAATGGCGTAAGGGATGCATGACGGGACACGACGAGACACAGATAGGGAGCATGTGATGCATGGGGAATGAATCTTGCGGATGAGTCTGATAATGAATCTTGCGGATGAGTCTGATAATAAATCTTGCAGATGAGTCTGATAATGAATCTTGCAGATGAGTCTGATAATGAATCTTGCGGATGATTCTTGCGGATGGTTACATATATGAAGAATTGATGCATTAGGGAATGCATGCTAAATGGTGTCAAGGATGCATGACGAGAAACAGACCAGACGTGACGTGACACACAGGAGAATGCATATAATGCCTGTCATAAAGGTGAGATTGCATGAATGCGAGCCAGAATGAAGATAGCATGAATAGCCAGGAGACAGCATGGAAGACTGCATGAAGCAGGGAATAATGAAGAAAACTGATAAGGAGTGGGAGTAGAAAATGAGTTAGAGGATAGTCGTGATTAGGTCAGAAAATTATGAAAATGAGTTGAACCACCACCAGTATTTGAAATAGTGTTACCTAGAGGCAGAGAGCACTGAGCTGAGAGAATTGGTGAGAGTTCTGGGCGGATGAATGAGGTATAGGCTGGTGAGCCATCGGCCCAGAGCTGAGGGAAGCCTCAGAACCCCGCGAGTAGCTGCAATGCAGCTGCTCGGTCCAGAACGTATGCCCAGATTACCTACTAGAGGGAAGGCCACGTGATTCTAAGAGTATCCTAAGGTGGTGAAGAACCATGGTGGACGTAGGGTAATGCTTGGGCGAATAAAAGTGCTGAATGCCTGAACATAACGCACTGAGATGATGAAACGTTAGTGACTGCTGCCAGTGATGCTTCTGATGAAGGCATGAGAGACTGGGAGGAGTAGAGACTTATTAGTGGCTTCAACTACTACGGAGTTATCGCAGTGGGCGGACGCGATTCCTTCCCAAAGCCCCACGATGCAAGCTAGCTAGGGTTAGACCTCACACAAGCATAATGGGTGTGAATAAAAGAGGCCATGAACCACCTGTCCTGAAGAACCCCCCAAAACCTACGGATGCAGCATCCGAAAAATTTTGAAGCATGGCAGGAGATAGATAATTTCGACATAGAAAAGAACTTTGTTCCAATTAGAAGCAGTCAGACCAGGAGATCCGAACGGCAGCCTACGTTCAGTAATCTGACCAAGGAGAGGGACGGAAATTGCCGGATCAAGCAACTGGGAATGAAAGCGCGGCCTTGAGAAATAAGCGCATGGCAAATTAGCTGACCTAGCAAGGAGCGCAATTGGCATTTAGAAATGACTGATGTAGAACATCAGTTTGTGTGTGTTTTTTTTTTTTTTTTGAAGAAGAAGAAGAAGACAGAACGATAATCAGAAGTAATAATAAGGGGTGGTAAGATGACGGGCTGCTAAGACTGAGGTACGATATATATGAAGCGTGCACGGCGGGGACAGACTGATCGGATGGCCTCCTGCAGAAGCTCTGAGTAATCACGATAGATGCTGAATGCGGCCAAAATTTTGGCCAATAGAAAGATCTCTGGTAGACGGAGATCGGATGATTTAAGAAAAACGGTGACGTCACCTGCTGATCGACTTCAGGGGAGGGAAGAATAAGAGACTAAATTAAAATATTCCCCTGAATAATTTAGAACGAGGCTAGGGAAAATATCAGCATGTGTGTTAATATAAGTATGCCTGATAGAGGCAGACGAAGCATAAGAGCAAACTCAAATAGATAGAAAATTATGAATGAAAACATGGTTGAATACGTCTTACCCTAAGGCTGGCCCAGGGCGGGCGTTCCCTAATGTGAATGAGGGGAGGGGGAGGTCCGTCTGAGCAGACAGCGGCAGGGATGACGTGGCAGTGCAGGGATTCCCACGTTTGGAGCGTGCGGACAGCGTCGAAGGATTGAGTGAGAGAGTCCGGTGGAGCGGAGGGAGGCTGAGAGCTGTTAAACGCCAGAAGGACTAGACGGGGGAGCTGCTATGAATCAGGAAGCTGAAGAGGTCCAAGGCTGCATCGAAACGATGAGAAGGAGCGGGCGTGGTGGTGACTGCTGCTGGGACAGATCCGGGAGGCCTTCTGCGCCTGGCGAGGGGAGCGGAGGACTTGCATGTCTTTTGCGGCCAGGAATCGGAGCGGATTGAAGCGGAAGGCGAGGGAGATGAAACACGAGGAGGTAGGAGGGAGGCTCGTTAAGACATCTGAGCAGAGTCTAGGTCGGAGCCTGGCAATATACCCTTGGAGTGTAACGCGGAAGAAGGAGATGAGAGCGGCTAGACGGGAGTTTCTCCGAGCGGGGAAAATTGAATTGTCGTCTGGATCGAAATCCGACATTGCGATTGCAGGATAGCGGCTGTGGTGAGATTTGAGGGAGTTTATAAAGTGGAAGCAGGACGCTGATTGGGCTTCGTGGTGGAGTAGTTCAAAGCTGATTGGCTCGCTTCGGAGACGGATCGGCTTCTGATGATGTGAGGTAAGTCAGAGTTTCTTCAATTGAACTTTCGCTAGAGCTTCATTTAACAACTAAAAGATTTAACTAAAAATTTCTAATAAACTAATAAACTTTTATCAAATCTGGAATGTGCAAAAGTCTTCCCACCCACAAAGGCAATAAATTGCGTCCTATTGCTTGATTTTCAAAAACAGTTAGAGGATATGCCAGCTAAAACTGCTGCGGCCATCTTTTTGTTGCTTCAGCCTTCCGTGTACGATGCGTTGATGTCAGCGTCTCACTGGATTTCATTTGTCTGAAACATTTCTGTATTGAGACTAACGCATACCGTATGCTGGCTCCTGGCAAGATGTATTTTTTCAGGAATTTGTGCATTCACAAATCAACAATTAATCTCACTTGCAAGGTAAATTTAGTCCCCCTTTTGTTTTCAAAAGACGCCTGACCAGATTAGTCATGGTTTCCAAAAAATGCCAGAAGGTGAACTCTGTTATTTGGCATCCAAATGCTTGGTGACATAGAGTTCCATATACTGTAACATTACCTTCATTTAGCTTGGGAAGTAACCATAGGCAAGGCAAATTTATCTATACATAACACAACATGCACAAGGCAACCAGATTGCTTTACCAAACAGAAACACGAAACAAAAAATCTCTATATCAGGGAGATGTGACAATTTGGGCATTGATCAGGCTGTCGGCAGCGGCTGACGCCCTCACAAAGGCTATGATGAGATGAGCTATATACTGGGTGCGATTGAACACAGGCCGGCTGCGGTGGTTGAACACAAAGGTGAGATAGTATAATATCTTGAATGTGGACGCTCGCTTCAAGGTGGAAAAGCCCAACAAATTCGGAATATTGGATTCAACACGAAGAGCCAGCAACAAAAGACTCAAGACTGATGGAAAATTCCTGCCCAGCCTGCTGGAATCCGCCCCTGAAATCTCGATTGCAATGTCAATTGAAGTTGACAATAAAGTTGACTGATTGATTGATTGATTACCTGATTGATTTGAATACAAACATCTTTTCTTTCTACTTCTAACTTTCTCCAAACATACCTTTTACTTCTATGCATATTGATGATGTGATCTAACAGCTGCCACAGAATAGGGAGAAAATCAAGACCACAAAGAGAATCTGTTCTATTGGAATTATCATAGTTTAAATTTACATGATGATTTTATGGTTCAAGTTCTATTTAATCGTCAATGCTATTTTCAACTTTAATGCTGTGATATGTAAACGCAGGGTTCACATCCAATAAGGGTAATAATACTAAACACAGCCAAAAGGCGAAAATGGGGTGCGGCAAAAATCTGATTTATGAAACCATGCCCACGCATGAAAACAAGCTATTTTGTGTATGAGGCCCCACCGCACGCTTTGTCCTGCACCGGCCCATGTTACACCATAAACAGTTCATGCAAGGCACAGCATGAATGTCATTGTGTATGTAAATGAGCCTGTTGACCACTTTTATTCAATGGTAACCAATGGTTACCGCAGCCAACAGAGCTAAAAAAAAGTGCCATTTAATCAAGGTGTTTTTGTGAGAAGTGGAAAGTCAGAGAAAAGCATTTTGAAGGCACAGTAAATTAAAGGTGTCATGATTCTGCCCTTTCTGGGCTTTTTGGTTTTGTTTTAATTTTCTTTGAAGTTTCAGTTACACTCTGATTTATGTCATTTTGTGTTTTGTAGGTAATTGGTTTCATTTCCATTTTGTGTCATTCTAGTTTTCTGGTTGTATTTGAGTTCTTATGTATTTCTTGTTTACTCTCTGTTGCGCCTTGTGCCAGTGTCCTTTCCCCTAGCTCTCTTCTAGATCCTTCTGTCCATGCCTGCTCCATACCAGTTGATCACTCCATTCTTTGTTCTGTTTGACATATGTACTCCTGCTCTGGAGTTATTGGTTGCTGGATTCTCTTCATTCTCTCCCTAACCTACTGTATGTGTTCCCCTTTGCTCTGGTTCTTTTGTTCCTTAATTAATTATTTCTGGATTTATGCTTCTGTTACAACTACTCCTTAAATCTGCAAGAAACCACCTCAGCTTCCACCTCTGCATTTGGGTCCTCTACAAACCTCCACAACCTGACATAAGGTAGTATTATTAATGACGTCTTCAGTCTGACTTGGACTGATTATGTTAACAAGAAAATCCAGGCAGCATTGGCCTTATCACTGACTATGATATCTTGGATTTATGAATAAATTCACAGAATTGTTTTGTTGTTACAACCAGATTCAGGCAGAGAGTCAATCAATTGTTGTTTATGTTTAACACCAGTTTGCACTGATAAAAGTTGAGAGGAACCACAGAGTGCTTAAACAATGAAAACAAGACGAAAAGCCAGCTGATCTGGCAAACAACCTAATTTTTCTTTGATTCTTTTTTAACAAAATCACTGCAGCATATAATTTATGAATATATTTCATATTATATATGTGCCACAGACTGTTTTGTTTTTCTCTTTAGAAGCATGCACCCAGCTACCCTTTGGATTAATGCACACTCACCTCTTCCTGCTTAAAACCTGTGATGAACAGGGATGACCTGAGTCCCGACAGAGATGCCCTATGGAGCCTGATCAGCTAATAACCACTCATCATCCTTGGTCAAGAAACATTGAAAATCCACAAAAAAGCATTCTGTCCTTCTTGCCCCATTGTCTTCAATAGTTAAATCCTCCATCTTGCACCATTATGCGTGGTTAGTTCAGCAAATTTGAATGTTTAGAGCAACTTGTGTAAATTCTTCACGCTTCCTTAAATTAATTTATTTACGGTATCTGCGGTATGATTCACTTTATTTATCTCAATGAAAAGGAATGTAATGTGAGGAAATATTTAAATATGCAGACAGTGATTTTGAATTGAAGCTGGCTCTTTTTTTTATTATTTGTGACATCAGCTTTCAGTTCTAGCATATATCACACTGTAGTTTCTGATCTGATAACTTTGATCCATGAATAACATCTCTTATCAAGTGAAGTTAAATGTCTGAGAAAATATATGATTCAGTGTGACATCAGGTTCCCTTAGTCACTATCTATGTCACCAATTCCACCTCTCTCTAAAATCTGTATATCCATATGGATGGGTCAGAGTTGGCGTGAGCACCCACACATTTCCACGGCAAAATTGTTTGTGACAAACCACAAGCCCCGTTTTTGAAAAAAAGAGACCCACATGCAATAAAAGCATCTCACTGTTTATGCAGAACTTATATTCAGTTCAATCTTTGTCATCTTGTCTGAAATTTTATTTTAGTTAGTATAAAACTACATAGAGTCAGTATTTTTTATGTTCTCACCATTTTGGGACAATCTGTACTTTTACTTAAGTAGAGAAAATAAATACTTTTGACACCTCTGCTAATGAGCATAGAACTGATGTATAAGTTATCCAAATGAAACCTTTAAAGACAGCCATTTCTCACCTGCACTTTATTATTAGACCCACAACAGAAGTGACTCTCATCAATGGATGGAACATTATACACTGATACACTCCAGCTGTTACTACATTTTTGCTTTGGCTTCATGCAGTCTTTTTTCTTAGAGGCAGATGGTGTAGCATGGAATTAAAAAAGTTATGTTGATCAGTTTTTAATAATAAAGAAGTGCAAACAGTTTTTATTATATTTAAGAATTCTTCTTAAATTAATTCTTATCAGTAAATGGAAAAAAAAAAAACAAATGCTATACTTAAATTCTTAAAAAAAACACTGACAAGGTTTGTGATTTGAATGAAAAAGCCTTTTTGATACAGCCTCTCCAAAATAAGTGCCTCTGCATGGCCCTTCCAACAAAGAGTTTCTAGAATGCCACTGTCAACAATGACTGCCAACTGACTGCACTACCATCAAACGTACAGCAACTACTCTATGTAAAGATAATTTACAGCATTACATAGTGAAATTCCAGGCACAGAACGTACATGAACATAAATGTAGATAGAAAGCATGTAGACTTACCTTGGGCGTAAAAGCCACAGTTTGACCTTTAGATGTTACTGTAGTCTCTGGCTTTCTGTTGCCAAAACACAAAAAGAGAGGTCAATTACTAATTGAGCAGGTATATATATTTTTTTCTGTTTATCAATTTTCTGGTATCCTCTAAATTCAGCTCAGCATAACCAGATAAAACTCGGATACAGAATCTACCAGCTACCTCTCATTATTATTTTTTTTTTATATACTTCTCTCATTGGCTCTTGGTACAATGAATTTACATTGTCCTGTTCATCTGTGACTGGTATAATGTACTGTATATAGCATGAACAAAAAAAAACAGAAAACAGAGAGTCTCCTGTATCTGCAAAAATAATCCTCTAGCTAAAAAAATAGAATTATGTCAGTAAGTTGTCAGATCCACGGACTTCAACAAGAATATGTCGTCTTGTGAGACTGCCTGATGAGATGTTCCCACATAATTGTTTGGAGAAGTCTTGTTGTGTATGTCAGTCCTGTCATCCAGAAGAAAGAGACTTTGCTTTTCATTCTGTTGAGGGGGCGATTTAGCTAAAACATCCACCCCGGTTCCTGACAGCTGCGTTGGTCCATGCACTGAGTGAAGCCAGAAACAATATATTGAAAGAGATATAACACTGGGATTAGCTTTCTGTACATGTAGAGCGATCCCCATTTTTAGGCCCGAGTAGCGAAAGCGCTGCGAAGATGTTAAGATCTATTTGATCTGTAGTTTTATTTGAAATAGTTTATTCCTGACTTTTAAGGGAAAAAATATTCAGATTGGATTAGTAATCAACACTAAACACACCTTTCGAAAAAACTTTTACCGTTGCCTTTTAAGTCAAGCTCTGTCAAAAATTCTTCCAGAGAGCTCTGGAGTCATCAGCGGTTTTTTGTCACTTCAGAAATTTCACATGGATGTCATTTTTCTTTCTTTAATGGTAAATCGAACACACTGGGATTTAATTGTGAATTTCATTTGGGAATAATTGCTCTTTCTTTAGTTTTCTGAAGTCCCAAAGCCATGCAAATGGTTTTGCTCTCTTTATTTATGTCATTCCGGTTCTATTTATAGCTACAATGTGTAAATTTGGTTAAGCATTCCTGAAAGCAACTGGCACCAATGACTATATTAATATTACTATATAATATATTACTATATTAACCTGAAAAATAATTTACCATACATCAAATTAAGCTATTACTAAACTCAAAATTTGTACTATTTAATTCACGGAGTTTAAGTGTGCTTTGATTGTCTATACAGTGGAAACAGAACCAAAAATTCTTGTTATTCACAGTTAAAATTTCCCTTTTTAAAAGAGATGAGAGGAAGGTAAGTTTGTATAACTTTTTTAGCTTAATAAGTGAAATAGCTGATTTGAACACTTGTTGTATTTGCTCTAGATATCTCTGTTTGGTATTTGTTTTGTTATCAAAATGTTGAAAAAATGGTGATCTACAAGGGGCAAAAACTTAAGGCTGGTTTCTGCTCAGAATCCAGGTCGTCTGCGTGTGTGTCGCAGTTAAAGGGGAACACCATTTTTTTTTACACTGGCCGCTTGATTTTTACGTTATTACATCATGTTCTACTCACCCATATTAGTTTTGTGTCATTTGGAGCTGTTCCGAAGATATTCGTTTTTGTTATATCCAAGTAACGTCTTCCTATGGGCAAACGACTTGAGGATTGGATTGGAGTTGTGACAGTGAGCCCGGGCCAGAGGCAGCTACGATCTACCCCTTCTATTCATTCGGCTAGCTAATCGGAATCATTCAATTCCATTTCGAGAGCGAGATCATCTGTGGTCGTAGCACTAGACATCTTCTAGGCATGTGAGTAAAACTAGCAGCAGTTTAGCGGAGGGATGAATAAATGGTAGCCAGCACGTGGATGACGTCATACCCACTCCACTTTGTTTTAAAAAAATATAAATATAAAAAATATAACTAAAATATATAATATATTTTAATGCAAATATGCCCCACTTCCACTCCGCCACTTCCACTCCGCCTCGGCCGTATCTAAACCCACGGCTAGTTCGTGATTGTCCCTCTTGCCTTGTGGCATGGAATAACGTAGCACAGACCACACCAAAACTGGGCATAAATCAAAAATATCTGCGTAATACCTTCGACACTGTGACACACTACTGTGGGAGTATAACCAGCCCTTCAAAGACTTAAAAGTACTGACAGTAAATAGAAGACCAGAATACACAAAGTTTCCTCTAACATTGTATTACATTTGACAAGGCAAATTCAAGCATGTGCAGGGAAAATAATTACAGCAAAATCAGGAAAGGCAGGCTCTGATTACTATTTGAAAAGTATGCAATTGCTACAGCATCCCAGTGCCTTAGTGAATGGGAAGTGCTAGAAGCTGACTTAGCCAAACCATTTCCTAAACTATAAATGAGAAATAGAAAATAGCCAAGCTCAGGCAATCAGTGGTTAGAAACCACAGACAGAACACATCGAAAAGAAAAGAGAAAAAAAGATTGTTTAAACTGACCAAGACATTGTTTGATTTGCAGGGGTTTCTGTGCCGGTAATTAGAAGAAACATTCTACATTATCTATATTTGTGTGCACTGATGTCTAATGTTTGTACAACTGCTGACTTAGATTTATCAAATAAAGTGCCTTCTTTTATTAAAGTGGAGTTAAAAAACCGTAGAGTGCCCACTGTAGATTTAGGAGAGACAAATACTGCAACTTGCAGATGGTGATCATGAATTATAAATTTCTTTACACAAGGAGTGTAAAGGATCTGGCAGAGCTGACAGCCCCTTACATTCACTCACATTATCTGTCACAACAGATTGTACCTTTAGTGAGAGGAAGGAGCTGAGGGAATTGTCTATGATTGTTGATGTTAAAGCATGAAAAAAAATCATCTACAAGGTTAACACCACCCATCTTGTATTATTAAATCTCATCAGTGATAGAATGGATTGATTCCAGGGTAAACACGGATATAAAACTCCCTTTTTAACAGCTTCTTTAAACAGCATCTAGGTTCGATTATTCTCTTTAGCAGATACTGTAATCAATTGATACATGGTAGTCAACATGATACAATACTAAGAACTAATGTGAAAAGAAACACATATTCTTCAAGCGCCAATGTGGAAAGACGGGTGTACTCCAGTGCTTTTTAGTTCAACATGCATGTTGTTTCACTTATAATTTGCCAATATCAGAGTTCAAACTACAGTTGAGGAACAAAACATTATATGTCGCATTATGCATACTTGATTTGTGAAATAAATGGAACTAATATGATTGATAATAAAAAAACAATTAATGAAAGCAATTTACACTGCATCAAAAAAATATATATATTAGCTATATGTTTATTCATGGGTATATTAATGCTTGTTGTGCTTTGGTTGCTTTGTTTTCATTGCTGTTGGTAAATTGTAACTGTGGAGCTATTGGTGCAAAGAAATAACACATAGATCTTGGATTTTTGTGTGCCTTTTATATTATCATCTTTAAATGGATAATAAAAAAAACATGTAATTTGATATATTTAGGATAAATACTTTGAAGAATTTTGTCACAATTAATTGAGTCTCTGTGCTGCAAATTAGATTTAAAATATTCAGTTTTAATAATGCAATCATATACTTGACCAGTCTTTCTACTGATGATGGACTAAAATGTCTCATGAAACTCTCTCCCTGTAGTCCAGAAGAAAATGGACATCTGCTCTGCTGTTTCTGATGCGGAAAACATCTCCATATCATCATACTGTGATCCGAACTGTCTGTTCAAACTTCACTGATCATTACAAAGATGGAGGATATTTTAAATTGAGATACTGACTATGGCATCCTGCTAATGAGCCAAAACAAGAGATATTAAATTATGTCTGGTACAGTAGCAGCCATTCAAAATGGACCTTCCCAGTCAAAAGCCAGCTGAATGGCAAAAACATCCCCTCCAACTTCCAGCCACTGGCATTTTTCATGGGCGTTTTTTTTACCCTGACTCCACCCTTTCACTGAATTACAGTGTCTGACCAAGAGATAATGCTTCTCTTTAGATCTTAGGCCCCGTCCTCACGAAGCCAAACCCTGGCCTAAACGCACAAATTTTTCACCAAACCAGCCTCTCATCCATACGAAACCGGCGTTTCGGGGGTCTGTAAACGATCTTTTTTTTATTAAGCCTTCAGAATGGGAAGATTTTGAAACGCTGTTTTCGCGGTTCCATCTTTAAGCTCTAACCGCATTTTTTTTCTCACACGCATGCGACATAGCGTCGCCTCTAAACACGAATGCGCGACACAGTATCACAACAACAATGGCGCCGTACTGTGTTGAATGGTTGCTGCTCATGCTACTCACCCTGCTGTCGGGCTTACAACAGAATCTTCTTCTTCTTCTGGAATATCTCCAGGAAGAACAGAGCAATATCGATGACATAGTTCAGCACCTGAATTTGACTGAACCACGAAAATGGACCCGCTGGGCAACCATGTATAAATATCAGTGCGCATGCCCAACATTTCGTCGCCTATTTCTGCTTTGGCACCACAGCGCCACTTACAGGCCTGGCATACATTTTGCAGCGTTTTCATGCATTCGTGTGGACGATCACATTTACTGTATTTTACGTCTCCGTCTTTACGACAAACGTTCTGGAAAATATTAGCGTTTCGTGTTCGTTTTGACTTCGTGTGGACGGGGCCTTAATGTCCACAAATCATTACAGAAAGAATATTTTAGATGTTTAAAAAGGAATTGTAGGGGACTAGCCAAGGACCAGCCAAGGGCCCATCAAGGAAAGTCTGGAAATTTTAAATGGCTACTACTGTAGTTCTAGGTTAGACCACCTTTTGATTTCAATTTGTCTAAATTTTGAGTGAAATTCGACCCAAGGTGTCAGGAGCGTCCCCAAGAGACTTTGGTCCTTATCATCATCACATGATGACGTCACATAGTAGCTGCAAATTTTGAACAGCACATCAATTACGTTGATCTTCTATTTTACTTAATCCCAAGGTAACTCTACTGGACTAAGATCTGTTTCTGGTGAGTTTTTTTTGTTTTGTTTTTTAGCCTGTGCTAATTATAATTTTTATAACTGAATCATCAGTGTGTTAATGTGTGCATGAATAGGTAAATGACTGCATGTAGTATAAAGTGTTTTAGAGTCTCCTGTGATGAAAGAGCTCTATATAAGTAAAAGCAATTTACTGTTTATCATCATCTTCTTAGTTGACAGGAATAGTGCGAGACTGTTATCTGCAGCCTTAGCCCATCTTCAAAGTTGAAGGTTTTGTGCTTTCTGAGATGGTTGTTTATCTGAATACCTTGGTAAAGCAAAAGTTTAAGAACATCTCAGACCTCTTATCATGTTCTAACAACGATGCCACTTTGACTTTAAATCCCTTTTATCTAAATTTGACGCTTGGTTTGAACTTCAGCAAGAAGTCTTTACAACAACCTGATGAAGGTTGCCCAGTAAGCTATGGATTTATCATCGTCTTGATATCAGTGTAGTGTCAGCAATTTTAAAATCACAAAGGACTGTTTTGGGAGCAAAAATTGCTGACTAATCTATTTAAAGGGATATGAAGTTGCTTCTTTTGGCTAATGACCACTTTGACAAAATTACACTGCAACATAACAAGAAAATTAGTTGTGTGGGCGTGCAACAAAGACGAAGATAACAATCCCAGATGTAAAGGAAAAAAATAAATGTTAATTTTCATACTTGCCAGGGCTGGAAATAAAATAAAGAAAACAGTGACATGCTTGCTCTGGAGAATGGCTGTCCTTTGGCTTCCCATGAGCATTCATATCTGTCACAGCAGATCGTTTGGCTGCTGAATTGTTTACATGTATGCTACGTGTCTGATAGTTGTAAAGTATATGCAAAGCATATTCCTATTTTTATCTCATACTCATGTCCTTGCATGTACACTATACTGACTAATGACACACCATAGCTCAGTTTCTTAATTATTTTTACATTATAGAGATTGTACAGTGAAGAATATGTAGGATAACATATTTGTGACATTTTTTTATTTATTTATCCTCAGTAAAATGTGCAATTAAGCTTAGATTGTTCTGGTAATATCTTGAAATGCCATACCACCAAAACAGTCTAAAGCAGAGATTTATCTCTATTAATTTGATCAATTACATTCAGGTATAGAAGATAAAATACAGGCCAGTAGTGTTTTGTCATATGTGTTTAAGAGGGTTGTTTTTTTGAATATATAGATAATAATTTTTCTCATCCTTGAAAAACATGAACTGACAGCCTGAATTAAGACTATAATTTAACATGAATGCAAAATAGTGCAGCGTAAGCACAATGTGTATTTTATTTAGCTACACGTTTTTATTGTTATTTGTCCTGATTACAGAAATGTGTCACGGTGTCCACCTTGACTCCCCTGCCTGTCCCTCATGAGGCTCTTTTCTACCTCTGCATGGCAGGACTTATTTTTACAGCCAACACTTTGGCCCCCTTTGGTCCCAGCCGTGGTTTTAAACCCAGATAGGCAAGTAAATCTGAAGCTTTAATTAAAATAGGTCCTTTTTAAACACTTTCGATTTTTTCTTGCTCCTTTCCCTAATGACATAATGGTGCCAGGATTTTCCCTGTGCAGGTGACTTAAAAGGAACTCGCCCCCATGATAATGGACATGCTTACTGTAATGTTAATTTATGATGAGGTAACAAGCAAAGCTTCATATTTTCTACTTTTGGAGAGACAAAAGTAATAAAGGTCAGCGGCGAGAGTGATAATAAAAAGATACTATGTTAACCTGAAAGCTGCCACAAAAATACATGAGAAAATCAACAACAAAGAGGAACAAGCAAAGACAGAATAACAGTCTCATTGTGTCCTACGACAAATAAAGACCTTCAAGGTCACTCTTTCTTTCGGAAAAAAACGATTGGTGAAGCCAAATCAATGAAGCCTATTCAGGCTATTTTCCTCCAATATTGTTCAGGGACCAACTTTGGTACCATTGATTAGCTGATTTATAACTTACATCTGCAAAGGCTTACAGTGACTGGACAGCTGCTGATTGAAGTAGATACTAGAAAAGCAGACATGTTCAGAAATACTTTAATATTCTGTTGTACCACAGAAAGAATTACAGTTTTGTATTAGATTGAGAAATTAATTGCCAGAGTGCAATTACTCTAAATCATAAAACAAACAAAAAAATCTTCTCCGTTTGTTTGACTAATTGTTGGAAAATTTATTATTCAAGTGCTCTGGATTGGTGAAAAAAAATGTACTCTCACAGTCAAAGCAAATCTTGCATTTTAATTTTGCCTTTTAATCTTTAAAAGAAATTTATGATTGTTCTTTATCATTAAACTTAATGAATTCATTAATGTAATTTTAGGTAAAATATAGAAGCTGCTATTTTTATTGCTTAATTACTGCATTTTAATGTAAATTAGTTAATATAATCTTTCATTATAGAAGAGATTTCTCTCTATAAAATCCCTGACAACGAAGATGAATTATTCAACAGTGAAGCCTGGAATTATTAGATTTTACATGGCACAGAGAGATTAGTATTTACGCATGAAATTAATGCGTTTGCAGGCTGTCATGTTACAGTGTGACTTTATCTGTCGGATGTTGTTGCTACTAAGTTTGGCAAGTTCAAACAAACTTACAATCAGCGTTAAAAAAAGTGTTAACTACTGAAATTAACCTAATTTAAGCATGGCAATTTTTATTATCAATGTTAAAAGTGAATTCCACAATCATTTACCAAATTTTAAAATTGAGGTATCCACGTACTTACACCAGAAACAAAATGTTTATAATAATGAGCATACTAACTTTGTCTCCATGAAACTGCAATTTGCAGATTTAGCTTTTTTTTTTTATATACATTTCTCAGAAGTAGGGATATTTCTACCACCCATAAGCCCCCAATAATCAATCCGGATTTTTTTTCTGATTCACTTTTGCACAAGGAGGAATCATCAAGATAGTCAGGTCAGATGCACATCATTTGATACAATGTCTGCAGCCCATAATTTATCCTGCGTTTACTTTATTGTGTTGAATCTTAATACCGCAGACAACATAAATGCTTGTTAAATTGCTACACATTTATACTTATTACAGGCTAGAAGTTGGGCTCTGTGGAAATATTTCTAACTTTAAGGTTTATTCAAGCAGAATTCTTTCATTAAATATGTTTGTAATGTGAATATTAAGAGGCAAAGCTAAGGTTTTTATAATGCTACGTATATGCCATGTTAGTGTTCCCCTTTCATACCACATGTTTCCTTCCTTTCTTTCCTTCCTTCCTTGATGGTGTTGCTTTCCCCCCCCTTCCACCTGTCTCTAGAAGTCAAGTAAAGATGCAACTAGAGAGACTTGGACTTTTTCTGAATTCACAAGAATGCGAGTATGGACCTCTGTTCTTGCCAAACACGTTCTTGAAAATAACACAGGAAAGTATAGACTTGGGGAGAAGGGGAGCAAGCAGAATAAAAATGGATCATTTGGAACAGAAAACTCATGACATCATAACATTCAAAGCTTGTCTGGAGCTGCATTTCAGCTCCTGTTATTAAAGTCTCAAGATAATAAAAAAAAAAAATCATGATTAACAGAGTCAGATAAACACAAATCAAATTAATGTTTTGCCAAAGAAAAAAAAAGAAAGAAAAAAAAACGGCATAAGAGCTATCGGTACTTTACACACAGCTATGCCAAGAGAGGGCTGCTGCCAAAGGACTAATGTAAACCCAGGCTACAGTTAGCCTCGGAGGTCCGCTGGTTGCCATGCTCCTCTCAACATTGGAAAAAAAAAATTATTTACACACTAAATCAGTGAATGGGCCAGAAAATGTTTTGTAAAACGTATTTTTGTTGAACAACGGCTACAGAGAAGTGAATTTCCAACTTAATACTGCTGGGACAGCTGTCAGTCTGGAGAACCCACAAGTCTGCTCTGATGCATGTTCGGTAAAAAGGGAGGGGTGAGAAAAACATTGGGACTTTGTCTGTTCTCTTGTGTTATTGTGAATTTAGGCTGATGACATTTTATGAGTATAAGAACACGCATTTAGAAACAGCATTGCTGTGTTCGGATCCGGACAGCTGATTCCTCCAAAGGCCAGATTCGTCAGCTGATTAGGTCAGAACGTGGCGTCGTGGACTGTTCGGATTTAAAGACTCCTTGGTTTGCAGCCAACTTATGCAGCATTCTTTTAGCCCGGTTGGAAGGACAGGACCGCTGCATCCTCCGTGGCCAAGATTATCCTATGATTCATCGCGAGTCCAAGGAAGCCGGCCGCTCCATGCTCAGAGAAAAAAAGGAAATGGCAACGAACAGTGGTAAATATTACGAGTTTTATTTAATACAAGTATGTGAAGGACTACTTGTAGGAAAATGAAAATAGTTGTTGTAAATTGTTATTGAGTCATGTGGCGGGTTATGAAAAGGTTGAAAGGTTTTATCTGTTAACTGTGCAAATGGGTTTGGCTGAGATTTAAGCGAAGATTCCAATATTTTTGCAGTGTGGAGACTATAATCTGATAATCGCGATAACGGTACTGCTGCTGAAGCTCTTCGACAATCTAATCAGCATAGAGAACAGTAGTGAGAAGTTCGGCATCCATTCTTTGCCTGGTTTGTGTGTGCGTCTGTCATGGTTGCAAGGTGACAGGGGGTACGCTGAGTGAGTGGCTGGAGCTGTTTAAAACTATGGCCAAACTCTTCCACACTCCTTATTTAAACAGCCTTCGAAGGACCCAGACCAGCGAAACCCGGTCCTTGTAGGAGGCAGCCTCTGAAATTGAACACACCCACCGAGTCGCAATAAGTCACCATGTCCTGATGGTGTCAGCCCCCGTGTCCTGAAGGTCTGTGCAGAGCAGCTCTGTGGGATTCTACAGCACCTCTCCAACCTTAGCCTGACCCAAGAAACAGTGATGTGGAGACCTCCTGCTTTGTTCCAGTACCAAAGAAGACTGAGCCAACAGTCCTCAAAGACTATAGACCTGTTGCCCTTGCATTCCATATCACCCAGACCTAGAGGGACTCAAGCTGAGCAAGGAAAAAAGCTGCTATCAAGGTCCTAGCAGCTTGCTTATCACTGTGGATTTGGGGTTGAAGAGGTCATAATACCCCTGCTTTAACAAACTCCACCTCAGTCAGACAAGGCAGAGAGGACTATGAGGATCATGTCCTTTGATTCCTTGTGTGCATCTATAATAAACACAGTTTAGGCCTAATTTACTTTGTCAGGAACTTGAAAAGACTCAGGTGGAGGCATACACAATTGCCTGGACCAAAGACTAGGCTAGCAACAAAAAGACCATAATTTTTGAGACTGAAGGGTCAGCTATCTAAACAAGTAGTCAACAGCACAGGAGCACCAGATAGGACGGTACTCTCAGCCTTCCTTTTTAATCTGAACACCTCTGATTTCAAAAAGAACAGTCCTGTCATCTGTCGAAATATTTAAATTACTCTGCAGTCATTGGGTGCATCAGAAATGGACAAAAGCTGAGTACAGGGAGCTGTTGAATTACTTTGTGGCATGGTGTGGAAAAAAAAAACATCCGATCCTGGATGTTGAAAAAACAAGGTATTGTAAATTTCAGAAGAAACAGGAACAAGTTGAATCCTATTAAAAGCATGGGAGAAGAGGAGGTCAGTGTTCCACGGATGACAGACTCAAATGAAGACACAACTATGAAATGTAATTCCTTTTGGATCTATAGAGACTTTTTGAACTGAAATTAATTGAGTTTCATTTTTCTTTGTTACATTGTGTTTTGCCATTTAGACAAATGATTCAGTTTACATATGTTAATTTCAATAACTTGATTTGTTTCAGTGAAAGTTTAAACATTTTCAAATTGTATTTTATTGACTGAATTTGTACCGTCAATGTATTGTAACTTTGTACGACTACCATAAAATTTCTATTTCATTTGGTTTTTGAGAGACACATCTCCCATTTGTTCAGGGACAATGAATGAAAAAACGCAATGGGCTATTTCAAATAAATTTACAGTTATTTTAACTCTATTTACAAACGTGATGTAGTGGTATACACGGTCTAATTCAGAAGAAAAACACTTATGGTTAAAAAAGTAGTTGTAAAATTTTATAATAAGCCTGATTATTAAAGCACATATGTTCTTCCAGTAGCTTTGATCAACTGTCTCTACAACCATTATAACTTATAAAGTGCTTATAATATAATATTGAAAATTATTAAGTATTACTGTAAAATAGTGTGAACCTGTTCGCTCCATTATTGCAGCAATAATTATTATTATTTTTTTTTTATAATAATTCCAATCATTTCAAAATCTTCTTTTGAAACAAAAGTAACAAAAGCTACTGTATGCATGCAGCAGAAGATAGAAATTATATAAAATGTATGTCATTGCATTCTCTAAAATAAGCTGCAAATGCATATGTATTAGAGGCAGGCTTAACTAATCTAATCCTGTTGTATGTTTAATTTGTCATATTAAGAAATTATGTATGTTCAGTTAATTGATATTAAAGAAAAAACTTTGCTCTTTAGAGTTCATCATGGCATAACACTTCAATAGGAGGAATGTACAATGTACATCGGCGGAATGTACATTTTCAAGCCACATACCCCGACAGGGAGCCTTTGTGTTTGTTTTATATATATTTTAGGGTGCCTCTGTAAATGCACCAAGGGAGATGCCTTTGAGTAGGAAAAGACAAATACATTTAAAATCCTTTGTCTAATCTTAATGTCTTTGCACATTTCTTTCATCTTTTGGGTCTTCAAAACCTTTCTTACTTAATCCTGTTCATTCTTAGCCTCATCAATAAGCTGCCAGATGCATTAAAGTACTACCCATGCTCTCCCTCTCCCTTTCTTTCCCCTTATTCCTTTCTTTCTAGATTCAAAGAGTTATTTTTTTTTCCTTCTAAAGCAGAGCAAAAAATACCTAATCCTGTCAGTGCCTGACCCTTTAACCATAGCATGTCAAGATGCAGCGCAGCGCTATCTACTATAATAATAAGGAAAAGACCCATGCTTTGGTTTTAGGTAAGACCACTGCCGACAAACCAGAGGCTTTTTGATTTGACACCACCTGGTATTTTGGGGGCAGAAAGGTCTGAGAACAAGAAGCAGTTTTCTCTTAAACTGAAGATTTTTTTAATTTAATTTCTGTTTCATTGTTTAAAGCATTAATGCTTTTTTTTGACCTTCTGTTCCTGTCACTGACAGGAACAGAAGGTTGAAGTCTCATGAGACGGAGCTAAGGTGTTGAAGTCTGTGATATCTTGAGGAATGCCTTTTTTTGCCATTACATTAGTCAAACTTAAAAATCAGAAATGAAGCAAAAAGGGGGTAGAATCTGCTTAGGGTAAAGGTTAGGTAGGGTTAGGGCTGTCTATGGTACCTGGCTGGTATGTGTTTTTATTTATCAGCCTTTGATAGATTAGAATTGCCAAACTTGAATATGAGATTGCTCGGCCTTATTCAAATGACATGGAGACAAATGGATCAGATAGGATCAGTGTTGAATCTGTGGCCAAAAAATTCTGACACATGATTTGTTGATTCAAATTAAATAGATTCCATAATATTTTTGGCTGCATTTTATGCACCATCTTCCCACTAGAAGCTGAACCTTTGTTCTGTCTCAATTATATTTTGATCTTGCACATTTTGCTGCTAATATTACCCCATACATAGCTAATTTTAACCCAGGAATACATTCAACACATGTTTGCCATGACCAAACTGCTTATGGTGAAGTGCAAACAAGAGTTTTCTCTGTGTTTTTGCTTTAGTATTGTATTGTGTAAAATTGCTGCAGCTAGAGTTATGGTGAAAATTAGAGATACTGTAGACCACACCTCTCCTATCCTAGCTTCTATTCATTGGCTTCCTGTTAAATCTAGAATATAATTTAAAATCCTCCTTCTCACATGTAAAGCCTTAAATGGCAAAAAAAATCCCTCAGTTAATTTCCATAGTACTCTCTAGAATAGGAAAAGCAAGGCAGATCAATGGCAGAAAGGAAGCCCAACATACATCAGTTCCCTATATACCCACTAAACATGCGCATGTTTGTTTCTTGACTTCTTAATGACCACTGTTTCCAAATTCTAATATAAGTTGCTTTGATTTTACTGAATTATTGTTTATGAGGAAAATGTAACATACATTTCTTCTGTTTAATCTAGCATAACGAGGCAAATCACTGGTTTTCATGGAGCAGCATGACTCAGAGCTATTTGATTTATTCTCTCACAAAGAAGTTATGTCTGTGAATATGAAAAGGAGCTTTAAATCTCAATGATGAAGAAACTATCAGGTCACAAAAACAACTGAGAAACATCTGTGCATATTTGTGCATTAATACATTAACCGGGTATTATATGACATATAGGCCGACCAAAAAGAAATCTAAAATTGACTATGATAGATAATGGAATATTTCTGAAATGTACACATTTGTGTAATGGGGGTCCTGGCAGACACGCTCAATGGTCTAACATGGAAGCCCACTTTTAATAAAATGACACTGACAGTTTCACAGGTAGGTTCTTAATTCTCAACCCAAGATAGAATAAGAAAGAAGCCATTTAAAAATTTAAGCTACATTTAGAGGGATTTTTGTCTATTGCAGAGAGCCTTTTCACAGAGTATGCCTTAATTTGCTCTTTTTACAAGAACAGAATACTCCAAACAGTGCACCAATTTAAAGCTTCCTTGACCTTCAGTTATTCATGGTATGTTTTAAAAATCTATATTAAACTGTCAATATGTGTGGGGCAAAATCTCCAAACCAACTGACAGGAAGAAAAACTGCAGCACAACATGTTCTCGGGTCACACATGAATCCTGCGAGAGCAATATAAGATCAATGAGTTTTAGTGTTTTTTGTTTTTTTTAAATCAGGCTGGTGGCCATACCGGTAGGAAAAATGATCTATGTAGATCTCATTAGCCCCATATGATGACAGACATAAGGCCAAATGATTAATGGCCAGGCGGAGAAACCTGAAAATTATTGATGTGACCTTTAGGACTGACTCTGCTCAGGAGAGGAGAGAATGACATAACTTCCCCTGAAATTATCCAATCAGATATATCCATGATTTTCTCTAAAGCCGTTATATCTACTGTGTCCTCCCTGTCGATAATGCTTTTCAGGAAACCTATTACACTGTAATGTGTTTCTTTTTTTCTCATGAATATAAAGAATATGCATTAAAATCACTATGAGCAGTCGGAATTCTCATGCAGAGGAAATGGATTATTCAGATCTAAACAGTATTCTGTCTCTATTCAGATGTACTTATGTATATAAAAGATTTTTTTTAATGAAATCACAGATGAACAGTAATCTACCAATGGGATATAATGGACACACATCTGTGGGGAACAAAGTGAAAGTCGATAACAGTAGACTGTGTCATCTCAGATGATGAGGTTTTAATGACATGAAGCCGCCCAGTCACCTTTCCACAAACCCCAGAGATAAAGGACCACCAGCAGTGAGCAAGGACGGTAAATTAATTATTCCAACATTTACTAAGTGTGATTGTGTGCGAGTCGGGGAACTTGTTTTTATTACCCCGTGGGGACAATTTAAGGAAAATGTCCCAAAATTATAACACATTCTTATAACCAGAGCCTCTTGTGGACCAAAGCCTGGTCTTGGTCTAATCAGGCTAGTTGACAGCCTTGGCTGGGCCCGAGACAAAACAATTGGATATGTCTTTATTTATTAGTCTTTGAAGAAAATATATGATAAAGCAACAGCTAAAAAATATATTTTATACCTCTATTTTAGCAGGTAAGGCAAGGCAAATTTATTTGTATAGCACAATTCAGTACAAAGACAATGCAAAGTGCTTTACATGATTAAAATAGAGGAAGATAAAACAGAATCAAAGCAAGTAGGAATAAATAAATAAATAAATAAATAAATAAATAAATAAATAAATAAATAAATAAATAAATAAATAAATAAATAAATAAATAAATAAAATAAAAAATGCAGAAACAAAAAAAAGAATATTAAAAACAGTTGGAAGTTTTTGTTAGATTACATTTATTTATTTATTTGATTTTTTTCTTTTTTTGGGAGAAGAAGAGGACTTTGTTTGAGCAAATTTTCCAGTATTTGATTTCTAATTATCTTTAAAGCTGTTAGCATTTGATCAAAAATTTCTCCTTGGGCAGTTGACAGTTCCCCAGGACCTTGCCTTTTGTTCTACTACCATAGAACTGCAAAACCTTTCCCATTATCTACAGGTAATTTAACTCTGCCCGATATGCAATTTAACTCTGCCCGATACACACCAATCCTATGGTGCCAACCTGGATAACTGGGGGGGATCCCACTCTATATTACCGACGTCTCAATAAAATTAAGTACCTTCTGGTGGCACCTACAACCTTCCTCTCACTCTTAGAGAGGTATAAAAAGTCAGCACAGATCACTTTACCAATCCAATTCTTTATGACTGACTTTCCAGCAGCAAGAATGATTTTGCTTTGTAAAGTGATATGATGTAAAAAAAAAAAAAAAAAGTTAGAATCACTTTGAATTTTATTTTAAAAAGGTAATCTATTTACTCAGTTAAAATTAAATTATTATTACAAAGAATGTTTGATACATGCATGGCAAGTATCACATTTAGCATTTAATGTATTCAGTCCTAGCAGATCATATTTATAGACTTCTGCGTGTGACGTGTTTCTGTGGAAAATGTTGTGCTCAATATTTTGATGCAGTTGGGGCTCTATAGCCGGGTGTTTTTTTCACAAGCACAGATAAAAAAGCGGGGGGGGGGGGGGCTTCTCCAATATTGTCAGGGCAATTGGAGAGAAATAATGGCAGGAAATATTACTTAAATATCAAACCTAAGTACAGTAACCTTTCACAAGTGTTTTGTCCAGTGTTCTTGGCCTTAAGTTAATAGATGGAGGGACAGACTTCTTCCATCAGAAGTTGGAAAAAGGATGGAAAAGTTGTTAGATTGAAGATCCAAAAGGCTACCAAACATCACAAAACCTAAAAAAAGCAAAATTTAAATATGATTTAAGGGTAGGGGCACCAAGACTCAGTGGTTAATTACATTGGACAAATACAAATATTTGCAAATAGCCTATTTTTTATATTTTACAGGTACAATATTAAAAAATAAATAAATGAAATAACAGTAACAAAATCTTTCTGCATGGAATTTGCAAGTTCTAACCATGCATGCATTAGTTCTTTGCAGGTACTCTGGCTTCTTCCCACAGTCCAAAGAGAATAACTGTTAGGCTGATTGTCACTAAATTGCTCTCAGGTGTGAGTTTTAATATGTGTGTGCATGTGCATGGCTGGAGAATAGTAACTGATCACAAATCTGTTCTTAATTAACTCTTATTATGTGTGTCTAAATAAAGTGTGTAATAAACAGCACATAAGGTCAACTATACTTATTTAAAAAGGATTATTTTTTTGGCTTATTTATTTTTTCTTGGGACATCAATGATCTTGAAATAAAGTTTTTTTATTGTGTATGCAAAACCTAAAATGCTGATCAGAAAATAGATGCTCATCCTCTGTAAAATAGCTTCTTTTTTTTTTTAAACCACTTTTTACTTCAATACTGCCCATCGATGGTGAAAATACCAAAGAAGCAGCATGCAGAAACTTTACGTGATGTACAATGATGATATGTCGCTACAACTCAAATCAGAATCAGAAATACTTTAATAATCGCAGAGGGAAATTACATTTGTTACACGCTCCAGTTACAGTTTTATATTTATATATATATATATATATATATACATAAACATCCAACCACACAAGATAATAAAGATAAAAATAAAAAAAGATAAAAATATATACACATATAGCTCTTCTGAAATTACCTAGCTGAAGTAGTGCTTGCCATCTGTTTGCAAATGATGCTGTGCCCAACATGCCCTGTTGTGCTTAGGAATCTTATTTAGAGATGTTTGCGTAGATTATCTGTGTCAGGCAAAAGCAAAACTGTGATTTTAGCAAACCCCGCACTGACTACTGACAGATTTACCTTAAGATTGTGGAATCACTCGCACCATTACGGTATTTATTTTTGACTCAGTGCAAGATACAGAAGATCCTTCCTGCCTGCAGCTATCAACACCTACAACAACTGGATAAAAAATAAACTATGAATTACTACAACATTTGATTTCCCTTTGGGGAGTTTTTGAATTTGAATTGAATTTCCTTTTATTTTTGCTATAGACCATTCTACTGTTTGGAATAATGACTTATGATGATGAATCGATTGCTGAAATAATAATACTGATAATAGGACAAAATATGAGGATACTAAGAAGGTCAGAGATGATGCACTGTTATAAATTCTTCTCTTGAAAAGAGCTTTTCTGCAGTTTCTTTGTATATATGTATTCAGTGCATTTATTGTATTAAGACATTTTAGGCTGTGATCAGTAAATACCTCATATCTATATTACCATTACTTGCTGTGACAAATTGTTATTGGTACCTCCTTTAAAAATTCAGGACCCACTTAGAGCTATTTGTTAATTATGCCTTTTGTTATGTTCCCAGTAAGCTGCCTTTATCTTTAAAATAATTCCAACTGACTGCTGTAAGAGCTTTTCTTTTTAAAGAAGAATTATTTGTTGTATGTCCATACTTATTGGTTCTAAACAACCTATTGCTTCACAAAACTTACCAAGAATATTTTTGTAAGTGCTGCTTTCTGGACATATGTGACTATGTGTGTATATGTACTGTATATGTTCAGTTCTGACAAAGCATTTTTTTGTGGGAAATTATCAATAGTTCAGAATGTGGCTTAAAAAAAATCATATACTCTGCTCACAAAAGCTCTCATCCAGGGTCCAAGATAAAGCAGAACTATTTCTGTTCAGAGTAAATGTCAAGGTTAGAATGAAAAGGTCTTCCTTCACATATTACAAGACAAGCATGCAAAGTGTACAGTTCCCATCATGCTTTACTTCGAATTATTAAATCCTAAATAATGCAGTTAGAGAAAAATTACTTTTTAAACAACAACATTTTAAACAACAATTTTCAGAAGACCTGCACATTGTTAAGAATATAGTTATTTTGATGAAAATATAAAACCCTAGATAAATACTGCTCTAAGAAGCAGTTACCTATGAGGCACCATGGATTACTTTTTTTTTGGGTTGACCAAAACTGATTAACTTGTTTAGCTTCAAGGGTATAAAATTTATTTGCAACCTTGATTAAGAAAACATATTCTCAAGCAATGTAGTTATAGGAGCACATTTTGTCGTTCTGCTCTTTTATTTATTTTTGTATTTTTTCCTACTTGCTTTGATTCTGTTTTATCTTCCTGTATTTTAATCATGTACTGTAAAGCACTTTGCATTTTCTTTGTACTGAATTGTGCTATACAAATAAATTTTCCTTGCCTTGCCTTGAACCCATTTTAATTTAAAAAAGGAAGTAGGTTTTATATTTTAAAAATGATACAGGCGGAATGTGTCTTTCATTTTAAAAGTAATAATGTTAGTGGTGTGTGTGCCCATTGCCATTGTCCTCCCTGCATCTGTGTTGCTCTGTAAGGTGTTGGCAATATTTATAGAAATCGATTTGAGTCCTAAAACAAAATATCGTATCGTAACAATTATAATAACAACAACAAGTTCTAGATTTTTCACAGTTGATTCAGATAAGGAAGAAAAAAAAAAACAGCCAAAAGTGTCTAGACATTTTTACTGTGAGGTATCATTATGTAATTAAATAAAAGTTATCCCTGCTATTTGATAATAGTAAATCATTCAATGTCTCCATCTTAACATCTTAACAAATGTGTGTTATAAATGTTATGAACCATGTCATTTGTTTATTTATTGTATTATTTAGCTTTGAGCTTTATTAGAATATATTGGGAAACATAAAACTAAATTTTTGGAGTTTTATGTTTTCTTCACCACAAGGTTGATATAAAGACATAACAAGTGCAATGTAATCAAAGCTATCAGACCCCATAAGGCCATTAATAATGTTTGTTAGCAAGAGTTACAGTGATTTATTGAGAGGTTGTAAACTTTACTTGAATTGTATTTTTATTAAGCCATTCCTGTGTCAGTTTCCCAAAGGGCAATGTCTTTATTGACGAGTGATACGGGAGTGATACGTCTTACCCTTCAATATAATGGAAGGCCTATGGGGACATAGCATTGTGTTCTGCTGTCACAAACACACACATCATCATATTTCTGATGCCATAGAACAAGTACAGGGCCCAGCTGTGTTGCATAAAGATCTCCCTCACTCTTCATCTTTTCCCTTCCTTTCATTTAACAACAAATAAAAAAATGCCTCAAAAGACCACTACTACAAAACACTAAGAGCATTGGGGGATTTTAAGAGCATATGCTGATGGAGTGAGGACAAAATCTTCTAAATAGCTTTAGGAGGAACACGTCTTTAAAAGGGGCAAGATGGAATCAGTCATCTTGATTCATTTGTAGCTTTCAGTGGTTCTGCATAAAAAGAAACTGTCAATGTTTTTCTCGACTCCCTTGATTTTCCTAATATATAAATGATGTTTATTTATATTTATGATGAGGGAAGTTTGTAGAAAAAGCAATGCTAAAACGGGTTTAAGATTCAAAGAAAATATCCCCCTTCCAAAAACTTGATGATAAGAACTATTGCAACACAGGAAATATAAACCAGTTTTAAAAAAATGCTCTTTTCTTTTTAATGTTAATGCCAAAGTGTTAATAATCACCATAATGAGCTGATTATACATTAAATATAATGCACTGTTCCTTAATTGTTTCAAGAAGAAGGTTTTGAAGAAGATTTAAATTGTGAAACGATATTTTCTCACTAATGATAGACAGTTTCAGCGCATTCATCTATGCAACACCACGCACCAGTACTTTTCAACTTTTGCATTATTGGGCAACTGAGGCTCAATGGGAAGAGTATTTTTCTTAAAACGCAAAAAAATAGTACCGTAGGTGCAATTTTAATTTCCTCCCATTTCCTTTAACAAGTTGCCTACGTTGATATGATGTGTGCTTGTTTGAGAGTGTATTTTGGGTGACTGTACTTATATTGCAATATGCTGATAAAAAAGATTAAAAGTACTATATAAAATTATTTGACTTTCTATTTCAGTATAGGGCTGAAACAATTAATCCGATCAATGGTGATTAGTATATTATTGAAGCCATCGTCAACTAATTTAATAATCGATTAATCGCTGACAGAACAACCCACTTGGACAGTAATTATAGAAAAATAAAAAAGAATTATAGAAAAATGTTGCATTGAAAATAAAAAAAAAAATAGTTCCATCAATATGCTCTATCAAGTGGAAAAGATTTAGTTTGACCTGGTTTAATTCTCAAAAAAAATATTCTTTAAAGCTACAGTGTGTAATTTTCAGCGACATCTAACGTTCAGACTGCAGACCGCAGCAACATGAACATCTCCCCCCCACCGCTTCTCCCCCCCAACAGTACGGCGAGCTTTACGGGACAAAATGTCTTACACGACGTACGCATCACCTATCTTCTCAAGTGATGAGGTTTGTTTACATAGATAATTTTACAGATAGTATTTCATTAGTCTGTGTGTTCAGTACCGTCTCAGTTCATCTCTCTCAACTTGCCATAGTTACTTTCGAGCGTAATGGGCGATCTCGCAATCGCTAGTTTGTTTGCTCTGCGCTGCCGTAGCGCAAAGATGTCTGCCTCCATGGCTGCGAGACCCGCTCCTATGTAATTATAAATAACGAATTCTAAGGCAACGCAAATATTAAGGTTAAGAGGCTGAGCTCGTAGATGATGATAAATAACATAGTTATGTATAATATATTAAATTTCTGACGGTATATCCCTGTAATTATTACACACTGTAGCTTTAAGGAACCTTTTGCTATCCGATTAGTAATCCAATCATCGTAAAAATAATTGACAGATTAATCGATTAGAAAAATAAGAGTTATTTGCTGCCCCATTTCAGCAATAAAAGTATCAATGCTGTTGCGATACTTACTGTAGTTGTGAATTTATATATATATATATATATATATATATATATATATATATATATATATATATATATATATATATAAATTCATATATATTCTTTTACATTTAAAAATCAATGTTTCTCTTTGTTTGCATTGGATGCTGTCACATGTTTAGCACTTTTAATCGTTGCATAGTGACATAATTTGGACCATGTTAAAGTTCAACTAATTTCAAAGCCTACAAAACTTTTGACAAATTAAATTTGATTCGCAGTTGGACTGCTGCTTATTTTTTCTTACAGTTTACAAAACAAAAATTAAATGAGTAGATCAATTGCATTTTCATTGCTTGTACCTGCTATTAGATCACCTAGACGAATTCAGTGAACACTGGGTCGAGGAAGCTGATAAATGGCTTGTCTTGCTCTTGTAAAAGGTCAGAGCTCTCATTATTTACAACACTGAATCTTTGTCATGGCTCAGTGACACTGACCTTGTGGAGGTCTCACATCCCTCCGTCTTTCCATGCCCATGCATGCAAGACTTTAGACTCTGTCTACACGCTTGATTACTAGAGGTTAACAACACACTGGGAAACATGTTTTTTTTTACAACCCATATGCCTGTAAAAACTATTTTGCACACAAATTTGCACAAATCTCAAGCGTGACATTTGTCCAAATTAACAATGGTCCCTGTAGAATATAGGATGTCAGCTCTCATGTTTTCTATAACACATTTGAGCTTCTGTGAAAGCCAGTCCTCTTTATCCTTTAATGATCTTCTGTGAAAACCGAAAAAATGTTTTGCTTAAAATCTAAATGTAGCATCTTGACAGATCCAGTGCTTTGGTAGGATAAAAGTGAAAAAATGCAAATGCATACACAGCATTTCGTCTTTAACTTGAAAGATTGACTGACCAAAACTTGAAAGATTATTTTTTTTCTGTTTAATAAAACCAGATAATAGAAGATGTCATCTCTTGACAACAGACTGAACATAAATGAAGAGCTTAATGCCCCAAATCATATAAAGGGAGTTGAAAATACAGAATGACTGCAGCCTCATGACTTGCATATTGCAAGTGTTGTAGCTTCCATTAAAAGCCATGAGATATTTTCAGTAACATCAAGTTATTTCAAAATCAAACTGATTATATGGCTCTTTAATCAGGTTCTTTGAAGTTCAACCTAAACATTTCCAACTGTCAATAAAGCCTACTTCATATGCATTTTTAATTCACTACGAGAACCTGTAATGTAGTACCTTGGCTAGATTGTTTTGGTCTGTTACGGAATATATGGGATCAATCTTCCAAGCTGTTCCCACTTAATCTCCTTCCATTGACTCCTGGTGATAATTCCTGATCATATTTTGGAGATTTGGCAAATGATAGTGCTGAGACAAGCAGTCTCCCCCCCATCTGAAGTGGAACCTATCATTATGCACAAGGCCACCATAGTTCAATTCTAATGAATCTTTAATGCATAAAACCCTTGGTGTTGTTTTGATTTTAGACAAAACATGTCCTTGATGAGAAATCCCCTACAGAGGCACTTTTCGGATTTATGAGTTGATTCCAAACTGCCTGCAACACTAAATAATGGTAAATCAGCATATAAATGACCGCATTATTGAGAGAGCTAAGAAAAGCATCAGCTCACGAGTCCATTATTTTAATTGGACTCACCCTCACCGGGGCACCCAATGGCTCAAGCTGCACTAGGGTTGAGTGGTGATAAATAGAAGGCCCTAGCATTAATGCTTCCTGGGCCAATGATACAGAAGAACAGCAGAACAACAGCTCTCTTTTGTTTACACTGACCTTGCAATTAATCAGTAGAATGAAGGGTTGTAGGAGAAAATATAGTTATAGGGCTAAAGTGTAAAAATGAAAAAGGAGGACAAAAACAAACACTGGACCTGAAAATCCAAAGATTTCATTGTGTTTTTGACTTGTCAATGAAAAGATTATTCAAAAAAATGAAGGGATTAAAAATTTTAACTAAAAGAACAACTGATAAAATCTCACCCAGATTTGAAGAACTATTGCATGCTACCACCACGAATGTCCATTGATTTTAATTTTCAGAAAAATATTGACCTAACCTGTTTTTAACAACATGTAATTTCCCTCTACATCACCCTTTAAATCACACATGGTCACTGTCAATAGTAATATAATAGTAATATAATCCTCTTCTTCCTCATCGAGAGTATATCTACATTTGGTTTGCTGGCTATTAGGAGACTCCTAAATTTTATTTTGAGAAAGTGCAAAATATACATAAGATACTAGGTAATAGTAGGAGTTTGCGTTCTTCCCTAACATGTTTTATCAACAAGCTCCTGATCTAGTATGCCCGCACTATAAAATGAATCAATTTAGGACACTATAGTATTGGAGTCAAAGCACATAAACAAAGATCTAAAGATCTCCCTGCATTTGAATAAAAATAACTGCTAAAAACATTCTCACATTTCTTTATGGTTTGCAAATAAAAGTCCTAAGAACAGATTTGCCTTATTATAAACTGATAACCAGAAAAGAGAAACCTTTTACATAAGAGAGAAATAATAATTAAAAAAGGAACATAAAAAAATAATTTGAGTAATAATAGCTGAAAACTTTTAGTATATATTTCTCACCATGACAGGTATGAAAAAAGGTATGATGGGTATCGTATTTTTGTTTTTAACTGGCTGGTACAAACCCACAGGGGCTTTATCACCTCTAATACTTTAATTTAAATATAATTTTAAATAATAATAATAATAATAATGATCAATAGAAATACTTTACTAAACAAGGGATAACGTAGTAAATTATTGTGATAAAAGGGAATAAATCATTAAAGTTATATATCTCAATGCAATTTCAGACTACATTTTTAAAACTTAAGACGTTTCTAGGTTTAAAATTGAGGTTCTTAAGTGTGAGGCAGTTTGAGACTTTTTATGATGTAAAAATATTCTATATATAAGTACAAAAATGCAAAAACGTGTGGTAGATAGAAATAGCTTAAATTATACATATATTAGACATGTGCATCAAAGTTAGAATTTAATCTGTTTAAGATTTTTCTTATTTATTAGATTTAGAAGCTAAAAAAACATAAACAGGTGCAAAATAATCTTTTTTTCTCTGAAATAATGAATACGTTTATTCAGTGTTTTCTGTCTCTGTTAAAGTGCAGCAGTAGTTCTGTTCAAGAAGCAATTCACTGTGCAATAGATGACAGCATGTTCAAACTAGTCAATCTGCATGGGCGGGAAGAAGGCTAGGCTGCAATTCACACACGAAGCACCCATGTTCAGTTGCTATTTGGTTAATTAAAGGCTCTGCATGTATGAAAGGGGAGTGACACTGGCATCTCTAGTCTCTGTGCATCAAATTTAGGCTGAAATGCCCAAATAATAAATACAGCTCCTTTCTGATTCTTTGCATAATTGAAAGCATCATCCTTATGTTTTCCAAAAGCATTTTAATCAGTCTATGGTGTGATTTAATTCTTGTCAGGCTTCATAATATCTCGATAAAGAAGAAATAGAATGATAAAGCTCCAACTTAGTTACTTAAGTGACTCAGAAGTATATAGCCATTAAGATTAAATATTGGCTAAAATAAAAAAAGGAAAAACAAACTCTCTTTAATTGAGAAATACACATTGAGAGAAGGAAAAAGTCTCTGATAAATAGCGATCTGAGTGGGACTTCAATTGAACATTTAGAGTTAATGAACAGTAATGTTCTCAAAGATGAGTGATTAAGTGTAGTACTTAAGTAAAATGTCCTTCACAGAATAAACACTGTCTTAAATGACAAATGCGAATTTGTTTTAAAGCCCCTTAATTTTCTTTTGCCTGCACGTGTATGTCATCTCTTACAAAGGCATTCATACACATTTTGCCACATGACAAGCACGAACTTGATATAACATGAGAGATCAGTGAAGTCTTGCATATCAATGAAGTGGCAGAAACACAATACATTGCTTTGAAACCAGGGCTGGCTCTAAGCATGAATCCTTTATAAGAGGGGCAGACAGAAATGTGAAGAGGGCAACGTTATGCATACATATATTGCTGCGGCAAATTTACGATTGTCATTGATTAGTGTTTTGTAATGGGTTTTGGGTAAGTTAGGCAACACTGTTCAATGGTGTCAGAGTGATCAGTTTTCCTTTTAATTGAATATACCGGGCTTAAAAAATTGCTTGTGCTGGGTTAAAATTGGAGCAGCAATTCACAAAATCTGTTAACTGGTAGAAATTATTTATTGAAAAATTAAAATCAAAACATATATATATATATATATATATATATATATATATATATATATATATATATATATATATATATATATATATATATATATATATATATATATAAAGATAGAGAGACAGACAGAAATGTATGTCTTCCTTTCATCTTCTGAAGGCCATTCTAACTGCTCCTGCTTTCTCCAGTGATGGTGGTCTGTTCCAATTTTTCTTTATCTCTTCCCTTTCACCATGTGTTTGAGTCTATAATTGATCCTCGTTTAACTGCTTCCAGTATTCATCCTTCATCCTCTATAGGGGGTCCCTTTGCAGGCACACATCATATTCAATCATCGTCTCTACAGGCTGCCGATGGTAAGCTAACATCTTAGCCCATGTCTTTTGCAAGATATGTCCTTCAGCCTTTTGCAGGAAATTTGTACAATTTGCTTTCTGTAGGTACTGTAGTCTTTCACAGGCAATTTATGTTTGTCGTTTTCTCACCTTCCATAGACAGCCTTTCACAGGCATCAGTTTGTTGCCATCTCACCTTCCATTGCCAACCTTTTGCAGGCCCTCAGTGTTTCTTATTGCTATCCCTTTCAAAGGCAGCCTTCTTTAAGTTTGTCATTGCTTCGCCTTCTGCATGCAAACTTTACAAATAAATGGTTTTTCCTCCAAACTCTTTCTCCTACTCTTCATCACCTCAACATCCTCGTTTGTAACGCCTTCAACCCTGATCTACATGCTCACACAGATCTACCACTTTCAGCACCAACATCCCCTGCCAGGGTCTAAGCACCAAAAGACATATTTCTTCATGTCAATAAAATTCTTTAGTTGCTATTTTTTCACTGTGTGAGTCTCAGATTGAAATTGAGCCTTAGTGTAAAATTGACTGAAATACTTAGCTATCACCTTCTTGTGCACCTCCAGCTCTAACCTCCTGCTCTATCAGCTCAGCTCCTCATTCGTACCTCAGCCAATTATCCTTAATTACTTTGCATTTAAAACTACAAATCCTTCCCAGCCAAACTGCAACCCTCCATTCATTGTACCGGCCTCTATTTGGCTCTCTTCATTCTCCAGCCCCCACTCCATGACCAGTATCAGACTCCAGGGGAAATAATGTATCTAACTTAGATTTATCTGCTCAAACAAATCTACCGCATTAAGTACGGCGTCTTCTGTCTGGGTCTGAGTGCCAAAGACTTATAGTTCTTCATGTCTATAAAACTCCCTAACTGCCCCTTATCTGGGTGTCAGCCTCTTCAAGTTTAACTATTTTTTTATTTTCTTCTTCAGGTGTTTATATCTAGTTTGATGGTCTAATTTGTGGAACACTAAAAGAGCCTTTAAAATCATGGCTTCTCTGTTGTCTGTTCTCCTACTCTCTCTCTCTCTTTCTCTCCATTATGAAAATTGGTTGCAAAACAGAACACTTAGTTGCACTGCAGGACATCTTGGTAGTGTCTGACAAAACTCCTTCGGCAAAACACTAAAAATACAGTTATAAAAAGTATAATAAAAGCCTTGGAGGACAAATCCAGACAGTCCAATCTAATGTGAAGTCAAGAAATAAAAATCTTGTGTTCTCAATGTTAAAGGCAGAGGATATATCCAGCAAATCCAAGGCTGTATGTTCTCCAGAATCAGATAACATCATAATGAAAAAGAAAACTTTGAAAAAAAAAAAAAATCTAAGTAGTGGAAGAGCAGCTTGTATCGATTTTTGTGGTCACAATCCTTAAAAAAATACAAATGTAACCTTTTTATTTTTAGATGATTTATACCACTTTGGTTAAAAGTGTTTATTCAATGCAACGGCCCAATTTTTTTCCTATTAAGACAATATTTCTCCATCCCCAAAGAAAACTTTTATAAAGCAGACCTTACTTGTCCAAAGAGTCCAAACTTCTGTAATATGGTGAACTGTAGCAAAGAAAGCTTCAAATATTGACAAGCTGTCAAGAACACCGCTACTTTTAGGCAATTTACAATTCACTGGGATGTGAGTGCAAGTTGGACACCAGCATCCCAAAGAGCGGAACAGTACACAGCGCAGGTAAAATTAGCCCTTACTGTGCTGCTTAGTTTGTTTTCAGTACAACCTTGAGTGTATTTCCTCACAGTTTAACTGAGTAGTTATATTTGGTATTGGAGGATGAGATCCAAACACTTCTCTCCTTGGATGTTTTGCCTTTAATAGTTCACACATAATTTGTGTTAAAAATATCTAAGTCTAGATTCATAAATATACTGTATGCCAGTTTACATTGATGCAAATTTGTTGGTACCTCCGGCAGTCAGAGCCTTGTCTGAGCCAAACACATTTCCAACCCATCGGGCCATGTATGTGCTTCTTAGAAAGGGCTACTGTTTATTTGAACTTGAGACAGAGCCTCTGAGTGGTCAGCTGGGAAGAGAGGCTGGAAAACTTGCACCTGTTAGTGTTTTCAAGCTCCTCCACTGAGGAATATTTCCACAAGACCAGCAAAACGATAGAAGACAGAGCGGCAGTGAGATACTCAACAAAAGAAAGGAGAAAAAAAAACACGAGGACATGTAGAGGTGGAGGGATGAGTTGCCTGCCCATGTACTATTCTCAATTCTCTGTTGTGTGCTTTGTAGATCACAAAAGCATGATCAAGGCCTAACTTTATTATGGTGGCAGCTTTTGGCTGCAGTTGAAAAGACTGATCAATTTGGCTTCTTGCTCTGATGCAGCCCTACCATGCTGCCCATGACTCCACAAAACATTCAGCTGCTTGGCAGCCCAGAAGGCTCTGCCGGTTACCGAAAAAAAAAAAGAAAAAAAAAAAGCTTTTTAAAATGAGAGCTGTAGCCCACTGAATGAGCTCATTTTCTGTCCTTTGCACCATCTCATCTGTGATGCCACAAAGCAGTGCTATGATATAATTTCTAGCTCATGAAAATCACAGACTATTTGTAACGCTAATAAATTCATGGAATGAAGGCTATAAAACAGGAGGAGGAATAAACAACAACGACTGTTCTCCAATTATGATATCAACATAAATGCCTTTTAAACAGCAAGTCATCCAAGTAGTTTTAGGTTTTTGACTGATTGAAGGTACAGAGATGCTGAGCTCATAAAGCTTAGAAAGATGGTGAACATCCAGCATATTCCGCATATCAGCAGGTGACAAAATAACCAGGTGGCATAATGGTTTAATAGATTTTACAGGCATTACAATAAAATAGCTTGTTTAATGTTGGTTGCACATTATTGTGATTCATTTCTCGCTCCTTAAAATCTCACACACTACATTACCAGTCGCAGATGATAACTGAACTAAGTATTACAAAGCCTGAGGTTCCAAGATTTTAGCTCTTCTATCTTTAATAAAATAAAATAAAGATTTATAGAAAGACTCACAAACACTTTATATTGACCATTGCCATCCTTGAGAAAAAAAAGAGAGAAAAATAAATTGCTCTTAATGCAAGTTATACAGTACAGAGTTACAAGGTTGCGCAAGAGCCTGTAAAAAATCATCGCAGCACGCCATTAAATTGTAAATCCGAATATATTTCTAAAAAACAAATACAACTGTTATTAGCAATAGCACTCATAGACACATTAATGTATTAATTCACCTAAATGGTCCATGTGGGACTGCAGGGGTAACAAAATAGTGCCAAAACTTCTACTTTTTTTTAAATTGCGTGTTTAAACTGTTCGGCTGTTACATCTATGTACCGTCTGCCCATGTGAGTCCGAAGACATTTTTTGCCACCATCTTCATAATCCATCACTTAGATGTTTCAGATGTTTACATCTAAAACATGCAGGTCAGGAAAGCCTGTTAATCTGCTATCAATTGATACCAGACGTCTGAAAACTGGAAAACATCCCAACATGCAGGGGAATATACCTTGAAGACCATGGTGGAAAAACACTGCGAACGCACAACTCAATCAGGCAGTGGGATGTCTGAATAACATAACATAAACAATACTTTTCTTTAAACTTTTGATTTGCCAATATTTCTCTGAGAATAGAAGTCCCAGGTCTAGATAACAGCCCAATAGCTTTGTTTTCACAAGTAGACTATTATGACTGTTGCCATAAAGCCGGGCCTACACTGTGCAATTTTTTTCAATCGTTGCACGCATCTGCTGCTCACACTGTACGACTAAAATCAGGGTTTAGTCGTACAGTGTGAGTTCACAGCTCACGATTTATGTTCGGCCCGACCCTCTGATGCGATCTACCTGCTCACACTGTACGACTAAAACCCACGTTGGACTCAGCTCCGCAGTGAGATGGAGCTGCTCTGACGCATCTATCCTGAAGCCAAACAAATAGAAGGGGGATATGAAGCTCATTATAGTGAACTGCGCTGCCTTGGCAATTTGTGCAATTTTGGCTTAGGGTCCTAGAAAGAAAGGGCGACGACATATTTGGAAAAAGACATGGCCCTGCAGGCGTGGCTGCTGCGGTCTGTCAATTTTACAGTCAGAACTCCATTTTACTCATTGCATCCCTGCCATGCTTCTGTGTTTACATCTGAGAGGAAGAATAAAAAGAAGAATCCTTGTTTGTGCATGTGTCCTGAGTGATTTGCCCACGACGGTCGAGAGAAAATCAAACATATTTGATATTTTCCCGACCTCACGATTCCTGATCAGGAGGTGGTTGTGAGAGGCTGATCGCCGCTCGTAACCCCCTGTACACTACACGACTCACGACGCATGATCAGGCTGAAAGTTGGGCCGATCGAAAGATTCTCGCAGGACTGGAAAATCGCCCCGAAAATCGCACAATGTACGTCAGGCTTAAGGTTCAACTCGATACTTGCATATGAAACTTAATTGAAAACTATTTAGGGAGTAAAATCCTATAAAAAGGACATGGAGAATTGCATTTAAGGGTCACAGACTGATGTTGGAAAAGAAGGCCTGGTTTTCAATGTCTGGTCTAACTCATCCCAAAGATATTTTATTGAGTTGAGGTCAGGACACTGTGCAGGCTAGTCAGGGTCATCCACACCACACACTACCATCCATGTCTTTATGGACCATCAGCATCTGCTGACCCCGCTCCATTCTTTTACGTGACCCACCACTTTATGGCTGTCTTGCTATCATTCCCAAACATTTTCTTTTGATAAAACTGATATTTGACTGTAAAATGATGGAATATGACTGTGTTCCAGTCATGGAAGGGATTGGGCCATCTGATTCCAATAATTTGGATGGATAAGCCTATTTTTTTGCAATATAGTGTGTGTGCAGTGGTTGCTGCTTTCGAACTCCATTGTTCATATTCAGTTGATCTATTGTTCTACAACTCCCCACCTTACCAGGCAGGTATTCATAGAGCAATAATTGACAGGGATTGAGAGCTTTTTGGCTATTATTTTCTAATAATTGGAAGGAACCCATTTTGGTAAAAAAAAATCAACTGTATTATTAGTTGCCCTTGTAAAGTGTTTCTTTTGTTTTTATACTTCTTTGGGTACAACAGATTTCTTTTAAATAGATTAAATGATAATAATAACATAATAATAATAACATTGTTTTCAATAAATGATAATAGCATTCCACTTAATCTCAAATAGTCATTCTTCGCTAAACTAATCTACAGGGTGTTTTTGTTTGCCCTAAATAGCAGTTGCAGCCCAATTTTTTATTACTCCTCATTTTTATCATTATTCAATACTGCACTTCTAAAGATTAACATGCCTTTCATTGAAAAATTTGAATGAATGGTTGTAGTTTGGAATGCATGGATTCTAAACTACAACCTGGATTACTGAGCTGTACTGGACTCCGCTTTTTCTTCCTCTGCACCAGCCTCTTCACTTAACCCTCCTCTTGTGATTCAGTTTATGACCACGGGGTGAACTAAATTGCCTCTCCCCTGACCATGCAGCAACAACACCAATAGGTGGTGAACCCTCTTCCCAACTTCAGTCTTGCCTAAGGAAAAAAAAAAGGCAGCTATAGAGAGAGAATTCAAGAAACAGTTGGTGTCACAGAGCTTAGCTGTAGGAAAAGCCTGCTGGATATGTTCAGTTGATTTGGCTGTTTGATGTAGTACATGATTTGTCTCTCATTTCTTAAACAAGGTTTTATTTTAATTAATGCCTTTGCCTCTTTAACTATTCTTCCCTACAGTTAAGTTATAGATTATTTTGAATACTTTTTCAACCTTTTTAGCTACAATAAAGATACACTATATTGCCAAAAGTATTTGCTCACCTGCCTTGACTCACATATGAGCTTAAGTGACATCCCGTTCCTAATCCATAGGGTTCAATATGACGTCGGTCCACCCTTTGCAGCTAGAACAGCTTCAACTCTTCTGGGAAGGCTGTCCACAAGGTTTAGGAGTGTGTTTATGGGAATTTTTGACCATTCTTCCAGAAGCGCATTTGTGAGGTCGCACACTGATGTTGGACGAGAAGGCCTGGCTCTCAGTCTCCGCTCTAATTCATCCCAAAGGTGTTCTATCGGGTTGAGGTCAGGACTCTGTGCAGGCCAGTCAAGTTCATCCACACCAGACTCTGTCATCCATGTCTTTATGGACCTTGCTTTGTGCACTGGTGCACAGTCATGTTGGAAGAGGAAGGGGCCAGCTCCAAACTGTTCCCACAAAGTTGGGAGCATGGAATTGTCCAAAATGTCTTGGTATGCTGAAGCATTCAGAGTTCCTTTCACTGGAACTAAGGGGCCAAGCCCAGCTCCTGAAAAACAACCCCACACCATAATCCCCCCTCCACCAAACTTTACACTTGGCACAATGCAGTCAGACAAGTACCGTTCTCCTGGCAACCGCCAAACCCAGACCCGTCCATCAGATTGCCAGATGGAGAAGCGCGATTCGTCACTCCAGAGAACGCGTCTCCACTGCTCTAGAGTCCAGTGGCGGCGTGCTTTACACCACCGCATCCGACGCTTTGCATTGCACTTGGTGATGTATGGCTTGGATGCAGCTGCTCGACCATGGAAACCCATTCCATGAAGCTCTCTGCGCACTGTTCTTGAGCTAATCTGAAGGCCACATGAAGTTTGGAGGTCTGTAGTGATTGACTCTGCAGAAAGTTGGCGACCTCTTCGCACTATGCGCGTCAGCATCCGCTGACCCCGCTCCGTCAGTTTACGTGGCCTACCACTTCGTGGCTGAGTTGCTGTCGTTCCCAAACACTTCCATTTTCTTATAATACAGCTGACAGTTGACTGTGGAATATTTAGGAGCGAGGAAATTTCACGACTGGATTTGTTGCACAGGTGGCATCCTATCACAGTTCCACGCTGGAATTCACTGAGCTCCTGAGAGCGACCCATTCTTTCACAAATGTTTGTAAAAACAGTCTGCATGCCTAGGTGCTTGAATTTATACACCTGTGGCTATGGAAGTGATTGGAACACCTGATTCCAATAATTTGGATGGGTGAGCAAATACTTTTGGCAATATAGTGTATCTAATGGTCAGGTAATAATGAGGTACCTGTTCACTAATGTCTAAATACTGCTTCAGGTAAGAATCTGTGTCACTTCCAGTTATTCACTATGATTGTTTACTCATGTTGACACATGCATTACAAAAACTAGAAATCTAAATAAGTAATTTTTTTCTTAAAATAGGTGCTTTTTTTCTTGAATTGAGGAGTAATTGTATTGTCTTATTACAAGTGCATATTTTCTAATTATCTTATTTTAAGAGTAAAATACTCATTCCATTGGCAAATCATCCCAATTAACTACTAAAATTAAGGGTAAATACACTTGATTTAGGACTTTTGAACTTATTTCTAGATCATTTTTGCAGTGTGGTGTGTTGGTGTATCGGTATAGAATTGCAATGTATTGAATGTGACCTAACTGATCCATGCAATCTCCCTGTCACTACTTGATCAGTACCATTAGCTCATCTGCCCATGTGTAAACAGAAATTCATCTAGGTTGCAATAAATTATGCAATTACATGAATGAATTTATTAGTGTTTAGATCTTTAAATCATAAAAGAATGCTTAACTAAATATTACATTTTCTCTGTTAAACTGCTTGTCTGATGTCCACTACACCGTGTTATCTACATTTTAGTTGTGTCTTTCTTTAGATTATGTTTGCCTCTCAATAGAGAGGCAATCATAAAACTCAAAAAGACTAGATTAATGTATAAATCTAAAGCAAAAAAAGTTACCGTATCTGCTGCAAGTACCATAGGATCCCATTTCCAGGATGGATTCGGCACAGATAAATGATAAAACTGAAAAGATCAAAACTCATTTATTTTCTCTCAAAATAAATTATAAGCCTTTTAGACATTGTAGCACAATTAGTATTCTTAGGAAGAGAAAAATTTCTTTCAGGTTACCATATCGCACACCCCTTTAAGGAAATATACATTTTCTCTACATGGCAATTAAGGTTGTTTTATTACCAGGCTTAATCTTAAAGCATCTATTTTAAATCTTCAGTAAACAATTAGGTAATTTATTTTCAGACCAGCACAGCCACCTAAAACAAGTCTGTGCAATGGCTTTGCGTGATCCCATTTATAGCCTGCAGGCCATAAATCTTGCTTTTTGGTTGTCGTTACCCTTTCCTGCCACAAACTGGACTTCAATGAACTACAAAGAAAAATGTTTTTTTTTTTATTTCAACATGTGATTTTATAATACTTTTAATTTCAATATTTGCTAGCTATAGATTTGTTTTTTTTTATTTTGTCCCAGATAAATGTATTCGCTTTTGTGTTTGTTTGTTTCTGAGTTTGGTTTATACTCCTTTAAGTACCCAGACCAACCAGTCACTGTCACTCTTTCCCTTTCACACACGGAGGCCCACAAACACTCACATTTCAAACCCAGCACCCTTCATCTGAGCTCTGACACATGTTTCCATGGTAACACCATCAATAGGAGACTGACCAGGGTCAGAGACTGTCTCTGTTGCCGCCACTGTCTCTTCTTTGATAGAGTCCTGACATTTGGAGCTCATTGTCACAGGATACCTGTTAATTCCTTAACATCCATGATTGGACATTAAGTTGGTCTAGCCTTTCATATTCTTTGTCATTTTTCTATTATTCTCTAAAACAAACATTATATGAGCATGTCAGCTCATTAAAATGTAGTGTTTATTTGTCTAATATTCTATAACTAAAATGCTTTTTACCATATAAACAACAAAACTAAAACAAATTAAACTTATTAAAAATATATCTGTTATATAGTAAAATATCTATTTAGGGATTCATTCAGATGGAATCCTTTTGTTAATCAGAAAGAGGTGTTATTATAAAATAAATGTAATAGTATAATGGGTTGAGGCTTTTGGACACTGCACAGCCCTTCATTGGAATACATTTAATTAAAAAAAGAACTAATTAAAAAGGAATTATATTTCATAAAAAAATAAATATAATTCTAATTTCTAAGCATGTAGAATAATAGCTTACTACAAAAATGAACTAGGAGTCACATTTCTTTCACTGTGAATGAGGAAAAAACTGAAATTGAAATTGATTGGAGCACACTGTTGTTTGGACTGTTCTCACCAACAACTACGAAATACAACATCAATCTCTATCTTACAATGACAACCAGGACACAAGAGCGAGTCCCATCATTTATAATCTGTAGAATGTGTTGCATAAATGTTAAGATGCTTTGGCATGTTTCAACAATACTATGACTTCCAGCCACTGAGGAATTTGTGCTTTACCAATCCAGCTCCCTGGGGTGTACAGTACCTGACTTGATCTGTCACACAATTTGCCTGATAGAATGCCAATGACCTGCTTGTGTCTTTGCCTTGAGACTCCCTGCCTGACCAAACTGTGCTGATTAGGGTATTTCTGAGTTTGACTGCCTCTGCATTTTACGCTATTTCAGCTCTTAAAGAGGAATAAGTGGGAGGCAGTCCTGGTAAGATGATAAAAGGCTAGAAAGAAGTTTCTCTTTTGTCTCGTCTTACCCTCTATTCCCTATTAAACACACTTCGGTTTAAAGATGCCTCTAGTGTAAAAATAAGACCATCTGCTTCCATGCATGTATGTAAGCAAAGAAAGCTTGAAGCTGTATGCTTTGTAGAAAACTTACACAATTATATTACAAAATAGTTTTAATCCTTTTTTTTTTTTTGCGGATTAAACATTTAAATAGGCAATTAGTTTCACTTCAGTTTTTTAACAATATATTATTGTGAATGGTTTCTAGCTTTTGCAGAAAGAAACATTTATATTTATTCTATTAAAGTGAAGGTGGTTTCTTTTGCACATGTGTTTTTTTAGCTTAAAATCCTCTAGAAAACTTAGGAATGGATAAACTTCCAACTTCCAATTTCTCAAGACATTTTTGCTCTTATTGAAATGGTTAATGGGAATTAGAAAAACAAAATATTTTTGCGTAGTGATCACAGTTTAAAAATGAATCAGTGCTGCTATCGCATTACTGTTTTTTATGTTGGAATATCTACAAGTGCACACAACATTTTACATGTGTCCATTAAATAAGAGTTTGTTTTTGTTAGAGAGTATCTTCCATTGTATCTATGAACGATGCCTCGGAAAACACATTGCGTACGTATGACAGATGTATATCACACTTCTGAAGTTATTCAGCAGCCACATACTGTAGAGGCCAGCTGGCAGCCTTGGCTGGGCCCTAAACAATTCCCAATGCAAATGGAAGAGGTAAATGAAATATTGTTTTTTTTATATAATATTTTATTAGATAATTTCCTGTCCCAGGTCTTTCTGCGTGGAGTTTGCATGTTCTCCCTATGCATGCCTGAGTTCTCTCCGGGTACTCCAGCTTCCTGGCTGCACAGTGAGCAGGGAGTAGCACTGCTGCCTTGCAGCAAGAAGGTCCCAGGTTCGATTCCCAGGTTCTTTCTGCATAGAGTTTGCATGTTCTCTCTGAGTATGCTTAGATTCTCTCTGGCTCTGGCTTCCTCCCACAGTCCAAAAACATGATTAACTGGCTTCTCTAAATTTCCATTAGGTGTGAGCGTGTGTGTGAATGGTTGTTTGTTTGTCCCATTAGTCTCTGTGTTGCCCTGCAATAGACTGGCGACCTGTCCAGGGTGTACCCCGCCACTCACCTGTAGACAGCTCAAGATAGGCACCGTTGCTGGTGACCCCAGCTGCGATAAGCGTGAAGGAAAATGTATTGAATAATTTTGCCAAAATCAATAACAATTTAGATAACTGATTCTTAACCTTCTCTGATTGTTCCTAAAGGAATAATTAGGGGAAGGAGCTAGCTTGTTTTTTGTTTTTTTTAGAAATGCAGCAATTCAGTTTTTCCTGATCCAATCAGATACAATACGTGGGTTGAGCGTATCAGCTGAAATCAGGTACCGATCTAATTCAAGTAATGAATAAATGAACAATATATCTTGTCACTTTCCGTCTTTAGATAAAAATTGCTCAAAAGGTGAAAAACATTAACACAGATATTAATTTACTTCTATCTCCAATATCAAATCACGGATATCCAGCTAATTAGTCAAATATTGCAGGTTCTATATTGTGCCTCCTAGCTACTTTGGTAGCTGGGAGGCGCTTCTTAGTTTAAAGAGCAGAGAAAAGTATTTTGCCCTACTGCTCTATATTATTACTGTGGCTTGTGGCATAACGATTGGTGCACAGTATATTTGCACAACTGCAGTACAGGGGACCAAGGACACTGGAGAACAAGAAACTTTGGAAACAGGCACATGGGGAAAGCCTACAGCAAGAACAGGTACTGTTGGAGCAGGCTTAGCTGCTGTTAGGAAAGCTGCAGTAGGCACTAGGGTTGAGCCAAGCCTCAAAGAAAAAAAGCGAGCCATGGGGCAGTGAATCTGGAAATCCCAGAGGTCCTCTCCTCTCCGCTTAGATGCTATTCGGCTTTGAGGTAAGGTGAGAAGAGCTTTTTCAATAGAGCTGGGTAGGGAAGTGACAGCACTGTTTAGCTGAACCCTGTAGAAACTGCAGAATGCCGGACAGCAATGTTGGTGGCAGGCTCCTTCATATATATATATATATATATATATATATATATATATATATATATGTATATACATATACATGTCCCCTCTAAAACGAAGCTCTTAGAAAGTTTTAGTACCATTAATTACCTCCAAAAGTCTAATGAATAGTGAAATAAGGTCTGCTTGTGTGCAATCTGAGTAAATGGTCTGCTAATATGAACTAACATTTCAGAAAAGGCTAAGAGGCTGCAATGCAGAGATTATTCAGAAATATACTGATATACTGTTTTTAAGGCCGATCGCAATACCCATTATTCTGGCATCAGTCTAACCAACTCCCAATGTGTGCAATATTCTTGACCCAGTTCTAATAACCAATATTGCTTTTTCTTCCTCAATTTATATGATAAAAATGAGACAATAATTATACAAGTTACACAGCTCCCAATTTAAACAAAACGCAGACATTTCGTAAAAATGTAAACTAAAGATCAGTAACTGATAGCAAATGGAGGAAGTGACAATGCATATGCATTATGTGATTTCTTACTGCCCCCCCCCCTTTTGTTTACAAAAAAAGTTGTTGCCTACCTTGCACATATAACCCTCCTAGAACATTTCAACCACTGAACAAAATGAAGAAAATGCCCACCTTAATCAACAATGTGTCACCACTGGGTGGCGCACTCCATCTTTTGGGGACCACTGCACTGATGAATCAGCCAACATGTGCTATTATCAGCCAGAGGCAATAAAAGGTAAAGCTAAAATCTCTCCACACAATTCAGGAATAAAGTTGCTGAAAAGTAGGCTTGAATGATTGTGTGGTTATGAAAATATATTGAAACGTTTGAGGCTTCCACAAATAAACTGTACATTGACCAGGCAGCGAGGGCATTAACATGAGGTGACAGAACAGAGAACTAATGGTAATGCTGAATGGGCTACAGAGTTTCAATACAGAGACAGGAGTGTCTGTTGGAAGGACCATATTAAGTAGTATACTTCACAGAGCTGTGCTTCACACAACTTCAAACATCCCATTACCATAATTTCACCATCTTCACAGTGAAACATAATGGTGGCAACATCAAGATGTGGGGATGTTTGTACAATAAATGGGAAACTTGTTGAGGGAAAGTTGGATGATAAAAAATACTGAGGTACAACTGAGCAAAGAATGAACATGTGCAATTATTTTTTGCATTTGTGATTTTACAAGGACTGCAATGGACTGGGGACCTGTCCAGGCTAGAGATAGGCACCAGCACCTCTCATGACCCCACTTGGGATAAGCGTGTTAGAAAATGGATGGATGGATGGATTTGACAAGGAGACAGAAATCCAGCTGTCAGCTGTCATTTACTGTTATGCTGTCATTGTCCTACTGGACAAAGCAACTGTAAAGTCATTTGAGGGGAAACATTTGAATGTGTTTGCATGGCCACAGATGCATTCAGAATCTATGGTTGGAATTAAAGATCATAGATTAAAAGCAAAAATGATTATACATGCAGAAGCTGGAGCTATTTTGCCATGAAAATTTAAAAAAAATAACATTCCAGTGGCAAGATGTGGCAAACTAGTTGTGACTTTTCCATGAGATATGCAAGTGTAGTTGCTGAAAAAGCCAAAATTGGTTCTACAAATGACCCCCTTGCAGTTGTGTATTTTTTGAAATACAGACAATATAACAAATATTCATACTGAGGTCCTATTGAGGCCCAGGGTGTCAGGAAACTAAATATGAAATATGCGAAAGGGAGTTTAAGGCAGAATAGTTTTGCTGCCCACTGCACAAAAAATGAGCATGTTGCCCCAAAATGTTGTTTAAGGTTAATTCTTATTTGTGTTTAGGTGACAGCTTTTGAAGAGATATCACAAAAAATGATAGAAAATATTACAAAAAGATGTTGTGCAAACTAGTAATCTTTAGTAAAAGCAGCATATTAACTAATAATTAATCCTGGCTGCTTCAGGTTCTTACTGGAACAGCAAAAGAAACCTGTCAAGCCATTTCAGAGATCTGCCATATAATGTCAAGCCATCAAACTGGCTCAGCAGTACATTTCGATTATCAATCATGTGAGGATTTGGTTGTTTCAATGGGATGACTACCTCGTTCCCTGATGGATGCCAAATGAAAACAGAGCAGCGTCACTCCAAGAGGAACTTAATGACACACAAGAACACAGATGCATCCATACAGGCAAGCACAGCAAAACAGAAGTGCACTGCATCCCGCACAGAGACAGTAGCTTATTGATCACTGTCAGATTCATCTATAAACTGGAAACAAGCCTCTAAGCAACATGAAAATTAGGACACTGATAGTTTGTTTGTTAGCACAGTCCAGAATGACATCCGGCCACACACAGACATTCACCACACTGTGCCTCATTTTGGCACATTTACACACTGCCACACAGATCGCCAATACCCCCAAAACACAGACAAATGCAGACTCAGTAATTGACTGATATGGAACAGTGAACAAGGAGTTCTTGTCTGCTTTTTAAATTATGTCTGGTGCTAAACAACCAGGTCTCTGCTGAGAAATACAGTCTGTGTGTCTAAGGGAGAAAGACAGAGAATAGGAGGAAAGAGGGAAGCATAGCAACTGGAAAGGACCGGGGCAGACATGAGTGAACTGAGTGAACTCCATCCGCAGGTCTACTACAGACAACACAAGAGCCCAGTGGTCAGACAACAACATAAAATGGGAACACACAGTCACTGAATGACACAATTGCTCTCAGCCAAAGTGGAACCAAAGACCTTCAGTTGTCTGAATGAAACATCCAGATTTTTGAGGGTGGTAGTTGGACGGGCCTGTCTGGCAGTCTGGACTGAAAATGAATTGTGACAGTGTGAAAAAGGCACCAGAGAAAAGGAGAAAGAACTGAGTGCAAGGACTTGAATTGAAGTGAATAGGGGAAAAGAAAGAAGAAATAAAACAAATTAAGACAAAATACTGATCCCGTGACTGACGAAGGCCTCTAAGAAGCACTAGGTACAGTGTGTACAGTCATCTGTTTTAGCAAGTTAGTACAACTGTAATTTGTTTTCTTAGAATTAAAACAAGGATGTTTAAGCTTTTATATGTTCATGTAATCATGCATTGTATTTGTTTATTTTATATATTACTTCAAATATATTTAAAGCTCAAAAAAAGTAATGATTTTCATTTGTTCATTGATGAAGTGCTTCCTAAACAGTGTTCAACACTGAGATTTAAGGGATACGATAAGGTCTTTAAAACACCCTAAAGAAAATAAACATTTAGTTCTGACTTGTAAGTGGCTTGGTTCTATTACACCCAGAAAATATGTTTAAATTATCACTAAAGGAAAAATCATACATGGTACCATCACACTTCTTTATTGCTCAAATAAAGAGTTGCTATCAATAAAAACACAACCCCCTGGTTCTCTCTAACTTGAGCGTGATGTCTCAAGTATACCTCCTCATAGCTTCCCCTTTCATTGTGTCTATAAAGGCTTTTATGGTACTGTGGGCTTTAATAAACTATCATTGCATACTTTTCAATACTGATCGCAGCTTGGAGGGAAAAACACTGACACAGAATCTATTCATATGCATAACTATTTTTTTAAATGCCTGATCTGGGTTACATATGATCTAAATCTCCTGCAAATAAGTTGTATGGGTTCATATTCCATGAAAGACAAAGGCAAAAACCCCTGAGTTCAAAAGGGGAATACCGAATCGTCCATTTTCTGATAGTGTGGGATTTCACCCAATTTCAAGCATGACTGGCTCAATAAGAATCCTGCATCCATTTAAATATTCCTCCAGAAATAACATTTATCCAATTTGTTTCATGGCTTTTTGCCTATACACCCTCATCTCACAGTAGCCTGTGGCAACCAGCTGGAGTAAACCGAATTTTAAATGTGATGTCTTGCGGTGAGAAAAAGAAATATTTGCTTCACTTTGGAAAACATATTTGTGGGGAAATCCAGCATCAAATGCTCAATTAATGTCAGAAAATAGGTATTTTGGCATGCTACACAAAAAGGTTGATGTCTTACATTTGCATTCAAACTTTTGTATTTTGTCTTTATCCTTATCAATGTTTGACCTAAGTTTAATTGACTCTCAATTTTATTTTACACTAATAAAGCAATGGCTACACTTTTAAGCCCTAATTGGTGAGTTTTCCATGCTTCTCAGAGTACTATGCCAACAAAACAAACATCTATTCAGAATTTTCCTGGCATTACTTTTCTAACTCTGACCAAGGATGGTGCTGCTTCTGCAAAACCACTGCTTTCCAGGCACAAAGCCTATCTGAGCAGAAACATGCAGTGAAGCACATAATCCATCCAGCAAACAATAGCAACTCCTATAATCTGCTACATTCTCTATACTGGTCATGTTGCTAATTACAAATAAACTAGATAATTAACCACCTTGTCCCAATGTGTAAGAGGGAATATTTCTCTTTTCCATTAAACAATGGTTCAGTAGGGAGCTTACAAAAGACATGTTGTGTGTTTGCGTGTGTGTTTTGTATCCATCCTCCCGACTCACAAAAAAAGAAGAGGAAAAAAAAAAGCTTGTGATGCTTGTAATGGTTCCCAGTCTTATCTCAGTGCCTAGCTTTTCTTTTGACTACTTATCAACTGCACTAAATTAAAATGCCTATTTTTTATTTAGTTCATGAGAAACAAACAAAACAAAAAAACCCAGATAAGTGAAAGTAATTATTTCTTGAAACACTTAGTTGCCAGCAATCAAGTTTTTCATAGGGCTCATATAGGAATATAATAGGCCAAACAATTGTCTAGGAGGGGATTGGTGGTAGATTACATAATGGCCACACAATAACAGCTTAAAGGGTCTTTAGGTTTTATCCAGTACTATGCCAGGTAGGAAGTGGGACCTACAGTATATGTGTGATTCATAATACTTAATGTAGCGCCTATAAGGGTCTAAAATTTCAAAGTTGATATCTTTTTTTTTTTTTTTTTTTTTTTTACAGTGTCCTGTCTGGCAATGTGGCAATAAGAATAAATGTCTTGATGCCAAAATGAGCCCAACAGATTTTAGCGTCACAAGTGTAGCAGTATGGCAATTGCCATATTGCTCCACTTGTTTCATGCATATAAATTGCTTTATTATAATTATGCAGGGAGTTTTACAGATTATGGACACTGCAATGTAAATAGAACAGAAGAAGAAAAGAAAAAAAAGAAAAGAGAAAACAAAAGATGAAAGAAAGAGGAGATAGAAAGGAGATAATGACAAAACCTTTTCAGTCTGCTTCATCACCTGCAACGAGATGCAAAAAGAACAGCACAACTGGAAGACATGGTACGAGACATGCAATAAAGCAACACCTTGAAACTATCGCTGAAGTAGTATTATTTAATCTGACATGTACTCTGTGTTACCTGAAGATAAGAGTGTGGGCTTTCTGTATGGAAGTGAATCTCTGAGTTGTTTGTGAAAGTTGATAGCACTACCCAGAAAAATATTCAACACTCAATACCCCCTGCCCCCCTTACAGCCGCGGCATGTCCACTATTCCACAACCCTTCGTTCAGTTTCTGTTTTGTCTTATTATTTTTTGTCATTAAACGTTTTTAAACTTCCCACTGTCTGACACGCCTGAATACTGGGTCCTTCTGTCCCCATTTATGACAAGTTCTGATTTATTGACGAGTTAATGCAGTGGCTCTCATGTGAAAATAATGTTCTCTAAAAAAAAAAAAAAAGCAGTGGAATATGCAACAAAGGTAAAAATCCAACATGAATGAAAAAGCATATTATTTTGTAATCTGTTACTACATAATGAACACCATCCAACAACAATTCACTTAACACTGAGTTTTTCAGTAACTTGCTCTGATCTGTTACCAGCAGGACTAATGTTCTATTCTAGGTTTAGCTTTTTTAATAAAATTCCATTGAGCAATAACTAAATGTCACAAAAGGATAAGAAAAAGGGAGAACATTTCTGAGTATCTAAGGGACAAACATACAGACAGTTAGGGAACAGAATAGCTCATTATGCAGAATCTTTCTGGGAGGACGGTCTTCGTAATGAGAAATATTAGCATTGCCAGACTTTTTTCTGTCTTATTAAAAAAGTCATTATCCTTCCACAAAAGAGTGTGCCTACAATCCATCCTACCAATCAATGTCCTTTATAAGGAGGAAAGAACACAGAGTAAATGTGTTCATACTCTATAGTGAATGGCACTGAAAGATAGATGAATCCTCTTACCTGAAAATGTGTTTCCTTCAACTGGGAATCATCTTCTCATGAGTGGGAGTTTGGTTTCTGAACAAAAATGGTAAAGCTTGTTCTGTCCTATTCCAAAAGGGGTTTTTATTCTCTTTTGTAACAGCGTGGGCCACATAATATAACAGGTAGAAATGTTGAAATTTTATTTAAGCTCACATAAAGTCAACCAAAACTGCCAACAGAATGTTTGCAATAAGCAACACTCCAAGTTTCATGCAGGGTTAACCGTGCTCCTGCTGTAACTTGAGCTGGGCTTTTTTGCCATTCCTCCTTGAAATGTTGCCATGGCTGCAAAGATTTCAGCTACTTGTTTTTGATCTTGAGTACAGTCAAAATTTGTAAGAGCAGATAAACCATTAGCCAAATATCTCTAGGTGGTGTTCAGAAACTTGAAAGACGATATGCTGACTCATTAAAAACAAGCTCGAAAATCAAATCTTCCAGAATAGATTAGCTACATAACGAGTCATATCCAAGGTTTTGTGTCAGGTCAGCCATCATCTTTTACTATTTCTAAGGAAAATTACTTTTTTCTACAGGTAATGTATTGTTTTTAGTTGTTTTTTTTTGGCTTCCATTTTATCTTGAACTTTAGAGAAATTTTAACTAAGAGAAGAGGGATCTTAAATGATTCCATGAAATGTGTAGATTAATCTCCAGTTTACTCCAGGAAGTGTTATTGTAGCGGTGTATTCTTCATAGGTCAGTGTTTTGTTGTTTAACTAGGAAAAGCTGTTCTATTGTTCAATGGTTCAGGATTAGCAGGATGACAGAAAAAACTAAAAGTAAATAAATACAAGCCAATATTCCAGCCAAAAGCAACTCTAAGAGGCGCTCCTACAGCCTGGACAACTATTAAAAACATATCAATCAAGTGATTAAATGAGTAAATAAGAATTAGGTCCAGATTTTTCCCAGGTCTTATAGCATTATAACAATATTAACATATTACCTTAACCCTCTATGGCATGATCTTTTTATTTTAAGTGGAAATAAATATTTCACGATTGTGTTAAGAAGCCTGGGGCTACCTTACAGTAAATCATTTCAATTGAAAAAATCTTTAAAAAGTCTTAAAAGTTAAGGTCTGCCAGGAGTCTCATTTATCACACAACACAATTTGTTGTGATCACGCTGTGTGAACTAACATTGTCAATAATATTTTCATTTAGGTGGTGTTGCAATTTATACAACAGAAAAAGAAAACCACAAGTCAGTCTCAAATCCACCCCTAAAGAAATAGAAACCTATTGTTTACTCTATTTGGATTGTTTTTTTACTCAGGGATGAGTATAAAGTTGTTGCACTGAATTATAAGTTAGAAAACATTTCTTTTTTCTTTTCAGTTTATTCTTAGTCTCTTCTGAGAGGACAGTCAGCTTTTCACCAGCCACAATACTGTATATCCTATTTATAGTGCCACAATATTTGCGGTCAGTGCAAAATATGTATGGGATTGTTTTCTTGTATGTGACTTTGCTGGGTTCTGTATAAGCTATAATCATCACCTCCACATATGAAATTAGGTGTTTTAAGTAAGAAAAGCTGTACTATCTATGTCTACATATCATATTTTGAGGGATGACAGAAAACAGCTTTTGAATTTCCCTGTTGTGTAGAGTAGTCTATAAAACCTCCTTGTCAGGATAGAAACAAAGGGTTTATGACATTTTGACTGTGTAGCTGTGTTTGTTCATTTATGCCAGTTTTGGGGCTTTTGGGCCGAGGAATGAGGCCTGGATCGACCAAACTAAACATTACCTCCAGGCTAATGAACCGTATTGGCCACTTGAAAAGATTACTTTTTAATCTAAATTTTCTTGGGGTCAGGGGCGGATCTAGAAAAATATTTATGGGGTGGCAAGAGGGGGGCAGGAATTTTTGAAGGGTGGCAACATATGGCATTTGTTTACACTGAATTTAATCACAGTTATCACAGTTTGGTGAGAATAGTATGTACAGCATATTTTTCATACATCGTACAATGTGATCTCACCTAATAGGAGATAGAGGAATGATAACACTACTTCTAGAGGGGCATTATCACAGGAAAGGTATTAAGGTAAGACACAGGTGCTGAGTCGCAGATGTGTGAGATTGACTGTCAGAGAGGCAGCTTTGCAGCATTTGCACAAGAAGAAACTATAGAAAGAAAAAGTTACCCATCAGAGATCTATGGACTGAGCTGCACTAAAGTGAGCAGAACTACACAGTAGAAATAAATGGGTCAAGGCACCCGAACAAGGTACTGGACATCTATGTATTGTTTACTCTGAACACACATTTACCCCATTTGTTCCTCAGTAACTTGACATACTGTACAGCAGTTACGGCAACATGAAAGGGACATTTCATGCATGTAGATCTGCTGTAGATAGAGCTGTATATGGAGGACCAACTCTGCCACATTTAAAAATAAAAACAGAAATAAATAAATGCTCAATAAATAAATAAGCATACAATTAATTGCCACCAAAAATACAACCAACAAATAAATGTAATTAGAAATTATATTATAATGGCAGGCAGAAATGTAAAAGGGGCAGGCAGAAAGAAATAGCGGCGAAGAAATAACTAGGGTAAAAAAATACAAAGGAAAAATAAAACAGACAAAAATATGATAACATGCACATAAATAAATACTTAAAAATATAAGTAATTAAAAAATGAAGTTGAAGATAATAAATGACAAAAAAATAAATAAGGTAAATATTAAAAAGGCAAAGAAATAAAGAAGCCAATTAAAAGAGTTATATACCTTTATGACTAATTTAATTTCTACTTACATTTATTTGTTGTTTGTATTTTTGGTGTCAATTAATTGTATGCTTATTTATTTATTAAGCATTTATTTATTTCTGTATTTATTTTGAAATATGGCAGAGTTGGTCCTCCATACTGCTGTATCAACAAATCAACAAAAAGGCGGGTTCTGTATGTTACATCAAAATCTCCACAAATCTGAAAAGAAGCAACATAAAAATACATTTTGCTTGTGAGTAGGTTCATACGGATCATTTCTGGATAGTTTCATATTATATATACAAAAAAGAAACAACAACACTGCTTCATATTAAGCAGGATTCACACCAGTATCACATTTTTTACTTTTAACACTTTTGGTTTTATTAAAGGAAATATCAGATTTTCTCAGGTCCTAAAACAAAATGTAGCAGCTCTGTAAAGGCTCACCAGAGAGCATAACATAAAGTTAACATGACTATAACAGCTGAATGCAGTGATTTCCATGTTGCTCAGCAAAACGCTTCACTAATGTATCTAGATCCAATGCCTTTGTGCGTTTTGATTTGAGTACAACCAAACTAGATTGTCTCTTTTCTGTCATAGTTGACCGTAAATATGTCTTTATGAGGCTGAGACATCAGGCCTAACTAACATCATAGATAGAGAAATAACGATCTGCAACCTGATTTTTATCATCTGTAAATCAGCATTGCAGCTATGCTAGCAGCATTGTCCTTTCATTATGATTTAATTTCCCGATAGATAGTTAATCAGTTTTTACCTATTTCATCCCGTGTCTCCTCTCCCCATCACTCCTGGCTCCCTCGCTTTGCCCCATTCGGTTTTCAAAACAATCAGTCTCAGTCGCTCTCGCGTCATCTCGTGCTGCATTCACTGCAGTCCGACATTAGAAATTAGCGGCCGTAATTCTCAAATGATCCATAATTTATAAGCCTCACCACCCCTACCGCCAACTGGGGTGGCAGCTGGGGTGGCAAGGCTGTAATTTAGGGTGGCATTTGCCACCCTATGCCACCCCAGTAGATCCGCCTAAGCTTGGGGTGAATTGGATATTTGGTTTAATTTCTAATCATAGAGAGAGAACTTTTAAACTACAGCTACTTAAACTAATGAATAAACCCAAAATGCTGACTAATCAAAGCACTTTGCAACAATGCTAAACTTATTTAACAACACACACACACTGATAAGTATACATTTATATACCAATAACCAGATTGGTAGGACACCCAGGATTAGTTGCCTTCCCTGGTGGTATTGCAACATGTGACAAGGAGAAACTGGAGTCAAAAGAACAGGATTCTGACTTCAAGCCAACCTACTAAACCACTGTACCACACACTGCTAAGGAAATCAACAGCATTTGCTCCAAACAAGCCCAAAATGCACAGTCTATTTGCTTTTTGTTATTGTTTTTTCTTGGCCAGGATTATTTGCACTATTTATTATTTTCCTGGAATCTGTTGTTATTTTTCAGATTAAAAAAATAACATTTTCCAACTCTGTTATCATGCGCTACATACTGTATATATAGTAGCTACAGTAAGTGAAAACAGCTTGCAGCTTTTGTGGCACTCTGATGTGGGTGACAGTAATGAGTGCTGTGCACAATGCTTGTCAACAGAAATGTACAGAGGAATGGCGTTGGCAAAGACAGAACAGTAAAGACAAAAGAAGCATTTAACGCACCTTATTTAGCACAAATTTAGTAACTAACTGCTCTTATTGACAAAGGGACATTAAAAGAGATGGTCAAAATATTCACACACAAAAAAAACATTATTATGAGTAAGGTTTTCAAAACCTCAGACAAAACGTATTTTAAGTTGAATATGCTCTGCTTACTATTTAAACATTTATATTCAAACTCTTTCAGTCTACAGTAAAACTGATATGTTCAGAATCTAGGACACTTTTTTTGATGCATGTCGATCGCTCTGTTGACTACACAGAGGATGTCAGAGATGAGGAAAATGACGGAGTGAACAACGCTCGGAACATCAATGTGTCCAACCAGCAATGTCTGTTTAAGTGGAATCGACTTCTGCTCATTTCCCAAATTACGCATATCTGACTGGCCCAACGCTGCAGGGGCTACAGGAAGCACAGGGACAAAGAGAGTGGTTCTCTCACACACACATGCTATCCGTTTCTCCATTTCTCCGCAGGGAATCAATGATGTCTGCTTAATTATTGGGTGAATTTAATCAGCGGCACAGCAGTACATACTGGCTTGTGACCCTGTAGCTGTCAGGAAGTCATTTTGGTTCTAGCAGTTAGTGGCTGAATGCCGCCACAGTAATTAAAGGTACAGCAATTTAATTGCTACAAAGGTGTAGAACTAGCAGAAAAAGCAGACGCTGCATTGTTGAGTTCTAATCTTATTCATGTACAGGTTTCACAGAACAGCTCCTTACGTTAAAATGTTCTGTAATAATTGAAGCACTAAAGCAGGAAATCCGGTTGACCTTGCTACAAATATATACATGAATAATGTCAGGATTATTTACTTAAAATGAGTTCAGTACCAGACCTTCCATAATGGCATACACTGTAGATTACCATAAGAATCAATATAGGCTATAGATACTGTAATGACACAGTGTGATACCATGTTTCTTATGTGCAAACTCCCTTTACTGAGGGGACTCAGAAAACCAGTCAGTATCTGGTGTGACCACGCAGAGTTGATCAGGTTGTCAGTTGTGGGCTGTGGCACGTTGGTCAACTCCTCTCCTATGGCTGTGGGAAGTTGCTGGATATTGGACGGAACTGATACATGCTGTCGTATGCGCAAATCCAGAGAATCCCAAACATGCTCAATGGATGACATGTCCGGGGAGTATGCCGGTCATGCAAGAACTGGGACATTTTCAGGTTGCAAGAATTGTGCACAGATTCTTGTAACATGGGGCCGTGCATTATCCTGCTGCAACATGAGCTGATGTTCTTGGATGTATGGCACAACAATGGGCCTCAGGATCTTGTCACGGTATCTCTGTGCATCAATTTCCATTAATAAAATATTCCTGTGTTCTTCGTAGATAACAGATACCTGCCCATACTATAACCCCACCATGGGCCACTTGATCCACAACATTGACATGAGAAAACTGCTCACCCAAACGACACCAACACACACGTGCACGTCCAACGTGCCAGACGCCAGCTAATGTGATCTTTCTTCCACTCAAGTCGTTTAAGATGAAGGACTGGAGTCAGGTGGAGACCGATGAGGGCGAATAGCACGCAGATAAATTCCCTGAGATGGTTTCAGACAGTTTGTGCAGAAATTCTTTGGTTATGTAAAGCGATTGTTTCAGCAGCTGTCCGAGGGGTTGGTCTCAGACGATCTTGGAGGTGAACATGTGGAGGTTCTGGGCTGGTGTGGCTACACGTGGTCTGCGGTTGTGGGGATGGTTGGATGTACTGCCAAATTCTCTGAAATGCCTTTGGAAATGGCTTATGGTAGACAAATAATTATATAATGAATGAGCAACAGCTCGTGTTGACATTCATGTGGTCAACATGTCAATTGCATACTCCCTCAAATCTTGCGCCATATGTAGCATTGTGCTGTGTGATAAAAGTGTACCTTTCAAAGTGGCCTTTTATTGTGGGCAGTCTAAGGCACACCTGTGCACTAATCAACGTGTCTAATCAGCATCTTGAAATGGCAAACCTGTGAGGTGGGATGGATTATCTCAGCAAAGAAAAGTGCTCACTTTCACAGATTTAGACTGGTGTGTAAACAATATTTTAGGCAAATATATTGTGTATAATGTATTGTGTGTGTGGAAAAAGTTTTAGATCTTTGAGTTCATCTCATAAAAAAAAAATGGGAGCAAAACCAAAAGTGTTGCATTTATAGTTTTGTTAGGTGTAGCATATATCTGTGACTTTTCAACATTAGAGAAATATCCAAGATTTTCCTTGGATTTTTTTTTTTTGTGTGTAAATGTATTTATTTTTTCTTTTTCATCTACAGTGACCCTAGTACTCCATCATATATAGGAAATCTAATTAGCAACAGATTTAATGTATTTTAATGGAAGAATTTCGCATGGGGATGTGTTTTTATTATATCTCAAGAGTTTTTGTAAAACCCCAAATTCTCTCAATAAATTTTATAATTTGCTTTCAGATCGACAGGATTTACAGAAATGATGCACAAGCAACTCCACTTGCAGATATATTAGGCAGAAGGTTATTACAAAATAAAACAAAGTTGTTTATCTATTGATAGATTTTTAAAAAGCACTTCAGAAAATAATATGATTTTCTGAAGTATGATATGATAAAAACTGTTACTTTTATAAAACTTAGTATATAACCTTTACATCTCAAGAAAATATTGATACAGTGTTTGTCAATTTAGAAAATAAAGTAGGCCTACCTATCAAAAGAATTCACAGCTCTATAGTCTCTTTTATAGTGGTTTAATAGAGGCTTCTAGCAAGGCTTGCTTTTAAAAGAATGCCCAAATCAGAGTTCTCATAACAAGAACTCCACCTTTTTTGTTTTATTTTGTTAACTTATAGGTTAGAATGAATGAACACAGCACACCACCAAAATCACTGAAACTGAGTTCACAGCTCCAGCGTGAAATAGTCCCCATTCATTGATCATACTGTGTGATACACATTTTAAAATGTATCTTTATTTAGGTCATGACTCACTCATGACATCACTCTTAAATTAACTTATTGATCATGCCACTGCCTAGTCCATTCTGTTATCAGTTAGAGCACAGTTAAAAAAAAAAAACATAATCCTGAATAACAATCAGTTGCTGAACTTACAGTTGACTTTGAAAACGGGGCAGAAGCACTCCCTCATTGTACATATCCATATATTCTGAGAGCTAAAATATAAACAAATAATCAAAGAAAATGTTGCTTTACCTAAAGGGTAATAAAGAAAGCATCCAAAGATTGTTCCTACAGAAAACATTTTAAGTTTTATCCAGCTCGGTTTATCTAGGTTCCCTTCAGTTTCTCCAAAAACAAGAGTCCCACTCACGCCAAATTTTAAACCTTTCATGAAGTACCCACAAAAAGTTTATTTTCCATCACCTGAAAATGGGCTGCAAACCTACCGAACAAGGTCATTGAACTAGAATAATAGGTTGGGTTAAAAAAACATTTATAAAAGCAGCAGCTAAGAAGCCCACAGTAACTTTGGAGGAAGAGCGTAGAGTCTCACCTCAGCTGGCAGAATACGTTGGCAGTACCATTTATAGCTGTGCACTACACTAATTTAACCTACTGTGCAGTTGTTTAAAATCAAACCAATGTAACTTGGTATAAACACCCTAGTTAAAGGAATATACAGACTCTAAAAAAAGGCACTGAAAGATCAAGGTATTCACATTGGTAATTAAACCAAACCCAAATCTTCCATTTAAGGTGACAAACTCTCATCTTTAAATTTTTCTTATTCAATTATAGCTTCTTACAGCTAATATTCTAAACATTTCTCTTTTTAAATTTACTGATCAATCAGAAAAAAATAAATAGATGAATCATTTACTGTAGTTTTGAACAACCGAGGGCCTATTATCAAACCAATTTTACTGATCTGGACAATTATTGAAATATTTGCAAAAATACACTAGTACATAAACATTCAAAAAGAGCTTTGATTGCATTTAATGCAAAACCTAATCATACAATGGATTGACTTGTTGGGATAAATACATTTGCACACCACTTTGCTTTATCAGAGACAGTGTAGTTAACACTTAACAAACAAAAAATACAATACATAAAGCGTATGGCTATAAAACGATGTAAATCTGATAGCCTTGAACTCCAAGAAAAAAAGAGAATGACAGAACCCAAAAGAAAGAGGAAGCTTCTGGCTTCAAAGTAACAATAGATGCAATTTTAATTAATTGTTAGAACATACCAAATCTCATTTATTTTCCTGATGCCATAGAAATAACACTGAGTGATTACAGCATATCCTAATTCCTTCTACGAGTAGCTGTTCAATGAATAATAATTTTATTTCCTCCCAGTATTTTATTAGAGTTCAATTTAATTTAGTTTATCTATAGAGCACTAAATCACAGCACAAGTCATCTCAAACCAAGTAACAGCAACAGAACAATCAGATTGGTTAAAAGGTTCAAACAAGGAAAACTTGTTGATTGCATTGACTCATGAAGTTTCAATACAGTACATGCTCCTACTGGATACGCTTGAGGTGACAATTATTGCTTTAATTTTGTCATTTACCCTTCCGCAATCTCTTTTCCTGAATTTATTTTGATCTTCGGATTCATAAGAGCCTCAACCTAATGACAACAGAAGGTATCAATACCCCAGAGAACAGGGTTTCAGTGTGATGGATCGGATAAGAGGTCCTTACACTAATTTTTCACATTTTTATTGCAAAAATAAAGAGTTATGAGCAACATTCTGATAGAAGTTATGCCAGTCTACATTGCAACTTATAATTCTTCTATTCTGCATAGCAAGTAGAAAATCTAAAAATATTCTTTAAAACTGCAAATGGAATAACTGAAGCAGTTATAATGGCTTAGTGAGCAATAAGAAAGAGACTAGCTTTTGTATGAGCTACAGAAAATATTATGTTAATGATACTGTTCTTCTAAAAGCCAGACAAATGGATATTGACTTCAGACAAATAGGTGTTTAGGGTTTTATTCACCTGTGCAGTTTAATGAGGTTTGGTAATAGGTACAATTGTGTGAGGTATGTTTCTTTGATCGGGTAATTTTACTTGAAAAATAATGTTGATTTAAAGAAAAAGTACATAAAAATATTCACTTTAGCTTGTACTGCTGAAAGTCTGTTGACTACATAATATACTGGATTTCTGGCCACTGCTAGGTGGAGAACAGTATTATATTATATTATAGTAACACAAATGGATGTAAGGATATAAAAGTTTAGGTTAGTTACATTTGCATCTCTAAATTGTCCTTAGGTGTGGGTGTGTGTGCATAGTTGTAGGTCTATGTTGCCCTGCGACAGCTGGAGAAGATGGATGCTTTCTGCTGTCCAGGTGGGAAACATCACCCTTCGGATGTGGTTTTTACCCAGTTCAGCTCATGGCTCCGGGCCAGTGGGGCTCCAGCTGTGGGTCTCCACCTGCAGTAACTGACTGTTATCCATTGCGGTTCTTGTTGGTCTGGAGCCTAGACCATAATGATATGGAAATCCGTCTGGAGGTGCTGCTATACTAAACTGTTCAACTAGATAGGGTTTGTTATTTTATAAAATCCAATATTTCCTAAAAAAATTAAAAATATTTGAATCAACTTTATTGCCATCAGGCATTTTATTAAAGCTATTTAACAGAGAAAACAAACCTTTGCAACTCTGGTATATTGAATGCAACTGAGGGTGTGAGAGAACTTTTGACCACACTGACGTCACAGCTATGGATCGCTAGAGGCGCCCAGCATACTGTAAAATTCTCTCAATTTTTATTACTTGCACCATTTTTTGCGCGATTAAGGAGAGCCACATTGAGAAAAGAAATTATAATCTATCATCGCACGATAAAACTGCTCTAGACCTTTATTTGACCTTTAATGAGCTAAATCTGGCCACAAGATGAATGATGCTGACTTTTTTACCACCTCCGTCACATTTATAATGGGCGTATAGAACAAGAGATAATGAAAGATGGATGTTTCACCCCGCATTTGAGTTTCCATACAGTGAAGAAAGTTTGGATATTATCACTGCGAAAATGTGTATTACTTTTCTCAACTTCAAATTACCCCAACTGATTTCCATACAATTTAATGAGTATCAGGCTTTACTTGGCTGCTCATATTTTTTATAATAAAATAGAATAGAACAGAAAATCCCTTTATTGTCCCACAATAAGTTAAAGTTGTTAGAACACGAAAGTGTGCATGACCACCTGAAACTTTAAAACAAATAGAGTATATACACATGCATGCATAAACCATGTAAAATAAGGACACATGCACTGTTTATCTGGTTTGTTTAAACATCGCAGTAGTTAGATTTTAACCAACCAGCTGACCAGTAATATACAGCAAATACGATGGAAGGGCAGTGCTCTTTTGTGCCATTAGCTGAAGAAAACTCTAGAACTGAGGAATATCAGGGGGGAATTAAAAGTATTAAATCTTATCTGTAAAAACCTTGGTAGCTGTAACAAAAACCTTTTTATTTAAACATTAGTTCCTAGTGGAAGTCAAGGTTTTGAAAGAGAACTGGACCACTGAAAACTATCAGTCAGTAGGATATGTAAATTAATTATTTTAGTTAGATTTAAACTACTAAAAGAGCCCTCTCTGACAGCCCAGTATCTAAAATATGCAGACATCTTGGTGATATGGAGTACTTAAACTTGGACTTTCAGATCAAAACTGGACTTTTCCAAAATATTTCAAAATCTTTAGCTGTGAAAGCTTTCCATATATATGCTTCTCTGTTTTCACTCCACAGTTACACACTGGATGATGTACTTAAACATCAAAAAGACATCTTTTACTCACTCTATCCAGACTTTCCTTCTTCCTCACTCTCCGAGAATAAAAGCAGCCAGGTTTTCTTCCATGATAAGTTGGGGAGGATATTTTTATTCTGTCTTGACAGTTTTGTTTCCAGGCTGCCAGTTTGACACATTAATTAGGGGAGGAGAGGACATGTCTCATGTACACCATGTCAGTGAAAACATTTCCAGATATAGAATATTTTAGGGTAAAATCTGTTTTTAGTGTTTACAGCAAGTAGCTGAACTAATTGTGATCCTTCATGGTTGCGACCAGATCACATTATAGCTGCTGCTACCTGATAAAGTTAAAGTTATATGCTTTCAGTCTGTAAAACATCATGTTTTGAACTGTAAAGTATTTCCTTTTCTCGAAAAAGATGGTGCAAAAAATCTCTATAAATGCAAATTCAAATCATCCAATAAAGGCAGTGAATCTCTACTATGGAATAATTAATGTATTCAGGCGAGAAAGCAAGGGGCTATTTCTGTCAGTGAATAATTTGAATTCACTTTATTGATAAAGTGTCTTTATGTGTGCATGTCTATGAGTGTTTGTGTGAGGTTGGGTGTAGAGAGGTGGTCACCAATTTGTAGATAATTTTACTATGTCTTTACACTTCTTGGGAAGGCTTTAAAGATTGTTCAGTAAAGTGGAGGCATGCTTGCTGTATTTTAAAAAATGCCCCAAAGGCATTTAATAGTTCAGGAAGGAGACAGGTTCTGTGTGCCAGAGATGAATGTGTTTAGCTGTGAAATGTGTGAATCAACCTCAATTCAGAAGTGTAAGGTTTTGGGAGGTTTCTGTCCAAAGCTTGCTGGATTGTCAACATCCAGGGAAAATCTTGTATGAAGTCCTGAATAAAAGATGGCCACTCTTCATATGAGAAGCTGCTATTCAAAAAGAAAAAGAAGAACCCATATTATAGATAAAAGATACACTCAGGGACTAAGAGCTTAATTTTTCTTGAGTTGTTCTGTGGTATAACTAAACTAAAATTATAGTGTTTGGCTATGAATTCCACTGTTATTTTTGTGTGAAAAATCAGAGAGATTTCAAGCCTCAGCATCCCAACCTAACTGTAAGAACAAGCGTGATAGCATTATGTTGTAGGGGTGTTTTGCTCCAGGAGCAACTATGGCACTTCACAAAATAGATTGGAAAGAACACTATGTAAAAATACTGTTAATCTCAAGATATTACATAGTGACATAAAGCTAGACCAAAAATGGCCTTTCTAAATTAGCTTTTATTTAAAGCATACAAAGTCAGTGTTTGGGTAGGATGATCATAAATTGCAGCAAAATAATGTCAAAAGCTTGTGAACAAAATACTGAAATAATTGTACTGAAGTCTTAAATTGTAGTCATATTTGTGTTTTGGGAAAAAAAAAAAGTTTGCTAAACTGTTTGAAACATTTTTCTTATTACGCTGCTTATGCAAACCTAACCTCTCTTTTCACACAGTGTGACAAAAATTTTCTCAATCACATTGTATTTATGCATGTGGTTTAAAGTGAATCAGGCCACTTTTTTTTTTCTTCTGTCCTTCCGCAGTACAGCTGTTTCGCAAGGTGAACCATAACTGCTTTAAACTTCATCCAAAGGCAAAGGTTGCCCCTGAGTCGCTATGTTTGTATACCTAAACATTCTTCCCAGGTTTCCTGAAGGCAGCTCCCACCTGAACTTGTGTTTTTTTTTTTCAAGCAGCACAGAGGTCATCTGGAACACTCTATACCCTCTAAGGAAATGCAGGCTCTAATATGCTATAAAATGCAGGCAATTGCAAGTTGGAAGATCTTTAAGTAATATTTCTGCACTGAAAGTGAGAAAAAAGGACAATGGACAAAAACACTGATGGCAGGAGAGGGGAGTGATGAAAGAAAACCAACTTGAGAGTGTGTAAAGGATGGACAAGGGAGGGAAAATAACATGAAATGCTAAGTATCCGCTTAGGTGGAAGAACTCCAGTTTATACTCAAGCAGTTTAGCTAATGAGGATCATTAAAGTTGCCTCCCTGAAATGCTGGAGAGGATAGGAAGACACAGGGATGAAAATAAAACCTCTTTAGTGTATCCCAATAGGATTCATAAAGTAGGCACTTATAAAGAAAAGAGATATGGCAAATTCTAGCTGGAGAAAGTGTATCATATTGCAACACCATGAGCAAGCAGCAACACTTTAACAAGGAGATTCAGCAGAACCCTCAACTCTCTCAATTATGTTTGAGGCAGTTTGGCTGAGGAAGAAATATATACACTTGTGATTTAACACAATGAAAGTAAAGACCAGGGTAAACACATCTCTATGGCACTGTAATATAAATCAGAGGCTTATCAGTTCCACAGTGTCGTCCCGTGTGGGAAATTCACATTTCAGGTACAGGATGGAAAGAACAGAAGAAAGATCTCCACTCCACTCAACTGTAAAGCTCTCCATCTTACCCACATTACTTCAAGTAGGCAGTTCACATTTCTTGCTGCGTTTTATGATCCTATCAGTTTTTCCATTTTCGTTCTCTTTGCTCACTCTTTAACACACGGTAAAACAAAAACTACCACAAGGCCTTAAAATCCAAACGCTCACTCCCTGTCCTGCCGCAATAAATCCTGACTGCTAGACGGTGCAATTATTTTAATACACTTTCTACAAGTTTAACAGCTCAGTCGATTCAGAGGTCAAACAGATGGCATAAAAACAGTTTGAAAATATGAACGTCTTTTTATTGGTGTTCCTGCATATAGCAGAGAGCTGCTATCTTGGACATTGTTGTATTGATTCTTGTTACAACCGACCTCAGCACTGTCACTCTACAGCCTTCACCAGCTGGCTATGGGAAATTTACAACACTTCTTTCAATCAGACACACCATTCTTAGATAATACTGCAAACTTGCTGTTCTATCAACCCTTCTATGTTTTGTTTTTTTTGTTATTGAATTTGAAGGGACGCCCTTACACACTGCCTTCTTTCTGAAGCAGCACAGTCAAACAAAGACGGCTGGCTTGATAAGATGAATATAATTGGTACAATCATCCCGTCTCATGTTGGTGAATCGGTCCCCTGTAAAGGTCTGCGTGGTTGAACGACAAACACAGGAAGAGAGATGTGAAGATAAATGTTATTTTATCTGAAGGATTTATTTGAACAGTCTTAGAATTAGACTTACAAGGATCAGGATCTTTATGTTGATGGTTTCCAACAAAAAATTAAGTAAGTTGTTAACTAAATTATTAAGTTTATTTGTAAGCTGAAAGGTGATGCTGTTAGTAGCAAAGTTGCCTTACAGCAAATACGTTCCGGGTTTGATTCTCTGCCCTGATTTAGCATGTTTTCCCTGTGCATGCAAGGGTTCTCCATCAGGTACTCTGGCTTTAGCCTGACGTAGTCCTACTCAATTCTAGTCAGAATATGAGTCTGATACTGCTCCATAGAGCTGTGATTATGGGGCGTTTTTCGAACAAACCAGGAAAAAAAATGGCTCTGCACTCAATTGGATAGACCTACAACCAATAAGAGCAACGGAGTGCGTGACGTATGTTAAGCAACGCATAGTTGTTGTCAACAAAAATCAAAGCGTGAAGTTTCACGCCTAGAATAAGAAGATGAGCCTTGATCGCGTTTCTCTGTTCCTCTTTTAAAATTAATTTGCTGTCGATATCTTCTAGAACAGACCTAATAGCAGAATATACACACCTCAACTCTCCAGCGGCAGCCATTGTTGTTGTCACCCAAGCATGCTTTGGTGACGTGGTTGATTACGTTACTGTTGATCATCTGTCCATCGTCGTATAATAAAGCCCGCCCTGACAATTTGATTGGCCCGCCAGATATTGTGCGAGCATACTCGTGATACTACTGAGCAATGCCAGACCGAACTTCCCGACCTCAAACTTTGTTGGCGGGACTAAGTTCGGAATGGCACCCAGGCTACTCTGGCTTCCCCCCATAGTCCAAAAACATGATTGTAGGATGATTAGATTCGCAAAATTGTCCTTAGATGCGAGAGTTTGTAGGCAAGGTTGTATGACTGTGTGTCTCTGTGTTGCCCTGCGACAGACTGGCAACCTGTCCAGAATGTGTACCCTGTCTCTCGTCCATAAACTGCCGGAGATAGGCACCAGCACCACTGCAACCCTGATGGAATAGGTAGAAGAAGATGGATGAATGTTTATTTGTGTGATAGTGTGTGGTATCAAGGAATAAAACCTTTATGTAGAAAATATGAAGCATCTTCCATTAGAAAACATGCTTCAAAAAAAGTGGTTTGTGCTAGATTTAATTTTGTCCTTTTTACACTGATGTGTCTCATTCTCAATTTGAAATCACTAATAAAAAATGTCCTTTAAGAACTTAATCAGTTCTCAGATCATCTCTTTAATACAAGGTGACCTAACATTAGGACATTATGCAATTGTTGTTGGTTTTTTATTTTGTTATATAAAAACCATTTGAGATTGTATGCAGAGGAGCAAATAAGAGTGGTGAAAGTGCAATGATCCATAGTTTCAAACAGTTTCTATAAGTTAATATCTAAAAATAGTAGGGGGACTTCTGGGGGTACTAGCTTTACATATCTAGGAATTGGATCTACTTCACACTCACATTAGATAGAGGTTAAATGCTCTCGGCTTTACCGCAGCTTTTAAACTGGATTTAGAAATGGACCTCGATTGCATCATTTTGCCACATGGTTACAAATGTTCAGATATTGATTCTTTCAATGCAATGAGGAGATCAAACATTTGATACAATGTATCTAATTTGTACTTGTTATTAAAGGCAGAAATATAAAAAAATAAAATGAATTTGATATGTTTTTTAAAAAGTTGCCTTGATTTGTTAAGGGACAGTTGATGATCCTGTGTGTATTTCACAAAATGAAAATGGAAACTAGAAACAGCATATCTAACGTAACGCATAAAAATCTGTTTAACACAGTAAAAGGACACATTTAATTCAGTTATACAAGTCTAATCTTTTAGGGATTTGAGAGAACAAAATGTTACAATAACCCCGGTTCACAGCTTTTTTTTATCAAGAGAGCATACAGTGGATATAAAAAATGAAAAGACTTATTAAAATGCTCGGCTTGTGTGATGTAAAATTGCAACAATAATTTAAAAAAAACAATCAACTTTAATGTGAAATAATGTATGTTTCAATTAAAGGCAAACAAGTACGCCAAGGGGTAAATGAAAAAACCTGGTTGCATAGGCAAGCATACTTTTTGACTTCTACTTTGACGATATTTTAATATTTCATTTCAGCATTCTTTTTTGTGTGTGTGTGTGTTTTTCTAATATCCACAAATCAATAACACAGCCTTTGTTGTGCCTCAATTGAGTGAAAATGTTTTTGGAGGTTTGGTTTACTTGCATCTTTTAGCGATGACCATTTTTGTCGAAAAGGTTAAAAGATCTTAACACGTGTCTGACTGTACAGGGACACAAAAATTCAAAGCCTTGTGAAATAAAATGACATACAGAAGATCATAATCAGGAAGGTGTAAACACCTGAGTCACAGTTGAATTACAAAAACTCTCCCTCTCTCCACAATAGATAAAAGATGGAGAATTTATCAGTGAAGAGAGCTGTGGTGAAGGAACTGCATGTCTTTCTGGGTATTAATTCTCTTGAATCAAGGAAGATGGCTTTAAAACTGGCAACTTTTTCTTCCAAAGAAAACAAATTTAGCTGAAATTTCAGAAAGAAACTTGTGGTATTAAGGAACTGAAGTGGAACTTCTGGGACTACAATTTCTAACAGAAAAACCCACCAAAGCACATCATCATCATCTAGAATACTAAACCTAGAATAAACCATTTTGATGGCAGTTCCATGCTCTATGGTTACTTTTGATAATAGTGTTTTGTGTAGTTGTCCAAATTTAAGTTACTGTTCTAAATATCAACTGACAAAAAAAAAAAGTGATTGCAAGAAGGCTGGAGACAAACGACAATTATATTTTTGAGAATCACAGTGAGTCTAAATCAGACAAGAATGGCTTAGTTGGACAAAAAGAAAACTGAATATTCTATTTAAAATCTATCAATGAGTCAGAGAGAATTTTGGATAAAACATTTACAAAATAAAAAGTAAAAAGGGAGTAAATCCAGGTTGCTGCAGCTTTTAAAATATATATAACATATTTACCTCTAACAAATATTAGTTGCAATAAAAATTTAAAATATTTGGAAATGGTTCAATATGTTAACATCAAAACAGCAGTTTTTAGGTTTGTTTTGTTTTGTTTTTTTTCTCATAAGCATAACAGTAAGTTGTATAGAGCAAGATTTGGATCCCACAAATTAATCTGGTCACTCTAACATCATAATTAACATTTTTAACTGTTGGAGGACAAATCCCTCACATAAAAACAGTCATGAAAAATATAGCCCACTGTTAACCCAAACTAATTCAAGTTAAACTTTATTAAATTATTTTATAATATATTACAATAATATGTTAAATGCAAAATAATATTTTATGAACTATACTTGTCAGCTATATGTTGCACACCCATATGCAGCACAAGAAAGATTATTTCACCTGTGACATCTTATGTAGAGAATGTAAGTAAGAGAAACAATATAAGCAACACAGAACAGGTAAACAAAAAGATGCAAGGAAAATGACAGAGAAGAAAAGTCCACATTTGTTCAGACAAATGCCTGTGTCTTGCTCCTTCACCTTGAAAACATGTTGAAAAAAAAGTCAAAGCAGCCTGCTCAGGATTCTGCGCACAGACTGACATGATGGTAAAGCGGGCAACAGAAGTGGCTCTTAAAATTAACCACTCAAAATTGTTTCCCTAATTTAAATTCTATACTGAAATTATTGTTTTTATGTCAGTATAAAAACCTTCAGACTGTTTCTGTAGTATAGCACTACCTATTTAGTTAAGTAGACTGGTGTGATGGATATTAGTGTTTAAACCCCAAAGAAAAGCCAATAGTTAAAGATTTCTATCTCTGTTTTCTTTCCACCGCTGTGTTTAAATCTGCACATTATCTGATGTACGCCGCTGTCGATAATTACAGCTGGATATGCTCACATTTAACTGTCTTCCTAACAATAAGTAATGACCTTAAAGCTTAGCTAACACAATTAACGATGGCACAGGGGGAAGATAGAATTCCCATCAAAATAAAGCATTATGTAAATTATTAATTACAGCACAGACAATTGCAATCTTGTTCGACTGCCCATTGGCACCAAAACAAATGGGAGAAAGTGGAAAAAGGAGAGGAGAGAGAATGTCTGCGATAGTCCTGACAAGGAGGGAGGGTGAGAAATGTTTTACTAATACCACCTGCTCCTGCAGTAATTTACTAAAATCATTTGCAATTCAAAGACCAAAGGAAAGCTTCTTATCTAAACTGACTCTTAACAAATGCAAACTTTAATTATTATTATTTGTATAGATTTGCATTTGTTCTACTCCATAGGATATAATTCACAACGTGCTTCAGTAAGTTAAACACAGATTCAAAGAGAAATCCTTAAAAAACCCAGGAATGATAATATAAAAAAATATTATAGGTCAGATTTACTAGGAAAAAATATATTTAAAATTTAAAATAAAGTTTTACTTTGACAAGCTATTGTTTTGCTAGTAAGGACGAATTTTACAATCAAGTCTTCTTCAGATGTCAATTTTAATTAAGAAAAATTTGATAATAAAAGCTTGAGGGAACAGGGAAAGAGCCTGTGAAGTAAAGAAAACTCGGAAAAACAGTCTAGTGCAATCACAATGATGAAAAAGTGGAAAAACGAGTGAGCGATATCTCACATTTTGTCTCAGATTAATGGTCTCACATGGAAGCGAGGGAGAGCCAAGCTCTGTGTGAGAAATTATAACCTCAAGCCTTCCTGTTCGCAAGCATCAAACCACCCTAAAATCAAAAGCCTTAAAAATCAACTGATCAGTGTCTAAGTTTACATGAAATGATGCCTTTCTGTCTGATTATGTTCCTATTTTTCACCACATCTGTCTTTCCTTCCTCTCAGTCTGTCTTTTTTTCTGACAGGTCCAGCGCTGAATACATCACCTCTGCTTTCAATATTGTGCCATTATCTAACTGAATTGAATCCCCCAACCTGTTCTCCTGTTCTGACCATGGACAATATGTCTGTCAGACTTTGACAAATTAAACCAGCTCGATATATGGCAATAACCTTCACAGCAAAACATGGGATGGTAGGAGAGGGGTGTTACAAAGGCAGAAGAACAGAGACTGAAAGAGGAATAGAGACACATACAGATGGATGGGGCCATATATTGAGCAGGGCATGTTATTTCCAACCACAATTGAATGTGTGTACATTACACTTTGTGAAAATGACACACTTACTGTTAAAAACATTTAATTATCTAAGCCAAATTAAGTGTTAAATAGTTTCTCCAATAGTCCCCAAGCTTCATAATCCCCGTCAAAATTGTATAGAGGAAATGGGATTTAAGAAATAATCAGTTGTCCTTGGAAAAAGATTATGAGGCCAACAGGATCATAGTAAAAGTACAGTTAATGCCAAAAATAAATATATACCTATGACATATTTAAGTTTGAGGTGAACTTTTAATACTAAAAAAATGTTTTTTTCTGATTGTAAGTAAACTAATGGTAATGTTTATAAAAGGTAGAGTCCTAATTTTAATATGATAGAGAATCTCTGGAGGAAGCAAAAGATAAAAACGAGACTTTGAGCTCATCCCAAAAAAAAAAAAAAAAAAAAAAAAAAAAAAAAAGCCAAATTTGAAACACAAAATAACATTATAAGAAAATATCAACTATTATTAAAAAAATAAAGGCTTAATTATTTAGAGGGGCACAAATCTTTTTCAATATGCCATTTTGCATTAAATATCAATAAAATCTAACTATATTACAGTGTTCATGCAAACCCTAAGTTAGTTAAAATAAAGGTTAAAAACTTTTTTGAGACTTACATATGACTGTTTTATTTAAACTATCAGTTGAAAAGTCACATCTCTTATGCTTTGTTCATGTTAAGCAGTTTAGACAGTATAAAATGTGCTATATTAAAAAGAAAAAAAAATCTTCCATAATCTTACCTTGCACCACTTTTTGAGCAATGTCCTATCAGTGGCATACTTTCGGGTTGAGATTAAAATAATTTAAATCAAAATCTTTAAATCTGCTAGGTATATAAAAAATGTGACAGTTAACATTATTTTATCTTTTCTCAAGTTAGAGAAAAAGAAGAAAGCTGGTCATTTTATGAGTTTTCTATGTAAATAATCATGTTTAGCTGTTTTTATTTCATACAATCATGTCATGTTACTGTTGTAATTCTAAACAAGTACATTAAATATTTATAAAACAAAAACACCACCTTCCAGCTAGAATTATTTAAACCTACAGAGTGAGTTCTCTATTAAATCTTTCAACAAATTTTTATTTAATTTTAAAAAGTGGCAATATGGTATAAGCAACCAGACCTTTATTTTCCACAGCAAGCCTTTAAATCCCCCTTATTAAATTGTCCAGGGGGGTTGCTATTTAGACCCACTTCCGCGGGATCTGACACAAAGCTCCTGCAGCCTACTTGAAGCTCACAGGCAAACTAAATATTGTGTGAAGAAGCAAACAATAGAGGGTCGTTAGGGAACTATTGTTGTGATTTCCTCTGCTCAGTGTGATAACGGCTTGATTGATGCCGAGCTTCCCCAGTTAATCACCTGCCCTAGAAGATGACTAGAATGCTCCTCTGGCACAAAAATTAAACCTGAGATGATGCAGCAACTTCAAAAGGCTGATAAATGTGCAAAACTGAGCATGAGTGAGGATCAGATGAACAGAGCCTCACAGACAACAAAGTAACTCACACGTGCAGATCAATTGAAATAAAGGCTTAAGTTAACTCACCTGCTCGGAGCTTGATGATGCACTGCTTTTCTTTTGTTTTGTTCTTATTTTCTTTAATTTGTTATTGGCACTGCAAAGACTTTGTGTAAAGGCTGCTCAGCTGTCCTGTCCACATAAGACCATTGATCTGGCGGCCAAGTGGAATGAGTCCCTGCTCCTGTGCGCTCCTCCTCTCTGCCGTTCACAGCCTCACACAGATGCAGAAATGAGGATGGGCAGCCTGGCGTTCCGCTCCCTCTCCCCCTTTTCTCTCTCACTTTACCTCCCTTTCTCTCCTGCAAACTGAAGATGCTCTGACTACAGCTGCCAGTTACTATGACGGCCCGTCCAGTTATCCCCTCATTCTGTTTTTTGCTGAGTGAACTGCATCCTATCTCACCATCTGCTTTTTTTGCTTTTCCTCAATTGATTCCTGTGGCTTTCCCCTCTCTCCGAATTGATCCATGCATCTCTGTCTTTGCTTGTGCAGCCTCTAGTGGCCATGCTGCTCGGAGGGTCCGAAAATCTATATTTATATATATATATATATTTTTTCTTTTCTTTTAACAATGAGTACATGAAGGTTGCTTTGGAATTGCAGCTTACATCAGCTGGAAAAAAAGAAGAAAGAAGAAATGCAATGCATTGCCACAAGAAATCTTTTAAATTAAACAGATTCTATATTTGTTATCTTTTTTGTTGAATTTTGTCATATAATTTAATAAATTGACTCTTTTACGTGTAATCGGTAATCGCGAGAATTTTCTATCAAAATACCACTCCTTGGTGTGAGGAGCTGCAGATGTTTATTTAGTTTGACAAACCTAATCTGTTTTCTTATCAACCCAGAGGGTTTCTTACTGAAAAGCTGAGGGTTTTCTTCTCTTCAAACAGCCCACTACTCTTAAAAAGTAATATTTCATCTAGGATGAAGGGGATCCCTATGATTAGTGCTGTAGTTTGTAGGGTTCTAATCCCTTCAAAGGACAAATATATTTGAGATGTAGGGAAACCAAAATTTTTTTTAAATATAACTAGCTGGTTGGTTTTCATTGCACAAGAATTTTTAAAACAAAGAGTATCTGGAACCATAGACTATGAAATAGAATCTCCTTTATAGTAGCTGTTAATGTCAACAAATAAACCAAAAAATTATCTTTTCTTACAAGGTTATGTTTGATGACTAAATGTTTGACCAATTATTTGCAATGGAAGCTTCAGAAATTCTCTCCAAATATTTTAATTTGCAGGAAATGATTATATTTTTAGAAGTTAAAAGATGGATGAGGGGATTTTTTTCCATCCAGTAGTCTCTCAGTCAGTGGTAACATGTATAGGGGGAGCTAGGGCATCACTGTAACAAAAAGTGCAGTAAAAAAGTATATATGCATTTGACCTTGAATTATATACAGAGGCGATTCTAGAGTCTGTGGGGGCCCCAAGCAAAAAAAATAATCTGACACCAAAGAAAAATGTATTAAATAAATACAAAAACTTTTTATTCCAAATGTTCTAAACATGAACAACCTTGTTATTTTGGAAAATATAAAAGAATAAAAGTAAAGAAAAAACTAATAAATTAAAATAAATGTATAATAAAATAAAAAAAACAGTAAGTTACTTTAAAAACCCAATATAAACTTTGTACAAAATATAAAGTATAGTAAGTGTAGTGAAATTATTGGGGTCCTATACTGCTTCCAGAATTGCTGCTTACGGGCCTTGGCTTGTGCAAATGCAGACACTGAAGCCCCGTCCACACGAAGCCAAACCCTGGCCTAAACGCACTAATTTTTCACCAAACCAGCCTCTCATCCATACGAAGCCGGCGTTTCGGGGCTCTGTAAACGATCTTTTTTTATTCAGCCTTCAGAGTGGGAAGATTTTGAAACGGCGTTTTCGCTTTTCCATCTTTACGCTCTAACCGCATTTTTTTTTTTACACGCATGCGTCATAGCGTCGCCTCTAAACACGCATGCGCGACACAGTATCACAACAACAATGGCGCCGTACTGTGTTGAATGGTTGCTGCTCATGCTACTCACCCTGCTGTCGGGCTTACAACAGAATCTTCTTCTTCTGGAATATCTCCAGGAAGAACAGAGCAATATAGACGACATAGTTCAGCACCTGAATTTGACTAAACCACGAAAATGGACCCACAGGGCAACCATGTATAAATATTACTGCGCATGCCCAACATTTCGTCGCCTATTTTTGCTTTGGCAACACAGCGCCACTTACAGGCCTGGCATACATTTTGCAGCGTTTTCATGCATTCGTGTGGACGATCACATTTATTTTACGTCTCCGTCTTTACGACAAACGTTGTGGAAAATATTAGCGTTTCGTGTTCGTTTTGACTTCCTGTGGACGGGGCCTAAGTCCTCCAGATCCAAAGACCTTTGCACGCTATACTCTATAGAAATTAGCGCCAGTCCTGAAAGTCTCTCTTGAGACATGGAAAATGAATAATTTTCCTTCAGCTTAGTTACATAATTGCTTTCCAATTTACTGAACGATAGGCCTACAACGTCACCCCTTCGCTAGGCTACGTTCATTTTCATTAAAGTCATCCACCTGGGCTGGATTTTGACTGAGCAAAGCCAATGTCAATCAACATTCCATCCAATTGGAATTTTTAAATGCAGTTGTGCATCTCCTCAGTCACTATAGCGTTGCCACTTCACGCTCGCCTGTTGCTGTTTATCTACGGGGTGTACAGTAGCTGGCTCTCGGGGGGCCCCCCAGCGGCTCGGGGCTCCAAGCAGTTGCTTGGTTTGCCTGTTGACAAGCTGCGCCTCTGATTATATAGTAAAGTATACTTATCAAATCTGATTAGTTATATATATATATATATATAGATATATATATATAGATAGATATATATATATATATATATATATATATATATATATATATATATATATATATTTATTTGGTAGCATTCCTGTCCCATTTTGGCCTGTATGTGTTTATATCGGATTAAAAGCATGTTTAGAATGTAAGTAAGTTCTTAACATTTTTGCCTTTGATAAGCCTCAATGGTAGTCTCTAATCAGCTAAGATTGGGGCAAAAGGAGCTATGCCCCTTAACAAATAGGGCTTTTCTTGTAATTCCATATTCAATCAAATTAATCCATGACACTTGTCCCTCCAAGTCACTCATGGCAGCTCAGATGCAGAGCTCAGAGGCAGCGGCACCTTTTTCCGCCTAAATGTGGACTCATATGAAATACAGGAAAATCTAGTGCAGCAAAAATCCATCCAGTTACTTATTTATAGTGTGCTAATTTCATTAAGCTTTTGTTGGATAAAAAAATAAAAAAAAAAAGCTGATAAATTTGGACAGAACCATCCGAGCTAAACAGGGTAGGCAGCATGTACCCCAAATGTGTATGTTGTGTGTCCTCTAACACAACATCATCTCCAGTTCAGACAAGAGTAATACATCCAATAAATAAAACTAATAATGACTGTTTAGATGATCATTGTCCGTGTAATCAGTTAATTGTAGCATCTAGATATTGACAAACTAACAAAGTTTAAGGGGTGCAATTTCATTCAGACACAGTATTTAAAGTATTTGTTGGGAGCTGGAGAAGTACCACCTTTCTCCAGCAGAGTCCGCCGTGGATCCTCCTGAGCTGAGCCTCCTGCACAGCTGCAGCCCATTCCATCATCAGAGGATCCACAGTACTTAAGCTGTCTTCAGACCTTGCCTCAACGCCGCAGTGTTGATCCAGTTGGTTAGCACCTAAGCCTAGCATCTTTGAGAACCTCTGTCGACTTCTGAATCCAGACTGGATTCTGCTGATCAAACCCTCTCCAGATCCAACAGCCTCCCTCTCAAGGCCTTAATCAAGAACCCTCAAGGTACAAATCTGAAACTGTCAAGAATCAAACTCCTATGCGCAACGCTAACTGAACTGTTTCCCACGCAGACTCCGGTGAACCAGTTTCCCAGGCCTGAACCAGAACCAGTCATTATCTCAGTGCTTGTGTCAATAAACTCTGTTAAACCTTTTACTCCAGTTTCCGTCTCAGTGGTGTTCTGCATAATTGGGTCACACCAGTGAACCCATCATGACAGTATTACAGTAATGCTAAAAAGTAAAATAGACTTTCATTCATTGCTTTAATCTTTTACACAATTACTGTTTAAAAAATGCATTTTAGTTTTGGAGCAATAGGAGAGAGTGCATAAATCAAAGAAACAATACTGGTCATAGTCAGATTAAATATTAGATGTTTCTTTAATTGCAGACAGAATTTTATTGTCAAGTCACTATTGTGTTAAGTTATAGACAGAATGTAGGGTGCAAAATTCTAAGGTCTCCTAGGTACTACCCTTAGTTTCAGTGACCAAAAATATGTCTTTGATAATAAGGCCAGTATAAGATGTTGGTGCTGAATGAATTTGATCTGCAAATAAAGGTACATTTAGTTTAGTAACATCTTTCATCTTACTTGTGACACTAATGATGAAATGATGAGGCTGTAGAACATAGAGAGCCATTCAGGGGCCAGTAAAATAAAGATGGTGAAGGGGTGGAGGAGAGTTGCAGTTTGGCTGGAAAGCAAAGGAAACCCTGAATTTGGAGCAATGAATGCACAATATTGAGCAACGATTGGCTGATGTGTTCTGATAGGCTGGTACAGGAAGTGCACTAGGAGGTGATTGGTAAGAGTCTCTCAGTTGAATTTACACCAAAGCAGCACATAACATAATTCTTTAGCTTATAAACTGGAGACTACAGTACTTCTGTCTGATGGTGAGTGTTTATAATGCTCGATATGTCATGTACTCCTGATGTTCTGCAGTCCCCCCCCCCCGCCTGTTTTACTTTGACTTATACATAAATAAATATTGTGAGCAAAAAGACATTAGACAAAACATTAGCCTTATAATTCACTGATTAAGGAGTGGCAGAAATAAGATAAAGATACAGTGGCTGACAAGTACAAATTCGCAGTAAACAATGAAACAAGCAGTAAAAACATGTAAACTTTAGAACTTGCAAGCAAAAAACCCAAATGTCACAGTAAAAACCCTGCAAACAATAACACCTGCAATCACCTAAATATAAGCAATAAGATCTGTACTCTGTAATACTGTAAGAGAATGGAATGAAAGACTACAAACCTCTCCTTTTCCCTTCTAACTTTATATTTTTTTTATCCTGCTTTAAAGGTTAACTCCCTGTTTGTACAGAGGGTTTGGTCTGATATGGTTTGTCCTTTGTTCAACTCCCTCTAGTGGTCTGGAGCGCCTCACTTTTTGGAGCAAGTTCCCTGATGTTTTACTAATCAGCATCCTTTAATCTAGCATTTCTGATGGGCTGCAAAGCATTGGGACCAACATGTTTTTCGCAATGTTAAAGGCACAATTGTGGCAATTCCAGCAATAAGGTAGCAAGTTGACAAATGCGATGGATGCAAAGCAATGTCTCTGGAGTGGGAAAATAATAACCTTTCAGAATTTGACTGTGACGTAGGGAGAAGGGGGGCAGTGCCCTCTAGGTTTTTTTTTCATCAAAATGAAACAAAACCTAATGCTGACATAGGACGAAGAAAGTAATACTCTAAAGGTTTGTGGGTGGCTTTTTAACAAGCCTTTTAAATGTAGGCCTTAAAAGGCCTGTTAAATAGTTCTGGATTTCCTCTTTCTCTTGTAGCTACAGAGGTGGGCACGGCCAGCTGCCTCTGCCAAGCATCTTGCTCCTGTCTACCAGAGAGCACTGTTCTACCACTTCCCTCTCCCAATCTCCCACTGTTAGCTTCCAGAGCTTACCACAGCCACAAGCCTCCTCTTCTCCACTCAATCTCTGCCCACATCCTCCTCTATTCTACCACTTTCCTTCCAGTGTGGGACATGGCCGGCCACCTCTGCCTCACTCTGGAGCATTCAGCCAGGGTTGTTGTTGGGATTTCTCGCTACTCCTGTCAGAGCTCCATAATACCATCATGGCTTACCTTTGTAGCGTGGCTGATCCTGCCTTGAACCAGAATACTCAGAAAAATGCACAGAGAAACATTACTATTAATTAGCCACAGGTCAATGCTGTACTCACAAATCTCCAACATTACCAACCATAGCTTTAAAGCTTTAACAACAAGTGATCTGATCTTGATTGGTGGATTTTATATATGTTATTAGGAAAAAAAATATATATATATATATATAATAAAACAAAAAATATATTTAATAGTCCATTGATTTGTATGTACAATAAATATTACTTTTTGTGATTTAAGTCATTTGGATTCTATATATTAAAATTAGGCACTCAAACATTGTTCTGTTCCAATGGGAGAAAAGATTGCTCTTAGTCTTGTTTGATTTTGGATTTCCAAACTTGTAATTTGTTCAGAGGTTGTGCTTGCCAGGTCTGTGAATAATCTAGGTTCATGTTCATATGGAGGAACTATTTACTGTCATCTTTATTCCTCCAGCTATGCTTAGTGCACACATCTGCCAAACTGGCTAGAAATTAATACAACTTTCAGTCTTAAGTAATTCAAAATAAGAGGGTCTTTCAAAATAATATCCTGAAACATTACAGCAAAGAGTTTCCCTGTCTGAAAAGCACAAAACCTCTCCACATATCTTCGAGACAGTTTTATAAAAGAAAATACCCACTTTGTATGTGCATCCACTATTTATGTGCACCAGACAGCAAGTGTTTATTATACATCAATAGAGCTACAGTAGGGATGCAGGTGACGCAGTGGCTGGCGTGCACGATCCATGTGCGGAGGCCTTGGTCCTTGACGCGGGCGACTCGGGTTCACATCAGGCCTGTGGTCCTTTCCTGCATGTCTCTCATTCCCCCTCTGATTCCTGTCAGCCTACTGTCGAAAACACGAGTCACAAAAACTCAAAAAAAAAAAAAAAAAAGGCAAATAGAGCTAGGGGTAATTGAGATATGCACTAGAAGTAGAAAGAAAAAAAAACAACAGATATGATAAAGTAAGATTTAGGAAAACAAGTGTATTTGTACAACATTTACAGCTTTTTTAAATAGTAATATTTTTGATTGTATCTGTTACAGGAAGGGTGACACTGTACTACTTTGGAAGACACACCACATCAAGCTATCTAAAGACATGCAAATTCCAAAGGTTGGCCCAATGTAATGAATGCACTACCTGAGATCTACAAGTGATTTCCTCACACTGATTCAAAATGAACATGTTCAGCTCTGCAGAAATGTGCCTTTCGTCTTACTGTGCTCTGTGATATGTCACAGGAAATATCACAGATCCATATAGGACTTGAAGCCTATATATGCACCTGCGTTTGGCCATTAATACAATTTGTGATTCAAGTTTTCACGGGAAAGAGCTTGCCAGGTTAATCGAGTGTTGCACATGCTTTTCAAATAATGCTAATTTTTTGGCATTAAGCAACAGCATTGAAAATATATCAGCCAGTGACAGAAAGCAAAGTATAGCAATTACAGTAACCTGCATTTAAACTGTAAGTGCATACTTAGAGACTACTGGTACACATTTTTTTTAATTTTATTTATTCATTTATTTATTTTTTATAAAACTCTGAGAATTTTTGCTTTAGTAGTGGATTATTACTCCAAATCCTAGTTGTGTGTTTTAAGTTTTGAATTTTCCTATATGCATGCATGCATGTTATACTTACAGTAAGCATGCACTAAAAGAAGAATCACACTCCACACAGCTGTGTTTTTATGACATATTGGGACATTTAATTGAGTTGCATTCATTTTATATGGCCAAACCCAGGCCCATACAATAACCCTAACTATAACCAACATATATCTAACCCCAACTCCAACACATAGGACAGAACTTTACCATATGGGGACCACTTAAATGTCGCCATATGTACCTGTGGGTCCCCACAAGTAGGATATTTTATAAAATACTGTCCCCACATCATTGGTAACACACATCCACACACACACACACACACACACACACAGACATGCACACACATTTTTTTGTATTTCCATGTTTATGGGGAGTTTTCATTGACTTCAATTCATTTATACGTATGGCCTAACCTGGACCCTTAAAATAACCCTAACCATTAAAAAAATATACCTTATCCTAAACCTAACCTAAACTGAATTCACACTTTAAACCTGTAAAATAGCACCTAATGCAAAATAACTTTTCTCATGGGAACCAGTTAAGTAGTTAAGTACCTGTTAGCCTACACAGGTAGAAAACTGGCCTTACACTGCCTCACAAGGTATCAAAAATACAGTAAGTTCAGACACACATACAAAGGCTACCCAAACCACAAGTTTGTTGGGATATCATCAACCCTGAATTTTATTTTACAGTGCTTTACTGTCATTAAGTAAACATTTTCCAGTTCACTGCCGAACAAGCACTCTTCTCAATAAAATGTATGCTGGACTCCCCTCCCATGATACTCTGCTGTTGTCAACACAAACTTCATCCATAAATATTTTTGTAAATTAAAATCCATTGCACTTTTGTCTATGAGAACACTGAAAGGCTCCTCCAGAATTATGACACGTTGGATTTGTGCATACCTAGTTCCTTTGGGATTTCCCACACCTCCAGTAGAACATGAAAGTAAAGTTAGGTCTTCTGCTGATAAAGAGATTATTTTTAACAGTAAATCTGCTTTTGGAGCCTGAACCATAAAGAACAACAGAAAATCTTATTTTTGATATTTACTTTTATATATAGTCCTGTGTTTGAAAATTATTTCTATTAAGGATTATTCACATCTAAAAGCATTGACTTTAATATAAGGCATTCTGGGGGATTTTAAAATGAACTTTAGCATAAAGTAGGTTTTAATTTATTTATGGTTATTCGGGGGTGCATAACTATTACATTATTTCAATATACAGTAGACTGTATCAGTGTGTAATCATATGGCCCTCTGCAAATAAAGATATTCCAAGTTTATGAAAAGGATTGAAAAGGTTTCAAGTATCTTATTTAGTAACTTCTTGACATTTTGCGAGTGTAAAATATCCATATGAAAACATACAAATGAAATCTAGAAAGAAGCGATTTAACCATTTGAACTTAGAAAAATTAAACTTATTTCTGAAAAACCTTTCATCTTCTGTGTCAGGGCTACTGTTCATCAATGGACAGGTAGATTCAATCACCCTCACCATCTTCTGCACGTAGCTTTATTAAAAAACTCTAGAATCCTCACTTTCATACAGAATATAAACACTGCTCACTTTGAACATTATTGCTTGAGTTTCAATAATTAAATCTGCGCCTTCAGTGTTACCAACACTTAAGTAATGCTCTTTTGTTCTCTGGTTTGATGCATCAGGTGTAGAATTTAAGTCTGGATGCAAAAATACACCATCTTCAAGGACACAGTACCCTGACATTATTTCACTTCTGGTGACATTTAGTGTTGTGGACTAGGGGATTCTTCATCATCTGTCAAAAGTAGCTGCAAGTTGTTTGAATACCCTAACTGAGTGTGGGGCTTTGCAAGGTGTTTTCTTGTGCGAGGTCTCAGCATAACAGATAGTAAGTCTTGTGCGTTATGAGGCTTTTTAAGGAAAAAAAAAACAAAACAAAGAAGCCCTCTCGTTTGATGAAGCTCATGCTTGAGGTCTTCTAAGTCTGACTTGAATGTTTTCCCCAGGGTAAACATTAGGAGGACAGGGACCGTGCTAGCTTGGTGTGTAAATGGTTGTAAGGAACAATTAACTGATCCAAGTTCGGCACAAATCATTTTTCAGAGGGTAGTGTTAATGGGGCTATTATCACTTATCAGATCCACCTGTTCCTGCTGCAATTTACCAGCTCAGTAATGAGCTATGGAGTTTCGATCCTCTGGACTTCACTCCTTCTTCTGGGCCCAGACTGAACTTTGCCAGGGTGGTGGCTTTCATGCTCATTCTCATTCCCCATTTGAGTTCTGAAGTTACTGACCTGAGTCTCAATTCCTCCAGTGAGCCTACCTCAGCTGACGAGCAGTCGCACGTTAATACAATAAGTGCCTTTTTAATTAATCACTGTCTGTCTTACCTGAATTCTGGATCCTACGTTCTGAGCTTTCTAACACTTTTGTATTGGTTTTGCAAATAGGGAAATATTAAACCTCTCAGCCTATCAGCATCAGATTATTATTATGTTTAGAAACATAGCTCAGAATGCTGTTTGGTAGTTTGGCAGTGCTGGTAGGATATTTTCCAAAGATTTTTATTTTGAAAGGAATAATAATCTGACATTTTTATCCCATCATGACTTTATTCTCAAAACAATACAACTTTATTCTTGCAATATTAAAACAATAAAGTTGTAATTTTATTACTTTAGTCACATTTAATATTCTGACTGTTTTCTGGTAATGTTATGAGAATAAAATCACAATCTCATAAATGTATTCTCATTCTCAATATTTTTTTTCCTAGTCCTTCCTAATACTATGGCACCCATAGAACGTACCACCATTGTGCTTTCAGTGATTTCCAAGCTATAAAATTTAATTAATGGAAATTAAATGAAATATTATTGTAATAAAAAATTTCAGCTCTCTTCTTGTTAATAAGAATGATGTTCAGGATGCGGTTAAATAAGCCATAATAATCAGATAGTAAATTTATTATAGTAATTTATTTTAGCATTTCTGCCAATCTTTAAAAGTCAAGATGTAGCTATGATTGCTTTATTCTTTTTAAAGTTTAAAAGTTTTGTTACCATAAATGTTTTTTTTTCTGTCAGTGAGAGACAGTTTGTATATAATATAATGGGGTTTAAGGAAATGTAGGGTCTTGGGTACATATAAATACACTCCTGATATCATTAAAATGCTGGAGATCCCTTAAAGACAAGTTGATATTTAGCATGGTAATATGGTTAGAAAATCCTAGAATAATATCTCCCATGTGTCTCTTCACTCACAGAAAAATCCAGAGGCAATAAATATGCAAATACTTAATACAATCCAAAGCTTAAGTACTAGATTCAAACAGCTCTGACTCATTCTTGATATTTGTCAAGAAGTTTGAAGTTTTAACACACACTCACACATTAGATCAGGATGGGTCATATAACCTCTTCAGGGTTACACACCACTCAGATTATTATTGATTAAAGTGGAACTTTAAATGATTTTCAACTGCATCATCTTGTGCTGATTGTGTTACATGAAAGATAAGAGGGGAGATGCTACAGAAGCATGGGGGGAGAAAAACACAAGGTTAAACCAAGCATAAGCTGTGAGAGAGTTTCTCAAAACCACAATAGCAAAAAGAAAAATCCTGTTGTCATCATAAAAAATATACCTTTTTTAACCCTCTTTTAATAAGTGCCAAAATGTGCAAAAAGGAAATGCAAAGGACCAAAAATAAAAGGTAATATAAAGCATTACAGCTAAAAATTACTCTATGTAATTTCACAAAATTATATGGAGTATAAGCCTGTTGAAAAGGGTTTACTTTTAGTGGATTGAAATGAATACCAAAGTTGTTGTCACAGAATGTCAAACCAATGTTACACCACATGATGCATGAAAAGACATCTCCTAGCCTCAAGAAGCTTGGAAATGATCATACGAGTTCGTTTACAAAAGTGTGCAACTGCAAAGCATGGTCAAGCATGTCTCCTGACCTGAATTCAATTGAACAGATTTGTGATGTTGTGGAAAGCAGAGAAGAAATCAACCCCTTCCTCCAAAGCGCCAGTGAAAGGAATTATTTACAAATACTGGCAGAATATCTTTGCTCTCAAACATGCCCAAAAGGACTCAAAGCCTCATTATGAACAAAAGCAAAGATACAAAAATGTAAACATCAGCGCAAAGTTGAATCATACACTATATTGCCAAAAGTATTTGCTCACCCATCCAAATTATTGGAATCAGGTGTTCCAATCACTTCCATGGCCACAGGTGTATAAATTCAAGCACCTAGGCATGCAGACTGTTTTTACAAACATTTGTGAAAGAATGGGTCGCTCTCAGGAGCTCAGTGAATTCCAGCGTGGAACTGTGATAGGATGCCACCTGTGCAACAAATCCAGTCGTGAAATTTCCTCGCTCCTAAATATTCCACAGTCAACTGTCAGCTGTATTATAAGAAAATGGAAGTGTTTGGGAACGACAGCAACTCAGCCACGAAGTGGTAGGCCACGTAAACTGACGGAGCGGGGTCAGCGGATGCTGACGCGCATAGTGCGAAGAGGTCGCCAACTTTCTGCAGAGTCAATCACTACAGACCTCCAAACTTCATGTGGCCTTCAGATTAGCTCAAGAACAGTGCGCAGAGAGCTTCATGGAATGGGTTTCCATGGTCGAGCAGCTGCATCCAAGCCATACATCACCAAGTGCAATGCAAAGCGTCGGATGCGGTGGTGTAAAGCACGCCGCCACTGGACTCTAGAGCAGTGGAGACGCGTTCTCTGGAGTGACGAATCGCGCTTCTCCATCTGGCAATCTGATGGACGGGTCTGGGTTTGGCGGTTGCCAGGAGAACGGTACTTGTCTGACTGCATTGTGCCAAGTGTAAAGTTTGGTGGAGGGGGGATTATGGTGTGGGGTTGTTTTTCAGGAGCTGGGCTTGGCCCCTTAGTTCCAGTGAAAGGAACTCTGAATGCTTCAGCATACCAAGACATTTTGGACAATTCCATGCTCCCAACTTTGTGGGAACAGTTTGGAGCTGGCCCCTTCCTCTTCCAACATGACTGTGCACCAGTGCACAAAGCAAGGTCCATAAAGACATGGATGACAGAGTCTGGTGTGGATGAACTTGACTGGCCTGCACAGAGTCCTGACCTCAACCCGATAGAACACCTTTGGGAGGAATTAGAGCGGAGACTGAGAGCCAGGCCTTCTCGTCCAACATCAGTGTGCGACCTCACAAATGCGCTTCTGGAAGAATGGTCAAAAATTCCCATAAACACACTCCTAAACCTTGTGGACAGCCTTCCCAGAAGAGTTGAAGCTGTTCTAGCTGCAAAGGGTGGACCGACGTCATATTGAACCCTATGGATTAGGAACGGGATGTCACTTAAGCTCATATGTGAGTCAAGGCAGGTGAGCAAATACTTTTGGCAATATAGTGTATGTGTGAAAGCTTGAAAGTGTGCAACATTTTCCTCTTTATTTAAAGTGTGTTATATAAAGTTCAAAATTATAAAATAAACCTATAAGTTTTGTACATCTTTTTTTTCTGCGATTTAACTCTTCTGTTTGTTTTTGTTTTACGAGACAATTAAACAAAACCTTCCACCTTCAGCTCCACTTTACATTTCCTTCAGCATATAGAAAAGCAATCCCAATAAAAATATCTGTAGTGACTTGCAGCTATAGAAGATCGAACCTAGATGTTGGTACTTGATATAAGATAACTTGTCACCAGGTATGGTAATAAGTTATTCTAATTTAGTCACATACATGCATTTCTATTCCTTAACTTTTTTGTAATTATTGAAATGACACAGTAGTCAATGAAGAAATCAACAAAATTACTGAGCACCTCAGCATTTGCAACAAATGAGGATGAATAATAGGAGAGCTTGTGTACGACAGCATATGTGGGCAGAATAAAAAGGAGCTGGCCAAGAAAGTGATCCACAGGGTGCCATTAGCCAGGTATAGTGAGAAAACCTGATGCCATAGCTTTCACAGCTGATGAACTGTCTTTGGAGGAGATCACTCCACTGCTTATGGAGGAGTCATCACTGTGAGAAACTAATTAGAAAAGCTCAGTCAGAAAACTACAGGAAAGGATAAACAGAGATAGAAAAACCCGACACTAACACAGTATGTGTGATGAAGCCCTGAGAGATTGGCTCACTGGTCAAAACAAGACTCCTGAATTTATTTATTTTTTTTACATAAGGCTTCGTTGTTCAGATAAAAGCTTTCTCTGTTTATCTTTTTTTTTGTTATTTTAAACAATAAAGGATTTTCAAAAAACTGCACAATTGAATGTAAATAAAAATGCAAGACATATTTTGACCGAGAACTCTGCTGTTTTAGGAATGCCTACTATTAAATGCCTTCTGTTAAATGGCTTATTTGACCATGTAGCAATAGAGCACCATATCCCTAATTACAATGACAAAGTATGCGTTTATGAATGTGGAACTTTGTATGCAACCTTAATGAAACCCTTAAAACGGCATTGATAATATAACCAATATAAACCTGACAGAACCAGCTGCAAAGGCAAATGGACTGTATAATTTGTGTTGGGAGATGTGGCATATTTACATAAATTTGACAAAAAATGCTCCATTACCATTTGCACAATCCATGAAAACTAGATTTTATCACCATTACGGATTAGATATTCATTTTACTTTCAAATGTGTCATACACACAACTTTGTTTTCATGATATATTGGGACATTACATTGACTTACATTAATTTCTTACATTCATCATTTTACAGGTTTGAAGAAATTGAAAGAATGTATTCAGAAATAAATATATTTGTTTCTTTTAATAATTTTCAAAATGTAAAACGATAAGTTTTGAGAAGTCAAAAAAATTTTTGGTGTAACTACCTTTTGCTTTCAAATCGACATTAATTCTTATACTGTACATGTATTCGCACAAAATCTGGCATTTTGCAGGATTATAGTCAGGTGTTTCATCAACCAACTGTACCAAACAGGTGCTAATGATAGTCAAATTAACAAGCAGGTTAAAGCACAGGAAAGCCTAAGTGTGATTCCAAGGAGAGTCTGTAAAAGACAGCTTTATGTTGTGGAAGACACAAGGTAGTTACACTGCATCAGCAAGGTTTCTACCAGATAGAGATTTCAAAAAGGACTGGGGTTTGAAGATATGCTGTTCAAGCTGTTTTGAGGAAGCACAAAGAAACGGGCAAAGCTGTGGATCATAGAAGCAGTGGTTGGTTAAAGAAATTTAGTGCAGAAGATAAAAGACACATCAAGCTTATCACCGTTTGAAATCTGAAGATGTCCTGCAGTGCCATCAGCACAAAAATGGCAGAACCCAGTGGGACTAAGGTACACCCATCTACTTTGTGGAAAAGTCTGGCTAGAAATGGTCTTCATGGAAGAGCTGCAGCCAAAAAGCCATATCTGCTGGAGGCCAAGTGACAATGCATGAAAACATAGGAACTGGGGTGAAGAAAAATGGCGGCAGGTGTTCTGTAAAAGGGGGAATAGCTGTAAGTTTGAACTATCAAAAATCAATATATGTATTTAGGTGACATGCATATGGTGCCTAAAGCATTTTGGCATTAGTTTACCACCGTTCATTGATCCATCCTCTGAACACTGAAGAAGAAAACTGCAGGCCTGTGCCTTTACCTCAAAGTGTCATAATCAACTCACCTGTTACTCATTAATATTCATCTGATACACCTATTTCCAGGCTCTATTTATGTTGCTTGTTTTCCTGCCATCGTGCCAAATTATTCGAGCCTTGTGTGAGATTAATTCTAGTGTACCCTGTTGTATTTAGTCTGCCTGATCCTGAACTGTTTCTTCCTCGGACGTCTGACTTTTGGTTGCCCCTGTTCTGCTCTATGTGCCTGCCCTGTTTCTGGACTGTTACCTGGATTCTGCCTGTTATCGACCATGGACCTGTCTTCTAACAGGATTATGGATTATTCCCTCTAAATCAGGCATCCCCAAACCCGGTCCTCGAGGGCCGCTGTCCTGCAGGTTTTAGATGTTTCTCTGCTCCAGCACAGCTGATTTTAATTGATAGTTGATTAACAGGCTTTTGCTCTACTGCAATCATCATAATCAGCTGTGCTAAAGCAGGGAAACCTCTAAAACCTGCAGGACAGCGGCCCTCAAGGACCGAGTTTGGGGATGCCTGCTCTAGATCCTTCTGTTCCTCTGTGTGCTCTGGCTGCTGCTTCTCCTTTTCTCCCCTGGATCTCAGGAATCGGCTCTGTCACAAGCTACGGAGTAACCACTCGTCTGGACTTCACCCCTTCTTCTGGCCTCAGACTGAACTTTACCAGAGTATCCAGTAAGCCCGCCCCAGCTGAATAGAAGCTGCACATTTTTAATAAACATTTGTTTCTGAATCTGATCCGTCGGTTTGAATTCGGGGTCTAGAGTTCTGAGCTCATGACACAGTATTTAATATTCATTAGGTAAGAGTTTAATCTCAACTCATGTCACATGATTTCCCACATTTTTTAATATTCATGCTGTAGATCAGAGCATTTACAGTTAATCCCGGGACTGAAAACATCAGCTCTCTTATGAAGACGTATACACAGACACTCATTTTTATTATTGGATCAGAGGATAAGATTTGCCATATTTCTGTAGAGTATGTTGCACAGCAATATATTATTTCCCCTCTGTGTGAATGTTAAGATTATTAATTCCAAAAATGCTGATTGTTCCAAACAGCTATTCCTACAATAAATGCAGTTAAACAAGCTGTGCAGAGTTCAACACACTCTGTTGCTAGTTTCCTTTTTTCGTTAGTTCTTACACAAAGCAGTCTTGGATACAATGCTAGTCACATTTCTCATTTTGTCCAGCCATTCATTGCATCATTGCCATTTATTGGTCTCTGAAAGAGGGCTATTTTAGAAATGTTATGGTAAGAAATGATTTCAATCACTCCTAAGACCCCAGCCCATTTTCCCTGTGCTCTCATCTCATTCCAATATTCTTCATGCATCCGTGTGGTCAAATGTGTTTTCTTTTTTAATTATCTTTTGTATTCTTCAAAAGCAAAGCACAGGGTAAGACTGTGTATTTACTTAAGACTGGTGGTCATACAGAATTAATTTCTCAGTCGTTTTCTTAAAAAAAAATCAACCATGTACTGTAGTGACTGTGAACCATTTGATTTGGGGTGTAAAAAAACCGGGAAATTTCTGTTCGGAGCCTAGTGTGAGTGACTGTAGTTTAAAGGAGTTTCTTTTTGATTTTTCCTATGATTTAGGACAAAACTATTCTTGCAGAATGAGGCTGTAAACCTATATTGTACAAGTGCTTTTTAAAGTACAGACAAGGCAGACACAGAGAAAACACAAAAGAAATAGTGTTCCGTTCTCATTCTCAAATAAGACTGTGCAGACGCTCTACTGGAGATCAAAGATACAGAGATTGTTAGATTCCCTCTTAAATCAATAACACTTTGCAATGTTGTCCTGAGTACCAACTATAAGCCTACATGGTCCAGCTGACAATTCTTTGATCCTGTAATGAAACAGCAGTCTTCTTGTGGCGTACCAGATCACCATGCTCAAAATAATAATAATAATATCGTAAATACACAAAGTAAAGAACATAGATGAGTTTCCATGACGTGATTAAAGGTTTAGTTATATGTAACTCCTTATATGTACCACTCGACAACAGGGATGATGATCGTTGTCATTTCCATCACATGGTAGTGGTGTAATGTATCCATATTTACAAATATGGCTGTTATATTTTGACGTATATAACAGACATCAATGTCAAAAGGAAGCTGTTATAAATAATAAATAATATGATGAACTATTCATAAATAATAAAATGAAAACATGCATGAAGATCTGTCAAAAGAGCATAATTCATATAGAGAAAAAATCTTTGGAGCTACCCTTCAAGCTTCATACATCCATAGATCCTAGATTACAACCTTGTCTTTCTATCAAGGTCGTTGTGATGGTGGTCGGAGGTACTGGTGGCGTCAGTGTATGGCAGCCTCGCTTCTTTCAATGAGCCCCAGGGCAGCTGTGGCTGCAATGTAGCTTGCCAATATCATTGTGTGAGTTTGTGCGGGAATTAGTGAAAGACTAAATGTAGTGTAAAGTGCTTTGGTCAAGTCCTCTGACTTGAAAAAGTGCTATATAGGTACAGGCCATTTATCATTTTGCCATTTAAATTACAACCCATTACACAGAGAATCAACTGTGACACAGTCAGTGAAAAGGTGAGGAGATCTACAGTATCACATACTGCTAGAGGGACAAAGTACATCAACTTCAATATAGATAAGTGTGTGGCTCTCCTTAAGGATAAGAAAAGAGCCTTTAGATCAGGAAATAAGAAGGAACTTGCTGTGCAAAACAAACTCAGAATGAGTATTAGAGAAGTGAAGAACATCTACAAAAAAAGGTGGACTAAAGCAGCAGACTGACATCAATGGGGTTGTTGAGGATCAAATATCGATGATGTAACAGGAGCAATTCCCCCCTGACATCACATCCCAGCTACAGAGTCTACTTAGGCAGCCGACTCGAACTCCACGCTCTCTTGCCTTCGGTTTTTGGGCCTCAAAAAGGGATATTCAGGTGGATTTTCAGCTGAGGCTACATAATAGCCTCCAAATCCCCTCCAGAGAAGAGTCTGTGTTCACTTGTCAAATCAGACTCCACCCTGCCTACAATTTAAAAGGAGCTGAACATAGTGTGTTGTGTTTCCTCTGTTTCAAACCAAGTTGAGCGCAGTGTTTTGTGAAATTGACAGCAGAAGCAGATGAGAAAACTACCCAGTTCTAGTCTATCCACGGAAGAGCTTGGCCCAATGGCTGTTAGCTGAGGAGCCGCTAGAAGCCACCGACCAGAACCACTCTCCTGCTGCCACCTGCAACTGTGAAACCACTAGAGCTTGATCCATTGGTCCGGCTACTGTCCAGAGCTCTGGGTCCTGCATCTGAGCTACAAGCTACAAGCTACCTGCCTCCTTAAAGGGATTTTCTGGCTAAGATTGCTGTTGGTGACAAAATTAAGAATTACAAAGTTTAATTCTGTTGTTTGCATCAGAATATCTCAAATCTCTTCGAGAGCTACCTGAGAGCGGACTTTGTATCCACAGATCAGACCCAACTGAACTAAGGTGGACTGCAGAATGGAACCAAACCCCCCTCCCCTCCATTCCACTGAAACAACAAGTAAACATCTTTTCCCTGCTTCATCTGATGCTTAATGAATATTGTACTTGCAAAAGATAGATAGAATAGATATTTTACTTGTATTGGTTGTGTTCTATGAAAGAAGCTTTCTGATTCAACTGATAGTTTTTAAGTAAGACTTCTAAAGTGAATGCTGACATTTACTGACACTGACTGAACAATCCATGCTGTCTGTAACTGTCTGTAATTCATTTTCTCGCTTCTATTTGAAGAGTCAGGCTATTACGGTTGGACTGACCTGCATCATCAGCTCCAAGCTACCTAGTTATAATTATTTAACTAATGGTCATCAATTGGTTTTACCCTTAATTTGAATGACCTATTAATTAACACTCACTCCCAGTTCTAGGTACCTAATATACTCATAATCTTTTGGTAAACTTGCACAACAGGGTTTGAAAGGCTTGAAAGCAAATCCAGGTCAAAAATTAAGCACTCAGGCTAAAGAAGACAAAAAGCCAGAAAACCCTGGACATGATTGAGCGTGCTGATCCAAAGGAAAATCAGTTTCTATGAAGTTGTGGCAATTAACTTTTGTTGAAATGCATTGGGCTGGCCACACCGCACACAATTCTCTGCAGCTGTGCTTGTGTTATTCCAAACAGACCCCTGATCTATTTGGGTCAGACGACTCTGCTTTTGGGTAATGCAAAGTAATTTTTTTAAGTACAAGGTAAACCATCATAGTTTAGGTTTGTTGTGAAACACACAAAGAACACATACTGCAGCAAAACATTTGATCAAACAGGGTTCCTCACCAAAAGTAGCACAGAAAGTGAAAGAGAGAGTTCTTCTCTGTGCAGCAAGCATAAATTAATGTTCAACATCCTTATTTATGCTGGGGGAATTTCTGGTTTGCAATTTGGTCCAAGGCAACAGATGAGGACAGTTCCATCGTGAATCAAAAGTACTCTTTTGTAGATGGATCACTACACCTCTTGGCACATGCTATTATAGCACATGAATATAGTATTTCAATCTGAAATCTTGCACGGGAAGAAAGATACAATTAGAAGAATTTTATTGATACAATTATTTTAAGACTTTGGCACTCAGACCTCGGCAGGAAACGCTTGCGCTGAATTTTACTCTAATATGCATAAGCAGGTGTATGAGAACAGGGATGTTTCCCTCCAGGCCTGAAACTGGTGTTGGAGTGGAGAAAGATAAAGTTGGTTCAGTCCATAGACTGCTGGTTTGCGAGACGATGTGCTTCAGCTTTATTGGAGAGATCCAGTAGACTGGGTGAGCTGATACTAGTGCTTCAATCTGGACCCGAAGGATATATGTCCAGGTTTGCATAAACCTGTCCATGATGAACAAGCATGAAGCGACAGTAGAGAGGAAAAATTCCCCCTTGGGAAGAAACCTCTGGCAGAACCAGGCTCAACATGGCGCTCTTCTGCTGGACCTGTTGAGATGTGGCGGGAAATGCAGTAAGATTCTCGGAGGAATTACACTCTGATAGGTACGAGGTTTAAAAAACACTATGGAAAAGCCAGATAGAGGTTCGCTACAATGGTGGAGAAGAGGGTGGAGGGGGGTTGAGTCTGGGTCATCTGACTTAAAATCAGACATAGAGCAACCACTGCTTGCGCTGGCTGGGCAGCAGGTGGAGTTGTGGATTTGAAGACCTTTTAAAATGGACTATGGATGTTGATTGGGGTTCATAGAGTTGTGGCTCCAAGCTGATTGTTTTGCATTGGAGGTAGGTGAGCCTCGTATGATGAGGCAGGAAATTTGGTTTCTTCAGTAGAACTTCCGCATAGGCTTTATATACAGTTTAATACTATTATAAGTCCTGGCGTGTGATGAATAATCACATATTTTTAAAGCAATAATGGTGTGAACGCATTAGAAAAGACAATAAAATATTTATAATAGTTTAGCTCTGAAAACTAATTGGACAAAGAAAAGAAAAAGAAAGACATAAAGGTTCAGTAAAGTTTTAAGTCCATTTCAGTTTTCCTTTGAAGAATTAAAAAGCAAAGGTCAAGTTACTATATTCCCTGGGAAGCTATTACTGTATCACACAGAGTTGCTTAAGTCAGCAGGAGAAATGGCACAAGAATAAACATTAAGAGGCGATAAATATGGAACACTATTGTACAAGCATGATTATGTTATTTAACTTTCGCGGGGTCAAAATGTCAATACCCATTTGCATGCAAAATAAATTCAGTGAATGAAATGCCAGAATCAGTAATATGACATAAAACCCAATTCTGTTTTTTCTACACTATTGCCTTTTAGTTAGATATGAATACAAACACTCATATCTATTACAAATACCTCCAGAAAATCCCACAGGGTAAAGTATAAGGTGTAAGTGGACATGATGGATGGATGGATGGATGGATGGATGGATGGATGGATGGATGGATGGATGGATGGATGGATGGATGGATGGATGGATGGATGGATGGATGGATGGATGGATGGATGGATGGATGGATGGATGGATGGATGGATGGATGGAACTTTTTAAAGTGGAGTAACAAATGTAGACACATTGTTAGCCCACTGTGTCTTTGAGTACAACAAGCATATTACAGCAGCTAATATCATCAGCAATGCCCATGGTAGCGTTGATCTTTCACAAAATCTGAGAGAAGTATTTTTTGAATTTAAGGGAAACAAAGCAATCCATCTGACACACAAACAGCTCAAGTTGTGCCAGCTGAGTGAACGCTGGCAAGCCCTGCGGCAGAGGCAGTGACCTTCGCAGCAATTCTCCAAATTTATTTTTAACAAATATTTAGACGTGTCTTTCTACTTCAACTACAAGACAGGCATTCACAAAATGTTCTGGGTTGGAAGATAAACATGCTATCAACAAGATTACCTGAATAACCTTGTTTCTGTTGGTGTGACAGTAGCTGCTTAAATTACATGATAGAAGCTGCTTACGCAGCCTATTTTTGTATATATCTATCTAACAACCATCAAAGCAATTATGTTATTCTTTATTGTACTGAAGTAAACAGAATTGGTCTAAAAGTCATAATTATTCAGGTCTGAATCAAGATAAATTGCCATTAGATATTATAACAGAAACAATGTGATTTCAGGTAAAAGCAGCTAAAATATGATTTTCCAAAAGGGAAAATTAGATTGGTTTCCTTCACGTCTATGAGTTTATCCATTGTTATATAAATATATCCTTTTAATCACAGCCTGCAGATATCGTTTTGCCAATTCACCACACAACACCATCTTTCTCAACTGAAATACAAGTAAAGTAGCAGGCATCCAAAATTACCCTTCTCAGGTAAAACACCAGTCGAATGGCAGCCCACTAGCCTGCAACTCCCAGTAAAATTCCCTCTAACTCCAGCCACTGGAGTGACTCCATCTTTCTCCTGGGTGAGTCAGACAATGGGAAGTTTCAAAATGTTTAATAAAAGAAAAATAATAAAACATAACAGAATGGGACACGGGCTGCTGAGGAAAAGCCCAATTACTGACACTCTGGAGGGAGAGACACAGGCAAAAGTGACCATGATCATCTGACATCTAACTCTGATGAAACAAACAAGAATAACTGACAAAAAAAAACTAAGAATACACAAATAAACAAATACTGATGAATAATGATATGGCCCTGATAGCTGGGCTGAACTATATATATAACAAAGGAAGCAGGTGAATAAGATCAATGATAATTAGAGAGCTGGGAGGCCACTGCAGGTGAATGAAGTGAGTAATTAGATCTGCTACCGGGGTTACGATCATGACAAGGTCTTAACGTCCACAAATCATGACAGAAAGAATATTTTAGTACAAAGATTGATGTTTAAAAAGGAATTGTAGGGGACCAGCCAATAGTCCATCAAGGAAAGTGGGGAAATATTGAATGGCTACTACTGTACCACTGCTGGTACCTTGATTTCCTTCAGATCCACTGCTGCTCATCTACTTTCAGGACTACATAAAAAGCAAATTAGCTATAATAGAGAGCTGAACCCAGCTGAAGGACAATAATCTGTTTTTTTAGCATATGCTATTTTGTGATGAGATGCAGTGATGAGATGCAGAAGGAAATATTTTAAGAATCCAATAAAGACTCTTGTTCCAGTAATAGCATCAAATCAAACTGATGGGAACTCAAAAGAATTTACCAGTTGTTTAACACAAGGACCAGGTTTTATTGGCTTGAACATTCTAGCAGCTTTATTTTCTATCTCTGAAATTGACAGTTTCCTTTTTCTGTTTGTTTGGAGTCTTTGTCTTGCTGATACACTATATTGCCAAAAGTATTTGCTCACCCATCCAAATTATTGGAATCAGGTGTTCCAATCACTTCCATGGCCACAGGTGTATAAATTCAAGCACCTAGGCATGCAGACTGTTTTTACAAACATTTGTGAAAGAATGGGTCGCTCTCAGGAGCTCAGTGAATTCCAGCGTGGAACTGTGATAGGATGCCACCTGTGCAACAAATCCAGTCGTGAAATTTCCTCGCTCCTAAATATTCCACAGTCAACTGTCAGCTGTATTATAAGAAAATGGAAGTGTTTGGGAACGACAGCAACTCAGCCACGAAGTGGTAGGCCACGTAAACTGACGGAGCGGGGTCAGCGGATGCTGACGCGCATAGTGCGAAGAGGTCGCCAACTTTCTGCAGAGTCAATCACTACAGACCTCCAAACTTCATGTGGCCTTCAGATTAGCTCAAGAACAGTGCGCAGAGAGCTTCATGGAATGGGTTTCCATGGTCGAGCAGCTGCATCCAAGCCATACATCACCAAGTGCAATGCAAAGCGTCGGATGCGGTGGTGTAAAGCACGCCGCCACTGGACTCTAGAGCAGTGGAGACGCGTTCTCTGGAGTGACGAATCGCGCTTCTCCATCTGGCAATCTGATGGACGGGTCTGGGTTTGGCGGTTGCCAGGAGAACGGTACTTGTCTGACTGCATTGTGCCAAGTGTAAAGTTTGGTGGAGGGGGGATTATGGTGTGGGGTTGTTTTTCAGGAGCTGGGCTTGGCCCCTTAGTTCCAGTGAAAGGAACTCTGAATGCTTCAGCATACCAAGACATTTTGGACAATTCCATGCTCCCAACTTTGTGGGAACAGTTTGGAGCTGGCCCCTTCCTCTTCCAACATGACTGTGCACCAGTGCACAAAGCAAGGTCCATAAAGACATGGATGACAGAGTCTGGTGTGGATGAACTTGACTGGCCTGCACAGAGTCCTGACCTCAACCCGATAGAACACCTTTGGGATGAATTAGAGCGGAAACTGAGAGCCAGGCCTTCTCGTCCAACATCAGTGTGCGACCTCACAAATGCGCTTCTGGAAGAATGGTCAAAAATTCCCATAAACACACTCCTAAACCTTGTGGACAGCCTTCCCAGAAGAGTTGAAGCTGTTCTAGCTGCAAAGGGTGGACCGACGTCATATTGAACCCTATGGATTAGGAACGGGATGTCACTTAAGCTCATATGTGAGTCAAGGCAGGTGAGCAAATACTTTTGGCAATATAGTGTATTTCCACCCACATTTCATCTCATCATCTTGGTAGATGGCAGCAGATTTTTATCAAAAATGGCTCTGCACATTTTTCCATTCTTCCTTCCTTAAATTATTTGAATTTTTTCCAATACTATATGCTGAAAAACAGGTGGGAACATCTCACCATGATGTTTAGATTGGGACTGATTAGAAACAGGTTTTAAGGTGTAACTTTTTCTTAAAAAAAAAAAAAGGAAATTACAGGATTAGCAGTATCTCTAAAGAATTTTCCTCCAGCTCCTCTGAGGGATGCTCTTGGCCTTTTAAGGCAGGCCAAAAGACATGGGCTATCTCCAAACGTCTGCCCTAATCCCTAAATCCCTCAATCACAAAATAGACTTGTGACTATATTGTGGAATTAATAGTGAACTCACCGCTCAGACAGATGATCACTACTTTTCGTTTCCCATTGGTCACGTGACTCAGCCCACCGGCACAGTGCCTGTGCAATCTCTGTTATTTGTCGCCGCTGTCTGGTAGCAACAGCAGGCTGCTGTGGTAACAAATCCCATAATGCTTTGCAAGAAGAACTCTTGTCACAAAGATTTCAGGATATATCTGCTCATCTAATGACCATGGATGATCATTACTGTACTTTTCAAGGTACATTGTGGGAGATTTGGAGTCCACTACTTTTTCCTCTACTTGATGTTTGGACACTCATGTAAAATGGCATAATCTCTATAGAGTGCCCTATATGGTGAATAGGGTGGACATTTTGACACAGCTGTAGTCAGTTAAGCACTGCCTGGGCCTGGAACACCAGCCAGCCTGGAACATCCTTTCTACATGTTCCAGGCCCCCAGGAAACCTCTCAAGGGAGGCATCTGTAACAGATGTCCTAGCCACTTCAGCTTACAAGTTTAATTGTACAAAGATTGCCTTGCAGTATATGAAAAAAAAAAAAAAAACATTCTTGGAGAAAACTTAGTCCGATACATTGATAATATTTATGTGAGACCAAAGGATATCACAGAAACTTGATGACAAAATAGACTTGGGCTTCTGAAACAACCTCCATTCTGTTGTTCACAGATATTGATAAAGACTTTAAAGCATCTTTACTTGAATCGGAACTGAATACAAGAGGTTCTTGCAAACTGTCATCATAACTAAATCTCCTTTGTTCTACTTTATAAAGAGAAAAGATGAAAAACACTGATTCTTCAAAATAGAAAGACTAGGACAAAATACTAAAAGAAAATAAATATCAGAGGCTGCATGAATAAAAAGAAATACAAACAGGCATTATTTGATGAAGCACCATCTGTTTTTTTCAATGATGGCTTTCTTCTTCCTTTTTTTTTCATCTTGTTTTGTTCTGGGGGTCTGCTGGAATAATTTCAAAATTACATGACTAGATAAGAAGATATGTGTTTAAAAGGCAAGTTCTTACTCAAGAATCGCTGGAATGCATAAAAATGACAGTGTTAATCTGCTATTGTTTCATCACATAAAAAATAAACTACCAATAATAAAAGTGGCACGTTACCTTTCCTATCAGTATATTAGCCAGTCTGAGTTCTAAACTACTTAATGCTAGTGGTGATACAAACATATAGATCATAGTGACACATGGTGCCACAAAATAATTGAAGTGTAATCGGTTTAAGGGTAGAAATCAGAATTTCAAGGGTACGTAGTCAGGTTAATGTGTCCATGTTCGATACAGTCAATTAAATTTAAACTTTTACATTTATTTGCCAAAACTCCTACTTGCTTTAGATCATGGATCAGATCAGTTTTCCCAGCAAACAGAGAGGTAAATAAATATTGGGCAGGCCAGCTTTTTTCTTAATGAAAATATCTGTAATATGCCCTTCAGCAGAAAAATTACTTTAGCTGTGGGAGTAGTACTATTAATTTACACATACAAAGAAATCATTAAATTAAAATTGGTGCAATATGTTTGAATCTGTAATAAAGTGGAATGAAATGGAAATAAGTATAAAACGATAGGGAGCCCAGAACAGATGAAATATTTCAGTATTTAAAAAGACATTCTTCTCCTTTCAGTGCAAAGTAATATCAGCTGGTCTGGCCTGAACTGGTGGCCTATAAAAAATGTCTCTCATTACCAGGGTATCACACAAGAAGCCAGCTGTGATAAGTAAAAGCAAAGAGCTCTATCTCAAGACCTTTACACCCCATTTGCTAAACATGCTGATAAACTGGTTACAGATATATTTCTAAATATGTTAAAAGAAAAAGATGTAAAAACAAAAATGATTTCACTCTAAACAAGGGATGGACATGCAACTCTTTACAAGATTTCTGACATAGCAGTACAAAAAACTATCAAAAAGCATTAGAAGGCACATGTTACAGCTTTTGTTTCCTTTTATATAAAGAAACAAAAAATTATGCACTAGACTGCATATTTCTATTTAGCGTTACTGCAAAAGACTGAACTGCTGAGGAAAAGATTTATCTAAAGTTTGCTGTAGAGCGGGAATGTCAGAATGAAGTCCTGTGGGCTGGTAGTGCCGGGGACCCTACACTTTGGAGGTCCATCTCTTAAAAAGAGCTGAATTAGACAGTTAGATCCTTTTCAGAAACCTGTACCATGAAGCAAATTGTATAGGTATATAATTGTCACTTATGATAAAGTCAGGGTGAAAATTTTTAGAAGAACCTCTGGATCACTATATATCTTTTTTTATTCAGCTTCATTGAAAGGACACGCCATTGTTTCCCTAACAGCTGATTGGCTGCTCGGTGGGGCGTTTTCTAGGATTCAGATCAATCCTTAAAGCTGGCCTGCACAGGAGCAGGTTTACTGTTCATAGTAAGGTACCATGGTGACTAGCCTCCCTAAAAAAAGAATCCAGCTTTGTGGTACTGGAGAGTCAGGGTCGAGGCTAGAGTTGTCTCAATAACCCAGTAATCCTGCTTCGTGATACAGGCCTTAGCCCTCAAGGACTTGAATTTGACATCCCTGCTGTAGAGCATTTGTACAATCCAATACAATACTGGGAAAATAGATTTCTGTCTTGGATATCCTAGCACTCTTAGGGATTGATCTGCTCAAAGTTTGTGTGTTTAAAATGTGAAAACTGGTCTGCTAATTTATTGCTCGGATCATTGTATCTTTAATGTACCTGATTGTGTTCTGAAAGCTGAAATGAACTGCAGTCTCAGAAGTAGAAGCAGTGATAGAAATAAAGATCCCCACGGGGCTACAACACCTCCTTTTTATGATGGCAGCCATGGCACTTCACATTTGACAGCAAATCCGGCTAATATCCGCGTGTTTATGACATGTGTTTTAGGTCCATGGTTTTCTCATTTCTTCTGGTGGCCTGAAAATTGAATCCCTGTCTTCCTCACACACTACAACTAGGACATCTTGTAATCAGGGGCGGATCTAGAAAAATATTTATGGGGTGGCAAGAGGGGGGCAGGAATTTTTTAGGGGTGGCAACATATGGCATTTGTTTACACTGAATTTAATCACAGTTATCACAGTTTGGTGAGAATAGTATGTACAGTACTAGTGTTTCATGTGAAACAGTTCATATTAATAATACATCGTACAATGTGATCTCACTTAATAGGAGATAGAAGAATGATAATACTACTTCTAGAGGGGCCTTATGATAGGAAAGGTATTAAGGTAAGACACAGGTGCTGAGTCACAGATGTGTGAGATTGACTGTCAGAGAGGCAGCTTTGCAGCATTTGCACAAGAAGAAACTATAGAAAGAAAAAGTTTCCCATCAGAGATCTATGGACTGAGCTGGACTAAAGTGAGCAAAACTACACAATAGAAATAAATGGGTCAAGGCCCCAAACAAGGTACTGGACATCTATGTAATGTTTACTCTGAACACACATTTACCCCATTTGTTCCTCAGTATCTTGACATACAGCAGTTACGGCAACATGAAAGGGACATTTCATGCATGTAGATCTGCTGTAGATAGAGCTGTATATGGAGGACCAACTCTGCCATATTTAAAAATAAATACAGAAATAAATAAATGCTCAATAAATAAATAAGCATACAATTAATTGCCACCAAAAATACAATCAACAAATAAATGTAATTAGAAATTATATTATAATGGCAGGCAGAAATGTAAAAAGGGCAGGCAGAAAGAAATAGCGGCGAAGAAATAACTAGGGTAAAAAAATACAAAGGAAGAATAAAACAGACAAAAATATCATAACATGCACTTAAATAAATACTTAAAAATATAAGTCATTAAAAAATGAAGTTGAAGATAATAAATGACAAAAAAAATAGGGTAAATATTAAAAAGGCAAAGAAATAAAAAGAGTTATATACCTTTATGACTAGCTGTATAATTTAATTTCTACTTACATTTATTTGTTGTTTGTATTTTTGGTGGCAATTAATTGTATGCTTATTTATTTATTGAGCATTTATTTATTTCTGTATTTATTTTTAAATATGGCAGAGTTGGTCCTCCATACTGCTGTATCAACAAATCAACAAAAAGGCGGGTTCTGTATGTTACATCAAAATCTCCACAAATCTGAAAAGAAGCAACATAAAAATACATTTTGCTTGTGAGTAGGTTCATACGGATCATTTCTGGATAGTTTCATACTATATATACAAAAAAGAAACAACAACACTGCTTCATATTAAGCAGGATTTACACCAGTATCACATTTTTAACTTTTAACACTTTTGGTTTTATTAAAGAAAATATCAGATTTTCTCAGGTGCCAAAACAAAATGTAGCAGCTCTGCAAAGGCTCACCAGAGAGCAAACATAAAGTTAGCATGACTATAACAGGTGAATGCTGCGATTTCCATGTTGCTCAGCAAAACGCTTCACAAATGTATTTAGATCCAATGCCTTTGTGCGTTTTGATTTGAGTACAACCAAACTTAACAGTCTCTTTTCTGTAAAAGTTGACCGCAAATATGTCTTTATGAGGCTGAAACGTCAGGCCTAATTAACATCATAGATAGAGAAATAACGTTCTGCAACCTGATTTTTATCATCTCAAAATCAGCCTTGCAGCTATGCTAGCAACATTGTGCTTTCATTATAATTTCATTTCTCTATAGATAGTTAATCAATTTTTACCTGTTTCATCCCGTGTCTCCTCTCCCCATGACCCCGGGCTCCCTCGCTTTGCCCCATTCGATTTTCAAAACAATCATTCTCAGTCGCTCTCGCGTCATCTCGTGCTGCATTCACTGCAGTCCGACATTAGAAATTAGCGGTCGTAATTCTCAAATGATCCATAATTTATAAGCCTCGCCACCCCTACCGCCAACTGGGGTGGCAGCAGGGGTGGCAAGGCTGTCATTTAGGGTGGCATTTGCCACCCTATGCCACCCCAGTAGATCCGCCTATGCTTGTAATTTCTTAAAATTCTTTCTTTAAATTCTAGTATTTAAAAAAGATTAAAAAGATGATAAAAACTGAGCGTTCATATCTGTAAGTCTGGCATTATTAAGCAACATGGCAAATGAAGAGCTGCTGTAAAGTAACACTTTGTATGTACGCCAATGTTGTGCCTGTTTGTGCATTTGTGCTTGTACATGTGCCTATGCAAATTGAAGACCTCGTTCTGTGCCTAATTAGTGTACCCTCTTATTGCGCTCCTGCTGTGTTTTCCTTGAAGTCCACAATCTTGATAGCAGCAGGAAGAAATATTCTTCTCACACGACAGCTTTCCCATAATGCTGCAAGGTTCTTTTATCTTTTTATTTCAGTCAAAATTGGGATTCTTCAGGAGACAAATACCCAATTTTTCTACTTATTAAGTGAGGTGATGATAAAGTAAATTACACAAGTAGAGAAACCAATTAAGAGTCAAATAAACCGAAGTGACTGTGAGGATGGAGGTTTATTTCATCAGTGAGTCAGAGGTCACACAGGATTGAGTTGCTGGAGACATCTATATGAGGGGCAGTGAACCGTGCCGAGCATGACCAGAGTGCTGATGGCCTGCAAATAAGCTTCTGCTTTAGAGGGGATAAGATGAAATCATTGAACATTAGTGAACTTTGATCTATCTGATGCTGAAAATCGCTGCAGCCTGTAACACAACTCTGCTATTTGAATTCACAAATGTTGTTTACATATGTTGTTTGTACATTCTCATCATGTGTTAGCCGCGATGACCGATAAAGTAATGTCTAAAAATACATCAAATCATAAGAATCAATTCCGAGGTGATGTAGTGTAACTGCAGGGATATTGACACCAAAACAAACTGAAATTGTGAGTAAGTTTGTTATAAATTATGAGAGATTTAGCAAAAAATGGGATGGGATGACAAGTTATATAAGGAGGAAAAGTTGATTGTAGTTTATCCATTTTTGTTTGATGAATAAGCATCCTTGTGAGATTGCTACTATTCGTTTTCATTTTAACATGGAAAAAGATAATGAAAAATAGCAGTGTTACAAGGATAATGCAAGATTTTATTTTATTTTTTCAAATATTACTTTATATTTATTTATTTATACAATAGAATGGAATAGAGGGATTATATTTGTCCAAATTACGATTCCCATACGCAGCGAGCAGTGAATAGCCAAGTGTACACAAAAGAGATTACCTGTTCAGAGATCAACACCAGAACAAAACCATGTGAAAAGAGTCTAATAAAACTTTTGACTGAGGAGGAAAGTTTTGAAATTAAAATAAACCAATAAGGGTTACATACCAACACCTAATGAAAAGTTTATGGTATTTAAAACCACAACTTTTCTGTAACAAGATCACACTTCACAATCTCACAATAAGCTTTATTTCATGTTCCTTGTGTTAAAGAAAAATTATTATTTTTTTGACTTTAATACAGTTAATCTTATGGCATGTGTAAACACTCTCACTTGAACATATTTCTTAATTTTGAACAAGGCTGTGTTAATGATTTAAAACTACTAATGGATAAGTATTTAGACCACCAGCCCATAGAATGAGTATCTCCTGGGGGGTGAATAACAGTTAAGCCTGCAGGAGAGATTTCTGCTTGGTTTACAGAAGGTCAAAAGTCTTTCAGAATAAACAACCAGGGATGGTGAGACCCCCGCATTCCACAAGCTGTCTGTGAGAGCTTATCTTGTGTTTTATGACTTTAGGAATGCTAGATGCCAGGACAAGCTTTCCGCCTTTTCTTGTTAAAACAAAGAAGCAAATGACCCCAGATGTTTGCAGTAAATAAGGGGAAGCCCTAGCAGTGTCAGAGATGGCGTTTGATTGGAGGACCGAGGGCCAGCCCCTTTTTGAATGGATTAGATACAAGAGGATAAAGCTTTCTAAATAGAAGAAAAAGATCAGATTTTGCTCTTGCAAACTCTCCAAAGATGTCTTGTACGTCTTTGCTTTCTTTCCTCCTATGTCAGGTAATGGAATGTATGTCTCTGTTGTTCTGCAGTTTCTGGTGTAGGTTTGTGCATTGTCTTATTTCTAAGTGTATCCATTGTCTTATATTGGATTAAACTCCGTAATTCTGTGACGTCAACATGCAATGTTGGTTTTTATTACCAAACGCAGCTCGCCGAGTGGACCTGGGGAAGGGAAGAATGAAAAGCGAACCTTTTTCCAAAGTTAACTATGTTAGAATATTTTCTTCCTTTACAATTGGGGGCTCGTGCCGGTTCTGGAGTCTCGGCGGACGGCTGTTTGGTCCTGATTGATCCGTTTCGGCCCGACGCTTCGGTGTGGTAAGACAGTATTTGATTATTTTTCAGTTGTCTGAAGCGCCGTGTGGTCGGACCGGGGCTGATTTGCTGTGTGCGGCCTCACAGAATTCAGATGCTGCAGAGGTAGATAAAATCCCTTCTAAAAGAGTCGGTTGTTTAAGGATTTGAATAAATACACATTACAGGGAACTGTGGCTAGTTCAAACAGAGCCTTTACGTTAACTCTGACTTAAGCTGGGTTTTTTATAAGAAGGTTTTATTGATTGATTAATTATTAATTGATTAATTAATAAAGATTAATTTATTCTTTTTACCCTGAGGAGCAATGCCTGGGCCTCTAAAAAAAGTATTTTGGAAATTTGTGTATTGGTTAGTTTTGGCTTGTATCAGCCGGAGATTTCGACTCATCTCCAGTGGACTTATAATTATTTGGGTTAATTGGATCGAGTTGTATCACTCATGGAAAAGGACTAATAGCGGGTTAATTGGACCGAGTTGTATCACTCGTGGAAAATAAAGGACTAAAATAAATTATTTGATTTAATACGGGTTCAATCGCTCTCCCCAGCTGAAAAAGAAAAAAAAAAAAAAACTTTTGTCACTGGGCGGATTGAGTGATCGAATAAACTAAATTGAGGCTTATTTTCGCCTCGAGCTTGACCCAGCTCTGAAGTGTAGGACTGAGAAGTTGAAATGAGAATAAAAGGGATTTGTAAAATTGAAATTGGACAATTAAAAGATGCGTCATACATTCCTTTAGCCGGCTCCTGACGTTTTCTTTTCTTTTTTTCTGTCTTTTCTTGACTGAACTACAACGTTGTCTGTGTTTCTGTGTTTTGTATGTTTCTTTGTGTTTGTGGCTGTGTGTCTGTCTTCCCCCGTTATACTGTAGCCTATGTCCCACCACGCGCTGCTGTCTATTCGTCTGTCTGTGTCTGAATTGTGCTGAGATTGTGCGGAAGTGATTTGTGTTTCAAGATTGTGTTCTGAAATATTGTTAAATATTTTTGCTGGATGTTGTATTACTCACTTTCTGTTAAAATGTGCTTCTGTGGGACAGCGGTGTCTCCGTTTTGGATGCAAGTTTTGTTTCACAGCAGGGGGACTGATTGACCCCCCTTATTTGCATTTTGGGAGTGCTTCAGTTCTGTGCTATTTCCAGCTCACGCTTTCAGGATTCTTGGATTTTGATGTGAATTGCTTTAGGACTGTGTTTTGTGTTGAAATGAAAAGTACAAAATAACAGATTTACAGATGTTTTTACTTTCTCAGCGGGTGAAATGTGTTGCATCAGTTCCAGGCTAGAGCACTGGAATGATCCAATTGTTTTTTATAATACTGTAACATTGACAATCACTTCAATTTCTAGGTTTCCTGACACAGGAGGGAACACCCTCACTGATTGGAACAGGAGAACATATGGATGTTTTTCTGCGTAACAGTGTTTTCTACACTGTTAATGTGGGACATGTTGAAACGCTAATGAATGACTTTGTTTCTTGTAGGACGATCTTCGTGTGCAGCCCATTTCGCATATTACATGACCACATGAACGGTTTTTGGGTTTTCCTACAGGGGGTATAGGTAGCCATTTAATAACAGTGGGCTATCATGAAATACGGTTGTGTGTATAATATGGAGTTTTTAAAAAGGTTCACTCAAAACTGAACAATATTAGAACTATTGGATAATAATGTCTTTTTATTATTATTTTTTTTTTCAACCATGGTGTTATAATATTTGTGTTTAAGACTTTTACAGGATGAATTTTGGTTTGAAATCTGGGGTAACATCCTGCATCTTTCTTACAATGTGTTGATGAGTCTGCTTGAGTGTGAATGAGAGTGAATGTGTAGGCTGATGGCTTTTAATGGGTTTTAGGATGCTCTATGTAAACATGACCTCAGTTTAGTGTGTAGCTGTGTGATATTTTTCTTATTTTAAACTATTTAGGTACACTGAAGGTTTTGTTTCATAAATATGTTTTTATTACTGCTTTAAGGGACAATTTTAAGGTAATGACGATTTCATATTTTGCTGTCACGATCTGGTTAAAGCTGAATCATCTGCTTGTGCAGTGAAATTAATATGAAACGAGAATTCAGCCTTGGCTTAAAGCAGATAGATGTAGTTATTAGGAAATTGTGTTATCCACTTTGACTAACAAACTAACCTAAATTCTAACTAAATAAACTTGGTTTATATTTCATATGGGTGACTGATTGGACATGTTGAAATTTTAGCATAATGGGGGTAAGTTCTTCCATTTTTGTTTTTCCACCTCTAAATTGTTTTTCTTTTGGAAATAAGAAAACACAGGGGGATGTTATAAAGAGAAGACATTACAGATGGAACTTTGAAATTTACATAATCTCAGTCTAGTTTGAATACTAGATGGAAGATTTGGAGAAATGGTGGAACATTTTATGATATTTTGGTTTTTCAGCAAATTATTATATAAAAGTGACATAGATTCCAAATTGTTTTCAAAATGAGAATTTTATTATATCAACAGGGGGAGAAGCAGAAGTAGACCCTAATTCCTGGTAAATTTTTGGATATGGTTAATGGTAAATTAGTTAATCAATAATTTTGATTTTTTTCGATTCAACAATAGTGAATTATGGATTTCTTTAATGTAGAGTCATATGGCCTTCCTGCTTTACTACAATATGGTGTATGTGATATAGAAGCTTCTACTAAATTAGATTTGATCATCTCAAATTGAACGGTTTCAAATAACATCTATGCCATGACTATTTACATTTAAATTGTTGATAGATTTCTGCATCACTGCTGACTTTGATTATATACAGTTGGGTGTAAATTGTTAATTTTGAGGAAAATTTTGGTTAAAACTGCTATGAAATTCAGATAAAATGTAAAGGATTTCTGAAATTTTGAAATAGGACTTTGTCTTGAAGCGTGGGACAATGATAAGGATGTTTGGTATTTAGTAGAACAATATGCAATTCATAATTATTTGACCAAGGGCAATTCCATCACAACTTTTATAAGTATCAGTACTTGGACATTCTAGAGTTTGTTCTAATTCTTTAATGAGTTTGTGAGGTTGTGATTTTAGAATTTGTAGTTGATATTTGGCACAAGCAGAGTGAATGTCATCGAGGTATTGACGTTTATTGATTTTGAACAGTAAGTGTCATTATTTTCTTAATTCTGGCACATCCGATCGTGGACTATTTTAACAAATTTCTGTTTATTCTTTTTGCAGTTCAGGATTTGGGGCAGTTGGCCGTTTGTGCTATAACAACAACAAATCTAGCGCCACACGGGAGGAGGCATCACAAGATAAATTTTATTTATGATAGTGAAAGTAACAAAATGTGGCAAATATAAGTTTTGCTTTTTAATTACTTTGTATTATTTTTTCTCTGGCAGTTCTCCTTCCTTCTGACTTGATGGCGATCTTGGGGGAAGGGTCTTTTAAGCTCAGAGATCATGGGAAGATGTATTTGAAGGGATCTTCTTGATTACCGCATCAGGCCGCTGTTGTTGCTGAACAAAGACATGATGATGCTGAACTAGGCCCATCTTCTGCTGGACTGTTGTATGAAAGCCGAACGCTGTTGAGCGATTACGAAGGTCAGTGAAAGCGAACTGTTCTCCTGCTGTACCTGGCAACAGATGTCTCCTTTGACTGTTGCTTTTCATGCCTGGCTGAAAACAAAAGGGACTCAGGCGTTATCTGTGGGAGTCTTCTATGGCTGGAAATCAGCAGTGAGTCGGGACCACAAAGATCATAGACAAACCCGGACGGGGGCTTCAGTAGATGACTGGTCTGCTGGTTTCTATGTCCTGCTCTGTCGACCACGAAAGGCTGACCAAAGTTCATCAAAGCGGGACTGTATCCAGATGTTTCTGCACTGCTGGAATGACTGCTTCTCTAGACACGTTCTGATTCAGCAGATACAGAATTGGGGCATGGCAAGTCGCTCAGCGGTGGTCCTGTTGTGTGTTCTCATGTTTGATCCTGGATTCTCACCTTTGATCATGTGACCTGGGCGCCAAAGCCCACTCCTGGGGTTCCCTTCAGTCTGCAGGTTGGAGACGAAATGGGTGCCAACACAACTTGGTAGTGGTGAATAAGTTCTTTTCTTTAAATTTTTGTAGTGTGTGATGCCATTGTTCTCTTCTTATTTTAGATATAGCACTGAGGCGCCCTGTTTTCTTCACGTCCTGCAGCCCTGCAGTGTAATTCTAGGTGTTGAGGACAACCCCATCTCCTGGGGTCAGAGGTTTTACGATGCAGTTAGGGGTTGGTGTGCACCAACTGTTACGACACTGCATTCCTCCATGATTCACTCTGTTTGTCTCACAAAATGCTAATGTGTTTTTTTTCCCTTCCTGCCTGAAAAGAATGGGCAGGGACTAATGATTGCAATTACATTTTTTAACTATAGCTGAATTGCATTGTGTGTTACGCTTCATCTACTAGGGAAGATTATCTAAATTTTTATTTGCATAGTACAGTGGCTACCATTCAGTAAAACTAAATTTAAATTTAAATGGAATTTGAAATTAAGGTGTTAAAGTGGATTGGGTGTCTATAGACTGACTTACTGAGCAAATGACACCAAGTTCTGTGTTGATTTCATAAATTTAATCAAACATTAAATTCTTTGATTGAGGTGTGCAGATTGTAACAGTAACTGGGACACCGTGTTTGAATTGCATCCAACTGTGTTACATGAGGCTAAAGTTAGTGGTGATAGCGGATTTCATCTCAATGAGTTGTATAGGATTTTTATTGTATTCTATGACAGAACATTTGTTCTGTTATAGAAACAGGGGGACATGAATGGAATTGATCTGATAGGCAAATTTTTAGTTTGGATCTCTGCATTTACTTTTCGGAAAAAGAGGTTATTGAAGTTAAATCAAAATACATTAAATGTTTTACGGTGTATTACCAGCATTAAAGATGAGCTAACTATTTGGATATGAAATAAGTAAAATGTAGAAATTGAATATACTAAACAAAATATTGACTATCAAATAATTTACATAAAATAGTGTTCTTAAACTAAGGAAGGTGATCATTGGATTGTTGTATCTCTATTCATATGTTTTAAAATAAGTTGTTTAACTAAGACATCCAGGAAGGTCTAAACTAAAGATTTACATCATTTAATAAATTTAGCTGTATTGAATCTCTCTCCAAAACTGAAAAGGCATTGATAATTGATAAACAATATAAAAAGGGTAATACATTATTCAATTAAATATTTTATAAATAGGTTTTAAATGAATAAATGGATCAAAGGTAAAAATGGTTGAAATTTTTGGGATTTAAAATATGATTGGAATAAAGTAGGTCATTTTTGATATTTAGTGACTCATGTAAAGCAGGCTGATCATTCTTTAAGGTTTTAAAAAATAGAAAATATGATGATTGAAATTAAATTGGTCTAAATTGGAGATTTACAAATTAACAGTTATGGAACTGCTTCTAAAATACAGTTAAGTTTTGGGTTTAACATGATAGGAAACTTTCATTTCTCATGTAGGCCCTATATAAAAAGAGGGTCAAAGGATGGTTAAAATACAGCTCCAAAGTAGCAGATTTATAATACAAAAGGAAGACAGTGAAGCTGTCATAAAGTGTAGGATCAATCATTAACCAATCAACAGGGTTCTCTCCATATGAGCTCCAGACAGGACGGATGTTTCCAGGACCTGCTACCCGCATTCCAGGATGGAAAGGTAAGCTTGCACATTTATCTCATAAAGATTTCTTCAATGAGTTACAGGTCCTGGCAGCAGAATTTACAAAATACCAGACGTCACAGGAACGTCCAGGCTCGGGATCAGTTCGGGAAATCGACTGGGTGCGCCTGAAGGTCATCAAAAGAAAGTGGTCTGAACCTCGCTTCGCCAGACCATACCGAGTCGTGGAGAGTACATCTCAGGCTGTCCGTCTACAAGAGAGAAGGAGACACGTGGTTCCATTGGAGTCAGCTGAGGAGCCACGGCGCACGCTGCAGGGCATACAGGAGAATCTACAGTCTCAACCTGCGGTCGAGGAGTGTCTGAGGGCCATCACAGCGCGGAGGAGGATCTGCATTTCCGGGCAGAAGTCTGCCAAAACCACTTCATTTTCCTGAATTACAAGGCTTAAAAGGCCCAGACAGGCACAATAATCCTGTTCCGGTGTCCTTCCATTGAGAAAAGGAGATTGCACCCTCTCCTTAAACTCACTGTTAAATTGGCATAATACTCCAATTTTCAGTGAGCAACGGACACTCAGGTGAAAACCTGAGGTTTACAACCGAGGAGGAACACGTGAAGGATCCAGCTACAAGATCATCATTAACTTATCTTCTTTTTATTGCGTGTTTTCGTTTTTGCGAACTCTTCAAGAACATTCGTTTCTTTTTGCGCGTATCTTTGGATCGTTTCCTGACGAAGAATTCATATTCATTTTTGAAAGACTATCGAAGGAGCATAGAGACGAACTCTAACTTCTTATTGTTGAATTGTGAAAAAAAAAGAAAAAAAGGTCTTTTGTAATTTTTATGTGTTTATGATGTATTTTTTATGTTGTTATTGTTTTGTATTGACAAATTGTAATTTTTGTGGCGAGTATTGTCTTTTGAGTCTGCTGAGCATTTTTTGGTAATTTCGAGATATCTTGCTTTGGTTTTCTAATTTTATACTTGGGCTAATATTTCTATTGTGTGTTTTCTTCTATTGACATAACTGAGTTTTATGATTTTTCATGTTTGATAAGTGAAATGTATTTTTTAGTTTAGTTTTTACTGGTTAAAATTTTGTGGTTCATCAGGTGAGTATTAAATTGTTGGACAGCGCAAGATACATTTGATAAGTTTAGATTATGGAGTTTAGCTTTAGACACATGACCTGGCAGTGGACCTAGGAGGTGCTGTTTAAAAAGGGGACTGTTATAAAAATTGGGCTAATGTTTTAGTTTTTTAGTATACTAAATAGTTTTTTGGTTCCTCTATTAGAAGGCTTAATCATTTTATTTGTGAGGTCTGTATGTCTCAGACCTCAAAACGGGGACTGTTAAAGAAAAATGATTATTTTTTAGACTTTAATACAGTTAATCTTATGGCATGTGTAAACACTCTCACTTGAACATATTTCTTAATTTTGAACAAGGCTGTGTTAATGATTTAAAACTACTAATGGATAAGTATTTAGACCACCAGCCCATAGAATGAGTATCTCCTGGGGGGTGAATAACAGTTAAGCCTGCAGGAGAGATTTCTGCTTGGTTTACAGAAGGTCAAAAGTCTTTCAGAATAAACAACCAGGGATGGTGAGACCCCCGCATTCCACAAGCTGTCTGTGAGAGCTTATCTTGTGTTTTATGACTTTAGGAATGCTAGATGCCAGGACAAGCTTTCCGCCTTTTCTTGTTAAAACAAAGAAGCAAATGACCCCAGATGTTTGCAGTAAATAAGGGGAAGCCCTAGCAGTGTCAGAGATGGCGTTTGATTGGAGGACCGAGGGCCAGCCCCTTTTTGAATGGATTAGATACAAGAGGATAAAGCTTTCTAAATAGAAGAAAAAGATCAGATTTTGCTCTTGCAAACTCTCCAAAGATGTCTTGTACGTCTTTGCTTTCTTTCCTCCTATGTCAGGTAATGGAATGTATGTCTCTGTTGTTCTGCAGTTTCTGGTGTAGGTTTGTGCATTGTCTTATTTCTAAGTTTATGCATTGTCTTATATTGGATTAAACTCTGTAATTCTGTGACGTCAACACGCAATGTTGGTTTTATTACCAAACGCAGCTCGCCGAGTGGACCTGGGGAAGGGAAGAATCAGAAGCCAATCTTTTTCCAAAGTTAACTATGATTAGAATATTTTCTTCCTTTACACTTGCCTTTATATTTTTAATGCAAAATGTGTGTAAGAAAATGCTTATGTCAAGGCTCAGAATACAGGACCCAGTTTTCAAGACAGACAGTAAGATTACAAAAAAAAGGGTTTATTTAACAATGACAGATTGGGGATGGCAACTAGGGCATCTAAGGCAGGGACCTCTGCAAGAGGGAAACATAGGTTAGTGACCATGTTAATCTGACGGAGGATGATTATGAAAGTATGAGTCACTAATCTAGTCTTAACGTTCAGTCCGTTCCGAGGAAGAGCTGTATTCATGCCGGACGGCTGCCAACATGACGCAACAACCACTGCCCAGAAAGTTCCAGATGCTGAAGCCTTGAAGACTGCAGAGTTGGCAGGAGATCAGGTCCAAGCAGGGGAAGGAAGGCAGGACAACCCACAGGGTGAAACCAGAGCAGGTGACAAAGAGGTTCACAGGAAGAAGATCAGCGATCCAAAGAGGTACGGAAGGAAAATTCAGGTCAGTGCTAGGGAGCAGATCCAGGGTCGTCAACAGGCAGAATCCAACATGAGTCCAAAGACAGGTCAGGCAAACAGATCAGAACAGGAACAGGCAGACTCAGAGGTCCAAAGGCAGAAAGGGTCAGGATCAGGCAATCAGAACACAATCAGGTACATTTGAGAATTCTAACCAAAGGCTTTAATAATCTGGCAATGATGACTGAGAGCAAGCAGTTTAAATAGAGACTGGAGCAGTTGACACAAATGAACGGTGATGAGCAACTGGGCGGGGCTAGGTAAGTGAATAGAATTAACAATCAAGCCAGACATTAGGGCCAAGATCATGACAGCTTATTCATACGATATATATCACTGCATGTAAATAAGGTCCCTTACTACAATACTTTACATAAACTGCTGCTGAAAACATTAATGTTTGAAGTTTCTTTAAAATCAAGCAAAAGAAAATAAGTTTTTCTTTTTGTATCTTTTTCTTTAAATTACATATTCAAAGTATAGAGGGTACTTGTCTGGAAATCTGGTTAAGAAAAGGCTATGTCACATCTGCAAGGCCATACTACCTGCTCTCCGCTTCTTAGCAGGAAAAGGTTTGGGTGTGAGCTTGTTCACGGGCTACCTGCATCGCATGAAAACACTATTTTAGCCAAAGAAGATATTTACAGTACACCATTCACCACCACTCTCTTGATCTATTGTGTCTCACTGGAAACATAAACATTACAAGTGTGCATGTGCAGCAAGAGGAAATTAGCAGGAAACAAGGAATCACAATGGAGTTAGTGAGGTTGTTTTAAATATTGGTAGGTGGGACAGTCAATAGATACGATGATCACTCCGCAGCTTCAAGCTGAAAGAATACCAACTACCATATGTTTAAATATGACAGTGGTCTGCATTTAGTGGATTTTAGTCCAGACATAGGTCTCTTTTATCCAAATCTCAAAGAAGTCAGCAACACATTATTTGTACTGCTTTTCATTTGTGGCTTTTAAACAGACACTGCAGTTTTAAAGTGCATGGAACCTTTGCAGTTTGCAGGGTAAAGTAGATAACCATACTGTATGCCAAAAATGCTTCATTTTGGCATGTTAAAACAAATATATTTGCTTAAATGCACATTTGGGTTTTGGAAAATATTTGAAAATATTTTTAAGTTACTTAGTTAATTTTTTATTTATATCTAAATTATTGTATATAAATAACAATATAAATACAATGTATATATATATATATATATATATATATATTGTATTATATATATTATTCTTGGGAAAGCTTTCCAATTTAACCAGTGGATTCTAAAATGAAATAAAAATTAACAAAAAAGCAAAATAATTTTTATAACTTTTTATTGATGTCTCATCATTGATGTTCCTAAATAGTCTAGAGATTTGTAAAACTTTGTGGGATTTTTTGTTTTATCTCAGAAGTCTGTGCTAAAAAGTGTATGTGATGCTTGTGTGACCTTTTTTTTTATAGCAGCTATTAACCATTTTAGGCAAAATGAAGAGGAATTACATGTGATTATCAGTGTTACATTGTTTTGGATAAAAAAAATACAAAAACACTTTCAATTTCAATTTCCAATTTCCTGGTAAACTTTATTTTAAATAATGAATTGCTCCACTGCTTGATATTACTGCAAAAGTCTCTCTCTCACTGCAATAGGTATGAGTTTGCCCTAAGAAATTCAAAATAATACCTTTCAGTTTCTATGCTATGCGCTCTAATATTAAAATCCATATATTTTACTTCTTAAACACTTTCTTTTGCTGTAAACAGAACATCTTTATTGCACATTTGGCTACCAACAGTACAGAAATTCCCCCAGTAAAACTTCTACCATCCTTCAGAGACACTTTGTTTATATATAAAACTGATGTTTGCCGCAGGCATTTGTTGTCCTATTTTTTTTCCCTTTGGAATTAGATCAGGTAATATTATAGTTTTCACTCTATTTTTGTACTTGGGGCATGTTGGCAGTGTACTTTGGACCCTCAACATCCTGGATTAGTCCTCCCCTGCCAAGCTTCAGAAGGCAGAGTTTTCTGTCAGTTAGTGATGTATTTATTGGCATGCATGCTGCTGTTTTTAAAGTAATGGTCCAAACCTATTGCTTTCCTATAGCATACATCGTTATTTTTTCTGTGTTTCAGGGTTAGAAAATTGAATTACCTGAACCGTATTCGCATTTGAAAAAGACAATTTTTGGTTTTCTTACTCTTCATTGTATTTTATTTAGACTTTATTTGATAGACAGACTAAAGTGTGATTGCCTCTGGTGAAAAAGTTTGTCACGAGCCATGTAATGGAAACGGAAAACACTGAATAACAAAGAGCTCTGGTCAGATGGGACCAACCTAAACCTTTCTCACACACACAAAAAAATATATGACATTGCACATCCCCCTAAAAGCCCTATTCCCATAGTGACACATGATGATGGCAGCATCACATTGTGAGGATGCCTTTCTTCAGTTGGGTCTTTTAAGCTGATTACAGTTGATATAAAGATAAATGAAGCTACAGTAAAAACAGGATACCGTACTCCTGAAAGAAAACAGCTGTATGAGGCTGGAAAAAACACAAGAGTGGAATGCAGGTCTAAGCAGAACAATGATAGTTCTAAAGTATGACTCTTTCCCACAGTGGTGCTATCTAGTCTGATGTTTTGCCACACTGTAAAGATAAATATGGTGAAACAAACAATTTACCAGGTGAAGGCAAATTTACAATTTAAAATTTCTGTCAGGTAGTGTGGAGGTTTTTGAGGACCCAAATGCAGAGAAGGAAGAAGGCAGAGATTAGTTTTTGCTGATTTAATGCCGATCCATAATGCAACAGAATTTAAAAAACAAAATACAGAATACCAAAAACTAGAAGACGTAAGGGAAACCAGACATGAGAAGCAAAGAAATGCCGAGGACCCAGCACTGAGAAACTGCACAAGATGAGTATAAATGGCTGAACAAAGACTGGGCTAATGAGAAGACAATGAGAAGGTGTGGATGGAAGGATTTAGAAGGCAGCCAGGGGAAGTAGAGTGACACAAGGGGGCAACAGAGGGTAAACAAGAAATACATAAGAACTCAAAAACAACTAGAATAACACAAAATAGGAACCTGTCCAGGGTGTACCTCCCCTCTCGCCTGTACACAGCTGGAGATAGGCAAAAGCACCCCTTCCGATCCCAGCTGAGATAAAGGCTATATAATAAACCCTAAGCAAAAGACTCAAGACTAAAGCGGATCTTTCATTTTTGCTGGCTTTAAAAAAATTAATAAATTGATAAAATTACTCAAATTTATCCATCACAGGCACTAAAACCTCTAAAAATGCCTAAAGCTGGTCTAAAACAATAAATTAAATGTACTACATTATGATAGTTAATATTAACTTGCAAATTAGTTTTTTTTTTTTTTTTTTTTTTTAACCTTGGAACTGGGAGAGAACCATTAACCCTTTTAATTTTACATTTCTGGTTGTTAAGCACTTTTACCTCCAATTAGGGTAGGGGTGTAAATAATAATCGTTTTGTATTGATCCAACAGCCGAAGATCCATGCATCGACACGTCCACAAGAGTATCAATTTATGTCTTTTTTCCCCCTCCAGTCTATTTTTATCAATTTTTCCTGGACGTGATTCTTCCACTTGCACACACACTCGTGTAAACACTGAGGCATTATTATTTCTCAGTGAATGAGGTCTTCATAGGTCTAGGTGGAGTACAACTTTGCTACTTCTGTTATTTGCTGTTGTTTCCCATATAAAATGCATAACGATATTACAGCTTTTATTGATTTATTTCACATTTGAAACATTTTCTAGTCTGTAAGGTTTAAAAAAAAGAAAAAATTAACCAATTAATCCAATCAAATTGTATCATGGTGTATTCTTCAGTATCGAAAATAATCGAGTCGAGGCCTTAAAGTGCATCTTTACCATAAGAATTTCCACAGATAGATATCAAGCAGTGTGCAAAAAATAACCCAAAACATTTTTTCACTATTATCCTTTCAAAGAGGATTAACCTTGAGGAGCAAAGGTCGGACATAAGTGCAGTAGTGAAATGACTTTATTTATTTATGAAAATGTTATTTATTTTGAAAATTATATTTCTCTTTCTCAAAAGTGCTTGTCTTCAAAGTAGTTATATTGTTGGTTTTTTTCTGTGCAAAAGCATTTGCCAGACTTGATATTTGTCACATTTATTTAAGTTTTCAGTTCAAAAAGTTAAGTCAGTGAACAGATACTGTGTGGACCACCCTCATGGCTACAAATCTGTCATTTGAAAAGTAATTATTGTTGTTTTGTTTTATTCTGGAAAGAAAAAAATATGTTTTCCTTACAACAGAGAACTTGTCTCAAAGGGCAACCCATGCACATGAAAGTCAGTGTACACCAACATTGAGCAGTGATCACATTGATGTCTTGGGTTTCATCTCCAACAAAAAGAAACTTAGGGGGTAAATCAACTTTACTATTTTGTACAGTTAATAAAGTTTCTTAAATATAAAGAAGTTCAAGCTCTAATTGTGCTATCAAGAAATACTGTAAAAACTTAAGTGTCAAAAGGCAATGAGACCTTATCTGATTTTGTGTTACAATTTCATTTGCACTTTATGACGTTAGATTGTATTCATGTTTAACCTATAATTTGATTCAAAACCTATAATTTGATCTAATCATTCTGTAGTATTGTATTAAACATACTACGTTAATATTATGGTAATCAAACATGTATTGCAAGAAGAATAAATACTTGAGGTACTGATGTAGTATGATGGCAGAAAAAGATTTGACCAGAGAAATCTAATGAGTGAATGAAAAAAAAAGAACAATTAATCAAAAACTAAAAGGAGTGATGAGCAAGGAGAGAACATGAGTTAAGGGGGAGATTAACAAACTGCCGAATAATTATTTTGAGCATGGAAGAGAAATCAAATTGGGCAGACATAGAAAGAAGATAAAAAATGTAGAGATAAAAGATCCAGTGGCCAAGTTTTAAAATGTGTAATGACATGCTGCTTCAAAGTCTGTTAGTTTAAATAAAACTGACAATTATAAATTACTTCTTTAATTATATTGATAAAAAATATAGATAAAAATATTCTATTTCACCCTACTCCTAAACATTTTTATGTATAACATTTTATTTAGGCAAGAATCATTTCTCTTACAGCAAAGATATTTTCCAAAGTTAATTGAAACAAAAAACAAAATCAGCATGCCATACTCAAGAGCAGCAGGAAAGACTCTGAGAGATGAACTGATATGCCTCTAGAAAATAAATGGGGTTGGATTTTAAACTGCAAGTGAATATTAATAATTATAGACAAAGGTTGCTCCCTTAAAATTCCCTATGCAAAGAAAATCAAATTCAGACATCTGTCAGAGCAAATTTACAAAACAAACAGAAATCTCCTCCAAAAGGATCAAGATATAAATCTTTATGGAAATCTAATTCTCAGTTCCTAGACATATGGACTGACACATCTTCACACCTATAAACATCAAAGCTGAAGAAAAGTTGTTAAAGGTGTTATTTTTTCCTCAGCACCTGTTATTTACTCTGAGGTGGTGTAGAAAATTAGTATGCAGCTGGTTTCTTTACACGTTGCCATAATGATGTCTGTGATGAAGATACTAAGTCGGCCACATCTACAACAGAAAAATGTACAGAAAAATTCACCTTAATTTGTGCCAAAAAGTAAACAAATATTGGGAAATATACAAATAAATGTTGTCTTAATGCTACAGAGTTCTAAATCATCCCCTTTGTGTTACCTTGAGGAGAATCATTGACAGGCTCAGTGTTGGAAAAGATCTGTAATAAAAGATTAGAACAGATAAAACACTCAGCTAGATCTAGCTTTCTTTTCCCTTCCAAATTACCTGTCAATACAAAATTAAAATGGACACAACACCAATATGTTGATGTGCTAAGATTAGTGCAGGCCATTTCATGCTTGTTATTTGCTACTTTTGCTGAATTATTTGACACTGAAGTCATCTATTTTGTGCAGCTGTGGAAAATCTGAAGCTTTCTGAATGTAGGAATGAGCATGTAAACCTGACTTATACTGCACATAAATGTGTTACTGAGTTGTTTCTTAATTTGACAACGTTTGGCAGAATTATACTATGTAGATTTTCTGTCTTCTATTATAAACACTATACATGAACTTATGAACAGCATCTCCCATCCTGTCTAGGTTTTCCTTGATTATTCTCCATTTTCACTACCTCAAAGCATAGGTTTTCCATAGGATTTATATGAGGCGAATGAGAAGGCCACAGAACACTGATTTTATTTCTGCTGAGCTTTAGTTCTTAATCAAGGCATATGTTTTGAGTCATTATTGTGACTGATATCATTCATAAAATACAGTTTTACTTTAAGGCTTTGTACAAATCAGTGCTGCTTAATACATTTTGCTTCCTGCACATCCACGTGATTTCAGACACAGTTCTCCACACTGTCAGTATGTTTGCTATAAAAATGGTTGATTTCTTTTTGCCACATTTCTTTAATTCCAGAAGAAAGCCAGTCTTAAAATTCTCTACCCTACTTAAAAATGAACCAAGACAGCACTAGGACATAAGATATCTCTTCTGACAACTGAGTATTTTTTGGTTAATTAATTTAAGGCCAGGCTAAGACACATTAAAGGAATAATCTTTGTTTTATCTGTAGTCTTTTGATTACAATGGTGTTTTCAAAGCCCTGCAGATTTATATGTGCCTTTGTTTCAGATCTCTCTTGAATCAAAGCCGCGTCCTTCTTGGATATATATGGCAGGTGATGAATAATAATGTGAAACTCCCTTAGATGTTTATGTGGCAGTGAATAAATCATCATTTGAAGAGAGACATTTTTTTACTGTACAACTAAGAAAAATAGCTGGTTAGAGTTATTAGACATAAAGTGGCTATCTAGGGACTCACAAATTTTTACAGTCTATTAATATATGAATAATTAAATGCTCTCAGTTATCCCAGAGGAGATTACAGCACTATGTCTCTCAGTGCAGTAACTTGTTTAGCAGTGCCCACTTGGAGCTTGCTGCAGTCTCTGCTTTGTGAAGGCTATGAGCCCAAAAAAGACAGCACCTGCAATAAATTTACAAACTGCAGAAACAAAATAGGTCAAGCAAGAAGCTGCAATGAACTTCATATTGCTGTTTAATTAAGTAGAAAACATACTCATTATTCCTTTCTCTTCTCTTCTCATCTCAGAGCCTCTCTTTTCAAATCCTCATGCTGCAGTGACTTGTTCACTTTTACACAAGAAAGTACAGAATTTAATTGTGATGAATTCTTTCAAAATCAGTACAAGAAATGGCTGAAAATAAATTTATAATTTCCAGTTTTCTGAGCATTGAAAAGACATACAAACAACAGCTGTTATTGCAGCTTTGCTTGCTTAGAGATTTGAAGTCCTTCCCTCCCAGTGCCAGCAACAGTAAACAAGTGTGCCGGCATGCAAATGAAAAAAACAAATAGTTTACAATCTCATCAAAGGCTGGGCAAACTGAGGCGGATTTAGAGCATTGCCAGAAAAAGACTGTTGCCGATTTAAACATTCTGCCACAGTAACAGGTATCTGATGATGTAAGAAACATGAGCCCCTTCCCCATGCTACTTTAAAATGTATATATATATAATGTATATATATATATATATATATATATATATATATATATATATATATGTATATATATATATATAGATGGGGGTGTGTGCTCTGTGGGGCCAACTTTTAGGTGGAAATGGCACATTGTGGGTACAGACTCCTCTCTGCGGGGATGCCAGGGGTTACGTTTAGGACCAAGGCGTGAACTGAGTTTAGGTTTGGGTTAGGGTAAGGTATGAACCCCTTAAGAATAGGTGTTAGACACTCTCTCGATGACCCCCCACCACCCAGTCCGGCGACTAGGGCAGTTGGTTAGAGGATCAAAGGCATTGCACGGGCCGGCGCACATTTGTTGGTATCTCTCAGATCCATAGCCAAGCCAGTTTGTAGAACTTGGAGAATTAGGGTTAGGTGCAGAGTTAGGGTCAGGGCTAGGTTGAGGGTCAGGTTAAGGGTCAGAGCTAGGTTTAGGGCAAGGGTCAGGGCTAGGTTTAGGATCAGGGTAACGGTCAGGGTTAGGTTTAGGGTACCGGTCAGGGTTAGGTTTAGGTGTGTGTATGTATGTATGTATGTATATACAAAATTATATCAGAACACTTAAGCATAAATGTGTAAATAAAAGTGCTGATATTAAAAACAAAATATCTCCTGTGTATCACAGCCATGGTTGAGTTAAGAACAGTGTAGCAACTCAGAAAAACATTTGGGGAAATTAAGACACTCCCTCATGCACATGTGTAGGAAAGTGACAAATTCGGGGCCATTTCATCAGAGGGAGCACAAACACACAAATGTCAAAAACTGAAAAAAAAGCTATGTCACCTTCAAAGCAGACATGTTAACAAGTGGTTATTTTTCTGCTTTGAACTTTCTTGTGTCTTGGAACTGTCCTATGTGTAAGCAATATAAGACAATCTCCTAATAATTCACAGGCTCTAATTTGGCTGCCAAATAAGAGGCTGTTTCATAGTGTTCCAATGTCCTAATTTGACCACATCTAAATCAAACTTGACAAGCTTAAGATAAATACATACACAGAACTATCCCGTTCTCTCTACATACACAAAAAACAAAAGCAAACAAAACAAAAAGGTCTTTCACTCAATCCTCGTACTTCCTAGGCAGTGGGTCTCTTCTTCAAGTCAAGCTCAGGTCCTCTACCTGCACATTTCTGGACTGTGATCTCTGATGTTTCTCCAGGTATCCCTTGGAGACACTTCTCCAGTGTGGGGGTTACTACCCTCAGATCTCCGTTGACCATGGACACTACAGTTGCTTTCAATGATCAGAATGTTTGGTTTGGTTTGCCACAACCATTTTGTCTCTCTGTGGGTGTGTTCGATTTTAAAGGCTGCATCCTACAAGGGCCCGGTCTATCTGGACCTTCGAGGTCCATGAAAATAAGTAGACTGGAAGAGTTTTGGCTGTGGATTCAAACAGGTCCAACCTTCTGCGGCTTTCCCCTTTTGTACACTTTGTCGCTTAGCAACCGTGAGAGGTGCTCATGGGATCATGGGATATCCAAGGCTATGTAGGATACACCGGACCCGTCCTTCAAAACGGGCAAAAGAAGGATGCATTTTTCAACCACATAACGAGTCTTACAATCTGAACAGACCCCGGCTCCTGCCTCCTTCTTTGCTCTTATTTTACTGTCTGTGGATACTGGATTTGGGGTGGAATCCGCCATGTATGGTGATTAGCTTTCCTGTCTTAACATCAGTGGCCTGAATTTCCTCCTTTGACCACCTTATTAGACCAGCACTGTATCTGATTACTGGAAAGCCATCCCTTATGATTACCTGTATTTTTTTTCTCACCATTGAGCTGGCTTCTCAGAACATACGTTGTTGCAGGAATTTCTTGCTGCTTTCCTTTCTGCCTCTATGTGGTTGCCATTTGCCAACTGGCAAGCTTACAAGTTGTCTTGCCAATCTATTTTTTTTCTTTGCGTCTTGTGTGAAAATAACTGTTTTTAGTGCTCACACAAATGGTGCTTGCAGTGTATTGAATAAACTTTAGCAGGTGTTGCATGTAAGTGAATCTTGTTTTTTTGGGTCGCACCATTTCTAGGCTAATGACATAGACATGTACATGTATATAACATGGTTTTAACAGCTACTCTATGTCAGAATAGGTGTCTTTTCTTTTTGGACACCATTTTGACAAGGTACATCATACAAAATCCCAGACTAACAGTAGCAGATTGTTTCCCTTCTTCTTCCGAGTTAGGCCACTATTCTGAGCTCTACATCTCCCCATGGAGCCATTACTCATGATAAGTAACAAAACATGCATTATTCATTTGGTAGTATTCCAATTGGCATGAGGTTTACCTGGGGCTACACTCCCAGGCAGTTTGCAATAGGTGTTCATAAATAATACTGATTTTATGTAAATAGCTCCCAAAACAGCTGGAGGAAAAGATGCCCATAATAGATTGGCTTAAGAGGGCTCCAAACATCTTTTCGTGGAAGAGGTATGTTTGAAATATTAACAAAAAAACTGAAACATTTGTCAAAAAAAGACATATCAGAAAAAAAAATTACAGAATAAAAAAATACCTTATTAATCATCAGAAAAAGAAGACAAATTAGGATAATTGGTAAAGACAAAATAGAAGTACAAATCATTCATGACAGAGATGGGAAATGACAAGTGCATGTACCATCCAACACTAAATTGGTTTCTTTACAGATATACCGCAGATTGGTACTTTCAAAAATCAAGGGAATACTGAGAGAGATTTTTAGTGAGCAGCCTTTCAAAAAGTATCTTCAGATAAACATAGGTAAACTATGAATAGATTGCACATTCATCTTCCACATAACACCTTAAAAAAAACACATGTAGCATTGTGCAGAAGTGTTTTTATTAATGAAAACTAAGATGACGAAACAATGCTGCAAACTTACTGCACAGACATATTTCTAGTTTCATTATCTATTATTAGACAAAAAGTTTCCTCAATTTGTCATATAGATGATTCATTAGACAGTAATGACACATGAACTTTCTCACTTGTTCTAATAATTACTTGCACAGACTTTTTTTCAATAGGATTAGCATATTATTTTGTAAAATAAAGATGGCTTTAACACAGGAAGACTGAGAAAGCAGTAGCATCTTTGCAGATTACACAGAGGAATAATGAGAACAGACTGTAGGACAGATAATCTGACTGCAATAAATGCAGACGTTTAGATCTGTTTAGTGAAACTTTTGTTATTAAAACTTCTGCAGTCGGTTTGATCACTTATTCACTCTGTTTACTTATTCACTCTATGATTAAAAAAAATGGCAAAAGGGATTCTGTCAGATGCATGCAGTAGGCCATGTGATGTTTTCCCAGGCTTGGTCTTTTCCAACCCCCACCTCCTACAGGCAAAACATTTATAACAGTGGCATTTTATCTGTTACTGCTTTTGTGAAATATATCCATCCATCCATTATCTTACACGCTTGTCCCAATTGGGGTCGCGAGGGGTGCTGGTGCCTATCTCCAGCAGTCAATGGGCGAGTTGCCAGTCCATCGCAGGGCAACACAGAGACACACAGGACAAACAACCATTCACACACTCACACTCACACCTAAGGACAGTTTAGAGAAGCCAATTAACCTAACAGTCATGTTTTTGGACTGTGGGAGGAACCCACGCATGCCCAGGGAGAACATGCAAACTCCATGCAGAAAGACCCTGGGCCAGGACTTGAACCCAGAACCTTCTTGCTGCAAGGCAGCAGTGCTACCCACTGCGCCACTGAGCAGCCCTGGATATAGGGAAAATGCTGATTAATTTTGGTATCTGGTAGAGGTCCCTCTCTCTAAATTTACGCAATGGAAAAATCTGTCTTTTTCTGTGGATGGTCTAACAACCAGGTATTGTCTTTGCTATCAGCTTACTTGCTCTATTGAAAATCAAACTCAACACCATTTTTTTCTCCAAAAAGGTCTTTGGCTTTAAGTCCTTTGACATTTTCTGTATTGTATTTCTAGCTTGTAACTTGGTCGTATTTGTTTTAACACTAGGACTTCTGGAAATTCTGATATTTCTAGAACTCCACCTGGCCATCAAATTGACTGGTAATATTTTTCCCAATGAGAAGTGATGATGCAATATAAACTCATTGTGGACATGTAGACCACAAAACAGGTCTAATATATATTTTTAAAGGCTGTAATGTATGCTATTATTATTTGTGCTCTAAATTTTTATTAAAAATAAATCAGTAAAATAAATAAGACTGTTTTAGTATACAGGTTTGAAGTTCTAAATTACACTTTTTATTTACAGAAACTGATTGATTACCCCCGAACATTCCCCGCACACTAAATTTTCAAATTTATGACAAACATCATATGAGTATATTTTGTGTAACGCTGAAGCACGTTGTTTTCTTTGCCTCGCTAAAGCTGCTCTTCTGGAGGGGTCGGTAACCTGCGGAGCACATGGGGTTTGCACGAAAATGTTTTACCAGCTCAAGGATAAAATCTCGCTTGAGACGGTGACGTTCAAACAGCTCCGGAACAAAACTAACGCGTTTATAAATATAACCTTCGTGTAGGAGCTTTTACAGAATACTTCTAATCATCTGATCCAACACATCCACACCAACCTGTGTGTTATCATAGTAGACCACAGGCTCTGGTTTAGCTTTGAGCCTCTGTGTGTACTGGCTGAGGTGTGGGCAGTGCTATCCAAAACTTGAACAAAAGTTTCACTATTGTCTGATTGGTCACTGATACGTCCGCATTTTGCTTTCCAGAGGAGCCCCCACCTCTGGTCATCAGATCACCTCTATGTCATGCTAATCCCTGCATACAGGCTGCAGATGATCAGCCTACATAAACAAATGCATTGAGGATGTCAGCATCAAAAAGAACATCACCAACCAACAATCCTGGATGAATGGGGAGGTTCAAAGATCGTTAAAAGCACAGATCTCAGCTTTTAAGTCTGGTGATAAAGAGGCACTGAGAACAGGGCATGCCAACTTAAACTGTGCCATCAGATCAGTGAAGCAGAACCACAGCCAGAAAATCCAGGATCTTTTCCATGACGCCAAAAACACCAGGAGGATGTGGGAAGGCATATGGGCGATCACAGACTAAAACACACCCTTCCCTCCCCCCAGTAGATGCAGCGAACACTGACTTTGTAAATGTACTGAAAAAGTTCTTTGGAAGGTTTGAGGCACTAAACAGCACTTCAGCAGTTAAAGCTATTCAACACCAGGGGGAGAAAGCACTCAACCTTAACATAGCTGAAGAAAAGAAAACTCAGAGTAGAGTGAATCCAAGAAAGCCCCAAGCCACCCATAACATACCTGGGCGGGGGTACAAGGAGTGCGCAGATCAGCTCGTTGGTGTCCTCACAGACACTTTCAACACCTCGCTGAACCAATTCATTTTGCCAAAATGCTTCAAGTCATTATTCAAGCCATCATTCCAGTCCCAAAAAAGCCTCAGGTCACCTCTTTCAATGACTAATCCAATCCAATCCACTTTATTTATATAGCACATTTAACAACAGAAAAAGTTTCCAATGTGCTGTACATAAAATAATAAACAACAACACAACAATACATAAACACAATACAACAATAAATAAACTAAAAAGGTCACAGAAGACCAAAAAAACTACACGTTGTTAAAGGTCAAAGAGTAAAAGTGGGTCTTAAGACATGACTTAAAACACTCCACCGTAGAGGCAGTCCATATATGGAGCGGCAAAGTATTACAAAGTCTGAGGCCAACTACAGAAAAGGCTCTGTCCCCTCTGGCTTTAAGCCTCGTTTTAACTACTGGCATGTCGCACTAACTCCCCTCATGATGAAGTGCTTTGAAAAGCTGGTTAAAAAAATACATAATCTCCAGTCTCCCTCCAACATTCGACCCGTTCCACTTTGCCTACCGACGGAACCGCTCCACTGAGGATGCCAGGTCCTCCACTCTTCACCTGTGCCTGGCACACCTGGAGGAGAAGAACACCCACATGCAGATGCTGTTCCTAGACTTCAGTAGAGCTTTCAACACCATCATCCAACAGCATTTTATTAGCAAACTGGAACAGTTTGGCTTCAATACACCCCTCTGCAACTGGCTGCTAGACTTCCCACCATGGACTGTTCTACCTGCTGCCCTCAAGAAAGAGGCTACAAAACATCTGATGCAGGTCCAGCAGATTCCAAAACAGCTTCTTCCCCACAGTCTTTAGACTGCTGAATGTTGAATAAAATGGTTAAAAAAACTAGGGTTTTTTTTTTCTTTTTTTTTCCATTGAGTTGTTGTATAGGTGTTGATAGCCGTAGGCAGGAAGGATCTTCTATACTGGTCTGAATTGCACCAGATCTTGGGAAGCCTCTTACTGCAGATCCTTTGTTGCTGTTTGTAAATCTTTTGAAGAGGATGCTTACTGTTGTCCATAATTCAATTCAGTTGATTCATATACCACCAATTCACAGCATGTCACTTCAAGGCACTTTACAGAGACAATTAAACCAAATCATACAGTCAGATTGGTTCAAAGTTTTCTATCTATGGAAAAACAGCTGATTGCATCAACTCATTGACCCGAAAGCAATCCCTCACACCAAGCATGGATGTAGAGACAGTAAGGAGGAAAGAACTTTTAACAGGAAGAAACCTCCAGCAGAACCAGGCTCTCATCAGCCATTTGACAAATCCGACTGCGGTTCAAGGAGATAACAGCAGACATTAAAAAGGAAGCATAGATACAAAAGGTAACTGTTAACTAGCTCCACAGGTAAACTTGTCTAGGAAAGACACAGCTAGGTAGACAAGTTCTAAGCCAGTTCCCATGTCTTAGAATGAAAGAGAACACATACAGTTAGTCATAGTAAGAGAAACAGGACTACCATGAAAAACAGGCCAAGTCCCAACATCTAAAAATGAAGGTGTTGATGACAGCAACACAGCTGATATTTCTCTCTAGGATGGTGTCATAGCCACAGGAGAACAGACCAGATGAAGCTACTTTGCAGTGAGAACATAAAGTTAAAAGTTGAACTAACAAATACTGCAGAATGCGAGAATAGAGATAGGATGAAGTAGAATGATGAAAAGTGGTCCATATGTACTCCAGCAGTCTAAGCCTACAGCAACATCACTGTGGTGTTAGCTCATGATAACCTAAGCCTTTCTGATTATAGGCCTTATCAAATGATCTGACTCTCATCTACTTCTAGAAATTCTAGGAACCACTAGTAGACCTGCAGATTAAGAGTTAGGAACATAAGGAATCATCAGATCCCTGATATAGGACAGAGCTTCTCCATTTAAGGCTTTATATGTGAGAAGGAGGATTTTCAGTTTTGTATTCTGGATTTCACAGGAAGCCAAAGAAGAGAAGCTAAGATAGGAGAAACATGGTCTCTCTTTTTAATATTCATTAGAATTGTGGTTGCAGCATTTTGTATCAGCTGAAGGCTTTTAACTACAGTTTGTGGACTCCCTGATAATAAAGAATTGCAATAGTCTAGCCTTAAAGTGACAAATGCATTGACTAGTTTCTTAGCATCACCCCTCAGTAAATGGAAAAGTTTGTAGCTGGACCCACGTTTTTCAACGTGGTGCCAGGGCAATGCCAATCTCATGTTCCCTGCATTTGGTACTGAGGTAGCTGCAGGGCCTATTAGTGGCTGGATGGGTCAGCATCAATCCTTAAGGTGCACCTAGCAGTCATTTCAGCCAGACACAGCGGGTACCGAAAGTGGACGGATCAGGGCACACAGGCTTGTGTCATAGTTCCTCCTCCAGCAACTGATTTTACATGAATGTTGTAATTACATATGTTAACTTTGTTTAATTATGATTTTCTTTAGGTTGATTAATTTTAACTAAAACATGAAACATTCAAGCATGATACAGCAAAAAATAGAAGTCATCTGTAAAGGGGGGGATACTTGTTTATTACACATATGCTGTAAATGAAAATATACAGAATAAAAGTATGTAGATTTGTTACACTAAAAAACACAAAAAACAAAAACAGCAATTGGTTACTTGTTATGAGCTAAGTGAATGAGTTGTTTTTGGTTGTTGTTTCTTTACTGTTTTGTGATATCAATGTCTTAGTGAGAAATGCTGGTATCCAATCCCACACATGATGCATAACCTTTTGATCACTGGTAAACAAAATAGATTTGCTAACTGAAAGGTAATTTTTAAAATGTTAACAGCAAAACTGAAGCAGCCTGGCATGATTTGCATTTCTGCTGAAGTGCTGACTGTCAGTACATCTCCTGAGATTGCTCTAATTTGTCAGTATTTCTAATTAGTGGAAATATGCAAAGAACTGAAAACCCCAAAGCAAACCTGCTTCTCTTGCTTTTTTATGAAGAATCAGATAAGTAGCCAGGAGTTACTGCAGTGAGATTGGGTTGTATTTTTATGGAACAGATGGGAAGTTTTGTTTCAAACTTAGCATAGGTAGGAGAGCATATGTTGAGGGTACAGGCTGACACATTTAATGATATCAACCCAATATTTGGGTTCTAAAATATTTATGAAAGGTTATTTGTTTTTGTTCTGGATGAAAAGTCACAGGAAACTCAATATTTCAATTATGATGCCAAATACTGAACATTAAATTATATTTCTAATGGATAATAATTTAATTACTAGGAGATTCTCCAAGGAAATTTTTGAGGTCCCTGCCACTTATTCGTGTGTAGGTAATATTTGGACTGGCACCAAAGGCTTAATGGAGTTAGCTTCACCTTACATTGGCATAAATCACCATACCACTTAACAAATTGCTTGTTCATGATTGATGGCAACTGGTATCACCAAACTGAGTGAGGACTTGCATCGCCTCACCTACTGGGGACTGGCTTCACAACACCTTGTCGCAACTAACATCGCCACACCTAATGGCCGACTGATGACGCAACAGCTTGTGGCGGTTGGCGTCGCACATCTACTGGTGACTAATGTCGCCATACCTAATCGCAGCTGGGGTAATGAAAAAGATCCCTATATTACAATAAAATGTTGAGTATATTATATAGGCTTTTTATTTGTTGAGGACCTTTTGTCTTATTTATAAGGTCTAGCAGGGCTGTGTCTTTAGCATATTTTGATCCCCCGAAGAGATATGGAATTTATAACTGTTGAATCTTTTTCCTTCTTATTCGATTAGTCTATGCTTTATTACAGTGGAAGAAACTGGTTAGTTGAGGTTATAAAGATGAATAAAAGTGTATAATGAAGAGTCTTTCATTTTGTAAAGTCCCTGGTATCTTAGTTTGAAAGTCTAGCAGGGTTGTGTGTTAAGGAAAAAGTCATGCCCAGCAGTGATATAGAAATCATTTTAAATATTTAAACAGCTCTTTTTCTAAGTTATTAGGTCAACAGAAACTATGTTAAAGAGTAAATGGGAGACCTTTATTTTGAAATTTGGAGTGGGGAATGTTTTGAAAAAAACTCTAGAGTCTTATTTATAAAAGCTTGTTGAGTTCTGGTCATAATGTTGAGCCATATGCTGCAATACATATATGTGTATAATGTAGAGGCTTTTATTTTGTAGAGTCCCTGGAGTCTTACTTTTAAAGTCTAGCAAGGGTGTGTGTTGAGGAAACGGTCAGACCAAACAGTCATACTTAATGAATTTTTAATTGTTAATCTGTCTTTTTCCCTTTTGTGATGTCAATAGATGCTTTATTACAGTGGAAATTGAAGGCTTTTATTTTGAAATTTGCAGTTGAGATTGTTTTGAAAAGACCCCTAGTGTCTACCCTCTAAAAACTAATTGAGTGTGGGTCGTAATGTTGAGGCCATATGCTGCAATAAATATCCGTGTATAATGTAGACGCTTTTGTTTTGTAGAGTCCCTTCAGTCCTACTTTGAAAGTCAAGTGAGTTGTGTGTTAAGCATAGGGTCAGACCCAGAAGTGATAATTAATTAATTACAATTTGTTATATCAGTCTTTTTCCCTGTTATTAAGTCAAAAGATTCTTTAATAAAGTGGCAATGGGAGGCTTTTATTTTGAAATTTGCAGTTGGGCATGTTTTGTAAAGGCCCATAGCCTCTAATTTCTAAAAACTGCAATACATATATGTGTATAATGTAGAGGCTTTTAATTTGTAGAGTCCTTGAATTCTTATTTTTAAAGTCTAGTAGGGTTGTGTATTAAGCAAAGAATCCATTTCAATAGTTAAATCATTGTGTTTCACCTTCATTAGATTATTATATGCTTGATTAAAGTGGCAATGTGAGGGGTTTCTTTGAAGCTCCATCTCCTTGACAATTAAGAGTTAACGACTGCGACACTGAGAAACATAGGCCAGAAGGACAACACTTTTGCCTCTTAACTCTCAGGCTTTTCATACAGGAAAAAGTGCTTCAAACAAATGAGTCCCGAACGAAAACCGTAAATGGTATCTAAAAAATTCTTTCAGCCAGAGTGACAGCTATCTCTTGTCTTCGTTTGTGGTTAATTTTATAGTGGTACCTCACTCACCACCATAAAGGGAAGGACAATTAAAACGTTTTGTCACACCTGCTTGTCTCATTAGATTATATATGTAATATAAATCCCTTTATTGTCCCACAATCGAGAAATTTGTTCTCTGCATTTTGACCCACCCCCTTGGAGAACAGTGGGCTGTGGGGAACGAACCGGGTACTTGCAACCTTCTCAGTGCACAAGTGCACAGCTCTAAACCACTAGTCCAACTGCTCAAAGAGGCAAATTGCGCTGAAGAAACAAAAAGCGAAATCCGTCTGGAGCTGCAAAAATGTAAAAGCCTTGTATGGCAACTCAGGCCCTAAGTGTATTAGCCCACTATAAAAAAAAAAGGACCAGGTGGGCTTGAATTATATAATAACGATTCATGGTTAAATGTTTATCGATACATGAGTTGAGTTAAGAGCATGGACAAAATTAACCAAAAATTAGAAATATCCAGGACAGGATATTACAAATTTTTGCAACATTGTGCAGAAAGAAGGAAATTCTAGAAACCTCTTTTATGTGGGATTTAGGAGGATATAGATATAGATTAAGTAAATTAAGTTATATTGCCTTGTAAAAGCATCAATATACATTGCATTTTCCATTTGTATTACAGACAGAAGCCTAGTTTAGCTTGATATTCATGTATATGTTTAAAAAAAATAACTGCATACTTGGGGTGTAGAATTAAAAACAAAAACATTAAAATTTAAACAGATAAAAATGGAAAAAAAAAAAGGTGTACAATAGTAGCCAGCCCCCTTTCCTTAGTTTTACAGATTTTTGGATTGTAGAAATGCAACTTCTCTTACTAAGTAGTCATTTATAAAGAACTTACTAAGACAGGGCTGACAACCTAACTGATCAGTTAGGTAAGAGGAGCTGAAATTGGTCAGATAAAGATGATATAAACCAGTCTAGTGCTGTTCCTTTAATTCCTACAAAATTTTCAAGTCTTTCTAAAAGAATATTACAAACTTTTATTTCCGGGTGGACCATCTTCACTTTCAGGCTTATATGTGTGGTGAGCTAGGCTTTCAGACAGTCATTGGGATGGAATAATATGTTTCCCCTATATACTTAACTGTTATACTCATAAAGTCTATTGCTTACGGCAGCCAAATTGTCAGTGCAAGGAAGTTATCAAAGAAAGGTGGATTAAAGGGGAAAGGTATGAAGTATTAAAGACATATGTACATTAAAAGAGTGCACTCTTGGTACATCCTGTACAAGATGCTTTCAAAGAGACTTCAAAATGAATTACAATTAAGTAGTGAGCACCATTCGCATCCATCTGTACTCAGTTTTAAATATGACTTCAAATAATGTGCCACACTTCATGACAGAATAATTGTGGGCCAAAATGAAGCAAATAAAGTGTTTGCCAGAATCACAACATCAACAGCTCTAAAAGCTGTGCCTTTGCTCTCGAAATGGAAGTTCTGAGAGCTAAAATGTGAGGTCTACAGCCTACAAAGTGTAATTTTCCAAAGTGCACAGAAAGGAAGTGATTAAAAAAATGTTTTCAGCCTGAAGGTAAAGTGCTTGCCAGGATGGACAGGGGAAAGATGAAATGCTGAGTAGAGGGGAGGAGCAACAGTCAAGGCCTGAGCCAGCTGCTCTGTTCTCACATGGAATGCCAGTAATTAATCTGGACACTTGGCTGCCGGGTGGCATCAGCAATAATGCACGTGGGCGTGTGTGTTTGTAGAGATGGGGATGCATACTCGTGTAGGTGTGCATGCAAGTGCCTTTTATCAGCAATGACATGCCCACGCCCCTTTATTGTATGTTACCCTTGAGGTAGCCATTTGCATTTATGTCAGAGCTGGGCTCAAAAACTGGTGATACAATAGCACAATCACATTTGCCCTCTAAATTATTTAAATATATCCTGAAAAAATGCCTGTCATTAATTTAACTGAATTTCTAAAACTATTTTTTTAATAAGAATGCTAAATGAAATAATTCAAAGCAATCTATTTTACTCTGCATTTACTCAGTAAAGTATCTGTATATTGTCACTTATCTTTGCAGCCCCCTGTTTGAATTCACAACATAGTTATTGAATTTACATTTATGTCTTCCAAGTGCTACAGGGGTGTTGGGCCGTAAACCATGAATTATTAATTTTGGACATTGAGTACTAATGTTTATGCTGATATTTAATATGGCCATTGGGTTGGGAGGATCCACTTGTCTCAAGCAACTCTAAAGGGCTGGTTGTACTCCTGCAGCAGTGTGTCGCAGTGAGCTTGACGCAGACATTTTTGATTTATGCCCAGTATTAAAGCGTGGTCTGCGCTATACGCTGTGGGTCCAGATACGGCCGAGGCGGTGAGGAAGTGGGGGTGAGTTGACATGACGGATCCAGGTGGAAAAAAGGTCCCAGCGTTCTCTTCACAAGTTGTTTCCCGCAATTTCGGTCATAAAAACAAACCCAATGCGGCCTCCTGTCTGCGGCACTGTCTGCGGTCATCTACAATTTGGGAGAGGTGAAGCAGAGTGTCTCGGGAGGGGGCGGGGACGTCTTTTTGTTCACTACGACACCTACGCAGACGACCTGGTTTCGAAGTATAAATCAGCCTTAACTGCTGCAGTGCCCCTCCCACAAGACAGGGTCACAAGACACTTCTACAGGCATGCAGGCCTACCCCACACTGGGTTTGGGTCAGAAGGACAGAAAACTCTAAACTCAGAAGATTTCATACTCTTTCCATGTAGCTCATCTGGGGTTCACATCGGAAAGGAAGCCATCATGAAAGCCACCATAAAGGCTCATGCCCAGCAGAGATACGCTGCGAACTGACCAGAGGCCAAGATATGATGGCAGACATCAGAACCAAACTGCTGCAAAACAAATTGTTTGCAACATTTCTCTTTGAATTTCAGGAGGTTTCAGATACTTGAAGAGATGAAGAGAGTGGAGGAGGGGAGCTTCTTTTGAGTTCCCAGCTCACAATGTATGCAGCTTTGCACTGTGCAGCTGCATACATTGTGAGCTGCAATCTACCTGCTCACACTGTAAATCTAAAAAAACACGTCACACAAATTTTTCGGCACACAAAATTGCACAAATTGCAATTTTTGCAGAGTCTTATGAACAACGTGGAGAAAAGTAGTGATCATCCATCCGAACTGTCAGTTAACTTAGTTCACTATAAAGTCCACTGTATACTGTAGTCCCCGCTCTATATGTCGATTGAGGGATTTAGGGGTTAGGGCGGACGTTTGGACAAAGCCTTTCTCTTTCTTTCTCCTGGACTGCTTCCTTGACACTTGAAGAGGCCCAACAATCCAGCTGGTCATCCACCCGGAAAATCAGTCGATTTTTACTGGCGAAAAGGAGTGTATCTCTTTTGACAACTCACAGCATTGCTGGTGACTGAAGCCTGTAAAACAACAGATGAGGAGGTTATTAAATTCTTATTTTTAATCTCTGCTTGTCGATCTATCATGTAACTCCCGGCTTATTAACGTGGCCTTCGTTGTACTTTTTCTTTTTTTTTCAGAGACCACTGAGTAGCTGCTTGTATTCCGTAACTGTGGACCGAGATCGACCTTAGATCAGAGCCGCTGGAGGAAAAATGACGCTGAACAAGCGGTTCAAAACAGAACCGGCAAAAATCCACCTTTTTTCCATCCCTTGGAATGATTCCAAGGTAAGAATCTTAACATTTATCTGTATCTTGCCTGGGTGATGTTAGAATTGGTAGCTAGATGTTGATTGGTTTATAAAAATGAGCTTCTGAAGTATTTGTAGAGGTTCATGACAAACATTCGAGTTGTGTGTTTTTGATAGCCGTCATCCCATCTTGTATTCTGTCATCGTTCAAGTTCCAGTTAATAATATATTCATAATCTGCTGGTAAAATTGCACAACACAGGTCTGGCACATTTAGGGACATATTTTCCAGATAAACAATATGACTATTTGAGAATTTTTTGTGTGTTTACTGTTGAGTAAAGACAAACCTAACAAAATGGACAATATGGTACTCTATGCTTAGATGTGTGAGCAGTTCATGTGTTTTCTCATGTGCTCATTAGATTTGAATTACTAAAGAAGAACTCTAAGAACCCTTCCTTACCCACCGCGGGCGCTCTCTCTTTTTCTTTCAAGCTTGGGTCCTCAACCAGAGGCATCGGAACTTCACTGCATCATCTCTGCATCTTCGCTGCATCTTCTTTGTTCATAAAAACTGCACTTATATATATATATATTTACTTATTGATAGGCTAGAGCAGGATGCGTGAAAATAGGCATTTGGTAAGAGTCTTCCAGTTAAAATTACATCCCGTCCTGATTAAGTAAGGTCTACACACTCTAGCATGATAAAATCCTACAATTCTATCAGTGCTTTCAATGTCTTAGTCTCAAACTGAGGTGACAGTGTCCCCCTAGTCTTGCCTCTTATGTGAAAACCTTCTAGAGGCATCCATTCTTACATTAAAGGACCAGTGCAAAATTTGTTTTTAATATATTCCCTGTTGTTGATGGAGTATTTCACGAGTGAAGTCGAAGGTTCTGCTTTGCACCAACTACTGACAATTTCACAGTTTCTTCTGTCAGATGATTTTCCTGAATATATTTTCATGCAGACGATCAAAGCCCAAGAAAAAAAAGCTCTCACCTGTAAGCCCCCCATGGGTATCACTTCAGTCCAAAGTGTGTTTTTTATAAATCGGGATTCTGCTCCAGCACTGTTTTTGATTTCCACAATTCAGTCCTTGATGCCATCCTCTGATATCCTGAGGGCTGATAGAAAATGTCTTTGCTCAGCTCTTATAAAAGCAAAAATATTCACAGTGGTAATAAAAAAAGTATGTATTACACAAACCTTGTACTTTTCATGTTAAATTCTTTAAGTATGACTTTAGAACAAGAAAGAGAAAAAACAAGAGAAGTTGAATTATTTTTTTTCCTTCATTGTAAAAACCAAGTGAATCAGCAAGTGTCAATTAGACACTTCTAACTCCCACACTTGCAAATCAAAGACAATATAAACTATTTGTTCAAGCAAACACCAATGTGTGGTGCTGCCGGAGAAAGAATCATCACATAATCTCACAAATCCCAGATGCTATACATTTTTATGCTGATCAACGGCCTCTATAATTCTATAATATTATGCATGGCAGCCCACAAAGTACTAAAGAGATTAAGTCACATTAGTGACACACACAACAGAATGAAGGAAAACATTTTATACTGTTACTGAGGCATCATTGGCAATGTTTCGACACTCTACTTTTTCATATACTAATATTTTTGTTATAAAAAGGCAGATAAAAAAAGATAAAAAAAAGAAGACATAAAGTATCATCCACATATGTAAAGCAACATGTTGCATAATTTTCACACTACACTACCTTTGTGAGATTATGTGCTGATTCTACATCCCTAGCAGCACTAAATATTTATCACCAGAAATGTTAAATTATGCTTTCCTTTTTTGTAGTCCTAAATATTAAAGAAGTAATTTGTTCATCTAATTTCTGTTAACCTTTGTATTTCGGGTTGGGTGAGTCCATCAGCATCTAGAGGTAAATAACTTCAACCCAAATGGATGATTGTGGAGATATTTTAAAACTGTGACTCACATTGTCCAAGCATAAAATAATGTTGTAAATGGGTGTTTATATGATTCAGGATAGCTGATACAAGGACTGCTAAAGGTTGTTAGAAACATTTGGACCTTTTTTCCAGGCCCCCGCAAATAAACCAAAATTGAGTGTAATTTAAAAGAATTCTAGTCCATTTTGGTCTATTAGTTTGGACAATATACAACAAAGGGACCTTGGAATGAATCATGCTAGTATTAAAATAATCATCAGTCAATCAAAAGCACAAATTGTGCAAATGGTTGCTGTGGGAAACATTCAAATTTAGAATGCACACTTAGAATGCTTAATACTAAATCACAGGCTCTGGCTGTAAATGGAGCCAGCAGGGCTCAATAAAGGCATATAGGGAGCCTACCAAAGGTCTGCTGATGGGTTCTAATTTTGTAATCTAGACAGAATGCGGTCTGCAGGGAGTGTAAAACTTTTAAATAAATACTGATAAATTCAAAGAAATTTTACCCTTACAATTTTATTAAAATAAGGGGAAAAAAGAACAGAGGTTTGGAGGGACTTATTAAAGAAATTATTTATCTATGAGGTCTTTGGTCAACCTTGTACTGCTTAATGACAGACAAAAATATTAACAGAAACAGCACTGTAGTCCCATGTGTGCAGACAGTCAAAAAGGGGAACATACCCGGACACAAACCAGGCCATTAGCCTCTCTATAGCTCCGACCCACACACACATAACTTGCTTTAATTTTAATTATTCATATTAAACTTTTTAACATCAAACCAGATCCCAACCCCCTCTTTCAACACTAACGTTCTCATGTATCCTTGCAAAAGTCCAACCTAACAGCTAATAGGCACAGCTGTTAGCAGTGCTGCATCAAACTGAACAAGTGCAATTGCTTTCTGTTTCATTTTATCACACATACAAACAGAAATGCTTCCTCTAAGGCTCGCCCGCTCAAATACAAGTGCTTCTAGATATTTATTGATCTTCTAGGTTGCTGATGGGACAGTGATGAACTTCCCGTTGTACAAGCAGAGGTCATTCTGCGCTTAATAGTGAGAATTTCCAGCTGACGCTTTTATGATTTTTAGATTAGACAATTTCTTCCTTTTTTTAGGTGTTTCTACATAAAATGTAGGTGAAACAATCTGTTTTTCCCCCAATGAATAGCATTCTAGGCACGGCAACATTTTCACAGCAAGTAGGCCAAACATTTAAACAGCGTGTGATATATGTGGGATAAACACTCAGCTCTTGCTCATGACAGCTATCTTTTGTGACATAAATGCTCTGAGTCCCATCAGCTCTAATGGATCCTTTTCCTGTTCATTTTCCTGTTGTTTATCCTGTCAGTTCAGATGTATGTCTGTTTGTTAGATATGCTGGTACCCGCAGCATTTTTGTTTATAAGATTTTGATTTCGCTCCTTACAGACTTAAATCTTGCCTTCAGTATTCCCTCCTCGAGACAACATAGACATAAATCTTTATTATAAAAAAATTGTTATGCTATATTTATCCAATATTTTTTAAAGTGTAGTTTTGATATATATTTTTTGTTAAAACTGACTGATATTTGAATAAAAAATTCTCACTGGCTTTTTTTATATTGTGTAAAATTAGCATAATGTTTAGTCATGCAAATTCCTGGTGAAAATATTCTATTACTTTTTCCTTAAAAATGTAGTCACAGCAAACTGATATCAGAGAGGAAGAGAAACTGTACTCTATCATTGCATTGAACAGCATGAATAAGATAATTATTTTATTTTTTCCACCCCTTGTTGGATTAGGATGACACCAACTATCAAACAATTTGTCAGCTTCAGATCAAGTTGCAATCAAAGGGAAATGCCCCAACATACATGAGCACAGCCTACTTTATTGTCAGGATTGTGCATGAGAAAGGCATAGCTGACATATAGATTATGTTTAAAAAATATATTTAATGGCTAAATGCTTTCAGTTGAGAATACTTAATTAAGGCAGGCATTACCCCAACTTTTTAAAGAATGGAACACAGTTAATGCTAATGCCCAAATTATAAAAGGAGTCTGGAAAAATGTATAAAATGGACCATTACATGCTGCCAACGCCATGAGCAGCCGAACACATCAGTGATCAAGGAATATTATATTTTTTTAATCTATACAAATATAAAAAAAAAACAAAAAAAAAAACTTTTTTTTGCATAATGGAATTGTTTGTTTATGCAGTTAATAAACGGCATTTAAGGCAAAGTGGTGACATTGGAAACAAATATTTATACGCAGCCTGATTACATACATAGTTTATGTGTTATTAACCTAGCCAAATACCACACATTATTTGTGAAGGTATTTGGGGTAACCACATCAAAATAAACTTTGCAGTACAGGCGGACATATAAGTAGCTGTTTTTTTGACAGATCCACAATTTGTTTTTGAAAGAGCAACAGAAAGAGCAAAAAGTAAAGTAAAGTAGGCTCCTCATGGGGTCTGCTGCTTCACTTGGTACTGTGTTTGGCTGAAACCAAACTTTGCTATGCAGGCACTAAGTGTCACTCAATAAGCTCTAGAGGTCCTACTGAATAATGTCCCTCCTTTCCCTGAACAGATACGATTGGATGTAGTACTAAACCTCAGTCCTACACATTATCAGTCTGACTTGCCGGGCCAATATACTCTTTTCTCTCACTTGCATCTGTAACCCTAAAAGATGTCAGACTGATTTTATTTCACTCACAGCCAACATGACCTTTTGTATCCCTTAGTTTTCCTCTGTCTGGGACAAATGCTGGCTTTAACAATAATTTGTCCATTTTTGCCTTGAAATAACTTAACTGACTTAATGTAAAAAAAAAAACAATTCTGCCTATTTTCTTTGTCTTGACATTTGCTGATAAGGCAGTATGCCTCAGTTAAAGTCATGCTTCACAATGTTGCTATCATCAGAGCTTGGTTTACACTGGTTTGCATTTTTATGTGGGCAGAGTGATCCTACAGTATGCATATTAATTGATGTATTAGTGCCAGGGAGAAACAAAATACCTGTATTTCCACAAGTGTAAAATTAATTTTTTTCACCATAATGCTCCACTTGATATAAGCCTGAAAGTGAAACTTTATTAGATTAAATTTTTGGATTATTTAAAATGCAGAAAAAAAGTAGAGGATGCAAAAGTTTTAAAGGTAGACCATAAAAGAAAAGAGAAAGGAGGACAAAGAATTCAGGTTAACATTCTGATCCCTTCGACTCAGAGTTGAGGTCAACTCAATCTGAAAAAGGAATAAGATCCAACTTAAAATAAAAAGCCTTCAACTGATGTCTGATATACAGTAAATATACTCTGCAGTCCATTTTGCTTAGGGGAGGTCTGCATGAAGTTAAATGAAATAAATTCTTAAAAAGTTAGGAGAAGTATTTTTTTTTTCCCATTTTGTTAAAGGGGATAAAAGGGGGATTTTCTATGTTTTCAGTGTTATATTGAGTTTCCATAATGTTACAGTAAGTACTGTGGTTAACCTGTTTTAATCTCATTTGAAAAAGCACAATTTGAAACTATATCAGATATATTGGTAAATTAAGTCACTTGATGATTATGGTAGTACAACGTTGCAACCCATAATTGTCAATTTAAGAATAATAATATGTTTTGGTTTTTTATATTTTTACCTTTATTAGTTTAAAGATAGTAGACTTTACTTTAACTGAATTAAGGAAGCAGTCTGATTTTTGCATAAAACTGAACATTGCAGATGCAAGGCCATCACCTTATTAAAAATAATTCCATTATTCTTTTTTAGTAATATCTGTTCTTAGCAAGAAGAACGCAGTAGGGTTTGAGTGAAAGGTGGTGGGTGTTTGTCATTCTATTAAAAATTAAATTTTAGTGCATTGCTATATTTTCCAAGTTTTTATTCAGTCCACATCAGATTAAAACTTAAAAAAATGTCCATATTGATCAAAGACCTGTGCTGGTGAACAAAACATCATCACTGAACATCGTGGCTGTGGTCTACAAATACAGTAATGGCCTGCAGGCTGCACTATAAGACCCCTGCTTTACAAAGAACACTTAATATCCAGTAGGTTTTTAACCATTAACCTGACAGGAAGTAGACTCATTCTAAAAGTTAATAGAAAAAATGAAGTGATGTGCTCTGTCATTTTAAACGGACAAGTATAAAGGGTCAAATTGTATAAAGGTTCAAATTGATTGCATGTAGAGCAAGTCAACCATTACCTAAAGTTCTGTAAGGATCATTTGCTTCTTTAAAAGTGACAATAAAGTGACCATAAATTAAAATATTCTACCATAAAATGATCATAAAATAAAATAGTTAGCCCTGACCTTGCTTTTCCTATATTTGTCATGCCAAGATCGACTTCCCTTTGTTATGTTTTTCGCTCACCCCACACCACCGAACCCCCTCCCCTCTCTCATCCTCATACAGGTAATGAAGCTGCTACATCAAAGTCTAACTGCGCATGTGCATTGGGAGAACGTATGCCCTGCATGCCCCCAGCAGCTCCCCTGCATTTCAAAAGGAGCCCATCAATCTTTTTGTTCAGGTCCAGAAGCACTGGGAACTGGAAAGTGTCTATGGGCTTTTGTGTGAATTCCTGAAGTGGACCTCAGTCTGAGATAATGGAATTAAATGCAGGTGAGGCATCTTCTTTCATTTCCCACCTTAATCGTGTCTCATCATTTTAACATTTCTGCAGAAAAAGGCCTGTGATTTTTCACTGTGACAGATGTGCTTCCATTAATACTTTGCCCTGGGCAGCACCTCTTTATAAATTTTATATATTCTTGTAGAAAGCGTCACTGCCAAAGACGGCTTAAAAGTTGGATTTTTTTTTTCTTAACTTCATAAGAAAGATAGATCCAAGAGGAATATTAGATGTATAAATTTTCCCTGTCTGCTCTCTCCTACTTCATGATAACAAGCTCATAATCTACTTAGGGTTTTTTTCTTTCAGCCAGTTAAAAAAAGCAGTTTCTTACTTGTCAGGGATCATCCACTCCACCCTCAAACAACATACATAATCTAAAATGAAGGCAACAAATAGATTAATCCCCTGTTTTAAAATAGCATTTCCTCTGGTGATAGCATATAAGGAGAAAATAAACTAAACTAAATTAAATAAACTCGTAGCAACACATTATTATTTTGATATGTGTTCACATCGTGTAAATATGATGCATGCACACAATCAGCCCTATCAGCAAGATAGAAAACTCAGGGTTTCATGAGAAGCACTAGAAGCTTAGAAAAGGATTTACCTTCAGGATTTATCATAAGAGCTCTGTAATAAGAGAGAGACAGAAAGAGGCTAGAAAACAACTGTGAGCAGCACTAAGTTATACGCTCCACGCCTCACATTGCTTGGCGTCTGGGAAAAACAAAAATAATTATTTCAAATACTGCTCACCTAAACCCATCCTCTAGCATCTTTTACTTTTAAATTCACCTCTCCCCCCAGATTATATGTCTCAAGCAGGTACTGAGCAGTGACTTCCAAGGTTAGAGATAACTTTATCAAACTCATGAAAAATATGCAAAGAGTGTTTGGTCTCATCTGACAGAGCTTATTTATTTGGATTGTCGACGCGGCTTCAGGAAACCTCGAAGGAATGAACTTCAATGGAAATTTGTTATAGCCATAGAATACAATGAGGTTAAGTGAATTACTTGTTTTATTGCAGGACTATACTTTTTAATTCCAGGTTTTTCTGAAACTTTTAAGATCCTCTGGTTGTTGTCAATTTCTGTTATTTTCATGTCCATGTTATTTATCAATCCTTATTGCAGATTTCTATCATAATAAACTGCACTTACAATATTTACCACTGTTCAGCGCCATTTACCTTTTTCCTCTGAGCATGGAACAGCCGGCTTGCTTGGACTCTCAAAGAATCACGGGATACCCAAGACTCAAAGGATACACCGGCCGCTGAATTCGGACTCACCATATATGTGTTGCGTGCTTAACCCCTGCTCCCCTGCCCCACTCATTTTGTCTTCTCTTAACGGGCACAAATTTCCCTACAGGTGTTTAACATAATGAACAATGAGCCAGAAGCCCCTTTTAGGAACAAAAACAATTCTGTGAAGTTATCCCTAAATCTAAGTCATCAGCTGCTGATAAGCATAATAATGCCTGGATTTCCCTTTTAATATGATCAATTCATAAAGTAGACCCTAAAGGTAACTTTCTTATACAATATTTACTCTGGCCACCAAACATGTTTATCAGACTTTCCACCTCACCCTCCAACACATATATTTCTACTTTGGTTAAATCTGCTTTTTCTGCTCTCTTTGCTGTGATTGCCATGGTAACAATTAATTAACATTAATCAGCTGGCTCATTTACATATTTGATGACATTCTTGCAGGGCTTTGCATTGATCATTTATGGTTAGATGTAGACATGAAGAGGCCCAAACATGAGGTTCAGTGTTGGATGCAAACTTTGAAACACATAAGGTTCATAAGGATTTGATGTTTTTCTGTTTCTAAATACCTTGAATGCATCGGCATAATATAATAATACTTTTCACTTCAGTTCAATTATCAGTCGTTAGTACACAGGTAACAGTCAGCAGACAACCGCAACCTTTTTTCCTACCAAGCGTGGTCTTTCACATCTTCTTTTTAGAAGGGTTTATGAGTACATAAGATTTTAAGTTTTCCTCTATTATTGTCTGGTTAATTAAAGAAATATAGTGAGTTACTGAGTTCCCTGTTATAAGTAGTCTGTATATTACTTAATTAAACTGTTTAATTTGTTTGTTTTTGACACAATAATAATTATTTTCATCAAATCTGTCATTGAAATTATGTACATGTAGATTACTTGCTTCTAATTTGGCTGCTTTCTTTATATACGTAAGCTGTGTTAATAAGCATTTGAAAACTTAAATTTCCCGTTATTTCCCCTTCTATCCAATGGGGTGATTAAGTGCTATCGGAATTTTATGTATTTGGCAAGAATTGACAGAAATAGCCCTGTTTTCTCTTTGTTTAACTGTGTATTTCTCAATAATTCTTTTAACATATTGATTTTATTTACATTCTGTATACATTGCTATACAGAACTATAAACAATTCATAAAGAGTGGCATGTGTGTGATGTCTGCCATCATTGTTCAACACCTTCTTTACAATACAGGTGTCTATAAAGTAAAATTGCTTGGTTTTGTGCATTCAGGTGGTTTTATAAATCAAGATTTATTTAGAAGATTACGTAATTTTCTGCTGTTTGGCTCTTTAGTATGGATCCCAAGCAGTGTTTTATTAATGAGACACCTAAACTGGCCCTAACATGTAAACACTGCTTGGAGAAAGACACAGTAAAGACTTTAACCCCCAGTCATACCTTGACGATTTAGCCAGTGTATCCCTGACGTCCCAAAATCTCCTAAAATGCTGTCATACGCATACATACATAAGTTGGACACCACGACTTATGAGTAACTTACACTTAACGTATTTCTACGATCAAATAACTTATCAGTAACTTATGGCCCACGTATGGCATACGCTGGCATACTTCAATCTGTCGACGCACCTGCTGTTTGTTGATGTGTGCCAGTATGCTTCAGCGTTCTTCACTGTGCTCATAACTTATAAAAAAACGTAGGTATAACTGATCCAACGTATGCCAACGTTTTTGTTTTTTTTCCAGATCAAGTTTTGACAGGTGCTTTTACCTCATGCTGCAAAGTAAAATCTACAACATTGTTCAGGAGACGCTGGTCATCCTCTACTGTCACAAGGTTGTCTATCACTGTGGGATTTGGCTAATTTACAAGACAGGAGAGGTCCAAAATGCAACACACAGATCTGCAGAGAGGATCGACATGGCAGACCTTCCATCTGGACCTAATACTCCAAGGTCAGAAAAGAGCAGATAAGAGCTCAATAGATGCCACATATCATGAACACAAACTGTTTAGACTTTTTCCCCAGGATAACACTACAGAGTGGTAATTGCCAATGCCAGTCCCCTAAGAGAAAGTTTCTTCCGCCAAGCTGTCACTTTGGTAAGCAAATTAACAGATATGACTAGTAGGCTACACTGCTGGGAAACAATAAGTATATTTACACAAACAACCTCACTATTTTTTTTTTCTTTAAGCAATATTTATTTAGTTATATCTAATGTCTGTACACCGTGAGCTCTAACTGATTTTAAATTCATTGACTGTGGACACAATCATGACAAAGTAACACTGATTCTAATTAAAAATCCAGAAATATAAAAGGAGTTCTGGAAGAAAAAAGCTGTTTCATGTGCAGCTTCTTTCAGGTAAATATATATTCACTGCTGTTTAGGTCGAGACTGTGAGAGCATCCCCAACCTAAAGTGATATATGCAGGTGATATAATGCTTATGCGCACAGGTTACTGGTGGTTACCCATGGATTTCATCCAAATCTGGAGTAAAAATATTGATAGGGCTGTTTGCTTCAGCCTATGACCCTGGTATGAATGGTAAATGGCATGTACTTATATAGCGCCTTTATTCAAGTTAGGAGACTTGACCAAAGCGCTTTACACTACTGTACATTCATTCACCCATTCACGCACACACTGATGGTGGCAAGCTACATTGTAGCCACAGCTGCCCTGGGGCTCACTGACAGAAGCGGGGCTGCCGTACACTGGCGCCACCAGGCCCTCTGACCACCATCAGTAGACGATGCAGGTGAAGTGTCTTGCCCAAGGACACAACGACACTGAAGGTCGGAGTCGGGGCTTGAACCGTCAACCCTTCGATTTCAGAGCAAACTCCTACATCCAACACCACTGTCGCCCCGGCATGAAAGTCTGTTTTCACTCAAACAATATTTTATCGTGGCTGCTTTAGTGTTCTATTTCGGAATTTAACAACACAGATTTTAAGTCTCACCGAAATTACTGAGATCTTCATTTAGTAAAAATATTTGATGAAATGATTTTGTGGCATTAAAGCCAAATTACCTCTCTAGAAAGTCTAAACTATCTAGAGGTTAGGAACTTGTCCTCTTCATGGAGCTGTAAATCGTAACATCTTCTGAGGTCTAATGCTAATTTAGACAAATTAGATCTGTATCTAATGCCCTTATAAAGGCACCAAAAGACCCACAACACAAAGAGCTCATAGGATGTTAATGTATAGTTTGACATTTTAATAGGTTTTTTTTGGCTGATTCTTCAATTGACTTTTATAATCTTGAAATGGGCAATGTTTGTCTGCCTTTTTAAAATCCTTCAATGATGTAGCCAGTTTTAAAAAGCTGATATTCCATTGTGTTCAATATTAAAATATTGTTATTATCGCCGCCTAAAAGAGGCCCTTTAAATAATTAAAACAACCTTTGAGCTAACAATGAAAAAAATAATTAATAACAAAAAAATTTGCTCTTTTGGAAAACTGAAGAATGGTTTGCATTAGCCCTGTATCTGCATGTGGAGAAGTTTTTATTTGCAATTTTCATTATTTTCCGTAAAGGTTGTTTAAAAACTGCTTTATCCAGTATTCATCAGAATTCCTTAACTAGGGAAAATAGGCCGGATTTTTAAAAGGAAAACAAGTCCCACATTGTGACAGGCAAGACATATTTACTGCAGCGAGGAGGCTTAATTCCTCTCTAAAAAAGCAAAACTGCATTATGCCAACAAGGGCACAGTAGGCCAACAATGATCATTTTAGGGTGCTTATCAAACACCATTACATGCACCATATATCTTTTGATATGATCAGTGAATGGACTTTAGTCAGTAGGATGTGCACTTTGTCCTTGCTTTAATGGTGTTGTAAGTTGATAGAGTTGTAGCCATAGAGACTATAATGTCCCTGATGTATCATATTCTCCTCTCGCCTTCTCGCGCTGCAGGACTGCAGTCTCGACGCTGTGTAAGGTCATCACCGTGACTCAGCTGCGGGTTCATTTCAAGGAAACGACCCATGAAAGTTTTCAAGTGCGTTAAGGCTTCTGCAAACATTAAGATCATGATAAAAAAAAAAAAGCATTTGAAAAAACATATCTATGTTTTGCATTGCTACTACACCTCCAGCCCCACACATAGCAGGTTAACGCCTTTGAAAATGACCTTGCACAACCATTTAGGTCAATTGTGAAAACACTATAGGTCTTTATAGTTGTAAAATTGGACCCTGTATCAGCAAAACCTGAAAATGTGTATTCTGGGATCATGCACAGCATATATTTGAGTAACCGCATTGAGATGGAGAAAGAGTTCTGACACCTCCTGCACTGTAATCTGTACTCAGTGGTGGTATTTAGCCTGACAACCCCTCATTTCAAAGCAAACTATATTTTATACATATTCATGCTTCCCCCAGTATATCCTTTGTGCGACCTCTGCAGACACACACACAAACACAATATATATAAACACAAACACACGGGTATACATACACAAACCCTGAGTAGTCTGAATAAATTTTAGAGCCTGAAAGCATTTCAGGGCACAAATGTCTGATTTTTCAGTCAAAGAATATTAGTTTACAAGTGGGTGGTAAAGAAGTGGAACTAAAGGTAGGGTGACATGCATGAGCTAGCGAATGATGCAAAGGTTGAGAAATAGTAAAAGAGACTGCAACGTACGCAGGTTAAGGGAAAAACAAAATACATTTTGTAGAGTTTTACTTATATACTGTTTATATCCCATGTACCTTTTTCTTCGTTTGGCACCTTATTCTTCTCCTTTGACTATTTGAGCTGATGTAACAAGTAACTTTTGTTCACTGTGATATCAATAAATCAATCAATCACTCAATCAATCTCAGAAATAACAGATTTACTTTGAAACAATCTTTCTGTCATGAATTATTTTGAGGTTAGTTCACTGCTCTGCTCCCACTTCGTGTTACTAGATAGAACTGAGGTGTGAAACAGCAGCAGCTCATTGAGAGAGAGTGGAGCGGTGATCACTGAAGTTGAAACGAGCTGAACTTTTCTATGAAATCACGACATGGCAGCCAATCAGGGACTGGTTATAGGTGAAGTGTTTGTTTCATTTAAAATGGAGTACTGAGGAAATAATTTTTAAAGATAGAAATAAGGAATGCTTTCAACAGGTTTTTAGGTGGCTTTAAAAAAAAAAAGGCTTACTAACATCTGTGCTTTCTGCGGGGGTAGATTTACAAGGAAGAGATGGAGGATGGAGTTTAGTTTAGTTTCGTTTATTTAAGTCAACAGGTCATCTCTATGTCATGTATTTTATCTTTCCAGCCACTGAACCAGGTTAGTCCAGCCTGCACAGAATAATTCACTGCTTTCAGGGGCTGGGTAGAACAATTACATAATATAGAGATGACTTGATGACTCCAGATCGCCCATCTCTGAATCCAACCGAGCCCAAGCTGTGTTTGGATGAACCAAAGTGGACTCTTTTTTCCAAAGCTTTTGGGGCTTTCCAAAAAATTATGGTCTCCCCAAGGCAGTTAATAAGTTGTTCATAGAGAACAATTCAGCAGCAGTCTGTGATGTTAAGTTTCATCTGTGCTATTATTGTGAAATGCTGACAGCAAGACTTTGACAGGAAATGACATAGGGTTGACAGGGGTAACAGCAGGTCCAAAACAAAAGGTCTCAAACTCAACGCTATTCCTGACATTTTGAATTGAAAAAGCCTCTTGGATGGTAAGCGTAACGTCTTCAAACTTGGAAACAAAGTCCAGTGGATTGTTTTTAATTTTCTTTTTTGGAAGGACTATGACCTGGATGACAGAATCTTCACCAGCAGATTTCCTCCTAGGTTATGATGCGGTCTGGGTGTAAAAAGTTTGCATTGAAATTCAAAGCAGTGAACTACCTGCATGGCTTGTGTCCACATAAAGACTAGTGGTTCTCAACCCTGCTCCTTTAAGCACCACTGCCCAACATGTTTTAGATGTCTCTCGGTTGCAGCACACCAGATTCAAGTAATAGACTTCTCTGCAGCCATTGCGTGCTGCAGAAGGCGGATTTATTTAATTCAGGAGTATGGCAGCAAGCAGACACATAAAATACACAGGGCTGTAGTACTTAAGGACTAGGATGGAAAACCACTGGACTATGCATGTGTTGAAATTTTATGTTTTACTGGATTTTCTGAAATAAAGTCATTCATCTATTCAACATGAACAGAATAAATACAGAGTGCCAAACACAGCGCGGATGGGCAGTCCCATAAGGCAACAGCACTTTTATGTAACCATAACAGCCACGTAGAGCACTATGGCCTCCGTACATGGGTCGTGCACGCTAACCACTGTGCCACAGAAGCCTGCCCTGGCAAAGTTTTGAGCAACATATCATAAAATAAATTTTATATGATAAAATATATACACTATTATTTTTTTAACTCAAGCAAATATATAGAAAATTATGGAATTTATAAATCATATATACAAAGTACCTCAATATTTCCCAAAGTGTATATCAAAAATGTTCTTTCCGTTTATAGAGGAGGGAGCTGCATCTTTACGGAGATCCAGCTCTCCAGGCTCCATTTCTTCAGAGGTAAAAATTACCCTTTCATCTTTCCTGAAACTTATCTGGATTGACGCTACTGACTTTATAGAGACAGACTGATTTTCTTGGCCATTTTAATTGGAGCTCAGTTCTCCCACGGAACAGCTTGAGTCATGCCCTAACGGTTACCCAAAAAGTTTGCATAGGACTGCATTTCTTTGCCAGTGGTGTAAAATCAGCAGGGGAGGTCCTTGCCCAGTTTTAGTTGCCTTTTTTTTTCTTGGCTGCAATTTAAAGAATATTTATAAACTTATTAAGGGGGGAAAATTTGGCCCTGATTTCTATTGCCTGAATGATTTTGCTACCTTTTAAAAATACACATGCTGTTTAATCAAGAGTTTACTCTTTTGAGTGAGGTTTATGTACTGAGTTGTTATCTGTTGTAATGTGCCTATCTCACTGGTGGTACGCTAAGAATAAAATGTGAGAAAAAGTTTTCATTTTGTCGACTGCAATATTTTGTTATGTTTTTAGTAAAAGCAAGATTCTGAAATAAAAGCTGAGTAAATCTGAATTCAGAGCAGTTGATGGGACTGACACTATGACTGCACACTGAAACTAAACATTAATTTAAAAAAATAAGTATATTACTACATTTTTACTGAAATCAGCTTTAGTAGGGAGGCCCAGACGTCCCTCTCCCCAGCCAGCTGGACCAGTTCCTCCAGGGGAATCCCAAGGCATTCCCAGGCCAGCTGAGAAACATAAACGTGTCCCCCACTGGGTCTCCTCCTGGTTGGACGAACCTGGAACACCTCACCAGGGATGCATGCAAGGGCATCCTAACCAGATGCCCTAGCCATCTCAACTGTCTTATCTCGAGGTGGAGGAGCACTGGCTCTGCTCTGAGTCCTCCCTCGATGATTGAGCTTCTTACCCTATCTCTAAGGGAGAGCCCAGACACATTACAGAGAAAACTCATTAGGGCAGCTTGTATCCCGGGATCTCATTCTTTTGGTCATGACCCAAATCTCACTACTGTAGATGAGGGTAGGAACGTAGACTGACCATTAAATTGAGAGATTTGCCTCTTAGGTGAACTCCTTCTTTACCACAACAGATAGATACAGGGCCCGCTTCACAGCAGACACCGCACAAGTCCATTTGTTATTCTCCTGCTCCATCTTCCTCTCATTTGTGAAGAAGACCCCCAAGATACTTAAACTTTTCCACTAGAGGCAAGTCATCCTCCCCAACCCGAAGAAGGAACTCTACCCTTTTCCGGCTCATGACCATGGTCTCAGATTTGTAGGCACTGATCCTCATCCCAGCCACTTCAAACTTGGCTACGAACCGCTCTAGCGAGAGCTGACGATCCAGCCCTGATTAATGCAATAGAGTCACGTCAAAGAATAGCAGGGACGCAATCCTAAGGCCACCAACACGGATACCCTCAATACCTTGGTGGCACCTAGACATTCTGTCCATAAAAGTTATGAACAGAATTGGTGACAAAGGGCAACCCTGGCGGAGTCCAACTCTCACCAGAAACGAGTCTGACTTAGTGCTGACAATGTGGACCAGGCTCTGAGACTGGTCATACAGGACCTAACACCCCTTTTTATAGGGCCTGGTGCTCCATACTTCCGGAGTAGCCCCCACAGGACCCCCCGAGAGAAATGGTCGAAAACCTTCTGAAGATCCACAAAACACATGTAGACTGGTTGGGCAAACTCCCACGCCCCTCCAGAATCCTGCTGAGGGTGTAGAGCTGATCCAGTGTCCCACTGCCAGGTCGAAAACCACAATGCTCCTCCTGAATCTGAGATTTGACTATCCAACAGACCCTTCTTTCCAGAACCCCAGAATAGACCTTACAAGGGAGGCTTAAGAGTGTGATTCCTCTGTAGTTGAAACACCCCCTCTGGTCCCCTTTTTTAAATAGGCAGACCACCACCCCAGTCTGCCAATCCAGGGGAACTCCCCCAATGTCCACACAATGTTGCAGAATTCCGTTAACCGACATAGCCCCACAACATCCAGAGCCTCTAGGTACTCAGGGTGAATCTCATCAATCCCAGGGCCCTTGCCACTGAGGAGCTTTTTAATCATCTCGGTGACCTCAGCGCCAGAGATGGGAGGAGCCAACACACAGTCTCTGGGCTCTGCTTCCTCAATGGAAGATATGTTGGTGGGATTAAGGAGGTCTTTGAAGTATTCTCCCCACCGACACACAACATCCTAAGTCGAGTTCTTGGTACGGCACTGCTTCCCCCTCCCAACATGCCGGACAGTGGACCAGAATCACTTCAAAGCTGTATGGAAGTCTTTCCTCATGGCCTCTCCGAACTCTCCTTGTCTCTGTCCTAGTCTTACTGAATTGAAAAAGAAATTGTTTTCTTGAATGCCTTCCTCACTCCAAAAGAGAACTGTATTTTTCACACTTTGATGTACTTTGATGCAGGTATATAAATATTTTTTTATAGAAATAATAACCTTTAATGATTTGTGGAATATATTAGTTAATTTTATTATGGGGAAAAATAAAAGCTCACCAGGCTGAAGAACGTGGACAGAGAACGGGTTGCTGGCCACACACTGTTTAAAACTGACACACAGGACACTACTAAATCACTGCTATTTCTTTCTAATGACTATACTTTAAACAACCATGTAGGTTATATACAGCTGGAAGTATGCACACAGTATGAGATTAATGTGTTTTTATATTTGATTATCTCCATAGCAACAGTGGTCGTGGCAGCTAATGTCTTTTCAATCAGATGAAAAAGCAATAGGTCTGATGGATGGATCCTAAAGCTATTTTTATTAATGGAGCTAAACTGGAAAAATATCTTAGAAAAAGTGCATTACTACCATCCACTGGTCAACACAACTGTTGGTTACTAGGGCCAACATCCTTATAGGAATAGAAGAGTTATTGCAGACTAAACAGTCACATTGATATCTTAGGCAACATTTGTGTTGTTTAATTGAAAACAAAAGCAACAGACCCTGTCTCTCGGCCATGTCGTTTTTGATCTCCTTAAACATGAAGGAAGATAGTACTGCTTCATTTTTTACCATGAGAGAAGCACAGCTTTGTTTTTTGTATATGTTTATAGAACTAAATAAAATAACATTCAATACTTACTTACAAGGTTTAACTTGGTAGAATTTCTTCAAACCACTAACATCACTTAATGACCCAAAAGTATGTTTTACAACAGCCAAGTCGGGGATTAAGCTGGGATATTAGAAATTGATGAGTTTGGTCAGGGGTTTTGTTTTCTTATTTGTATTTTTTGGCATTTTTGTCCACCTGCATGCATTAAGATACAACTAATACATATTGTGTTTTTAGTTAAGTACACATATTAACATTATTTTGGTATCTTAATAATAATAAATAATAATAATACATTTTATTTCAAAGGCGCCTTTCTGGACACTCAAGGTCACCGTACAAAAGATCTTATACAATTATTCACCTTAACATTTTCTATGTAGATATTTTTACTGTTCGATTGTATTTTTTTAAAGACAACTGCTCTAGATTTTGCAGAAGGTCCTTCAAATGACTATTCCTGTGTTGAGGGGACTTGAGAAATGGCTGGTAAAAAGCTAAGATGTCAATAAAAGCCACTTAAAGAGCTCCAAACACATGCCTCTTCCTTTTCAATGTCATTTCCATTTATAATGTTTTTTGTTTTTTTCCAACAATTACCAGCAGAAGCTTTAGTGCTTTTCTGGGGGTGGCATCCACTACTTGTTTAGAGTCCTGGGTCCCAAAAGTCACAGAATAAAACCGAACACAGCCATGCTTTGACTGTTATACAGATCTGTGTTGGGCTCAGATTAGTAGGTAGTTGTATGGTCCTGTTTAAAATGCGAGATGCTGAAAATCTTTGCAAATCCACTCTTTATTGCACAATCACAAGTGTGTATTTGCCTTTAAAAAGATACAAGGACATCCCTGGCCACAGAAGAATGGAATCAAAGGAGGATTCTTCAATATTGCATATAACTTGAATTAGGATACACATCACAAAATAAACTGAAGAAAAGGTGTATCCTACTAGGCTACTTTATTTAATTTCTGATAAAGAATTCACTAACAATATTGGTGTGCTGGACTGCACAGAAATTATGTTAAAACCCACTGGAGCACATGAAGGTGATTTTGGTAGCAGAAAAATCCCAAGATTTAGGTAAGAGTGAGTTATAGTTAGGCCTATTATACACATACCTTTATTATGTTCATTAATGAAAATTAAGTTACTTGTTACTTACAATGACCTATGAATGCTGTCTTCATCTTCAGCCACTTCAGTCCATGACTCCAGGCTGCAGTCTAAAGCAAACCTCCTGTTGTGTAAGTTTAAGGGTCAACCTTTCTTATGGCGTGAATTATGGGGATGTTGGGCCACCACCTGTGAAAGACACATACACCTAAAACAAGATGATTAAGCATGTTTTTTTTATTTTGTAAGTTGTAGTTAACATTTTATCCAGAAACTACAAGTCAGCTAAGTGTTTTTGTGTTTACTATTGACCTGCTGTCATGTCCTCTTTGGTCTAGTTATATTAGTTCTGTATGAATACTGACAGGATGTGTAACGAAAAAAAGTGTTGAATCATTTCATGAAGAAAGCTGCAAACATGCATTTATCTGGATCACTTATATCTGGCTTGATATAGTAACTCTTGTGGACTCTTGCTTATCATTTGGGAAACGGATAAACTGATCAGACTAGGTTAAGCCTAGCTTTACCTCTTACTCTGGATTTCTTAATTCTGCTTTTGTAAAACAGCCCCTCAGGCATAACCCGAATCCTGGTTATGACAGATCAATGTTCCCCATTAAATCTTTAACATTATACAGTGTATACTTGTGTGTCATCTGAGAAGCAGTTGCTATTTGCTGTGATAATACACATTTTATTACTATCCCCCTAAGAAACAATTTGATCTATTTTATCGGATCCTGGATGTAACATTAGGAAAAGATAATAAAAAAGGATTTTTTTTCACTTATTCCTATATACAAGTAGTAGATTACAACAGTTTTTGTTTATTGCTTGAACTGCATTGTGTTCTAAGTAATAGATAATGTTCTTACACTTATAGTAACATTTTTGAAAGAACACATTGCATCAATAATCTCACCAACATTACGCCCTAATCCAATCTGAGCAGGTGGAGCAACAGCCAACGGTTTGATTCGAGCACAAGCAAGGGTCCATTATATTTATGTAATCTAAGTGAACTGCTGAAAGTTTATAATATATCATTAGTCTTCCCTTACTTCCATTGTGTTACAGTCACTGCAGTCCATAGTTATTTTTGCCATAGAATCCTCCTGGGGTTTGCAGCACTTCTATCCTCTTCAGAGAGTCAAACTTTACAAAAGAATACCTGCTTCAAGATGTGCACACAGAGTACCACACACAGGAGAAAGCAGGAGTTACAGTTCATCTCTGTCCATCAGTGGCTCACTGCAATTGTTAGTGTTTTGCTCTTGCTACCCTGCGATTTTTCCTTCTTCATTACCTGCACTGAAGTCAGCTTCAGTGGTCTTATTGTGCTCTAAGACATCATTTTAGAAACATGTTCCTAATTTGGCTTACATCTTTATAAGCTCTTATATTATTTAACACCGTTGAGTCAAAACATTAGCACATCAAATTAAAAAGTCAGTAATTTAAATAAAACTGTCACTATTTTTGAATACCCCAGTTTACTATGTCTAGAATCTCTCTATAGTTCTAATACTATTTTATAATAAAAATACAACAATCAATTTTATTTTTCAAGAAACATATTGTTAGCATCTTCTGTCTGATTTAGTAGAAACATTTGTGTATTAGCAGCTGGACAAACATAGGCCAAAACTATATATTCTTCTAGCGTTGCAAATATTAAGAGGTAAATCTAAAATAGATAAGGGTTGCTGTGGAGGTCCGTCCAGTAAGGCACAAGGACAAAGTCATATAAAAAGTATTCTCTATTTATTTTCCAAAAATTATCTTCAAAAAAGAAGGGCTTACATCAAATCTCAAAAAATATAACAAAATGTACCCAAATGAAATCAACTAAGGCATACCTAACTCAGGATAACAAACCAAAAAACTGACCTCACAATGAACACACAGGGGAATTTATACACAAAGGCTAGCCTACACAAACGAGGAGGGGTGGGAGATGAGACAAAGGCAAACAATGCATAAACATAAATAACTAATTCAAACTAACACCTTTTGACTACAACACAACTATCAAAAGATAACAACATAACACCAAAAATGCTTTAACAGTTATGCCATAAGTGGAGAGAAAGAAGCAGACTCTAACATCCAGTCCCCTGCTTCCAGCAGCCTGATGGTATGTCCCACTTACTGGTTTGCCTTTCAACCAGTCCTCTCCACTCAGCCAGTCCTTCAACTCAACAAAAAAGTAGTTAATTCAATTCAAATAAACAAAAGGTGTTTACTAAATGTGTGCACCCATAATAGTAAACAACCTAATGCGAAAAAAAAAAATAAACACCACAAAAGTGAAATTATAAAAGTACTGTGTGAAGACCTTTAAATAAATAAATATTAACAATGAAGAAAAGATGGAGGAACCTCCACAGTTGCACATTTAAAACAAATCAAAGAGAAATGTTAATTTAAGTTCACTTTCTTCAAATCAGAGTTAGGGAAAGCCTCAGTGAAGTCGTAGATGTTTCCACCATTTCACCACAATGTTCAACATTGCAGAAATTTAGGAATGTTTTTTTTTATTATTTTGCTGTTAATTTTGGAATAAAATAAAATCTTATTTAGGCGCTAAATTGATATATATATATTAACAGGAGGATATCTCTTCTTCAGAATCATAATTCTGCTCAGTAATATAGAAGTTATATAAACAATGTCCTTTTTTCTCTAAGCGGTGTTTATCCTTACTAGATGCAAGCAACAGATAGAGATTCAGATCGAACGCAATATAAAGCAGCTGCTCTGTCTTAACATTATCGGTCAGATATTTTTCCAGCATTTTATTGTCTTTACATTGTCCCAAGTAAAGAGTAACGAAATTAACTCTCTGCATTTAACTCCTCCCCTTAGGGAGCCGTGGGCAGCCATTGTGCGGCACCCGGGGAGCAATGTGTGGTTAATGGTCTTGCTCAGGGACCCAGAGTGGCAGTCTGTGGGAGTGAGGTTTGAACTCAGAACCTCAGTTTTCCAAGCCACTAGGCCACCACTCTCCACTCCTCTAAATAGTTTAACATTAGATGCATAAAGTCAGAGTACTGAACAAGCAGCCATCTACATGCAATCTGCAATCAGTTGGTTGCTGCAGAATTAATACTCAAAACAATGCTGTGTTGTTGTTGTTGTTTTGTGTTTTTTCTTTTTTTATGCATCAGCAACTGAAATTAATATTTTAAGAGACACAGACCTGAAGAGCTTTACAGTTAATAACTTTAGGCAGTTGAAGTTTTTACAGTCACTAGCTACCAAAATATTCCACTACGTTGACACTGTGCTTTTCTATTTGTTGTCACCAATACTGGAATCTGATCCTTTTTTTCCTCAGATAAATATAGGCACAATATGCACATATATTTGGTCATGCATCTCTCTGCTGTAACTGCTACCTCCCTGCTTATCACCGAAGTAGTGTTGCTGTTGTGCGTATGCAAATTTTAAAATGAGTATAGATTTAAGATTCTGTTTCCTTCCATTTTATGTTCATCTCTCTCTACAATCTAACACATCCTTCCGAGTCAGGAGGAAAGCTTTCTGACATCTTTGACATCCTACTCAGTCCCTGGTGTTTTAGATTGACAAAGCAGTGCAGGCTGTGACAGATACAGAAAACTAATCTGCACTTAACCAGGCTGGAGACGAACCAAGTGATTGCAATATTGTTGGAGGTAATTCTACCAAAAAAGAGGGTTAAGGAAGAGTTTTATTCAGATAAATTATAGAGTATCGAGCTTTTGCGTATGATAATTACTAAGTGACAGCATTAGGTTTTCCATGTGAATAACAGCAAAGAAGGACTGCCTTATGAGTAGAGGACTGAGAAGGAGAACTGTCATTTCTTGAGCTAGTGTTTAGGAAATACATTTACAGATAACCTTACAGAGAGGCAGCAGAATTCACTAAAATTCAACCTTCTTTCTAGGTCACACATATATTTTGACAAAACATGTCTGCAAAAAAGCAAGAAAACTGGATAGATCTTCACATCATTTTCTTTAGCACAACATAAAATAAAATTAAAAGCAAAAGCCTCAAGATGATCTCAAAAATCAAATTAATGGTAAAAAAAAAAAATAATAGGAAAAAAGCAAATATTTTAATTGTTATATTAAATATAATGAGCTGCTTTAAGTGAATGAGAAAAAAAAGAATTATTGTGTCAGTTTCATTTTACTAGAAGAGTTTCTAAAAGTCAAAGGCCAACAGTTTTATGGGTCTTATGTTTGTTATCAGGATGTAGAACTGTTGCCTTAAAGAGGGTCTTGGGTTCGAGTCCCAGCCTAGGGTCTTTCTGCAGGGAGTTTGCATGTGTAGGGTTTCTCTGGGTACTTTGGCTTCCTTCCACTGTTGAAAAACATGACTGTTAGGTTAATTTGTATTTTTAAATTGCCCTTAGGGGTGTGTCTGTGTGCACTTATCAAGAAAGTAGAGTGAGGACTTTTTTTCAATTTCACATAACAATGAAGACCAGTTATTTTAAAGTGAGGACATTTTGATGGTCTTTTTTTTTTTGCTAATGGTTAGGTTTAGGGCTAAGGTGTCAATTGGGTCAGGGTGAGGTATGCATTATTAATTGTTAGGTTTAGATTTAGGGTTTGGGCAAGGAAAGGGTTGAAAACGACTGAAAATCAATGGACGTCAATGAGAGTCAACACGTGGTCCTCACTACATATAGCAGGACAAACGTGTGTGTGAGTACATGCATGTTTCTGTCCTGCGATAAATTGAAGACCTGTCTACGTACAGTAAACATTGCCTTTTGCCCATAAACCATCAACCCCATTGCAACCCTGATAGATAACCAAAAGCAGATGGATGAATGCTTATTTGAAAGTTGAAACTTCAAAGAACTTGCAAATGATACTTTTTTTATAGAAAAAATGAATACATGTTCATATTCGTACAAGTGATATCCTTATTTTAGTGGGTTGGCACTATAAATTGTCATCAGAAGTGTTCGATATCATTATTGCATAACAGGTTTTGGGATCATCCCTTAAACATTTAGGTTTATATTGATATGATGGCATCACTGTGAAATTTTTAGTCTTCTGATGCTGACTGCTGGAAACATATTTATTTGAAGAGGCCAAATTCTGATCAACTTAAATGAAGAGGCACCTACTGATTATCAGTGGGAGAAAAATGATCAAACTTGACCTGCTGACACTATGCAGAGATCTACTGATAACATTGATCTAGTAGTTAGGAGAATTTTCAGCATTAGAGCCATTTTGTGTAAGGGAGGATTTTTAATACATTTTCATTAATCCATTTAAAAGATTTTAACAAACAAATATCGATCCATCCATTTTGCATCACGCTTTATCCCAGCTGGGGTCACGAAAGGTGCTGGTGCCTATCTCCAACTTTCTAAACAAACAAATATGTAAGTGAAAACATAATTTAAACACAATTCAACTCATACAGTGTAAGGTTTAAGTGAGACAGGTCATGTAAAAGAGTAAATGTTCCTTATTTCTGCTTTTGCAAGTATGTAATCCCACAGTAATAACATCATAAAGGGCATGAAATGCAGATATAAAAACTCCCACAGTCTTCCTTGATTCTCTGCCTTCTGCCTTTAAAGTGTATAATTTCATTTTAAATAGTTCAGTAAAGAAAGAGAGACACTCAATGTATCTTAAAAAATAAATAAACATTCAGTGTAAATGCCAGATGCATTTCAACAAACAGTCAAGCTGTCTGAGAGATGGTGTGTGAGAAAATGTCAGCAAGCTCAGGTATACTCAGCTTTTTCTACTCAAAGGCTTCTAGTGAGCTTTTTAACTGCAGAGAGATTACTTGATACTTTAAATATCAGCTCATATTTCATGTATGTCCTCACATGTACCACAAATAAGAAAGTGTGAGATGATATGACAGTAAACAAACAAACAAACAAAAAATCCCTATATTCTTTAATCATTTAATATAAAAATTGTGGAAAGAAAAGTTGGAGCTGAATTAATTTTATCTTCACACAGATGGTGCTTCAATAAATAAAAATAGAAATGTTCTTCATAAAACACCTTTTATTTGAAGTCTATCTCAAAGGATCATTCTTCTGGCAACAGAGGGAAGCTGAATAGAAAAAATGGGGAGGAGCTCTAAATCAGAAGACAGAAAAAACAGCTTAAGTAGACATACAGCGGATCTAAACAATTTACACATTCATTTTCAAAGCGTTCTTGTAAAACTAAAACATAAAGTAAGATAAAAAGAATAATGGAAAATCTAAAACATAAATGTATTCAGTCTTTATAAGTTCACAGCGGCCACAAATAACAAGTCTGATTAATCTAAAATTAGTTAGACTTCAACCTATTCTAGTAGATTTCCACATTTCTATTATTTAGCTGAAGTTGGAACTTTCTGGGAGGTTATAAGGTATGAGAATATTTTATTTGTACAATGATATCAGTACGGGGAAAGGTTGAAAATGAAACCACAGAAGGATATAAATAGTGGGCAGTGATGGTAATAGCTGTAGAAAAACTATTACATCAGTGACATTACAAAAACTGCAAACCGTTTCCCCCAAAAGTTAGACAAGGAGATATTTAAAGTGCCAAGGAACTGACAGCAGCACTGGAGAAGCTGCCGGTATTTCCAAGCAATCCTGGCTGTGTTCTGCATGCCCCATCAATCTACTCTATTCTCCATATGTCCAGAGTAAGGTTTCTAGACAGGACAGCTTTTTCTACAAAAGAAAACATCCAGGCCTGAATAAAATTGCTGGTTGAGGCTCTGTTCTTTAAAGGTTAAGGTTTCCTCAAAACAAGGTTAATTTATAAGAAATTAAACATCCTTCTCCCAGATCTAAACATATTAAAGGTGAAACTGAGAAAAACAACATGTCAGTTGTTTTTTTAATGAGCAGGAGAGAATAAGCAAGTTGCCATAGTTATTGAACAACTGAGCAGCGTTCTCCTGTGGATATGTGGTGCACGTCTGACACCTGGTGGTAATTCTTGGGATAGCAGGGGAATTTATTGAACGAAAGTTTCAAAGAAATGCCTTATTGAACGGTGGCTGCTATCATATAAAACGTTGAATAGATGTAAATCAGTAGTTAATGACAATTCAGGAAACATATTTTGTAAAACTAAAACTTTATGAAGGTTTTAGTATTTTATTTGAAACGTTAAATTTATCATCCATAATCAGGGGATTTGATATTTGCAGTAGTTAGAATGTGCCAAGAAAAAAAAAATTATACTGGATTTAATGACTAAAATGTGTGATATAAATAAATAATTAATCCCCTAAATATGATTAACATGATTAATATTAACAAAATAATATGATTAAAATGCAACAATAAAAATACTCAATTTAAATATTTGCAGTTTTACTGAGTTGCCCAGCTTAAGATACAGTGGCCCCCAAAAGTACTCACATTTCCACACTTAAAACAAACATTTTATTGGAATACTGAGTGAAAGACCACCACAAAGTGGTATGAAACTGTAAAGTATAGAAGAGAATGTATTTCAAATAAATTGAAAAGAACACTGTGCAAAATTATTCAGCCTGAGTCAATACCTTTTGCTGCAATAAAAGCTGCAAGTTTTGGGGTAGGTCTCAACAGTTCACTGTCGTTTCCTCTTTCCACTCTTCCTTTTCACGGCTGTTGAAAAACTGAAAAGCAGTTTTTAGATCCTGCCACAGATTCTCGATTTAGTTTTGCACTTCGACTAGGTCATTTTAACACTTGAAAATGTTTCAATTTAAACCATCCCGCTGTAGCCCTGGCTTTAGGTTTAGGGTTGTTGTCCTGCTTGGAGGTGAACCTCCAACACAGACCCATGTATATGAAAGACTTGAAACATGTTTTCCTCCATCTTCCCATCAACTGTGATCATCTTCACCGTCCCTGTGAAGAGAAGCATCCCCAGAACAGGATGTTGCAAAACACATTGTTTCCCACATTTGCTGTTTTGCATTTAGGTCAGAAAGTTCCATATTTTTCTCATCTGAATAAAGCACCTTCTTCCACATGTTTACTTTGAGCCCAACATGGCTTCAGGCAAACCACTTACGGTATATTCTTTTTAGCAATAGCTTTCTTCTTGCCACTCTCCCTAAAAGACCACATTTGTGCAGAGCATGACAAACATCTGTCTTCTAGACACATTCCTCCACCTGAGCTGTGGATCTCTGCAGTTCGTCCAGTGCTCACCTTGTTCAGGCTGAGTTTTAAGTAGACGGCTGGTCTTTGTAGGTGTGTAGTTGTCTTTCAATTTTCAGATTATGGATTTAACAGTGTTCCATGAGAAGTCCAAAGCTTGGGTAATCTTTTTAAAACCTAAACCAGATTTAAACTTTGCACAACTTTATCTCTAAACCCTGTGACATGTTCCTTTGACCTCATGATGCATTATGCTCCCCAATATCCTTTTTAACCAACCTCTGAGGCCGTCGAATAGCTGCAATATTTCTACTGATAAGATTACACATAGGGGGACTGTATTTAGTCATGAGCATTTATCAGGAAATTTGAAGGCAGTTGGTCAAACTCAGAGAAAAGGAGGTGAATACTTTATATTTTTTTGTGTGTAAAAATTTTTTAAATCTCTTATTTTATTCACAGTTTATTGTTTATGACTTTGTTTTTCTCATTAACATAAATCAAACAAATTATACTTATAGTTACTAGAATACTTCTGTAATCCAATCTACATGCTGGTATCAAGCAGCTTCTTCAATTTTGAGCTTGTTGAAACCCAAAAAACACTTCAACCTTACCTGCTGCATCAAAATGTCCTTCAACTGTGGTGGGCCTGCTTTATTTCCCACCAAAGTCTAAGCATCTTCTGTTTTCTCTCTCTTCCAAAACACTGATTTATATCTGGGAGTCATTATCAGGTTTAATCCTTGGTCAAGCAGTCCTAAAATTAAACACCCACACGCTTACTTTACCAAAACTAAAAGCTAGAGAAGTTTCTTCAACACTGAGAAAAGATGATAGGTTTTAAAAAAGGCTTAAGCTGAGGCTTGTACGCACAAAAACAGAGAAGAGCAGCCAGGCGGAGGATAAACATGTAAGCACAGGAAACAATTTGGGATCACTGAACGTGAAACTGAAGTTTCAATTGAAATAACAGCTATGGTTGCTCATATGGAGAGTTATCAGCCTCCTTAGGTTAACATCTTAAATCTTTCAAAGGGGGTAAACTCTTACATTATTTGCATAAAATGTGAGGTAGTCTGCTCCCTTACTAATTAAATTAAATTAACATACAGGCCCAAACCTAGTAATATTAGCGCACAGCTGTGCCTTTTTAATGAAAACTGAAATATTTCAGTATTATATTTAGTAAATTTCACACATTTGTAAAGTCATACATAAAATTACATCTTTAATATTTTTGATTAACTAATACTAAACTGAAGTCAATCATGACTCTATAAATCAGAAAAAATGTTTACTTTGTTTCATTTTAAAAGCAATATTCCAAAACTCAACCCCACATTTTGTAATGTTGATCAAATTTCATGACATGTAAATTTTAAGGAGTATAACCCTAAAACAGCAAAACCACCTCAAGAAAGGATGTAAAACGGTAGAGAAAATTTTGTTCTTTCAAAATAATCAAAAGTACAGTGCTATGCAAACAGATTAAAAAAAGCAGGGACAAATATAGGATGTACAGGCTAATTAGAATTATTCAGACAGAAAATAAATAAGATTTGGCTCCTGACTTAATTGTCTTCAGCCACATCAGGAAATTCTCGTCTCTAGAGGTCAGTGTAGAGGCAGATGGGGAGGATGGATAGGACTGAAAAGAGCAGATTTTCCTAAGGAATGACCTTTTAAGTACATTTAACCTAATCCAACCAGATTTAATGTGGCAGATAATCCAGAGGACTCAGATAAAGGCTTACAAATCACATCAATGACTGCCTCACAAACAGGCCACACTTTGAGACCACCAGGTCACCTCACAAAAAAAGTTAATCTTAGTAACTTATTCCAAATATTTCCTGTTAATTCTGCAAAAAACTTTGGCATCATAGTATTATTTGGTATAATTTCTTTAGAAAGTAATTTTAGCAAATAATACTGCTTTTAAGAACATTGAAAATTATTAGATTTTGTAAAGCTCGGTGGCCATGGCATGTTTTATCTACATATTAAGATCAAAAGACGTCTTTGACTGTAGTGAATCTGTTCAAAAGATGACTTCCTATCCATTCCTTCCATATTTCTCACCCCTGGAGCTTTTTTCCTTTAATCCATTATGTTACAACATAAGTTTCTATCTCACTGTTTTGTTCCACCTCTGGAAACCAAACCATTTTCATTTTCCTGTCTTTTCTTGTCACATATGATCATATATTGTAATTTCACTCTGTTGCTGCAATTTATTTTTTTGGTCTTTTTCCTACTAACTCTGGCCCATAATTATATAATTGTGTACATGCCCTGAATGATTAGACCTATAATCCTGAAAACAGTTTCAGTTGGAAATATGCATCAAACCCGTTTGCTTTCCAAGATAGTATGTGCGTTCCCCTATTGGTAACTATTACCCATTCAGCACAGCCTCTGACCTTTGGGCAACTACTTGTTTCTCGTACGAGTGGTCCCTGATGGTCTACGCTATTGACCGTTATAACTGTTGTTACAAACAACATACCTAAATTTCCATTTATGGTCAAATAATAACCCCAATTTGGCTTCTTAAAGTAAATGAAGGGCAGAAACACACATTCTCCCTTATAAATAAAATGGCTTGCAAAAGAATTCATTCCCCTTGAACTTTTCCACATTTTGTTACATTACAACTATTTCATTAAAATCTTATGTAAAAGATCAACACAAAATGAAATACAATTGTGAATTAAAAATAAATTTATAGTAAATACATGTTTTACAAGTGTGTTTTGCAGAAGTAATTAGCCCAATTTTCTCTGAGTGCAACCAACTGCCTTCAACATTTAAGACTTCCTCTTTTGCCCATTGCTAATAAATGTTATGCATTTCTGATTCATTAATTTTTCACAGTAGAACTGAATGGAGGTTTACTGCTTTGATTACATTTAAGATCTCTGCATCATTGTCATTCACATTTATATGCTGCTATTTTAAGGGACAATTTAAAGTCTTAAAACTTGAACAGTCCTCAGAGACACTTTGAACAGAGTCTTAAACCCCCCTTTTATTAGCTTTTCAGTTACTCGTGCTTATTTTCATTTGTGTTTAGTGTTTGTGATTACATACAAAAATACTGTGATAGGAATTTTTAGCTAATAAAGGTATCAATGTTTTTAACCCTATATGGATATCTATGCAGTGAAAGTTTTACATTTACTGCATAAAAACATTTTATAATTTAGAGCCAAAATCATGTCCTTTGTTTAACATTCGAGGAAACTGAGACAATTTCTTGGGTTACTGATTAATAAATCTCCACAAACCCCAAATTATTAAATTGGTGAAAGACAACTGCATTTCAACAGCCAGTCCAGGAGTCCAACCTTGAGTAAGACTAAATAACCTTGGTGAATAAGCAGATACCAGTTATAATCATTTAATAAACAACTGGTTCTACCCTTGATTTTAATGTCCTACTCGATAACTAAAACTCCCAGTTCTAGTTATCTAATATATTCATAATCTTCTTGTAAAATAGCACAACACAAAGTACAGCTAGAGTAGGAAATAACCACCAACCATATAACTGTCTTCTGAAGTTTGTTTTTGCTACATAAACAATTGTACAGGAAGCAACTCAGCAAGAAGACAAAGATGTTAAAGAGATATCAATTTGAAATCCATTTGTTTTATTTAATCTGATTAAGAAAAAACAAAAAATCTGCTATGCCCCGCAAAATTATTTTTTTCTAAATTTTTTAGTCATAGGTTAAGTTTCCTCAACAAACAGCTTTCTTTCTTGGTCTTCCTCTGGGCCTTTTTGGGGTCTTACAGACTTTTTTTCTTTCCCTGTTCTTAATTTCAGTGGGGTCAAAGTCTAAGTCCTCATTTTCTTTCTGCCTTGATGTCACTTTTTCATTGTTCTTCTCCTCGTCCTCCGTTAGGTCCAAGGATTCATCACTTTCACACAGCTCCTCTTCATCATCTTCACTACTGGACTGTCTCCTCTTTCTTGGCTTCCGGTTTCTATCTTTAGCAGTATTAGTGTTTTTATCTTGTCTTTGCCGTTTTTCCTCTTCAACTGTTGTGTCTTTGATCTTCTTCTTTGGTCTCCCGATGGGTCTGCCTGTGGTTCTCCTTTTTTTAAACCCTCCTCCACCAGTCCACACGTCTTTCACAGCGTGATCCTCCTCTACAATATCATTCAATGAGTCTGTGCCTCTTTCACCCTCAGGGTCACCTCCAACGGATCCCTCCAGGTTTGCAGTCTTCTTCTGATTCTCAGACTCTGTGTGGAAACGCTTGAGGTGACTCTTCAAGCTCACGTTGTGATTGAAGCCTCTGTTGCAGTGCTGACACTTGTAAGGCCTCTCCCCTGTGTGCATACGCATGTGGGACTTCAGATGGCCAGACTGGTTAAAGCCTCGCTCACACACTGAACACTTGAATGGTTTTTCTCCCGTATGCACCAGCAGGTGTCTCTGGAAAACTTTAAAATACAAAAATTCCATCCCACAAATGTGACATTTTAGCAGACCTTGTTTTGGGTGATCTTTCATATGGACTTGGCGGTTCTTGAACGTGTCGAACATCTCAGAACAGTGGGGACATTTATAAGGTCTTTCTTCACCAGGGTGGATCTGCTCATGATTGTTCTTGTCAGTTTTAGTCTTGAACCCAGCAAGGCAGAATTTGCATAGGAACTGATGGTTTGTATTGTGTATTTTGCTGTGGATTGCTAAAGACTGCTCACTGACACACCTCTTCCCACAGATGTTACAAGAGAAGGGCTTAATTTTATACTCACAAATGTGAGGCCTTCTGGTTTTAAATAACTTTCCACATTCTGTGCAGAGCTCCCTCTGTTTGGGAGCAGATTCCTCAGTGTCTTCATCAGAAGGGTTATAATCCTCATCCTCATCCTCATCCTCATCAGAATCCAAAATCAAAGACTCGTGCTCTGGTTCCCAGTTGTCATCTGAATTCTCAACCTTATCCGTCTTGCTGGGTTCATCCCGTTCCTCCCTGTGATCACCCTCTTCATCAGCAATTTGGTCTTTCTCTGATGACATCTCATCTGCAGATATCTGTAAAGCACAAAACAGAACAAAAGAGGGTCTTAGTTTCGAGTCTAAAATTATATAGAATCCGAATAAAGTTACATTTCAACTCTATTGCTCAAGCAATTTGATTAAAGTTCACTTATAGGAGGTAGACAATGCTGGAGATGAATGTGCCAGAGCACATGTTTACCAATTACTCAATCCAGTCAATTAATACATTCAACAAATGCCCAAAAGTCACTGATATTTAAGTTGCCTCTTTAAATAAGGATGTTTGTGAACGGATAAATATGGCTTATAGTATTATGGTGTTCAGACTGGCCTTATTTGAATACATTTGTTTTAAAGAGGAAATGAAACGGTCAAACAAACTAACTTCATCCACAAGACTGTGTCATACTATTATCAATAACTATATAGCAGTACCTCAAACGGTGATGTCACAGGGTTAATTAACACTAACTCTAGGAATTGGATACATTGAATATACTGGCGATACATTATAACCATAAAACCCTAAAAACATTTGGTTTTAAGGACCACAAGGCTGAACAGACATGAAAGCGTCTAAATCACATTGCTTATGCAATGTGAGTGTGTTGACCGGCCAACACACTTTGACAGTGGGTCAGCAGCAACAATCAGCTGTTATAAGACGCTAAGCATGCAGAACAGTGACACAGTTATGTTGACGTCATCCGCGTGCCGGACTGGAGTTGTGACAGGCAGCCGGGCCACAGGCGGCTACGCTCTACCCTTTATATTGGCTCAGCTAGCTAATCTGAATCGTTCAATTCCATTTCGAGAGCGAGAACATCTGTGGTTGTAGCACTAGACATCTTCCAGGCATGTGAGTTAAACTAGCTGCAGTTCAGCAGACAGGATGAATGAATGGTAGCAGGCGCATGCGGATGATGTCATACACACTGCGATTTGTTTTTTTAAAAATATATAAAATATAACCGCGGATGTCTGGGGGACAGTGATTCACCTTCATGTAATGAATGCTGGCGTACCATAAATAATAAATTATGAACAGATTAGTCTGTGACTTCAACTCGTTGCCCATAGGAAGACGTTACTTCGATATAACCTAACCAAATATTTTCAGAACGGCTCCAAATGACACAAAATTAAAATGGGTGAGTAGAACATGATGAAATAACATAAAATCAAGGGCCCAATGATTTCCAAAACCCTTTCTCTGCCTTATGGAGACTAGTTTTAAAGTCTAGTTTTGTTTCAGTCATCCTTGGAGAATGATTTTATGTCTGATGCTTTTTTTATTCTTATACAAGAAAATGACACCTGAAATTTTTAATAGCACTCAAAAATAAATAGAAGAACCTTACCATAAAGACAAAAACATGTTATATGGTACCTACCTCTACAGATATTTCCAAGCATTCTGCCTGGTGATCATCTAGAAGGGCAGAAATGCTTTTTTCGCTCAGATTTTTCCATTGCCTACTGTAGCTACACTGCAGGCACTGCTGGTTCAGGACTAGCAGAACTCCATGGAACGACTTCTCCATCTTTACTTTGGATTGACACAAAGGGCACTTGGCACTGAACAGCTGGAGGAGCTGCTTTTCATTCACAACATACATTTTCATCCTCTGAAGTAGATTGATTCTGAAAAAGACATTAACACCCAAGTTTTAGAGATACAGATTTTGAAACTTTAAACTTGTGCAAAAAACATAATGGTCAAAATAATGACAGAGAATAGTTGGAGTAATACCCACTTTTCCCGGATAATGTCAAGGTTTTCGATTTTTTGCAGCATTCTACAATAACTGGACTCTGAAGATTCAGAAACCGTGCTTAATGCTGGGCTTCCAGGGGCACCTGCAAAATATTTATTTTTTTATTTTTTTTAAATCAAGGCAAAGAAGCAATCTGTTTTTCCTCCTCATGCTTAAAGTTGGCTCACTTAAAGCTGATATCTCTTCTTTGTCCAACGCTGAAGATCCTGGGGTTGGACCGACACTTGTTTTTATCTGGTCAGGTTTAAAAGCAGGATCTATTGGCTCAGTTTCCTAAAACAAACAAAAGCAGTAAAGTTTGTAGCAACACAACTATACAGAATAAAATAAAACCCCTTAAAGCAACAAAAGTATCTCTACAAATTCTCAAACAACCTTGATGATAAAGAAATGGCTTAATAAATGGGTAGTTGGAAATTTGATTTGGCTCTCAAAAATAGTCTTTCTTGTAGTCCTTGACAGCTGAACCTTCAATAAGCTTTCAGAGGTTTATCCATCTTTAAATATTACTGCCTTCCTTCACCCAACTTCAAATAGAACCAAAAATAAATGGTCCCTTCAATTACTGCAATACAGTTGCAAAGTCACATGCTTTGGGTAAAGTTTTTGAAATGGACACAAATAAAAAAATTAACAACTCAGGTCATGAAAATTTTTGCAGCAACAATATATCAGCATATGAAGATATTGTGATATTTTAATGATGATGACAAATATTGCTATATGTCATCGTTATGCTACGAAATCCCCCGAAAATTCATGAAATTTTGCCATATTTTTATATGTTAAATATATTGACGCGGTATCGATCTATTTTACTAACAAAATCTCACAAGAATTTGCAAAATATAGAGTTTGTAATAGAACAATGAAATTTCACGAGATTTTGAAAGTAAAATAGATCAATACCGCGTTTTTAAAAATCAATTTGATATCAGCTTATGAAAATATATTTGAGTACATTATTTTTCAAAGTGTCAGAAATGGATAACAAAACTGCTATTTTCAATGACTACTTATTTTTGTCCAGCTTTAACATCAGTATCGATATCGGTTATCGGCTACATGAGTTTTAAAATATCGGCATATCGGATATCGGCCAAAATCAAAATATCGTGCATCCCTAATATATAGACAAATTTCCTGATTCACATATTTCATAAAACACCTAAACTGACCATTATTTTTTCCCCCCCTTTTCTTTTTTATGGCTTAATTCGAGTTGTGGGATTTAGGCTGCCCTGATTTTAAAAATGTGGTTTGATAAGCAACAAAGCCATTCTCAAGCACATATCAAGGTGCTCATCCGTGAGCCTGGATTGATATTTATTTTTGATTATGGCCATGATGGAAAATACTGCTTCACAGCAGCAGGTTGACCAAACATACTCAAAATGTGCAGGTTCATCTTTAAGCACACGATTTCACTTTTCTGTCACCAGTTCACCCCTGTTCTTCCAGCAGGCCACACTTTCTTTCACTTTATGTCATCTTCTACTCCTTCTTTTCCATTGCCCAGTGTAGGTACCAGATCTGCTAGGGTGGTACAAGCCTGAACTGGCCACAGGTTTGCCTGCTGTGTCAAAAGGTATCTAGCAGGAGCAGCCCTGATTGACACAGCTTATTGGCTAATTTGTATCAAGTGCAGCCTGGTTCCAGGTGCTCTGGAGGGCTTTACAGTACAAACAGGAGAAGCGGCGCAAGTGAAAGTAGACACTGCCATCGGACAACATGCAGTAATTTATAAATGTTTTAAATCAGGTTGGGTCAGGATTAGCCAGCAGGTGGGTCTGGGACTGGACCGTGGTTCACTAATCTGGGACCTCTGCTTTAAAACTAGAAGGGTGTACATTTGTCAAGAAATTTCCCCCCCCCCCCCCCAACCCCAAAAAAACTCTTGCCTTTATAGTGAAGCTACCGGTACCTTGGTGCTGCCCATTTCACAAGGTTGCTGTATCACACAACCTCTGAAGGCTGATAAAAAGTCTGAGACCACTTACAACCAAAAAGTTGCTGCCCTAAGCAGATTGGATGCTAAAAGATTCACTGCCTCTCAACTCTGAGCCTTTTTACGTAGATATTCTTTAATCACTTGTTTTCACCGATCAGGGGAGGGGCTGGTGCTGGGACAGCAGAGCTCTCTCTCACTGCAACAGTTCTGCTGTTCTATGTCCAACTTTTAACTTTTTAGCCAGCAAGTTAAAGGTTGGAAATAGATGGGTCTTCAAAATGGAAAAGACCCTGACTGGCCTTAAATATCTAAAGGCGAGTCTGATACAATGTTAGAGGAAGAGCTGACTCAACCTCTGTACAATAAAATAAATATCTACTTTTATCTGTGAATAAGTTATGAATGTTGCAGAGTTTAATTTTACACTTTACCATTCTGATTTAACACAAAAATCAGTGGTTGAGACATTGCGATCAAAATGGGCTGGAAAACAGCATATACAGATCAAACTTTTCTAGAAGACTTAATGGAATCTCACCTTATACACTGATGGCACAGCGTCTGTATTCAGCAGGGCAATGCTGGTAGCTGGATTCACTTGGAGAAAACAGCTAGGTGTGAAGTGTTCAGCACAAACCCTGATGTCAACCCATGAGGATTCTTTAATTCTCTGACCATTGACTAGAAAAAGAAACTGGACCCATTCCAGTCTCTTATCTGAGTCTGCTGGTAGACTGAAGCACTGCACTCCACGACGCCATGAATCACATCTGACGACGGAGCACATCCTGGATTTAAAAGCATCATCCGCCTCTTCTCTAAAAGGGCTGAAGAGAGAAAGAAATTGTGAGTGATAAATTAACATGGACCATTTTTAAATGAAGCGGGAAGAAAAAGTCAGTGGTACACTGCCATTTTAGTAGGTCTTCTTAGAAAGCAAATAGAAGCCTTACATTTTATATCATACAAACGATTCAACTGTGTTTTAATCTAAAACAAAAATTGAGAAAATTACATTGAATATTTTTTTTAGTAGTTAGGCTGCATCCACACAAAGAAATAAAACATCATAATTTCAGAAACATTTTTGGAAGCACAAATCCAGCTCAGTAAATGTGTACCTCCATATGAATACATTCGAAATGCCTGAAAATGCAGTGAAATTCTGCCAGATCGGTCAGTGATACGACGATAGAAAAATATTTGGAAGGGAATTGGGCATGTGCAGTACTATATGGCACCATTGTTATCGTAATTTTCGGAGTATCTTAGCGTCTCAGGGAAAGTTGCTGAAAGTCGCCATGGAAATTGGTTGCCTAGCACCCTCAAGGAATACCACAGCACGAGGTTTAGAGAAAGACCGGGTTTAACCTTGTTCTTCACAACCAGTGAGAACTGGCCACAAAGAAACACAAATAAAAGGTACAAATAATCTTGATATCAATAAATAAAGTACATACAAATTAAAAAGAGACAAAAATCGTGAGCTGTCATCCACAATGGGCTAAATACTCTCCTGGAGTCTTATATTACCTTTCCTTCAATCTACCCAGTTTCTAATATTTTAATGTACCTTTCATTTGGTCTTCTCAGTAGTATGGTAAATGGCGGTCAGCTGTATTTGCTGAGCACAATTAATTGAGCCGGAATCTTAAAGCTTTAATAATTAGCTTTGCCCCTAATAACCACCAAATGGCACAAAGTGAGGAAAGGTAGCACAAAATAACATGGGAGCCTGCTACAGAACCAGTTTCAGAAATGTACATTTACAGATCCCCAATAAGCTGGCTTTGTGGGAAGTGCTTTTATGTTTAGGCCACCGTTTATCTCCGTATGGATGGGGTCTGCATTTGTATTTTATTGTCTAGCATAAGCATTTGATCACCTACCAAAGAATGACAATAACAGCACTTACAGGCCTGTTAAATATTCAGGGATCCCTCTACTCATCTGTATAAAAGACAATCGTAGACACACTTTAACTCTAATCAGTTAATTTTCTGGAAAGAAAATTAGGAAAAATATGTGGCAGCCCAGATTATTTACTATTCTAGGCTTCGAGAACAATACAACTCAGTTTGTAACAGACCTCTGACACAAAACTCTCCTCCTCTTGCATGTTTCCGCTGTCCATAGCGTTCCTTGTCAGTGCTACTTGGTCCTAATGTAATTTCCCATTGGGAACCTACTAGCACTAAGTAGCTAACTGGTTAGAAATGTGCTTCCGAGACAACGGCCACAACCAAACTTGCTTGCTAACCTTCCACCACAACAATCCGGCCCCCTCGATAATCAACCAATCACATTCACTTTATTCACTTGTGTAAAATCGGGCACCACTTGGGAGAATTCAGAACTGCAACCGTTGGAACAGCCGCTTCCCTACGACTTTAACAAGCCGTACAATTTGCTATGATCACGGGTTTATATCCAGTCTTGTGGCTGCACCGTGCAGATCTGATGATGCTCACAGTGGTCCTCAGTAAACTCCAGGGACTTGTACAAATGAAAAATTGGTGGAAACACTGCAGATAGCTACTTGCAGTGGGGGTCTAGACAGACATTCTGATCGCTGACAGCCTTCACCAACCACGTTCATTCTCTAAAAATAAAAAAGATATTTCGGTCACCTTTTTTATTGTTATACCCAGCGACACAAAATCCGGATGGCATCTTTAATGTCCGGGGGGCCAGATCAGGTAATAAAGATGACCGCGGCTAGATTCTAACATCTGTAAATAAATTATTTACATCACTAACCTGTAATGATCAGGAGACTCCTTGACATTAGGCACCTGGGGTGTCAGAGGTTCAGATGTGCCTTTATGTCCTGCAGGATCTTTTTTACTTCTACATTCATAGCTGCAAAAAAAAGGGGACAAAATGAAATTCATTAGCCTAGATCTATGGGTTTAATGCACAGACAAAATCTTGCACTGAATGCCAGATAATGCAACATCTCTTAGAATTTTTAATCCCTGTTTAGAATCAATTAAACAACAACACAGGCACACGTGGAAAAATGTGTCAGGGCCACATCTATTTATTCTTGTGTCAGGGCCAATCTACATTGATTCTAAAATCAGACAAGAATCCATTCATTTGAAAATATGAGGCGAATTACTCTGATTAACATCCACGCCAAAATAGTATGTCAGAATTTTGCAGAAAGATTTTAGTCATGCTTGGATGCCAAAAAATATTTCCATGATCAGGCTTGATGCAAGAAATGCAAATAAATAACAATATAAGGTCTATTGGGGACTTGACTGATTATAGGGACTCACTTTCCTTACACCCGCGGTTCTCAAAGTGTGTGGCGCGACCCACTGGTGGGGAATTGAGACGTGACAGGTGGGGCGCGCCAAGTTCCGGTGTGTGTGTGTGTGTGTGACTATAAATGTAGAACGTGTGAGAGCAAACTGTCCTTATAGCTGTATGTTGCCGCTTTTTAGACCAATCAAACCCACAAAGTAATCATTACTAGCCTACATGCAGTCTAATTAAAAGAACATTAGATATGAGAAAAATTTCACCTGGAACTGAAGTGCCAAAATAATGATTGACGTGACGTCGGCATATTATTTGTAACGGAATAAACTTTCGCGCCCCAGTGTTGCCAACTCAGCGACTTTGTCGCTATATTCAGACCCCTCCAGCGACTCTTTATCAAAAAAGCGACTAGCGACAAATTAGCGACTTTTGGAGACTCTTACGTGAAAGCACGTATCGTTCCTTTTCTTGTCCTCCAGCGGCAGGTGCTGCCGTGGGGCGCCTCCCCCATCCCAACCCCGTTCTCCCCCGCTATCGCAGGAGTCCCTCTCAGCGCTGCAGAGACACAGCATGTTTACCCTCAGCGTCCAGACTGCAAATAAAGCGCACATGCGCCGGGATTGGCGGCGCAGGTTGATCATAATTAACTGAATTTGAAATATTTTATCTTAAATAAATAGGACCAGTTTATTGAAATGACGTCTGACTCCACCCTGAGGCTCAGGTTTATTGCTCAGACTCATAGTAAATTCTGGTTTGGAGTGGAGAGGGAGTATCCACTCATCGGGCAGAGAGCTGTGTGCATTCTTCTTCCCTTTGCCACATCATATCTCTGTGAGATGGGCTTTTCAACTGTTGCTTCACTGAAAACAAAATACAGATCTCAGCTGAACATTGAGCATGACTTGAGAGTGGCAGTATCAAGCCTGCAACCCCGTTTTGAGAAACTGTGCAATGCAAAACAGGCTCATTGCAGCCACTAATGCAGGGATAAATAGACCTGTATTGCCAGATGGATTTCACTTCTTTTCTTTTATTAACAGATTGCAGAGTGGCACTTTAATTTTTTCTATCTTTGAGCTTGATACAAATTTTGACACAGCTGCATTTTTATTTTCTTTATTTTTGAGCTTGCTGTTATTTGATGTAGATAGTTTGTATTTAGATACTACTTGTTACTTCAATAAAATTGGAACATTTTAAGATTGTTGCATATTTCATTAGCATTGTGTTGGGGCGATGGGGACAGGCGGGGCTTGAAAATTCCCCCTTGTCCAAAGTGGGGAATGACAGAAAAAGTTTGAGAACCACTGCCTTACACTGAAAATAACTTTCATTTTTTTTATTGACATATATAGAGCCTTTTATATAACACTTAGTTCAGCTTTATTGTGGCATTTAAAAATAAGCTACAATTATGAGGACCTATTTACTTGTAGTAAGAAAGACTTCAAGTCTCATTCGACATTTTAAATATCTTGATGTTGTTATAAAAATTCTATATACATAAATGTAATTAACCTATACAAAACCCAATACATTTCAATATAAAGACTAAAGTGAACACCGACTTTGGTCCATTGGAAGGCTCAGCAAATATAAAAGCAAGGAAGACTAATTTTTTGTATGCCTCAAGGTAATCTGCAGTGTTTGAATGATCTTGCATGTACCCATCTTCTCTTTTTAGTGATTACTATAGATTATTATTATTTTTTTTTTTTTACTTTTAGTGTATCTTTCTCATGCAGATTTTTCATTAAATTTTTTCATTGAAATTCTACAAAAACCTGCCAGCTTGAAAGAGCTTCTGTGTGACGCTTAAATTGTGCATTGATGATTGAAAGACATCTTCTGTCTACATTCTACAGTGTGCTGAATTCATGTTAATATTGATTTAAAGACATTTCAATAAGTGGAAAAATTTGCAGGGGGTGGGGGGTATAAAAAAAAAAAAAGTGTATCAACCAAAACTTTTGTGACCCCAATGCAGTACCTCTGTGGACTCCCTGGGGATCGCGCACCCCCTGTTGAAGACCTCCGCTCTACTGCAATCCCCTTCATTCTTTCTGTTTTTGATCTCTTCAGACATATTTCTAAAATTTTTGCTTGACAAATGTTTTTTTTTTTTTACCCAAAGATTAGAAAAAGTAGAGGTAGGTAAGGTCAGCACATGTTTGTTAGCTACATATCGCCCATTCAGAAATGGTTCTGATAGTACCCTAAAGAGCTGCAGTCTGTTACATTGAGAAGAGAGCAGACTTCGACTGAAAATTTGAAGAAAAACAGGTTTCACGCCACTCTCCCCCACCCTCTCTGCTTCACTCATGCCCCACCTCCATTCTCCACCTCTCTCACAGCATCTTCGCAGCTACCGCATGCGCATGTTTGTAATTATAATTACCTGTCAAGCAGAAACGTGCCCAATTCAAAATCGGTTTTAAATCCCTTCAGGTCACGAAGCTCTCTCCACCTCTGAAAGGCTGACCCCATATTTACCCTCGTCTTATCTCGGGCTCGGTCGAGTTCTTTCTTTCTTGAATTTTTCTCTTCCATTGACATCTTCTTTTTTGAAGTCTTTGCCGTGTAAGCAGTTGTCCGCAGGGGCAGTAAGGGCAGTTTGTCTTTCGCTGGTGGCTGTCGCTCCGCCATGACTTCTACGCGCGTCCTCCTGACTGCGGAAGCGGCAGGTTTATGGAGAGATATTTGTGCCATCGGTTTGCAGGAACCAATCCGAGCGCGCAGTGAGACAACACGCGCGCGCTCAACTCTGAAAAACCCTCTCAACACACTGTTCTCGCGCTCAGTTTCATCTCTGCTCGCGCTCGACCTGCTCTCTCCGCGCTCAACACCAGCTGTGCGTTCGGCTGTTTCTCCGCTCGCTCGACTCTCTGCTCTCGCAACTTCAGCAATGCACGTAAATGAACCATACCATCAGCCAATCACGCTCAGCTTCTTTTCATCCAATGAAAGCATTCGTTCCTTCTTCTTCTTCATCTTATTTTCCATCATGGCGGATCGCAAGCAACTTTAAGGTGTATACCGCCACCTACTGTTCATGAGTGTGTAGCAACATTGTTTTACATCTATTAAATTCTATTTTTTAATTTTGTATTCTGAAGATAACTAAATAATGCTTTCCTTAATCTATAAATATCCTTTATATTTCCCAATAATCCTTTAAGACTCCATTCTTGGCCTGTCCTTTCAACTACTCTTCTCAATTTCTCCCTTTTAGGTTCATATGTTTTACATTTCATCAATACGTAAGCATTCGTTCCAAATACTACATCCTGTTAAATGAAAAAAGTTATTTGGTCAACACTCCTAACCATTTGATGGACAGAAGATAGTACTATAAAATATCTTGAATTATCTCAAATAAACTTCAGTAAAACAGTTATTAGATCATTGCCTCATCCATCTCTTTTACCTGCTATTGACATGGATTTAAATTTGCTGTTTTAAAAGAAAAATAAGGAGAATATTTCAGGTTCAAGTATGATTCAACAATATATAGATAAAAAATATTATGTATATGTTAATTTTTTTATGGATGCTTCAAAATATTCCAATATTGGGAATGGTGTTTTGTTTTAGTTCCAGAATTTATTTTTAAATTGGGCAAAAGAATCAGTGATGGAATTCAGCCTACAAAGGAGAAATGTTTTGGATCATATTGGCCTTACAATGGATTGAAGATATCGTTCCATTAAGAAGTATAGTTTGCTCTGATTCTAGATCAGCGTTATATTAATTTAAACACAATTATTCACACAGCAGACCTGATGTGAAATTTAACAATTATTATTAAGAAGACCTTTTACAGATGGACTCTAAATAAGAGGGTTATTCTTTATTATATATATTAAAAAGAATAATTTGATAAACAGGATTTTTCAGTTGGTGGTGTAATTGTTGTTTGCCAACCTCCATAAAACAACAAAAAGAAGAAACACCCGCCACAAAAGCTAAGAGTAAGGCCAATATGATCCAAAACATTATCTATATATTGTTGAACCATACTTGAACCTGAAATATCCTCCTTATTTTTCTTTTAAAACAGCAAATTTAAATCCATGTCAATAGCAGGTAAAAGAGATGGATGAGGCAATGATCTAAAAACTGTTTTACTGAAGTTTATTTGAGATAATTCAAGATATTTTATAGTACTATCTTCTGTCCAGCAAATGGTTAGGAATGTTGACCAAATAACTGTAAGAGTTGTTTGATTTTCCTGATTTTGTTTTTATTTTTTTTATTTTTTTCATTTAACAGGATGATTCCCCGTTTACATACGTGATAAACCAGCCATCAAATACAAGTGTTAGATAAATCCAGTGATAAGCCTGCTGCCTGGCACGTAGCTCGCTATAATATGCAGCTTCATATATCTGTCTCTCTCACACTCACACCACTATCAGCTGTGGTAATTTTATAAAGCTGTGGCCTTATCTAGGTAATGCTACCAGACATCTTGACAACAGTTTGGTTGAAACGGGATGTGGGGGTGGGGTATTACGTGTATAAAAAGACAATTGTGTGTGTAGGATTAATTACCTCTCCAACAGAAAACTGGCAACTTGAGCGTCACTTTGAAAACCTTTTTCCTCCATCAGTGACTTCCAGCGTGTAAATGCCGTGCCAATGTTGATCCGTGTTTTTTGCCGTTTCTTGTCACGCTTGCGTTTATTCTCGTCGTGTTTCCGCTTCTTAGATGACGGGGGTTCGGTGTCCGCCGCTTTTCGTTGTGATACAGAGTAGGCATGATCCTCCATTCGTCTGATGTTTGGCCAAACAGTTTGAAAAGTCACTCACGCCGCCTTGTTCACCAGTCTGGTTACTGATGCACCGTATACCTGCTTCTTCTTCTTCGGTTTCAAGCAGACTAAACGCTTCTCATGCATAATACTGCCATCTATTGTTCAGTACCGTCTCAGTCCATCTCTCTCAACTTGCCGTAGTTACTTTCGAGCGTAATGGGCGATCTCGCAATCGCTAGTTTGTTGGCTCTGCGCTGCCGTAGCGCAAAGATGTCTGCCTCCATGGCTGCGAGACCCTCTCCTATGTAATTATAAATAACGAATTCTAAGGCAACGCAAATATTAAGGTTAAGAGGCTGAGCTCGTAGATGATGATAAATAACATAGTTATGTATAATATATTACATTTCTGACTGTATATCCCTGTAATTATTACACACTCTAGCTTTAAAAGTAAAAAAAAAAAATATGCCTTTCTTCTTCTTCTTCTTGTGAACTTTTATGGCGGTTGGCAAACTAGATAAAGCGCTTTACCGCCACCAACTGATAAGGAGGAGAAGACTCATCCAGAACAAAAGAATAATAATGAAAAAGAAAAAAAAAATAGTTTTCCGAACTGTATATTTTAACCCAACACAATGAAATACATAATCAAATTCGTCCTCATGTTTTCTAACTTGTATATATTTATACTTGTCTATATTTTACTTATATCACTCTGCCAGGTTCTAATGGTCCTACTTGTTTTCCCATCACACTTTCAAACCTTTCCCAGTTTAGATCTCTCACTTCAAGGTACTTTTCTGCAGCTTTTACTGTTATTTTGATTTTTTTCAGTTTTCTTAAAATCTGTGCACTACAATTGATTACTTCTATTGTAATTGGTTTGCTATGTGCAATTATTTTTCTTGTATGTTATGTTATTCATATGATTGGAGTTGAAAATATACTTGTTCTGATTTACAAACTAAAATGGGGCTAATTAAATCCCTTTTCAAAATTTGAATTTTTTTTTATAGTATTACTCTTTAGTCGTCAAAAACAGGAGTTGCATTTTACTTTTTTCAAGTACAAGTATTCTGTCTTAGATATCCTCAGTTATGTTGGTGCTTATAATGAAAGAAAATAGCCATAGATCTCTATTAACTATATTATTCAAAATGTATACTAGATGTATTTACTATATTTAATAAAGATATATTTGCTAAAGCAATATTTAGGAAACAAATTCTTTAGATATGTTAGACTTACATTAGATTTTTGGTTTAAAGCTACAGTGTGTAATTTTCAGCGACATCTAGCGGTCAGACTGCAGACCGCAGCAACATGAACATCTCCCCCCCACCGCTTCTCCCCCCCAACAGTACGGCGAGCGTTACGGGACAAAATTTCTTCCACGACGTCCGCATCACCTACCCTCTCAAGTGATGAGGTTTGTTTACATAGATAATTTTACAGATAGTATTTCATTAGTCTGAGTAGGGTATAGATTTCATGTAGACTTAAGATAATAAATATACCCGTTATTTTTTCTACATCGTTGTGACGTTTTGGTGAGCTGCTTTGCATGGTGATATAAACAGACTACTAATTGTAGTCATTAGTTTAACAGCGAGATTGTGTTCGCTGGAAGAATATATATTCCCCGTTTACAGAGTCCAAGTCATTTTGGTGGCACGGGGGTTACAACGCGAGGAAGAGGGAGAGGACGAGGGCGAAGGCAGGGAGGCCGTGCAGCTAGGGCCAGGCGAGAGAGGGGTGCCAGCGGGGTGAGAGCAGAGGAGGAAACGCTTGAAGATCTCCAAAGGAGCCGGAGAGAAGTAACCGAGGTATATATCCAGAAAATTATTTTACAGAAAATTACTGAATCATTACCTATGAAACGTCAGGGACGTTGCTGAATAAGTATACTGGAGAGGAACAGCATCATCACGCCGCAGCATGTTATTGTTTTAGACAGGTCTGAGCATCCTGTACTCCAAAAACTGCAGTGATATTAGACAATTGTGTGTGTAGGATTAATTACCTGTCCAAGAGAAAACTGGCAACTTGAGCGTCACTTTGAAAACCTTTTTCCTCCATCAGTGACTTCCATCGTGTAAATGCCGTGCCAATGTTGATCCGTGTTTTTTGTCGTTTCTTGTCACGCTTGCGTTTATTCTCGTCGTGTTTCCGCTTCTTAGATGACGGGGGTTCGGTGTCCGCCGCTTTTCGTTGTGATACAGAGTAGGCATGATCCTCCATTCGTCTGATGTTTGGCCACACAGTGCCAAACAGTTTGCAAAGTCACTCACGCCTGCCGCCTTTGTTCACCTTTCTTGTTACTGATGCGCAGTATACCTGCTTCTTCTTCTTCTTTGGTTTCAGGCAGACTAAACGCTTCTCAGGCATAATACTGCCATCTACTGTTCAGTACCGTCTCAGTTCATCTCTCTCAACTTGCCGTAGTTATTTTCGAGCGTCATGGGAGATCTCGCAATCGCTAGTTTGTTGCCTCTGCGCTTGCCGTAGCGCAAAGATGTCAGCCTCCATGGCTGCGAGACCCGCTCCTATGTAATTATAAATAACGAATTCTAAGGCAGCGCAAATATTATGGTTAAAAGGCTGAGCTCATAGGTGATGATAAATAACATAGTTATGTATAATATATTAAATTTCTGACTTTATATGCCTGTAATTATTACACACTGTAGCTTTAATGATAACAAATTATTACTATTGATTCTTACTAATAACAAATGGCTGTAGTTCCTCAATAATACCACAAAAGGGAGACTATGAACTATACTTGGTAGAATTGTTTCATTCAAAATTTGTTTAATAAAGTCTTTTCTATTGCTGTACAATATTTAAATATATACCACAAATGCATATTTGTAGTTCTTATCGACACAATATATTACAATGTTATGTTACAAACTAAGACATGGCTAATTAAATCAGTTTTAAAAGTTGTAAATTATTCTATAGTATTACTCATTTTAATTTTGTCAAGAACAAGTATTCTTAGAAATACTCAGCAACATTGGTTTTACAAATCCTTATATTGAAAGAAAATAGCCATACATATCTATTTTTATTGTATTATTTAATACTTATAAAGATACTTTTAAAAAGATTAAATTGTCCAGTGAGCTATTTCCACACGAAATTTCTTTTTGTTTTACACTTGTGTAAACAAAATGACAAAATCTGTCTAAAGTTAACAAAAAATGTTCATGTGTTAAGGCTTAATGCAGTTATATTGTCCTTTAAAATAGCAGCAGGTAAATATGAATAACATATCAGCCTTCTTTGTTTTTGGATGTTTTTGGAGGTTTAGGGTCCAAACTTAAGTACAGCTGCACCATGGAATTCATAGAAGCAGGAGCAGGTGGATCAGATGAGCAGTGATGAGGAACAGGGCAGAGCTAGACAGGTGAATGAAATGAGTAATCAAGCCAGCCATCAGCACCAAAATTATGACAGAAATTACTTAGAACTTTGATCTGCTTCCAAGTTTCAGTTTGGTACAATAACTTTTAGAGACATAAAATTTCGCCAGGGTTCTGTAAAATTTTATAACGATCCTGAGTTATTTTACAAACAAAATGCAATTCATTGTGACATTTCTTCTGTTTTGCTTTTGCATTACTTTGTTTTTTACATAGACATGGAAGATGAGGAGGGCCAAATCCAAACTTTTCCCAACTCTTCAGGGTAGAAACTCTGAAATATTCCTGAAAACTTAGACTTAGATAACTTTTACTGTCATGTTGTATACAAACAGTGTATCAAAAACAAAATTTCCTTTAGTACAGCATTCAGTGCAGCAGTGATCAAATTTTAACAGTGTGGGAGAAAAAAAACATGGTAAAAAAAACGCATTAACATGGTAGTTTAGAGTATTAATATATATGGTGCAGATATGCAGTATTCTTGGTTTAGTGTTATCAGTGTGATGTTTTCCAACAGTTCAACAGTCTGATGGCAGTGGGGAAGAAAAGGTTTAAAACCTTTGGTGTTGAACATGATATGGCATCAAATTATAGACATGAGGTGTTGACTAAATATTTTCAGTTATAAATGGGATTTCTGCCTTTCTTTCAGTTTTAATCTCTTCCACATCTTTCCCTAGTTTCCAACACAAGGCTTATTCAGGGTGACGGGATTGGTCCTTTATGGGTTTCAGTGTCAAAAGATAATCATTCAAAGGTGGCAAATAGCCCCTATACCTGTAGGTGTCCGATCTGTATGTCCTGGGGAGTTACAGTAGAACTGTCCCTAAAACTGTTGACAATACATTCGGAACATCTGGAATGATCCAGCTCTGGGATCATCCTGATCCACAGACCAAACCTCTTTGAGCTGATGAGGGGGTAAAACTGGAAAGCAGTTTGTAGCATTCAGCTGATGCCCATAGAATCTGAACCAGGTTTAGACTGCTCTGATCCAGTTGAACTTTCATAGTCGGCAAACTATTGTCTTCATCTAAGCACTTTAGCTTGTATGTTAGATCCAGTTCCAACCAACTTATTTAAAGAAGTATTCCCTTTGACTCCCTCCTCCATTTTGGATTTGATTTTGTCTATCACCGTTACAGGGATATGTACCAAAGGCTTTTAAGGTTTCTGTAATTAAACCTTCGCTTAAAAAACTGTGTCTTGACCCAGATGACTTGATCAATTATAGACTTATATCCAATCTTCCTTTCTTATCTAAAATTCTTGAGAAAGTAGTTGCCAAACAAGTGTGCGACCATTTACACCATCACAAACTTTTCAGTCTGTCTTTAGAGCTCTTCATAGCACTGAAACAGCTCTGGTGAAAGTCGCTGATGATATTCTCAGCCTTAGATAATGGACTTGTGTCTGTGCTTGTCCTGTTAGATCTCAGTGCTGCATTTGATAGTTGTCTTGATCATAATATTCTTTTAGAAAGACTTGAATATTTTGTAGGAATTAAAGGAACATCACTAGACTGGTTTAAATCTAATCCATCTGATCGATTTCAGTTTGTTCACATTATTGTCAAATCTTCCTCATGCTCAAGGGTTACCTGTGGAATACCACAGGGATCAGTGCTAGGACCAATTCTCTTTACTATATATATGCTCCCAATTGGTAGAATTATTAGACAGCATGGGACTAATTTCCACTGTTACGCTGACGATGCTCAGCTATCTGTCTATTAATTTCAGATGATGCTAACCCATTACATAGATTACAGGCATTTCTTGAAGACATAAAAACCTGGATGACTCTTAACTTTCTGCTCCTGAATACAGATAAATCAGAAGTTATAGTCTTTGGACCAGAGTTCTTGAAAAAGAAGCTGATTAGTCAGTCACTTAATTTGGATGGAGTTAAACTGATTTCAGATTATAAAGTAAAAAATCTTGGTATTATTTTTGATCAGGACCTGTCATTTAAATCCCATATCAAAGAGGTTTCTAGAATTTCCTTCTTTTATCTGCAAAATATTGCAAAAATTTGAAATATCCTGTCCAGGGGTGATGCTGAGAAACTAGTCCATGTATTTGTTACTTCAAGGCTGGACTATTGTAATTGTTTACAATCAGGAAGTCCAAAAACTGTAGTTAGAAGCCTTCAGCTGATCCAAAATGCTGCAGCCAGGGTTCTGATGAAAATTAAAAAGAGAGACCAAATCCCTCCTATCCTGGCTTCTCTTCATTGGCTTCCTGTTAACTCAAGAATAGACTTTAAAATCCTCCTCTTCACATATAAAGCCTTAAATGGCCAAGCTCCATCGTATATCAGATATAATTTTTCTTTATGTTCCTAACAGAGCACTTCGCTCTCAAATGCAGGTTTACTAGTAGTTCCGAGAACTTCTAAAAAATAGAATGGGAGGCAGATCAAATACCAGTTTTAGTCCATGAGGCAGACACCGTGTCTACTTTAAAGGGTAAGCTTAAAACGTTCTTTTTTTGATAAAGCTTATATAGAGTGGCTCAGGTTATCCTGAGCTATCTCTACAGTTATGCAGTTAGTGCTATAGGCTTAGACTTCTGGAGGACATAGGGACAACTTTTTCATCATTCTGCTTCATTCCATCTCTATTCTCCCACTCTGCAGAATCTGTTAGTTCAATCTCTAACGTTGTGCTCTCTCTGCCCTTTCTCATAGTCATTATCATCTTCTCCATATAAGGGAGGGGGATGAATGGAAGACTGCCTTTAAGACTCCCATTGGACACTTTGAATATGGTGATGCCTTTTGGTTTGACTAACGCTCCTGCTTGTTTCCAGGCACTAGTGAATGATGTCCTGAGAGACTTCCTCAATGTCTTCGTTTTTGTCTATATTGAAGACATTCTGTTTTTTTCTAAGAACCTGTCAGAGCACAGGATCCACGTCCACCAAGTTCTTCAGCGCCTTCTGGAAAACAAGCTTTTTGTCAAGGCCGAGAAATATGAGTTCCACAAATCATCTGTCTCCTTCCTGGGCTTCATCCTTGAAGGCGGACAGGTAAGACCCACTGAGGAAAAAAATAAAGGCAGTTTTGGATTGGCCCACTCCAGAGACAAGGAAACAACTACAGAGATTTTTGGGTTTTGTTAAAATGACAAGGATTTGTCCCCTTGGAAGGAAGGCTGTAGCGCCCCGGGGGCCTTCTCACCGGTTCTTTTCCTGGGAGCAAGTTATTTACTACTCTTAACTCAAACTGGGTAAAACAATATAAAAATGACTATAAAAAACAGGAGTAAAAAAATGACAGAGTTTATTCCAGATCACGTCGTTACAGGACAGAGAAAAAATACTTAGAACTTGCACAGCTGTGGTCTCAAAAATCACATCCGCGAGCGTCCGGCAAAGTTTGAGCCTCGAACAACGTCATCTCCTGCTTCTTATACCTTCTGAGTCTGTGTTGCATCATGTGGATGCATCAAGAAACTGACACGCCATCCATGTCTTGAACTCCATGCAGCTTGCTTCTATGCTTCAGGGTTACAGAGCTCTCCTATCAGACCGGCTCCAAGATGTGCCCATATCCTGTGTACTCTTAAAGACACGAAGGCTGTCTCGATTAGATGACCTCCGTACACACCATGACATCCACAATGTGAAGGAAGGCCTTCTGCTCTGTCTAATCTGACTAACAAAATAACAATGCACATGATGTATAAAAGAATAAACCTAACATATGCATAAAACAAGTATATATATGTGAAAGTAAAATCGGTTGGCCTCTTTTTGGCATCAAGATAATTATTCTTATTGCCACATTGCCAGCAGGACACTGTTTAAAAAAAAAAAAAAGAAATTAGCAAAACTGTTAGGTTTATTCTTTTATACATCATGTGCATTGTTATTTACAATAAGAAGATTATAATAAATTGCTTTATTATAATTATGCAGGAAGTTTTACAGTTTATATGGACACTGCAATGTAAATAGAGCAGAAAAACAGAAGAAGAAAAATGAAAAAGAAAGAAGAGATAGAAAGGAGATAATGGCAAAACATTTTCAGTCTGCTTCATCACCTGTAACGAGATGAAACAAGAACAGCACAACCGAAAGACATGGCACGATAGAGTCCTGCACGGGTCGAGTTTTACCAACCCGCACCCGCCTGAACCCGTTAGGATGACTACCGAACCCGACCCGTCACCCGCGGATATCTTCAATTCAAATCCGAACCCGACCCGTTGATATTTAACCCGCAAACCGACCCGTTAACACATCAAGTAATAGGCTATAGTACGCTGCGCTGCAGAACAGCGCCATTAACACTGCAGCAGACGTGTATGCACTGACTGTGGCCTTTTTGGAGGGAAGCCCCCACTGCCGGCAGGGCTTTAAGCTACAACAAGGGTGACCCCAGTGCCTGATTAATATAACATTTCTGATGTTTATAACAACACACATGCATGAAAAAAAATTCACCAACTACCGGCCCGCACAAAAAAAATATCCGCCCAACCCGTTTATTTTTATTTATGCATTTTTCATCCGCAAAAGAGCATTTTAGTAGGTGACCCGTCGGGGACCCGCGGGTACCCGACCCGTTGCAGGACTCTATGGTACGAGACACACCTTGAAGCTATCGCTAAAGTAATATTATTAAGACTGACATGTACTCTGTGTTACCTGAAGATATGAATGTGAGGTTTCTGTATGGAGGTGAATCTCTGAGTACCTGGAGACAAGCACCTGGTTTTTGCTAATTTCTATCATTGTTTCATCCGTAATTACAGCCAAACAGCTCAACCCCTTACATCTCTCACATCCATCAAGACCCCCTTTATCTGGACTCCTGAGGCTGATGCAGCTTTCAACCGGCTGAAAGACCTTTTTGCCTGTTCCTGTACTCATTCAACCTGACCTCACCAAACAGGTAATTCTAGAGGTGGATGCCTCTGATTCTGGAGTTAGAGCCGTCCTCTCTCAGGTTTCTGATTCAGATCACAAGATTCACCAATGTGCCTTTTATTTCCGCAGACTGTCACCCGCCGAGAGGAATTATGACGTTGGGGACCGAGAGCTGATAGCCATTAAGGTTGCCCTTGAGGAGTGGAGGCACTGGCTAGAGGGCGCAGTTTCCTCCCTGTGTTTCATCAACATTCAATAAACCTGTCTCTGAGTGGTTCTCTGCATGTGGGTCAGATTACTTAAACAAATTATGATAATAATCATCTGGTAAACTTGTACAACATAGAATATTTCCTTCCACTTTTATCTTTGTCTCACCAAGTGGCGGCTGGTGAAAAATATTTTTGGTGGGGCTGATATAGCCTAGTGTATGTCTCCAACTAATCCAGAATAAGAATTCAAATAAGCAATTGGACAATACATACAATTTAACAGTAATGATTTAATTTACTATATAATAACAGTAACAGTGATGATTTGGGTCACTGTGACGGGGTTCTTTGGCCTCCAAGAATCCAGGCTCAGTCGGGTTACCGGTGTTGGTGATTTATTGTGCTCAAAAACTCAAAACAGGGTGCAAAAGAAACTAAACATGTAAAAGATACTCTGGGCCTCAGCCTCCCTCCAGTTACCAGCAATGTAACAAAGAAACCGAAAACAAAAATGGCCGCTCTTCTTCCCACAGCCCTCATTAAATAGTTTAAGCCCCTCACCTCAGGCTCTCTTATTTCTGATTTCTTCTCATAAATCAGTTTTGTCCATATATTACCTCCACAAACAATTGATGTACAAAAACAAATAATTTTTACAACTTAATTATTTTACACAGATTCATTGACTTATTCAATTACACCAAACTGGGTTTGAACCCAGCAAAGACGCAGCCAGACTGAAGATGACAAGTCCCCATAGCACACACACACACACACACACACACACACACACACACACACACACACACACACACACACACACACACACACACACACACACACACACGGCTAACCCCACTGAAATATTAAGTGTGCACCCTCAATATGCCAGCAGGTAACCAGGACAGCTTGTGTGTTTTAAGTTAATGGAGCTACTGGGCTCAGCGCGAGCGGATTGGTCCTCACAAACACAGTATAACAGGAATGTGTGTGTGGCGCGCAAAGTTAGAGGATGTGGATTCGTCACAGTCACAATAACCATGATCATAAGCGTCGTTAGACCTATTTAAGGGTGGCTTCAGCCACCCTTTCTTTGGCATTAGCCACCCTATAATTATTTTGCGATTTTAAAAAAAATATATTTTTTTTCTGTATTTATTATTTCCTCATATTTTCCCAAAACAAATGCAGTAAAGCACCGAATAAAAGCCATAAAGAAGACAAGTTAATCTAAACAATCATAGGCGTAACTTCCTTAAGGACTGGTGTGGACATGTCCCCACCAATATTTTGTACACGTATTTTGCTTTCGGTGCTGTGTATATCTGATTAAAACCCCATTCATGCCGCTCCTCAGAAAGAAAATAAAAAAAGTTCTCCCCGCTGCTCACCGTCCACAAACCCCGACAAAAAAAACTCAGAAAAAAGAATCTGTTGCCTCTCGCTTTCTCCCCATCACCCCCCTCCGCCCTCTCCCCATAACATTTGAATTGAAGATATCCGCGGGTGACGGGTCGGGTTCGGTAGTCATCCTAACGGGTTCGGGCGGGTGCGGGTTGGTAAAACTCGACCCATGCAGGTCTCTAAGCTATACTACATTCAGTATCGTTGCCATAGAAACAGACAACAGCGCCAATATATCAGAATTATACTAAAACACACGCAAATAATTTCCCACATAAAAAACAGGACTTTCAGTCCATTACAGTTTTCCATTTTTAGAGGGTTGTTTATGTTGCGTTTATTAAGTGATGGCTGTGGTATATTAGCTTTCACTGCTATAAGCTTTCGCAGCAGTGATTGATTAATTTAAACACCTGCTCTACTGATGGTCTATCGGAGTTGGTGTTTAGGTTGAACATAAAGAACACCTTTTATTTGAAGCTTCTTGTAGCTACTGTTTTAATCCCGGCTTCACTTAAAACTTTTTCCTGACTTTGATAGTGTTGCCATTCAGTAGCAAGCACTGCGCCCCTTTTTCTTTTATATGTACACGTACATTTAAGATTTAGCGTGTTATGTTGACAACTCATGAGCAAGCTGCTTTTTGCAATCTAGCAGGAAGGTAAGGATAGGATCTTGCAGGTGTGACGTCACTCTGCAGGGGGTCCAAAGATAAAAGATTTAAACAATTTTGGCATTGGAATTTCAGATTTAAGGGAGTTAGAAAGTTCACTTAGTAAAAGTGCAAATAATAAATCTGATTACCGATTACTTTTAAGCTGGTTGAACATACTGCGACAGAGTGGTGACCTGTCCAGGGTGATCCCACCTCTCACCCAGAACGTGGCTAGAGATATGCACCAGCACCTCCTGATCCCACTGAGGGATAAGGTTAAAGAAAATGGATGGTTGAACATAGTCCGCTCTCCCAGATTCTATCAAATCAGTGTTGATACCCTCAGGGGCGGATTTAGGAAATTTGGGGCCCTAGGCAAAGACAGGCAGGGGGCCCCCTGAGAAGAAAACCCATAAAACAGACCCATTCTACAGATAGAGAAATGTTAATAGAATAGACATCCATTATCTGGATCATTCAATTTGACTGTATGATCTGGTTGAACTGTAAAGTGCCTTGAGATGACATGTGTTGTGAATTTGGCGCTATATAAATAAACTGAATTGAAATTGAATTGAATTGAATTATCTGTTCTAGGTTTTGTCCCTCTCTTCTTGTCCCTTTTTTCTCTCTATTTATCAGTGTTCTGATGGCATTTTAGCCAAAGGATTTTTAGCAAAAACATAATTAATGTGCACAAATAAGGATTAGTTGTATTAACACATGGAAACAGAGTTTTATGGGGCCCCCAGAACTTGGGGCCCTGGGCAACTGCCTAGTATTGCCTAATGGTAAATCCCCCCCTGGATACCCTGCTGGTGGATGTTCTTGACAGACAGACGGAGTTGCTTAATCATATTCTGCTTAAGGTCCCATAAGATCTTGTCCGAGTCCTGGTTTAAAAGTAAATTAATTTTAAAACGTGACCCAAAATTGACTGTCAATAAATGTTCTACAAAATTGATATATTTATTTGATTTGTACTGTCTGTTTAGATTTATGTGATATTTTTGGCACAAAATATATAAGTGAATATTGTAACAGTTATGTTTTCAACTGTAAGCATTAAATTGATAAATGTTATTCGCATTTTTTTGGCTTTATCCTTTCCAACAAAAAAAAAAAAGGCGTCGCGCAGGTAGCTCCCTTTCCTTATGAGCCGTCCCCACCAACTTTCAACACAAAGTTACACCCTTGTCTTAGACAACGCCTTAGCAGGTGCACTGAAAAAATTCGGCGCGCGCTGCGCGCGCACATTATCTTCTAGGGGCTGAGCCACCCTTGTGTCTTAAACCTAGAGACGCCCCTGCATGACATGAAATTTTCATATCCTACAACAGGGATGTTCTTCTGGCAAACGGGTAGATAAATAAGGATCTCACCGAATTTGGTGGAAGCTGCATCTCGTTCGTTACATTCGCCATCTTCCCTTTAATTGTCTGCACCTGCGCTTGGGTTTAGAAGCCTGTTAAAGTGCAGTATTTTCAGCGCCCCAAGACCATAAAGTTCTGAGACGCTGATTGGCCATTAAATTCACCTAGCAATAGTACATGATTGACAGATTCTCTGCAAATGTGGGTCAGTCTGATCAGCGCCCCCAGAACAGAGACGGTAGGAGTCTGTCTGTGGAAATCCACAAATTAATGACAGTAGATAGGGTAATGTAGTTTATTTAATTTGTTTTGCTTATATGTAAACACTCTAGAGAGTAAAACTGACATTTATGAGTTAATTTCTAAAAATATATTTTACGTTTCTCTCTATGGGCCGGCCGCCACTGGTCTCACCTATCTTGCCGTTTTCTCCATTTCTTTTTTAATCAATGTCTTGGCTTCTCCTTTCCTACAATATATATTTATAATATAATTTTTTTTCCTAGTTGATTTTTTGTTAGCGATTTGTCTGCTCTATCATTTCCTTTTATACCTAAATGAGCAGGAACCCAGCAAAATGTGAGGTAAAAGTCCTATTTGTTTGACCAGTATATGTGGGAAAATCTTATAGTCCTGGTTTAAGACGCTTACTGGCCTCTAGTTTCCGCATTTGGATCTATCCTTTCTGTCTTTTGGTATGAGTGAAATTATTGCTTCTCTCCGGGAAGGAGGTATTATGTTCCTTTGAAGGACCCAGTTAAAGGTAGACTTTAACATAGGGATCAATGAGTCCCCCATCATCCTATACCACTCTGAAGGAAACCCATCTGGACCCGGGGCTTTCCCTGGTTTGAGATGGGCCATTGCTGCTCTTATTTATTTCTGTGTAATTTCTTCTGTAAGTTGGTTACTTTGCTCACTTGTCAATTTGGGAAAGTTTATTTTCTTGAAAAATGTTTCCATCTTTACTCTGTCTCTGGAAGTAAGCTTCAAAGCTATTCTGTATCTCTTCTAATTTATATTGTATTTAAATAGTCGTTAGGTTTTTAATTTTATGAATAGGATTTTCAGCCTTTTGCTTTTTTAGCCTGTAAGCTAACAGTTTACTGGCTTTCCCACCCCCTTCATAATGCTTTTGTGTTGCATATTAACTTTTTTGTATAACTCTGGTATAAATCTGATCTATTTCATTCCTATTCTTCCTAAGGGCTTCTTTAATTTTCTTGTCATTTGTATTTTTATGTTTTTGTTCCAGTTGTTTAAGTTCTGTTTGGAGCTGCTTCAGCTGTTTTAGCTTAGCTCTTTTTAAGTGGGAACTGTACCCAATTATCTGGCCCCTCAGTACTGCTTTATATTCATCCAACAATATCAGAGGAGCAACTTCAACATTGCCATTCTGTTCCCAAAAAGTCTGTAATATCTTTTTTGATTTGGCCCTTTATATGATTCAAAATATGTATGTTTAGTCTCCATGAGGTTTTTCTTTGAGGTTGTTTAGGATTTACTTTTATATACAGGGAGCTGTAATCAGAAAGGTCCATAATCCCTATGCTGCAGTCATTGACCCTGTGTAAATCTTTACCAAGAATGAAAATTAGTCATTACAGTCTGTTCTCAGTGATAGCCTGTAAAATGTTTGTTATGTACAGTACTTATTTTAGTCTATTCCTGCTGATAACTGGCACTCCCTTACTGTCCTTTCTTCAAGAAAATCAACATCCCATGACATTTTATTTTATAGTCATGCTGGATCCTGATATCTAAATACCTGTAGTTTTTCCATGTAATATCACTCTCCACATGTAGTATAAATATTTGGATGTCTAGAAATTAATTTCAGATCTCCATATTCTTAATATTACCTGTCAAAATATTTTTATATTCACTATGAAAAAACGCATTCAGATATCACAAATACATATTCAGTCAAGCTGATGAATGTCAAAATGGCTATTTTAAATGTTTAAAAATTTTTTGATATCCATCCATCCATTATCTGACACGCTTGTCCCGAGTGGGGTCGCGAGGGGTGCTGGTGCCTATCTTCAGCTGTCTATGGGCAAGAGGCGGGGTACACCCAGGACAGGTCGCCAGTCCATCGCAAGGCAACACAGAGACAAACAGGACAACCATTCACACACAAACTCACACCTAAGGAGAATTTAGACAAGTCCTTTAACCTAACAGTCACTTTTTTTGTACTGTGGGAGGAAACCGGAGTACCCGGAGAGAACCCACGATTGGCCATGCAGAAAGACCCCAAACCCAGAACCTTTTTGCTGCAAGGCAGCAGTGCTACCTACTCTACCACTGAGCAGCCCCATTTATTGATATATAAAACTTAATATTTACTAGTATATTTACAGCTATAAATAACCATTACTAAAAAGCAAATTCAAAATTCAACTTCAGCAATTTAAATAACTTGTTGATTTTTTTATCCTTTAAGTCTGATTCACCTTCACATTTTCTTACATCCATCCATACATACTACACTAATTTTAAACTACCCCTCTCTCTTTTTGTCCTTTTCGCTTTACAGGTTTTTCATTCTGCTATTTTTCCATGCACTCGGAAGCCATACAGACAAGTAGGGATGGGAATCGAAAACCGGTTCCTGTTCAGAACCGGTTCCGTATTTTCCGATTCCATGGCATCGTTTGGCAGCTGCTGAACGATTCTTTTTTCGATTCCCGCAGCACCAGAGCCTAGAGCGCCGGCTCTAGGGAGCACGACTTACGTCACGTTTTTTACGTACGTTACGTAAATTACGCAAGTTAGAAGAACTATTCGAGGAGGAAGACAGCGAGCTGCGGTCACTTTGTGAATCAAAGCCCCGTCTTTCCTTAGCCCAGAGGGTAGATCAGGAAATCCAGCTCTATAAAAGCTTGCCCTCCATCCCCTGCAGGGATAGCGCCACACTGTGGTGCTGGAACAAGCAAGATACGCTGCCCTTGCTATCTGGACTGGCTGAAAACTACCTCTGTGTGCAGGCTTCCTCCACCCCATCTGAGAGGGTGTTCTCCATGGCTGGAGACACCATAAGCCCTGAAAGATCCCGTATCCTTCCAGAAAAAGCAGATATGCTCATCTTTCTGCAAAATAACTGTTAATTTTCCCTACTACTGTTTTATAATTAGTATTTTTTGTTATTTAAAATAGGTTATTATCCCATCATTTGTTATTAGACATTGTTGGTTATTAAGTTTGTTCTTGTATTCATTTTTCATTTAAACACAGATGTTACTCCAGTTTCACATTTCCTGTGGACATCTTGATCTTGTTGATTTTGTAAGATTGTGCAATAGTTAAGTAAACACAGTTGATGCTGATAATCAAACTGTTTGTTCTCCTTTTTTCCCCAAATTGGAATCGAAAAAAGAATCGATAAAGAATCAAATCGTTTCATAGAATCGAAAAGGGAATCGGAATCGTGAAAATCTTTTCAATTCCCAACCCTACAGACAAGTATAGTCAGGATGACCCCAGTTGTTCTTCACCTCTAAGATAATGTAGCGAAAGGAGCCAGTTTTATGATGAGGAATGTTAAAGGTCTGTAGTGGGTCTCCGTTTTCATCATACAGAAAAGTTCCCAGAAGTGTCTCCTCATTTTCTATATCTTCCTTTCCATAGACCGAAAAGTCTTTTAAAGCACTTGAGACACCGTTGAAGGTTAACAGTTTGGAAATGTGACCCAAGGAGACATGGCTGATGGAGACTTCGTAAGAAAGGGCAATTGAAATACGTCCTTGGGAACCTTCAAAGGCCCAGCACTCCCCTGGAACAAAACGCGATCTTCCCTCAATAACAATGTCCGGGGGTACGGATGCTTTTCTCCATGTAAATCCAAAAAATTTGCCTTTAGCACGATATGTGGGTGAGGTCATCTCATGTAAAATCTTTGCCCCCAAAGATTTCAGAGCAAAGTTAGGCAACAAATCTGCTGATGGTAGAAGGTAGCCAAGCTTCTTCTCCAAAGTCAACAGCTTTTCCTGGAGCTCACTAAAGAGACTTTCCCGTTTCTTACATCCTGGGGTTACGACCGTGTCTGTATTTCTCCATGTAACAAGATACTCTTGATACTGCCGACCCAAGGTAGTAGTCATGCAGACACATCCATAAGACAAGAAGAGGAGAAAAGTGATCCAACAAACTGGTTTCAGAATATTTCTTCTCTGATATTCGTTCCTGCTGTAGTCAAAGCAGGCTTCTACGGGGACGTGGGGTAGTTCTGTGTTGACTTGAAATTCTTTTCTCCGTTTTTTTGTTGGTTGGACTCTGGTCTCCTTGTGAGGAATAGCCGATTCCAAATAAGGATTGTAATGCCCCTTCAACAGTAGACGAAGGCTTCTTCTGGGTATGAATGTGGTAGGCATGATTTACTGTAGCTCACTGTACTTTAGTGAAATAAAGTGAATCTAGCTTCAGCATTTCAAAGTGTGTCTATTTCAGCTGCACAGAAAGAATTCTGAGTCCTTTCATATACTGTTCCAAGAGCCTATGATGTAACACGCCCACCTATGACATCATAGAGCCACTGAGCTCAGTGGCTCCGCCCACACACATTAATGTGGTAGGCATGAGTTACTGTAGCTCACTGTGCTTTAGTGAAATAAAGTGAATCTAGCTTCAGCATTTCAAAGTGTGTCTATTTCAGCCGCACAGAAAGAATTCCGAGTCCTTTAATATACTGTTCCAAGAGCCTATGATGTCACACGCCCACCTATGACATCATAGAGCTACTGAGCTCAGTGGCTCCGCCCACAAACATTAACTGTGGGATTCTATAATGGATTTTATGCACGCAGCATATCACATCTGTTGTAACCCCAGGATACATGTACGCATCCAGTGCATTACTAGGCAATTCCAGGCATAAATGACAAGCTAGTTTAGCTTTGTTTATTAAACTAATATCTTTGCTCACTTAATTCTATATGCTTGTTTTCTGCTTTTTTATTTCGTTCTATTTTTAGTGTTGTTTATGACAGGAGGCAGGGAAAGCAGAATAAAGTGTTAGCCTTGCCGCATACAGCTAGCCAAGCCTTATAGCTAAACCAGGTCCTGTAAAAAGACAGTGTGACCGTCTCCATCTGTCTTCTGGGCTAGTGATTGATTTTAATGTTCGGCTGATCAGGTCCACACAGTTTCACCTCCAGCTTCGCTTGGTAAGTTCTTCAAAGGATTATACTTCTGCGACATGACCTGTCACCACTGGCACTACAACTGTGACGACAGATCATGCCACCATGAGCTTTTCTATACTTCTGGAGCTACTGCACATGTACAACTTTTAACAAGAATCAATTGGCAAAGATTTTTGCGCCCTTGGGCAAAAATACGTCACCAATCCGATGAAAAATTAAAACAGCTTTAATTGCCACTTAAGATTAAATATTAATCTTGCACATCTAAAAAAATATGTATCAGTATATTTCAAAAATATTAAATTTTATAATCTAATTTTATTTTTTTCATCTTATCCAAGGTCATTGGGTGGGTGGGGCGGTGACCTAGCACAGTCTATTGGCCAGCTGCATCAGCCATCTGTCTGTCTATCTATCTGTCTGTCTCTCTGTCCATCTATCTGTCTATACATACATTCAGATAGATAGACAGATAGATAGATAGATAGATAGATAGATAGATAGATAGATAGATAGATAGATAGGTAGACAGATAGATAGATAGATAGACAGATAGACAGATATAGACACCTTGATAATCTTCACGTATAGTTATATATAATCACACACCTATTTATTTTTAATACTTCAAAATCTATATATGCCCATCTTTATCTAAAAACAACAGTCTTTACAGTATGCAAGCTAAAGACCTTGTAAAAGAATTGCCTAAAACAGACGCTACCTGCTCTCTGCCACATACGATAGTGCAGTGAAGTCGACTTGTGAATCTGCGTCCAACGACGTGTATACGTATATATGTCTGTGGTTCTAACCATGTTATTGAAGGAAGTATTCCTTCTGATTTCCTCCTTCATTTTAGATGTGAATAATCTATGCCTTTTACAGGGATATGTACCTCAGGCTTTTAAGAAAGCTGTAGCAAAACCTTTACTTAATAAATGGTCTCTGGGCCCGATGACTTGCTCAATTACAGACCTAAAACATATTACAGGCCTATATATTATAGACTAGGTCTTCCTTTCTTATCTAAAATTCTCAGGAAAGTAGTTTCCAAAGAAATGTGTGACCACTTACAGCATAATGAACTTTTTCAAGAGTTTCAATCTGGTTTTAAAACTGATCATTTCACTGAAACAGCTCTGGTGAAAGACACTGATATTCTTATGGACTTAGATAATGGACTTGTATCAGTACTTGTCCTGTTAGATCAAAATGTTGCATTTGACACAATTGATATCAATATTTTTTTTTGAAATACTTGAATATTATGTTGGAATAAAGGGAACAGCACTAGGCCTTACATCTGTCCATACATACTACATTAATTTTAAACTTCTTCCGTCCCTTTTGCTTCAACAATATCAGAGGAGCAACTTCAACATTGCCATTCTGTTCCCAAAAAGTCTGTAATATCTTTTTGATTTGGCCCTTTATATGATTCAAAATATGTATGTTTAGTCTCCATGAGGTTTTTCTTTGAGGTTGTTTAGGATTTACTTTTATATACAGGGAGCTGTAATCAGAAAGGTCCATAATCCCTATGCTGCAGTCATTGACCCTGTGTAAATCTTTACCAAGAATGAAAAGTAGTCATTACAGTCTGTTCTCAGTGATAGCCTGTAAAATGTTTGTTATGTACAGTACTTATTTTAGTCTATTCCTGCTGATAACTGGCACTCCCTTACTGTCCTTTCTTCAAGAAAATCAACATCCCATGACATTTTATTTTATAGTCATGCTGGATCCTGATATCTAAATACCTGTAGTTTTTCCATGTAATATCACTCTCCACATGTAGTATAAATATTTGGATGTCTAGAAATTAATTTCAGATCTCCATATTCTTAATATTACCTGTCAAAATATTTTTATTTTCACTATGAAAAAACGCATTCAGATATCACAAATACATATTCAGTCAAGCTGATGAATGTCAAAATGGCTATTTTAAATGTTTAAAAAATTTTTGATATCCATCCATCCATTATCTGACACGCTTGTCCCGAGTGGGGTCGCGAGGGGTGCTGGTGCCTATCTTCAGCTGTCTATGGGCAAGAGGCGGGGTACACCCAGGACAGGTCGCCAATCCATCGCAAGGCAACACAGAGACAAACAGGACAAACAACCATTCACACACAAACTCACACCTAAGGAGAATTTAGACAAGTCCTTTAACCTAACAGTCACTTTTTTTGTACTGTGGGAGGAAACCGGAGTACCCGGAGAGAACCCACGATTGGCCATGCAGAAAGACCCCAAACCCAGAACCTTTTTGCTGCAAGGCAGCAGTGCTACCTACTCTACCACTGAGCAGCCCCATTTATTGATATATAAAACTTAATATTTACTAGTATATTTACAGCTATAAATAACCATTACTAAAAAGCAAATTCAAAATTCAACTTCAGCAATTTAAATAACTTGTTGATTTTTTTATCCTTTAAGTCTGATTCACCTTCACATTTTCTTACATCCATCCATACATACTACACTAATTTTAAACTACCCCTCTCTCTTTTTGTCCTTTTCGCTTTACAGGTTTTTCATTCTGCTATTTTTCCATGCACTCGGAAGCCATACAGACAAGTAGGGATGGGAATCGAAAACCGGTTCCTGTTCAGAACCGGTTCCGTATTTTCCGATTCCATGGCATCGTTTGGCAGCTGCTGAACGATTCTTTTTTCGATTCCCGCAGCACCAGAGCCTAGAGCGCCGGCTCTAGGGAGCACGACTTACGTCACGTTTTTTACGTACGTTACGTAAATTACGCAAGTTAGAAGAACTATTCGAGGAGGAAGACAGCGAGCTGCGGTCACTTTGTGAATCAAAGCCCCGTCTTTCCTTAGCCCAGAGGGTAGATCAGGAAATCCAGCTCTATAAAAGCTTGCCCTCCATCCCCTGCAGGGATAGCGCCACACTGTGGTGCTGGAACAAGCAAGATACGCTGCCCTTGCTATCTGGACTGGCTGAAAACTACCTCTGTGTGCAGGCTTCCTCCACCCCATCTGAGAGGGTGTTCTCCATGGCTGGAGACACCATAAGCCCTGAAAGATCCCGTATCCTTCCAGAAAAAGCAGATATGCTCATCTTTCTGCAAAATAACTGTTAATTTTCCCTACTACTGTTTTATAATTAGTATTTTTTGTTATTTAAAATAGGTTATTATCCCATCATTTGTTATTAGACATTGTTGGTTATTAAGTTTGTTCTTGTATTCATTTTTCATTTAAACACAAATGTTACTCCAGTTTCACATTTCCTGTGGACATCTTGATCTTGTTGATTTTGTAAGATTGTGCAATAGTTAAGTAAACACAGTTGATGCTGATAATCAAACTGTTTGTTCTCCTTTTTTCCCCAAATTGGAATCGAAAAAAGAATCGATAAAGAATCAAATCGTTTCATAGAATCGAAAAGGGAATCGGAATCGTGAAAATCTTTTCAATTCCCAACCCTACAGACAAGTATAGTCAGGATGACCCCAGTTGTTCTTCACCTCTAAGATAATGTAGCGAAAGGAGCCAGTTTTATGATGAGGAATGTTAAAGGTCTGTAGTGGGTCTCCGTTTTCATCATACAGAAAAGTTCCCAGAAGTGTCTCCTCATTTTCTATATCTTCCTTTCCATAGACCGAAAAGTCTTTTAAAGCACTTGAGACACCGTTGAAGGTTAACAGTTTGGAAATGTGACCCAAGGAGACATGGCTGATGGAGACTTCGTAAGAAAGGGCAATTGAAATACGTCCTTGGGAACCTTCAAAGGCCCAGCACTCCCCTGGAACAAAACGCGATCTTCCCTCAATAACAATGTCCGGGGGTACGGATGCTTTTCTCCATGTAAATCCAAAAAATTTGCCTTTAGCACGATATGTGGGTGAGGTCATCTCATGTAAAATCTTTGCCCCCAAAGATTTCAGAGCAAAGTTAGGCAACACATCTGCTGATGGTAGAAGGTAGCCAAGCTTCTTCTCCAAAGTCAACAGCTTTTCCTGGAGCTCACTAAAGAGACTTTCCCGTTTCTTACATCCTGGGGTTACGACCGTGTCTGTATTTCTCCATGTAACAAGATACTCTTGATACTGCCGACCCAAGGTAGTAGTCATGCAGACACATCCATAAGACAAGAAGAGGAGAAAAGTGATCCAACAAACTGGTTTCAGAATATTTCTTCTCTGATATTCGTTCCTGCTGTAGTCAAAGCAGGCTTCTACGGGGACGTGGGGTAGTTCTGTGTTGACTTGAAATTCTTTTCTCCGTTTTTTTGTTGGTTGGACTCTGGTCTCCTTGTGAGGAATAGCCGATTCCAAATAAGGATTGTAATGCCCCTTCAACAGTAGACGAAGGCTTCTTCTGGGTATGAATGTGGTAGGCATGATTTACTGTAGCTCACTGTACTTTAGTGAAATAAAGTGAATCTAGCTTCAGCATTTCAAAGTGTGTCTATTTCAGCTGCACAGAAAGAATTCTGAGTCCTTTCATATACTGTTCCAAGAGCCTATGATGTAACACGCCCACCTATGACATCATAGAGCCACTGAGCTCAGTGGCTCCGCCCACACACATTAATGTGGTAGGCATGAGTTACTGTAGCTCACTGTGCTTTAGTGAAATAAAGTGAATCTAGCTTCAGCATTTCAAAGTGTGTCTATTTCAGCCGCACAGAAAGAATTCCGAGTCCTTTAATATACTGTTCCAAGAGCCTATGATGTCACACGCCCACCTATGACATCATAGAGCTACTGAGCTCAGTGGCTCCGCCCACAAACATTAACTGTGGGATTCTATAATGGATTTTATGCACGCAGCATATCACATCTGTTGTAACCCCAGGATACATGTACGCATCCAGTGCATTACTAGGCAATTCCAGGCATAAATGACAAGCTAGTTTAGCTTTGTTTATTAAACTAATATCTTTGCTCACTTAATTCTATATGCTTGTTTTCTGCTTTTTTATTTCGTTCTATTTTTAGTGTTGTTTATGACAGGAGGCAGGGAAAGCAGAATAAAGTGTTAGCCTTGCCGCATACAGCTAGCCAAGCCTTATAGCTAAACCAGGTCCTGTAAAAAGACAGTGTGACCGTCTCCATCTGTCTTCTGGGCTAGTGATTGATTTTAATGTTCGGCTGATCAGGTCCACACAGTTTCACCTCCAGCTTCGCTTGGTAAGTTCTTCAAAGGATTATACTTCTGCGACATGACCTGTCACCACTGGCACTACAACTGTGACGACAGATCATGCCACCATGAGCTTTTCTATACTTCTGGAGCTACTGCACATGTACAACTTTTAACAAGAATCAATTGGCAAAGATTTTTGCGCCCTTGGGCAAAAATACGTCACCAATCCGATGAAAAATTAAAACAGCTTTAATTGCCACTTAAGATTAAATATTAATCTTGCACATCTAAAAAAATATGTATCAGTATATTTCAAAAATATTAAATTTTATAATCTAATTTTATTTTTTTCATCTTATCCAAGGTCATTGGGTGGGTGGGGCGGTGACCTAGCACAGTCTATTGGCCAGCTGCATCTGCCATCTGTCTGTCTATCTATCTGTCTGTCTCTCTGTCCATCTATCTGTCTATACATACATTCAGATAGATAGACAGATAGATAGATAGATAGATAGATAGATAGATAGATAGATAGATAGATAGATAGATAGATAGGTAGACAGATAGATAGATAGATAGACAGATAGACAGATATAGACACCTTGATAATCTTCACGTATAGTTATATATAATCACACACCTATTTATTTTTAATACTTCAAAATCTATATATGCCCATCTTTATCTAAAAACAACAGTCTTTACAGTATGCAAGCTAAAGACCTTGTAAAAGAATTGCCTAAAACAGACGCTACCTGCTCTCTGCCACATACGATAGTGCAGTGAAGTCGACTTGTGAATCTGCGTCCAACGACGTGTATACGTATATATGTCTGTGGTTCTAACCATGTTATTGAAGGAAGTATTCCTTCTGATTTCCTCCTTCATTTTAGATGTGAATAATCTATGCCTTTTACAGGGATATGTACCTCAGGCTTTTAAGAAAGCTGTAGCAAAACCTTTACTTAATAAATGGTCTCTGGGCCCGATGACTTGCTCAATTACAGACCTAAAACATATTACAGGCCTATATATTATAGACTAGGTCTTCCTTTCTTATCTAAAATTCTCAGGAAAGTAGTTTCCAAAGAAATGTGTGACCACTTACAGCATAATGAACTTTTTCAAGAGTTTCAATCTGGTTTTAAAACTGATCATTTCACTGAAACAGCTCTGGTGAAAGACACTGATATTCTTATGGACTTAGATAATGGACTTGTATCAGTACTTGTCCTGTTAGATCAAAATGTTGCATTTGACACAATTGATATCAATATTTTTTTTTGAAATACTTGAATATTATGTTGGAATAAAGGGAACAGCACTAGGCCTTACATCTGTCCATACATACTACATTAATTTTAAACTTCTTCCGTCCCTTTTGCTTCAACAATATCAGAGGAGCAACTTCAACATTGCCATTCTGTTCCCAAAAAGTCTGTAATATCTTTTTTGATTTGGCCCTTTATATGATTCAAAATATGTATGTTTAGTCTCCATGAGGTTTTTCTTTGAGGTTGTTTAGGATTTACTTTTATATACAGGGAGCTGTAATCAGAAAGGTCCATAATCCCTATGCTGCAGTCATTGACCCTGTGTAAATCTTTACCAAGAATGAAAAGTAGTCATTACAGTCTGTTCTCAGTGATAGCCTGTAAAATGTTTGTTATGTACAGTACTTATTTTAGTCTATTCCTGCTGATAACTGGCACTCCCTTACTGTCCTTTCTTCAAGAAAATCAACATCCCATGACATTTTATTTTATAGTCATGCTGGATCCTGATATCTAAATACCTGTAGTTTTTCCATGTAATATCACTCTCCACATGTAGTATAAATATTTGGATGTCTAGAAATTAATTTCAGATCTCCATATTCTTAATATTACCTGTCAAAATATTTTTATTTTCACTATGAAAAAACGCATTCAGATATCACAAATACATATTCAGTCAAGCTGATGAATGTCAAAATGGCTATTTTAAATGTTTAAAAAATTTTTGATATCCATCCATCCATTATCTGACACGCTTGTCCCGAGTGGGGTCGCGAGGGGTGCTGGTGCCTATCTTCAGCTGTCTATGGGCAAGAGGCGGGGTACACCCAGGACAGGTCGCCAATCCATCGCAAGGCAACACAGAGACAAACAGGACAAACAACCATTCACACACAAACTCACACCTAAGGAGAATTTAGACAAGTCCTTTAACCTAACAGTCACTTTTTTTGTACTGTGGGAGGAAACCGGAGTACCCGGAGAGAACCCACGATTGGCCATGCAGAAAGACCCCAAACCCAGAACCTTTTTGCTGCAAGGCAGCAGTGCTACCTACTCTACCACTGAGCAGCCCCATTTATTGATATATAAAACTTAATATTTACTAGTATATTTACAGCTATAAATAACCATTACTAAAAAGCAAATTCAAAATTCAACTTCAGCAATTTAAATAACTTGTTGATTTTTTTATCCTTTAAGTCTGATTCACCTTCACATTTTCTTACATCCATCCATACATACTACACTAATTTTAAACTACCCCTCTCTCTTTTTGTCCTTTTCGCTTTACAGGTTTTTCATTCTGCTATTTTTCCATGCACTCGGAAGCCATACAGACAAGTATAGTCAGGATGACCCCAGTTGTTCTTCACCTCTAAGATAATGTAGCGAAAGGAGCCAGTTTTATGATGAGGAATGTTAAAGGTCTGTAGTGGGTCTCCGTTTTCATCATACAGAAAAGTTCCCAGAAGTGTCTCCTCATTTTCTACATCTTCCTTTCCATAGACCGAAAAGTCTTTTAAAGCACTTGAGACACCGTTGAAGGTTAACAGTTTGGAAATGTGACCCAAGGAGACATGGCTGATATAGACTTTGTAAGGAAGGACAATTGAAAAACGTCCTTGGGAACCTTCAAAGGCCCAGCACTCCCCTGGAACAAAACGCGATCTTCCCTCAATAACAATGTCCGGGGGTACGGATGCTTTTCTCCATGTAAATCCAAAAAATTTGCCTTTAGCACGATATGTGGCTGAGGTCATCTCATGTAAAATCTTTGCCCCCAAAGATTTCAGAGCAAAGTTAGGCAACACATCTGCTGATGGTAGAAGGTAGCCAAGCTTCTTCTCCAAAGTCAACAGCTTTTCCTGGAGCTCACTAAAGAGACTTTCCCGTTTCTTACATCCTGGGGTTACGACCGTGTCTGTATTTCTCTGTGTAACAAGATACTCTTGATACTGCCGACGCAAGGTAGTAGTCAGGCAGACACATCCATAAGACAAGAAGAGGAGAAAAGTGATCCAACAAACTGGTTTCAGAATATTTCTTCTCTGATATTCGTTCCTGCTGTAGTCAAAGCAGGCTTCTACGGGGACGTGGGGTAGTTCTGTGTTGACTTGAAATTTTTTTCTCTGTTTTTTTGTTGGTTGGACTCTGGTCTCCTTGTGAGAAATAGCCGATTCCAAATAAGGATTGTAATGCCCCTTCAACAGTAGACGAAGGCTTCTTCTGGGTATGAATGTGGTAGGCATGATTTACTGTAGCTCACTGTACTTTAGTGAAATAAAGTGAATCTAGCTTCAGCATTTCAAAGTGTGTCTATTTCAGCTGAACAGAAAGAATTCTGAGTCCTTTCATATACTGTTCCAAGAGCCTATGATGGCATACGCCCATCTATGACATCATAGAGCCACTGAGCTCAGTGGCTCCGCCCACACACATTAATGTGGTAGGCATGATTTACTGTAGCTCACTGTACTTTAGTGAAATAAAGTGAATCTAGCTTCAGTATTTCAAAGTGTGTCTATTTCAGCTGAACAGAAAGAATTCTGAGTCCTTTCATATACTGTTCCAAGAGCCTATGATGGCATACGCCCATCTATGACATCATAGAGCCACTGAGCTCAGTGGCTCCGCCCACAAACATTAACTGTGGGATTCTATAATGGATTTTATGCACGCAGCATGATATCACATCTGTTGTAACTAGTGTTGCACCGATACCGATACCAGTATCGGACGGGGCCCCGATACTGCCCTAAAATGGTGGTATCGGCGAGTACCAACAAATAGGGCACCGATACCATTTTGAGAGCCATAAGTTTATTCAACTATTGTCACCCATTCCTGGCAGGCAATAAAAAGCTCTACTGGATTCACTTTGTATTAGATTTTTTCCTGCTTCACAAAGGTAGGCAGCAGCTTGACAAAGCCATGATGGCAATTATTTTACATTATTATGGTATCGGTATCGGCCGATACTTCACAGCCAGGTATCGGGTATTGGTATCGGGGCCAAAAAATGGCATCGGCGCAACACTAGTTGTAACCCCATGATACATGTACGCATCCAGTGCATTACTAGGCAATTCCAGGCATAAATGACAAGCTAGTTTAGCTTTTTTTATTAAACTAATATCTTTGCTCACTTAATTCTATATGCTTGTTTTCTGCTTTTTTATTTCGTTCTATTTTTAGTGTCGTTTATGACAGGAGGCAGGGAAAGCAGAATAAAGTGTTAGCCTTGCCGCATACAGCTAGCCAAGCCTTATAGCTAAACCAGGTCCTGTAAACAGACAGTGTGACCGTCTCCATCTGTCTTCTGGACTAGTGATTGATTTTAATGTTCGGCTGATCAGGTCCACACAGTTTCACCTCTAGCTTCGCTTGGTAAGTTTTTCAAAGGATTGTACTTCTGCGACTTGACCTGTCACCACTGGCACTACAACTGTGACGACAGATCATGCCACCATGAGCTTTTCTATACTTCTGGAGCTACTGCACATGTACAACTTTTAACAAGAATCAATTGGCAAAGATTTTTGCGCCCTAGGGCAAAAATACGTCACCAATCCGATGAAAAATTAAAACAGCTTTAATTGTCACTTAAGATTAAATATTAATCTTGCACATCTAAAAAAAATATGTATCAGTATATTTCGAAAATTTTTAATTTTATAATTTAATTTAAATTTTTTTCATCTTATCCAAGGTCATTGGGTGGGTGGGGCGGTTCCCTAGCACAGTCTATTGGCCAGCTGCATCTGCCATCTATCTGTCTATCTGTCTATCTATCTGTCTGTCTCTCTGTCTGTCTGTCTCTCTGTCTGTGGTATCTGTCTATACATACATTCAGATATATAGATTAGATAGATAGATTAATAGATAGATAGATGATAGATAGATGATAGATAGATGATAGATAGATAGATAGATAGATAGATAGATAGATAGATAGATAGATAGATAGATAGATAGATAGATAGATAGATAGATAGATAGATAGATAGATAGATAGATAGATAGATAGATAGATAGATAGACAGATAGATAGATAGACAGATAGACAGATAGACAGATAGACAGATATAGACACCTTGATAATCTTCACGTATAGTTATATATAATCACACACCTATTTATTTTTAATACTTCAAAATCTATATATGCCCATCTTTATCTAAAAACAACAGTCTTTACAGTATGCAAGCTAAAAACCTTGTAAAAGAATTGCCTAAAATAGACGCTACCTGCTCTCTGCCACATACGATAGTGCAGTGAAGTCGACTTGTGAATCTGCGTCCAACGACGTGTATACGTATATATGTCTGTGGTTCTAACTATGTTATTGAAGGAAGTATTCCTTCTGATTTCCTCCTTCATTTTAGATGTGAATAATCTATGCCTTTACAAGGATATGTACCTCAGGCTTTTAAGAAAGCTGTAGCGAAATCTTTACTTAATAAATGGTCTCTGGGCCCGATGACTTGCTCAATTACAGACCTAAAACATATTACAGGCCTATATATTATAGACTAGGTCTTCCTTTCTTATCTAAAATTCTCAGGAAAGTAGTTGTGACTAAGAAATGTGTGACCACTTACAGCATAATGAACTTTTTCAAGAGTTTCAATCTGGTTTTAAAACTGATCATTTCACTGAAACAGCTCTGGTGAAAGACACTGATATTCTTATGGACTTAGATAATGGACTTGTATCAGTACTTGTCCTGTTAGATCAAAATGTTGCATTTGACACAGTTGATATCAATATCTTTTTCAGAAATACCTGAATATTATGTTGGAATAAAGGGAACAGCACTAGGCCTTACATCTGTCCATACATACTACATTAATTTTAAACTTCTTCCGTCCCTTTTGCTTCACAGGTTTTTCATTCTGCTATTTTTCCATGCAATCGGAAGCCATACAGACAAGTATAGTCAGGATGACCCCAGTTGTTCTTCACCTCTACTATGATGTCATAGTTCCATAGTGGTGACAGAATGCTCAGTGGCTCCGCCCACACACATTAATGTGGTAGGCATGATTTACTGTAGCTCACTGTGCTTTAGTTAAATAGAGTTAATCTAACTTCAGCATTTCAAAGTGTGTCTATTTCAGCTGAACAGAAAGAATTCTGCGAATTGTGAGTCCTTTTATATACTGTTCCAAGAGCCTATGATGTCATGTGCCCCGGTGGTGACAGAAGGCTCAGTGGCTCCACCCACACACATTAACTGAGGGATTCTATAATGGATTTTATGCACAGGCAGCAGGATTTTTTTTTTTTTTTTTTGTAATTTCCTTTATTTAACCAGGTAAACCCAGTTGAGTCTGGATCTCATTTTCAAGGGGGACCTGGGCAGATATCTGCAATATAATGCAAACTGGTTACAAAAATAAAACCAATTAATACATATGCACAAATATAAAACAACAAAAAATATTTAAAAGCAGTGACACTGTTTCATAGAAGCTTGTTGTCTATCTTTAAGAACAGCTCGAAATAAGTCCAATGAAATAGTGCCTGACATCTTGAGCTCAGACTGGACCTGATTCCACACTGTAGGAGCCAACACACTGAATGCTTTCTTTTCTTTATCAGTTCGAACACGAGGAACATGTAGAAGAATAAAGAAATTTGAGCGTAAAAAATGTGAACCACTAGATCCATGCAAAAGAGAGCTTAAGTATGTTGGTGTTAGTCCAAGGAGAGATCTATAATAGGATCGTCCAATTATTGTTTCTCCGAACACTTAAAGGATGCCAATCAGCTTTTGCATACAAATCACAATGATGTATCAAATGTTTACTACCAGTTATAAACCTTAAAGCACAATGATAAACAGTATTAAATGATTTCAGACATTTGGTTGAAGCATTCATATATAAAACATCTCCATAATCCAGAAGTGGCAGGAATGTTGTTGCAACCAACTTACTTCTAGCTTTGAGTGAGAAACACGATCCATTTCGATAATAAAACTCAATCTTCATTTTCAATGTTCGTAATAGATTTGCTATGTGATTTTTAAAAGAAAGTTCATTATCTAGAATAAAACCAAGATATTTATAATTACTCACTAACTCAATTTGTGCACCTACTGCAGTGGTAAGGAATAAAGGGATTTCTGGTAGTTTAGCAGAGTGTGAGAAGACCATTGCCTTAGACTTATCCACATTCAAAACCAGCTTCAAAGTTTGTAAACGTGTTTGAACTACATTAAAAGCAGACTGTAAATACTGTAGTGCCTGTGATAATGAATAAGAGTTGCAGTACAATATTAATTAATCTGCATAAAAATGATAAGAAGCATTTGACAATTTGACACACAAGTTATTTAGATAAATGGAGAATAAAAGTGGACCAAGAATTGAGCACTATTTAAAATAGTGAGAGTAGAAGAGGTGAAGCCAGCTAATTAGGCTCTCTGGGTACTGTCTGACAAGTAATCAGCTATCTACATGGTAGCTTGATGTGAGAGCCCAACTTTGTGTAGAATTTCAATTAAAAGCATGTGATTTACTGTGTCAAATGCCTTTGATAGATCGATAAACAAAGCAACACAATGTTTTTGTTATCGAGAGCTTGGATCAAATCATTAAAAAAAACTTTAAAGTTGCAGTACTAGGATTTTTTCTAAAACCAGACTGTACATTTTGTAAAATACAAGTAGAATCTAAAAAAATCTTTAATTAATCTGCAACTAATTTGAAAATTTTTGCTAGGATACATAATTTAGAAATTGGTCTGTGATTGTTTACCTGCGATCAGGGGCGGATTTACCATTAGACAAAACTAGGCAGTTGCCTAGGGCCCCGAGTTCCTGGGGGGCCCCCTAAACTCCTTTTACATGTATGGTTAATACAGCTATTACTTATTTGTGCACATTAATTATGTTTTTCATAAAAATCCTTTCGCTAAAATGCCATTAAAATGCTTATAATATTAAGTGTGTCTTGGGGCCCCCCCTACAGCGTCCACTACATTGGTTCAGTCCATTTTCTGCGCATGGGTAGAAAGGTCCAAACATACGGCAGCAAACTATTTGAAAACAAACGGCGCGAAGAGACGATACGAGCAGAGCGGGGGAGAAGAGAAAAGAAAGGAAAGGAGAGAAAGATGAAAAGAAGTTACCCTAGCGGTGCTGAAAAGAGGAGAAAGAAGAATGAAAGTAGGAAGCTGCTTTCAAAGTTACCGAAAATGACTGACTTCCCCCCAGATTCCACATACTCCGTCAGCGCTCCGCCCCACTGGCGTACGTCGTGCGGAGCGCTCGTCTTTCATGTAAATCAATGAGAGCTGTTCCACATCCACCGCTACTCCTCCGCACGTCTCCGTCCACTAGGGGTGTGCAAAATAATCGTGATGATGATGCATCGTGATTCTAATTTTCGTGATCTACTGCATCGATTCTTGATGCCAAGAATCGATTATTAATTTTAAAAAATGAATAAATACAATTGCATGAATGGTTTGGCGAACATCAGCCAAAAACAAGTGCAATACCACTTCCAGTCCAGTAGATGTCGCTGCAAATGTGTTGACACACTGCCTTGTGTCACAAGCATTTCCGGCTGTGGGATACTGTGCCGAGTCATTCAAAAACAAAACATGGAGGAGAAAATATTGCAATGCATCGCAATAATTCAAGTATCGTGATGCATCGCGATAGAATCGCATCGTGGCCTGTGAATCGTGATTTGAATCGAATCGTGACTTCTTTGGCAATACCCACCCCTACCGTCCACGTACGTCTTCTCCGTCCGTCACCGACAAAATACGGACCCGAGCTATTTTTTGCTCCGGTCCGGCCAGGTCAAGATCCGCAATTGCAATCGTACCAAACAGAAAAAAAAACATCGAGAAACTCCGGTTTCGTCAAATTAAAATATAGTAGCAACAGATCGGTAACTAGAAATTATAGCATAATTTTTATACATTACAAAAAAAACTAACACCGTTTATTTAAATGATACGATGAAAACTATTGGTTATTCACCAACCAGGAAGCAGATTTCTCATCTCCATCCGAGGGACTAAAAGTTTAATCAAATCCATTCAAAAGAAACTTCTTATTACAAGAATGGATGAAGAAATGCTGAGTTTGGGAGTAGAGACAAACACAGTTCATTCAAATAAAGCAGTTTTGAATGATCCTAGTTATATATATTTGGGCAGAAACTGAACATATGCTGAAAGCTGATGGGGATTTTTTAAATAGCTTCCTTTCCGAACATACGGCTTTATGATCAGTTTCACGCAAATTAATAGCGATATAATATATCTGACAAAATTGTTTTTATAAACATTTTTATTAAAGAATCATAAATGCCACGATAAACATATTTAATAAATTTTAGTGCCAATTAAAGCTACAGTGTGTAATTTTCAGCGACATCTAACGTCCAGACTGCAGACCGCAGCAACATGAACATCTCCCCCCCACCGCTTCTCCCCCCCAACAGTACGGCGAGCGTTACGGGACAAAATGTCTTCCACGACGTCGGAATCACCTACCTTCTCAAGTGATGAGGTTTGTTTACATAGATAATTTTACAGATAGTACTTCATTAGTCTGTGTAGGGTATAGATTTCATGTAGACTTTAGATAATAAATATACCCGTTATTTTTTCTACGTCGTTGTGACGTTTTGGTGAGCTGCTTTGCATGGTGATATAAACAGACGAAGGAATTGTAGTCATTAGTTTAACAGCGAGATTGTGTTCGCTAGAAGAATATATATTCCCCGTTTACAGAGTCCAAGTCTTGTTTGTGGCACGGGGGTTACAAGGCGAGGAAGAGGGAGAGGAAGAGGGCGAGGGCGTGCAGCTAGGGCCAGGCGAGAGAGGGGTGCCAGCGGGGTGACTAGAGCAGAGGAGGAAAGGCTTGAAGATCTCCAAAGGAGCCGGAGAGAAGTAACCGAGGTATATATCCAGAAAATTCTTTTACAGAAAATTACTGAATCATTACCTGTGAAACGTCAGGGACGTTGCTGAATAAGTATACTGGAGAGTAACAGCATCATCACGCAGCATGTTATTGTTTTAGACAGGTCTGAGCATCCTGTACTCCAAAAACTGCAGTGATATTAGACAATTGTGTGTGTAGGATTAATTACCTGTCCAAGAGAAAACTGGCAACTTGAGCGTCACTTTGAAAACCTTTTTCCTCCATCAGTGACTTCCATCGTGGAAATGCCGTGCCAATGTTGATCCGTGTTTTTTGCCGTTTCTTGTCACGCTTGAGTTTATTCTCGTCGTGTTTCTGCTTCTTAGATGACGGGGGTTCGGTGTCCGCCGCTTTTCGTTGTGATACAGAGTAGGCATGATCCTCCATTCGTCTGATGTTTGGCCACACAGTGCCAAACAGTTTGCAAAGTCACTCACGCCTGCCGCCTTGTTCACCTTTGTTGTTACTGAAGCGCCGTATACCTGCTTCTTCTTCTTCTTCTTTGGTTTCAGGCAGACTAAACGCTTCTCAGGCATAATACTGCCATCTACTGTTCAGTACCATCTCAGTTCATCTCTCTCAACTTGCCGTAGTTATTTTCGAGCGTAATGGGAGATCTCGCAATCGCTAGTTTATTGCCTCTGCACTTGCCGTAGAGCAAAGATGTCAGCCCCCATGGCTGCGCGACCCGCTCCTATGTAATTATAAATAACGAATTCTAAGGCAACGCAAATATTATGGTTAAAAGGCTGAGCTCAAAGGTGATGATAAATAACATAGTTATGTATAATATATTACATTTCTGACTTTATATTCCTGTAAAAATTACACACTGTAGCTTTAAGGCCTTGATTTAAAAAAAAAAAAATTATGAATTGTAATTATTTTTAATGATCCGCAGAAACCCTGGTTCATCTCGCGCATGCCCTCTACGATCTCCAAGGAACTCAGAGCGTACGGGAGCCACAGCGGCGGCTGTAGGCTTTGCTTTGCGCAGGCGGTCTGGAGAGCAGCGGGGCGGAGCGCTGACGGAGTATGTGGGATTTCGGGGTTCGGCTTCTTCACTGCGGCAGTGGCGAGCAGCAGCAGTAACCCACGAACAGCTGAAAACTCAGCTGTAACGCTGGCACCTGTTGAGAAGGATTCATCGTGTGGAGTTGAACAACTAGTGAGTATTAAGCTGTCGAAGGGGACATTCCCCCTATATTGATAATTATTTATTTACCTTATTGAAGATGGGTCATTTTAAAGTAAGTTGAAAAATCTATTATTTAGGTGTTTTTTTTATGTTGAATTTCAGGAAAATCTCAGGCTTTTAAATGTTGTAAAATCACCCATAAGTTTTAGGTGTTTTAGTCCTTAATAATTTAAGTTATACATTCAAAAAACATAAGGAAGTCCATAACATCTCACTCTGCTTTACAGCTTTGTATTAACATTAATTATAGATTAAACAATTTACTGTTCTGTAGTTTAAGCAATTGTCATATTTGTAACAACACTAGTCTTTCCTGTGACATGCACCTTTTATTTATTTATATACACACACACACACACAAATATATATTTTAGGGATGCACGATATTGGTATTTTTGCCGATATCCGATATGCCGATATTTTAAAACTCATGTAGCCGATAACCGATATCGATACCGATGTTAAAGCTGGACAAAAATAAGTAGTCATTGAAAATAGCAGTTTTGTTATCAATTTCTGACACTTTGAAAAATAATATACTCAAATATATTTTCACATTCTGATATCAAATAGATTTTTAAAAACGTGGTATCGATCTATTTTACTAACAAAATCTCGTGAAATTTCATCGTTCTGTTACAAACTCTCATGATGTTTTGCAAATTCTTGTGAGATTTTGTTAGTAAAATAGATCGATACAGCATCAATATATCAACATATAAAAATATGGCAAAATTTCGTGAATTTTCGGGGGATTTCGTAGCATAACGATGACATATAGCAATATTTCATTAGTAAAAGAGATTGATATGGTGTTTTTAAATGGCACTATATCAGCATATGAAGATATTGTGATATTTTAATGTATCAATATTTTTTCCCTCGTCTTTAGATTTTTTTTAAGTCTGTAAAAAAGAAGTTTTTGAGGAAGAAGAAGAAGTAGTATTTATTTTTTTTTTTTAGACTTTAGAAACTCAGAAGCTGATCAAATATCGGGTTAAATATCGGTGGGGTGGCCGGTGTCCGATATTCAGTTTTAAGGCCGATACAGGCCGATGCCGATAGGGGGCAGATTATATTGTGCATCCCTAATATATATATATATATATATATATATTAGGGATACTCATATATATATATATTAGGGATACTCATATATATATATATTAGGGATACTCATATATATATATATATATATATATATTAGGGATATATATATATATATATATATTAGGGATACTCATATATATATATATATTAGGGATACTCATATATATATATATTAGGGATACTCATATATATATATATTAGGGATACTCATATATATATATATTAGGGATACTCATATATATATATATTAGGGATACTCATATATATATATATATATATATATATATATATGAGAGAGAGATTCGTTCCTCCGAGTTACAGTGACATAGACAAACTTGAAGATACATGACATCCTCAAATTTCTATTCTATTAAAATTTCTGTATCTGTATAATGGGTCTGTTCTATATGTTGTCTTCTCAATTCAGAGGGCCCCATGCCTGTCTTTGCCTAGGGCCCCAAATTTCCTAAATCCGCCCCTGCCTGCGATGACTCTCCACCCTTGAATAAAGGCAAGACAAATGCTGATTTCCAGACACTAGGAATTTTGTTAGAGATTAGACCTAGATTAGAAATATGAGACAATGGCTCTGCTATAAACTCTGCAGCCAACTTTACAAAAAAATGGATCCAGGTTATCTGGCCCTGCCGCTTTTCTGGTGTCTGTTTTTCAGTTCTCTAAGAACCTCAGTTGTACAAATAGGGGAAAAGTTAAAAGAGGTGGAGTTACCATCATTATTGAAAAACAGTTCAACCATATTAGCATTTAGGCGGAATGAATTTAAGTCATCAAATAGAGAGCCTACAGAAATAAAATGCTCATTAAAATAATTTAAAACTGCTAATTTATCAGACACAATTTTACTTTTTTTTTCAAACAAAATTAGGAAAGTCACTCAGTGGCGCCTGTTCAGTAGCTGATTTAACTCTTTTTCAAAAATTTCTTTGGATCGTTTACGTTTTTTGTCATTTCGGCAAGGAAATAGTCTGACTTTGCTTTCTTAAAGCTACAGAGTGTAATTTTCAGCGACATCTAGCGGTCAGACTGCAGACCGCAGCAACATGAACATCTCCCCCCCACCGCTTCTCCCCCCCAACAGTACGGCGAGCGTTACGGGACAAAATTTCTTCCACGACGTCCGCATCACCTACCCTCTCAAGTGATGAGGTTTGTTTACATAGATAATTTTACAGATAGTATTTCATTAGTCTGAGTAGGGTATAGATTTCATGTAGACTTAAGATAATAAATATACCCGTTATTTTTTCTACATCGTTGTGACGTTTTGGTGAGCTGCTTTGCATGGTGATATAAACAGACTACTAATTGTAGTCATTAGTTTAACAGCGAGATTGTGTTCGCTGGAAGAATATATATTCCCCGTTTACAGAGTCCAAGTCATTTTGGTGGCACGGGGGTTACAACGCGAGGAAGAGGGAGAGGACGAGGGCGAAGGCAGGGAGGCCGTGCAGCTAGGGCCAGGCGAGAGAGGGGTGCCAGCGGGGTGAGAGCAGAGGAGGAAAGGCTTGAAGATCTCCAAAGGAGCCGGAGAGAAGTAACCGAGGTATATATCCAGAAAATTATTTTACAGAAAATTACTGAATCATTACCTATGAAACGTCAGGGACGTTGCTGAATAAGTATACTGGAGAGGAACAGCATCATCACGCCGCAGCATGTTATTGTTTTAGACAGGTCTGAGCATCCTGTACTCCAAAAACTGCAGTGATATTAGACAATTGTGTGTGTAGGATTAATTACCTGTCCAAGAGAAAACTGGCAACTTGAGCGTCACTTTGAAAACCTTTTTCCTCCATCAGTGACTTCCATCGTGTAAATGCCGTGCCAATGTTGATCCGTGTTTTTTGCCGTTTCTTGTCACGCTTGCGTTTATTCTCGTCGTGTTTCCGCTTCTTAGATGACGGGGGTTCGGTGTCCGCCGCTTTTCGTTGTGATACAGAGTAGGCATGATCCTCCATTCGTCTGATGTTTGGCCACACAGTGCCAAACAGTTTGCAAAGTCACTCACGCCTGCCGCCTTTGTTCACCTTTCTTGTTACTGATGCGCAGTATACCTGCTTCTTCTTCTTCTTTGGTTTCAGGCAGACTAAACGCTTCTCAGGCATAATACTGCCATCTACTGTTCAGTACCGTCTCAGTTCATCTCTCTCAACTTGCCGTAGTTATTTTCGAGCGTCATGGGAGATCTCGCAATCGCTAGTTTGTTGCCTCTGCGCTTGCCGTAGCGCAAAGATGTCAGCCTCCATGGCTGCGAGACCCGCTCCTATGTAATTATAAATAACGAATTCTAAGGCAGCGCAAATATTATGGTTAAAAGGCTGAGCTCATAGGTGATGATAAATAACATAGTTATGTATAATATATTAAATTTCTGACTTTATATGCCTGTAATTATTACACACTGTAGCTTTAAAGGTATACTATGCAACCGGCGTTGATTTTCCAGCGAGGCTCCCCCCAGAGGGCGAAAGTAAAAGTGCACTGTCGTAAATATGCTCAGCTGTTCTCCTGGTTTCTCCGTCAAGCCAGGCGCGGTTGTTTTGAGCTTAGCAGACAGTATGAACATGCACACAGAGAGAGAGAAACCATTCCAATGTTACTTACAATCGCATCAGCAGAAACGCGAGGTCCGCGTCAACCTTGCAGCCTTCTTTTTCTTTTAGCTCTCGCCATTCGGAAAAAGCTTGCCCGATGTTCACCCGTGTACGACCCCTCTCTCTGTCCAGAGCCCTTTTCCTCTTTCTTGCCTGATCCGACATGGCCTTTCGCTGTTTTCTCGCTGGTTCCGTCATGATAACTGCACAAATATCGCCACTGCGCTAGCAACGAGCACGCCTTTCACTAGGGGCGTGTAGCAGTTCTTGCCGTAAAGCAAGACCGACTCTCACATGCACTTCTGAGCATGTGGGTGCGGGCCGAGGACTTCTGCAATTGCCTACAGACCACCAGGGCGGCCGAGAAAACCTTTGTTCGACCTGAAATGACTCATTTAATCATCCAAAACGTTATGGAACACATTAATTAACTGAAAAATGTTGCATAGTATGCCTTTAATTGAGGATGTACATTTATTCCTCAATTTCCTAAAACAAAGCCAGCTCTCCTCAGTATTGTATTTTCTTGCTCTAGCCCAAGCTGTATCTCTTTGTTTAAGCAGAGCCCCAATAGCTGGGGGAAATCATGGATTATTTCTCCATTATCACATAGTTTTTAAGCTATCTGAAGATGCTGTCAACCAGTCTAAATTTAAATCTCCCAAAAAAACAAATTCATTGTTATTTAGGTCAGCTAGATATTTGTGAGTAGATTTGGAAGTGTGTCACAGACAGCAGAAGGTGGTCCATAACACCCTATAACTGTAATATTCTGAGTCTTTTAGTTAATTCAATTTTTAGGGCTAGAAACTCAAATTGTTTAGAAATAGATACAGAGGATAAAAGTGTGACATTAAAAATGCTCTTTACATAGATGGCAACACCGCCACCTTTCTTAAGGCGATCACAGTGAAAAACATTGTAACCTTCTAAGGAAATATTTTTATTTGTAATAGATTTGTTTAATCATGATGTCACTTCCGTTGTAACCCCAGGATACATGTACGCATCCAGTGCATTACTAGGCATTTCCAGGCATAAATGACCAGCTCGTTTAGATTGTTTATTAAACTAATATCTTTGCTCACTTAATTTTATATGCGTGTTTTCTGGTTTTTATTTCCTTCTATTTTTAGTGTGTTGTTCATGACAAGAGGCAGGGAAAGCAGAATAAAGTGTTAGCCTTACATATTAAATATTTATCTTGCACATCTAAATATGTATATATCAATATATTTCAAAAATATTTCAATTTTAATTTTTTTTTTAATGTCTTATCCAAAGTCATTGGGTGGGTGGGGCGGGCGGGCCCTAGCACCCTCTATTTGCTGATAGATATAGACACATCTATAATCTTCACATATAGTTATAATCACACACCTATTTATTTATAATACTTCAAAATCTATATATTCGCATCTATATCTAAAACCAACTGTCTTTACAGTATGCAAGCTAAAAACCTTGTAAGAGAATTGCCTAAAACAGACGCTGCCTGCTCTCTGCCAAATACAATATGGCGGTGACGTCGACATGTGAACCTGCGTCCAATGACGCATAGATATGTCTCTGGTTCCAACCATGTTACTGAAGGAAGTATTCCCTCTGATTTCCTCCTTCATTTTAGATGTGATTACTCTGCCTTTTACAGGGATCTGTACCTCAGGCTTTTAAGATAGTTGTAGTGAAACCTTTACTTAACAAATTGTCTCTGGACCAAGATGACTTGGTCAATTACAGACCTATAACATATTATAGGCCTATATATTATAGAGTGTGTGACCACTTACAACATGATGAGCTTTTTAAAGAGTTTCAATCTGGTTTTAGAGCTGATCATATCACTGAAACAGCTCTGGTGAAAGATACTGATATTCTTATGGCTTTAAATAATGGACTTGTATCTGCACTTGTCCTGTTAGATCTAAGTGTTGCATTTGACACAGTTGATCACAATATTATTTTACAAATACTTGAATATTTTGTTGGAATTAATAGATTTTACTAACAAAATCTCACAAGAATTTGCAAAATATCACGAGAGTTTGTAACAGAACAATGAAATTTAACGAGATTTTGAAAGTAAAATAGTTCGATACTGCGTTTTTAAAAATCTATTTCATATCAGCATATGAAAATATATTTGAGTATATTATTTTTCAAAGTGTCAGAAATGGATAACAAAACTGCTATTTTCAATGACTACTTATTTTTGTCCAGCTTTAACATCAGTATCGATATCGGTTATGGGCTACATGCGTTTTAAAATATCGGCATATCGGCCAAAATCCCAATATCGTGCATCCCTAATTATATAGAATATAGGCATGTCTTGGAGACATAAAAACCTGGATGACTCTGCTCTTGAATGCAGACAAAACAGAAATTATCTTTGGACCAGACTCATTGAAAAAGAAGTTGATTAGTCAGTCACTTCATTTGGATGGGATTAATCTCAGAAAATAAAGTAAAAAATCTTGGTGTTACTTTTAATCAGGATCTGCCATTTAAATCCCATATCAAAGAGGTTTCCAGAATTTCCTTCTTTCATCTGTGCAATATTGCAGAAATTACAGATATCTCATCAAGGGGTGGTGCTGAGAAACTAGTCCATGCATTTGTTACTTAAAGACTGGACTATTGTAATTCTTTACTATCAGGAAGTCCACAAACTGTAGTTAAAAGCCTTAAGCTGCTCCAAAATGCTGGAGCCAGAGTTCTGATGAAAATTTAAAAGAGAGATCATATCTCTCCCATCTTAGCTTCTCTTCATTGGCTTCTGGATAAATCCAGATTAGAATTTAAAGTCAAGTCTGATGAAACACTCAACACAGGTATTTTAAATGACCAGCAGGTGTTACCATGCGTTAAGGGGACCATTAATCAGCCTATCTAACAAATAGACAGTTATGAATCGGATGGTTGTATATAGAACTTTATTTTTCTAGAGAGGTAAAAATTTCTGACAATTATTAAACCATATACCTTGAAGAAGCAACAAAGATAAGCCTAAGCAGTTAGAAGTAAGATGACAAAAAAAATGTAATGCATTTTTGTCCACCGGCCTAAAAAGGTTTGAAGCTGTCTGAACCTGTATACGTCTAATAGTTTTGGTTCTACGCTGGATGGAGGTCAGCTTTTTTTTTTTTTTAATAAATGTTTGGCAGGAGAACCGGGATCAAGCAGGTGCGATTGCTTGGTGTGCTGTTGTATTTTTTTTTTTTTTAAACAGTTTTTATTTGTTCTTTTCCTCTGTACAACTAATCCCGTTGAACATGTGGCTTATAGCTTCCACCAAGCAGTGGTAAATTTAAGAAACAGTTCAATTTTGGTGTTTGGCCAGATTGCTGTTTGTATCCAGAAAATATTTTAAGGATTTAGTGCCAGCGGATCAATTAAAACGGATCATTCATGTGTGCCCGTCTCTCCAGTTTGTGTTTGTTACATAAACACTTGTACAGACAAATTAGTAGGATATCTAATTCAGATATTCATCAAGCCTAAACCTAATAAAATATATAAAGAAATTCACAGTAATGTTTTGGGGTCTTACAGACTTTGTTTTTTTCCCCTGTTCTTAATTTCAGTGGGGTCAAAGTCTAAGTCCTCATTTTGTTTCTGCCTTGATGTCACTTTTTCATTGTTCTTCTCCTCGTCCTCTGTTAGGTCCAAGGATTACTCAATTTCACACAGCTCCTCTTCATCATCTTCACTACTGTACTGTCTCTTTCTTGGCTTCCGGTTTCTTCTTTTGGCGGTATCAGTGTTTTTATCTTGTCTTTGCTGTTTTTCCTCTTCAACTGTTGTGTCTTTGATCTTCTTCTTTGGTCTCCCGATGGGTCTGCCTGTGGTTCTCTTTCTAAACCCTCCTCCACCAGTCCACACCTCCTCTTCTGCAGTGTGATCATCCTGTACAATGTCATTCAATGAGTCTGTGCCTCTTTCACCCTCAGGGTCACCTCCAACGGATCCCCCCAGGTTTGCAGTCTTCTTCTGATTCTCAGACTCTGTGTGGAAACGCTTGAGGTGACTCTTCAAGCTCACGTTGTGATTGAAGCCTCTGTTGCAGTGCTGACACTTGTAAGGCCTCTCCCCTGTGTGCATACGCATGTGGGACTTCAGATGGCCAGACTGGTTAAAGCCTCGGTCACACACTGAACACTTGAATGGTTTTTCTCTCGTATGCACCAGCAGGTGTCTCTGGAAAACATTAAAATACGAAAATTCCATCCCACAAATGTGACATTTTAGCAGACCTCGTTCTGGGTGATCTTTCATATGGACTTGGCGGTTCTTGAACGTGTCGAACATCTCAGAACAGTGGGGACATTTATAAGGTCTTTCTTCACCAGAGTGGATCTGTTCATGGTTATTCTTGTTAGTTTTAGTCTTGAACCCAGCAAGGCAGAATTTGCATAGGAACTGATGGTTTGGATTGTGTATGTTGCTGTGGATTGCTAAAGCCTGCTCACTGACACACCTCTTCCCACAGATGTTACAAGGGAAGGGCTTAATTTTATAGTCGCAAATGTGAGGCCTCCTTGTTTTAAATAACTTTCCACATTCTGTGCAGAGCTCCTTGTGTTTGGGAGCAGAATCATCTGTGTCTTCGTCAGAAGAAATATAATCCTCATCAGAATCCAATATCAAAGACTCGTCCTCTGGCTCCCAGCTGTCATCAGAATCCAAAATCAAAGACTCGTCCTCTGGCTCCCAGTTGTCATCTGAATCCCTGTGCTGATCTGGCTCACTAGATTCATCCATCATTTGGACTTTCTTTAAGACCGGGTCTATCTCATCTGCAGACGTCATCTGTAAAGCACCAAACAGCACAAATTATACATTTGCATAAACCAGTGAACAAAAGTCTTCCTTCTGGTATTCAGAAATTATTTAAGTTAAGAAAGAAAAAATATAATTTGCGAGGTTTGTTTATATTTGAATGTGCAAAAGAGAACAGCCAGATAAAGTCTAGATGTGTTCAGTTATTGGTGTGAAAATGTGGAATGAATTGAATGATGATTTAAAGTTATGTCCTTTCTTGGTGAATTTTAACAGGGCTTTAAAATGTAAAATGATAAAATCCTATGTTATGTAGATTTGAATATTTATATATGCAGTAAAGAACCTGGTAGGTTGTAAAGGTTGTAAGTATAAAACAGGATAGGCAATAATAAGCTTGGCTTCAGCCTATTCCTTTTTTTTTGGTAAATTGTTTGTTTTGTTTTGATATTGTTGTTTTGTTGTTTAATGTTGGATTATTTGCTAAAATATAAAGTGAAAGTGAAGTGATGTGATTTACACCCATTAGCCTTGATGAATGACTGAGACAAAGAACCCCTGCTGTGCCCTGACTGCAGAGCTGCAAATGGATGAAACTCAAGCTTTCCAAATGGACATGGAAAAAGGTTTGCAGGTCTGGCATGATTAGGGACAGAACAAACAATATGTCTTTTGATGATGCTAATCATATCACGTGTTTACTGCTGAGTAAAGACGACGCTTATTGATGCTAAAGAATGGACTGCATGCTACGCTATGCTACAGGAATATGTGTTGAGCTGTTGCTGAAGCTTGGACAATCTTTATTCACTAAGGGTCTAAACACTGATCTAACATCAGTGTTCATATGTTCCTCAGATGCTCATTACATTCCCGTTACCAAGTATGACCAAGAGTCATTTAGTGGAATCCTGATGTCTATTCACTGCTAGCTATTTCAAAGAGGGTAAAGAATCATTTAACTAAAGGTTTTTGGTTCTTGATTAAGCAAATCATTAAATAAAACATTACTTGGCCAAATAATGTTTTATTCACCTCATGGATTTGCATTGTGAATTGGTCTGAAAATTCAATTTTTTTTTTAATTAGTGAAAAGCTAATTTGATATATATCCCAAATTCTTCCTAATGGTAAATCCCCCCGTGTGATGCTCATGGCCGACGACAGCAGAATACCGTCACACTGGGCTGCCTCTCATCAACTAAACCAGGGTAGACCAGCGTACTAGGCAAATTTTTTTGAAGTTTTTTCTTCAAGGAAGACGCAGATGAGTCAAAATGGAAGTCCCTTTGCGCACCGAAATAATATTAAAATACAAAGCTCCGGACGTCCCTGGTCTGCTACTTCGAGAGTTATTAGCTGAGACCGACAGCCCAGTTTGTCACAGCCTAGAGCCCTCTAGCAGATTGTACACTGACAGAAACCATGGAGTAGGTAGCCTACTCGTACGTCAGCGTAATCAGGGGGGATTTACCATTAGACAATACTAGGCAGTTGCCTAGGGCCCCAAGTTCCTGGGGGCCCCATAAAACTCTGTTTCCATGTATGGTTAATAAAACTAATCCTTATTTGTGCACATTAATTATGTTTTTGATAAAAATCCTTTGGCCAAAATGCCATCAGAACGCTGAAAAATAGAGAGGAAAAGGGGACAAGAAGAGAGGGACAAAACCTAGAACATATAATGGATGTCTACAGTGTTGTGCCTGAACGCGTTCATTGAACGAAAGTTCATGAACTCGTTCATATTTTGGGCGAACGTGAACTGAACGTACTGCATTATTGCCTGGTGAACGTTATTGTGAACTCGTTCATTCTGGTGTCTGAACGGCACGCTCTCTCAGTTCAACTCGGTTGCCAGATTTCTATAAAGCCCTCCAGGCGAAACCCCGGCTAAATCACACCGTAAACAGGCCTAAATATGTACCGGGAAAAACACCCAATCTGGCAACACCAGCTACCAGCGTCGTAGCCTACAGCCGCGTGCGTCATCAAAACAAAATGCAGCGTGGAAGCAACAGCAGCATGGAGGCGACTTAAAACAGCTTTATGACCAGGTGGTCGGTGAGGATGATGGCAACAAGTTTGCCCGCCGGCTTTCAGTAAAAAAATCCGCACTTCAGTAACCTTAATTTCCTACCTCAGCCTGGCCCCTCAGTTTGTGTTAGTAAAATCTTCTTGAGCGGAGGTCTTCAACAGGGGATCCGCGACCCCTAGGGGGTCTACGGAGGTACTGCATGAGGGTCTGCATGGTTAGTTGATATTTTTATATTCCCCCCCTGCATTTCTTTCCCCCACTAATTGAAATGTCTTTAAATACTCATTAACATGAAATCAACGCACTGTAGTAAACAGATAAATGGAGGCAGAAGATGTCTTTCAGTCATCAATGCACACATTCAGCGACACACAGGAGCTCTTTCAAGCTGGGCACCGTTTCCTTCACAACACCTGTCCCATCAACCAGGAATCAGAATCAGAAAAACTTTAATAATCCCAGGGAGAAATTAATTTCTTTACATTACTCCATCTGTAATAGAGTGACTATAGGACACTATTTCATACAATATATATAAATAGGGGGTCCCCGCTCCATCTCGCCATCAGTTTGGGGGTCCTTGGTCTGGAAAAGAAGACCCCTGTTCTTGAGGGTTTTACTATCCATGTAACTTGTTTGTTAAACCTGCCTGGTATAATTTTCCAGGATTCCTTTTTAGTATGTATTGAAATGGAATTTCAAATGGAAAAAATTATAAAAAAAAAAAAAAAAAAACATTTGCACCTTAAAGACTACTTTCCTATTTTTCTTTTAATAATTACTCATAAAAAAGACCATTCAAGCAGCACATTTTTCCTGATGTTTTTGAGAATATACTGTAGGGGTGAAAGCTGCAGCTGCTACTAGTGTGAAGTGAATGGACAGCAACAAAGCATTAAAGCAACAATGGGGAAATGCTGTCCCCTCAATGCTAATGTAAACCCTGGTTGGATAAGGATTCAAAACTGGATATGAAGATGAAATCTGACGCACAGTTTCAGAGTTACAACTGATAAAATAATTGCTGTCTGTGGTTCTACAGTAGGCTATGGTGTAATTGAGCAATATATGAAAAAAAAAGAGAAAAAAAAGAACTATGAACTAGTTCGTTTTTAGGAATTGTGAACTATGAACTGAACTAGTTCATTTTAAAATGTGTGAACTGAACTTTGAACTAGTTCACGTAGAAAGAGAACTTTCCCAACACTGGAGGTCTATTCTATTAACATTTCTCTATCTGTAGAATGGGTCTGTTTTATGGGTTTACTTCTCAGGGGGCCCCCTGCCTGTCTTTGCCTAGGGCCCCAAATTTCCTAGATCCGCCCCTGAGTATAATCATAGTTGCAGATGATTGAAACAGCCCTGTTTAGTAAGCATCACTAATACTATGACACCGAGTGATTGATTATGTGTTATGATTAATATTCTCAACATTGCTTTTGCATAACCCTGCCGCATCAACGTTAGGCTACGCACGGCTGCTACATAAAATCATTTGTAGTTTTGTTTACCAGTGTTGCAGGAACAGCAGAGCTCTTCAAAATCCTTTTCTTCGTATCTCTTGGGCACGAAGACGCAAAGTCGTCCTCGCTGAAGTGAGCACTGCAAACTCGGAGCTTTTTAATTTTTGCCAGTCTGGTGTCAACATGGAATCCCAAAGCGAGTAGCCAAAGCTTCCTGACCGCAACGTCCGTCAGAGGAATACGATGAAAACTGAGAGATTTACCATCAATTTTGTTGGCACAACCAGGATAATCGCAAGCCTTCACCATTTTTAAACACCCGGAGTTATATAAATATAATCAAATACTATCTTGTAAAAGTGTTATTAACTTGGTTAGCTCAAAAGCTAGCTCGGTGGCGTTGCTAGTAAACAAAGGCTGCTAAGTTAGCACTGAAATGAGCTGGAAAAGTTGAGCTCGCTGTCTGAATGACGGCGCGCAGTGATACGAACAGAGAGAAAATAGGACCAATTGATAACGACGTGTGACTTTTTCCACTACAATGTTTTTGGGATGCAAAAATATCACTCTTTTGAACACATAATGTTTTGGGAAGAGAAAAGTTTTATTTCGCTGGTCGTAAAAACCTGCCGGACTACTTTCGGCTTGACCAAAACTGGACGATAACTCTGCTCACAGGACGCTGCCAGGGGTAAGTCAGTGTGATTGCATGCCACTGGTGATGGGGATGCCATACAGATTCATGTCAAAAAATACCGAACTATCCCTTTAAACTGTAATTTGGTTTTCAACCGTGTTCCCCTTCCTCTTTGTACATAGTAGTTAGTTTAGTTTAGTTGAGTTTTACTAGTCTTAGTTGAGAGTTTTAAACTTAAATATGTTCGACTTGGAGCTGAATGATTTTCGTTAATAAACTCATATTTTGAACAGAAGTTGTGGTAAATTTATTCTATGCATGTGCAGAAATAACTGTTTGACCACGATTAGTGCTCGAATCACTCTTTCATCTATTGTTCTAACACACAGTTAGTGGGACTGTGTGTCATAAACAATCTATAACAGCTCAAATATTATCTGATTAAATAAGATATTTTACCCCACCTACAGGGGAGGGCAGTAAACATCTTTAAGTATGAGAAACATAAATTCCCAGCTGGCTGGGAATAGAGAAGAACATAAAATCACAACACTGGCTATGAAATCTCTGACCCTCTTTCATTTCCTTTAGGGATATCACCCCTCCTTCTGCAAACCTGCTGCGTGCACTTAGCTTGCGTAGCCGCCTGTGGCCCGGGCTGCCTATCACAACTCTAGTCCGGCGCGCGCTGATGACGTCATACACACCCTGCTTTGTTTTTTAAAAATACAAAAATAAAAAATATAACCGCGGATGTTTAGGGGACAGTGATTTGCATACATGTTATGAATGTTGGCGTACTATAAATAATAAATTATGAACAGGTTAGTTTGTGCATTCAACTTGTTGCCCATAGGAAGACGTTACTTGGATATAACAAAACCAAGGCCGTTTCTCAATTCACGAGTATGGCAAGCCAAGAATGCCACTATTCACTTCTAATTATCACGTTAAGATTGAAATTCACCCACTAAAAGCGCCCGTTTTTCCAAAATTCCGCCGCTTTTACCAACAAGCGCCGCTTTTTACGTCTTAACACGTTCTGCACAGAGCTCTGTGTGGGGTCTCCGGGAGTGTGGCATCGGTCGGTGGAGTAAGCTTCCATCGGTGCATGGAGAGGTTTTGAAGTCGCTTGTGGAGAAATGTCCTGGGCCGTGAGTAGCGAGGAAACAGGAAGTGATTCTTGTGGGATGGAAGAGGGAAATAGTGAAAACGAAGAAGATTGGAAGAGAGTAGCAACAAAAAAATTAGAAAAAGCGGAAAAAGCAGAGATTGATTGAATGGGACTCAAGTTCAGAACAGTCAAGTGATGATCAATCTAGAAATTCTACAGGAAACAAACAAAATGAGTACAAAGTCATATTCAAGCTAGTTAATTAGAAAGACTCTTTTGCAGGTTGGAATGCGGTTCAGTTAACAAAATCCATAATTAAACTTTTAGGAGAAGTCCAAAGTGCCAGAATACTTTATAGTGGAGACCTGTTAATAAACTGCAGAGACAGCGCTCAACAAGGCAAAGCTATTCGGATTAACAAAATTGAGGGGATAAGAGGTCAGTGCAGCTTGCTGGAGAAAAAAATGATTAGCAGGGGAGTCATTGGAGGAGTCCCTCTTAAAGTATCTGAAAAAGAGATTCTAGAAAACATAAGTGGTGCAAAAGTAAAAGATGCTAAAAGGTTAAAAACAACAAGAAATGGAGAAAGCTGTGACAGCTTATCTGTGTTAATTAAATTTGAAGAAGAGCAGTTGCCCAGCAAAGTTTTCATTGGCTACATGAGCTACAATGTGGAAAGAAAAATGAAGAAAGAAGCTAAGCTCAAATGCTGTAACTGTGATGGAGAACATACTGCTGCATATCGCAGGTGTGAAGTGAGTAAAAGGTCTAAGGAAATTTAAAAAATTGAAATTTGAGCTCAGACTAACATATGCTGAAGCTGCAAAAATGACCATATCCCAGTCAGAAAAACCCAAACCTACAGTTCAGCACATGGCAAATTCAAAACCTCTGGAGCAGCATCCCAAAATGACAGAAGATTCATTGATTGTAAAGAAGAAAGATTTTGTTCTTTTCATGATTGAAGTGATCAATTGTAGTGCTCAAATGACAAGAAAAAATGAAAAAAATCAAAATAATAGTGAAAGCTGCAGAAAAGTATCATGAAGTTTAAGATTTAAACTGGGAAATGGTGGAAAGATGATGGGAAAACCAGTTGGACAGATCAGAAACTGGCAGAGTTTAACCTAAAGATAAATTAGAATTATAAGGGCAAATTTGATTAATTATTTATTATGTTGGGTTCAGTTAAACTGTTTTTTTGTTTTTTTTTTCTGGGGGTGAGTCGTTTCCTGTTTCCTTGCTTAACTCCTTATCATTTGGTGTTGGTAATAGACTTTTAACTAGTTTGCCAACTGCCATAAAACCACACAAGAAGAAGAGGAAGAGCTCTGTGTGGCAGCGTTACCAAAGTTCACTGCATTGTCGTTTCACAAAGCCTTAATTTTAGGAATATAACCACTACATGCACTTTGCAATTATCTTTAATCCATTTCAATGCCTATTTTCATGTAAAAACGTTTTTCATAGACATACATCGCTTACTAATGTCTTGTGCTGTACAGGTATTAGTCGGTTAAAGTGGCCGCATATAATGCATATTTTTTGCTTCAATACAGCTTTGAATCCGGCTGAGACAGTTCAACTTTTCCCTTTATATGCTCTCGTCTCCAACCAAGCCCGTTTCGTAGTTTTTTGGTTTTTTTTTGGAGAATATAACCCATAAATTAGGCTACCTCACTGTTGTTTTTGACCCATCGCAATGCATTCTTTCATGTTAAAACTTTTTACATTGTGCTAATAGAATGACAATAAAGGGGCCACTTGTGTTCCAGAAAATGTTACTGTTTGATACGTTTTCTGTGTGTTTCCTGCATATGACTAACCTTAACCCAAGCTCATAATGCTTTCTAAAACCATGGAGCAACCGCTGTTGCATTCTTGGCGAGAACGTGAGTACGGACTTGCGTTCGCGTCAAGTCTGGTGTTGGCAAGAACACAAAAAAGTCTGGACTTGGTGCACGCCAGCTACCATTCATTCATCCTGTCCGCTGAACTGCTGCTAGTTTTACTCACATGCCTGGAAGATGTCTAGTGCTACTACCACAGATGATCGCGCTCTCGAAAGGGAATTGAACGATTCAGATTAGCTAGCCGAATTAATATAAGGGGTAGAGCATAGCCGCCTGTGGCCCGGGCTGCCTGTCACAACTCCACTCCGGGGCACGGATGAGGTCATACACGCTCCGCTTTGTTTTAAAAAAATATATAAATATAAAAAATATAACCGCGGATGTCTGGGGGACAGTGATTCACCTACATGTTATGAATTCTGGCGTACCATAAACAATAAATTACGAACAGTTTAGTTTGTGCCTTCAACTCATTGCCCATAGGAAGACTAGGAAGATGTTACTTGGATATTACAAAACCGAATATCTTCGGAACAGCTCCAAATGACACAAAACTGATATGGGTGAGTAGACCGTGGTGTAATAACGTAAAATCAAGGGGCCAATGTAAAAAAAAAAAAAAAACGTGTTCCCTTTTAAAGATGCTTTTCTTGTCAGTCATGACGAACATGAGAATTCAAGTAAATGTCGGCAGTTTTTGGTTGGTTTCAACTGTTGTTTCATTTTGGTGTAAGAACATCAAGAAAAGGGGATAGATATGCAGATCAAACTTTTCTAGATTACCAAATGAAATCTCACCTCTTTCACCTCTGGATCAGCAGGCCTATACACTGATGGGATAGCATCTGTTTTCAGCAGGGCGATGCTAGTAGCTGGATTCACTTGGACAAAACAGCTAGGTGTGAAGTGTTCAGCACAAACTCTGATGTCAACCCATGAGGATTCTTGAATTCTCTGACCATTGACCACAAAAAGAAACTGGACCCACTCCAGTCTCTTATCTGGATCTGCTGCTAGACTGAAGCACTGCGCTCCACGATGCCATGAATCACATCCGACGACAGAGCACCTCCTGGATTTAAAGGCGTCATCTGTGTTTTCTCTAAAAGAGGGAGAGAGAGAGATAGAAATACATACAATTTAAAGAGGGGGATAAGGTGGAGACCAAGCACTTGATACACTGCCTGCCTGCAGGTCTTTCCATAAAGCATGCCCAAGACTTAAATGTTTCTCATGCAAATGCGTGGTAATCTAATAGTCTTCTTTCTTTTGACCATATATATATATATATATATATATATATATATATATATATATATATATACACATACACACACACACATATACATACATACTACCGTTTTAACAGTTTGGGGTCACATTAAAATGTCCTTATTTTTTAAGGAAAAGCACTGTACTTTTCAATGAAGATAACTTTGAACAAGTCTAACCCCAGGCTCACACCGACTCCGGTCTTACCGTTGCGGTGCGGTGGGTGCGGCGCCGCAGTGATTCCAAGTCATTAAAAAGACGTAAACCTCTCTCACCGGCTGCTGAGCTGTCCGGCTGCGGTTACCGAGACACTCCGGCGCTGCAGAAAATTCCGCAAGAAAGCTATCCTTGCGGCGTGCCGGAGCCCTCCGCAACAAGCTCTCGCAAAAATCCTTTATTTGGGCCGTGTTATCGCGTGAAGTTACGGGAACTCAAGTGAACTTCTGTTAAATCTCCGGACCTGTTGCCGGAGCCGCACCGTAGTCAAAAGGGCGGTGTGAGAGGGGGTGTGCGGGAGTTGCGGTCTCCGTCGGCTCGGTAACCGCACCGGAGCCAGTGTGAGCAAGGGGTTAACTTTAAAGAAATACACTCTATACATTGCTAATGTGGTAAATGACTATTCTAGCTGCAAATGTCTGGTTTTTGGTGCAATATCTACATAGGTGTATAGAGGCCCATTTACAGCAACTATCACTCCAGTGTTCTAATGGTACAATGTGTTTGCTCATTGGCTCAGAAGGCTAATTGATGATTAGAAAACCCTTGTGCAATCATGTTCACACATCTGAAAACAGTTTAGCTCGTTACAGAAGCTACAAAACTGACCTTCCTTTGAGCAGATTAAGTTTCTGGAGCATCACATTTGTGGGGTCAATTAAACGCTAAAATGGCCAGAAAAAGAGGACTTTCATCTGAAACTCGACAGTCTATTCTTGTTCTTAGAAATGAATGCTATTCCATACTAGAAATTACTACTCCCTTCAGAGGACAGCACAAACAGGCTACTGCAGGTACAATTTAATGAAGATGCCAGTTGGGGACCTGTGAGGCGTCTGTTTCTCAAACTAGAGACTCTAATGTACTTATCTTCTTGCTCAGTTGTGCAACGTTGCCTCCCACTTCTTTTTCGACTCTGGTTAGAGCCCGTTTGTTTTTTTAGGGCTGAGTATTTTCGCCAAAATCTTGAATCGATTCGATTTTGATTAATACAGTTCTAAATACTCATGTATTTTAATTTTTCCTGTCACATTAAACACAAAGTGCAAACTTGTAAATCTAAACTTGAGATGTGAACAAACTGTCTCATAAGTAGGGTTGTCAAAAGTATCGATACTCAAAAAAGTATCGATACTGAAACGTTGTATCCGGATACAATACTCATTTTCAAAAGTATCGAAACAGCCATCTAAAGTGGAGAATAGTGGAAAATGCACTTTCTGAACACTGTGTGATTGAATAATTCTGTGAATTTTTCACTTTCAGACTTTTTTTGTTATGTCTGCAAAACATAGCCAAGGAAGGAACACTTAATTTTAATTTTGTAAGTTTTTTATCAAGCTTGCTTAATTGTGCACATTATACAACCTCAAAATAGTATTTATAGTTTTCTTTATTTATTTATTGTATTTTTTTAGTAATGAAAATATATCTGTTGAATTTTAGAGTCTTTGGTTTTATTCTTGTGGTATCGAAAAGGGTATCGAGTATCGAATATTTTACTTGGTATCGGTATCGAGTTGAAAAGTTTAGTATCGTGACAACCCTACTCATAAGTGCAAACTTGTTTGTGAAAAGTGAAAAAGTGAAGGCTCACTCGAGCAAGCAGACGTAACACATTATATTTGCAGTGTTGTCTGTAACAGCCACCGGGTGTTTGCTGGTCAGCCCCCATGTCTTCAGTCAACCTATTGGGTATATTTGCTGCTGTCTAGCTTGAAGTAATCTTGAGTGCATCTTTCCTGTTCATTTGAACGTCACGCACATCACTATAAAACTAATTGATCTCATTCTCTAGGCATCGATTCAAAAATCGATTAAATCTATTTTTTTACCCAGTCCTAGTAGATATTGCACCAAAAAATAGACATTTGCAGCTAGAGTAGTCATTTACCACATTAGCAATGTATAGAGTATATTTCAATGTGACTATATATATATATATATATATATATATATATATATATATATATAGACACGCTTATACATGTCTAAATCCATACACATGCGCACACACACACAATACCGTCCGTTGTTGGATTCTGTGCTCAACTCCTCCAACTGTACTCTTTTTCTTTTACTTCTGATTGGTCTTGATGTAAGCCCCAGCTCAGTGAACTCGGCCATTGAGCAGCCCACAGCCACTGAGTGGCTAGCTGGACGACATGAGAGTAATAGAACAACACGGTTATAATATGCACATTTAGGATAGAACAAAATATTGTATAATACACATTCGTGTAATTATACCTTTACTATGGGTACTGCCTTTTGTTGGAATGGAGCTCTTTGAGGTCTGAATGAAAACGTCCCTTTGAGTCGGGCTGTACTGGCAGGCGACATCTCTCGTCTAAAGATGACAATGGAGAGAAATTGGAAATAAATAAATCACATTGTTTACAAGAAGCATAAAACGATATGATGTGACGTTACTGAGCTGATGTACAACATAAATCATAATGCATAATTATCAACAAGTGGTCACTGAGATGTGAATGTAGAGGTGGATAACCCTGCTGGTAGCCCAGTTGAAAATTTTAAAGGATCTGTGACTGTTTTGTGCTGGGCTCTATCAGGGGGCGGCCCCGTAACAAGCATTGAGAACACCGAGGTCATGTCCTCTGTATTTTCCCCTTTTTTTTTTTTCAATTCAATTCAGTTTATTTATATAGCGCCAATCAGAGAAATGTCAAACTATATGATAATAATAATAATAATAATACATTTTATTTGAAAGCGCCTTATCACAACACCCAAGGACACTGTACAGGCAGATAAAAACATTAAAACAGGAAGCTAAAAAGTACAAGCATAAAGATGCCACAGAAAACAGAACAGCAGGAAGTAAAATAAAACCAATGGAAGAAAAGGAAGAGAACAATATTGGAGTGATGCGTAAGAACTAGATAGGATAAGACTGTCTGAACAGGAAAGTTTTGAGTCTGGATTTGAAAAGAGGGAAGGAGTCCAGAGTACGGAGATCCGGAGGGAGGGAGTTCCAGAGGTGGGGAGCAGAGCGACTAAAGGCCCGGTTCCCGATTGTGACCAGACGGGCCGAGGGAACGGAGAGCTGGAAGGTGTGGGAGGATCGTAGGGAGCGGATGGAGGTTTTAACTTGAAGGAGATCTGAGATGTAAGATGGAGCCAAGCTGTGGAGGGCCTTGAATGTAGTTAGGAGGAGTTTGAAGATGATTCTTTGTTTGATGGGGAGCCAGTGGAGTTGTTGCAGGATGGGACATGATATGATGATATGATGAGAAATGGGGGTCCGAGTGATCAGGCGCGCTGCAGAGTTTTGGAGATTAAAATTGTTCTGACTTTAAATGGTGTAAAGATCAGAATGCATTCTCATTCGTTAAAAAAAAAAAAAATAAAGTCCACATATATTATTGAAAGTCATTTGAATCACTTAGTGGGCCATGCATGGTGATGATGGTGACAATAATAATAGTATTAATAATAATTCAATATTAATATTGGTTATATCCAAGTAACGTATTCCTATGGGCAACAAGTTAAAGGGACAAACTTAACTGTTCATAATTTATTATTTATGGTACGCCAGAATTCATAATATATATCATCCTGTCCACTGAACTGCTGCTGGTTTTAGAGAGACAGCGAATTGAGCTCTGCCCTGCTGGACCTAAATGCAAGTGCTAGTCATAAAAATATGCATGTCTAGAAATTCAAACAGAACAAGCTACATCTTACCCCTGCTTTCTGTGTGTGCTCCTCGGCGGCCAGCGGCACAACATTCTTTCTGATGTGCTGGTGTTGAAATCTCTGACCCTCTTTCATTTCCCTTAGGGGGAAAAAGTCCTCTGGTGAGAAGTGGGCACTGCATACTCGATAATCCAGTCGCCGTAAGCGAGGAATAGTGATTTTGGGGTCCATTTTCAAGACAACGAGCCATAGTTTCAAAACATCCCGATTGCAGAGAGGAAGCCGGTGGAAACTGTATTTCGTCCAAGTTGACATTTTGTTGTCGCATCCTGGATATGCACACATTCGACCCATTGTTGCCTAATAGATAATTCACTAGTTTTATCACGTCTTCTGCAAACTCGCTGCGTGCACTTAAGTAGCGTAGCCGCCTGTGGCTCGGGCTGCCTATCACAACACTAGTCCGGCGCGGACTGATGGCGTCATACACACTCCGCTTTGTTTTAAAAAAAAATATAAATATAAAAAAATATAACCACGACTGTTTGGGGGACAATGATTTGCCTATATGTTATGAATGCTGGCGTACCATAAATAATAAATTGTGAACAGTTTAGTTTACGCCTTCTACTCGTTGCCCAAAGGAAGACGCTACCTGGATAAAACAAAAACGGATATCTTAGTAACAGCTCCAAATGACACAAAACTCATATGGGTGAGTAATAACGTAAAATCAAGGGCCCAATGTAAAAACACCGGTGTTCCCCTTTAACTCTTTATTCACGTTTCCAAAATATGTTTTAGTTTTTTTAGGATGTTTTTTTGTCAAGTAAGATTTATGAGCAATATTTGACCTCGGTATTTTCAAACATCCTGGTTAAGGTCTTGTCAGAGGGTACTTTGCCTTGAACATAACCTGATATTTAGTTGGAAGTCAGTAAGGGGACTTCTCTTGGCTAAAAACTAAGCATTACATGAGCATAGCAGTTCGCTTTGTGAACAAAAACATTAACCAAACGGTTTCAGGCTGAAGCACTGACCAGAAAAAAAAAAAGTAATTTCGTCAAAATCCAAGCAGTAACAACAAGTTATTAGCACTTTGTCCGACATGATCACATAGGAATAGAAACACGGTGATAGTAACTTCTGTCTAATTTATATCTGCTACACACTCACTGGTATTTTAGAAGATTGTGTCCCAACAGTGTACACCTTCGGCACTGCAGTGTCCTTGAGGATCAGGTCCTTCGCCAGTCCTGCAGAATACTGCCCATAGTTGGTGAAGCTGGATTCGGTGAAATGTCTAGCGCAAACCCGGTCTCTCTTCGTCAGCCCTCTCTCGTCAAAATGCAGGAACTCGAACCAGCAGGCACGAATGGCGGGAGTCGCCGGGATGTTAAACAACGTGGTTTGCTCGGGCGGACAGCCCAGCAAACACCGCCGAGGAACGCTCATGCTAAGGAACGTTATCTGTGCACTACATCAAACACTCTCACAAACGCGAGAAACACCCACACCCACAAACAACACAATCTCTCACCACTATATAAATCACAGGCCCCTTACAATTACCCGCTCTCTGTAACTGGGTCCTGCGCGTGCTAGTGACGTTACGTTACACGATTGGCTGAACGTTGCCACATGATATAAAACAGTGGTTGTCCAGACAACGATAATAACATCACGCAGCGTGAGTTAGCGTGTCTAATGACCGATGGAGTTTTACCTGATCGATAATAAAACTTGAAAAAAATATGTTTATGTTGAACAAATTAACTGAAAAATAACAGGTTAGCCTCTTTTAGCTCGGTCAGTTAGCCACATTAAGTTACACTACTTTTTAATTTGTATTAACGTTCGTTTCCTACAACGAGAATAACTGTTTTCTTTGTCTAAAACCTCTACAAAAGCCCCTATTTTAGGGTGTCACGCTTGTACTTCCCCGTCCTCAAATCATAATAAAATTAAAGTGAGACTTTTTGTCACCTTGTTAAATGGCAGAGCTCATTCTGTCAGGCAGTTCTTTCCTTAGAGACTGACAATGATTGTTTCAGCTACTTTAGAACGCCAATAACATGTAAAATAATAGCAAATATAGGTAATAATATGTTGAGACTCCAAAAGAGATTAGATCCTTAAGAAACAGGTGCAATGCAGTTTGAGTGGAGTTGCCATTAATTAATGCCATAAGAAGCAGATCTGGTACCTACACCCTCTAGACCCACAGCTAGTTCGTGACAGTCCCTCTTGCGTTGTGGCGTGGAATAATATAGCGCAGACCACGCTTCAATATTGGGCACAAATCAAAAATATCTGCGACAAGCTCACTGCGACACTCTGCTGCCGGGAGTATAAAACAAGCTGGTTAAACCCAGGCCTCCATTGGTTGAAAAATTTGATTTCCATCGATCATTTTTGTCTGATTGTTTTGTCAGAACATTCAACTTTGTACAGAATAAATTATTGAATAAGAATAATTAAGATCTTGGCTGTGTTATTAGTGTTACCTTTATTTTTGGACAATTTGCACAACAGCATGTGATACTCAATGTCAGTAAGTGATGCTTCCTAAGTGGACTGTTTGATTTCACAGAAGTTATATTGCTGTTGTATACATCTTTCCTTTATTTTTTTGAGCAGTGCATAGAAATAGAAACCCCAATAAATTTCCCAAAACCTGGCCACAGAAAATTGGAACAGAAAAGTTATCTCTGCAAGAGGTGATGACATAATTTTGCTTTTTAAGGTTGTTTAAACAGGTTCTGGCATATTTTTTTTCTTCTGCATAGTGTCTTGCAATTTTTATAAGCAAATACAGCAGCTGAAGGGTGGGAAGGACTTTTTAATTTATTGAAATTAGATGTGGACTTACAAAGTATGAGTGTTTGGTGAAAAAAAAAAAGGAAATACAACATTTAATATCCCTTTGGGATTAATGAAATATTGTTTAATTGGATTTACAGAACAATTCTTCATAACAAGGATAACAATATGGAAAACCCTAAACTTCCTCGATATCAGACTGTAGAACAACAAAGCATCTTAGGTTGGAGGCATCCAGGTGCATTACAGTAGATAATTCCAGCCTGTAGCCATTGACATATATGATATGGGGGGAAAAAACTCATAGGAGTAACATTTAATTTTCCTTTAAAAAGAAAATATTTCTTATTGAATATAATTTATTCTATGTGTTAAAGTAATCTAACCATAAGCTAATTTTGCCAAGCAGATACAAAGCAAAGTCATGGCAGGCATGGATTGAAAAGTTCTCTCCTCAAATCACCAAACCACAGGACACTTTATGGGATAAACATTTCCAGGGTTGGACTAAATTAAGTCATAGCTTCAGTTTCAACAAACAGCTTTCTTTCTTGGTCTTCCTCTGGGCCTTTTTGGGGTCTTACAGTCTTTATTTCTTTCTCTCTTCTTAATTTCAGTGGGGTCAAAGTCTAAGTCCTCATTTGCTTTCTGGCTTGATGTCACTCTTTCATTGGTCTCCTCGTCCTCTGTTAGGTCCAAGGATTCCTCACTCTCACACAGCTCCTCTTCATCATCTTCACTGCTCGACTGTCTGCTCTTTGGCTTCCGCTTTCTTCCTTTGGCAGTATCAGTGTTTTTATCTTGTTCCTCTTCAACTGTCGTGTCTTTGATGTTTTTCTTTGGTCTCCTGATGGGTCTGCCTCCTCCACCAGTCCACACCTCCTTTTCTGCAGTGTGATCCTCCTCTACATTTTCATACAATGAGTCTGTGCCTTCATCTCCCTCAGACTCACCTCCAACGGATCCCCCCAGGTTTGTAGTCTTCTCCTGATTCTCAGACTCTGTGTGGAAACGCTTGAGGTGGATCTCCAAGCTTACGTTGTAAATGAAGCCTTTGTTGCAGTGCTGACACTTGTAAGGTCTCTCCTCTGTGTTCATACGCACGTGTATGTTGCTGTGGACTGCTAAAGCCTGCTCGCTGACACACCTCTTCCCACAGATGTTACAAGAGAAGGGCTTAATTTTATACTCACAAATGTGAGGCCCTCTGGTTTCAAAAAACGTTCCACATTCTGTGCAGAGCTCCCTCTGTTTGGGAGCAGACTCCTCAGTGTGTGCGGCAGAAGAATTATAATCCTTATCAGAATCCAAAATCAAAGACTTGTCTTCTGGCTCCCAGTTATCGTCTGATTTCTCAACCTCATCCATCTTGCTGGATTCATCCATCTCCTCCTTGTGATCACTCTCTTCTTTGACAGTTTGGTCTTTCTCTGAGATTGTTGCCGTCTCATCTAAAGATGTTGTCTGTCAAGCACAAAACAGGACAAAAGATGGTCTTAATTCCCAGTTCGAAATTCAATAGAAGCTATACAAAATTTTATATTAACTTTTTTACGCCTCAAATCCTGACAGACCAAGACAGACAAAAAAAAGCATCACTGAGGTTATATTGAAAGTTTGAATAAGCAACCACTGTAGGAGCTAGACTATGTTAATAGTGACTGTGGGAGAGAGCTTCTTTGCTAACTTGTAATTGCTCCATCCTCTAACGCATGCCCAAATGTCCCTGAAATTTAACTTGCCCATAATCTCCAAATAAGGGTATTTGTGAACTGATTGATATGGCTTTTAGTATTAAAAAGCCTCCAGCTTTCTGCCTTTTATGGTGTTCGACTTTATTAAGTTAGTTCTAGATCCAGGTCAGTTCAAACTTGTTAATCATTCCAATGGCTCCATAATCAAGGATCAAGAAAGGATGTCCATACAACAAACGCACAGATATATTTGCCAGTTGCTCTCTCAGATAAAATCTGGTTCCCATGTATTGAAGACATGGACTAAGCCTACTACACCATCACCACCACAGACGAACTTTAGTAAACCTAAATTGACTGTCCAGGTATTTCAAAGAACAGTATTTAGTTATCATTAGTGAGGATGTGCATTGGCTAAAAAAGGTATTGGAATATAAGCTTTTTCAAAGCAGTCTAACCTTATTTAAATGAAACCTTTAACCTGTAAAAGTAACTTGGTTCCACAATGAACTTTGCTTAGATTGGACTTGAAGTTAGAAGCCTATGCCTTCCTCGCCTAAATTCCCCTGAAATCTACATGGTTGTATGCCCCATTTTAACTCAACAGTAACGCATAAGAGGGGCGTTCAATAAGTAATGCCCCTGACCCACTTCCAGATGTTTTATCGAGCTGAAATTCTGCATGTGACGTTATACAAATCTCTATAGATCAAGTACCAAATTACAGCTCTGAACTATTTGTGGTTTCTGACTTACAGGTGTTTGAACTGAGTAAAGTCTGAAAATGGAGCCTGTTGAGTGTTGTGAAGTGATCCGCTTTTTCTATTGGGAAGGACTCACCATGGGAGACTTTTGATCAAATTAAAGTAAATTATGCTGATTATGCCCATTATATGACCTTGCAAAATGTTTTACAAAGTTATTTTATGGGACATTATCACTATAAGTTACTTTCAAATGCAAAAACTCAGATTTGACTCAGTTTTAACAGCAGTAAATCAGAAACCACAGAGCTCAGAGCTGTAATTTGCTATTTAATCTATAGTAGGCTTGTCCCGATCCGATACGTGGATCGGATCGGGACGCCGATATTGGCAAAAAAATGCGTATCGGCAAAGCATGTAAAATGCCGATCCAGACTGCCGATCCAGTTTTTAAAAAAAAATCCGGTCCTTATTTTCCAGTTTCGCCGATTGAAACGATCCATTCCACTATTTTGCGCCAGTGTTTCCCTGTTTTGCATTTTTATTAAAACTTACAGTAATACTTGCACCTTTAACTGTTTACGGTTTTACTGTTCACTGTGCAATTTCAGATTGCTATTCATAATTTTGTCCAGTTTGTGTTTATCTCTTAACAGGTAAGTTTGTTGTTACCAAGCATTGTGTTTTATTCAATCTCACCTAATTCAGCTGGCTAGATGTTATCAAGAGTACTAAAACCCTTTTCAACCCTTTTCAACATGAGTCTTACAACTAAGGCTAAATACTTTAACTTAAACTTAAATACATGCTCGGATAGGCTGGTATCGGCCAGTATCGGTATCGGATCGGAAGTCCAAAAACAATATCGGTATCGGATCGGAAGTGCAAAAACCTGGATCGGGACATCTCTAATCTATAGCGATTTAAAATACCTCACATACAAAATTTCAGCTCAAACATCTGGAAGTGTATATATATATATATATATATATATAAAATAAAATATCTTAGATGTAGACAATTCAGTATGAGTTGTTTCAGTTATGTAGCTACTTTATAAAATATTTATTTTTTAGGAGGTGATGACACCTTTTTCGAAAGCACTCGTAGAAGATATGAGTCAAGAGAAACAGGATTACAATAGATAAAAAACATGTTATGTGGTACCTACCTCTAAAGATATTTCCAGGCATTCTGTTTGGTGATCATCTAAAAAGGCAGAAACGCTTTTTTCACTCAGATTTTTCCACTGTTTACTGTAGCTGCACTGCAGGCACTGCTGGTTCAGGACTAGCAGCGCCCCATGGACAAACTTTTCCGTCTTCACTTTAGATTGACACAAAGGACACTCTGCACTGAACAGCTGGAGAAGCTGCTTTTCACTTACAATATATTTCTTAGTCTTATGAAGCAGGTTGACTCTGAAAAACACATTTATATTGGAGTTTTAGAGATCGATTTTTTAAAACCCTAGACTTGAATAAAAAAAAAAAATAAAATAAAAAATAAAAAAAACATAATAGGCTGACAAATAATTACTATAAAATGTAAAAGAATGAGAGAACAGTTGGAGAGAAACTCACTTTTCCATGATTTCTTGCAGCATTTTACAATAAACTGACTCTGAAGATTCAGAAACTTTGCTTAATGCTGGGCTTCCAGGGGCGCCTGCAAAATAAAGTCAGAAATGAATAAAAACATTCAAGGCAAAGAAGCGATTCTGCACCAGTCTTCAAGTTCTCTCACTTAATGTGGATGTCTCGTCTTTGACCCACGCTGATGATCCTGGGGTTGGACTGTCATGTGGTATTGACTGCTCAAGTTTAAAATCAGCATCTATCGGCTCAATTGTTTCCTAAAAACAAACAAAAACAGTAAAATTCAAGCAAAACAACTATACAGAATAACAGACAACCCCTTAAAGCGACATTGTAAGTTTAGCCACAAGGGACACCAGGTTTTTACTTCCAGGTTTTAGCTTAGCTCTCATGTTTAAGGGGATCTCAGTGGAAGTAAAGCACTGATCATTCAGTGACTGATCCCACCCTGTCAAGTTACAAAGCTTAGTTTTTGAAATAGGCAGCCTGCATGGAGCATTGATATGTACAAAGTGATTTATACTCCAGGGCGCCATATGCTCTCATTAGACACAATGAATGGAACAAATTAACAAGAAAATTTGTAAATAGTGGGGAAAAACAATCCACAGCTGAAGAATCCGGTGTCCCTCAAAATCAGAGTCTGGTTTTCAAAAAAAAAAAAAAAAAAAAAAGAGAGAAAGGTTTGTTGCCTGAATAGTCAAAATTACTGTTGAGTAAAAAAAGCTATCTATCTGCTATCTACAGTATCTATCTATAGTTGATCCTCCTAAAGGTTGGAGCGGAATTACATCGTTAATGATGTCAACCGACTGGGTACTGCTGTGCATCTTAAATAGAAAATGATTGTTTGTTGTTTGTTTGTTTTTCCAAGAAAATTTAAACAGAATGAACTCAGCATTTAAAGAGGCTCTCTTATGTCTGTAACTAACAGAGAGGCCAAGCAACTAAGCCAGACAGCTCAGAGCTGAGAATTTACATTTACAGACCAGGCAGCTGGAAAATCCATGGTCCTTAGAGGGTTAACATCAGTTGAACACTAGTAAATGTTTAGCTGGATATTTATATTACGGTAACTAACTGTCCTTCTCCCTCCATCCTGTAAAGAGATGATCCATCAGCAGCAGCCCCTCTCTTCATCCCTGCCCCCTTTTTGAGTTAAGCAGGTAAGCTATATTATGTTCAGGGACAGGCCAGTTAGCAACACTATAGAGTCTGGGAATTTTTCTCTTTTTAACATTTCAAAAACCTAAATGTTAACTCATTACACATATATACATTTTAAAATTGAAACACATTTTTATTTTTGCTCACTTTTGATCACTATAAAATCAACATGGCCTGCAGTTGTTTATACTGTATCCTGGACAGTTGAAGGTAAACACTGAATTGGCTCCAGCAGCCTGTATTAAAATAACTGTCAGTGTTAAAATTGTTCATTTAGCTTTTAACATTTGGATTGGATTACAACCATTGAAAGGCATCCATTATCTTAATCCTTATATAAACAGCCTGATATCACTGCCCAAAATTCCTGGTGGCACACTGGTTTATACTAACCTGAAAAATAAATTAACACAGAATGAAGTCAGTATTTGGGTAAAAAGTTAAACAGTGTTGCTTTAAAGCAACCTAAATGATAAAGAAATGATTTACCAAATGGGTGGTTGGAGATATAAAACATTCTTTTTACTTGACTTTTGGGCATGGACCATTTTGCAGTCCCTGACAGATGAATGTTCAATACCTCCCCAGATTTTTGCTATTTTTAACTAAAGCTCCCATTAGAGCAACCATAAATGGTGCCTTCAATTATGGCATTATTGCTGCAAAAGTTCATTCTTTGGGAAAGACTAAAAAACATCCAATTACTTGACCAATGTAATTGGAAAAATAGACATTTTCTTCAAAACTTGTACTCCCTAAATGGTGTGTAGCTTGTACACAAAAGGTCGGAACACACTGAATCAGATTTTTGCGTCCGATCTGACAGAAAATTAATTATTATCTTACGCGGTTACAAAGTAAAACACATCGACTTTGGGGGAAATTATGAAATAAAATATTAATCGCACAGGGAAACAGCCAAGTTTTGTAGTCGCACATTGCGTATATCGTAAGGGGCTACAAAAGCCAAACAGCAGTGTGATGAATAAAATTAAGATTTATGTCTGGCAACAAAAGTCTAAACCTCCCAAAAAAATTAACAACTGTGACTGTGAAAAAATGAAGGTAAAATTACACAAACACCTACATAAGCAGTAGTTTGTGGTATCAATAAGATTTAGTTGACAGAAAATGTATGTTTTAGCTACAGCAGCATATCATATTTTGAAGTTTGCCTGCTCTCTCTATAGATTAATTATCTTGGATCTTAAAACTTATTACATAAAACTCGAATGCAGATTTTTTTTTTTTTTTTTTTTTTACATAATATGTAATATGTAAAAATGTAAGTAGTCAAATAGCTACAAATAACACATGCCTTTAACTCTCGTATGTACCACAGAATCCTGGTTATCCCTATTTATTTGTGTTTCTTTAGAACAGCGGTGGGCAATTCCAGTTCCTGAGGGCCGCTGTCCTGCAACTTTTAGATGTTTCATTGGTTCAGCACACCTGAATTAAATAATTAGATGATTGAGAGGACTCTGGAGGAAGTGGTGTGTTGGTGTGTTGGAGCAAGGATGGATCTAAAAGTTGCAGGATATCGGCCCCCAGGAACTGGAATTGCCCACCCCTGCTATAGAACATGCAGCAAGCTACCCTTCACTTCTTTCCCACCACCTTTTAACACTTATGATAACCAGGGATTGCACTGGTTCAATGGGCTGGACTTTATAATATACCTAGGTTTAACTGTACATAAGGAAAAATGCTGAAAATGAAGCTGATGAGAAGAAAAGGGTACAAATATGGAAATCTATGCATTATAAAAACTGGTTGGGACATCGAAACTCAAAAAAGAGAAAAACATCTGCAGAACAAACTTTTCTAGATGGCTTAATGGAATCTCACCTGTTTCACTTCCAGATCAGCAGGCCTATACACTGATGGCACAGCGTCTGTATTCAGCAGAGCGATGCTAGTAGCTGGATTCACTTGGAGAAAGCAGCTAGGTGTGAAGTGTTCAGCACAAACTCTGATGTCAACCCATGAGGATTCTGTAATTCTCTGACCATTTACTAGAAAAAGAAACTGGACCCATTCCAGTCTCTTATCTGGGTCTGCTGGTAGACTGAAGCACTGCACTCCACGACGCCATGAATCACATCTGACCACAGAGCATCTCCTGGATTTAAAGGAGTCATCTGTGTTTTCTCTAAAGGAGGGAGAGAGAGAGAGAGAGAAAGGGGGAGACATGTTAAGTTTCTGCTACCCCTCCTCTACTCCAGAGGGAGTTTAAAGCCTGTATTGGGAAACAATAAAAGCATATATAGTAACGATACATAAAGGACTGCTGACAAAACAAGAGTAAGATAAAAAGATCTGAGAACGAGCCCAAGTCATGAGACCTCCATTAATACTGCTGGTATCCCATACTTTGTATTCTGAATATGGCATGTAATCTTTCTAATAGAATGTTTATCCTGTCTAATACATTGTCTGGAATATGTTTAACTCTAATCACAAACATTTATTTCACTTCCATTGGAATCATGCAGCCCCACAACAATCCTAGAGCAATCTTAGTTTTAACCTTAGAACCGGATCTTTTATCAAAAAAAAAAAATATTCAGATTAAATTGCAAAATCCTGTAATGGCTATAATCTCTGCAGTGGAAAAGGGGCTGGTGGTAATGTTTTAGAACTTCACTCTTAGTCTTAATGAGGTGTTTAAAATCTTAGCTAGAACATTAAATATTCTTTTACAGGTGCAGACTGTACACAAAAAATGTATCTCCATGTCTCTATCAATGAGTACTATGCTCTATATATAGTTTGCATGAATAAATAACTTACACAACTAACCTGTCATGATCAGGAGACTCATTGACACTAGGTCCGGGAGGTGGAGCTGAATCTTTAACCGGTGTAGAGCATACTTGGTTTCTGTGTTCATAGCTGAACAGAAAAAAAAAAAGAAAAGAGCATATTAAAAAAAGATCAAATGCAAACATTTCCCCAAATACTTGATGCAATGACAAAAAAAAAAAAAAAAATCCCTAAACATTTATAGTCCCTCACATTCTCAGGACTTGCTGCCCATGATAAGAGGCACAAACAATGAAGGAATTCCTGGTAAATGAATTTTTTCCCATTTAAATCTTAATCTGTCTCCCGATTATTTCAAACATCTGAAATATTATGTTCCATCCAAACCTTATCAAATAATAACTAGACCTCTCTAAATACCACAAAGGAGCTACAAACAAGAATCACGTTAGTGGAATGCCTGTTTTGATATATTTGATCAATATATATGTGAATACATTTGCTTATATGATATTTGAGCAAATGTATTTTTCCAAAAGTTGTTAGAAAGGGGTGAGACCTAAACAGATCAAAAATAAATATTCAGGATGTCCATCATGGAAAGACAAACCAATAATAAAAAAACGACAAAAAAAGTTTAGATGAGTAAACTCTTATACTCCTTTTACTCATGTAACTAGCTAGTGCTCATTTACTGTCGGAAAGCTCTATAAAGGAAATTTCGCATCGTATACACTGTGTATACAAAATGACAATAAAGGTTGTTAACTATTTGTCAAAATAGTTAAGCACTGCATTCCAATAAGTTACCACATATAGAAATGAGACCGTGTAACAAAAAACATTTATGACCATTGCTGTTGCATGATGAGAAATTTTTTTTACACATTTTGTGACCATGAGTTAAAACTGTTTGATTGTTTAGCTATTAAAAAAAAATCTAAATTATTCCAAAAGGTATTTTCACGACCATAAGGCGCACCGTACTAAAAAGTGCAGTCTCAGTTATGTGTGCCAGTACTGTACTGTACAACAGTAAACGACGCCTTTTCATACCCCGTTGTGTGCATCGCTACCGTGCTGGTCCCCTTCTTCTCCACCGTGTGATTCACCGGGATGTCGAAAGTGAGCGGCACCTCGTCCATGTTGGTGATGTGGCTTGGCTGGAAAAGTTTGTCGGCGATGTGTTGGCTGCAGTAGGAGTGGAAGCTCGCCAGCTTTTCATTATAATCCACCGGACGTTGCTGCGCTACTGTATTCCTGGTCCGGATGGAAAAATGGCACCGTTTCATAAAACGAAAGCACCACGATGGACCTCCTTGAAAATGTTCAATTTTCATTTCTTCCGCTAGCGTTACGGCTTTCCGTCGAACAGTGACCGTCGAAACGCTGGCCCCACTCGTTCTTTGCTCGATGATCCACCGCTCGAGTCTTTCCTCCAACTCGGGCCACCTCGCCTTATGTCCGCGGAAACTCAGCTGCGTCTTCTTCACCTGTTTGAGTTTGTTTTCCAGCTTCCTCCACTTGCGAACCATTGATTCATTAATCTTGAATTCTCTCGCAGCTGCTCGATTTCCATGTTCCTCTGCGTAGCTGATAGCCTTCAGTTTAAACTGGGCTTCATAGGCGTCTCTCTTTGCCATTTTCAGGGCAACAATGTTCTGCAAAAAGCACATACCTGTTATTTTATACACAAGCCACGCCCACACTCCCCCCTATAACGTTCTCATGGTGGTCTCAACAACGTCCGCAGTAACAACACGCAGGGCGCGCCGCACATTTTGAGGGGGGGGGAAAGACGTGTAGATGCGCCTTATAGTCGCGAAAATACATAATACAATAACCATTAAAGAGAAGTATACTACCATATTTTAAATAAAATTCTTGAAATGTCACTAAAGAGTCTTAAAAAATTCAACAGATGCACCAATAGGACTAAAATGATTTTTTTCACTATAAGATGTCGTAACATCCATAGTATCTATGTGGAGAAAAGCACTGGTTTATGAAAGTTAGTTTTGGGGGGCATTTTATAAAATTGTATTCGAAAATAAAAAGGAAATTCAGGTGTACTAATTTAGGGAAAATAAAAGTTGGTATAAAGTTCTAGATAAAGATTTCTTAATGGCTTTGGCCAATTTATTTTGAGGCTATTATTGAAGGTGTTTAAAGTTAAGAGCAGCTGTCGTTATTCTGCCCCTCACTATAAATTAAATATCATCTGGTCCTTATAAGACTTTACTGTGAGCATGGAGGGATGGAGTAGCATGTTAGATGGGATATTTCCTCAGCTTTAGTGAGAAAAGTCCTCTCAAATGCAAATCTCTTTGAAACCATTTTTTATCATTTTTTTTATTTATGTCAATGGTTAAAATTGTAATTTCATCTGGCCTCCTTATCTTTAGTGAGGACAATTTCTTAAAAAAAAAAAAGCGTCTTTTACAGGTGTCACAGATAGGAGCGTTGCAACATTTAGGAGCATGCAATTCACATTTCTTTACATTTTAAAATTTTATTATATTTACATTTATCAGGTCAATAGCTGGAAGTATTTGAGACTGTACTTTTTTGCCAACAACTCTGTCATCTGAGGCTGAAAGGGAGAAATCCCTGCCTGCAATTTGACTCAGCAATCCATCTTAATGCATTGTTTTGAGAGAACTAAGATAAAAAAAAAAAAAACCTTATCTAATATAAGAAAAATTATTTATAGGGTGAAATATTTCAGTGAAAATAAGAGGATTGATTACATTTGCAGGGAACTTCCAAGTCATTTGTACATAATCAACATTTTCTCCAGTCTTCTACATTCATGTCAAATACTTAAACCACCAAACCTCACAGAGGGAATGAAACCTATTGCATAACAATTTATTTAAATCTGTCACCTCGTTACAGTATTAGCTTCCACTGTTAATTTTTAAGTTAAATGTTTTTCATTTGAGAAAAATTACAACTTTTGTGATTATAGTGTCTTCAGTTCAAACAAGTGGTTTGGAAATGTCTAATTTAAGCCATTTAGCCAATGTGCTACCATTTCTTTAATTAGTGAATCTGTGATTCAGCTCATTGTCTCCTGAAGAAGGCAGCATACCTGCATTTAGCTTCATTACTTCCACCTTTAGGTGAATAGCTACACCTGTTAAGCCTGGCTTGTCGTCTGTGAAACTGATGAAGCCAGGACCTAGTTATCATGCTATGTCAAGCCTGACTTTATCCCTTATCCTGGATTTCTGAATTCAATTTTTTCGTAAAATAGGGCACTGAATTATGTATTCAAAATTAGCAACACAGAGTTAGCCTAGCGTCAAAATTGATTAATACATCTTGCATATCATGAATACATGTTTGCCATGTTTTTAATACAGTCAGAACACTAGACAAGTCAATAATTACTCATTATGTTTCACATGTACAGGCTGTGATGAGCAGTTTTAATGGAAAACCAGTTTATTTAAAAATAAACTTTCTAGAAAGCTGTTACAAGTTCTGAGGAAAATAAATAAATCATTGTTCTCCTTGTGAAGGTTTGATCCCAGACGGCTCATTCTCTTAGTGGGTAAATTGCTTTTTCTTCTGCTTCTTTCCATTTAATTTTCTATTTTTCACAGCCTTTAATTTAAAGTTTTTAGGGCGTCCAATAGGCCTTCCTGTGCTCCTTCTTTTAGATTTAGATCTATAAAATCCCTCCGTCTGCATCTCATCATCTGTCCCCTCTGCATCATAATCGCTGACTTCTTCTTCTTCTTCTTCACTGTCACTTTCTTCTGTGCTTTTTCTGAACCCATTAGATTGAGTGCGATGTCTGTCACTTTCCTGGCTGCTTTTTGTATCTTTTTTTTGTTCTGGTGCAGAGTGTGCAGCGTGGTAACGCTGCACGTGGTTTTTCAAGCTCACATTGTGAGTGAAGCACTTCTCACAATGCTGACACTTGTAAGGCCGCTCCCCTGTATGCAGGCGCATGTGGGACTTCAGATGACTCGACTGGTTGAAGCCACGCTGACACACTGAGCACTTGTACGGTTTTTCTCCAGTATGGGTCAATAAATGTCTCTGAATGGAAAGAGCACGGAGAAACTCAACGCCACAAAAGCGACACTTTAACTCTATCGTTCCTCTGTGATTCTCCAAGTGGATTCTGCGCTCCTTGTTCGTGGCAAAGGTCTCTGAACAGTCTGGGCATTTGTACGGCTTCCCTTGGGTTATATGCATCTGCTCATGTGCATATTTTTCCGCTTTTAACTTGAATGTAACATTGCAGAACTTGCAATGAAACTCGTAGTCCTCATTATGGATTCTGCTGTGAAAATTCAGAGCCACCTGGTTGACGCATCTTTTTCCACAAATATAACAGCAGTAGGGCTTCACCTTGTGCTCACATGTGTGAGGTTTCCGTTTATCGAAGAATCTTCCACAGTCTGTACAGAGCTGATTGTGTATGGGAGTGAGTGAGAGGTAATCACAGTACTCAATATAGTCTGTAGAATCATTGTTTTGTTTAGCAGGAAATAATTTTACAGGGAAAACACCCAGCGGAGGTTTCCATTCCTCATCTGAATCCATTTCACTCGGATCACAGGATTCTGGTGATTCAATGACAGCAGAGGTCTCAGGAGACTCTGCAATATGGCTGCCGGTTTCATCTTTTGCTGCAGCCTGTGGTGAAAATAAAATTTATAGGTGAACGTTTAATAGCAAAAGGGAAAAATGAACCATACAATAAAATCTTAAGACCATGAGCATAAATGGACTCATTTTGATAGCATAAAAATAAACAAAAAAAGGCACCAATTTTCAGAAAAGCTAGGATTAATTTGAATATTTATTTGTTTTATTTATTTGTTTAATCAGCCTTTCATTAGGATATGTGAGACGATGATTTAATGGTTCCACAGGTTTCTTTTTACTAAAGGGGGCTAAGCATTTAACTGAGGGTGCTATGAAGCATCCTTTGTGTTTAGATTGTTTTTATGCACACAGATGTAAACAGAAACAGAGGTACACACACTCTTCTTAAATCTACAGAAGTCAACAATAAGGTTGATAGGAAATAAGTGGTTAATGGTTAAATTAATTCAGTACAGCATTTTATTTGTTTATCTTTCAACTCTTCCCTTTTATGTTATTCTTGTACACTTTTCTCTGGTCCACATTTGTGTGACTATTTTTTCTATAATCTTTTTGCTGCTGTAAACCCCAGAATATCCCCATTGGGGGACAATAAAGGGATTTTCTATTCCATTCTATTCTATTCTAAAAGAAGTATGTAGAGTCTATTGTCGTATATAAACTGTTATAAGCAATTTGCTGTATTTTATTGTATTTTAGACCTGGGAAAATAAAATAGAGTAATTCATCATGAATTTATTAACAGCGTTTGGTTAAGTAGATGTAAGATTATTAATATGTAAATTAATAATACATGTTGAGTTACCTAGCAGTAGCCACAGTCCTTAACTAGCAGTAATTTATAGAATGCATCAGTGGAATATTAGAGCACAAATGTGACCGATCTAGGACGTATTATGGAAAGCTCTCTGCCTACTCGCGATGACCTACTCGCCCCACATGCTATTTTCAAGTTAAATCAAAGTTGAAGAAACCACTTGTTATGGTTATAATAGAGATAGAAATATTTGAACTGCAAAAAAAAAATTAAATAATGACAGAAAAAGACAGAACATTAATATTCATGAGTTTTAAGTAATTTAATTGACCTTTAAAAATACTAACTGGGGCTGGACATTTTATATCACTATAGAGGAGGGTTTTTTTATGCATTTAAACGTTTTTTCAATCTAAAGTAAATTTCTATTTGGAACTGGTTGTATTGTTCAAGGATAATATCACAACAACAATAACTTCCAAGGAAAAGTATTAGTCTAAATTGTTTTCCCAGGTGTAGCTATAGGACCTCCTAGCGGCCACTGGCAGCGCTGCAGCCACAATTAAGTGTGGGCAGATTTATTTTATTATTCCGAATGTTAACTTGGTAAATAAAATGAAAATGGTCTTATTCTAGAAACACGTTTATAATAATATTGAAGAAAATATGTCAAAGTGTAAGATAAATGCAGAGGATGAGACAACAGGAGGAGTTAGAGGAGCACATACCTTCAATTCATAGCTCTCCTCGGTTCCCATATGTGTGCGCAGCGATGGGACCACACCGGGTTTCAACTGGACTGTGTCCGCAACATTAATCAGACAGTCGCCTGTGAAGTGCTCGCTACAAACAGATATATCAGTCCATGACGACTCTCTAAAACGCTGCTCGTTAGCTTTAGCTAAAAACATGACCCATTGCTGTCTCTCCTCTGGGTCCTCTGGTAACTTAAACCGCGGCGCACTGCGAGGCGATGAATCACATCCAGCAACGGAGCACATCCCGGATTTAAATTTGGTTGCTGTGACTCTTAAATAGCCTTTTGAAAACTCTTTACTATAAACAATGTTTTAAGCGGATGCTGCATTTTTCTTACAGCTGCAATTAGCTGCTTCTTCTTCTTTTTTTTATGGCGGTTGGCAAGCAACTTATTGATGTGCATTACCGCCATCTACTGGAATGGAGCGTTGATAAGGACGCTGTATATAAATTCTCCCACAAAACAACAACAACAAAAAAGCTGCATTTAGCTTCTTCTTCTTCTGTTGGTAGTTTATAGCGGTTGAAAAACTAATTGTAGCGCATCAGCGCCACCAACTGATATGGAAGTGAACAAGTAAACAGAAAGCAAGACTCACCCCCAGAAAAAAAATGGGTTGGCTGATTTTTAAGAAGAGATTCTATTATATCTGCGGTGTGGGGACTATAAATCTGATGGGATAAAAAGCATTGAGAAGTCATGGAGAGGCATTGTCACTGGTTAATTTAAATAATGAATATAATGCCGAATTCTTATTCCAGGAAAATGGACAGATTATATATAATATCCCAAAAACATTGATCAATTTAGTTCAGGGTTGGCTCAGTAATATCCCAGTTCCTAAACTTAAAAATACAATTATTTTTTCCTATAAAAAAAATACTCCAAAAATTATATCCATGCATTGAGAACCAAATATCTGAAATTTTCTAATTCACCTTAATATACAGATTCATTTCAAAACTTTCAATTACCGTATTTTCACGACCATAAGGCACACCGTACTAAAAGGAGCAGTCTCAGTTATGTGTGCCATTTCTGTATTTAACACACACATAAGGCGCACCGGACTATAGGGCGCGTTTTTTTATATACAGGTACATGTCCTCTACTACCTTTAAATACCTCTACTGCGTATTTAAAAATATAGCAGGCCCAAAACTGAATATGATTGTGCTTTATTCATGTATTTATTACAAAGTATTAATCAAACCTGGGAGCTGGCCGTGAGACAGACACATCCCAGATGATACAGAGCGCTGTGGTCACTCCTAAATTAACTTAAAATCCTGAAACCTGCCGACAGAATATGTTCGCTTTTATTACCGGTATCCTGGTGCCTGCAGTTTAAATTATTTAGATGAAAAACACCTGCCAGCCACCACGGTGAACCCGGAGGCTGCCCGGCCTACAGGCTGCTGATGAACGGATTCCTACTGTCGGTGTACTGCTGGTATGTCGGGGTCTGAGCGCCTCCGACAGAAATAGTATAGGCAGGATGATAATCTGGATGAACTGACTGCAATTATTAAGTTTTCAGGTGGACTTTCTCACTTAAAAACATATTAAAACTACTTTATTCCCACTGATCACAGCAAATATAGCTGCAAGATTTAGATTATTTAGATGAAAAACATCTGCCAGCCGCGGTGAACCCGGCCCAGAGGCTGCTGTTGAATTAAGTTTTCAGGTAGAAAAATAGAGCGGGAGCAAAACTGAGTATGTTTGTGCTTTATTCATGTATTTATTACAAAGTATTAATCAAACCCATCAAAGTCATCATCCTCTGTTTCTGAATTAAACAGCTGCGCTAAATCAGACATGCCAGTTTCCCCCTCTTCGCTGTCAGAGTCACTTTCCGTGCAGCGCGGCTCCTCAGAAATAATGCCGGCTTTTGCAAAAGCTTGAACAACAGAGCCAGCAGACACGTTAGTCCAAGCATCTACAATCCATCCGCAAACTGTGGCGTAACTTGCCCAGCGCTGCCTTCCAGTTTTCCTGAAACTGTGGTCTCCGTCTCTCATCCATCGCTCCCACGCCGCTCGCAGCCTTACTTTGAACGGCCGCTTCACACCGATGTCGAGCGGTTGAAGTTCCTTTGTCAGACCCCCGAGATAACGGTGAGCACAGCGTTTATTTTTTTTCACCACGTTTTTCACATCAGCTGTGAGATGGGCAAGCATGGAGTCACATATTAAAAGCGATGGTGATGCGTGGAAAAAACCACCTGGTCTCCTCACATACACCTGCCTCAGCCACGCTTTCATCATCTCCTCATTCATCCAGCCCTTTCATTTGCTTTAATATCATATGTCATCAGAGCGCTGTGTCTGTCTCGCTGTGAGCTCCCAGATCAGCTTCTCTGATTCGTTGATGCGGCGCTTCCAGCAGCAAAACTTCAATTTTTCCATCTCGAGCAGCAGCTGCGCCTGCTGCTCAAAACGCGCTGCGGGACCTTTTGCTGCGTCTATACGCTCGTCAACAGTTGACTTTGCATGTAAACTCGCTGCTTCTGCTGCACCTGCTGCGTCCGGTTAACAGCGAGCACAGCATTAATTTGTTTCACCATGTTTTTCACATCAGCTGTGAGATGGGCACGCATGGAGTCAGATTAACAGCGATGGTGTGGTGATGAGTGGAAAAAAAAACACCTGGTCTCCTTACATTCACCTCCCTCAGCCACTCACTCGCAGTTGCAACACACATAGGGCGTACCGCACCAAAGGGCGCACCGCACATTTTGAGGGAAAAAAAAGACTTATAGTCGTGAAAATACGGTACCTTTATCCTTCCAACCAAGTCATACAATTCAAATTAAATTCACTGTAGATAAATGTCGTCTATGTGAGCAAGAAGAGGAATTAACTCATCAACTTTTTTGTTTTTGTATTATAGTAAAACTAAAACATTTTTATCCTCAGCTCATAACTGGTTGCTCTCTAAATCCTTAACATAAAAGTTCTCACCCCTCCGCAATGAAATTTGATATTATTGCCCAAGATAAACAAATAGAATTTATAATTAGTAATATAATTATTATGGTCAAATTTTTCATACACAAATGTCATCTTTACAAAACTCTCTCTACAATCATAGCATTTAAAAATGAAATAAATATACATGCTTTGTCCTTAAAGAAAATGTCTACCACCAATGCCTAAAGACTATGCCTTTATGTCTGAATGTCATCCTTAATTACCCATTACATCTTATTCTTTCTTTTTCAATCTAGCGATTGTTCCTTGTTAATGTTTCTATCTTTATTTGATGATCTGATTTACTATAGCATAAGTTTTATTAAATTTTCTTTATTGCTATTTTGCACTTTGCTTTACTAAGTTTTTTTTGTTGTTGTTGAATGCAAGATATTTTGCAGATACATTTTTATATGAGGGGGCCATGGAGAAGATTGTTTTGAAAGCTCTGACTGGAATATGTTCAAAGCTGCAGCAACCTATGACAACATATTAAATATAGATGAGTATGCCATGACTGTGTCAGCCTACATCGATAAGTGCATTGAGGACATCAGCATCACAAAGAACATCACCAACCAAGCTAACCAACGACCCTAGATGAATGGAGAGGTTCGGAAATCACTAAAAGCACGAAACTCAGCTTTCAAGTCTGGTGATAAGGTACTAAGAGGCACTCAGAACAGCACATGCCAACTTGAACCATGCAACCAGATCAACGAAACAGCAACTTTTCACAGCCAGAAGATCCAGGATCTTTTCCACGACGACAGCAACACCAGGAGCAGCAAACACTGACTTCCTAAATGAACTAAACACATTTTTGGAAGGTTTGACGCACTAAACAGCACTCCAGCAGTGAAAGCTGTTCCACACCAGGGGTAGGAGGCCCTCAACCTGGACGTAGCTGAAGTGAGAAAGACTGAGGAGATTCAATCCAAGGAAGGCCCAGGGCCTGATAACATACCTGGACGGGTGTATAAGGAGTGTGCAGATCAGCTGGCTGGTGTCCTCACAGACATTTTTAACACCTCGCTGGACCAATCCATACTGCCAGCATGCTTCAAGTCTGCCACCATCATTCCAGTCCCAAAAAAGCCTCACGTCACCTCACTGACTCCAATCATGATGAAGTACTTCAAAAAGCTGGTTAAAGAACACATCATCTCCAGTCACCTGGAGGAGAAGAACACCTACAGTGGATGCTGTTCCTGGACTTCAGTTCAGCTTTCAACACCATCATCCCACAGAATCTAATAGAAAAAATGGAACAGCTGGGATTCAATACACCCCTCTGCAATTGGCTACTAGACTTCCTCACCAACAGACCTCAGTCAGTCCGGGTCAGACAGAACACCTCTGATCACCACCATCTCATCATCCTAAGCACAGGCTCCCCTCAGCCTGAAACATCATCAATGACCCCTCACACCCCCACCATGGACTGTTCTCCCTGCTGTCATCTGAAGAGGCTTTGCAGCATTCAATGCAGATCCAGCAGATTCTGCAACAGTTTCTTCCCCACCGCCATCAGACAGCTGAACTGTTCAGAAAACTCTAAATCATGTCACATACTCTGCATCACACTGATAACACCAAACCGAAACACTGCATAATTGCACCATGCATATTTAACGCTCTGAACTTCCATATCAATGCATGTTTTTTTTTCTCCCACACTGTTTCCATCTGATCACTGCTGCACTTTAAATGGAAATGAGAGCTGTACAAAACGAATTCTGGTGCAACAAAAGTTGTCTTTCTATATATATATACTTTAGATTTACTTATATCTTTCTATCCCATTTATATCAATAAATTTTCACCAATTTCTGAAATGAATCGGCCTCTTCACTTAAAAAAAATGCACCAGCATAAGCCCGTACCTGCTCCTGATAGGGAACGCCCGTTAAACCTGCGCGTGCCCATTTCTCACCGTGTCACTAGCAGTGATGTGAAATGCATTTCTCCAAATAGCCAAACTTTACCTGTCGAGTAGAAATGTCGCAACCGACGCATCAGTGGGAAGCCCGACCTGCGCTTTCAATGTTCGCCATCGTGTGAAAGAAATTCCCAAAAACACTCTGGTCTTGTTTCTCTCTTCTGAGGCCTTTCTCTTATTTTCATAAACCTCATAGACAGTTTTTCTCTTACGACCCTCGGCCATTTTCAAAGAACCGCGATGAGAAAGGCGATCCGTTTTAGTTTTGTTTGTAGCTGAAATGGGCGGAGTTTCGTGGGAGGGTACGATTGTTTTATGTCAGGCGTACACCGGTAGGTAACACGCCACAAACTGTAACATGTATAACATATATACTTATATGAAATTCTCAGCAATAAATGTTTATTTTCTATATATCATTTCATTAATTATCATATATATTGTTGTTTTTATAGGGGGAAAGACATATGCCTAAAACGTTTTTTTTTTTTTTTTTTTTTTTTTTACACTTCATGCCAACTTTCTTCTTGGCTATTATAAACTGTCCAGTTTAAACTGTCACCAATACTGTATTCACAAAAAGCTAAATCTGAAAAGTTGTCAGGTAGATACTCTCATTTTTTAAAACATAAAAAAACAATACCTAAAACATGTATCAGTATTTATTTTATTCCACTAGGTGGCGCTATTAATCTTCAAGTTATGGTTAAATCGGTCATTTTTGACCAGAACAGTGTTAGAAGGTTATACTATGTATGGAGAGCATCCATTCACCATCTTCATCTCATTTTTGACGTAGGTGGCATTTAGAGGCTTTTGCATCTGAACCCTTCATATGTCATTTTATGGGGACATAAACAGTTGATAATTGTCCTTCAAATAAATTTAAACTTTCTAATAAGTCTGATCAGCTAAACTTCCAATGATCTAACCTGGAGGGCCCTGGCTCACGCTGATTTTCAGGAGTTTCAGCAGGGGAGTTGGGTGGTGTCTCTGACTGTAGCAAAGCACTGGTCCTGTTTCTGGCTCTGGTTTGTCTTTTTGCCTCTCTCCATTTCCTTCTTTTTGCCCTCTTCACTCTCTCACTGAGCTCATTGACACCCTTCTTCTTTCCAGTCTCTCTGTCTTTTTTCCATTTGACCCTTTCTTTTTCAAGGTACTTTCTTCTTCTGTCTGGGTCAGCATCACGACGTTCCCGATATCTCCTTGCTATCTCAGCTCCTTTTGATCTCATTCCTTGAAAAAGACGATTCAAAATGTTCCGTTACACATTTTAATTGGCAGTCCCTGTAAAATAGGCTTGCCTTATCAAACTAGGCTTGGTGATACCGATATCGCCAAAAAAATTGTCAAATTTTACTAAGTATAGCATGTACTGTTATAAAATGTGTGTAATAGGTGTTGTAATATGTGTAACATTATCAGCATGTGGTCTTAACTATGCACATGCCCTTCCTGTCTTAAACCATGTCCACCCTGTCAGCAAGCCTTCCATGACAGGGTGGACATTTTTGGCTAATCTTAGCATTTAATGAGCACATGGTGGACCTTCACTTAGCAACATGCTACAGTCAGCAAGCTGAGTATGTACTATTTTACAAATATATTTCAAAGTTTTGATAGGTTTTTCTATCAATTGATATTTCACTATGACAGAGTGGACATGTTAAGCTTGACAACATCCAACTACACACATAATATGATGAAAATTAAGAAACAAGTGTAAATACTTACTCTGCAACTCGCCACTGCTTCAGCCTCCATTGAAGAAAGAAAAAATGCTTGTACTGATGTCACTGAAAACGTCAGTGGGTTTCTTAAAGGGACAGTTACCCCATAATGACAGGGTGGACCGCAATTTCAGGGACACATGCAAAATGTTCAATATATTTATGAAAATACAATATACATGAACAAAATCACTTGTTTTATCAAATAACTTATTGTGGACAATAAAACCTTGTAAACATTTTTTTGGTTTAGTATCATTTAACCACTTATTACACACACTTGTAGTTAGCCGAGCAGTGTATGGGACATACCCAAATCACGTACATCCAATAAAAACAAATTGTATAAAATGAAGGAAACAAATTTTAAGAGAATTGTCATTTTACTGATATGTGTGCAAGTGTTTGGCCACTTATAATAAGACCTCAGACTTTCATTATTCTGCTACATTTTCATGATGACTGAGTGAGTCTGATGAGGACACCAAAGGTACTTCATAGTGATATTGACTCATTAATTTTCCCCCCTAAATGTCTTTATTCTTATGTAGAGGTTAAAAGTATGTATGTAATTAAATCATAAAGTGCTTTTGGATAACAAGAAAACACATTTGTACACAAAATTTTAAAAGATTTTACTTCTTTTTCAAATTTCGGAGTTGCATACTATCAAATAGATTTCAATATTAGACAAAAAACATGAATACAAAATGTAGTTTAATATTTCTTTTTCATCTAATAAGTAAATTTGCCTTAAAAACAAAGTTTAAATTTCACTCACAACACCTATGCACTGGGTGTAGAATGAATAGATAGTTCAAATAAAACATGACTGAAAACAATGTGTTGCATCAAAATGCAACACACAATCCTCCTGATCTAAAGAATTTTTAAAAGACGATGAGATACTAAAACATGGAATAGTGAGAAAGAGACAGAAGCCTACCAAATGACTCCAAGAATGTAAACATAACTAATCTACGAGCTGGCTTCACTAGTTAAACTCTCATGTTTAACAATAGGAAAACTGGATAGCTTAAGAGATAAGAAAACACAAGGAATGTCTGATGTATTACTTCTGCCACTTTTCAGAGAATATTACACCAACAGACTAACACATGTGGCAGTGTGTGATTGTCTTTGGCTGCTTTGCTCCTTCAATTACTGGATGGCTTAGACTCAAACAAATTTTATTGCCATTTTTTATACACAGAGTGTATACAAAACAAATTTCCTTTTGTACAGCTTTTAGACAGTGAACAAGCAGCAGCTTAGCAATGAATTAAAATTTTCCTTCAATAAAGTGCAGCAGTGATCAATTGTAAACAGTGTGGGAGAAAAAAAATTAGGGCAAAAGCGCATTGATAAGGAAGTTCAGAGCATTTCAAGACAAAAATATGGTGCAAGTATGCAGTATTTTGGTTTGGTGTGATGCAGTGAGTCAGTGACTTTATTTAGAGTTGTTTTTTTTTTTTCAACAGCAGTCTGATGGCAGTGGGGAAGGAGCTGTTATGGAATCTGCTGGTCCTGCATCGAATGCAGTCCATATTGGGGGTGTGAGGGGTCGTTGATGATGTTACGGGCTTGTGACACGCAGCAGTGGGATGATATGTCTTTTATGGAGAGAAGCGGAGCCCCGATGGTCTTCTCTGCCATTGTCACCACTCTTCTCACTTTCTTCCAGTCTGATGCGCTGCAGCCTCCACACCACACAGTGAGACAGCTGATCAGAACGCTCTCTATGGTGCTTCTGTAGAAGGTCCTGATGAGGGTGGGGGCAGGTGAGCTGTCCTCATCAAGTACAAGCACTTTTGTGCCCTTTTGACCAGTGAGATGGTGTTGACTTGTGTATTGACTTGTCAAGATTAAAAATGGAAGTAGAATTCTGCTCTACACCAGCAGGTGCTGAAGAAAAAAATTGGGTAGCAGTTCATGACCTTTAGCTCAAGTACCCCAATTACATTGTCAGAAGCACAGAAGCAATTCCTCTGAATGGTTTGGAAATAATGTTATTCACAATTTATTTCACTGTGTTAACTATTAATAAGAGCTTTGGTCATTTAATAATGTTATTTTTGTCAGATCTAAAAATCTGTTTGATTTGCCAAAGAGTGACATGAGCGTCAGAATGGCCCCTGAACCAAAAATTTGGCTCCTGAAACAAACAAGCTGGCATGTTAACAGCTGCAGCTTACCTGTGCAGCAGATGGCAAAGAAATTGAGTGATATGAGCATTTTAGGCTCTATACAAGTGCTAAGGTTCTCATGATTGATGGAAGGTGTCACAATGCTTTGAGAATTAAGGCTTAACACCAACAAAGAACGAGATCAAGATTATTTTCATGCCATGTCAACACCCCATTCCATTTGTAATGATTTAGAGCAAGTAATTCCAGAAAACTGAGAGAAAGAAATAAATCAAAAACATTGTTCAAATAAAAAAAAAGTTTTTTGTCTGTACAAAGGAATCTCTTCCCTCTCAGCCAAGTTTTAACACCCCATCTTCCTCCATCATACCATTTCTGGGAAAAAGAGCAAAAGGCAAAGTCAAAACATGTCAGCTGTCTTTTGAATTCACAGAGGAATGTTGGCAAGTTTTTATCCTGTCAGTCACTTGGCCAGATAAGAATTTTGCTCTAAGATTGATGCCATTGCATACCAGCAGTTCCTACTCTGTGTTTTCCCATAGAAGCTTCACTGTTAAAGGCATTTAAAATATTTCAAAAGCTCACATCCTCTCTGCCCTGGTCCAGGCTTGTTTAAACTTTTTTGTTTAAAACAACCATATTTCCCGATCCACATTGAAGCACCTTGTGGTGATTTCTTCCACAACTGCGTCAAAATGTAAAACATATTTTCTTTCAACGTATCATTTATAAATAGTCAGTAAGAAAAAAAGATATTCTAAAAAGTATTTCTTACATGGGAATTTGGAGTTTTGGTTTAGGTAGATTTAGGTTTCAGAAATCCACAAATGCCAACCATGCAGACGTTATAAGAAAAAAATGTCATGTTGAAATGCTGCTTTTAAAGCAATGCAGGTTTAAATATAGTTAATTCCTATTTAACGCTCTTCAGTCAGATTTATATCACAGATTGCATCTTAATCTTTGTTTTAAAATATTTAATGGTTGAACGATAGGCTGATGAGTAAGCACTCACTAATACTACAGGTCATTACTTAGTTTTTTTAAACAAACAAAATGTTTCTACCTTCACACAAATAATCACTATAATAACACATCAATTTTAAACCATAGGATTTAAAATGATGTTGGCTCATGCTTTAGATTTACAGCTGCTTCAGCGGTTTTGGAAAGGCTTTCAGATATCGTTAATGGGTGCATTCTTATGTTGGATGAGAGATCCTGGCTCATGGTTCCCACTATAAAACATCACAAAGGTGTTCTGTTGGGCTCAGGTCAGAGCTCTGTTCAGTCAGGTTCCTTCACACCAAACTGACTCATCACAGTCTTTATGCACCAGTGCACAGCCATGTTGGAAAAGGAAAAGATAGTCCCTTATCTTTCCCCACAAAGTTGGAAGCATGAAAATGTCCATAATACCTTAAAATGTTGAAGCATAAAAGCTTCCTGTCCTAGAATGTGTTTTTTTTTAAATAACTTTTCTCTATTCTTACAGCATATTAAGTTTTTACCTTGGTAAACACACAGATGCATCTCATAACATTTGATTATTACAAAAAAATGAGCTCCTTTTCTGTCACTCATTAAACAAAAACAAAGTTTTATTGAAGTCTGTGTTTTTCTGTTTTTTTCATGAATATGGCTTACAGATAATGAATACCCAAAATGTAACATCTCAGAGAAGTTCAATATTTGAAACTCATGTTAATGGGGGAGTGGCGGCCTAGTGGTTAGGGCATAGAGCTTTAAATTCTAAGGTTGGAAGTTTGACGCCCACTCCCACAGACTGCCACTCTGGGTGTCTGAGCAAGACCCTTAACCCTTCTGCACCCCACGATGGCAGCTCACTGCTCCCCAAGGGAATGAGTTAAATGCATATGGGGTAAATTTCTCCAATGTGAGATCAATACAGTTCAATTATTGCCATACCCTAAACAGCCGATTAACTTAAAATGCCTTCCCAGGTTTGCCTAGCCTTTAAATAGTGTCTCTGTTGGGGTCACCTATATGGGAAAGATGGCTGACGTTAGAATTTTAGAGGACAGACACTGAGACCCACCAAAGAAGGTCATTGCTAAGAATTCACAGACTGCTGTATACAACCTGCAGAAACAGTGTTGAGAGGATCGACAAGCAACATTTATTGGGGGAGCTTCAGGAGAGAGGCTGGAGTCAGCAAATCCATGGCACCACAAACAGTAAACATGGGTGAAAAAATTGTCAAGCCACTTCTGAACCAGAGAAAACTGTTGTGTGGTGGTCCAAAGATTTCTCATAGGTGAAGGTTGCATTTAACTCTGGAGGAAGAGACAAGAGGCACAGAATCCATATTGCTTGAAGTCCAGTGGGAAGTTTTCAGAGTCATCGATGATTTGAGTTGCAATACCATATACTGCTGTAAGCTCACTGCATTTCGCCACAGCGAACACAGCTATCTACCAGGAAATGCTACAGTCCTTTTGACTGCTAAAAACTTTTAAGCATATCCTATTTTTATTTTCCTGCAGAATTTGACACCTGCCCTCATCGCAGATTCATTGACCTGAGGCCACTACCAAAGCAACCACGGCTGCCATTGCACCTCCCTGAGTGCAGGCTGATGTCCTCCATGCTACACTGATGCAGAAATGAATGCATAGAAATGAACATACATTTTGAAACCATGTTTTTATCCTCTGTTTACATTTTATGAGACAATGCATCATCAAAAATGAGCAACTGCTTTATTTAAACACTGCAGGAACGTTTTTAACATGCTGACACTATAATGTATAATGTTCTCCATGTCACTATCATACCCAGTGTTGTGTTCCTGTTTTTGAAGCCCGAGGGACTCTATTGCCAATAACATGACTCTCGATCCTCCCTTCATTACACCCTGAGTATTGTTCCAGCAATAGTTGCAGGCAATAAAAGCTTTTAGGAATGCAACGTGTTAGCCAAGTCACAACAGAAATTTCAAACAGTATTAGTGGCTAATCTAGGAAAAACCTGTTTTTGTCTCTATAGGGTTATGTATCCCTGTGAGAATTTGATCTATGTCAAGCCTGCTCTTCATGGCAAGAAGAGAACAAGAGAACAGGCCACCCGATAAGGCTAAACCCAAAAGAATGGTACTCATTAATGAAGAGAGCTTTTTGCAGCGGTGGAGCAAAAGGGCAGGGGTGAGGGGATAGGTTGACAATGATACAGGAGTGGTAGATATAAAACTTTTAGAAGAACTGATGATTTATTAACATGTAGTAGCAGAGACAACTGGTGCTTACCGCCTGAGAAACACAAGAAGTCAGGTCATGTTTATCGGAACGCTTTATTCATTGCTTTACGAGATGTTGCATAAATTCAACTGTAGATTTCACCAAAAAAAGCCTGTTTTTGAGGTCAATTGTGATTGGTTGTGTACAGCTCGACAAGGCTGTGCTTATCGGCTCATAACTTACAAAAAATCTCTTTGGTATCCTTCTCAAACCACTGCTGTGTCTGAAATAACAATACAAACATTTGTATAAAATATAAAATAAATTTATTAAACTTGTCTGTTAGTTCGCAGCTTACAGTAAACAAAATAATAATTTTTTCGGCCCCCCTCAGTGGTAACCAAACCGGCAGAATCACCACACCGGGGAACGCACACACTGCTAGCACACATGCAAACATACTTTGAGAGGAAAGGGGTGTTTGAAAAAAAACCCAAAAAGAAATGCAACAACGTCCCCTAAAACTACTTTTTCTGAGTAAGTTTAAATAATTATTAATAAAAATACTTTATATATTACGCACCTCATTACTCACATATCTCAAATCCTTTGCAGAACCAGCTGCTCCGGCTAGAGAAACATGAGCAGTAGGGCTTTATATCTTGTTATCAGTTTAAATTAATGAGATCGGGGCAGTCCTCCAAAAAGTGTGGTGGTGGTATACACAATATTAAATCCACAAAAGAGGCAGGAGAGAGGAAATAAACAGATTTATAACCCCTTTCTGAAGATTTAACAAAAAAAAATATATATATATATATATAATATTTAGGGAATGTGAAAAACCAGATAAGAATATAGCTCCTTAAATTAGAGGGGAGAAAAATAAAATATATAATACAATTATATTAATAAAAGTCAAGGGGATAAGCAGCATTTTTATATTTAGAGAAAGAAATATTAATATAAATAGTATGACACATATTGCCATATTACAATCCACAATACTGTCCAAGTACCTGGGAGGATTGTTCTTTTCTCCCTGTGCCGGGCAGACTGCCTGCAGGTGTCCGGTTCAGTGTGAGAAAGAGGCTCAGAGCCCAGCTCTGCCACCGACATGAGAAAACAGTCCTTTTCCTCAAATTCCGCCCCTTTCTTCTCAGCTTTCACACATTCACGATTTTTCGTCGTTTCTTTTCTTGCAGTTTTCACAGATACTAAAACGTCTTTTTTCTTTCATTTAACATCCAAATTTTGGTTGCTTAAATGAAGATTTCCACTGCCTCCGACTCCAGGTCGTCCAAGCCACTGAAGGGATCTGACAGCATCTTCTTAGGCCCTGCCTTGTCTGGAGTTTGAGAGAAAGAAGAAAGAAACTGATTTTATAAATGTATGAAGGTTAGAACACTGGGAAACAAATAAAAAAGTTTTCCATTGACTGAAAAGGTTAATGGAAATTGTCCTCAGTCACAGAAAGCAGTCTGTTGAATGTGCTCAAGTCAACAGATTCACATTACTTTTCAACCGTGCACATTCCACAAACCCCTAATTATGAAGCATGACCTGCACTGATGCAACGTGACCGGCTGGTTAATCCTCCCCATAGTTAATCAATGAGAGAATCCATGACCAAAACTACTGGATGTGTGCATTTTAAGTTCTTAGCTTTCTAATGTGGACTGTTTAAGTATTAAACTGCGATTCTGATCCGGTCCCTCACCGTCATTTAGCTTAGTTTTGCTGGTTTCCTCTGTCTGCTTTTCAAGCGTTGAAGGTTCCGACTGTGCAGGGACTGGTTGGGTCGGGCGAATGTCATCGTTTGACAGATTTTTACCTGAGGAGACCATCACAGAAAATGTCATTATCTTTCTGTCAAACATTTTTTGTACTTCTCTGAGATTTGCAATTACTCTTAACGCCTCTGACCTTTACTCTTGCTGCAGGCCGTGCTGATGGAGGGAGTGGAGGAAGCTGGTCGTAGTAGAGTTCCCGCCGTGTTCATGGGGTTCGCTCGAGGGCTCTGCTCATCCTTCTGACTCTGATCCTGATGCAGCCGCTGGGTGAGGATCTTTATCACAGCATCTTTTTCCAATATCTGAGCATAAAGGGCTCGAATCCTGAAGTAAAGGAATATAACAATAATGGTAAGGGGAAAAAAGGATAAACAAACACAAAAATCCTTTCCATCCTCCTTTTCTTAAAATACATTACCTGTTTTCCATTTCCTGGTTCCTGTGGTCAGGAAGTGGCAGGTCTTCGTTGAAGCTGTTGTTAGAGGAGTTGCAGGGTGAATGGTTAATGATGGTTGTGTCTCTGAAACAAACAAATAAAAAATTGTTAAATAAATATACAAAATATTACTGGTTTAAATTCAACTCTAAACTGAAGATCTGTCCAGCTAAATATTAGCTAAAGGTTAAGTGAAGTACCTCTGAGCAGCAGCAGTGGCCGCCACCTCCATGGCGAATTGTCTCATTGTGCTCTCCTCAAGGTATTTCTGCTCCCAACGCACCATGTCAGCTTCCAGGGCCAGGATGCGCTCCTCGCGCTCACGTAAGCGCTCTTGGAGCGAGCTTACGGTCAACCCAGGGGGCTGAGTCTGTCTCTGTAATAACCAGATGGAATACTGTTGAAATTTACTGATGTAAACATGTTTTCTGTCACAGCTTTCCTTAGTGTAGAGGTCTACCTGCTGCGCCCTCAGAGTCCTCAGCTCCTGCTCCAACCTTGTCCTGAGCCTCATCTCTAGACTCTCCCTTTTCTCGCACGTTGACTGCAGCTGAGCCAGCGCGCTCTGGAGCCTCTCTACCTTCTCCACATACGCTCTCTTTCTCCTCAGCTCCTCCTCCAGCTGGCGACCTCGTCCCCGAGCCGCCTCAAGAGCCTCCTCAAGGCGCTTGGTCCTAATGCTCTGCTCTTCCACCGTCACTCGCAAGCGCTGTATCTCCCGATCCGTACGCTCCCGCTCAGCATTCTGCTCCTCATCTGAAAGATAAAACAGAATCGAAAGGTAAGTCTTAATAAATGTGGGACCGCTTCAGGAGTAAGTGTAACATGAAAACCTTTTTGGTGGAATTCTAAGGACTTCAACGTGTTATACCAACCTTGAGATGCAACATTCAATTTGTCAGGGATCGGAATTTTCAAACTTTACCCCGATTAGCTCTGATTGGTGATTCGTAGAAGAAATACTAAAAATAATTTTTCTTTCCATTACTGAATGCAGCACAATTATGTTTATAATTGCTTTTTGACAAAAACAAAAACCGCATTTCAACACCATGACATACATAGACTAATATATATATATATGTATTATTAGTGGAATATCATCATTCCTGTATTTTCTTTTAGTTTATGAAAAATCACTGGCATCAAATCCTTACAACTATTATTTTTCCTCTTTCGAATTATCGAATTATAAAAAAAGAAGTTATAAATCAACATGAGTCAAATGAGAAATCGACAGGCCAGACCACAAAGACAAAGCGTGTTCGCCACATTTCTGTATGAAGCGGATTTCAAAACCCACGTAATAATTTCCAGAGTTGCAACATGGTGGCCAGTGTTCTCCATTTAGTGAAACAGTTCTGGAATGCAAAAAAAAAAAAAAAAAGACGAGGGAGGAGGAGGAGGAAGGGGGGGGGGGGGGGGGGGGAGCTTCCCCATCCCTTTGACCCACATAGCACAAAACATTCCTCATCAAGGCCATACAAACACCAGCACTCTGCTTGAGTCCAGATCCTCAAACAGTCACCATAAATCACATTCCCAACAGGTGGGTTTTGGGGGGTGGTGGGGGGTAATTCCTACCACCTCTGCTGCTGCCCTATGATTAAAGAAAATTAAAATGCTTCATTTCCTTTTGCTAAAAGCTGCACGGACCAAATTCCCTCTTAATAAGCCTTCTTAGCCAATCAGCCAAAGTTATGCAAGAGAAATCCTCATGTAAAAACCTCCAGGAAGGGGCCCCATGATATGCTGAAATCCAGCTCAGTCATGCATTGAGTTTCTAAAACAGACACCAGCCTTGGATGTAGTAAGACCTTTGCTAAGGGCCATCTATTAACAGGCATGATTTTGTTTGGAAAATTAGCTTTACTGTTTTTGTGCTGCAGATCTCAAAGTTGGTTTGCTGAACTTAACACCCAAGTGTTGAGTTCTTCATTTGATAGAGCAATGAAGCAGTTTTACCATGGTGGACTGACTGAGAATAAACATAAAAAAACCCCACTTCGAAGTCCTTCATCCTCTCACATCAGGGATTCTAGGATAACATATAGCTGACTTGTAAGCACACCAAAAACATCACTGCTAACTAATTGTTTGCAACTAATGATGCTAAAGTTTGCATGTGTGCTTAGGAGCACACATGCAAACTGGAGGGTAAATAATATTTTGGAATACATTTAATTATCTTGGATTCGAGGCCTAAGTTAGCTTAAATGTGAAAAGACAGATTTAAGCCTTTTAGTCTACCTTTAACAGTGATGGCTTTAACTGTAGCACCGTGTAAAATATAAAAACAAACACTTGACTTATAAACATGTTATATAACTTTATAATCTGAAGGTATTGTACGCCCAAAGCTTTATAGCTTTAACACCTTTAAACATAGTTGACAGTAAGCTTCAGATGTACTATTGATGTGCTTTAGTTTCAAACCCAGATCCCTATCTTCAAACCAGACCATGCTAATTATGTACTTTTAAAAGTCAAAAGTACTTAGTAAACCCAAGGAAGAAGTAATAAATGTGTAACTTTAGACATGTAAGATATAACAGCAGATTATGTAAAACTCTGTTTTGGTATTTAAAGACTTAAAACTAAAGCTTTTAATATAATTTAAGACCCTGTTAAAACCCCTCCCTGAGCTATATAATTGTAAAGGGAATAGGGATTCCTTCATTTAAGTATGGAATTTCATTCTAACTGTAAAAAGATGAAAACCATCATTTATTTGGGGTTTTGTTTTGGCCAATTTGGATTTTGATATCCCAAAGCGATAACAGAATCAGATGCCTTTGTGTTTTATAATATCTTTATTGGTTTTGTTCAACAAAAAAATGGTGGATTACAAGTTTTTGTTTTTAGTTTTTACCTAATCTTGTTGTTCTTTCAGAGAACACAATTTAGGTAAAGCAATGTCATGTAAAGTTTTGGAATAGAAGATTAGAATTCAACTTTTTTGTCATTACACTGTCACAAGTACAAAGCAACGAAATTCCCTCTCTACATTTAACTCATCCCCTTGGGGAGCAGTGGGCTGCCACTGTGCGGCGCCCGGGGAGCAGTGTGGGGTTTAGGGTCTCGCTCAGGGACCCAGAGTGCAGGCCGTGGGGATCAAACAGGGTACTTGCAACCTTCTCAGAGCACAAGCGTACTGCTCTAACCACTAGGCCAACACACAAGTCAAGCTCTGATAAAAAAATAAAAATCCACAGATGCCAAATAAAGTAACACACTTACTTTGTTCAAGGAGTTTAGCCATGATGTGCTGGTTGTGGTCGGCCACCTCTACTTCTTTAGCTGCGTGGGTTCTTGCTTTGTCCAGGTTTTCTGTGATGCAGTAATGTTTATAAGTTAGCCCAAACAGCATCTGTTACTGCGTCCTGCCTCTCTCTCTGATACGGGATGTTTCTTACCTCTGAGGTCTCTGTTAAAATCTTGCAGCCTCCTGATCTCAGCCACCAGCCTCCTCCTCAGCGTCTGTTCCAGGTTTTCCCTTTTACTGCTGCCCTGCATCAGCGTCTCATAAGCCTCTGAAATGCGCTGAATCTCCTGCTCCAGCTAGAAATGGAGCGAAGAAAAGAAAAAGAAAGACATTTTTGGTTAGCTCAGCTTACATGCCACAGAGGCTCTGGAATGGTAATTCATGCTTTTGCAATGCAGCTCTTAAACAGAAATGTGTGTTTCCAAGACACATTTCACAGTAGGGTTAGGGTAAGTAAGGTATGTTCTAAGATTAGGTTAGTAATAATCTGTGTGCAGTTGTGGGGGTTCGTGTGTGGTATTGTTCTGAGAAGGAAATCAAGCCTGCACCACTCCCTTTAAGACTGATTTATATCTACATTCCTGAACGCTGATAGCCGCAATTCCAGGTGTGTGTGTGTGTGTGCGCACTTGCACTGGGGCATTTAAGGCAATAAGCATAACGAAAGACTGACAAGGATTTGGGAAAGTTGCCAGTAGGAGGGAAGGTGTACATGCCTGAGCCTGGGCTGTGGAAACGGCAAATAGACACCCACCATTACAGCAGTCACTCAGGCATGTTTACTCAGGGCCGCGGCCCGACGGGGAAAACTTTCCAACCCTGGCAATTATCATTCTTAAGGGCTGAGGCACAGCAGAAGCCATGTGACATAACCACGACAGAAAGTAGATCGATTATTATAAAGATTTGGCAGAGGTGTTGAGTGTCACCGAGGCTGCTGAAGCTGAACAAGGATATTAAAGGCATGTTGGGATAAATCAGGAGTGAAATAGGGAAAAGGAGCCTCTTAAATCCAAAAAGGATGAGAAAAATATGCTAATTTATTTTTTTCAACCCCAGTCTACCACTTTACCCTATTACCTAACTAAACGGCTGCCGTGTGACAAGGCCAGTGTTACCCAGAAAATCAATGGCCTCTCTGAAAATAAAGCAGGCGCACAAGGGCCTCCAGCATGTCAGCTAAACAATGAAAGAAGTGTGCAAACACAGGAGCGGGTTGTGACCTCTGTTTGTGGCCCTGCATTAAGGAAATGTAGCAGCTGCTGATCTCATCTGTTTGTTCACAGGAGGGCTATGTGCTGGCCCCAGCAGTTCTCCAGATATCTTGGATATCAAGAGAGCAACTGTCAACTGGAGTTGGGTTTCAAAGGCAGAAAGTTGAGAGGAAGATTTTACTGTAGAGCTTTTAAGAATTTAATTCTCATATTTTTGTATTTTTTTTCCCAAGAATTAAAAAAATGCACCCTTTTTTTAATTTTCTTGCATATTACTGAAGGAACCATCAGATTCTTACCTTCTGAATGCGGCCGGTCTTCTCCCTGTGACTTTCCACCTCTTGCCTCAGCCTCTCATTTTCCATCATCAGCAGCTCCACCTGGTTTGGTTCCTCCAAGCCAGCAGGTGGCAGACTGTTAAATGTGTTGTAGCTGGGTACGTCTGGCTGATCAGGCTGGACATATCTATGAGAAAAATGTATCTTGTGATAAGAGGCAGAGTATGGTGGGTCTAGCTGCCTTGTTGTGTTAGGTCAGATTTGATAGCAGCCTTATTTTAACAAAAAAAAGGTCATCTTAAAGGGATAGTTCGGTATTTTTGACATGAATCTGTATGGCATCCCGATCACCAGCGGCATGCAATCACACTGACTTACCCCTGGCAGCGTCCTGTGAGCAGAGTTATCGTCCAGTTTTGGTCAAGCCGAAAGTAGTCCTGCAGGTTTTTAGGAACAGCGAAATAAAACTTTTCTCTTCCCAAAACATTATGTGTCCAAAAGAGTGATATTTTCGCATCCCAAAAACATTGTAGTGGAAAAAGTCACACGTCGTTATCAATTGGTCCTATTTTCTCTCTGTTCGTTTCAGTGCGCGCCGTCATTCAGACAGCGAGCCCAACAACAGCCATGTCTCCCTCCGCCGCGGAAGGAGACATGGCTGTTGTTGGGCTCGCTGTCTGAATGACGGCGCGCACTGATACCAACAGAGAGAAAATAGGACCAATTGATAACGACGTGTGACTTTTTCCACTACAATGTTTTTGGGATGCGAAAATATCACTCTTTTGGACACATAATGTTTTGGGAAGAGAAACGTTTTATTTCGCTGTACCTAAAAACCTGCAGGACTACTTTCGGCTTGACCAAAACTGGACGATAACTCTGCTCACAGGACGCTGCCAGGGGTAAGTCAGTGTGATTGCATGCCGCTGGTGATCGGGATGCCATACAGATTCATGTCAAAAATACCGAACTATCCCTTTAAGTACCATCATATTATAATTAATCAGACAACAGACAGGGTTGTGCGTTTTTTGTACCATCCTAAATATGGAGCACAGTCAGAATACCAGAGACTACTTAGGTATCTGTGAAAATGCTGCTGTCGTATGCCAAACATTACAAACATCTACAGGGCAGGACTTGTTCCTCTGCAAGTACTTCTATATCTGATTCAGTATGCAGACTGTAGCGTGACTCATATCTGCAAGTATGTGTTTATGCATGTGAAACACAAAGGCAAGTATTGGGCGGGCTGAGAGGTAATACCAGTGATGTGATGTAACGCCACAACAGTCTCTAAAACACATCAACAAAAATGTAGTGATGTAAAACAAAGTCCCTCTTCTTTACCTGTGAGGCCGAGCCAGTGTTGGTTCCTGGACTTGGTGAGGGATAAAACCCTGGCCCTGGATGGGACTGCTGTATTCTGGGGGTGGGCTTCGCTTGGGTGCGTTTTGCGCCGTCCGTTCAATGCACTGTGGGGTGTAGTAAGGGAGCTCGGGATAGCTGTGAGAGTTTATTTTAATGGCTGCAGATTTAGCAAATACATCTCTTCTCTCCAGAGACATCTGCATGAGGTGTTCGCTGAGCGAGCGCACGTGGCTGCATTTTTGCCCCAACAGATCAGCTTCTTCATGGAAGGATCCATCACCCAGAACAAGCTGCCCCTCGTGGAGCTGATTGTGAGTCCAGTGAGAGGATGGGTACTGAGAGTGTGCTTTGGCCTGCTCGTAGGTTGGCAGCTTCTCTCCGTGTAGCTGGAAGCCACTTTCTGAGTGATGGTAGTCCCCTTGGTGCTCCTGGCCCTGTGGCTCCTGCCTCGCTGAGAGCTGGGGAAGCAAAGGGTCCTCCTGAGTGAGGCTTTCCAGAGAAGATCTGGGGCTTCTGGTCATTTCTCCAGCACTGCTGGGTCCACTGTTGCTTCCACTGCCTCCACGCAGGGCCTGCTGCTGGATGGCAAGTAAAGTGCGGGTGTCTGTAGGGTTCCCATAGCGGAGCTGCTCCTGGATGAGCCGGTGTAGGACTGTGCCAGACGGCTCCTCAGTGGAAGACATAGTACAGTGTTAGAAAAAAAAAAAAAAAGGAAAGGTTTTCTCTAAAAGAACCAGTAGAGCTGCTTTGCTTCCAAATAGGATTTATTTTTCAGTAAATCAGCTGTGAACCTGAAACATAAAGAGACAAACATACAGATGATTAAAGATCTACATGAACAAAATGTAAAACCTTTGTGTTAAAGTGAAGGAACAGCAGCTCCAAGTAAACATTGCAAACAGCGACATTCCTGGTGACTTTATGTCATTGCAGGCACAAAAAAAAAACTAGATGCACCAAAAATTATTTTCTGTTGGGGGAGCAAAAGCGCACAGAACCAAGCTTTTATAGTTTACACTTTTAAAACTCGAATATCAAAACTTTTAAACAAACAAACACATATAAATTCTTCAATCCTGACAAGATGATTAACTCATCATTAAAAATGTAGCCTCTTTATCCTGGTGCGGCTTTGGATCTAAAAACAGCTTCTCTTACCAGCTTTCATTGACAACACAACGCTCCGCTCGGAGTGGATTCAATCCTAAAGTATTTCCAATATTTCCGATGGGTTTGAGTCGAGTTAAACGAGCCTCATGTCGCCTCGCGCCTCTCTTTCTGTGAAATGACTATGGAGAGAGCAGGCGGCGATAATAAGTAACCGAGGAGGGACTGAGGTCGGAATGCCAGGAATGTAAAACGCGAGGTCCCTCAGGGATCAAAAGCGTAAAAAAAAAAGAACGGAGGGAGGAGGAGAGCTGCGCTTTATTAGACCAATGAGAAATGAAAAGCCAACAGAGAGAGAAAACATGAAAAGTCTCTCATAACCTTTAAGATAATATACTAACATTAAAATGAAACCCCAATCACTCTCTAAAAAATGTTCAATTTCATTTAAGAACAAGAAAATGTTGTATTTTAAATTGTGACATCATAAAAAAAAAACTAAATGCAACCAAGTCTTTTAGTAATAAATGTCTATAATCAACATCTCAAATCAACATCTATAATCAACATATATATATATATATATATATATATATATATATATATATATATATATATATATATATATGTGTGTGTGTGTGTGTGTGTGTGTGTGTGTGTGTGTGTGTGTGTGTGTGTGTGTGTGTGTGTGTGTGCATAGATAGATAGATAGATAGATAGATAGATAGATAGATAGATAGATAGATAGATAGATAGATTTTCACACCAGATGTTTTTAAACCAGTGCAGAATTTACCCTGAGAATCTCTGTTTAACAGGGATTCCTACAGGAGTATATCACATAGATGAGGAATGTTGTTTTGCGATTCATGAGGTTTAGTATGACTGCCAGTGGGATGATACTTGGCCAACAAGCATAAAGATCTTTCTCCTAAACATATATATATATATTTATATATATATATATATATATATATATATATATATATATATATATATATATATATATATATATATATATATTATTTTTTAAGGTTATATGGACACTGCAATGTAAGTAGAACAGAAGAGGGAAAACAGAAAAAAGGAGAAACGATGAAATAAAGAGGACATAAAAGGGAGATAATAATAAAGCATTTTCAGTCTGCTTCATCACCTGCAAAGAGATGTAAAAAGAACAGCACAACCAATGGACATGGTACGAGACATACAATAAAGTAACACCTAGATACTATCGCTGAAGTTTTATTATTTAATCTGACATGTACTCTGTGTTACCTGAAGATAAGAATATGGGCTTTCTGTATGGAAGTGAATCTCTGAGTACCTAGAACCACTGGGTTTAAACTTAAAGGGTAACTCACCCCAAAATCGAAAATTTTCTTGTAATTTCATTTCAATTCAACTCAATTTCAATTCAGTTTATTTATATAGCGCCAATTCACAACACATGTCATCTCAAGGCACTTTACAGTTCACCAGATCAAATAGTCAAATTGATTCAAAGTTTTCTATCTAAGGAAAACCAGCTGATTGCATCGACTCATTGACTCGAATGCAATCCCTCACACTAAGCATGCTTGTAGCGACAGTGGAGAGGAAAAACTCCCTTTTAACAGGAAGAAACCTCCAACAGAACCAGGCTCAGTGTGAGCGGTCATCTGCCGAGGCCGACCGGGGTTCAAGGAGACAGAAGCAGAGATACAAAAAGCAGCTGTAAATAACCATTATTTTGACAGGGTACAGCAAATTTGTTAAATCCATCCTCGTGTTTAATAAGTGTACAGCGTCTGATTTTGAATCTCTACAGGCGGTGGCTTTGCCGTCATTATAATGCCTCTCAGATAAATGAGGAGCTCTGCTGGGTGCCACTATGTGCTGTAAAAGAATTGCTCCCCTATTAGCTAGTTGGAGTGTGTGTAGCTGTAGATCAAAGTTTTTGCAGTTTCACTGTAAAATCATTCAGAAGCTGTACCTTTTCTATTGTCTGATAGTTTAGTAGGCATGGCCACACAGATGGCTTCATGTGTCTCAGGGATTCTAACTGGTATGCCTCAATACCCCCCTTTTCTTATGTCCTTATAGTGGAAAAAAAAACCTCCATCACATATGATTGCTGAATTTGTCTAAAAATGTTCCTCTCTGTAATCATTTTCCAAGTTTGTGTCACTGTCACATTGCTGCCATCAACCTCTCTGTTAATCACAGCTGAGACCACGCCCAGCCCTCTCTTATTCGGGTGCTTTCCTCAAACAATAGATGTGGGCAGAATATAAGAATCTGGAAAGGGGCCTTTTTTTTTTTTTTTTTTTGACTAATGCAGAGATTTCTTTCTTTAAACCATAAAGTTAGAACTGAAGTTGCAGTAGTTGACTACTCATAATCAGTCTGGAAAAATTATAAGATCTTACAAACTTTAACTCCTTGAAATTTTTTTTGTATGGTTGATTTCATATTTGTAAGAAAATGTTTATTTGCCGCTTGCATACCATAAAAGTGCTGTATTCAGCTTTTGGTGCTTTAAAGAAAGGAAAACGATGTGATTGCACGAGGTGTACTGCTTGTATATAGATTATGGAACTAGCTGGTAGGATTGGACTCACTCAAAAATCCTAAATGAGAACTGCTGCTTTTAGATTTTCTGTGATAATTCAAAAAACAGCTTGGGTAAATATTAAATAGGCCATGTTTTTTTAAAATAACATTGTAATTTTAAATAACTACTGAAAATCTTTTGTGATAAAATATTGTGATTCAATCCTACCCCAGTCCTTTTTATAAACCTCTGCTTTTGTATTCTCCTGAAATGTTTTATGACAAGGTAGAAAATAATAAAAATAAACTGTTTTGATGAGATAAGTTAGAAATCTTGCAAATGAAAACAACAAAAAACTGAAAAAATGCAATTATATATACTCAATAATCTGAGCAGTTTCATAAAACTTATGTGATGTCACTAAAGGCAGCTTGATGGAAACTCCTTTTTAATATGGTCTATTTATACCCGATGCATATGATTTCCAGCAGCAAATCTAACAGGAAAACTTAGCATTATGAAACACTGTCCTATCTGACCATTAATATCTAAAGTGAGGTTGATTAAATTCACAGGAATGTCTTGCTGGTTGCTTTAATTCTAAACTACACTAAAAAGGTTTGAATCTGAAAAGGGGGATATCAACCTCCTTATATGGATAAAATGGAGACTTTAACCTCCAAGGCTTTTTTATTTAAACATGATTTTGATAGGCAGTGCAGTTAAACTTTTAACTTAAAAACAGAAATGCATAACTTGATGATTTTCCTTAATCTATTAGTTTTAAGTGCAGTGTTCATACTGAAACTTACTAAACTCTGAAATAAATGTTTTCATTTCATATACAAATCTGACTCTATAGACATCATTCCATGTATTTGTTGGTTTCAGTGGTCAAAAATATTAAATGGAAGTTTTATTAAAGGGGCTGCATGGTGGCCCAGTTTGTAGCACTGTTGACTTGCATCAAGAAAGTTCTGAATTTAATTCCTGGCTCAGGGTCTTTCTGCATGAAGTTTGCAGGTCCCCCATCGTGCATCCATGGGTTCTCAACTGAAACTCCATCTTCCTCCCACAGTCCGAAAACATGAGTTAGGTTTATTGACATCTAAATGTCCCTAAGTGTGTGTGTGCATGGTTGTGTGTGTCTCTTTGTGTTATTCTGTGATATACTGGCAACCTTTCTGGTCTGTACCCCGCCTTTTGCCCATAGGCTGTTGAAAATATGCACCAGCCCCACCGCAACCCTGACGGATGAAGCGTAAGAAAATGGATGGTTTAAAAGTATCTTTAACGTTGAATAATTAGAAATAACAATACAAGTAACAGTTATGACTACCCTAAATCTTCTGTTAAAGTTATTTATGACCATACTATGCTGCTGTTATTTGAAAATTAGCTTGTTTTTATTAGCAATATGAAAATTTTGCTTTATGTGTTGATTTCCTTAAATCTGCAGTAGAGTTTCATTTTTATGCTAAAAGCTTTTATTTAAATATGTCTGATACTATATATGTAATATTGTCTGGTTTTTTAAGCTAAGAGTCCTTGACTTAGTTTTACTGAAATGATTTTTTGGCCTCATGCCCACTCACCCCTAGATTTTCACCCACAAAAAATGCTGAATTCCAAAGCTCCTTCCAGGAACATTCCTGGAAATGTCTCTCAGAAATGAATAGCTGTTGAAATGCCCCATTATTTTGCCCTTTTGCAAGTATAATATCCATATGGAAAGTAGTTCCAGCTATTACATTTATTCTAGAGGGAATAAAGGAATGACTGCAGCAGCATGTCACATCCCTGAAGAAATCCACTATTGTGGTTTTCGCCACAGGTCACTGTTGGTTAAGCTGTTGCGTCTGTTTTAAGGCTGTTACACATGCCTTGCATGTCTGTGTCTGTATGGCATCTGTTCTTTGGGATCTTAGGTATTTGAACCTCCACTATTACCCGCACAAAAGTCATTTGTGCTGCACATGATACAAAACAACAGCCTGACATGATGCCACAGTTTGGTTTTACTCAACATATATCCCAATCTCAAACCTACAGAGGATACTTCTTCACTCAATAACTCTGTTTATAAGAGACAAATAGTTGCCTAACAGTCTCAGAAGGCCAAACCATAGCTCACTTTGATATGGGTGTCAGAGAAATGCTCAGTTTTGCTTTCTTTAAAAGATAATTCTCTAATTTGAAGGAACAAGACGAGTAACTATTTATCATGTAAGATGATAAAACCAAACCAGCGCTAAGTTTAATGTGATAAACACGACTCTGACTCATGCCCTTTATATAGCAAAGGTTTCTGTTACAACATGCTAATCATATTTTATTTCTGTCCAACACAGAGAGTTGAATACATGCTTTCAAAACTTTAAGAATAGATAACTCTAATGCTCTGCTTTCTGGGTTTCCCATAAAGAGTATAATTTCTCTGTGATGGGAAAAGCCACACAAATTGTAACAAAGACCAGTGAGAGAATTTATATTACCTAAAGCTTGACATATTTTTGCATTATCTACTGATTATTTGTGAATTTTATTTTTAGATCATTCTGTTAGGACTGTTAAAACCATGGTCTTAGTTCTACATATTCAGCAGATTTACTGTTATTGAGTCAAGTCCCCCAGGTCTTATGGAAAAGCTCTTTTGATTATACTCAGAGAGAAAAAACAAAAAAACATATTGAGGCATCATCCTTTTATTACAGCCCTCCTCTGTAGATTAGCATTCAAACAGAAAAGTGACCAGAGAGGAGTGTATTGGATTAGTCATGAATATTGTTTATTTCTAATTTGATCATATCTTAAGGTAATTGAAATGTAAAGTAGATTGCAGTTATACTAAGGTTTCATATTGATAAAAATGAACTCAGTGCAGATATTTAGTTTTAATGTTATGATCACAGGAACATTATGTTTTAATGGTTTTACTAAATGTCAATTTTAGCTATGTTTTTATTCGTTCATTGTATCTAGCTGTTATTCCTTTCGGGGCTGGTTCCCGGTTAACGACAGAGAACATCATGGATAGCTTGCAAAGCTATTACTAAATTTTTACGACATAAAGTGAATTTTTTCCTGACAAATATACATGCACTTGCTCATGCCAGGGATAATTTAGAGCAAGGGATTAATCTTTCAGTAATGTTTTTGGATTGTGGGAGGAATCTAAATTACTCAGGAATATTTGCGGAGGGAGAAAATGGAAACTCTACGCAAATTTATACCCAGAACTTTCTTTCTGCAATTCAATATTGCTAACAAATGTGCCTACCTACTCGTATCTTCAAGTTTAATTTGTTGATTTATTTTAATTCCCCTTTTTAATTAAGTTAGATTATATCTGGAATCTATACTTCTAATAGTTTTCACGTCTAAGCTAGTGACTATTATCATTATTAACAGTTTTCTTTAATATTTCCTTCAAACTAATGACACTCCTATCCACTGCATAGTTATGTAGTTTCTTTTTTTGGTTCTCTTTATTGCTAAGTTGGGCGAAGCTGCCTTTCTTATGCTTTGTTGTGTCTCTATTGTCAGTTTGTTTTCATTGACTTTTGTTTTTATTGTCTTTAAAGCACTTTGTGGTGCTCTTTTCATGTATGGAAAACACCCTCTAAGTAGATTATTTATTATTAAACAAAGTCTTATATTATTATAAATCTTTTTACAATTCTAGGTAATCCACATTTTAAATCCAAAGCCCCCACCCAAATTCTAGATATAAGTTCCAGCTATCTTGGTAAAGGAAATAGGTGAAATCGAAGCCCAGCGGTCCATAGCAATCGATTGTTGTGTGTAGCAACTCCCCTCTGGCTGATTATCTTATTAGACCTAAAAATCTATAAACCCTCTGAGATACTATCGAACTGCCGATGGTGTCCACTATCATGCATCTGGCTCTTCAGTTATCCTTAATTATACATATATTTACATCATGCCTTTCATGGTCTACTTTAAATAAAAAAACAAGCAAACACTGATGTCTATGAGCAGGTTTGCTAAATAGGAGAATATTTATCTAATTGGAAACTGTTTGCATTTTACCCTAATACCCACAGTCTGTTAGGGACCACATTCTCCAGCGGGGAAAAAAAGCCTATTCATGTTATTTAACACCACCTTCCTTCTTCCTCTGTTCTCTCTGTCTGTGTGTGTATGTTTGATGGTGGGCAACGCCTCTGGTCATTTTGTCCTCCATTGTAGCACACTTCCTGCAAACTACCAGAGGAATGTGAGGCTGATCCTTTGAGAATTAAGGATGCTATCTAAAAGTCATTACAGAAGCTCAACATATAAAATGCTATACCACAAAATGAATCCTAAGTGTGTCTATGTCTGTGGATTCGGATGATTTAAAGAGGAGCTATTAAGTGAAAACAAAGTTTTTAGCTCTTAAATACATTTTGATGTGTAATTGAAGACTCTGAAAATCCAGAGAAGTTGTATATAATCTTTAAAGGTTTTGTGTAAATATATTTAGATGCTGTTTGGGCCATATTTTTTGTTTCTTCTGTTTTCCCCATTCAGGTCCCCTTTTACATGCATGGTTATATTTTTATTCTTTCTTGGAAATGTTGCAGCAAAGCCATAAGTGGCAGATGGCACTGAAATGACAACAAACTTTACCATAGAGATGTTGATATAACCTACTGGGTGTTGTTCTGCTTATGCTAACACTGCATGGAAGGCAGGTGGGCTGTCCATTTAACTGTGTGTACGAGAGAATGGTGCTGAACTTGTTCCTGAACTAAACCTATTAAACAATATGTTCAGTTCATTGGCTGTGTCCTGACTTCCATTTGTCTGATCCTCCTTCTGCTTCTTCATCCCTTATCACAAAACTCTGGTACTGTTCTGCTGGAACTTTCTTCCAAGCTTCTTCTTGTATAACTCGTTGTTCTTGACCTTAAGTTCCTTCTGTTCCTTCCTGAGAGCTCTTTATTCTTGTTTAGCATATCCTTCAGATCAGTGTTGATCCAGGGTGTATCACTGAAAAAGCATTTCTGTTTTGGTCAGGATTGTGCTGTTCACACAGAAGTGTATATGGTCAATTATACATTGAACAATTGCACTGATGTCTTTTCGTATGGCTGACACAGTGCATCCCAGTATCAAACAACTTTGGATGGGTTCTTCAGCTTCCTGTGAATATCTTCTTACAGTTAGTTTTAATACAGGTTACATGTTATAAGGGGCATTTACTCTAATCAGAGATTTTAAAAAATTACTGAAGAGGAGGTCTTACTTTAGAAAGGTATGAGTCCTTTACGTTTGCATAAAACGAGTGCAACGTCTTTTGTTTTTCTGGAACAGCAACTAATAAACTGTTGGCATGTTGGCGTGTATTTCCCACCACACCTGTACCCTTTTTCACCATATTCCATATAAAAAAGATTCCTTTAGTTCTTTACATGGCTATTCTTTAGTTCTTACCATTTGAAATAAGGAATTATGGCTTTTTGCTCCTTTAAGGTAAAGAGGACAGGCAAACAGTTTTTCCTCATCAAGGTAGAATTTGTGTCCAATGGCATTTGCAGTTTCAAAAGTGGGTAAATGAAGTAGTCACTGTCTTGAGATAATGGCCATTGTCATTTATTTGCCAAAAATAATATTTTTGCATACATTACCTCCTCAGGATGCTGGCCACCATCAGAAGATTATGCATTTCCACTTTTTTTTTTACTACAAACATCAATAAACTTTTTATATTCACTTTTCTTTGTACCTTCTGAAAAAAACAGAAAAAAATTACTTTGGACATTAATGTTAAAGGGAAAATGAAAGTGAAAATTTGAAGCATGTTTTTATTAGTTTGATTTAGGGTTTTCAAAATAACTAAATAACTAAACTAACCATTACTAATCGTTCAAATTGTTGCAGGACTTTTAGCTCCGCCACTATGCTCAATTCAATTCAATTCAGTTTATTTATATAGCGCCAAATTCACAACACATGTCATCTCAAGGCACTTTAGAGTTCAACCAGATCATACAGTCAAATTGATACAAAGTTTTCTATCTAAGGAAAACCAGTTGATTGCATTGACTCATTGACTCAAATACAATCCCTCACACTAAGCATACTTGTAGCGACAGTGGAGAGGAAAAACTCCCTTTTAACAGGAAGAAACCTCCAGCAGAACCAGGCTCAGTGTGAGCGGCCATCTGCCGAGGCTGACTGGGGTTCAAGGAGACAGAAGCAGAGATACAAAAAGCAGCTGTAAAAGGCGGCCCCGTCCAGGAAACACACAGCCAGGCAGACGAGCTCCAAGGCAGCTCCCATGCCAGAGGACGAAGAGAGCACATCCACTTAGTCACGGTCAGAGAAACAGGACCACACTGGAAAACAGGCTGATCTCCAACATCTATAAACAAGGGTGTTGATGGAAGCAGCACAGCTGATGTTTCTCTCCAGGATGACGTCACAGCCAAACAGGAACAGACGAGGCAAAGCTACTCTGAGGAAAAGCAGAGAGAGCAGAAGGTTAGAGATTGAACTAACAGATTCTGCAGAATAGGAGAACAGAGAGAGAATGAAGCAGAATGATGAAATGGGGGTCCCTATGTCCTCCAAAAGTCTAAGCCTATAGCAGCATAACTATAGAGATGGCTCTATAGTGCTTCACCAGACCATAACAATGCTGGAAGAGTTAAAGTCTGCAAATGTCTGATGTAAAGTAGTGATTTGAAATTGTCACATTAATCATAAAGTAGTGAAATCGATAACAAACAATGATCAGTCCAACTAGAGAGAGATGGTTGAACACCAGGTGCTGTGGTGCAAAGACATAACCCTTTTTATCAATTTGAAGAAAGATACGGTGGTAGATTTTAGAAGGACTGCTGCTAACTTGATTGCTGAGCCTATTGCCTCAATTTTTAATCTTAGTTTATGTAGTGGTACCATACCTACATCTTGGAAGTCTGCTTTTGTCCTCCCACTTTTGAAAAGTGGAGACCCTTCCTTATTGGACAATTATCGCCCAATCTCTAGATTGTCTGTGCTGGCCAAACTGTTTGAATCTCTTATAAATGAGCAACTCAAACTTTTTTTAACTGAGAACTCAATTTTAAACCCATTGCAGTCTGGCTTTCGACAAGGTCATAGTACAGTCACAGCTGTTACCACAGTCACAAATGACATTTTGAATGCTTTAGATAATAAGAAGTCTTGTGCTGCAATATTCATTGATCTTTCTAAAGCGTTTGATACAGTGGACCATGATCTTCTTTTGAAGCGATTACAAAGAATAGGCTTTAGTGATACTGTACTACGGTGGTTTTCAAATTACCTTAATGATAGAACGCAGTGTATTGTAATTGATAACTATACCTCAACATCATTAGAAGTTACAATGGGGGTCCCACAAGGGTCAGTTTTGGGTCCAATTTTATTTTCTCTTTATATAAATGACTTGGGTAAGGACCTAAAGACAGCAAAAGTGCATCTTTATGCAGATGACACTATTTTGTACACCACAGCTTCATCAGTGAATGCTGCATTTGCACAATTGCAGTCTGCTTTTAATCATGTACAAACATTTCTTATTGAATTAAAGTTGGTACTGAATGCTAAAAAAACTAAAACAATGACATTCACACATTCACGACCCTCACCTAACATTAGTGTTTCAACACATGATGGCACTAAAATAGGAGTATCATCTTACAAGTATTTAGGCATCTGGTTGGATGATAAGATGTCCTTTGGTGTCCATATTGAGAGCCTCTGTAAGAAACTTAGACCAAAGTTGGGTTTTTTCTTTAGAATGAGGAAGTGCTTTCCCTATCTTGCGAGGAAAAGGCTAGTTCAGAGCACATTCCTGTCAGTGCTTGATTATGGGGATACACTGTATATTCACTCCAGTTTATTCTTACTTAAAAAACTGGATGTACTGTACCACTCTGCCTTACGTTTTATCACAGGTGCATCAGCTAGGACTCACCACTGCACTCTCTATGAAACTGTACAGTGGTCTTCTCTTTACATGAGGAGAAAAATTCATGTACTGACTTTTATTGCCAAAGCCCTTATGGGTAAACTACCTTTATACATTTGTAATTTACTTTCCATTCGAGATAGTACTTACAGGACTAGGTCATCAGAAAAAATACTTTTACATACTCCATTTACAAGAACTGAACTAGGAAAAACAGCATTTTCATCATTTGCACCTAAAGCATGGAATGAACTTCAAGCCACTTTAAATCTTGAAGTACTTCCATCCATAAATTCTTTTAAAGACCTGTTAAAATCATCATTCACTGACAGATGCAACTGTTTTTGATTGGATGCCTTGTTTTCTATTTGCTTTTTGGTTGTATGTGTATGCCCAATCTTGTTGTGTTGTGTTTACTTTTGCCTAGATGATATGTAGCTGTGGTTGTCTTGTCTCCTGTGGTTTTATGTTAATGTAGCTTTTTAAGCCGCCTTCTTGGCCAGGACTCCCTGGAAGAAGAGTTACTTTAACTCAATGGGACTTTCCTGGTTAAATAAAGGTTAAATAAAATAAATAAAATAAAAATAAAAGGCATAAGCATCCTCTTCATATCCATGTAGCCTTCATTACCACAAACACGAGAGTTGCTTTGTCCGAATGTCTGTCCTAAGCCCTGTATAGAGCATATATAGAGGTTACACCTTTTTATATGACTGTCCGAATGTCTAGTGGATGAAAAAGTAGTGGACTCAAAATTTCCCAAAATTAAAATTAAAAAGTAGTTTCCAGATATATCCCAGAATGCTTTGAAAAGGCGCTCCTTGCAAAGCATCAAGGGATTTGTTTTGGTTCAAGAGAACAAAAATCGCCACGACACCACTCTGGAAGCTGGAGTCAAGTGACTAACGAGGAAAAAATTGTGATCATCTGTCCCAATGGTCAGTTAACTGAGTACACTATAAAGTCCACTATATAGTCCCTCCTCTATATAGTGATGGATGAGTTAGGGCGGATGTTCAGACACAGCCAATATGACCTGATTATCTAAATCAGGGGTGTCAAACTCAAGTCCTCAAAGGCTTTTGTAGCAGCTATGCTGTTGCCCCCAGAACTCTGCGTGAAAGGACGTATAGGCACAGTCAAACGCACAGTTGAAGAGAGTTCAGAAAGAGTTGTTAAAAAGTTTATTTCAAAGAGCTTATTTCGTTACATGTGCTGTGTGACACAGACAAATGTACACACCTTCATAGTTTTCTGTTCCTGTGCTACCCAAGATAGAATTCTTACTGTTTACCTTGCAAAAGGGCTATAATTTGCCTGCTTCAAAGGGAGCAAAGTTTTGCAGATTCTTAAAAATAACCTAATCATTTGATTTAGGTATGTTAAAGCAGAGATATATAAAGAAGTTGCAGGACTGTAGGTAATAAGGGCTGCAAGAGATTCTAAACCACAAGCACCAATGTTCCTCACTGTCTATCCTCCCTTTTCTTTCTTTCTGCTTCACTCTCATTTTTTAACTCATCAGATTCCATCACTGCATGAGGCCTTGATGTGTGTTAGTTTCCTGAGAAACTTTAAAAGTTCATAGAAGACAGGATGCTTGTTACATTGCTGAACCGGTGGGAAAGCAAAACCAGGTCATTTGATAGGGGAGGACTGGTGAAGAATGTAACTGATATAATTTGGAAGGAGTGGGATGAATTCCTCTGTCTGGATCTCACATCCCCACTTTGCTTCCTTTTATACTAAAACACAATGGACAAAGGTGAGGTGCCCAGCACTCGGGTGGTTTCCGGTTCACAGGAAAACACTAACAACAAGCTTCCCACGTCTTTTCTGTGTGGAACTGCTTCCAGGGCTGGGATTGGTTTTCATGTAATGTTATGTTGAAACAAGCATGACTTCCTTTTAAAACCCGGTTAGACTGATACAAAGGAAATAAAACAGCTATTTGTTACTTGAGGGTAGTTGCATGTTGATGCATGTTACTGTGCAAGGAAAGGGGAATTTGCAGACATTCCTGGCAAGCAGACTTAATGCATGACTCAGAAGAGATAAATCCGCTATGGTGATAAAACAGATGTGCAGTCACTTCACATGCATGTTACATTGCCAAGAAACACATCTAATGAATTTTGTGATGAAGCTGCCATACAAAGATACATTTATATTTACACTAAACTGCTTGTTTTAGGAGAACAGTACGTCAAAAGCAGAGATTCTAATTACTATTAATTAGCCAAAAGATGTGTTGCATTTGCCTCCATTGTTTGAGAGCTTGTGGCCCCATTACTCTTTTTCTCATGCTACACAAACCATAGTTTAAGTTGATAAATATGCCTTTAAAGGGTGCTATACAAAAACAAATAATCACTAGATTTTTATTTGTAGGCCAATTTACTTGACCAATTCGCTGCTGTAGTTATTAGGGTGTGTTTCCTAAACAATCTCCAACTTTTTCTTTGGCACTAGAAAGGCCACATTTTCTTCACTTTTCATGATAGTAAGAATTACAAATAGTATTTGTTTCACTAAAGATTGTGCACCAAACATTTTGAGTCAACTTTTTGACTCAAAAATTTTGAGTGAAAAATTTGACTCAGTGGAGCAGTGGGTAACACTGCTGCCTTGCAGCAAGAAGATTCTGGGTTCAAATCCTGGACCAAGGTCTTTCTGCATGATTGCATGTTCTCTCTGTGCACGTGTGGGTTCTTTCAGGGTACTCTGTCTTCCTCCCACAGTCCAAAAACATGACTGTTAGTTTCATTGGCTTCTCTAAATTTTCCTTAGGTGTGAGTTTGTGTATGAATGGTTGTTTGTCTCTGTGTTCCCTGCAATGGACTGGCGACCTGTCCAGGGTGTACCCCACCTCTCGCCCGTAGACAGCTGGAGATAGGCACCAGCACCCTGCCTGGGATAAACATGATGCAAAATGGAATTGAATTTTGACTCAAATACTATAAACAACAATTAGGGTTTAAATTTAATCATAATCTATGAAATGTTGCATTAAGAAGCAATCATTTCACTTTAACAAGCTTTTGTTTTAAGAAAACTTTGACTAAGACTGCAAATTGTGTAAACTCCAGACTTTAAGCCCTTTTAGTTGAGCCCTTGCATGTGAAATGACATACCCCCAACTGTTTTTGAAGATTTGACTTTGGTATGTGTCCAAACTAAGTATCATATTTATAAAAATCTAAATGTACAAAACCTTGAAGACATAAATTATCCAGGAGAATTTCAACAACTGCTTTTGACTGATTAGGAATTTTGGTCTGTTGGGAGATAGCAGATTCACATTCCTTAACAAATACAATTTCAATGTTTACACTACCATAGCAACTTGACTTTCTGTTTAAATAACAACGCGGTCTGTCTAGTCTCTGATCTTAGGCGTATTATTCATTAAGCTTCAGGGAGAAATAGTTCAGTATCCCTGTAATAATCTTCATCTTACCATTTTTTTTTCATAATTTCTTTTTCAGTGTTTTCCTTTTCTTTTCTTTTGGCCTTAATGTTTAGTTTGTAAAGTCCTATATGTTGGCACTTGATCTACACGAAAAACAATGCATGTAGTTACGCAACAAAAATAACTACTTACAGCTCTCTAGTTGCTTTAATTGAAGAATGTTTGAATTAGTTATAGTTTCTTTTTCAATGTAAAAAATAAAATTCATTCTCTAACTGGTACTTAAAGAACTTTTTTTCCCCCTATAAAAACCTGCCAAAGCTGCTCTTTAGAGGTGTGAAAAGTTTTTGCCCTGGAGACAACATGTCTCCTGCAGCCGACTGATGCAAAAAAAAGCCATGACACCCTGTCCTAAAACATTCATTCTGGCCAGCGGCTCCATGCCATCCGGGGAGGTCACCAGGATGCCAGTCATTCATTTGGACTTGGACTTGTGCATGCCCCCCACCTCACTAAATAGCTTTGCTCCTCTGCTGCTGAGGCTGCACATAGTATGTGATCTGATGGCTGGCTCTGGCCAACACCACAGTGAAAAGGAGATGAGAGAGAGAGGGAGGGAGAGAGGGACTCTGTGCCCACATGTCTGCATACTAGTTCAGTAGCCATATGAAAACGTACCAGGGGTTTCCATTGGTCCCAATGCAATTCAGGGTAATGTGGCCTATGGCATTTCAGTGGGGTATGTGAGAAATGATGAAGAGCCAAGCAGGTATTGTTCAACAACGCATTCTGGAAGGTAATGAGGTGTGACTAAAAGATGGAAGCTCGCTTACGCTCCATTTCAGGAGTGGAAAAAAATCTCCATAAACTACAAAAATATTTTAATCAACTTTATGCCTTTGACAATCGTAAAGTCTAAATTACTCCGAAATTTAAGAGTAAATGCTAACAATTCTAAGAATGTAGCTATTCCAGGGAAGCATGCATTTAAACTTTGTTTATCCATAAAGGGTTTTATTTTGAAGGAGTTACAGCAAGCAATCTCCAGACTGTTTTCATTGTATAGGATTGCATTCTTAGCATTTACTCTTAAATTGTGGAGTAATTTGGACTTTAGGATTGTCGAAGGCATAAAGTTGATTAAAATATTTATTTGAATGCCCTTAATGCCCCCTACAAGTGTAGTTTAAAAATCAGCTCACTATTACAATGATTTAGTAAACACATGAGCAAATCCCAGGTAAAATTCCCTGCTTCTATGTGTTCAGTAATCGAGGCTATAATAAATAATTTTTTATACCTTTAGTGCTGTATTTTATGCAAGCTAACCAAAAAACAAGGCTTTTGCAAAGAGGAAAAAAAACATCAAACTTGCACCGTATTTATTTTGCTCTGCACTGAACCTTTTCATATTAATGCCCTTTTGCACCATTAATTTTAAACTAGTTTATTTTCTCCTAAACTGTTTACATTCTGATCACTGTTGCACTTTATAAATGGTAATGTTTATTTCACTGTTGCACTGTTGTGAGCTGTATGCAATGGAATTTTGCTTTGTATACACTCTGTGCATACAAAATGACAATAAAATTTGTCTAAGTAATATTAGTCCAACCTAGAGTTGACAGATACAGTTCCTTTTTAACTGTCAGGTAGCCAACATTGTCTTCCCTTCACACCTTAAAAAATGATATAAAATGATTATTAACGGCAGCTTATTGATTTAAGATATTTGTGTAAATAAAACAATTGCTAGAAGTGCTGCCTGAAAAAATATCTAGCCCTCTTTTTGCCCCTATCAAGTTACGATGATTCATCTATCAGATATGTAGATGCTTTCAGCTCAAGTCTGACACAACCATGGCATTGTGTAAACCAATAGAAGGACATTGTTTTGTTTGACACAAAATAATTTATTTTTAGTACCAAGACAGAAACCAGAGGGAAAATATCTAATCTGTGGTTATTTAAATCTATGACATATATAATGGAGCGGGGAAGAAGTGATCTCTGTAAAGCCAATGAGAAGTCACATTGTGCTCTGACCCACTTAGATAAAACTGTCTGTAGAGCTGCTGTGCTTGCACTGAGTACTTGATATTATTGGAAAACAAGCAGAATCAGTAACACATTTTAGGTGCTGGCCAGCTGCCATTTTATTAATTATCTCCATGTTTACAGGGTCTGTCAGTGATTGGGAGCCATTTTACATAAATATAATTTGGATTCTTGCTCTAGGAAAAACACTAGAACACTATTAGATAACCATCCATCCATCTTCTATCATTTGTCCATCAGTTTTCCAGGGGGGAGAGATAAAGGTAATTTCTTTATTGGCAGTTAAGCATGATTACAATATTAATGTTAATCTAATCAATTAGTTGTTGTCATAAAGGAAACTGATTTGATTTCAACAAGTTAGAACACCCTGCTCTCTAATAGAAGTGTTACCCCCTGTGGCATAGAGAGAAGCATCTTATAAAAATCTATCAATCTGATGTCATTTAGCTGAGGGCTTGCCACACCCGTTACTTTCAGCCTGAGATGTTTGAAGGAGTTCTCGTATGCACATCCTGTTTAAAGTCACCGGACAGCATCAACAACATAAAGCACTGGTTCTTGAATCTGGCCAGGACATTCAATTCCTTCATCCTTAATGATTTCTTAATAGATTTATTGGCATCTGTTATAATTTAGCAAGTTTTATTTCCTCTTTACCGTGAAATGTTTTTTTAAATGGGCTCGCATTTTCCACAAGCACCCTTAATTACACACTAGAATGTATGGTGGATTCTTAGATTGTAAGTCGGTCATGTCCTGCTGCATCAAAGATTATTCAACCATCACTCATGGTACTCAATGCTTCATGTTTGTACGAGTGTTTTTTCTTGGTTTGTTTTTTTGTTTTTGAGTCCCAATATTTCACCCGCCCAATAAAATGTTATTTCCAAAATATTTTTGCACTTCTCTGTCAACCTTTGTTTGCCCTTTGTATTTTTCTAGAGAACAGAACAAGTCCAACAACTAAAACAAGTCCCATGGAAATGCAAGGTTTGAAATCTTTTTTTTTTTATTATTGGAGACAAAGGTACTCTTACAATAGCAGTACCCTTGCTGACATTTTTGGGATTTTGGAGCAATCCTTTGCATCTTGTGGTCTACTCTCTTTGTGAACCTACTTGCAAATCAAAAAGTATAAAGGTCTTTTAAAAGTGTTTTAATTTTAATTTTTTTATGTTCCTTACCTGATTCATAAGATTTTTTTTCTAATGCCCTTAAACAGTTCATTGATCTCACCATGATGTTAAATCATACTCAACCACAAATGTCAAAATTTCCACATTTCTAAATAGTATTAATTGTTTTCCTACAAAGGGGACAGGACGACTGATCCGTATAAAAAGCAGAATGAATGGGGTCATGTATCGAGAGATTTTAAGCCAAAGTCTACTCCCATCATTTAGAGGTGGGTCTTCCAGCATGACAATGATCCCAAATATGCTGCTCAGGCAAAGGAGTGGCTCTGTAAAAACATTTCAAGGTCCTAGAGTGGTCTAACCGGTCTGTAGACCTCAACCCCATAGAAGAGTTGTGGAGGGAGTTGAAAGTCTGTGTTGCCCAAGAACAGCCCCAAAAACATCTCTGCTGTAGAGGAGATCTGCATGGAGGAATGGACAAAACTACCAGCTACAGTGTGAGCAAACCTGCTGAAGACTGATGGGAAATGTAAACATATGTGATTGCCAACAAATGTGCTGCTATAGGGTATTGAGTTGAACTTTTGTTTTTAACCAAATACATATTTTGTCAAAATATTTGGTCAAAATTAATTTACAAATAAATATCTGAAAATCCTACAATGTGATCTCATTTTTCTCATTTTGTCCCATAGTCGGAGTTTACCTATGATGAAAATTACAGACCTCTCTCATCTTTCTAAGTAGGTGAACCTGCACAATCAGCTGCTGACTAAATATTTTCTTTTGCCACACTGTACATGTGTGTTGGTAATGATTTAGGGTAAGAATTAGTCATAAGGTCAACACATAGATCAATTTGAATTCTGGAAAAAATAATATTATATGCAATATTTCAATAAACCCTATTCTATATTCATGCTACAAAAACCTTGTTTTAAATGTTAATATTCACACCTCAGATGGGATATTAGTTTTATGTTGTGGTTCAGTTCAGTGATGGGGCTCTTTTGCCAACCAGAGGGAGACTGAGATGAGACATTAAGATGGAACTTATTAATGGTTTTATGAGATGTTCAAGGTCAGCTGGAGCAGATTTATTTCCTTTAATTTGTTCAACAAAAATGTTATTATTACAAATAAATGAGTAAAGTATTAGGTGGATGTCATTGTGAGAGCCAACTCAAAGTGTATGGAGGAATGTCGTGTATCCTCTTTTTTCTTTCATGCATCTCTCTCTCTTCTGAAGGCTATGATCACAGGAAACCCTGTTAGCACTGTTGTCCCAAAGCAGGAATGCAAACACCAGACAAGCTCTTCCAAGAATCCACGGTTGAGGACTTTTCTGGAATGTCCTAACAAGCCTTCCCCCCATGTTTACAGTTTCATACCAATGGCAACCCTGCAATCTGCCCTGCCAGGGTGTCATTATCTGGACTCCTCAGGAGGAAACACAGGGGAGCAGTTGGATTAAATTTCTCCTCTATAAACAAAGGTTTAGGCTATTTCAAAGCTGACCATGTGACAGTGTTTTACTCTGAACAGGCTGTACAAAGCAAGAAACACAAAGATGATATCTGAACCACTGATAGTGAGGCTATGGGGTTTGGTACATTGATACACACCACTTTGAATTAGGAGGAGGGTAAAAATTATGAAGTTATATAGAGAGAGTTCACTACTGGTCAGTAGGTGGAAGACAGAAGATAGAGCGATACTGGGAAAAGTGGAGCTTTTTTTTATTAAGAAGACAGTAAATTTGCATAAATAATTGTGGAATAATTTTAATTTTTTTATGGGATGCTATCAAAGATGTTCACACAAAACTAAACAAAAGTTCTGATCAACATTAATGAGCTCTGAAAGAAAAACAAGATCTCAGATCTCACTGACTTTGGACCACGCTTATATAACTGAGGAATGTTGGCACCAGACCATCTCGCTAAATCAGGAAGAGGAGCAAAGGTTCAGACAAAAAACTCCAGTGTTCATTCCAATCCCACAGGCCCTTCAGAGGGGTCTGAAGAGTGCCTCTAAAGTTTATGTCAACAAAGATCTCTAAATCACTGCAACAGGAATTTGTGTGATTAAAGCTGTTTTCAAAAATCGATTTTTCTGGTTGTCACAGAGGTCTGATAGGAAAAAAAGTTATGGGAGATTTGATTCATTTTCAACCCAAAGGGGTACTATCGAGGTGAGATCAGGACTCTGTGCTGGGCAGGCAAGCCCTTCCATACCAAATTCAATCTCTTTATGGGTAAACATCTTATCAGGAAACTATGTTGAAGGGTCACCTTTTCTAATATAGATGTGCATCTATATTAGCATACATCTGAATATGTTAAAATCGATGGAACCCCCCCCCCAAAAAAACATTAGAGTACATGTGCAGCAAAGGTAATTCTGATGTATGCAAGTTTTCAAGTCTTTGTTTCTTTCAATTTTGAGGATTTGTCACTTAAATATAGAAAAGAATGGAATAGAATAGAATAGAATTCAACTTTATTGTCATTACAAGTGCAAAGCTATGAAAAGAAATTTGCATCTATCCATAGGTGCTATACAGGATATAAATATTTATTTACATGTGTACAGAAACTATGTATGTATTGACTATAAATAGTATATATAAAGATAAAGTAATTGTAATAGACTATGAAATAAATAAATATCGAAGCTATATAAAGATTATACAGGAAAGTTAGGATATGGATAATATATATAGTAGTGGGGTTATGATACAGTATAAATAATGACAGATAATAGCCGATAAAAGATTTACAGATTATTTACAGACAGGAGTGAGAAGAGTGTGTGTGCAGGGTGAGTGGAGTCGTTGGTGGTTCTGCGAAATCTAATGAAAACATTAACTTCAAAATTATATTACTTCAGACTATTAAGATAATTTATTATAAAAATGTGGAATTAATGTGTATTTTATAGTTGCTTACATGTTGATAGTTACTACCATGTTTAAGTACCGTAAGTAGTTTTGGCCTCACAAGAAGCACATTTTCCAATTTAATGAATATGACTGCCTTTTAGTTGTATATTTTTTAGCAGCAAAAAAATATTTCAATGTCTATTTGTTTTTAAAGAAATCTATATAAATCTTAAAATCAAGATTAATTTAATCTACATGGCTTTGTCTACATTTTATAAAAGGCTCCTTACAGTCTCGTGTTGAAGACACCAATCTGAGTTTGTTTTTTTTTGACTAATCTAAGTTTTTTCAGGCTTTAAAATTCTGTTTAAAGTAAGAGAGTCTGATTGGTCTGTGATGTGTATCACATTATTCTGGGATCACATGCTGTGGCTCAGAAATCCAGGAGGAAGCCCCTGGGTAGAGCTGAAATAGTAGTCATTCAATTTAAAGACATTTCAATCTGAAAAACTCACACAGAAAGAAAAGACAATTAGAAGAATTTTATTGATACAATTACTTTAGTCTTTGGCGCTCAGACCTCGGCAGGAAACTTAGCACTGAATGTTGTTTGATATGCATGGATAGGAGTAAAGAACAGGGATGTTCCCCCCAAGCCTGAAACTGGTGGTGGAGTGGAGATAGATGAAGTTGGTCAGTCTGTAGACTGCTGGTTAGTGAGACGGTATGCTGAGCTTTATGGGGAGATCCAGTGGATTCTGTGAGCTGATACTAGTGCTTCACTCAGGGACCTGGAAGATGGAAGTCCAGCTTGGATAACACAGGTTTGCGAGAACCTGTCCATGATGAGCAAGCATGAAGTGACAGTGGAGAGAAAAAAGTCCCCTTTGGGAAGAAACCTCTGGCAGAACCAGGTTCAACATGGCGGTCATGGCGAGTAGAGGAGGACTGACACTGTGATGAAGCTTAGTTACTATGGTGGAGGAGGGGCTGGAGGTGGGTTGAAATAGGGTCTTTTAAATTGAAGTCGGACATAGCGAAACCACTGCCTGCGCTTGGTTAGCTGACGGAGTGTGATTGGAGACTTTTTAAGATGAACTCTGGATGTAGATTGGGTTCATGGAGGTGTGGTTCAAAGCTGATTAGCGGAGGTGGACGAAGATGAGGAATCAGTTTATTCAGTTGAACTTCCGCCTAGGCTCCATTTATGAATAAAAGCAAAAGAAAAAACACTATGTTATGAACCGAATTATCAATGAGCATCTTTATAATCTTCAAGATAAATGCTCTCCATTTATTTATCAATATTTTAGTTTCCAATTAGAGGAAAGTTTTGAAACATATAAATAGGCTACCTCCACCCTAACCACACACGTCTGATCTTCAGATAATACCATATATTAACAAGTAAGCCTTCATGAGAGGAAGTTAATATATCATTAATGAATTATATGACCCATTAAAAATGTGACTCATTGACCAGGTGTTTAGTTTTATGCAAGAACAACCTGGAATATAAAATCCAAATTAGTTGTTATAGTATAAACAAATAGCCTCTCAAACCTGAAAGGAAAGGACCCCATTCTTCTAAACAGCCTCTTTAAACTGTAAGCCAACCTCCAATATATTTGCTTCTGTGAGAGTATTTAATCTTTGTTCCTGTGTAATGTTTGGACTGAGTGAATCACTAAGAGTGTTCACTCTTAAGTTAACTGCTGCATTTTTCACCAGTGAATAATCTGTCTCATTGCTGAATGATTGTCTCTGACTAAGGCCTCCTCAACCTTCCCTTATTTATAGCCCTGGTGAATTTCTTATTTTTTCTGTAAAGTCATTGTTTGCATTATTAGCAAACATCTGAATATGATTTCTGGTTAGTTTCAGAGTTTCAGCTGTGAGATTCAAAGGGTGCTGAAAACAGATAGTGAAGCCACCTAATTCACTCAGAGCAGAAATTAGTTCTCCACTGACACCAATTTATACCTGTCAGGGTTTAGTTGTGGTTTGAGGACCCAAATGCAGAGGCAGAAAGGCTGAGGAGATTTCTTTCAGTTTAATGGGGCAAAAAAGTAAACAAAGGCAGGAATGCAAAAATCCAACTAATAATGAAAAGCAAACCAGAACTATGGAGACATCTGTGGACCAAACACGAGGAGCCAGGGGGAGACGAGGTAGGTGGACAACAGCATGGGAGGACAGCAAAGACAAGGAACCAACAAAGAGTGAGAGCAGAGGGAGAGCATATATAGCTTACTGAGACAAAGGCAGGGCTAACGAGCTGACAAGGAGCAGGTGTGAGAGGAGACAACGAGGGAGCCGAGGGAAAAGGAACACACACACAAACACAAGAGGGCAACAGAGGACAACAGAAAAACATGAGAACTAACATAAATCTAGAAATAACAACAAAAAGAGGGTTAAACCAATAAAATTAGGAAACATGGAGCAAAGTAAAGCACAATAGAAACAACAATTGAGTAGTTATGTCTTGCACATTAAATTCCTTTACTTTTTTGTAATAGCTGAGAAAAAAGTAAATTTAGCTTTGAGACTAGAAAAAAACTGTTTTATTGTTTTGGTAATTACAAAGTTCCAGACCTTGAGGCCAAAAGACAAATGCTTGCAAAGATATTTGCTAAAATCAAACTAGAATACTTCAGAATACCTAGAATACTTTATGTGTAAATAGTGCCCTTGTAACAAGACAGAGTTCACCATTGTTTCCCAAAATTCTCATAATTTAGAGCTTCTAAATGATTACTGTTGGTAGTAGGGCTGCAACTAAAGCTTATTATGCCAATTGATTGAGTTGTTGATTGATTCTTTGATTAATAATCGGATAGCCAAAGGTTCCATAAATAAGACCTCTACGAAATTAAAGCAGGTGAAACTCAAACTTTTCCACTTGAAGAGTTCTGGATTTAGCTGACATTATTATTTTTTTTTTAATCTTAAATGCAAAAAGTTGTTATATCTTTTTACAATGTTGTTTTAATTACTTCTCTAAGTGGGTTGCTCTGTCAACTAAAGGCATGGTTTAGAGTCTCAATAATACAGTAACGAATAATTGATTACTAAATTAGCTAATGATTATTGAAATAATCATTAGCTAATTGTGTTTTAATAATCCTGATTAATTTTCAATAATTATTTCAGCCCCTAGTTGATAGATAGCAGTACATTTAAGTGATCTATTTCCTGCACATTTTCTTACCTGTAGAGATAGAACTGCTTTATCTTTTATCATGTTTTATTGTCTTTAACATTTCGAAGTTACTTAAAGAAACTGGGCATGTTTGCCATATTTCTGCCCCCCAAAATACACAAAGTCATTGATTAGTAATTAAGTCTTCTTAAACATTTTATTGAACTTTAAGGATGTAGAAGTATTAAGGGTCTCTCTCTGAAAGAATGTCTTCACTTTAAAGGTGGGATTTTTCAAAAAGTTAAGATTTTTTTAACATATTTTTTTAAATTCCCACCACATCCTGCCTTGTAGCCTCATACCTAAACTACCATGGGACCCTCACACACTATTTCCTGCCCACAACAATAGTACGGACAAAGAGTGAAAGCGTATTTGCCAGTAAGTGATGAACATTTTAATGCTTGAGACAAGACCCTGCCCCAACCCTACCAGCAGGATTTAATATGAGTCAAAGATGCCTGAAATGTGGAAATTTCACCTAAAAAGAAATAAAAAATCTAATTTTCCTGAAACCAGCAGAAATGTAACAGGATGTGTGTGTTTAAAGATTATGAGCATGTGACTTCACAGTGACTGTTAAAACATACACACACACAAAACATTGTAGATATCTGCCTTATACTGTGAGTCTTAGTTTTTCACTGCTTCTCCCCCACTATCTAAACATAAATATTTCAAGAAGTGTTCATACATACTTTCTCAGTTGATAAACCAGTGAAGTAAATGTGGGTCAAGAGGAGGAGTGGCAATGAACATTAAAGAGAAAAAACTCATGAGTCACAGTGCGCCTTTCTTAGTCATTAGACATTGTAATTAGATTAAAGGGAAATATTGTGACAGGAATTTAGAGATGATGCAACAGTGGTAATGAAGCTGAATCTAGAATATGAGGCAGTGTTACTTAGCACATACCATTCATATAAAATCTATGTAATAGCTATTAAACTGAAATCGTAAACACTTTATTTATAGACATTAGTCTGGCGACAGGGGCATCGGGTGTAGGAGTTTGCCCTGAAATTGAAGGATTGACGGTTCAAGCACCGGCACCGGCTTTCAGTGTTGTTGTGTCCTTGGGCAAGACACTTCACCTTCATTGCCTACTGGTGGTGGTCAGAGGGCCCAGTGGCGCCAGTGTACAGCAGCCTCGTTTCTGACAGTGAGCCCCAGGGCAGCTGTGGCTACAGTGTAGCTTGCTACCATCAGTTTGTGCGGAATGGGTGACTGACTGAATGTAGTGTAAAGCGCTTTGGTCAAGTCTCCTGACTTGAACAACGCTGTATATAAGTATAGGCCATTTACCATAACCTTCTGAAAATCTTGGTAATTATATTAAAGTGTTACATTTAATATAATTGCAAAAGGTAATTAAGACATCTGGAAATATTCAATTCAATTCAATTTATCTTTATTGTCATTGTCACAAGAACAACGAAATTTTTTAAAAAAGAGCCATTGATCAGTGCATATGCTTAAAAAAAAAAATCACTGTCACCACCATTTACACATAATATAACAAATAAATAACAATAACTGATACAAAACAACTAATAAGAATAGTACATTCTCACACACACCATCCATGATGATTAATGGTTATTTTTGGTTGCATTTAGTTATTGCTGTCAGGTAAAAACTGTCTCTAAGGCGGTTGGTTCTTGGTTTGATTGCTCTGTATCGTCTGCCTGAAATAGAAATGAATTTGGTGCATGGAGGATGAATTTCAAGAAAGTTTTTTCAGTGAGGGGACACATCCCTTATAGAGCCAAACATTCTCAGCATTGAGCCAAAGTTTACCCACTTTAAAGCACAAGGGATAAAATGGGTCATTCAGAAGTAAACTGTTTTACAAGTATGTTATTGATCATTTTAAAGAAGTTAGAGAAGCATAGCACAGAGTTTTTGCAGATTTTACATTTTCGTCCGACTACATATTGGCCTCAGATATGAAGATGTGCACATGCAGGGTTGCTGCACAACATAAGCAAACTGAAAATGCTTTATCCATCCATCCATCCATCCATCTTCTCCCTATTATAGTGGGGCTGGTGCACACACACACACACGGTTGTTGAAAACTTGGCAGCACAATTTTTAATAGGTAAAAATTAATAAGAGTACACCTCTGTAGAATATGATTATTGATTAGATTGGAGACCTCTACATTTGGTTATTTGCTGGAGGTCATCTCAGGAATAAACTTATCAACTGATGGGAATCCAAGGAAAGTCAGTTGGTGTTTGCCTCTCTGCACTGGATCAATTCTGTTTTGGTCACTTAAGGGCCTTTTTGGTACCAGGATATTTGACTGCCCTCCTTCAGCCATATGTGATTACTCTGGAGGAGGTCAAAAGATAAACACCCCAGTGGGTGAATCTGTTGACAGCATATTCCATAAATCTGGCTTTTGTGGAGTAGTAAAAACCTTTCTGAGAAAACAATGATTATCATGTTAATATGTATCAAGATCTCAGAGGAAGGTGTTTAAAACATTTCTGAATCTTTTCCACAAAAATTAAGGGCTTTGTGGAAAAAAGTTAAGGAATTAAGGCTCATTTTAGTTGTAATTTCCTGTAGAATTTTCCTTATCTTCTTACATAAAATGAAAAATATTTATTTTTAAAACCAGTACACTTCATGTTAATTTTCACACAGTCTCACCTCAGTGGAATAGGTTTCGTAAATTAACTTTTTAACAGTGACTTTGGTAACCTATAATAAATCCCTTTAACTTCCTCTGTTCAGTCATTTGATGGTTTCTTTTTTGTTTACAGAACTGCTACCTTTGTTCTGAAAAAAATCTGGGTAATTCCCACTTCACTATCAGCACAAACATTGTTTGTCGGAGGAAATGCTTCCTCTTATCATACTGCAACGGTTGCTTGACAATGTTGGCATAGTGATATCCAGCAGATGGTGCTTGGTTGCATCCGTCTTAAGGGAGCCACCTTGCGGTGCAAAAGTGTTTGTTTAATGATCAAAGAACACTGCTTTGTGTGTTTTTTATGTTGGTCCAGGTTGGCTTACAGGCTGAAAGCATGTGACTTTCTGGCTTAACTGGACTCGCTGAGTGCTGTTTAGGTGTATTTAGTAACTACAGAAACTCTGGAGATTTTTGCATGACATTCATACATCTGTGGCAACTTTTATATTGCTGATAAAAGGAAAACTTGATTATTAGAGCTGTTTTGTGTGGTGCCACAGCTTTAGAAAAAGATGCTTTATGTGTCTTTTAAAGTAAATGTGATGCCAAATAAACAAATCTGCACATGTGTACAGATGCAGCACAAAGCCAGCTTATGAGCCTCTGTTTAGTTTCAGAAGGTGCTGGGAGCCATGGAAACCAAATACCAAGAGGAGAAAAATCTTTGTGCTTGTTGGCCAAGTTTCATCCCACTGGCAGTCATACTAAACCTCATGAATCGCATGACAATAACAACATTCCTCATCTATGTGATATAGTCCTGCAGGAATCCCTGTTAAACAGAGATTCTCAGGGTAAATTCTGCACTGGATTGAAAACATCTGGTGTGAAAATCTGAAACAGAAACCTTACTGAAAGTATTTTCTTGTTCTATCTATCTATCTATCTATCTATCTATCTATCTATCTATCTATCTATCTATCTATCTATCTATCTATCTATCTATCTATCTATCTATCTATCTATCTATCTATCTATCTATCTATCTATATATTGTGTGTGTGTGTGTGTGTGTGTGTGTGCGTGCATGTGTAATGTGTACATTTAGCTTTAGTGGTTTGTGCAGAACAACATATGCCCATACAAAAACATGGGTTTCTGTGCTAGCGTATGGGTGGATACAAACAAACCTTTATCTGAAAATAATCTTTTAGGGCAGCAGGCATAAGACAAACATTAAAAAAAAGATTTTATATTTAGATTTTATAGATAAACATTTTTTATTCTTTTATTTGTTTTTTAATCCATTCAGTTATTTCTCTTTTTGTAATCTTTATGTAAAATAAAACAAATCTGACCACAACAAATTCAATATTTGAGCATAGCTATTTTCAATGGGTTATATATTTTACAGAGTAAGAAGTGGATAAGTGTGAAATAGAAGGAAGCTATACCTTGGTTTTAATTTGATTTAAGGAGTTAGTATATGACAGTATATTTACCTAAACAACATCCAGTACAGCTGTTCTATGAGGACATCAGAAGTTTGTTAAAGAATCACATAGACTAACAGATATACAAAAAATCTCTTATAGAGCTTTTGAATCAACAAATGAAAGTTAAATAGACTGTATTACAATAGCAAACCTAAACAGGACCAACATCTTGGCTGTTTGAATGGGTTAGAAAACCAGAGGAGCAGCCAAGAGGGTTACATTAACTGGTGGAACTGCTGGATTTAATAAAAGAGTGGTAAGAATAAAACCACTGCTTAACAAAAACCATGAAAAGTCATGTTTGCAGTTTTTCACAACCCATTAAGGAAACAATCTTGTTAAAATGTAAATAGGAACTATGGGTAGATGAGACCAAACTTGAAATGTTGCATCATAAATCTGTGAATGCACATTTTCTCAAACACACCATCCCTAATATGAAAAAAGGGTAATAATAGCACTATACCAGAAGTACTGTATGCTTTGCTTTAGCTGGGATGGAAAAAGCTGGTGAGGGTTGGTCAGGTGGATAAATGGTGCCAAACAGGCCATCCATGGGAAATCAAACAGGAAACAGGTTGTAAAAGACTTCCACCTGGACAACAGCTAAAAACATCAAGCCAGGAGTACAATCAAATGATTTAGATGTGGCAAGCTTTGAAAACTTGGACTGTCTGAATTTGGAAAATTTTGCAATATTTATCTTCACTTATTTGCACCACATGAAATCCTATCTATGCATTAAGGTTTGTGTTTGTAACATGGAAATCCATGTTAAAGTTGAAAATATTTTGAAAGGAATTAGAAGTTTAATGCAACAAAATACATAAAACAGGGCTAGTAAAAGAGAAAAAAAAATAATTTTAAAAGCATGTAAAACAAAAAACAATCAGCAAATAACACTCAATATTCACATAAATATAAATGGTAGAGTGGCATGGAGACAGAGGCTGCAACCTTTGAACAAATCTTTGGGTGAACTAATTTCAATTATCTCAATTAAACATTAGAAGTTGATAAATTGTCTACCACTGGGTGGACAGTTATGTTTCACTTGTAGCATCCCTGAGAGTCTGACAGCGGTCTAGACATGTTGTGGAAGGCCCACTGCAACAGGCCATCAATGGAGCTCTGCTGGGATTCAAAGAGCGAAAGAAGAAAAGATGAAGTGTTACAATCAGACATCCAGATCTAAAGGCATTTAATATTATTTGCGTTCATCAAGATTAATCGAACTTAAAGACAAATGTGGCGACTTGATTTAATCTACTGTTAAAGCTCAGACCATATCTTTCAACCACATCCGATATGTTAATATAGTTTTGCTCTACGAATATACATGGGAAAACAAATATAAGGTAGCCATTTCACTACCGCATTCATTAAAAATAACGTAACACATCAAGCAATGTAGCAGACATATTTTAATCACTATTTGCCAACATCAAGTAAAAAAACAATATTAAAGAAAGCGCAAATATAATTAAATATTTCTAGTCAAATAGCTAATCCAGCACTAAAGCAAAACATAAATCACTATTAAATTAAATATACTTAAAGCATGGCAAAAATAATGCAGAAACAGATAAGACGTATGGTTCTCCTGTTCAGATGCTGTTTCCTATGTTAAACATGTTAAACATGTTCATTATGGGGAGTGTTGGCCTAGTGGTCTGAGAAGGTTGCAAATACCCGGTACGATCCCCGCAGCCTGCACTCTGGATCCCTGAGCAAGACCGTTAACCTCACACTGCTCTCTGGGCGCCACACAATGACAGCCCACTGCTCCCCAAGGGAATGGGTTAAATGCAGAGACTTAATTTTATTGCTTTGTACTTGTGACCATGTAATGAAAATAAAATTGAACTCTATATTCCATTATAAATCTTTAATTAGCATTATTTCTTCTTTACTCTCTGAGAAGAGGAGAAGCAACTATTTTGTTTCTACGTTTAAATCACATTTGGTACGTGACAGCGCCTCACTCACATCTCCTAGGATCGAGTCTAGTTCATCCTTATTGATGACCGGTTCAGTGAACGAAGCGTTCTGTTCTTGACTGAATGAGTTCTGGGCTGTTGGTGCAAGCTAGACAGAAACCAGAAAGAATACATAAATCACAATGCATCTTATATAGGCTTTTCTTTCCTTTTGTCTCTTTTGTAAATGTCTGTAGACACACCTGCATGCCTCTGGGCTCTGTGTCTTTCTCTGAAGAGCTGCCCCACGGTCTGGAACAGGACCAGCAGACGGATCTCCCTCTTTGAAGTACAAAAGCATCGTGGGTGAGTCAGACTGCTCCATTCTGAAGTGTGTCAGGTTTCTCTCAATCAATATGTAATGTGAACATTGAAAGACAGGTAGCTTTAAACCCTTTCATCTGGCATGTTACACTTAGCTGCACATAAAACATTAGCTCCAAATTCATTACAGGTTGTAGTAAGCTCATATGGTTTGGTTGGTTTTAAAGCCACAACCAGTATGAGGCAGATTGAGCAACGAAAACCCTAGAGATCTACCTTGCTTTTAACATGAACAACTTTAGCATCATTTTCTAAAAGTATTGACCCAGAGTTACATCTGCAAAGATCCATTTGCAATCCATTAGCCCGCATTTGAGAATTGACTCTCCTGACACACTCTTAATGTAATGCTATGGTTGATCAATACCGGCCTGAAAGGGGGGGAGCTCCAAGAAATTTACTCTGCATGGTGCAAATCAATTGTTCTGAAAAATTAGGGACATGATCCCATTGCGGGATATGAATCACCCAAATAAGGGTTATTGACACAAAACTGAAAATCCGAATAACAATGAGTGATTATTACTATGAGCATATTTTGTTGGAAGAGATAAAACAGTTGTCATTAAAACCTCTGAATAATTTCCCCTTTTATTGCAGTGGTTAAATCTCTCATTGAGAATGTATGTTAGCCCATATATTTGTTTGATTACATTTATTTGTGTGTTGGTTTGTTTTTAAATTAAATATCTGCTCCTACACAGACTGGCTGACTAAAAGGGTCCCAAAGAAGCATTTTAAAAGTGTATTCCTTACTTTTAAGCTTTAAATTAATTATCCATGTCCTTTTTGTTTTGCTTTTTTAATAAAAAAAAATCTCCTCATTCTTGGGAATGGGGAGAGGAGAAAGTACCCCATAAGTTTAATTCATTGCTGTCTTGTTTTGTTGGATTGTAAGAAATGTTTCCATAATTTTATAAACTATTTTTGTAAGATATTTTCCCTGCTTTTGTTTGGGTTAGAAGGAGAGGGTTATATTATTGGATGATGTATTCTATAAGGTTTCAGGAGGTGGTTGTAACATACAGTGCCTTTCACTAGTACTTATACTAATGCAAAGCACTCTATCTGATGTTATCACACGAGATAAGCACATCTGCAGCATAATGCTGCCACTAGGGTTTTACTTTGGGTATATTTGGTTTGTCCAATGTGCAGTGCATGTTTTGCACAGCAATCAGTGCTTTGTGTGAATTGCAAACATTTCTATTTTCATCACTTCTGAGAACCTTTATCTGTGTGGTTGCTGTGTTGTTTACATAGCTTGTGGCAAACTGCACATGGCGATGTCTTGTGGCCCTCTCTTAACAACAACTTCTCTCACTAACTGTCCATAAGGATCAGGTTTAGTTTAAACACAAAATGAGGGGATGTTTGATAAATGGGAACATTTTTGCAAGGCATTGTATATCATAGTCCTAGGATTTGTTTTTCATATAAAATATTCATCATCTCACTAAGAAAGAAGAAATGTGTGGCTGCCTTACATGGAGAAGTGGCAGTGTGAATGGAAATGCTTTCGACACTGAAGGCAATGAGTCAGGTCTCCTCCAGAGAGGTAGCAAACACCACACACCTCCCTCACAGCAACCAGATCACCACCTGAGCACTGGGTACACAGAGTAAAATGTAATTCAGGGTAAAAAAAAAAGACAAAAAAGATGAGGGGCTGATGGAAATATAAAAATAAAGTTCCTTACCTGTTTTTTGCCGTTCGACACCTTGATTGAGGGAGTGACACTTGTAAGAGAGGATGATAATGAGATGAATGGGTTGTCTAAGTTGGAGTTATTAAGGTTTATGCTTGTTTGCTGAGGCTGCGAGGGGAGAACCTGAGCAAAAAAACAAAAAACAAAACAGATTATCTCCTTTAAATAAAGCCTAGGTTAAAGAGGATAGCTATAGTCAGGAACATAATTGGGATTTTGTTATAATTTCAATATAATGTTTGCAGATAAATAAAAAAACATTTCCTTATTTTTATGTCTGAATGAATATCTTTTTTTAGATGAGTAGCTATTTTAGAATGACATGCTTCAGATACACACCTCTACAGGCTGTACAGAAGTTTCTTTTTTAACTCTAAGCCCATAGCACCCCTCACACTTCCAAGAGCCACTGTAAATTACAACATACTTTTATTAACAAAAAATGCCCATTATCTGAAAACTGTTCACAATTACCTCTTTGATTGTGTACCTGGGTATTGAAGTGAGTGGAGGGTTGAGGCAGGTCAAATGAAAGGCCCGAGGACACCAATCACAGCAAATCAACTCCCCACCATCCTTACACACCGCACACTCATCATCATTAGAGTGTATCTAAACACATCGACACACACATACAGCTCAGACCAGGTGAGAAATACAGCAGCAGTGTTCCTCTAAACACAGGTAGAGGATTGGATTACCATGATTGTGTTTGTTTCCCCCTGGTGGATAAACTTGGCACTGGCAAATTTGGACCTTTCTTCATTAGACTTCTCTTTAAAGCACTCTCTGGTCTGCCCTGTTTACAGAAAATATAGTTTATCATTAAAATCTATTATCAAGAATTAAATCAGTAAAACAGTATATTTTGCATCGATCTTGTTTAACAAAAAAATCATGGGACCAGATGGATATTTGGCAACTTAAAAAGTGACAAAGTCAGTGTTTCAGTGGCTTACCATCCACTGCAGTATATTCCTGTTTGATTTGCATGCTTTCTTTTTTATCCTGGCTTAATGGCTGATCTGACGAGGAGGAAGATGAAAAAGAGAAATGGGGAACCCCTTCCTGAACAGAAGGAGATACCACCTGCAGACCTATGGCAGAATTTTGATAAGTATCTGACATGAAACAAGAGCAAATGCAGGTTGATTTAAATTAGAAATGTACTATATTACTATTTCCAGTTGGCAGCTGCATGGCTTGAGCTTCACTCTTCACTCTGTATAGCCTGACTTTATTCACTGGTAAAAAAAAAAAAAAAGGGGGGGGAAAGAGAAGTTAAGTTTCCTAAATGTCAACACGCTTAATAAAAGGATTGTTATCATTTTTGCATAGGTTTGTTTATTTAAAGGTATAGTGGAGGATGTTCTTTTTCCTGTTGGATCATCAAAGTAAGTGGTCCTCCTAATTGTCAATCATTCTGGTGATATGTTTACATTAGGCTGTCCTACGTGCTCGTCCCCATTTTCACTTAACGGTGGTGTGTCTTACATAGTGGAAAAATTGCAAATCTTCTTTTGAAAAGTAAGCTTGTATGAGCGATACAAACAGCAACTTTTAAACAGAACGCGCACGAGGTGAAATGGACTAATGCATGCTCTCGCACTCGTTTAATATGCGCTCCCTCTTGGGAGTGGGTACAGGGCTGTGCATGTACATTTGTTTAAGTCGAAGGTCTTTTCAACAATTCACTAAAATCCTCCACTCTACCTTTAAGTCTGGTATGTGGCAACTGCTTGGATGCCGTGAGGAAAAACTGCACAGAACACAGAACTAGATGACCTGTGCCATCACTTGTTTTGGCATGGTACTCTGAGTGCTGGGACGCTGTCCCCCCTTCCTTACGGCTCCTCTTCTTGCTGTGAGAAGCTTTGCCTCCTCCAGAGGACCTGTTTTCGGTTTTGGTCCTTGGACCTTCCTGTCCTAGAGGGGGTTAGTAGTAACATACATAAAGAAATTGGAGTCAGTTTAGGTCAAACAACCCTTCTGTAAGAAAGAGGTACTTTAAAGAATTACGGAATTGACATACTGGTATTCAAGTTAGTCAGAAGGGTCTTCAGTTTTGGGTAGCTGTCCATATTGTAGTCCTTGGATAAGTTGCTCCAGAAAGACTGAAGTGTTTGTCTGCTTTGCTCCAAAAGCCATGACAGGAGAGAATACATGGCTTTGTGAATGCCCTCACTACCTTCCTTCTTAAGAGTATCCTAAAGAAAGGAAAATGCGCTAGCATTTGGGTATCAAATTGGAAATCAATTTGTGTGATCAATAAAATGCCCTCTGAAAATCTAAATCATCTAGACGTGTAGAACAATCAATAGAAATACGGCTTTAAAAACATCTAAATTAAAGAATGTAACTTCTAAAGTAAAAGTTCTGGCATCTATTTCTGCTCCTTACCTGCAGCTGTTGTTCAGTGATGATGTTTTTGTCTGCTAAGCCATAAACGATTGGGAAAGGGTCATCCACAGCCATTGCTATGTCAGTACGCAGCTCGCGGAGCAGAGCGTGAAGGGTGTCGTCCCTGAAGACCTCCACTCTGGACATGATCCGATTTAAGTGTAAACAAGAACTCAAGTGAGGAGTGGACCAGGCCTGAGACCGTACATCTAGCACTCTGGGTCCAGGAGGTGTGTCCTTCTCATGTAAGGTAATTCTCAAAATGAGCACTCTTTAAGAAGACCAAGATAAATTGTGCATCTTATACTATTTCCCGTTTCTGTAAATGCATAACCATTTGCATGTCACTGTTTAAGTACAACCGAGGACCCTATGAGACCCAGAGACAGACCTTAGAGAGTCAGAAGAAGAGTTCTTTAGATTTCTGTGGAGTTTTTTATCCACTAACGACACTAACTGACTTTAACCAGGGGAATACCTGTCCTCCTCCGTCTGCAGAGCGTGGTCAGGTGACATGCTCTGTCGCAATCAGAGTTTTCCTCTAAAAGGTTCTTTCCATCTCAACTTCCCCTCAACTATCAGGTTTTCAGACTCTGACTCACTGCAGAGATCTCAGCATTAGTGTGATAATTATCACTTTGAACCAAACTTAAAAAATATATATATTGACGGCTCCATTTGGCTGAAATGGCCTCATTACAGCTGCTTTTGATCATTTAGAGCTATGGAAAAAAAATGTGCTCTAACAAGAGAAAAATACAAATTTAAGTATATGTTATGTTTGGTAGTAAAATGTGTCTTTTTAACGTGTTTTTCCTAGCATCTACACAGCACCAAATATAAATGGCCGCAGGAGATTAAGGGGTGCACTTTTTTAGTAAGAAAGGTCTGAGTTATTATCTAATTGTTCACTACTTTCTTTAAATAACCAGTTAAATTCTAGATTTATTCCATAATAAGAATAATTTGTATATTTTTCTAACATTGAAATTAGATTATTATCATTTAAATGGGATGAATATTGACCATTAATATTTTAGGTTATATTCTATAAAAACATTCTGAATGTGCAGTGGAGTTAAATTATCCTGACTATAAAACTTGAAGATAAACTATAACTGTTTTTTTTTCACTAAATACTAATTATACATTAAGAGTGTATAAACCACTTAATGGTTAGATAAGGTCATAAATGTAAGAAATCCATTCATTTACAAAAAATTTAGGGTGTTAGTTCATTTTAACCAAACTTAACTGTGAAAAATGAAAATGAAAGGGAAAAGATCCCTTTCATCAAAGATTTCTGAATATACAAAGACCAGAAGAAAACTTACCATAATGTTACACCGAGTTACAAGATTATTATTATTTTTTTACTACAAAGGATATGGTTTTACAATGTGATTGTAGTGATGCCCTGGACTATTTTAGATGTAATAAGTTCTTATTTTTTTATCCTATAAAGGCCCCAGCACTGAAAAAAATAGACTTTTTGGTGTTGTAAATATTATCTCAGTTTTCATCTAATTTCCTGAAGATCTTCAAATTGTCATGTAAGGGCCTTTTGACACCTTTTATTTGTAAAAAGAAAAAAAATAAAGAAAAAAAAAAAATAAGTCCCTTTATTGTCCAACAATGGGGAAATTTACTCTCTGCATTTCCACCCATCCCCTTGGGGAGCGGTGGGCTGCCATTGTTTGGCGCCCGGGGAGCAATCAGAGTGCAGGCTGTGGGGATCGCACTGGGTACTTGCAACCTTTTCAGAGCACAAGCACACTGCTCTAACTCACTAGGCAAAGACTCCACATGTATTATTCAAAAGACACATTTTCAATTAAATCAATTTTACCAAATATTATTAACAAAACAATTTAGATAAGTGTCCAACTTGACAGATGCAAGTAAAATGTGCGTGGATATTACGGTAGAAGCAAACTTTGTGCTTTTTTCCTTGCCTGACCAGTAGGTCACAAATAGTGTGGCTGCACTGTGCCACACTTTTTTCTCTTTTGTTCTCTTGCAGCAAGAAGGCTGTAGGTTTGATTCTTGACCTGAGATCTTTCTTTATGAAGTTTGCATGTTCTACCCGTCTATGTGTGGGTTCTCTCTGGGCACACCAGCTTCCTCCAGCAGTACAAAAAACATGACTGTTATGTTAATTGCAAAAAAATGTACATCTTTTTTGATAAGAGGAATTTGGTAGTAAATTTTCCTTTTTTTTTTTTGTTAAATCAACTTCTTAGTAATTAAAATCAACTTAGATTTTATGGAGTGAAATTTACAAAGCATTTCTTTGTGCAAAAAGTTACCCAGCTTTTTCTAAGGAAATGGTAAACCACTTTTTTCAGTGTGAGTTGGTGATTGTTGACATTTTTTATAAACTGGAATTTATCAGGTGTCAGAAATGAGTTGAATTCAAGCAAATGTAATCAAATTTGAATAAAAGTGATTTACACCTAATCTAAGTTTAATCAGATTTGAATTGAGCTGAATCATCGTTGGCATGAACTGAAAGGAATAGCATTGTTTATAAAGTATTCTCCATGCAGGGTCACAGGGGAGCTGGTCTGTAATATTCATTTGGTGGCAGGAGGGTTTCATTTTGGACAGGTTGTCACTTCATCACAGGGCAGGTATATGCTTAAATTAATTAACTTAAACCATTATTAACTAGGGGCTATACGGTTATACCATCAGTAGCATCATGCATAGTACACATATTTTAAAGTATGCTTAGGTGTACTCTGGATACCCTAGCTTTCCCTTCTCCACAGCCTAAAAACAAGACTGACATATTGATTTGCTATTTCTATTCTTTTGAGTAATAACTGCCTATGTGTGTGGGTGTACATGTATGGTTGTTTTCTCAGTGTTACCCTATGACACTCAAAAGACTTGAATGATCCATAGAGATAACCCACAAGGATATGCAGGTATAGATGATGGATTTAATAACTGAATTAATATCAAAATGTATTTGAACTTAATTATGCTGAATATCATCTAAATAAACTTTCTGAAATTAATTCTACTATAAAGAATTTAATCTAACTCCAAGTAATGAAATTGAAATGAGCGCAACTGAATAGAACTTAGCTGAACCGAAATGAATCCAGCTGTAATAAATTGCACTGAACTGAGTCGAGCTATAATGTAGGAGGCTGAAACTAAAATGAGTTCAACTTGAAGATAATTGAACTGTAAAGTAAATGGTGGTGGGTTATGAAACAAAAAACAGATCTAAAGTAAAGTAAAAACAAGATACAACATTCTGCTGCCAGGTGAATGTAGATGGTTAGGAAGGTGAAGCCCTTTAATCTGTAATTTATTAATCATTAAACATTATTACACTATTCATACAGGTGAACAAAGACCACTTCTACAGAGGGACGTTCACAACATACATATTACATTATTATATACAGTGCAGTGCATTACAGTGGATTGTTATATGTGTATTACCGGGATGGAGGGATGGGGAGGCTGAAAGGAGAGAGAAAGAGGGAAGCAAGGAGGAAGAGCAGAGGATAATTTGGAGGGACAGGAGGTTGAGACAGTAAGCTGTCCTTGTTATTTGTACTTTATTTTTTTATACCACAGAACCATTTGTTCTATAAAAGAGAGAGAAAGAGAGAGAGAGAGAGAGAGAGAGAGAGAGAGAGAGAGAGAGAGAGAGAGAGAGAGAGAGAGAGAGAGAGAGAGAAAGAGGGAGAGAGTGCCACATATTCACAGCTACTGTTGGGTGAACCTACAGGAAGTTGTTTGACCTTTGTAGGGAATATCAAATGAGAGACGTTTTGTTATGAGATGCTATAGAGAGATGCTATAAAACATTCTAAGATAGTCAGCCTCCTCCCAGAGCACAGAGAGACCCTGGAAGGTAGGCCAAAGGTCAAAGGTCAAAGATCAGATCAGCGTGCATGCGTTCTGCGACATTCAGACGTGTTTGGCAGCCAAGAGAAATGGCTGACCTTCCAACTATTCCCCTTCTGTGTTTAGGCCTCATTTTTGGTGCTTTCCCTTTTATATATATATAAAAATACAAAACATAACAGCGAAAAGAAATCTGTTAGTTGCCCCATTTTTCTCCTTTTTTTTTTCTTTCCAAACTGTTTCTTTTTTGTCGTTCTTTTTCATTGCAACATTTTTATTTCTATTTTTTTTCTCCTCCACCAGTCTCTTACATATTGACAAAGTATACAATATCTTACAACTGAACAAGACTGAAAGATAACATTTGATTTGTCAAATCAGATACAAGGTCTCGTTCCTATATCCAATTAAAGAAGTCAACTGGAAGCTAGCCAGTATTAAGCAACGCAACAAGCCTATGGTGTGAAGGGAGCCGTCCAGAAGCAGCTCAGCATTAACATGAACAGCCGCCCTCAGGGACGGCCGGCTCTGGTGGTTTGTCCAGCTTGATGTCAATCACTGGGAATTTGCTGTTAAAGAAAATCACACACTGGAACTTGGATCATCAGTGTTAAATATGTAAATAAATGAAAGTTAATCAAACAGATCATCTATTTTAAAACATCTAATCAACTATTTGCATTGGTCTTTACATACCTGCTGTCACTTATCTTACAGCCACCATGTGGTGCTAAACACCATGCATCAGCTATCTCCTCCTGGCACTGTGCATTCCTTTTCTCTCAAGCATAAATCGTTTAATGGTTGATGCTTCTATATAGACAGAAGGACGGTCTGTCTGTTTGTGCTGCTGCCAGCATCCACTAAAAGATTAAAAATAAGCTGGCCGGCCTTTCAGCCAACTTGGCTGGCACTAAAAACAAGAAAGGCTGTAAAGGATACTGCCTTCGGGGTTTGCATCATCCAGACTTTCCATCCCAGGTAGTGCAGCAGCGACTCGACGAAACAGCTGGAGAGAGAAACGTTAGACAAAAAGGCAGGACAGTTTTTTTTTTTATTTAATTACTGATTAATTTTGGGGTATTTCTATCATCCCTACAATGTCCTAAAGTATTCTATCTCATTATTTTTCCCAGCGATTTAGGGTGTCATTAAACTGTCATAAGTACAGAGCAACAAAATTAATTCTCTGCATTTAACCCATCCCCTTGGCGACCAGTGGGCTGTCATTGTGTGATGCCCGGGGAAAAGTGTGGTGGTTAAGGGTCTTTGGAGCTTCGTGGGATTGGGGCTCGAACTCAGGACCTCAGGATTCCAAGTGCAATGCCTTAACCACTGGGCCGCAACTCCCCAAACCAGACAACAGCATGAAGGGTTTTGCCTAAGAACCCACACTGGCAGCTCATACGAACCCAGGCTTCCTGTTTGTAGGACTTACCACTTGACCTAGCCAGCTGCAAAGCTAGCCAGCCGCTCCTCCTCATCACTCTTTCTCTATTTAATTTCTTTTTCTACCTAAGCCTTAGCCTACCTACAATAATCCCAGCTGCTTTTTCTAAATATATCAAATGTATTAATTATAAATGGTACATTTTTCCTTTATAAACTGTTTTGTGAATTAGAATAGATTAGTTAATAATATGGCCTTAACAAGGAGAACAAATAAATATTCTAAATAAACATTTACACATTTCACTCACTGAAACAAGCAACAGAGTAAAACATATAAGGGTTTATTTCCCACCTTTAAAGTTTACTGCGGATTTTTTTTCTACTCATCTTTCAGATTTTTTTGTTGTTGTATACCTCGTTTTGTTATTTATGCTCAGTAATATCATGCATAATAAGGCCATCAAGAAGTACAGATGACATACTTTTTTGTAATTTAACTTTATTAATATTAGTATTTTATTATTTTAGTGTTTAATTTAAATTTCAGTAGTAAATTCTACTCCATTTTATTTTTAAATATAAAAACTGAACAATTCCCTGACCTAAGTTAACATGGTGTTATGAACTTGTTATAGAAAAACAGGCTTAACAGGTTAAATAGGTGAAACATTTGTGAGAAATAGTTGTTTAGGATATAATTAATTGAGACACCAATCATAGAATATTTTAAAAAGAAATCAAAATAAACGTCTTGGAGTATAAATGTAAAAGACTGGATCCAAACATTGAAATTAAATTGCTGTTTAAATATTAAAGCATGGATTTTATCATATCTAAAGATGGATACATTTTTACTCTAAGGTTTCTTTGATTTTTTTATGGAAATTTTTTATTTTTATCTCAGGAATAGTCATTACTAAAGCAGTCTGGTTAAATAAAGCATTTTCGCAAGATATTTATGTAGGTATTTATTGTGAGCTGTACCTTTTTTTCCTTCTATAGGTTGACAAAATATAAAAAGTTTAATAGACTTTCTTGTTTATTGTTACTTTTTGTATTTCATCCCTTATTTGTGTGAATATCTTAGAAGGATTCAAGACATCAGATATGTTACTTTTTACTGTTTGCTATTATATGTGAAAAAACTGATAATATCTTTTATAATATGTTAATTGTTGTTGTTCCCTTTTAGAAGAACTTGTGAATTAGCTTTTAAGTGGCACAAAAAATGCAGTAAAAGGGGTGAAACTGTGAGGCTCACTTGTTTGACATTGGAGCCTGTCTTGGCACTGGTCTCGATGAACATGACGTTTAGCTCCTTGGCTCTCTGCTCTCCTTCTTCAATCGTGATTTGCCTGCAGAAAGGTCCAGCCAGGTTGGACATCTTAGGCTGAGTCATTCTCCTCTAATGTGGTGTTCTCAAAGGCCTTCCATAAACTACACTCAATGTTGGAATTAATAAGAAAAACAGCATGTTTACCTCTTCTCCTCCAGATCTGTCTTGTTGCCCACAAGCATGATGATAACATCACTTCCTCTCTCTGTCCTGACATCATCAATCCACTTGCAGGTCTGCTGGAATGAGTTTACGTCTGGGGAGATTAGAGCATCAACTTAAATGCTGCCCTCGTTGTGTATAAAACACTGAGTTTTTATTTTTAAAATAGGGGAAAACCAGGGCTTACTTGTAATGTCATAGACAACCACTGCCACTGTAGAATCTCGGATGTAGCTAGGAATAAGGCTCCTGAAGCGCTCCTGTCCAGCTGTGTCCCACAGCTGCAGCCTTACCTGCATATGAATACACACACACACACAGACACACACAAACACACGTTCTCAGCAGCTGTTTGACAAAACTGTCAAACCCCACACAAAGTAAAACACAACTAAAAGCTTTTCCAAAGGATAAGCCCCTATCAGCTCATGTGCAGGCTGGCAGGGGGGATAATATCCCACGACAGAAATAGAATTTGCACAAGTTAAAGAAGATGATCCATGACTATAGCTTATTACAAAAAAAAAATGTGCAAAAGCTCTTACTAGGAGAAATAACCTTCAGATAATCATGTTAGAGCATAACGAGTGCAGTGATTAAGCAAATCAAATCAAGGATTAGTCAAAGCACAGTGGAAACTGGGACATTCAATGGTATTTGCAGGCGAAAAGTCTAAAAGTGTAGTATTTTTCTACATGCAAGTTTTAAAATGAGTTTCAGGGTTTCCTACTGTCCGGTCTTCCAGGTACATGGTCTTTGATAGGAAGTCGATTCCAATTGTGGCCTATAGGAAAAGATAGAGAAAGTTTGAAATATATTCCACAAATTACAGTAATTACTTGTCTACAAACAATAAACAACCAAACTGAATTAAAATTAGAAAATATTGCATTTCCCAAAACACTCTTGGTGCTGAAACACTTTGCTACACCTTTTCATACTTCACAAAACCTAAATGTATTGACAAAAGAAAATGTATCAGTCTAATAAGGTTTAATATTTTATATTTTACATTTTAAACTAATATCATAATCATTTATTCCTTCATGAACTCATTTCCAATCATCAATCCTTAAGCACACTTACTGACCACATTTATATGCAATCAATACTTCCTCAAAAGTGAATATATAGCATCTATTTGTGAGAGCTGAGCCTCACCTGATATGTGTTGTCAAAACTGTCATACATGAATCTGGTGATGAGAGATGTTTTTCCCACTGAAACAAAAATATATCAAAGTTAATTTTTTGAGCCAAAACACAGAATTTTTCCTCAAATGGTTTACTTAAAAGGTATCTTCTGAAAGAAGTATCCCAGGTGTAGTCATTTTCAATATTTATAATGGCTTCTTAGGTAAAAGCTGCTATTAATTGGCTCCAGATCAATATGTATCCTTGTTTGCTCATGGTTACCTATTAGTTTCCTTCTATTTCAAATTTTTGCTTGGAAAAAACATTATCTTACCAAATATTTGGTCACGGGGTTAAAATTTCATTTACAGTTCAATTTATTTAAGAACTTTGAAATGCACCTTGTGTCTATTTAAATATTCAAATTATTCTTAGTCTTTCACTTTCTAGTGATTTGGGTCCTGTAGCTCAGACTGTGACCTCTAATTAAACAGCAATAATACCATGTGACCTTCTGTTGGTTATTATTATTACTGGGGTGAATTAACCACTTCCCTTGGATAAGGATCCTCCTGCAACATGTCAGGAAAAATGGAATGACATTTTACTCATTACATTTCTTACTGTTAATACTGTTAACATTACTATTGCTATCAACCTTATTTTGTCCTTTTTTTCCTTTGTCATCTACACAATGACACAACTTATCTGGTTGTATTTAACCATCTAAGTTACTCTTGCATCAAAACTGAACTTTGCAGGTGTAAAATAGCACAAACTAAATATACTTGGCAACTCTAGAGAAGACCGTTAGTAAATAATAGATAATTACCCTAAATTAATCAATTTTAAAATGGGTACACAAGGTCTGCCTGGTTAGTACAAATCAGGGCATGTCACCAAAAAGTGTCCTGCAGGTTTTTACCAGATGTGAATAACCACCCTAACGCATTTGCTTCCCCCGTCATGGTATATTAACCCATTAATAACTTTCTGAAGGTATGTAATAGTTAGAGGTCTTCTATATTCTAAATAAAGGATGTACAGTACAAAGCAAACAAACATATCCTGAGCTGAACAACAACCCTTAATTCCTAACAGCATAGGAAGAAAAACAATTAGGGAGAGGCAAATAAATTGAATCGAACTCATTTTGCAAAAAGAAACAAAACTTACATGGAAAAAATCTACATGAAATAAAAAAAATGCAAAGACAACTGCAAATAAACAAGGACTTGAGTAGTTTTTATATGTTTTTTTTTAACAGCAAGAAGGAATGAGGGCAATTTAATTCAGAAAGTATTATTTTGCACAAATATGATGGCAAAGAGACTGCTGATTCCAAGGCTACTCTGTAAACAAAAACTGTTTAGGCCAGTTTACTCTATCCTTGCATCACAGAGCCAAAAAAGTAAAACAAAATTAAGAGCAGCATTTGATTAACCATGAACCTGTCTCTTAGACAGGATTATAGTACTGTTATCTAATAATTTATTTCTGGACATGGATTGGATATAATTTTCTTGTAATGTAAACTGAGATGACATGCAATGTTTAATATTTCTATATAAATTACATAGTTGAATTGGTCTAAAATGATCAGTCTTAAGACAACTGAGCTATCAAGATATTCAAGAACTTTTATATAGATGGGGCTGTCCTGAAGAACCAAAAGGTGCCTCGGTGCTTATTGATATCAACTTAGGCATCATTCAGAGAAACATTTTACATCAAATCACGCAATGAGTGGGGGATACAAGAATACTAGTCCAGCAGGCCTCTGTCCTCTCTCACAATAGTGGTGAAGCCTAATCGAAGTGATAGACCACACAGGCCCTTCTTCAGCACCATGGACAGCAACATTGCAGTACAGGCCACACAAACACACTCTACAGATGCTTTTAGTCGAGACACTCAACCACAGATATGAATCACCCACACACACAATGCTAGATCACAGTGAAAACACAAACCTGCTCCTCATTGGAGCTGGCTATCCCTTCTTTATTATTGCTTTTTATAGGATATCGACAAATGTTCGGCCACTTTGGGTGTCTATTATTTGAGCCCGTCTTCAGGCACCATTATCGATGTTCTTCTTGTGAATTTGTCCCACCACATCAAAGCAGAACCCTCCCCTCCCTGGATGAAAGGATTATTGATAACACAGTGTGATCTTTGATAAATGTCAAGTATTTTTTCTTTTTCGCTTTTTTTTTCTGGATTTTTCACGGGACAGTGCAAGAGACTGCGTGCTTTGGAGATGCTACAGACATCGGCAGTCTAGGGTGTGTCCCGAACTGACACATGGGAGACTGTTATCCCTGCTGAAATTAAAAATTAAAACGAAAAAAGACCGAGGGTAGATATTAGTCACGGTCTATATTAAATGTTTATGTGTGACATATCAAGAGCAGAAGATGGAAATAAAATGGGAAAATGAGGAAGATTTTTCACGGTCACTGCAGTACATTAAAACATCGCCATTCATTCCCCCTGCTATGCTGTCAGTGAGGATCATTACATAGGCGCTAAATTCACAGTCATGTGTCCTGATTTATTAGTTTAATTTAAACCCATGAGTTTTTTCTTTCTCTTTTTGTCTTCTGTTAATCTAATTATCGCGGTGCCACTGTTCCTGAAGGCATCGGCATCACAGGCTCCCAGGAAAACATTTATTACATTCACTTTAATATTTCAAGGTATCAATAAAGATGATTACATACACTCATACACACACATGCTCGACACCCAATCCTCCCCCTGATCACGGACTCACCGCTTTGCTCTCCCAAAAACACCAATTTGAATTTCCTCAGTGGGTTCCCCAAATCTGCTCCGCCTGACATGGTGGCAGATGAAAAGCCTCACTTGGGTTATATTTTACGTGTTTTATTCCTATTTTTCTTCTTTAAAGGCCCGTGACTCCCTCTATGCTGTGGCTGCGCAGGAGAATCCTCCTCTCCTCAGAATGGTGGGAATGCAGCTCAGCGTCGTCCTGTCAGTTCAGGGCAGCGTGTGCGCTTGCGCGACCTCACCTCTTTCAAATCCCTCACCTTTCCGTCCGTATTCATGTTCCCATCTTCCTGCCTGAAGATGGGAACATATCAGGGTTGATAAAAGTAAACATATTGATCTTGATAACAAACCTGATATTATATACGTTGCTCTTAATTAAGGGTCGATTTTAAAGTTAAACTGGTGTAATGCAGCCTTCTGAGGGTAGATGCAGCCTTTAATGATTAATCATGTCTCCTAAAATATGACTTCTTCATAAATACCAAGACAATTAATCAATGATAATATATATATATATATATATATATATATATATATATATATATATATATATATATATATATATATATATATATATATATATATATTCTCTTTCTGAAATATATAACCTTCAACTGTCTATGGTACTCTAACAAAGTGGAAGTGACAGGAAATGCAGCAACTCAGTAATGAAGTGGTAGGTCATGTAAATGACTGATGACTGAGGCAGCAGATTCTGATGAGAATAGGAAGCATACAGGAAATGGAAAAGTGTACTCTTTATAAAGTGTTTTGAAATCACATGTGTTGTGAATTGCCTCTATATACATCAAATTGAATGGAATTGATTTGAACTGAACTATTGTGCTATGACTAATCTTTGATGTAGGGGGGTTATGGTGTGGTGTCAAATTTTCAGAGGCTGGGCTTTACTACCTAAATTCTAATGAAAACAAACTTGAATGTTTCAGCACACCAATAAAACTAATGAATGTTTTCAATTCCATGACTTTATGGAAACAGTTCTGAAATGACCCCTTTTTTCTTCCAACATGACCACTAGTGCCTCAAACAAGGTCTATAAAGACGTGGACAAAAGAGCGTGGTGTTAATGAGTTCACCTAGCCTGCAGCATCCTGGCCTTTAACCATTTAAAACATCCTCTGAGTGAGTTACATCAGAGACTGAGAGCCAAGCCTTCTCTCTCAACATTAGTATATGACCTCACAAATGCACTTCCTAAGAGAATTGTCAACAATTCCATAAACACAAATCTACATTTTTTGGACAGCCTTCCTAAAACAATAAACTGTATTATAGCTACAAAGGATGGACTAATGTCAATACTGAACCGCTAAGAATGGGATCTCAATCAAGTTTTCATGCAAGTCAAGGCATGTGAAAGAATAATACCACCAATATGCTGTACATAAATTTGGCTTTCCATCTAACCCCAATGTCTTTTTAAAGTAAATGTTCTTAAACTGTGCTCAAACTGGAAATTGCTAACAAAGGGAACATTGTGAAACAATGGTTATTCTTTATAGGGAAGACAAAACATAATTGCTTAGTTTTACTGTTTACTACTTGTTGTGCATGTACATGTACAATAATGAAAGTATTTGGAAATGAAAAGGCCTTTAAGCTACTCACTAAAAGCATTTCCACAGTTTATTTAGCATAGAATGAAATAGGGTGCTGTTATTTCAAAGGCATCTAAATTGTGGCATTTGCCGTCATTTATCCTATCCCATAAATCAAATATTGTAAAACTTGATTTATGACATGATCTTTATAGTTTCAATTAAACCAACTGCATTTGCGGACCTTGGACATTAATGATATCTGTATCCCATGTTTTGTGTGTATAAAAAACCTAATACTTAATTCTAAATGATATTCATAAAGATCGTTTTTAAGTTGTAGAAGCTACTAGATGGTGAACATATCTGTAAAACACGAGTCTCTCAGTAAATTATGTTTGCAAAAATTAGTTACCAACGAGACTTTCTAGGTATTTTATCCATCTCTTTATTAAAACAAGCACATCAATGTTTTTGTTTAGAAAACATAAAATCTAAGCTCAGTGTTCAAACTGAAACAGCTCTGCTTCTTTTTCTTTCCAGAAAGCAAAACTGCGATCAATATATGTACATATATCTTCATTGTTGAAACAAGAAAAGTCTGCGCAGCTGCCGCTCTCCTCTGGAGTTGCATTTTGCACTATAACCTTGGGCAATGGTTTAAAGTCTCTCAACGATGATGATGATGATGAACAGTCACATGGTGTTGATTCACCGAAAAATTTAGTCTTGAGGTCTTCAAAGCCGTCGCTCCACTGTCGCCTTCCAGCCTGAATTTCCTGAAGAACGGCTTTGTGGAAATCCCTCACCTTCTCCCAGGGGAAGAAGCTGACATGGTCGAAAACCTCGAAGCAGAGGAGATGTCTCATCTTTCTCTCCTCAGCAGACAAATCTTGCTCTAAGATGTGGAAATAACCCAGCATGAAGAGGTTGAGGGTCAAGCTGTCATGGCTCATTGCAACTCCATCCACTTCTGGCAAGAACTGCTCTGGAGAGTACGGCACATCACAGTTTTGTGTATTTTTTGAGGAGGCCATGTTGGATTTCAGAGAATACTGTAACTCCAGTTTATTCCTCCAGGAGTTAAGCATTTTGTCGACAGCACCTCGTTGTTGGCAGAACCGGAACAGGGAGTGGGCTTTCTGTTTTGGCTGTGCTGTGGTAGCGCTCCCTGATGCAGCAGATGCTTCCTGTCTCTGCCTTGCTGCTCTCATTGAGATGGCATATGCAGACTTCTTCCAATGGCTCAGGAATAACACAACTATCCGCTCCTTTCTTAAGCTGGCAGTCTCCATCACAGTTTCATTGCTTTTAGGCACACTAAGATGACTGTTGACATCCTCGCTTTTTCCAGCCGATGGTCCGACCCAATTCTTACCCTTCATCCGCTGTGCTCCATGTACAACTCCCGCAAAGGGATAAATGCTTCCAATCTGACCCTCAAAGTTAGACCTTAGGTTTTTTACTGACACACCAGACTGCTGAATCTCCCTCTCCACCCTCTCTCTCTGTTCTCTACTGTAGCTGATGCTCTCTAAACGGTGGCTGAAAGCAGATGCCATCCCAATATGGGGTATCCTGCATCCGCTGGATGTCACCATAGGTGTAGGCTCCTTTCCTATGCTCTGTTGCATCAGTCCTGAATCCAAATCGATTTCAAAAGCCGTTTTATTTTCCTGCAAACCCTTCATGTCATCAACCACTCCTCCCACCACTCGCGACTCGCTTTCTTTTCCTTGTGTCTTAGTCAAACTAGCCACCAGCAGGGACATGTTCTTTACTATCTCTGAGATACGATCACACCAGACAGGTAGAGTCAGGTGCGTTTTTCCCTCAGAGTCCATTTTTTGTAGTACCTCCCTGTTGAGGGAAATATTCACAATAGGATCGGGTAAAATTGCCTTTAACTCCTCGGTTAGCCTGGTCAACTCCAGCTCATAGGCCTGGCAGCGTTTCTGCAGAGAAACAGACTCAATTTGCTGCTGTAAGTAAATCAGATCTTCGTCTGTTAGCAGCTCACCAAAGGGCCCTAGTATAGCATTGTGAGTCTGGGAGTACTTCCAGGAATCCAGTGGCGTAAACTCATGCAACGAACCCTGTGAGAGACACAGAAATATTGTACAGTTCTGATAAGTGATTTATTTTAATAAAAGTTTAACATATCTATTTGCGTGATAATATTTTGCACATACTACATGTAACAATTTTACACATATATGTGCTTTAAGCTATAATTATGCAAAACTGTCAGATCAACACCTCAAATCATTAAACCTAAAGGTCCTAATCCCTTCCATTGTCTCACACTTTATGACTCCTCCTACAAATGTTTCAGAGAAAACAGTTTCAGCATAGTACTATCATAAAAAGCCAGCTATGCAATAAGTCCACTAGTGGTTTTTCCTTTGACTGTTTATGGTAGTATGTGAGTGTCAGTTTAAGCAACAGCAACTCAGCCACAAACTAAAACAAGTAAGATCACAAAACATTATGTAGCCTTCAGATTAGCACAAGTACTATCTGAAGAGAGCTTCATGGAGTTTCTATGGCCCATCAAATGCATACGCATTTGTAAGGCTATTTGTTTGACTTTACCCCAGAGTATCAGAGACATATTGTCTGGAAATCAAATCTTTCTGTCAGGTAATCCCGTGGACAAATCTCAGGGTGGTGGTTTTCCATTGAAAAGGACCTGCCTGACTACACGTTGTCATTTTGTGTTGTCAGGATAGTGGTGACACACTGTTCTTTTAAAAAAAAAAGCTGATACTTTAGCCTCATTGAAAGAAATATGCAAGGCGTTAGCCTCATTTGGTTGTTTATAGATTTCATTGTTTTCCTGCCTTGACCATGTTCTATTTTTGGCATAAATTGAGGGAGTACCTGTGTCGCCTCCACCTCTTCATCTTGCATCCTGACCTGCAGCTGCCTCACCATCACCTGTCGTTTCCATTCTGGTATGGGGCGTCCAGCTTCATCATGGGTTGGCACCAGGGAGTCAATGTCAGCCAAGATAACGTTGACACTTGGTGACTCCTCCTGCACCTCTTCGCTGTCAAACCACTGTTAGTGTATTTAACACAAGACAGAGTTACACCACTGATCAATGGATCTTTTTCTTCTTTTCTGACAATTTTTTTAAATGATATTTAAATTTTATTTTAGATAAAACAAGGATTCTTTCTATTAAAATTAAAATATTTTTCAGAAAACATTCAACTGATTTGAACAGCTTAAAATATTTAGTGAAATAAAAAATCTAAGATAGATTAATTTTATACAATATAGGGTTATCCAGCATCCTATATATATATATATGTTAAGAACAACATTTATTTATTCAGTTTGTTGTTTTCTGTGTTTTTGATTCACATCTTGTAGAGTCTCAATAGCCTATAGTTTTTGCATCATCTTCATACCTACACTGTTATCTGTGCATTAATTTAATCAAGAGGCGTTAATGTAGCCTAATTCCAGTGATTTCATATTTAATTTATACTCTCAAACTATAACCTAACCAATGACCCTTTATTTAATAACATTTCAGAAATTGTTTTTTTATCACATTTTTTTATTCTTTGCATATCAACTTTGAATTAAAAGCCTTTGATTTTCAAATCCAATACCTAACAGTGTTTATTTTTTTAGAATCCTGTCTGTCTGTTCTTTTGGCCAGAACATATTTTCATTCGGGATTGTTTTAATGTTTAGTAGGGCATTACATTCATTTGAGAGAAAGCACCGCATGACTCACAGTTTGCCCGGTAAAGACTGCAGTTAAGCCGGCGTGCTTCAGTGATTTAATAGGCTTCATCTGAGACATCGGCGTGAGGTCCCTCTCTGGAGGCCTCAGGTGATTGAAGGATGTCACCACTGTAAACAAATACAATAAAGGTGAAATGTCATCCTCATAAGGTTTGAAAAGATATGGGGGAGATTTATATATGAAATATAAATATGTGCATTCAAATATTTTTTATTGTCTTAGTTTTTTCTTGCAGTTTTCTGTTGCTCCTCCGTCAGTTTCATAAACTAATTTGCGATTTCTAAGGAAATTAACTTGGCATGTAAAATCATGACTGTTTGGAATTCTCTGTTTTTGTAGGGTCAAAATCTGCACTACCTGAATATTTGCTGCCTATAACTGGTTTCCATCTCAAGACTGCAGTCCAATTAAGCTGCAGTCAAGCTCTAATTAACACTGAGAAGCTTCCGCTCTGAAGAAAAGCATGTTTACAGCAATATGCTGCCACCACCATGTTTTAGCAAGAGTAAATAGTGTTGAAGCTGATGTATTGTGCCAGTTTTACAACAAAAGTACATTTTGTATGAAGGTAAAAATAAAAATGATGGTCTTTGTATCATCTGACCTATAGCTTATTTTCATCAATTTCTTATGAATATTTCATCAGAACCTTATTTGTTGACTTTGATGGTAGTATTTTTGTTGTTGTCGACACAGTTTCCCACTTGGCTTTTTCATTTTAATAATACCCTGTGAGTTTTTTTTAAAGTAGGAGGCTTAAATCCTTGATTATCCAACACATGCTAAAATATTTTTTTTATTCCACTACACAATTATGCACCTCTTTATGTTGCTTTGTCATAAGAGCAAAAGACGATCCACAGAGATTTCTCGTTTCTCGTATCTCTTTGCTGATTACCTGAAGAGGCCAAGTGAACATGCTGGATGGACCCTGTAGCTGGTTTGTTGGAGGAGGCAGCAGCAGTTATAGAGGTGGAGGTCAAAGGAAGTGGGGTGGGATGGCGTGGTAGGGGGAGAACCTCTTTTACAGGCTGCTGGGGAGACACTGCAGGGATGAGCAATGGTCCAAAGAACAGCTTGGCCAATATAAATGTATGTTTTAACCTAAACACATGGAGTTTACACACATTTTTTTCTCTATGTTTAATATAATCTATATTTCCAATCATCTGGTTCCAAACTATTTTCCTTAATTCAAACTAAAGGTAAGGTTTTACACAGCACAGCAAAACAATCTGTGACTTCAATCAAATACCACCATATAACCTGTTCTTATACACTTTGTTTTTCCCTCCTTTCAGATGAATTTTATTTCAGATCGATGGTCACCTTGATGTTCTCCATTCTCATACTCCAATTTCACACTCTGGTAGCTCCAAGAAGCAGCAGTCCCTCTTTCTAAAAGACAATATAACATGCAAAAAATGACCTCCAGATGCTGCAGAAATGTGAAGTAACACATATCCGTGAGCATCTCCAAAGCAATCAGCATGGACAGTAATCCTGCCTAATGGCAAACACAGACTGTGTTAATGCGAGGACATAGGCAGCAGCCTTTCGTGCTTGAAACTAAGACAGGAAGTGGTGAAACTGGAGCCTGGACCATGGATATATAGCAGCACCCAACAGAGAGCAGGAGAAAGCATGAGAGAGATTTTACAAATCTAACATGTGTCTTTGAAGACTAAAACATAACATTTTATCCACTGCTTGCCATCCCTAAATCATTGTTTAGAGATTGAATATTGTGAAGAAAAAAGCAGAAATTTATATTTGCTGAATTGTTCCTCTAATATAGATGAATGGAAAACATTCATTGCTTGAACAGTTTCTGAAAATATTGTTGTTAATTTTTTCTGTGCTGGTTTCCTTTCATACCTCATCCACCAAGGCAATAACAACAGAGCAATTGCTTAAAATTGACAAAACAACCACCTTTCTTTGTGTATATCTGATAACAGAAAGTGGCACTTAAAAGTTTTCTTTTCAAAAATGCATAAATTTTTTTGTGTGTGTAAGTGAATCAATATCATTAAAATGAAGCAATAACTTTAAGCAAAATTCCAATCATACTTACATTTTGTTCCCCTGCAGCGTAAAGAGGATCCCTAAAGCCTGCAAAAAAACCTAAAGACTAAGGAGGACTGAAAAAAGACTTACAGTACGTCCTCCTCTTTACCAGAAGCCAATAACAAATAAAGTCAATTCAGCAGCATCAACTCGACCCAAACCTCAGACAGGGGGGCCTCTGAGTGTGCATAATTAAAGCAGTGGGATAGGATGACTTGGAGCTAGAACTATAGAAACGATAGCTGTGTGAATGTATGTGGGGACAAAAGCTGTAGGTTACTGAGCACACATGATCAGATTGATGGTGCATAAAGGATGCCAATCAATCTGCACGCCCTTTCCACGGCTTTCTGCTGCATGCTCCTTAAAGCTGGTAATAAATCTGTTTATATTTGGTTTGCTTTACTTTGGCGACCTCTACTGGTGGTCAGATAAGCACAGAGAGAATTATTAAACGGGCACCATTTTGTGGCTGGTTATAGTGATGAACTGAGACAGCAGTGAATCTAAAGAGATAGAAAAGGGAATAGTTTTACCAATATATTTCAAATTGGAATCTTTTTTCATTTAATGTTTTATCCAATATAATCTAAACATTTATAAAAACAGATCAAACTGTAAATTCCTTCTCTTAAGACTCTTAAGAGTCTGTTTTTGTGACAGTTTGCCAATAAAATAGAAATCTGACTGATCCCTCTTCATTGGTTTTTAAAATTTTTGTTGTTGTTATAAAACAAGCCATGTTCATGATTGTTTCATGGGTCGCCATAAGAAATGAAAAGAAAGATTTGGTATTTTTATGACATATGCACTGCTGACCTTCTGTTTGTTAAGGTGTGCTTCATATTGAGCTGCAGAAATCAACCTTCAGCAAATGAACTACATTTGACTTGGTTGTTAAAGCTGCAAAGGAATCCAAAGTACAATTTAAAACTCAGATGGAAGAAATTGTGGATAGCTCAAGAAATGTACACTAGTTTATTCATATGTACATAAATTATGTCACAGTTACAGAGCTTAGTTATTCATTTTCAGTATTTAAGCATCACCTGAATCTTTTTATTTTATTTTTTTAGCACATTTAGCTTAAAACTTTTGCATACCAGACCTAATTTACCAGCTATTATGCCTAATCTTATTAAAGTCAACCTAATACATAAATTGCATGTAATGGCAGATGCAGGAAGAGAAACACGAGAGGCCTCTGGATTAGTCCAGGGCCTCTTTGTGTCAAGCCTAGTATTCCTGGCTCTGGTAATGGGACTTTAGTGTTACTGTGTTGCAGCAGAGAACATGGTGAGAATCCAATCAATAATAGAAGTCTTGCAAAGAGGCAGCCACACAAAGGCTGGCACGTGTTCACCTGGAGAAACAGTACAAAATGTTATAGAACAGATACAAGAAGAGCCATGATCTATTAACTGCGTGGCTCCATCTGCACAAACTCGATCATTTAGAACCTTATTATGGAAGGCAAAATCTTTCACAACCCAAAAAGTATATACCTTAAATGTAAAACATTATCAACAGCATTTCATGATAGAGATATTAGCTGTTTTTTATTGGTGACATATGAATAACTTACGCAAAATTTATTTTATTGCCTTGGTAAATAACTTTATGTTTATCCACAGTATCTACTTGGAGTAAAAAAACTGAAAGTGCAAGAGACCACATTTTGACTTGTTAGGAACTCCGGGCTTGAAAAATATTAAAATGTCCTTATTCTTTAAATTTTCCTCATTAAGTGTGAATATAAACTTGAAAAAATGACAAAAAATATCAGACACACATATTGCACAAGTTTTAACACCCATTTATTTATTTATTTGCCATATTTTATTTATTTGACAATAGTTGTTATGTGTCCACAGACATGAGAAAGAACTGGAGAACACTCAAAAGATAAATGTGAGCACTGTGTTTAGGCTGAGACCTGTCTCTGCTTTTGTCAAGTGATTCCAAGCAAGTGCACTAATCTTGGACCACCTCCCAGTATTAACATAAAGACCTCATCCACACTGAGTGAACAGGTGCAAAACAGATCCCTGATCTGTACTTTTCATTCTGCTGGGATACTTGACAAAGAGGGAGACATATTTTTTCATCATAAAACACAGGAAAATGGATTATCTGTGTGATGAGACCCAAAAAGGAAATCTCAATTTATATACAAGACAGAGCCAAGAGGAAGGGTTCCAGTTAATTGTTACAAGGATCATGAATAACAATACTTTACAAGCAGCACTTCTGGAATGGAAAGCTGTTGTCATTAGCAAGCTGTAAGGCAGGAGAGAAGGACAGGATTCAACGAAGAAAACAAGACCAGCATGCTTTGATCCAAAACCATGACATATGAAGCAAGCCGGATAAGAAATTTAACAGTTTCAGAATTGTCTCAGAAATTTTAACATGAAACTCTTTAGCTACTTGAGCTAGATGCAATGCAAGCTGCCTACTTGGAAAATAAGTACTTGTGTGGTGGGTTTTTGTTCGTTTGTTCGTTTGATTTTCTTTTTAAAAGACTATGACAATAATAAAAGAGTGAACAATGCATCATTAAAGATGCATTGTGTGCATATAAATTGGCAATGCAGAACATCCTATGTTCCAAAAAGCTGAATTTCATCATTTGATAGGCAACACAAAAAAATAAAAATGCCAAACAGAATGTTTGCTCAGTGGCACCATATATTTTAAAACACGACCAGGTAGACTTTGACTTTCACAGCGTCAGGCTGCATTGCTCAACAGGTTGGCTGGCCTGTTGCACGCAGTCACTTGTTTACTGGCTATAAGTCAAGTTTGCCCACAGTCTGGTCCTGGCAGGAAAAAAAGGAAAGCAAGAGCTACACTGAAAAGGCAGACTGGCTGGCTGACCAGAGCTGTGATCAGAGAGGTGCTTTATATCATCTGCAATAATAAATGCCATTATAGGTTGTCATTTTGGCCTCTCATGTTTTTATTCTTATCTTTCACTAGGCCCTCTTGGTACAATACAAAATGGTCACACTAACAATAAAGAATCTCTCAACCTAAAATTAGTTACTACAGCAGCTAATCATGTATTAGATAACTGATATTTAGGCTGCAGTGTGGCTTTAAATCTAGTAGGTCCGCTTATAAAGACAACATTGTCAGCTTGTTCAGTGTTTAGAGGTTAATTGATATTAAGCAGACTTGAAAAATCAAAGAAAAACAAAATATTACAGATAATGCTAATATATGTGAAAGCTTAACTTTAATCACTTGTCATTAGATGTTGCGCTGCTATATAAGGTTATGGGGAAGGAAGAAGAGGAAGTAAGGTGGAAAAAAAGGAGGCACTATATGGGGCAAGATACTTTAAACCAATTAAAGGTCCATGTTTATACACCAAACTATGTCCTTTGGGTTGGTGTTTTTGCTCAGAGAATAAATGTTATACTTTGTTTTAATGTATGGACCTCTTAGACTGAGGTGTTATTTTTGTCTTAATTTGAATGGGAAGCTTTACTAAAAAGACAGTAAGCTTTGAAAACAAATGTGTGAAAGTCACACAAAAAAATACATTTTATAAAATTCAGCTTGTGATCATCTTAGCTTTCCATTTGTCTTTAGAGTTAAGTCAATCTTTCTCTAGTTTCTTGCTTATTATGAAAGCATCAGTGTTATGTTCTAATTTTCTACATTAGAAAATAAACTAAATTTCTGAACATAAAAAGTGCATCTTAAAATAATACCATTCACACTCGTTGACATATATGCAAAACATAATCTAACGCAAAATGGTACTTTGGTTTAAATAAAACAATAAATCATAAATATATAGACAATAAAGTGCCAAGCAACAAAACTGTTAGTGGTCTTGTCACAAATAAATAACATTGCAGAAGACTTACAATAGCAACATCATGGGGAGTGCTTTAAAAAAAAAGCAAGGAAAGGAAACAGTTCTCTCTCCTTACAATGAATTATTTTGCCTTAGTTTAGCCAATGAATCCAGTTTTCATGGAACTACTTAGAGATACAATACAGGAAGAACACACTTTCATCCTAACATATCTGTCCTCATGCTACTTTTGAGCTTAAATAATTAGAAAAATCAGTTTTCCCTCTTTGCCATCTGATGTTTATGAAGTGAAGAATTTCATGCTGCATCAAGCAGATCCAAACTGAGGTATTTTACACTATAAGTATGATGTATATGAGGCTATCATCCCCACACTGTACACAGGTCTACATAAAGAAGAATCCAGTCTGATGCTTTTCCTTTGCCTTCCTGATACAATAAGTGGTTAATGTTTGTTTTACTACAGGGATGTACTTTTAGTAATGATAAAAGAGGAACAGGTCACATCTTTTTACAGCAATCTAGCAGTCTTACAGATAACATATTCCTACAAGTACATTAAAACTAATCAGAATAAGTCCCAAATATCCAGAAGAACTAAGCTGATAATCAGGTTTGATTGGTTAATTTTCCTTATAAACTGTTCTAAAGTTCAAAAGGGAGCACACCATGCATGGTTGGAGGAGAGGACTGCAAAAATAGACCAAGGATGTTTTTTTGTTATGGGACAGCGCTGGTCATCATATCTATGGAAACATTTGCTGTAAGGTTTGCATTCATCAGAGCAGAACGCTGACATGAGCTTTAAGATTGTTTGTTCTTTTGCAGTTTGTCCTCAAGGCTGGTTCACCTTTTAGAGCCGCTGAGCAGCCGGGAGCGACTGGACTGACTTTCTTCTGGAGAGCTTTGACCTGAAGGAAGGAAGCAGAGTTATAAATGATGTGTATTGAGTATCTAACTGGTTTATAGCATTTCTTATCCTGTTAAATAATACATTTCCAAAGAGTTAAAAGAAAGGCATATACAATGTCACAGAAGTTACTGTTTGCAAACTAGTGCTAAAAAAATGTTAATGTAAATATAAAAAGGCTGCCATGTCACACTCCTGAAGGAGAAACATACTCATTTAGCTAGGTTCATTCAGAGGAAATACAGAGCAGAATTAGATAAAATTAAACTGTATTCCAAACTGAGAGCAAAATCTTTAGCAGATTAAAGTTTTAAAAAATTGGGATTAGAGGAAAGGTTCTTGGTTTCATCCTTTTTTTTTTCTTTTTGATTTTTTACGGCACTAGTGGCCACCACAGGCCAGATTTGAACCCGGTTCGCTCATGTCGAGAACTAAGTCCTCCATACATGGATCGTGGATTTTGGATTGTAGCCTTGGAGAAATCTCAAAACTTAAGCCCTACAATCACATAAACTGTTTTTTATACTGCTGGACATGTTAACTGTATTTAACTCAATCATTTAGACAGTTGAGCAATGTAATTTCAGTTATATTTGTGTCTTTGTTTAAAAAAAAAAACAACTCTGTATATTATAGTTAATTTCAATTGTTTTATGTCCCCTCTGCTCTCAACATGAATGTACAATCCCTTGCCATGAAGGAAGGTTATAAGCAAAAAACCTCCCATGTTGTTCTAATATCTATGCATAATTTAGTTCTTAAAAAGAAATTGAAATTGGCTATAATATGTAAATATGCTCGCAGGTTAAAACTTCATAAAATCTAAAGAGTGGACATTAAAATGAAAATATATACTTATTGATGCAATTTTAGACATAACTTCTAAATTTTACTCTAATTTTTAGAGTTACGTGAAGGAAACCATTTGGAAAACTCCAAAGAAAGTTTAAGGTTGTGACTACTTTATTCATTTTCCACCACCTACCTGATGGTACCGGCTAGCAGAGGGTTAAAAGCATACAGCCAGTCGTGCATCTCTTTGTCATTGGCAGCCTGCAGCAGTATCCCACGATGCTCAGTGCACACGGCGAATGTGTTGGGTGTCTGCAGACGTGAAACATGCAAAGAGAGGTTATTAAAAGTCACCTATATGTAGCAGTGAAACCCTAACACTGAGACTGTTGATTTCTTTCTTAAATAAATGTTTAAACATACCCTCAGTAATGTCTGTTTATCTTCACTGTATTCCACTTTAGCAGACGATAAATTGATAACAGCCCTCTCCACGCTGTCCCTCTCGCTACGGTACAGGTAGACATATGGCCTGCGGACAACCACATAACGCCTCACCCAGCCACTGCTGTGGGGCTCCAGGAAATGCAAGTAGCCCTTCTTTGACACGATGGGGCTGAATGTACAAAGAAAATCAATACATGAGAAAATGAAACTATTTTGCAAACATGTTTAGAGCTAAAAAAATATAAGGCAAAAGGTAACAGCAACATCTTGAACTTTTTAACTCATGATATTGTGTGATTTTATAAAAATCCAACAAATAGGTGAACAGTTTTATTAATAACAAGTGGGATATTTTTCAAAGTGATAAAAACAAATTAAAGGCTGATTGTTTTCCCACCTAACACGGATCTCCTGTATGTCAGGAACAAAGGTGTATCCTCTTAGAGCTTTCTTTCTGTCCACTGGGCTGAAAGGGTCCAGGTCCGGTGTTGATGCTCCTGAGCCTGTTTCAGTGAGTCTACAAGACCACAGCAACTCATTAAAAAAGCTACACTTATGCCCATAGACTGTTTTTTTTATATTTATTTTATTTTTTTATATTTCAGAAAAAAAAAATCTAATAGGGGAAAAAAAAAACATTTTAATCCAAAATCATTGAATTAATAAAAAAAATAATTATAGACGAAGCAAAAATCTATATTTTCCAAAGTGTTGGAAAAGATACCAATGAAGTATTTTACTTACCGAATGTCAAAATGACCATCCACCAATGATGGGCAGGTAGAGGAGGGAGTAAGTGTGCTCAGGCCAGAGGAGCACGAGTCCCTCAGTAGTGACACCGACATTTCTGAAAGCTAAAAATCATCCCCCACACACACACACACACAGGAAGGAAGGAAAACAAAGAACAGCAACAAAGGAGGGACAAATACAGATAAAGACAAAACATATCAGCAAACATTTAAACAAGGACGACAGAGACATGCATTCAGAGAACATCTCAATTAGATTTTCGTCAGTTTCCATAATGTATAGAAGGAAATGTTCTGGAATTTGTCTTCATATCTAAGAGCCCCTTGATTTTAGTTTGCAGGCTTATAGTGTTATTAGGTTAGTGGAAACTTCCCAGTCTCTAAAGATTTGAGAATATTAATTAGAGAAAATAGGGATGAAATTAGGGGGGAAAGGAGTTGATAAGGTAATAAAGATTAGGCTTTATCAAAAGAAAATTAATCTTTTAATCTAATCTGCTCATTTAACATCCTACGAAATCAATGTCACTATTACAGCAAACTGCCTCATTTACACAGGTTTGAGGACACAGGTTTAAGACCCTCAAGTAAATCAATCTTTTCTCTTTTTTTAGTTTAAGGTTACTAATAATATCTATATATATTTTATTTTATTTTTTGCATATCTTAATTTATACAGGTTTTATTTTTGATCTTACACCTCATATACATACAACAGGTCACACTGAAATATACACCTTTTTATTGACATCACTCCATTTTCATGTGATTTCTATTATAATAACTAATTGAGAAGAACAGTACAGAAATGTCAGAGACTAGGGCTCAGACTCATGTACACTCTGCTTGAGGTGAACTTCACCTGTTAAACTGCAGCTTAGAGGGACTACGGTGAGATGACTGAACCAAATAGGAGGGATTTCTGCCGAGTTTAATATTTTAGAAATGTATTGGCAAGAGTTTTCAAATATAGTAGTTCATATTAGGAATATAATTTCTGTAAAATATGTATTTCCAAAGCCTAACTAACAATTAATCAAATTAATAATATTTGTGGTGTAAATTCTGAGAATAATTACAAAAAAAATAAAAATAAAACAGCTAACAGCTCCCTATCTTACAGCTACTCAGTGCAGGCATGTAGATACATGGGTGCTACACATGCATTGTACTATTTAAGCTGACATGCTTCCTAGTCATTGCATATTTTTCCAGTTTGGTAGGCATTATTTTAATAAGTGGTTTGTTAAAATGAAAAGTCTGAACCACATAAAAAAAGTAGTTAAAGCAAAGATTACATCCTACAGAAATGTGTTGAGACAGATGATTGAGCAATTAAAAAAGTAAACCAAGGTCCCATGCAACTGCTGGGAAGTTTTTTTTTTCTATTTTCTAATAGTACATACAGGTGCTGGTCATAAAATTAGAATATCATGAAAAAGTAGATTGATTTCAGTAATTCCATTTAAAAAGTGAAACTTGTATATTATATTCATACATTACATACAAACTCATATATTTCAGATGTTTATTTTGTGTAATTTTGATGATTACAAATGACAACAAATGAAAATCTCAAATTCATCATATCAGAAAATTAGAATATTGTGAAAAGGTTCAAAATTGATGGCCCCTGGTGCCACACTCTAATCAGCTAATTAACTCAAACCACCTGCAAAAGCCTTTAAATGGTCTTTCAGTCTAGTTCTATAGGCTACACAATCATGGGGAAGACTGCTGACTTGACAGTTGTCCAAAAGACGACCATCGACACCTTGCACAAGGAGGGCAAGACACAAAAGGTCATCGCTAAAGAGGCTGGCTGTTCACAGAGCTCAGTGTCCAAGCACATTAATAGAGAGGCGAAGGGAAGGAAAAGATGTGGTCGAAAAAAGTGTACAAGCAAGAGAGATAACCGCACCCTGGAGAGGATTGTGAAACAAAACCCATTCAAAAATGTGGGGGAGATTCACAAAGAGTGGACTGCAGCTGGAGTGAGTGCTTCAAGAACCACCACACACAGACGTATGAAAGACATGGGTTTCTGCTGTCGCATTCCTTGTGTCAAGCCACTCTTGAACCACAGACAGCGTCAGAAGCGTCTTGCCTGGGCTAAAGAGAAACAGGACTGGACTGCTGGTGAGTGGTCCAAAGTCATGTTCTCTGATGAAAGTAAATTTTGCATTTCCTTTGGAAATCAAGGTCCCAGAGTCTGGAGGAAAAGAAGAGAGGCACTTCATCCACGTTGCTTGAAGTCCAGTGTAAAGTTTCCACAGTCAGTGATGGTTTGGGGTGCCATGTCATCTGCTGGTGTTGGTCCATTGTGTTTTCTGAGGTCCAGGGTCAACGCAGCCACATACCAGGAAGTTTTAGAGCACTTCATGCTTCCTGCAGCTGACCAACTTTTTGGAGATGCAGATTTCATTTTCCAACAGGACTTGGCACCTGCACACAGTGCCAAAGCTACCAGTACCTGGTTGAAGGACCATGGTATCCCTGTTCTTAATTGGCCAGCAAACTCTCCTGACCTTAACCCCATAGAAAATCTATGGGGTATTGTGAAGAAGAAGATGCAATACACCAGACCCAACAATTCAGAAGAGCTAAAAGCCACTATTAGAGCAACCTGGGCTATCATAACACCTGAGCAGTGCCACAGACTGATCGACTCCATGCCACGCCGCATTGCTGCAGTAATACAGGCCAAAGGAGGCCCAACTAAATACTGAGTGCTGTACATGCTCATACTTTTCATGTTCATACTTTTCAGTTGGCCAACATTTCTATAAATCCTTTGTTTTTATTGGTCTTCAGTAATATTCTAATTTTCTGATATGATGAATTTGAGATTTTCATTTGTTGTCATTTGTAATCATCAAAATTAAACAAAATAAACATCTGAAATATATGAGTTTGTATGTAATGTATGAATATAATATACAAGTTTCACTTTTTAAATGGAATTACTGAAATCAATCTACTTTTTCATGATATTCTAATTTTATGACCAGCACCTGTATATAGATGAGGTAAAGAGCGTGTATAAAAGGGAGAGAGTCGATATTTTTCACTAAAAATCATGCTGGATTTGATGCAAGTCCAGTTATCTAAATGGTGTGCTGTATTGATACCAGGCCTGAACATATTTCAGGTTTAAGGAAATGCCTAGTGTGGATTTACCACCTAATTCTCCAATAGCTGTTAGCTCTGACTGCTCTACCCAATCTTATTCGATAGAACAAAAAGTTCCTTTAATAGAGCTACAGATACTAACTGTAAGCAAGTGTTAAAGCCAGATTTGATTAATGGAATCAAAAGATTAGCTGAGATATTAGTAAAGATGAAGATATAAGGGGTCGGGTTAAAGGGCCTAGGCTGGGGCTCACCTTGCTTTCACTGGCACTGCTGCTCACCTGGCTGTACTCTCTGTTGAATGTATGCATCAGCAGACGCAGACACTGGGAAGAAGGAAGTAAAAGAAAAAAGGCATTTATTAAATAACAGAATGCAAAAAGGCCAGAGGATAACAGGAGGTTAACTTAAGCTATTGCAATCACCTTAGCAGCCAGCTCCCTCTGCCTCTGGTTGGGGCTGTCAGGAGTGGAGGGGGTACCACTCGGGCTGTTGCTGAGTACTGGGCTCTTTGCAAAGTCACAAATGTCGCTGCCTTTGTAAAGCGCGTCCTGCCCTGCTTGAAGAGTTGCCTCTAGTTTTTCTCTCAGCAGGAGATAATGCCTTGTCTTCTCCACCTAAAACAAACAGAGACAAACCATAGAATTCCAGTGGATATAAGATTTAAATTCTTCAGTGAAAGAATTGTCAGAAAAGCAACCTCTACCCACATATCAAAGGATACAGGTGCTGGTCATAAAATTAGAATATCATGAAAAAGTAGATTGATTTCAGTAATTCCATTTAAAAAGTGAAACTTGTATATTATATTCATACATTACATACAAACTCATATATTTCAGATGTTTATTTTGTTTAATTTTGATGATTACAAATGACAACAAATGAAAATCTCAAATTCATCATATCAGAAAATTAGAATATTGTGAAAAGGTTCAAAATTGATGGCCCCTGGTGCCACACTCTAATCAGCTAATTAACTCAAACCACCTGCAAAAGCCTTTAAATGGTCTTTCAGTCTAGTTCTATAGGCTACACAATCATGGGGAAGACTGCTGACTTGACAGTTGTCCAAAAGACGACCATCGACACCTTGCACAAGGAGGGCAAGACACAAAAGGTCATCGCTAAAGAGGCTGGCTGTTCACAGAGCTCAGTGTCCAAGCACATTAATAGAGAGGCGAAGGGAAGGAAAAGATGTGGTCGAAAAAAGTGTACAAGCAAGAGAGATAACCGCACCCTGGAGAGGATTGTGAAACAAAACCCATTCAAAAATGTGGGGGAGATTCACAAAGAGTGGACTGCAGCTGGAGTGAGTGCTTCAAGAACCACCACACACAGACGTATGAAAGACATGGGTTTCTGCTGTCGCATTCCTTGTGTCAAGCCACTCTTGAACCACAGACAGCGTCAGAAGCGTCTTGCCTGGGCTAAAGAGAAACAGGACTGGACTGCTGGTGAGTGGTCCAAAGTCATGTTCTCTGATGAAAGTAAATTTTGCATTTCCTTTGGAAATCAAGGTCCCAGAGTCTGGAGGAAAAGAAGAGAGGCACTTCATCCACGTTGCTTGAAGTCCAGTGTAAAGTTTCCACAGTCAGTGATGGTTTGGGGTGCCATGTCATCTGCTGGTGTTGGTCCATTGTGTTTTCTGAGGTCCAGGGTCAACGCAGCCACATACCAGGAAGTTTTAGAGCACTTCATGCTTCCTGCAGCTGACCAACTTTTTGGAGATGCAGATTTCATTTTCCAACAGGACTTGGCACCTGCACACAGTGCCAAAGCTACCAGTACCTGGTTGAAGGACCATGGTATCCCTGTTCTTAATTGGCCAGCAAACTCTCCTGACCTTAACCCCATAGAAAATCTATGGGGTATTGTGAAGAAGAAGATGCAATACACCAGACCCAACAATTCAGAAGAGCTAAAAGCCACTATTAGAGCAACCTGGGCTATCATAACACCTGAGCAGTGCCACAGACTGATCGACTCCATGCCACGCCGCATTGCTGCAGTAATACAGGCCAAAGGAGGCCCAACTAAATACTGAGTGCTGTACATGCTCATACTTTTCATGTTCATACTTTTCAGTTGGCCAACATTTCTATAAATCCTTTGTTTTTATTGGTCTTCAGTAATATTCTAATTTTCTGATATGATGAATTTGAGATTTTCATTTGTTGTCATTTGTAATCATCAAAATTAAACAAAATAAACATCTGAAATATATGAGTTTGTATGTAATGCATGAATATAATATACAAGTTTCACTTTTTAAATGGAATTACTGAAATCAATCTACTTTTTCATGATATTCTAATTTTATGACCAGCACCTGTATGTTCTAGACCTAATTATTGAAAGCATGTTTAATTTGTTTGTTTTTTTCCTTTAAACATTTTTTATTAACATATATAGTTGGACAAAAAAAGACAAGTAATTAAAGCATGCAAATGAAATAAATACTAAAACCAGTTTAAAATCCTGTAACTAAAACATCAAAAGCATTAAAGATAATAATAATAATGCAAATGTTTCCCAGTGAGGATATAACATAATATAATATTACATTCATGTATCAAGGTGCTCCCCATTTAAAATATATATTTGTTGAATCTTTGATCACTCCTGTATATGCTCACTCCGTTGTTGTAAGATAGACACCACAGACTACAGTTTTTAAAACTTCATTAGAAGGACTTTCATTACTATCTTAAAAATGTTCCTCTACAGGCTGTTAGAATACATAAAAGGTAACCCAATAGCAATTTCTTTTTTCTGTTTTTTTTATTTGTCTTATTGGATGGCATTTGGTTTATAAACTGACCTCCTGCAGTAAGCTGAGCTTCTCCAGCTCCCACTGATGATCCAGAATGAGGCTGTCACTTCGGGGTCTCCAACCCGCCAGGTTCTCCTCCCCTCGCACGTACGCCACTGATGTGTCAAGCACCCGCCGACGACGACGTTGCATGCCTGACAGAGAGAATTCATATATAAAAACATTTTTTTTTGTGCATCCAGATCTATAAAAGTATTAAATATGTAAATTCTTGTTGTTATTTATTATTTTCTTTAAGGTTTCTCTTCGTCCATTCACCAATTACCTGGACTTCCATTGTCAGCGACATGGCAGAGAGTGACCTCATAAACCCCGGTGACACGATTACTGAGAGAAAAAAAAAAAAAAGAGAGTCAACATCTCAGACATAGATGTCATAGAAGCTACGACTGAGACATTTAAATTTAAGGATAGGGCTAATTGGGCTGTTTATGAATGTCTACCTCTCCGAGGGCCTGAGGCAGCCAGTGCTGAAGAAGTTCCTGATGGATCTGGAGGCTGGCAGCTTTGTGTCACGGGAGTAAAACACCACGCAGAAATCTTTGGTGATAACTGTTGGCTGAGTGCAGTTCTCCATCTATACATATAATAAAATAAAGGGAGTATTAATATGACAGAAAATATAGCACTGAGCATCTGGTTTCCTGTTTCAACAAAATGCTATAAATATGTAAAAAACTAAAGGGGCCATTTGCTATAACAACTTGGCATGGAAAATAATTAAATTATATAATACCAACCTTACTTAAGTTTTTTGATTTAAAAACATGAACAATCATTGTTCACAATCTAAAGGAGCCCCACTTATTACACCTAGTAAAGGACTAGATTTGGGGAGATGTTCCATGAAGATATTAGTTCCCTTTCCTTCAACTATTGTAGAGAAATGCTATGTGGTCAAGAGTTTATTGAAAAATGTAGTATACTTTTGCAAAAGCTAGTCGGGGGTTCCCTATCTGATCATGAGTCCAACTACAAATACTGTAAAGCACAGGAATGTGGCATTCTAGAAGCTTCAGTATAACTGACACAAGTTAAAAGTTTATGCCTTTCTTTGCAGAGATACTGTATGACTGACTCAGCAGTTGCAGCTCATCTGGTAATGTGCCAAAGTGGTTCAGTTTGTGTTCACCATTACCCTTATTTTTATTTCTGATCATAATGCTTAAATTTAATCATTAGTTTGCAACTTGGCTTCACTTACTAGCCCGGGTTTGTTTGTGTTAGCATTATGTTGCAGTTTCCATCTATTTTTATTTTTTGGTTAAAGCTTCTACTTCTGGACTGTTGGTTGAACTTGTGTATTTTGTTTCATCGTATATTCATGGTATTTGTTTTCCTTTTTACTCACTATTCTTCGTCACAGTATTTCCTGCTAAAATGGCTGAAGATGTCCGCGGGTAGTGGGGGTGCTGGAGCACCCCCTAGAGGCGAGAGGGGGTTTAAAAAAATGTATTAAACATTCATTGCACAATTTATACATTTCTTATGAATAAATTGTAAAATGAGTTTGCCTTTTTTATTTTACTATTTTCTTTAAAGCAACGTTTTGAGTTTTGTATTATCATAATTACCATTATGTAGATGAGTTTGTAATTTAGATTAATAATTTCGTTCTTGCTTGTCCTTTTAGATTTTGTTTATGATTTTTTATGTGTTTAATTGTGATTTGGTCCACTCAACTGCAGGTGTGTTGCCAATTTGTTATAAAAACAGTGAGTTTTGGGAAGCTAGAGGGATGGTCATCAGAGTTAAAAGTACCAAATAAAATCCTCAGAGGAATCTGGAACTGGTGGCTGATGCTGTTTTTTTTGTTCACCTTGCTGATCCTTAAAGGAATAGTACACCCAAAACATGATTAGCCTTCATTTTCTACTCACCCCCATGCTGAACAACACCCTGGAGTACTTTTTTGATATCTCAAATGCATCTGGAGATCTGGGAGGCTTCTTGCTGTCTGCTGACATTCAAATAATGGAGGTGCCCAGCGCCCGAGGCAGAAAGGTCCATAAAAGTCCACAAAAACGTTTCAATATTCCTCCATACTGCTTGTCCAATGTATTCCAAGTTTCCAAGCAAGAAGCCTCCCAGATCTCCAGATGCATTTGAGATATCAAAAAAGTACTCCAGAGTGTTGTTCAGCATGGGGGTGAGTAGAAAATTAAGGCTAATCATGTTTTGGGTGTACTATTCCTTTAATCATACTACCTCACAGGCAGATTGATCCAGCCTCAGCCAACAAAAGTTCATATAAACACACTCAGCTGGACCAAACAAGACCAAACTTAACATATTTACTGTAACATTTGAACATTTGACAACTATTTTTTATCCACCAATTTGAGAAATTATTTAATTTAAAAATAATTTCAAGTCATATAAGATTTTTATCTTGAGATTTTTTATCTTTTAATTTGAGCATTTAATTCTTAGGCATTTTATGCTTTCTATCGCAAATAAAAAAACAACATTAATATTTTGCCTGGAAGTCAGTAAGGAATCAAACTAAATACAAAATAAAATCATATTATAAACCTGTATTTACAAAATAGGAGCTCTTCTGAGTAACTTCCTTATAATCACATTTTAGCTTGATGAATTGGGAATAAAATAAACAATTCAAGTCAGACTGACTTAATTAGTTTTACTTTGTTTTCATCAAGATGCCTGAGCTGCTTTGATGAGCTCTGATAGCTCAGTGAAAAACAGCAGATCCCAGGCTGTTCTTTACATTTGTTCCTCTGATTAGTTTTGATGGGTTTCACAGCTGAAGGTGAATTTAAGAAAAAATAAATTTTTGGTTGATAAAAGCTTGTTTTATTTTTTACTTGGGTCCTCACAAACCAAAACACATCCCAGCCCTACTTTATTTTACTACCTAATAAATTAAATATTTTCATGTACGCCTTGCAATGCACTCACGGACCACTAGGGGTATGAGTACCCCGGTTGGGAATCACTGCTTTTAGGGTAACTTGGTTTTTAAACTACCTTATCGTTGGAAAACTGACTTTTTACCGTGTTAGAAGAACATTGTAATGTTTGTTCCTATACTTGCTGATGCCTCCTAAAAAGAGACTTAACCTAAAGCAGCATTTTCAGAGCATTTCCAAACTTATATTACCTCCAGATAAGCAGAGAGAGTGATGTAGATCTTCTCCCCATATGGGGTGACCCTGTTCAGAAGCAGAGAATTGTGCATGGAGCTGTCCCATGCTGCCTCAAATCGATAGAAGGTTCTGCGATGACAAAAAAAAATTAATACGATTTTTAAAAATAAAAATGCAGTCTTTCAAATGACTCGCCGTATTTTGTCATAAAAAAAACAATCTTAATAAATACATTAAAAACATTCTTATACCTATGATCAACTCCCAATGAAACGCTGCCGTTAAAGAAAAAAAAGAGAAAATAGGATAAAAATTAAAAACTACTCCACTGGAGCTGCTAAGATTTAAAACTCAGCAAATTTGGTAAATAGCTAAAAAATAAAAGCTCATATTAGCACGTTAGTGTATATATGAATACAAAAATAAAATGGGCTTTCAAAAAATGAAATATTGCAAAAGAAAATACAAAACCAGTTGTTATTGGCGGGCGACATAAGATTGGGGAAAGTCATACTTGTCATCGTGTTTTGGCCAAAAGTATCCGGAGGAGAGGATGTTGAGGGAGAGGATGTTGGGGTCTATGATGGTCTCGTCAGCCTCTGGTGTGTTTCGAATGCGACCTGTAATGATGAATCACAATAAAATACATTTCTTTTAAGCTTCTTTGCAGATTTGATATAGTTTTTTAGGATTTCTTTTAATTTTTTTTTACTGAACTAACTTGATCCAAGACACCACTCACCAATAACCAGCTCCTTCACCTCCTTCCACTCAATGTCATTTCCTGTTTCATGAGCAATAGTGACTCTAATCCTTCTCTGTATGCCCTGTGCAATCAAAGGATGATGGGAAAAATGGTTGAATGATAATAAAAACCATATGTAGGTGGGACCATGATGGTGAAATATAAAGAAAATGGACCTGATGTAAGAGGAAAGTCCCATGGCACGGCATCCCGCCTCTGTGATCAACAACTGCTGGGATGTAGCTAGAAAGGAGACAACAAAGACATAAATGCACTACATCTGAATATATGCACAAGTAGGTGATGTGTTTTCTGGAGAACTCTTTATCTGATTTCTGTTCAACATTCAAAGTGAATAAGAACAAATAGGCAGGACTCACTCTCCATTAGCTTCTAGCTCACAGATCTCAAAGAAGACCATGAGATCATATTTGGCATGACAAGGTCCAGCGGTGGAGCGAGTCAGCGTGCTGAGCTTGGTGGCTGGCACTAAACAGATCAACATGAACAAAAACAAAACACAGATTTTGACTTTTTATATACCCCTCTGATATCCTGGTCATAACTATATCATACCTACAGTACATACCTAAAACATTGCATATACACTTACCTTTCTTAGTAGTTTAAGCATTTTTATAATTTTACAGAGAATAAGAGTCACACCAATAACCTATTATTGGCATCTTAATTTTAAATTAATACTTGTTAATTTTGTTTTAAAAATACAGAAAAACTATATCATCAATCGTTAAAGGACATGCAGGAAAAAACGTTGACGAAATACATACAAGCATGGTTGGTTTAAAACTTATTCTGACAAATTATCAAACTTAGGAAAAGGCTGAATAATTCAGTTGTACTTAAGATGACTCAAGGTTGCTTTATTCACATTAATCTTCTTGGTCCTACTTTGTCAGCAGTTTTAATATAGATACCTTAAAACAAGGGTCATTAGGTAATAAAACACTGCACCAAATATTAAATTATTATTTGAAGGAAGAATACTGGGTACTGTTGTCGACAATAGACTATTTAATCCAATAGAATATTAAATTAAATCCAATCCAATGAGAAAAACATAACTTCTTTTAAACCATTTCAAGAAAAAAGATCTGCAAAAACGTTTAAATTAAGGAATTAAATTTGGTCATAGGGGCATAAGGACACAGCAAAATACTTTTCTTTAAAAAGAAAAAAAGGAGGGGGGGGTATTTTTGCCTAAAGTTATGCAAGATTTCAGACAGCTTATTTCTGTGCTTTGTTTAGAATGAAGAAATATGTTAATGTAGATGAATTAATGAGTTGTGTTCCCTGTTGATAATTTCTACTGACCTGGTTTGGACAAAGGCATCACACGTGGAAACTGCCTCCTGGAGGGTCTCAGAGGACTAAAAAAAAAAAAAAAAGGAATCTATCACATAAATATTTTAATTCCTTCAACAACAATGCATGTTGGTTTGCTATTTTAGAAGAGCCAACATTATTCCAGACCTGATCAAATCTTTGCATAATGGAGGGAAAGGCTGTTTCTGATAGTGGCCGAACACCTCAAAGACGATAGGCTGAGTCTTAATATACTCCAAGAAAGACTTGGTCACCTCCACAGTGATCTAATAGAACAGAGAGGAAGTTACATTCAAGTAGACTCTCTAGGGAGCTGCTACTGTGCAGAGGCACCAATTGGTTTTGATGATGGGTTCTAACTAATTACTGGCTGCTTACATTTTGTACATGATAGAATCCGAGTGGAGGCCCTCTGCCGGTGTTCTTTAGTGGCTCAGTTGAAAAAGCTTCATCATGGCGATGGATGAAGCTGAAAAGTGAAATCAAGCATATTTTCAAAGAAATTACTACGACCGCTAATTTATGTATACCAAATTCAACAATTTGTACAGTATTTGTTTGATTTTTTTTTTTTTTTATGGTCAGTTGATTAAATACAATTAAAATGTTAGCAGCAATCATTACAGTTCTACATAATACAGTAAAAACAACTATATCCAGTAGATGTTTCCTTAAAACCATCTTTAAACTCACTTAAACTGGCAGAAAATGTCGGCATATTCTGCTGAGATGCTGGAGGCCTGGAGGACGGTGACTCTGAAGGTGAAGGTGCTGCCGATCTTTAAGTGGGACAGAGCTTTCTCTGGAGACAGCTCAAGGGGAAGATCCAGACCTAAACTCTTCGATGGGCTGTGAGGGGCCTCGTGAGTGGCTGCACGGTACAGAGATACTGAGAAACTCGTGTCAAACTGCCTTTAATTTAATACATTAAATTATTGAAATAAACAAAGGTAAACAAAATATCAATATGTGTTTAAAGCATTGGTTGTTTTAATGAAAACTATTAGATGCTGGACTTTGGGAGTCTAGTAAAACTGTTGGTCTTTGCACAAAATTTTGAAATAATATTTTGAAAGATTTGCCGGGCAGACCTACTGCCTGCTCACCTTCACAGGTGTTGTTGTTCACTTCATCTGCTGAGATTCCCATTTCAACGTTTTGTCCTTCTCCCTCCACAATTCTCAGCTCCTCCTGAGAGGTGTTGGAGTGTGACATACCACCAGGACACGACTCAATCTGAAACTAAAACAAGGTACTGTTGCTGCAAGGTTTTCTTTTTCCTAGATTTAACATTCACTGTCAGAAGTATGTATGCTATTTATTTTCTACTAGATGTAAAGAACAAAACTGTAAATCCTCCAAAATACCTTCTCAAACTGGTGGTCTTCAAAGGAGATCTTGGCAGTGCCTGACTGTCTGACTCCGGATCCATAATCAGGGGCCTCTTCATCAGCTTAAAATATAACAGACCACAGATTGGTATACCTGCATTTCAGTTGTTTTAACACAGTTCATCTAATGTTGCTGACATAACATTTTGTGTCTACCTGATATGGCCTGCACGGCCACCCTGAGAAAGCCTTTGACCTCTCCCTTCTCGCTGACTATGGCCACGCGGTGAACCAGCGGCACCGGATACAGCAGGTTACTTAGGTACACAAAAGCCCTAAGGAGAGGAGTGATGACAGGTTTTTGGTTGGCAGAGCTACAGGTTAGACAGCAGGATATTATCTTTGCTTGTATAAAAATCAACCTTCCAACAAGACGGAACCAGGGGAAGCGGTCGTAGAAGGGGTCCCCTCCTGTTAGAGCATGGTCACAGTCCTCCACAGCACTGCTGGGCAGCTCTGCAGCTCGGTCATACATCTCTCTCATCAGGTCCAGCCTCTGCCTGCAGGGGGAACCATAAAACAAAAAAAAGCTGAATATTGGTGAAACCATTTGTTTGATAAACAAAAAAGATGATTAATAGGATTAAAAGTTTACTCTAAATTCAGAAACAGTCAGTGTAAGAGAGGAATGAAAGAGCTCAAAATGTTTTAAATTCTACGTTATTGTTACCTGAGCTTTTCGAGAGTCCAGTAATGAGTGGCGCCGTTCTTCTGATCCTGCACTTCAACAGCTACAATAGTTTGAGGGAACGATCGCCTCTCTCTCTCCTTAGCCACACTGGGAGGCAGCAGGTCAGGTGGCAGCGGGGAATAAAGAGTGTCTGTCAGCAGGACGAACTGGAACTGCACCTGTGGAAATACAACACAATATGGACCACATGTCTGCAAGAATATCTGTCTGTCTGTCTGTCTGTCTGTCTGTCTGTCTGTCTGTCTGTCTGTCTGTCTGTCTGTCTGTCTGTCTGTCTGTCTGTCTGTCTATCTATCTATCTAATCTAGTCTGCCTACTCTCCAGTCTAAAACAGACTGAACCAATCAGGAAAAGCATAACTGGGTATATCTTTGAATTGTCAACAACTTGCTTTTCTTTTTAAAATTGATATTTGGCATCACATCTGTACTTTTTCAATTGTAATCCCACCTTGAAATTAGAGTCTACCAGCTCCTTTCAGACTGATGCACTGTGTATACTGTATACGTCAGTCTGTCTACCCTTAGCAGGAGGCTATATTGTCAAAATTAGAGTTACTAGTAGTTATAATGCTATTGAGAAATCATGTAAAGACAAATTTAGGTTTAAAGTAGAGCTCTAAGAAGTGAAAAAAAAAAACGTAACCAATAATAACAAGCTGACCTTTTTCTTTAGTTCCACACTAATAGCATTTGCCTCTTTGAGGAAGATGGCATTGCCCCAGAGCAGATCTCTCAGGGAGGTGAACTGGTAGAACCTCCACTTTCTGAAGGCCCAGAGCGCCAGCTCAGTCTCCCGCTGCGTCCATGGGACTGTAGACAAATGCAGGCAAAAGTAGGTTAACTTAAAAAAGCCTGATACTGAAGTGATTTTGTTTTAAATCTGTGTTCATAAACAGCATTACCTTCCTCCTCGGGCTCCTCCTCTTCCTCAGGTGATTCCAGGTACCGAGAGTCTACTTGTCTCTGAAGGGCCTCCAGTTTACTCTCATAGTCCTGAAATGAGCCATGAAATGTGTTTCACCATTAACTGTAGTATGTCCCCTTAAAGCCAGTATCGAAAACAGGAAGAATCACATGTTTTTGCTTAGCTTTTACCCACCAGCCTCTGCTGCTCAAGCAGGTTACTGGCTTCTTCTCTTTCTTTGCGGTATTGGTCCTCAAGCTCTTGAAGCCTTAAGGATTTAAATTCAGAGAAAAACATGTGAAATAAGATCTTCTAATGATTTGTATTGACAAGATAATATAGCATAATGTTATAGCAATAGATGCTCATTCAGATTCACCTCTGCTCCATCTCCTGCTTCATGTCGATGCCCTGTTTCTCAAGCAGCTCCCTCTGAGCGAAGGCCCAGTCCACAGGCTCCACTGGTGTCTCTGCACACGGCGTCCTCTCACGCTCCAGACGAGCCTGCTCTGGATCGTTGAAGCGAAACACGTGGCTCTTACCCATGATGATGCGGTTACCTTAAAGAATTAGACAGAGATAAAATTTTAAAACCATCTTCAAAGAAGTTGCTAGATATCATCATTCGAAACACAACCAGTAAATTTGCTTTATGTAAGATAACAGGGTTAACTTAACTTAACCTACTTTTAAAGATTAGTAGTTTTTTTATGAGAATCGTTTCAATAGCAACTTTAATGACAACAATGAAAGATACTCACCAGAACGCAAAACTGTAGGCGATGTAACTCTCTTCCCATTGACGTATGTCTCTGCCCCCTCACATGGCTCAAGGATGACACATCCTGCTCCAGAAGAAAAATTATATCAATAATTTTAACATATTCCTTGAAATATTTATGTTTTATTTAGCATTTCCATGCAGCCACAATCAGATTTTACCTTCACCCTGTGGGCTTGTGGTGCTGCTGAAGGTGCAGTGCTCATCTTCGATGAAGTGGCCGCTAAGAACGATGTCTTGTCGAGTTTTAGCGTTTTCACGACCAACCCTAATGGAAAGTAGTGGTCCAAATTTTGAAAACAGTTGCAGAATGAATCCAGCGTAAGAATTAGGAATGCATAAAGTTTTACTTGGTAATGCCGTCTTTGATGTAGTACAGCAGACACTCAGACATCAGAGGGTCTTCATTGAGATTCACCAGATGAGGGGTCTGAAATAGAGAGTCACAGTAAAGCCTTACTAGGAAAGAAACCAATAGCGTTCCGTTTTTAGTTATCAGTGAAAAAGAAAATTTCTCTCAAAGGCTGCAATATTATCATATAAGAACTCTGCTTTTCTTTACGAATACATTTTTAAGAGTTACTCAGGGCCTTTAGATGAGAAACAAATCCTTCACCAAATTCAACACCATTAAGCCAATTGTAAAATTTTTAAACAGATTAATGAAATTACCTCTTGTTCTTTCACTTTAATCACTTTCCTAAAAGAGGTGTATTAAGTTAATATCCAAAAAGGATTTTTTTAATTGAAAAATTCAGAAAGCATGACTTTTACTATGCTTATAACTGCATATGACAAATTTAGTGTTCCTCTTCAAAACCTATCGTTTACAAATAAAAAGATGCTGCATTTGTTTTAATATTCCACGCAGTATTTAGCTATATTCTGTAACAATTTTTTCTAAAGCTTTGCCTTATTTTAATTCTAACTGCATAATTTTCCTTTTCAAAGAATTGGTATAGGAGCTTAAACTTTATGAAACTTGACCTTATTATTTATACAACGGGGTGAAAGGAGGTTATTTAATTTCACTACTCTAGAACCTCTGCAGATTAACTATCAATCTTCCATAAATCCTAAGCATTTTCTTCATAAGGCGGTCATACAATCGAGTGTCTTTAGTCAAAGGATTCTCCAGAACAGCAGTAAGACAGAGCACTACAGGAGATCCTTCTTGCCTATAACCATCAGCATCTACAACAATTCATTGAAGAAACTCCAATAACATGAGATACAACAACTTTTGTCGTTTTGGGATTTGTAGTGCAATGTGACTTGAACTGTTTTAAATTCCAAAATAAAGTCATTGCTCATTCCAACTTCATGAAAAAAAAAACATTAATATAAATTTTACTGAAATATTTAAGGGACAGAATAAATGTGACACTTTAATATACCATATGGTGTTTTTATAAAAGATGGATGTATTGTTCCCACTGCTTCAGGAAACAAAAAATGCTTATATTTTTATAAATTTTTTAGGAAAAGCTAAAGAAACACCTTTTTACCACAGTTGACAAAATGTTAGGAGGGAGAAATATATATCATGTTATATTCACACTTTATTAACAATGATCTTACCTTCTTGGGAGAAAAGACGCCAACAGTACCTCCATCTTCTCTCATAGCCACACCCATCTCAGCAAGTAGAGCCTCTCTACAGGGTGAAAAAAAAATTTACCATTTAATTATCTTTTGAAACATGCAATGTTTCCATGGATTAAAAAGACAGGGTTTGGTAAATGTTAAGCAAACACTTTATATTGTAGAAATATCAACATTTAACTTCAACTCTGTGAAGCTGCCACTAATGAGAAATATATGTAGTAAGAAAATGCAACAAATAAATAAGATATAGGATTTTTTTAACATCATCATTTTCCAATGTATAGGTGTATTATTGAGAATAACAATGATGTAACAGAAAGGACATATTTTGCAATATGAAGTGCATTTATTCTGCTCTTTATGAATATGTTGAAATTAAATGTATAGGAAATGGTCTTCATTCAGTTACCTGATCAGTAATCAAAGAATTGAGCTAAATTAATTATAACTGTAGCATTTCTATAGTTTGTAATGAGGTAGTTTTATGGTTTATACCATCAATACTGACATTTAATGCTGGAACTGTTTAAAATGATTCACTAAGTCATTTAAATTAAAAATGTAACAGTCCAGCAGTTCAGTTTCATGTATTCTTCAAAGCTTAAAGTCAAACCACTGCAGTTAGAACTAGTGTTGCGCCGATGCCAATTTTTGGCCCCAATACCAAGAGACCCCATACCTGGATGTACAAGTGTGAAATTGATGTGTGTGTGTGTGTGTGTGTGTGTGTGTGTGTGTGTGTGTGTGTGTGTGTGTGTGTGTGTGTGTGTGTGTGTGTGTGTGTGTGTGTGTGTGTGTGTGTGTGTGTGTGTGTATATATGAAAAACTGCATACTACTTGGATGTAAAATAATTGCCATCATGGCTTTGTCAAGCTGCTGCCTACCTTTGTGAAGTAGGAAAAAGACTAATACAAAGTTAATCCAGTAGAACCTTTTATTGCCTACCTGGAATGGATGAGAATAGTTGAATAAACTTTTGGCTCTCAAAATGGTATTAGTGCCCTATTTGTGGGTACTTGCCGATACCGACACCACCACCTTAGTGTAGTATCAGGGCCCTGTCTGACACTGGTATCGGTGAAACACTAGTTAGAACATAAGTTATGTACAGTAGAGCATGCTCTTGTGATGTGATGGTAGGTGTTGGAAGATCAGTTTCACATAATTTCAGAAGAAAAACTCTGAGAGGGATCATCTGTGACTAACAGATGAAGGGAAAAGCACCAAAAAAAGATGATTATAGACATGTTTAATATTTAGAACAAACCTCTCCATGCGGATAGCCTCGGTACGTCGCAGCTTCTCTTCCCATGTCTCATTAAGCTCTGCAATGATTTTCTCTGTTTCCTAAAAAAAAAAAAAATGTTTTTTTTAAGTATTTAAAATCCATTCTTATTATACCAATTAGTAATTCCAACCTCCTTTTTCTTATTATTTTCTATCTTTGTACCTTGAGCCTTTCAATCGCTTCCTCACTGGCCGGGCTGAAAATACGGTCATGAAGGTTGGCGATGGACGCGGCCCGGCTGGACAGGGCGGAAAGAGATGGGGAGGGACTCATTCCTGTCATGGCATTGGTCACTGTGGAGAGATCACCCCTTTGATTGACAGCCTGGTGATTGTTCACAAAGTTCTTGTAACTGCACAGGTCTGTCAGAGAGAGAGGCGGTGCATGGAGGAGTGCAGAAAAACGAACAGAAACGGGACAGAAGGTAGGTGCGAACGCCAGATGGTTGGGGAATGAGAGGAACAGAATAAGGGGCCAATAGGAAGGATTACAAAAAAAAGAGAAGAGCTCAAATAATTGATCCAAGAAGCAAAGCTGGCTCGTTTATAAAAGCCATTCAGGGCAGCAAGAAAAGTTTAACATAAAGAAAAAAAAGAACAAAATATGAAATTGAACGTGAGAGAACTGAGTCTAGACAATCAACAAGTCGACAAGGGTTTACAGACATAAAAATCATTCAGTCTTATGTTTCCACTGCATATATGGTGAGCCAACCAAAACTCAATTAGATCAAGCTGTTTATCGAGGCCTTTTAAAGCATGACTCCTGTGTGCTGACCTCTGAGCTCCTCAGCTCCATTTCTGAGATCTCCACACAGATAACCAAGATGCAGATTCAACAACCTGAGACATCCTCTTTCCATGAAGTCTACGGCGAGAAAAGCCTCAAAGCCAATTCTAAGTCATAGCACTCTTGATTAGTATCTGTTACAGTGAACAGTTACAAGGACACACTGAAAAATCACCAGTCGTTAATTATTTCACATTTAAGGAAACATTAAAGTGACTTGCTGATTTTGTTGGAATTTAGACTGTTAGAGGTAAGCACCACAAAAAAATGACTGACTATGTTAAAAGATGTAACAACTCAGAAGCAGGGCTACAGCCCGTGATGGTTTAATGCTTTGTCAGGTTACAATCATTAACATTATTTTTGAAAATAACAATGAGCCTGATTTACAGGAATCTCTGAGAAGCTGGTGGACATTTTTTCTTTCTTTGTGTCTTTATTCAAAGTAACAGAAATAGTTAACCAAGAGCTCCAAAATCTCTGCATGCCTTAATACTAAGGTGCATAAATAGCCGATCAGGGGAAATGTTGCATAGCGCTATGAGTTCTCCCATTTGAAAAGAAAAGATGAACATCTCCATAATCATGGGGGGAAATGGAAGCCATTTTGCAAAATTTTCTGAGAAACAATCATTACAACAACAAGACATAAATTAACAGATGCTCTAAATAAACATATGTTTAGCCTATGTCTGATTTAAGAAAATACTTTCTTGGGATTGTAAGTTTTGTCTCTGGTGCGATAGAATAGGAATCTCTTTTTTTTTTCTTTTAGTTGCAAAGCGCAGGCTTGCCAAAGTTAAACACACATTTCAAACCGGTGATGGCAGGAAGGGTGCCTCGATTAGCTGACAGAACAGAGGAGAAAAGAGACTGTGTGTCAAAAAAAACCCACGTTCCAACGTAATACTCTGCCCTCAGTGAATAGAGAGAAACAAAAGCCCTGCACAGAGGCTCCCAGCTCAAAGTATGGGCTTTTTTTATTATCAGTTTTTCACGTTTCTATTTGTGAGACTCACTCTCGATGATGTCTCCCAGGCCCTGTGAATACAACAGGTCTTTAAGACGAGCAACCTCCTCCTTCAGCTCACGAACCAGGCGGTTGTTGGGATCCTCGTTAATCACAGCGTTACAGCGGATCTGTTTGGCACGATCAGCATACCTGACAGAATAGAGGTCATGAGCGCTACTGAGCTTTGTTCAAGTTAGGTCTCAAAGGTAAACCACATTTAAAGTAACAAAACTTAACCAATGTATTGGACAGATTAAAAGAAAAACATCATTTTTATTTTTCTACCATTATTAAGCAATCTCCAAAAAGAGATTCTATCATGTTCTCCTCACCGAAGGGTACTTAGTGTTTCATCGTAGTTAATATCTGCAGGACTGAGAGCCGCCACCATGGCTGTGCGAGAGTTACCCCCTGAAATGAATATATCAGTATTTTTTTTATTAGACACACACCCCCATATTTTATTGCAAAAAAAATTTAATAAATAATTTTGCAAACCTAAGTTCTCCCTAAGAAGCCAGGTCAGAACTGAGTCTCTGTAGGGAATGAAACTCTCCACTTTCTTCTTTTTCTTGTTCTATTTGCAAAACAAATAAGAAAAAATATTTGTTGGGTTTTATTAAATAAAATTTCTATATATTATTCAATTGTGAAACATGGGAAACCACAAACCTTGTTTGGTGCGGAGTCCTATGTATTGAAAGAGAAATGTGAGCAATTTTTATTTGAACAATTAAAAACATCCACCACTAATAAAATGCTATTATCATACAAGGATCTCACCAGTTCAGCTAAGGCAGAAATGACTTTCCCCAGAGTGGTCAGAGATTTGTTTATGTTTGCTCCTTCCTGCAGAAACACAAACATTTTAGTTAACATTTTACATATGAGATTATTTCTGCAGTTTCTTCAAAACAACTCCTGCTCAAACAAAAAAACAAAAAAAAACAAAAGAATTTCTCCACCTTCAGTCGTGTCCCTTTAGCTCCAGTTGAATCAGCCCTCTCACTGCCAGCCAAGTCCACCAGGCTTATCTTGCTGACCTAACAAATTGTTCACATGAAATCAATAAACAATTAAAAGTTTGTTGGTAAAGAACTGTTCATTGTACTTTAACAATGCTTGCGGTGTACTCCTTGGCTACACACTTGTTCTAAAGTGATTAATTAAAGACAACCAATTGTGAGGTACCTGACATATAGAAAATTCCCATTATTTTCCGTAGATTTTGCTGTTTTCTTTGGGGGGATATTTTTGGTTTTCGCCTAATATGGTAATTAAAAAAATGTGCAACTTCAGGTGTGATTGTACTGTTATAGCATATCCTCTATTCAAATGAAAGATTAAAATAATGCTGTCAAGGACAAAAATAATTGTTTTAAAGCTGGAGAAGGCAGATAATTGATAAACATTTATATATAATAAATCAGAATATGCTATAGAATATTCCAGTGAAAGTTAATTTGAAGATGAAAATAGCAATCTTAAAGCAGATATTAGACGTGCTTTCCTTTAAGCCTCTTTTCTGTATTTTTTATATGTATCCATAATAATTTTGAAATGGTAATTATAATGTTCTATTATATTAAAACTTTATAATTATAATTTTATATATATATATATATGAATGACATTACTGAAATAGATTTACTTTTTATAAAGATTTACATTTTTTATTGGGTCTGTAAATATCAAGGTGTAATAATAAAAGAATAACCTGGAAATCGTCTAGGCCTACAAAACATGTTGGAAATAAGGTTTTAAGGACCATTTCAGGACATTCAACCCTTCAAATTTATTGATTAGTTTTGTTGTAATTCAATTTGCACAGTTTGTGGCTAATGTTTATACTTATGAAAGGTTAGTTGAGTTACAGAAGATGGCCCTGAGTAAAACCTTTTCTGAAGTGTTGTCTGTCTCCATGTCATGTTTCTTTTGTGTGAAGATGATGTTGAAGACTGCATGAGAGCGACTGCTGGTCTCATTCATGTTGGTGGCAGCCACAGTCCTGAAAAAAAAAAACAGAAAATCACTTAAATATATTTCTATTAACCTTCAGCTTCCATCAGTTTTTTAGCGCTGAATTTTTAAGGTAACAACTCGGTCTACAGTTGTTACCTAGCCTTGTTTCCAGAATCCATCAGGTCCTGAATGTCATTGTAGGAAGTTACAGCCAATTTGGACAGATCTTCGACATAAGGTCCCAGCAGGGGGTGTTCTCGTACACGAAGGTTTCCTTTGTTTTTAGGGTTCAGGAGATCACGCACACGCTCACAGTAGATCTCCATGTAGCTCACCTAAGAAGAGAGCAGAAGATCAAAACACTATTGATGTTGTCAACCTAAAAAAAAAATGTAATTGTAAATTATTACCATATAATAAACACATAAACCCATATTTAATATTGTTTGGACAAAAATGATTTCTAAAACATAACAGTGCATTATTGCTACCTAGTCTTTAGTGTAAAGTTTGTCTATTTTTTCCCATTTCCTTTACATCTGGAAGAAAAGGCAAGTTGTACAAGTAAATTGTAAATACATAAGTAAATGCAAACTAATATAACAGCTTCTAAGTAACACATTAACGGGAAACGCATGGGAGTTTTTAAGTTTAAATTTGGTAGAGAAACTTAAGATTAAAAGTGATTACCTTATACTGCATCAAGCTTTAGAAGTGACCTGGCTGGTTAATGGACTCAATCACAATTTTTTGTTGTTTTATTTTTTGTTTGTTTTCAAATATGTGTCAGAAAATGTTTTAGTATTTAAGAGTAAAATAGATAATTTAATAGTTTTTAAAGTGCCAGTCTAAGCTCAGAATGCATTAGTGACATATGTTTGGTGTCAGGTTAATTTCTAGCAATAAACTGGAGAGAATCACAGGGGAAGCGATAGTAAAAAAAAAAAAAAAAAACATAGTAAACTGAGGGGCTCTGTGATATACTTCACATTTCTCCCTTCAGTTTACAAGAAAACAGCATTAAAGACAGCCCAGGGCTCTGAATCAATAGTTGAGTTTCACATCTACTAATTTACTTCATTAAATCAACAGTGTAAAGGTTTCAAAACTTGTAGAACTTCATAGTCTGGTGATTAAGAAATAAAAAATAAAACACAAACATATGATTTGTGAAGATTATAGGGCTTTAGGATCGCTCACCTCCACAGAGTAAGACATGCTGTTGTCATTGTTGCAGTCATTGATCTTTGTGAAAAGATCCTCACACAGCTAGAAGATAAGGAAGCAAATGAAGTTTGCAAATGGCAGAACTGCAGTGTTACTATTGTACTCCGTCACATTAAAACTAGTGTTGCATGATGAACCATTGATGTGCTCTGATTTACCAGAGGTATAATGCCCTGCTGGTCTTTTTCCTGTCTCCCCATCATGGTGTAGCTTTTGCCAGCTCCTGTCTGACCATATGCAAATATGCAGACATTGTAACCCTCGAAGGCGTGGAGCAGCATCTCCTCTCCAATGTCCTTATACACCTTCATCTGAGACGCATAGTTGATGTCCTCAGGCTGCAAACAAAGAGACAGAGAAAGTCAAGAATGCACGCCTTAATGAAGATGGAGATAGTACAGGTGAAAAAGTTCAAATATGCCTACGTTTGTACTTTGTTTTTTTACTGATGATGTTTTCATTTTACAACCGTTATGTTATGTTTTTGTGGAGGAAGATGTTTAATAACTCACCGTAGTGTGTGACCAGTATGAAAAGTCAAAGTTGAAGCTCTTGTTTTCTTTTGGTTGTTTTGGGTTCAGGATAGCTAAAAAAAAAAAGCAATAAGGGGTCCAAATAAGTTTCACTTTATTTCATTTATCAAACAGTAAACTTTACATAAACAGTGAGATAAAGAACGTAAATCAGTATATCAGTAAACATACTTCTGTATTCAGAAATCTGTTCTTTTTTTGTAGGCATTGTCTTCCCTCCTCTGATATAGTTCTCTACAGATTCCTTGCTCACATTAAATTATGTTATTACTTTGAATTCTAATTTCTAAGAATTCTAATTTTTCTCTCTATATCATATATGTGGTCCTAAAACACTGACTGTCAATTCCGGTTTAAGTTAAGCTTAGGATTTGTGAGCTTAGAAAGAAAAAAATCCAAAATTCCCCAGAAAAAAACAACAACATATAAATCCAAGGAGATGGAAGTTAGTCCAGTCCAGTCCAGTAAAACAAATTACCCAATTATATTCTGTAATAAGCTATTATAGGAGCTATTTAAAGTTGAGAGAGGAAGTTTGAATTCTCCCCTCATCCCTGTCTTTAACCCCATTACATAAAAAACCATTTGCTTCCATATGAGATCATATTTCCCCCCTCGCATTACTTGTTTCCACCTCAGAAGCAATAGGGGATAAAAAGCCAACCGTTTTTTTTCTTTGTGTACTAAAATACACACAATGAAACAAACCATTACGTTTAGAAGCCCAACACATCCTCATGCCTGCAAAACCAATAAAGGCTTTTTGTAAAACCTCACTATTCATGGTGAAATTATTATCACTTTAAATAGCCAACCTTAAAGGCCCTTGATTCTACAGTTATTTAGCATTTTCAGTTCATCTTTATACTTTATTAAAACAGAGAATTTGACACCTTTTGCATTATAACCCATGTTTCAGTCGCTCTATACTAAGACAAATTGAATGCTAAGATAGCATTTCAAAAATTCTTTAGGGTTTGGTATAATTCAATTCTACAGAATGTCGTTTAATGGTGTGTTATGGTAAAAATAATGTCTAGTGATTAAAGGACTAGAGATGATTTTGAAGCGAGCACTCAAGTTACCTCTCTCAGCATTAGATATTCTAAATTGCTTCTATGGAAGCTTTGCTTTTGCCCCTAGGAGTTAAAAAAACATTAATCAGCTGTCAGGAAAGCCCCAGAACCAGCCGACAAAGGAAATATCCAGTTTCCACCCATTATTTAATTCTTGTTTAAAGATCAAATCAGACTGCAGTCAAAAGCCCTTTATTTTTTACTTTATATTATCATTATTTTATAGTTAAACTAATTTAAAAAAAAAACAAATGACCTGACAAGCCAGCTCTGCTATTTTATTAGGAAATCTAATGAAAAATTGGCGTTCTATCAGTTATCTTATTAGTAAATAAAAATCCAAATGTCTCAGTGAATACAACCCTCGTGTTGCACCATTACACACACACCCTGATAAATCACAATAAAAAATAAGCAGCAATATATCTCAGCAAATTAACTAAAAACATATAAATTATAAACAATTTTTTTAATGAATTGTAATATTTCTATCTACACAATCATGGAGAAAACTGCTGATGATACAGTAACTCTACAGTCATTACCATCCTCTAAAAAAAGATTAAACTACAGAATGTTAGCCCAGAATATTGCAAGGTTAGGTGGAAGGAAAATGTGTAGTAAAAGAGGGTTTACAGGCAACAACTGTTACTAGAGCTTTGATAGAACTTTAAATTCAATCAACAATTCATTGTTCAAAGCAGTTCAAAGTCCTTTTAGCAGATTTTGATGAAAATCAAGGTCCCATCGTGAATGTTTTGAATGGGGAGGATTGCTGCTTTTGGACTCTTTAAGTCCAAGAGCAGAAATCTGTCAGGAAGTTTCAAAGACTTCATACTTCCATTTACTGAAAGTTTTTATGTAGATGCTAATCTTTTTTCTCGTGCTAGAGTTTGCCTGTTCTGCCATAAGTAGCAACACTTGATTTAACAACCTTTGTATCTGTGTGTGATTTGCCAGTTTAGTCATCTGAACTCAACCCAATAAAGAATCAGAGGAAGATGAGAGAATGAGACCAACAATAAAACTGAGCTTAAGGTGAGTATTAAGGGAATCTGGGCTTCATTAAAACCAAAGCCCTAGTTTTATAAATCTATAAGATATTTTTTTAATCTGAAAGAAAATGAATCCGAATTAAACATTATTATTTTTCATGTTTGATGGTGAAACTGCCCAAAAAAAGCTGTTTTGATGCAACTTTAGTTTGAGAGGTCAAAAGACCCCCCCCAAAAAACCCCAAAAAAGCTATTGTATGATCATTTAAATGTGTTTTATTCTCTCTGTAATCTTTAAAACACAATAAATAAATAAAATACTGCCACTGCCCTATGAGGAAATTTTAAATTCTCACTAGCTTTGATTTTAGTCTATTTCTATCACTTAAAAATGCTAAAATTTCTATGATTTTTTTCCCGAAGCTTGTAAAAGATAAACTGGAGTTGATTTCCTATTCATTAATCGAATAACAAGATGTCAACAGCAGCAACATATTTTTTTAATTTTAAAAAATAGAAAGAGGTACAATCTTAAACTGAGATTCTCTTTTTCAGCTAAATAAAATCCACTGTAACACACTCCATTCTCTGGGAAGCTAAACATAGCATGAACACTACCCCCAAAAACTGTGCACTCAGCTGAAAGCAATACAATGCTGATGACATGGCTGGAAGCAGCTGTATTAAAGATGGGCAAACTCAGTAATTACCTCTATTTTGAATCAGAATCTTCTCTCTTTAATGGGGCAAATTACGGTTAGAACCACCCCTCTTTCACACATATATTTAGATCAGCTGATTCTGCAATATGCTCTGGACAAGAGCAACAACTCCATTTTTTTTGTCGGTACCGGTAGCACGCATGATGAGAGCACAGAAATGTGGCTGCCACTGCATCCTACTCACACAGTGTCAGGGCTCAGAAATGACTGAAGCTTTTGTTAGTTTCTGCAGCAAAGATGCTGCAACCCTCACTGCCCAGTGTTATGTAGCTGCAACAAAGAGTTGCCTACACAACAAAAAAAACTACATCGAAATGATGGACGTGATGTAGGTCAAAGGAATATCATCAAGCCAGCAATAGAGCAGAAGTAATATCTGGGATTATATGCACCAAAGTTATCAGTAAAATCAGTCATATTTTTTTATATTCTTGCAATTTCTGCATCATATTAATTACAAAATACTCCCAAAGGGGAAATCAGGCATTGTATGAGTATTTAAAGTGCTGGGCTTGAGTGTCTGATATAGTTTTCTTTTATTTCTGGTTATACTTAAATGTTTCAGACCATCAAAATATGTCAATGTCAGAGAAATATTTCAGATTAGAGTAATAATGAGCATATAGTTTGTGAGAGCTTTCAGCCACTTCATGTTGTCAGACAGGTTTGGCTGAGGTGTTTCCTTCAACGTATATTTCTGAAAATAATCAATCCAAGATAATTTGAAAAAGAATATTTTGGATTTTCACAGGTGATATTTGCCTGATATTAACATTGGTTTCATTATATGAAAAAACTTGACAAAAAACAGAAACTGAAAAAGTTATAAGGGAATCACACTTTTCAAACTCTATTTATTTGTAAACATGGCAGGACTGAGGCTAGCTTAATAAAAAAAAAAAGGAAAACTGAAACAACATGAAAAATAGGTGTATAAAAACCTAAATGGAGTCGCTGTTCTGTTTCCTTTCCTTAACTTCAGAGGTTTTAAGGTAATTGTCAAATCTAATCCTGTTTACAATGGAATTATTATTTCTTACATGCATATAACAATTCTTGGCATGCCAGCTTGTTGCTAATGACTGCAAAATGTTTGACCAAATGATAACAAAACTATTAAGCTTTCAAAAAGCCTAATATGCCTACACAAAAATATCCAGAGTGTCCTGTCATTGTTTAATTTATGTCTGATCAGCTTGACTAAACCTTTCAGGGAAAGATGCTCTAATTTCAGCAGGTCAGACTAAAAAAATAAGTGCAAAACAGCATAAAGAAAATCATCAGGAACAATAGCAAAAACCAAGAATAAATCTTGATAGTAAAAATGTAATTTGCACAAAATTAACAATTTAAACTAACTAAACTAACTAGGGAAAAAAATTATATCCAGTCATTTGGTTTGGGTTGAGATTTAAAGACTCTGTGACTGCCATTTATTTGTACATTCACCTGATTAGAAACCATTGATCCACTTCAATCAGAACAAATAAATGATGTGATAATCGTTCTATAAATATCACTTTTTTTTGTATATTCAGGCTATGGAACATATTCAATGTATGGTCAAAATACACAGAGTAATGAGCTTTATTTCTACTATAATTATCGCAATGATCAAAATGGAATTGTTGTCAATAAAAGTAATTGTGTTTACTCCAAAAATTGATTAACAATGACTATAATTTTAGACCAAATGCAGCATGATTAAAAACACTAAATAAATGGTCAAACATGGAGCTAAAACACACAAAAACACAGAGACCATTTTTAGTGGAACATTTTTTTCCCTGTGATGTTTTACTTACTTGTTGTGTTTCCTGACATCTGTATGATGCATTTGCTCTCCTTTCCAATCTCTCTGGAGTTAAAGGGTCGAACCCTCACCGCCACCTTGACTGAAGCCCCCGCCATCTCTCAGGTGGGCTTGTGTTAGTGGAAGAGCTGTAGATCTGATTGGTTACAGACACACACCGGACACCTGCACAGGTCCAAAATTACACAAGTAGCATTATTAGAAAATATTGTTGCAAATTGTTCCAAAAAAATAAATAAATAAATAACTGATTGGGTTTAAACTTGATATGTGAGAGGAAAATTGCTAACTGACACTTGATTCTCCACTATAAGGCAGTGAAGATAATCTCCACTGTGTTATTACTGCGCAGCTTCTAAAACATCCTGTCTGAAAGGCTGGGCCATCATTTGGCAGGGAGATCAACAACATCTCTGCTATAGTACAAGAAAATGGCTGCTTATTTGGGCAACATCCCCACCAAGCCTCAGGGCTTTGTTATAAAATGGCACCATTGCAATAACGTTTCACATGACATCTCCAAAGGCATCCTTATCCATCTTTACCTTTATCACCCTTTTCATCTTTAAGTTGACTCTTTTATTCTAATTAACAACATACATTGCATAATTATCATGTTATAAGCCCCTTAAGTCGATCAGAAACAAAAAAGGAACACATCTAAATATGAAATTGGAAGCTATGATAAAAAGCGAATATTTTGAAAGCGCTGGTTGACAGAACACTGCGAAAATCTTCCATGTAAATATCATCTCCTCCATCTTGCTGAGACTGCCGCACCTCAGACACAGGCCGCGTAAACATGGGCACAGATCAGACACCAATTTACCCAACGCTGCGTCAGAAAGGAGCTCACATCATTATAGATGACAATCACATGTTTATTTTTGTTTACTCTTAATAAAAATGAGTTTATATTCAAATCGGTGCTGGTTATTTAACATGGAGTCTGACGCGCCATCCATCCTGACGCAGCATCTCTTAAAAACAAAAGCGAAATGAGCAACATTGCACACAACATAGCTCTAATAAAATATTAAAAATATATATATATATATAATAGTCGTGGATTACCTCAGCAACTGCCACTTAAGAAAAACACACACGATGAATCCATTCAAAAAAGCGTCCTGATCCTCCAGTGGCTCCTTCTTGGATATCCTTGCTGCTCCGTATCTTCTCTCAGTTTTGGGTAACCTACAGCATCACTCCCCATACATGGATCCATACATGGAGAATCCGCCGGGGAAACGGGCGATGGGGGTCTGTCTCAGTCTCAGCAGCAGCAGCGGCGCTGGGTGGGCTGGACACAGCGGTGCGTCACACAGAGGATGGAGTGCGCGTCAGTCGCTCCGAGATAGCGGAAAATGGCGACGGCGCAGCTGTACCAGAGATGCTGGGAGGGGTTGATGAGATCAGCATCATCAGAGAGCAGAGAAAGGAGGAGAGAGGACCAATGCAACGCTGCTCAATCTGTTTCTACTACTGCTTTTATTCATCCCTTATATTTAAAAGGCAACTAATTCTCTAAAGATGCGATTCCAGCAGAATGAGAGCACCAGCGCACAGAAACAAAAGAACAATATTTCTATAAATGTATTTAACTGAACACTTATATAACCTTCAAAACGTTAGAAATAACACAAATAATTTTAGTTTGTAGTATTTTTTTTACCCACATGAAGAAACAAGCTGAGAACCGGTGCGTTTTAATGTTTAATTTATAAAAAAGCAACAAGAATTTGGAATTTGAATCAAAGATCCTCTCTGTGACAGGATATATATATATATATATATATATATATATATATATATATATATATATATATATATATATATATATATATATATATATATATATATTATTTTTTATTTATTTATTTATTTATTTTTTACTATTTTTCAAGGCTGCACTTTTAAAAAGAGGAAATTATCCAGAGAGCTGTTCCAAACGAAATTTCTTTTTGTTTTACACTGGTGTAAACAAAATGACAAATAAAATCTGTCTAAGTCTAAGTCAGAAAGATGTGGGTATTAAAAATAATGTACATTTAAAGGCTTGGCTGTAAACTTTTAGAGTTTTATATAACAGCAGCATATTTATGCAGCACTATATGCTGCAGTCCTGTCTGACTTAGTAGGTGACTCCCCCTAGAGGTCCTGTGCATATTTGTTTTGTTGAACTAGTTTGCTTTTGTTTGTTTTTTGTCCTTGCTGTTCTCTATTCTTAATTACAATGAATTAATTAGTCTGTGGTCAGTCCAAAACTCAACTGCAAGGCTTTTGACTCGAATACATACACACATACACACTTAAGTTAAAATCTCTGCACTGGCTACCTGTTTTGTGTCATGTTCAATGTAGAATCTAACTGCTCACTTTTGAAGATGAACAGGTTTCTGCCTACATCTGCAAACTAATTGGTGAGGAGAGGTGAGGAGAGTAGTGAGAGCTGCAGAGAAGATCATCGGGGCTCCTCTTCCCTCTATAAGAGACATTTCATTCCAGCATTGCGTGTTTCGAGCCTGTAACATCATCAATGTCCCCTAACCCCCCTACCATGGATTGTTCTCCCTGCTGCCCTCTGGGAAGAAGCTTTAAAGCATCCGATGCAGGCCCAGCAGATTCCAAAACAGCTTCTTCCCCACTGCCATTAGACTGCTGAATGCTGAATAAAACAAAGATTAAAGTTGGAAAAACTGTAAATCTTATCTCATTTCTATGTTTACATTTGATCACCATGTTTACATTTGATCACTGGTGCACCTTAAGAAATGTAAATGTCTTCAGAGCTTTGCAAAACGAAATTTTGTTTTGTATACACTCTGTTTGTACAAAATTACAATAAAGTTTGTCTAAGTCTAAAAAAAACTGTTAATGGATCCATTAACCTGCTTTAAAACTTTTTGTGATTTTCAAGCTAACTTACTCCAAAGCTACACTCTCTGGAGTCAGTAGACATCTGTAAAAAATTCCCAAAAATCTATTTGTTTAAAGAAGCATTCATGTCCTAACTGACCCAGTGGTGTCACTTTTTGTATTATTCTACTTCGTTGTTCATATTATATGTTTTTTATTATTGTGAAGTACATTGTCTGTGAAAGTGCTATAAAAATTAAGTTTACTTTGGGTAAATACAGTTTTCTGAATGTGATAAGGTAACAGAGGGCCCAGGCAGGGCAAATTTCCAGCTCAAAGTCACGCACACTGACCAGTCAGCCGCAGGGATAACTCCCTGGTCAAAAAGCCATGACACATCATCAACTGTGACACTGTCACATATCTCCCCCATTTTCCACAAGCCCGTCCTCTCACTCCACACAGGCTGCCACTACCCTTTATGAATCCATAGACCGTTTACTAGTATAACACATAGGTCCGGCCAGCAACACCAGAATGTTGCAAAGTATGCAACAGAGGACCCAGGCCCTCCTATGTATACTTTGCCATGTCTGTTTTCTTCTGTTTATAGGCTGTGATAGCAGCATATTACCTTTGCATGTGTTTAGCTGGTTGTAGGGCTTAACTTCTCTCCACTGGGACACTTTTTGCTGAGGTTTTCTTGTTTTGTTGCTTCACAAAGGGTGCACTTAGTTGAAATTTATGAGACTTGCAGTATTTTAGATGTTGTTCTTGCTTGTGGCTCAGGAAACTGAAGTCAGTTTTCCAAAATGTAAGGTTAATCAATATTTTAAGTAAGTGGATCACTACTTGTTTAAGATTAATTTTCCTTAATGATTAAGTAATAATATGAAAGCCAAATTTGCATTAGACGAAGGTAACTTAAAATCTGTTGTTTTTAAGTGTGATAAGAAAATAACGGAAAAACACTTTTAGGGAGTGAATACTCTTCCATTATACTATAATCCAAACCAATCACGGTTCCCAAACTATGTTGTACTTATTGGGTTAGGCCATTAATTATAGCTGTCACATGCTGAGAAAAAAGATGAACAAAACCACTAAAACAAACTGAAATAGTTTTACGTTTACTAACTATCATAACAATCACTAACTTTAAAAGTACAGGGCTTGTTTAAAACAGAATAATGTTTTCTGGGACATTTTAATTGAGATCATCCTCTAGAAAAAACAGATTGATATATTTTAATAAGAGTCTTTCTCTTAGAGTTCTTAAATATATAAGTAGAGCTGCCTCTGTAGTCCAGTTTCCAAGGAGAGCAGAAAACCTAATTTATTTATTTACTCTGTGTGTAATTATTTACCCAGTCACCCAGACATCTGCACTTGCAGACACCAGTTAACTTGACAGAAATGTTTCACCTGCATGGTGTGAAGTTTGGAGCTGATGTTGCAACAGTTTGAATTATAAAACCAACTATGTCATGTTAGTGATGTTCAATTTGTTTAAAATAAAGAGCTTAAATTAAACATTTTTGTTTAACAAATGTTCTCCTTTAAGAACAGAATCAGGAAAGAATCTCCATATAAATTTTTAAGATACAGAAATCGTTAAATCATTTTCAAGTCTTGTACAAAACATAAAAAGAGGGCCTTTGGTTGTGTGTTTATGTCTTTATTTGGGGTTGGTGGGTGTGTGGATTTGCCTTCCCCTCTTCCTCCTATAAGACAGCAGATTGGCTCTCCGAGAGGAGGCTCCTCTAAATATCCCAAAGGCTGCTGTGACAGAAGGGACAAAGTCAACAAATCACCTCAAACAAACCAACGCCAGCCAGTTATAGGCTGCCAGATTCAGAACGTAAGTTTCAAGAGCTGCAGATCTAAACCAGAAGTACATCACCAAAACTGGTCCTGTAGCTGCATACATGTGGGTCATGGACAGATATCCCTTACATAAAGACTTTACACATTGTTATATTAATTATAACAAGGAATTTTGACATGAAATATTAACAAAAATCAATACATAAAAGCTTACGGCTTTTTACAACTATTTAGAGATAAATGGTAGATTTATATTATGTACTCCAAAATAAAAGACAAACGTAACTTACCTTATTAATGGAGTTTATTTATTATAATAAACACAGTTGTTGAGTGAGAATCAGATAATGAAGGAATAACCAGAGCAATCAGGGTTAAAGATATGAGGAAATTTAAAGCTCAATGAGATCATAAATCCCCACCCAAAGGTTTGAATATGTTTGAGCATTTTCAAATCATCATTTGAAAATGGAAACAGCTTTAAATGAAGCAAACCTACCAAGACCCTGCCATCCACCTACATTGACAGGCAAGATTAAGAGGCATATGGTAACTCTGGAGGTGCTGCAGATATCTACTGCAAATTGATGTATTCATACAAAATACAATGTATGGCCAAAAAAAACGTTCTCTGCATATTACCCCCGATCCACAATCCCTCCCTGTGAAACACAGTGATGGCAGCGTCATAATGTGGAAATTTGTTTTTGCAGAGGAGGTAGGAAAGAAGGTCAGAGTTCATATAGGTGAGCAAAATGTAGGGCAAACCTGGGGGTTGGGAATGAAAGTCTCCAGACAGGGATAAAGATTCTGTTTTAAATGGACACCATGTAGAAGAGGAAAGATTTACCGGTAGATCAAAGCACATGTAAGATAAAGTCAAAGTGTAAACCTGAATCTAGAGTCTCCAAGCTGTAATAATGACTGATGGTCCTGACTGCAATGCGCTTTCCAGATAATTAAAGTAAAAATATTTATATGTTTTTCTATGTCAACTGTTCAACCACTTTCTGTTGATCATCTACAGTATGTCAATTGTTTGTAAAGTAGCAAAGTGTGTAAAAATTAAAGGGATTTTCTTATGTTTGATGCCGATAAAACAAACAAATAAGGCTATGCTTCCGACCAACCAAAAACCTTTCAACATGTAAGAAATGTTGATGGAGCATCCTGTTCTTTTTACAACTGTTTGCAAAAGTACATTTTGTTGCGTATAATGACGCAAGCATGGCCTTGCCCACCAGGTCAAGGACCTGTTTCTTTTAAATGTTCACCCAAAGTCACTTCCAAGCTCAGTCTCTCCATCTGCCATAGGTGAGTTCACCCCGTGGAGACTTACCTGGAACAGGACACAGGCCGTTATGCAGCGGGCTTTGATCGGCCGGAGCGCGTCGCTCGCTCAGCAGGCGGCAGCGGCTCTGGATGGTCCACTGGCTGCCAGGAACGCCCCGGTGCTGCAGCGTCTGGAGCGCTCCATGTCCTCCGTCACTATTCCACCGCCAGAATGCATGCTCCGACCGCTGGAAGTGCCTCTGCGTTACCTGTTTGGTCCGGGCCCCTCAAACGTCCCTCCTCGTGTCTTAGCTGCACAATCCAGGCCAATTATTGGTCACCTGCACCCAGAAATGTATGAGGTAACTGCTCTGGATGTTAGTTATAATCGTTCAACTTGGAATGCGTTTTATTTTGACTTCCAAACTCTGAAGATATAGCTCCATTTTATATTTTTTAGAGGTCTTGGATAAACATTTTTACTATTTGCAAATATATTTTGCTTTCAAGTTTGAATTATATTATATCAACAAAATGTGTTGTTTTCTTTATGTTTAACTGGAAAACGTTTGATATTTATATACTTTTAACAACCTTGTGCGTAATTACGCGCAGTCTGCAGAGCGCACACCCACTACAACAGAGAAATGAATTCAAATTCAATGCAATTCAAAAATACTTTATCAATACAAAGGGAGATTAAATGTTGCAGCAACCCATCTGGTTATCATTCACCAGTTGTTGCCGATGTTAATAGCTGTATGAAGGAAGGATCTTCTGTCTTGCAATGAATTAAGACGTCTATTTCAAGAATACAACGCAAAAGTTAAAGTAAAAGCATTTTTCACATTTAAAATTCGTGTCGCAGATCATGAACGACATCAAAAAGGGCATCCAGTACGCCTTTCAGACAAACAACAACATGACCATAGCAATGAGCGGCTCGGGACACGCAGCTATGGAATGCGCCGTGTTCAACGTCGTGGAACCAGGGGAGAGCGTCCTCATCACCATCAACGGGATATGGGGAGAGCGCGTGGCTGACATTGCAGAGAGAATGGGTATGGTTTTTTTTTACGCATGGCTTTATTCCCAAACTTAACAATGAAACTGTAACTCAATTCCCAAAATATGATGTCAAGATCAATATTTTATTGGTTTGATCATTTAGTTAAACTTTTTTTTTTTTGCTCTATCTATAGGTGCCAATGTTCACAGGATGGTCAAACCACCTGGGGGATATTATACCAATGAAGAAATAGAACAGGTTTGAGCCCATTAACTAATACTAAACTTCTGAACAGCCCACTTCAATAATTTAAGTCTAAGTTGGGTAATTTAAGTCTTTTTTTTATGCCTTAGGCCATGGAAAAGCACAAGCCGGTCTTGTTTTTCCTTGCACATGGAGAGTCCTCGGCTGGTCTCTGCCATCCAGTGGACGGCATTGGAGACATTTGCAGAAAGTAGGTTTCTATCAGACTAATCCACAATTTATTTATTTATTTTTACATCTGGTCATATTTATGACAGTCCTATATCCTTTCTTCTGCAGACACAACTGCCTCTTCCTTGTCGATACTGTTGCATCACTTGGAGCAGCTCCAATTTTTATGGACCAACAAAGTAGGGGCACAAATAAAATCTAAATACATCTGCTTAGGGTTTGGCATGCATCTGATTATATATGTCTGATTGTGTTCAAAGAAATTGACATCCTTTACTGCGGTTCTCAGAAGGCTCTGAATTCACCTCCTGGGACAGCACCCATCTCTTTTAATGACAGAGCATGGTAAGACTTAGCTCTTTAGTGCATCTATGTATGTCTAACAAAAGAACAACAAATAAAAAAGGAAATTATTAAAGTTAGTTGTATTTTTTTTCCCCCTAAAACAGCAACAAGATGTTTAACAGGAAGACAAAGCCAGTATCATACCTCTTTGACATGACACATTTGTCCAATTACTGGGGATGTGATGGCAAATCAGTTAGATTGTGAGTACACTGTTTACTTTGGATGCCTTTTTTTATTGTTTGTGGAGAAAAAACTAAATGTGATTGCAAAAGGTTTTGAAAATGTAATAGGAAATACAACAAACATTATTATGAAATGTTTTCGAGGCTTTATTTATATCAGTTTTAAATATAGAAAAAGAGGGTCAAAAAGTAACAGCATACTCTGGTTTTTAGATATCACCACACAGGTCCCGTTTCTGGATTCTTCGCGCTGAGAGAGAGCCTGTCGATTCTTGCTGAAAGGGTAAATTTACATTTCAACACTTTTTCCACCATGCCACACCAACTTAATGTAATTATTTTTTTAAACATTTCAGAATTAAAATGTAATTTGTTCAAATCAGTTTCCAATATTGTGAAAAATGTTTATTACATTTTCCACTTAAAATATAAAGTCAAATGTACTAGCAGCAGCAAAATGTGAACAGACCGTTGTCCATAATGGAAGTTTAAGCTACTTTTGATTTTAGTCTATGAGCTCTCCCATTTCCAGTTTTATTAAAATTTGACTCTAAAACAAAAACACCAACCTTTGTCTCCCTCTAGGGGTTGGAGGAGTCTTGGAGGAAACACAAGGAGGTAGCAGCCTACCTCTACAAAGGACTGGAAGATCTGGGCCTCAAGCTTTTCATTCCTGACAAAGTAAGACAATTAAATAGCAAAATATAACAAGCTTTTTTTGTATTTTGCTTTGCTTTTTGTTTTTCTTGATAAGTAAATGTAGAACATGTAATTAAAAGAAGAAAATGAAATTAAAGACAAATTCAGTTTTGTCAGAAGTATATATATAAAATATATATATATATATATATATATTTATTGGTATAATGTGTTTTCATGCAGGATTTAAGGCTTCCTTCTGTCACCACCATATCAATTCCTGAAGGCTATGACTGGAGAGAAATGCTCACCTACATTATGAAGAATCACAGCATGGAGATGACGGGAGGACTGGGTCCATCCATTGGCATGGTTAGTTTCATCTCGGAACCATCAACACCTACCATTTCATTAGTGTCAGTATGGTAGATCATTTAGATGTGACTTTTAGGCTCATGGGTTATTGAAGCATTTTTTACTAATACAAACATATGACAAAAAAAAAACCCGCCTATCATTTTGACAGATTATTTATGCTTTGATTTAAAATTCACCACTGTAACAATCAACTCTGTAAATATCTAGGTCCAAACTAAGGAAAATGCTTACATGTCTATTTTTCAGGAGAAAGCAGATATTATTTCAATACTTTTATTAAGAGCTATGTGAAAGATTAGTGTTTGATTTTTCTAATGCTGCTACTGCATCACTGCAGGCGTTAATGCACTCTCGTTTGCAATTAGGTTATGAGAATCGGCTTGATGGGATACAACTGTGAGAAGACCAATGCTGACAAGGCACTGCATGCCCTGGCAGATGCTCTGAAGAACTGCAAAAAGAGCAAGGCTTGAGAAATCATACTCTCAAATTACTGACTCTCTATGCTTCTATAGGATGCACAGACCAGATGGAAGATTGGATGCATCCAAGAATCCCTAAGCACTATTTACTGTAATGCTTTTTGGAGCCTCTTCTTTTATATTCTTTCTTTTCATTAAAAATAAAAACTAAACAGAATCTGCCATGCTAAGTGACTGAAGATGTCGAAAAAGTTATTTTTTTGAATTAGTAAACATGTTTCTTTGTCATTAAACTGAACATGTATAATGCCTCGATCATTTCTTTAAATATTATGTATCAAACAGATAAAACAACCCATGTTCCACATTTGTTTACACATGGGAAAGGTGGGTGGGGGTCTGGTGCCAGGTCCAGCAGTTAGTTAGAAACAGGGTATGCTCAGGTAGGTCTGCAGTCAGACACAGGGCAACACAGAGTCAGATAAACCAAACAATCATGCATTATTATGTTCATACTTTATGGTCATTTATATTTACCAATACCAAATTGTCACCAGAGTCATCTAAAAGTCATGTTTTTTGGAGAGTTGGATGGTAGAGTATCCCACAGGAACTCACATGAGCAGGAAGATCCTAAGCTAATATCTAAACCAAGAAACTTCGTGCTGCAAGGTTACAGTACTAATAACTGTTTGGACTTTACCTGCACACACACACACACACACACACACACACACACACACACACACACACACACACACATATATATATATATATATATATATATATATATATATATATATATATATATATATATATATATATATATATATATCTTTCACTTTGTATGAACACAGTTTGATGATGGGATATAAACCTTTCTTCTGATATCTACAGCCATATTGTGCCAAGAGGCAGCAGCCGCCTCATGGCTAGGAAGTTTGCTGGTTTATCTAGTTTTTGTATTAGCAGGTCCACTAAATCAGCTAAAGCGAAATACATAAAATTTCCCATTCACAAATAATTCAACCTCTTCATCAATTATAGAAGCTACTTGAAGGTGTATCCTAATTTTACTTTTCCAATTACGTTTTTTAAGTTTTTTTTCTTACTGAAATGAAAGCGCTTGCGAACTACACTTCCCAGAATTCCAAGCGGAGCTTGTTCATCAGCTACGTCAAAACTGACTTTGCTTCAATGCGGCTTTCGCTTTATATTCCTGACCTTTGTTTGTTTGTGAGCTATGGCGTCTCCCGGAACCGGTAGGTCGAGAGTTTATATCTTAATAAAAGAAGAAATTATAATTTAAACACTTCAAAGTATGCAAAATTATGTTTTAATGTCGACCGAGAGGGTGCGATAAAAAATATTTAACCTTTTCCTTAGATATGTTAGAGGTGGTTATTCATACAGAGGGTTATATGATAGTGATTGCCTGCGTATATTTACAGTCATAGTTATTCTATAAATAAATGTATTAATACATTCAATTTCATCTTTATAAAATAGGTGTCTATATCTTCTCACTGCTTAAGTCATTTTAGAAGAATGCGGATAAGCCACTTGCGACACTTTCTTTTAATTAAACTAAAGTGGAAGCTTTTTTGCACATTTTGTGTAAATGTACTTTTAAGGTTACGTAACCTAAACAAAGTCTAGATTAGGGGGGCAAGCTGGGGCAGGCATTTAAAAGATGAGTTTTCAGATTAAAAACAAGACAAAAACATTTTTTTTAGTCCACTTGTTAAAGATTGTCTCATTTTAAACCAGACCTCTTTCCTTTCCCAGCCCGCATTCTCCTTCTTCTTCTTTGAGGACTTTTTCAGCTGCCTTATCTTTTGTTACTTTACTGCCATCTTCCGGATTTAGCCCAATACAAGGATTCAATAAGTGATTTTTGTCTCCTTGTTATGTCCTAGTCAATTTTATGAAATTAATTCTCCTTGTTTTAGTATCCTCTAAATTGTGTCCAATCTTCTTTTTTATATAATATATCCCAAATGGGGGGCTGCTCAGTGGCACAGTGGGTAGCACTGATGCCTTGCAGGGGTCTGGAGTTTGCATGTTCTCCCTGTCACACGTGGGTTCTCTCCTGGTACTCCGGTTCCCCCCTACAGTCCAAAAACATGACTGTTAGGTTAATTGATTTTTCTAAATTCTCCTTAGGTGTGTGTGTGTGTGTGTGTGTGTGTGTGTGTGTGTGTGTGTGTGTGTGTGTGTGTGTGTGTGTGTGTGTGTGTGTGTGAATGATTGTTTGTCCTGTTTGTCTCTGTGTTGCCCTGCGATGGACTGGACACCTGTCCAGGGTATACCCCGCCTCTCACCCGTACACAGCAGGAGATAGGCACCAGCACCCCTCGCAACCCCGCTTGGGATATTGCGTGATGGAAAATGGATGGACTAATGATGTGTACACAAGTTTTTGTGTGCCTTTAAAGTTCCCATTCTGTAGATAGCCATTTGCCTAGTACTGTATGTAGAAAGTGTCCCGTTTCTTCATTCTATTTAAACCCTTGGATGCCGTATTTTATGAACATTCAGCTTCTTTAGAAATGACCGTTTGTTGAGGTTGTTTTTGACAGCTGTCTTCCCCTTGATTTCATGGGTTGCAATTAAACATTTCTGTATAATTTTATATTTAGTGAGTGTTATTAAAAGCTAAAGTTTATCTTTGTGGACCACTGTTCTTTGTGGCTATTTTACTTGTTGCATCGCTGCCATCATCTGGACATGTCTGTAACTACACTTTTTGTTTGTTAAATTTTAATCATTCATTTATAATCCTTTTTTTAACATGTTGTATTTACAGCTTCTGCATAAACATGATGTTGGATCCTCTTATGCAATGGAAAGTTAGCTTGAACAACATATCTAAACAGAGCTCGTCATTTTCTAATCTTAATGCCAAGCCTTCTGGCTTTGTTTATGAAAAGCAAACAACATGATTTTCTGCTTTATACAGAGCAGGTCACACTGTCACCTAATTAGAAATCAAATCACACAGGCAGTGTGTAACAAGGTTTTATTGGGACTGGACTCTGAGCTGCTTGCGTTTGTTTTCAGCAGCCGTGGAGCTGAACCCCGTCCTCCAACCCCTCAGCTGGCTGCTGGGTACCTGGGAGAGTGATGAACCTGGAGAAGGAACCTTCCCCTCCATAAAACCCTTCCGCTACACAGAGAAACTGCACTTCAGCCATGTGGGGCAGCCAGTCATCAACTTTATGTAGGTTAATCCAGCAGCAGAATTAAAACTATCCTTCCTGTTTCCTTTTGTATTTTCAGCTGATTCCTCACTTTTGTCTTTAGGTTTAATGCCTTTCATGCGGAGTCCAATAAGCCTCTACACAGAGAATGTGGTTTTATTCGAATCCAGCAGGGGACCAACAGAGTAGCCTTCATCATCGCACAGAACTCAGGTAGGCCTCAACAAATTGCAGTCAGGTCTTTTGCAATCAGAACAGTCCCCAGATATTCTAAGATGTGATTTTATTTTATGAAAACTTTTTTCAAACTTTAAAGTATGAATGAAATCCAATATTATTTAAATGCAAAAAGTTAATCTGTTGTGATTATTTCAGGTGTGATTTGACCTTTTTAAATATGTTTTACGTGCTCTGTTGAATTCATTTTTTTTCTCTTATTCTATTCCAAGTGTTCTTTTGTGGGTTTGTTTCTGCAGAGAGATCCTGTTCTTGGCTTTTTTTTTTAATGCTTTTAGTTCATTCACCCCTCTGTAGCATTTTAAGGACGGATGTTGTGTTATTGTATAGGTCTGGTGGAAATCGAAGAGGGGGAGCTGACGGGTAATCAGCTCAAACTGCAGACCCAAAGTCTGGGGAGAATCTCGTTCGCCAAGGAGCCCCATGTACAACAGGTAAAAATTATCGGCTGACTATTAAATCTGATGTTACTGGACATGAAGCCTTTCAGAACCTCAATTTTTAGCAGATATAATGCAGAAATTGTGCAGTTCACCCCTCCTATTGCTACTTTTTTCAGATTTCACGAGTCTTCCAGCTTCGACCAGATGGGAAGCTGGAGCAAACAGTTTCCATGGCAACAGATAACCATCCGCTAACACAGCATCTGCACATCATTTACAGTCGGTCATCTGGAGCCAACTAGTCTTTTTTTAACCCTGTGCTTAAAGTCCAAGTAATATATTTTGAGCAGGGCTCAGAAAACCTTTTTCTCTGAGGGTTTTTCCTTCCAGTTGTCAAGGAGTGCAAATTTGGTTTGTTGCTGGACAGGGTTCATTGTTGTTTGCAATCAAATAAAGTACTGACTGTAATCCATATGGTTCTACCGGATAATAAATGTTTAATCTAAAACAAACTTTTTTTATTGCTCAAAATGTAGCATGAGGTCAAGAAATTAGGTCTTGTACATTTTTCTTAGTTTCATCTCAGCTTCATTATATTCACATGAAATATCAATTTTATGAATATATCATTCTATCAATCTTTACATTTTATAAAAATCCTTCCATTTTTCCATTTTACATAAATTATTTCAAATCCTGAGACAAAGTTGCTGTGCATTGCTCCAAGTTATTCACCATGGACAGACATTACAATAAAGTGCCATATAGGTGTTGGTGTGAATTTGTTTATATTTTATTTGGTTTAGAAAGAAAAAAAAAAAAAAAGACACTCAACTGTATAACACTGAATGCACTTTTGACGTGAAGTGCTTTTTGTACTGGCAGTTTTTATGCGGTGATGGATTCAATAGTCTGATAAACAAATATATAAAAATAAATAAAATCATAAATACAATATACAGGTTAAAAAGGAAATCATTAAAACAAATCTCACATTAAGTCTGTGCAAGTCCTCTGAAAGTGTTTTAGGTTTGTTTTTTTGTTTTTTTTTTAATTGGGAATGACTAGGAAAAAAAAAAGATTTTTAAACAGTTTTCAACACACTTGAAGAGAAACACAGTTTGTGCTTTGGTGAAAGTACAATGTTTTGAAATGTAAACACTTGATGCAGCCAAACTGGACTGGAAATCCTCTGTGGACCATTGGTCAGACACCAGAAACCTTCTCAGGTCCTGTTCAAGCCAGTTAAGCATCAATTTTACTGAAAATCCAGATTCCCCTCCAACTCCCCTACAAATCCCTATGTTAAAAAGAGTAGCCTCACATTAAAACAGAGACAGCAGACTTATTCCACTTTGATTAGGTAACGAGAAGAAGCAGACAACTTGTGGAGCGTGAAATGGAAAAATAACATTAATGCTGTTAAATGTTACAGTTCTCCTAAAATCTTCACTGAAAACATCAAGGCGACTACTCTTTGGTTGAAGGGTAATCCCTCACAGGTCTGTGCAAAATACAAAACGCTGCTGCTGATGACACATTTGTCAGTGGCCATTCAGCAAAACACAGAAATGTGCTGGAAGAGCTTAAATCATCAGCTGCAGGGAGAAGCTCCATCCCAGCATCTTTTGATAAGACAAGAGATTCCAGTCCTGTGTCTTCACCAGGTGTCTGCCCGCTCTGAGCAGCTCACTGCTCCTTCATGATGTAGACATACACTGTAGTGAGAAAATATTTGAAGGAATCCATGACAGATGATAGCCAAGGCCGTTCAGGGGTGCAGTCCATTTTCACCACGCACTTCATGATTTCTGCCTGAAGACATGGAACATAAAGAGCTGATTTGAAAATGTAATTTCTGACGCCAGCAGTTTGCTGATTTACAAAGAGATTTATGACACAAAGCTAAAAGACACCTAGTTTACTGCCCAAACCTTTCTATAATAGTGTTTAACACATGTTCAGTAAGTATTATATTATGCTTCAATACAAAAGGAGCCATTTTCTAGATTACTGCTTTATTTATGTCTTGGTGCTTAACTACATATTTGTCATATTTTCATGTAATTGTTAAGAAGAAGCAAAAATGGTTATTAGATATATTGATTTCTGCACCACCTGAACATGTACATGCAGCTTAAAATTGCTTTTCTGTTTTAAAATAAATATATTCAGACTCAAAATTTCAATCATTAACTTGATTACTTTAAATAGGCTGTAGTTTGTAGATCTATAATGTACAAAAACTACAGCAAAAGTGAAGTTTAGGCATTAAAGCCATTTCACTGATTTATTCCAGATTAACTTTTGCAGTTTTATGTAAACTAGGGTCGGTTTGCAGCATAGTCTTGCTTCAGAATTATGGCTTAGTTCCATAAAATTTCAGACAGCACAGAAGCAGAAACTCACCCATCCTCCTTTCCTCTTCAGCCAATGGACGAGAAACTTACGGACAAACTGTCCAAGACTGTCCACTATAATGTGCACTGTTGTGGGGTGTCCCTGTCTGACACAGTCTACTGCCAGGGCTCCAGCTACCGCATACATGGCTACCACTTTACCCCATGTAATACCTACAGTAAAAACACAAAAACATTGAAGATATGAGTGCATTAATTTCAATCAATAATTGTGTACTTTATGAATAGGGGCATAAAAATGAGTTTTTCACAACCAAAGTATTGCAAAACATGAGAAAACACAATTGTTTTGTCTCAGCAGCTAAAGCTGCTTCTGATTTTCTATTAGTCAATGGGCAGAGCAAAAATAAAACAAAGGAAATCCATTTCTCCTCATCTGGGATGCTACACTCCTGGACAAAAATCGATAAGACTTCTATTTACAGTGATCCTTTCCAAGCACCTCTATCCTCTGAGGTTTCTGGTAATGATCATGACCCAACGCTGGACATGTACAGCCATTGGACCTTGTGCTGAAAGAAACAACGCCAGGTTCAACTGTCATTATGACTGACTGGAGGACTTCTGAAAACTGCTAGCTACACTTTCAATTAAACAAAATGAGATTAATGTCAAGGTCTAAAGCTGGGCAATTAAATGCATTTGTAATATAATCGCAATTTACCTAAATGATTTTCAAATCACAGAGGCAGACGTTTTTAAATCACACTCTACTGAACGGTAAGACACTAAATTTCTCACTCCAGGCCTTTAAGTGGCGGTTAAATGCTTGAAATGAGTTTGTCTTCACACAGAAAGGCAGAGTTGCCGCTAGCATGCAGATCCATGCAAGTTTAAGTAAGAACTTTTACACTAGAAAGGTCATAGTAAAGTCCTGCAACAATGGACTCTGGGCAAGCAATCATTCAAAAACTGAAAGCCTGAATTAAAACATCTACAAGCTTGGGGTTAGTGCAAAGAAAAAATAAGATCACAATCGCAATTTTTTTCCCTTTACAACCAAACCTTTAATGTATTTCACCTAACAGACCAACACAACGCATGACAGAACTGAAAGGTGGATAGGAATTATACATTTGGATTTAAATAAATAAAAAGTGCCATGCATTTGCATTTAGCCCTCTTTACTCTGATACCCCTTACTAAAATCCAAAGGGAATAATTGCTTTTGGAAGAGAATTTATTGGTAAATGCATTCAGAGACCACCGGTGTGAAAATATATCCACCTAAAAGGACAGACCAAGCAAGATGAACAGAAACTAGAGAAGCAATGAAGACCCCATGGTAACACTGGAGGAACACAAATCAGGAATTAGAACCTACCAAAGGGGAAACTATTAATCCTTTAGTTAGGGCTGGACAATTAATTGCATTTGCTATATGATCACAATTTAGCAAAACTATTTTCTTGTAGCAGATGCACTCTAAATTAATGTAATTTTATTTTTCTCATAGTAAATTGTGATGATCTACATCAACGGACTCTATACAAGCTTTCAAGATCATGAAAATAAACAATGAAATGGAGTGAAACATCTAAATGCTTGTGGTATGTAGGGAATCCGCAATAAAATCGCAGCAAAATTGCAGTATCAATGGAAAAATCATTCAGCCCGACTTCCAGGCAACAGAATAGGATAATGCAAGAGAGGCATTAAAAAGAAAAATCCAGTATGTTATCAGAGAAAACCAAACTTGAATTCTGTGGCGTTCATGGAAATCCCCACATGTGGAAACAGAGAGGCTGACCAGTGCTAAATGGAGCAAATCAAAGGTGGTCAACCTTAAAGTAAAATCTGTTAGAAGCTGTTAAAAGGCCCAAGACTTAAGCAAAGGTCCCCCCCCCCAGCAGCACACCAACCCGAATACAATAGAATATTTTAGATTTTAAGGTCCATCTATGTGTTAAATTAGCCCTGTCAAATTCTAGACTTAAATCCAGCTATGAATCGGTGAATAGACTTCAGAAACTATTATTCAGACATTCCATGAGAGGGACAGTGTTTAAACTATTTTCAGAAGAATAAAAGACAAAAACAAAAATTTCTAGAAATGCAAAGATAAAAGGGTCATACAACAAAAGACTTGCAGGTAAATGGACTCTCAACAAAGTAATTATCTAGAGGGCTGAAAATAAAAGTTTTATTTATTTCATTATTTATCCTTTATATTATCCAAAATAAATTATTTTACTAGTGCATCCAGGTCAGGCAGCTTGGGTTTTACATGTCAGCCACAGCAAAAAGAAAAAAGAAAAAAAAAGGCGAACATACAGAAATACACAATTAAAAAACTTAAAAGATTTACGGAAACCAAATTATCAGAAGCAACACCTTTTAAAAATGTGAATACAAGTAGCCAGTTCAAACAGCTGCATGCTGATGTTACAGCTTTCCTATCTATTAAAAATATTTTAAAGCATTCTACGAAGACCCACTCCCTTTAGTTTTAGATCATTTTGTAGAAGGTTCCAGGGATAAGGAGCTCTTAGACCCTCACTTAAGTCCAACAATGGCATGAATGAGCCACCAAAAAAAGACTCTTCTTGGCCTCAAAGGACAGACAAGCACAATTTCGGGGGAAAAAATGGCCAGCCTAATTTCGTTTTACAAGTTAATAGATACAGAATATAAGTAACACTCTGTTGTCAATCACATATTCTACAAAATATATTTGATAATCTCTCTTTTTAAAAGGCATTATGTAAGTTTTTACTGAAAAATAACTTTAAAATAGGCCCTTTTTTCCCTTTACGATTAAAACCCTGTTTGATGATCAGACTAATATCTCAGTAGTTCAGCACTGATGCCTCTATAAGCCTGTGGTCTATTTTCTTGAATTTACTTCAGGTCCAAATCTCCTGCCCTATTTCAGCGGATATGAGGTCAAGCATATTCACATTAAATGGGTCCTTCTAGCAAAACGAAGGATTCGTTATTGAGATGGAATTTGTGGATACCAAGAAGCGACTGGCATCCAGCTCAACTCCGACACTCCATTTGTGTGGAGTTTGATTAAGAATGTCTAGGTACAATTTTCAGAGACGTTAGTTCCTTCATGAAAGCTGTCAGTAATGTCATATAATTGGGTTCTTTTGGTCCTGCTTGCTTTGTCATGCATGTTCCACAGAGCTGACCTGCAGAATCAGTGCCTATAAGGGGATAGAGCCGTGGGTGAGCTTAAATGAGCTAACCGTCTGAGCACGTCATGTCTCAGTCCCTATTGAGAAGCAGGCTGAGAATAGACAAGATTGTCAGGGGTAAGGAGGAGGGCGGGAAGAGAATGAACAGGAGTGGGAGGCAGAAAAGGATAGATGGAGGAGAGACGAGCCATGTTGATCTTACTGGACAACAACAGAGCACAGAAGGCTGCTAGAATTTCTTTTTGGCTGAAGAATGCTAACAAATACCTGAGGGCTTAATTTAGAGTTGTAAAGTAAAAAAAAAAAAGGGGGGGGGGGCTTGTGATATTTTTGTTCTTTTTATTTGAGAAAAGTTATCAGCCTCTCTCAGAATCCTCTCTCTCCACATCTAAAGTTTGTTATTCCCCAGAAGGAATCCCACGCTGCTTCCACAAATTACAGCCCTGTGACGTCGGAATGAGGGGAACATTTGACCAGAGCGCAGGCATGAGGATTATATTAAGAAAATCTGTTTTTGGCATTTCCAGGCCGTGAGCCAAGTTTTGCATGCTCATCAGAAAGCAGTAAGCTCCTAACCTGTCCCCAAGGCTTACAACAGAAAACAGTTTTATTTAGAAACTTTAAAATGTCAGTGCTGTATTTAGTGAAAGAAGAACATCTGCTGCAGAGAAAATCCAGAATAGATAGACACATAAACTGAACGCCACATTCCTATTAACAAGAAAAAACAAATATTGCGTAATTAGTTTTTGCTGGAGGACTGTAAAAAAAAAAAAAAAAAAATGTTCAGGAAACAACAGTCACACAGTAAATTGCAATCTAGCTTTCCTATGTTGCTGTTCTTAATCAGTCTAATCAAATTCTATTTCCATTTATTTATAAAAGGAAAGAAACGTTTGCTTGTTTATTTCAGGACCATTTCTATGACATTTTGCTTTATTAAAGCAAATGAAACCTACGAGGTTTTCATTTGTCATTTACAAGCCTTTATCCAATTAAATTATTGAAGTCCTGACTTTTATAGGCATACGACTTACATCACAATCTCATTTTTTCATATTAAAGGATCAAATGACAATCTTTAATACAATGCACTAAAAATCCACCAAAATAGCCTGAAAAAATGTATTGCCAGATTAACTAAAAGGAATTGACGCTGTCAGTATTCACTTACAGTTTAAGTATTCACCAACTAGGGCTGAGTGACTATTTATAAAGATGGAGCTTTTGTATAAAAGTAAACCCACTTCACAAGTTTTGCATAAAGTCTCATTAACTCATGTCATATCTTCACATGGCATCTCAGTGTCAACTACTTAATGGACACAGTTTATATGGGTTGTTCAAGACCCATCCGTCACTAATGCTGCATGTGAACCTCTTTTTCAAAACACTTAAAGTGTAACTCACCCAAAAATCAAAATTTTTTTGCGTTTACGTTATATGTACAGGCCATATGGAGTGCCATTTTAATTTTACTGTGAATTTTTATACATTTTCATGAGCGATGTTTTTTTTTAGCTCTTCAATATTTGCCTCAAAACATATTTTTGCTGCCCCAAGGTATAGAACAGTGACTCTTGCAATTGAATTTTTCGACTGGTACAAACAATAGATGCTGTTACATCCTTTTGACATCTTTGCCCTACGTTCAGGTCTAAACACAACTAAGTGGGAGACACACTCCTCCATAACAAGTCCTCCTATCCTTTGCCACTTCGGTAGCAATGGCTTTGGGTAGCGCTAATTTAGCACCTTGAAGAAAGTGGCCAATCTGATAAGGCTGTGGTCCTCTTGGATCCACCAAACCTTCTTCAACATCCAATGCTTCTGGTTCAATAAGGCTAATCTAGGCTAGGCTAAGCTAGCTGCCATTTTCCTTTTTCTGACCATACCTTTGCTAAACCCACATCTTTTCATAAGGGGGAGTTTCACTTTAAACAGAGGACCTGGGCACCATTTTGCCATCTCAAACTGTTCTTCTAAAGGTCCAAATCAATCCACTAGTATGCTCACTGCCAAGTATCAGCAAGGCGGAACCAGCATTGCAGCTACATGGAAAATACATATAACATTTTTGTGTGGTGAAATATTGAGAGATTTAGTTTTTTTATATTATTCTCAGCAGATAGGAGCCTATCAAGAAAGGCTCCACTTCGGCCCTGCTAAATTTAGCCCCACCCCTCCCTCAGTTCTGTGATGCTGGCTTAATTAACGAGAGTTTCACTGTAGCAGTTTATAAAGAGTTCAGATTTTAAAGCCCATGCACACTTGGATGTTTGTGTAGTACTGGTTTAAATAAAGGATTTCAAATTATTGCCAACCTATAACGAGAGAGTACGGTACTAAAAAGGCAATGATGAATCCTGGGAAAATTCTAACATTCAGAATTTACAGAAATAAAATAATAATGATAACAAAATGGTAGTGCTCTCTGTTTCCTCCAAGCTAAAGAGCGATATTAATTCATACAATAATTTATTTTTACCTCAGGATTACATGAGGACATAAAAAAAAAAAAAAAAAAAAATCAACTAGAGCATCAGTTTAAAACAAATGGGGAATAAGGTTCATGTTTTTTTTCCAGGGGATCATATGTTGCTCCAAACCAAATGGGTTGAAACCATAATTAGAGCCAGTAAAACTCCAATTCAAACTTTACAAGTTTCTAAACGGAAACAGTTGTTTAAAGTTTTGTTTTTTTTCGTCCGTTTGTTTTTTTAGAGGTCTTCCTCCACCTATAGCTGATTCACACACACCCACTCACTCTTACCGAAAGCCCCTCTCAGGCAAACAAGGAAAACTGCAAAGTCATGGGGTTTAAATCACACTAACAACCTCCATCTGTGATTTGAACTGCAAGTCACTTCCTGTGCTGGAAGATATCCTACACGTTTAATAAACAACATGTTGACCATCATCACCACCTCCTCCTCCTCCTCCTACCTGCTGCAAAGATCTCCGTTGCCACGCTGAGGAAGGCATCTGAAACAACATTCTCCATGGCAACGGAAATGTTAAGCTGCCTTGCCACGTTCCTGTACAGAGTGGGCTGTATGCTTTCCAACTCATCGCCTAGGAACAGGAGACAGACAAAAAGCACCAGACTGTAAAAAGGAGAAAAACATTAAATCTAGACAAATCACTGCAGTCTGTCTAAAATGTTAATTAATCTGCAGATGTTAACATAAAGCACTTGGAAATGTCAACGGAGAAAAAAAAAGAAAAACACAGGCTGGGTTCATTCAGACACAGTGTTTTCTTCCTCCAAGCTGATGTCTTAAAATAGATGATAGAAAGAAAAGATGTGGGACAGAAATCGATTCAAGTCTGGTCAGTCAGTTTTCTTATATTTTAGGTGAACTATGTTTTGGTACTTTGCAGGGTGGATTTGGAGAATATTTTGTTTTCTTGTAGAACTAGATTTGGATGCAGATATCAGGGGGTTTTACATTAATTAGTGATTAAAAATACATTTAATTATCTTTTCTCCTCCCATGTCTGGATTAAATATTTTTAAAGTCAGAGTATGATAGAAGAGTACGATAAACCCATATGTGAAAAAAAAATTAACAACTGGTTAACAGCCAGTATTTCTTAATACATATAAAATAAGGGATTATTAGTTTATCATCAGCTATCTCCTTTAACTATCAGCTGTTTCACTTAACTCAAAACTGTTCATTAATATATATTTGGGTTAATCAGTCAGTTAAAAGAAAAATGTTTAGATCTTCATTTTGACACTTATAATGGATTTGTTTTTTTCATAATGATCAAAGCCAGTCAGCAGAAAAGTGTCAAGCTCTGATTTCTGGGAGCAAGGTTGCATCTCCACATAAATGGTGCCTTACAGTAACATCCAGATTTTTAGCTCAAATAAGACAGGTTATCATCCGAGACCCCTCCTCACCAAGACAAAGAAGCACCTGAGACACTTCAGCGACTGCTGCATTAGAGGGAGAGAAGTTAAGTTCAGTTTTGGACCATCCTAATCCATTCTGGTTGAGCCTGGAAAGGATGTAGTCTCTGCAAAGTGCTTTGGACTGAGACACCAGCTCTTTCTCGGTCACTGATCGGTCAAAGACATCCAGCACCTCTGAAGCAAACATAGAGGAACGCCGGAGAACATCCATGTCCTGCTGAAGAGGAAGAAGAGGGATCCGGGTCAGTGAGAGTCTGACCTCTCTGGGATCAGCTGTGTAATCAAGAGTGTCCTGGTTTTCCTCCCAGGGAGGGGGAGCCAAGTTCAGGGATGAGGATAAAACAGCTTCTGTGAGGACAGATAGAAATCAGGTTATCAGAAGGGTCAATCAAACAAATAGTTGCTGCAATAAAAAAAACTAAACATACTGTAGATCTATTAAGGCATTCAACGAACTAAAGAGATATAAAACTTATATAACAATATGATGGAGGCGTTATTGTTGTAAGTCACGTGGTGGAATAGTCAAGATATTGCAACACTTGTTCGATTATGCAACAACAAACGTTCACAGCACATAATTGATGAGGCAGAAGCAGAAGTATTTTTTAAATAAAAGTGCGCACATTGGTTTTAACTCGTGTTAAAGAAAAAAAACCTGAAATCATCTCCAATTCAAAGAGTCTCTTACCATGAGCATTTCATGCACTCATCTTTTTCTGACACAACTGGACCTGGTTCCGAATTTCTGGGGGAAAAACTTCCACTCAGCTGATCGATACTCCGCAAGTAACAATTCGGATTTTCAGGGAGAAATAAATAAATATATATGTATATTCCAGATTAAGGACGATCGGTTCTGGCTCTCATTCGCCACTCACTCCACTTCTTTCCGAGCACAGCACTGACTGTTAGGGAGCCGCAGTTAGAGGACGCCTACCTGTTGTTCCACCTTCCCATTGGCGCACGCTGGGCGCGCAGCTTTTACTGCCTGAAGAAGTCAGAAGCTGGAAGTTTCATGCCCGCCTCCGATTAAACCTTACAGGCAAACTCATCCCGGCAGCAGCATTGAAATAAATCAAGCGCATCTACTTTCATTCACAAATCTGGGTGGATTAACTAGCAGCCTGATGAATGCGCAGTTGCGCACAAAGGATTAGGTTCCCCTGCAGCGTTACCTAAACTGCTGGGTCATTTAAACAGATTTTAAGCATTACAAGGTGAGGTTCAAACGCGGACGGCTCCAGTCCAGAACTAAACCTTTGTTTATCAATCATAAAGTTGTTTAATTTAACATGCTTTTAATTTAGAGCAGTACTCCTACCAAGCGTTCTTTTAGGATATATTATGAATGTCCTGTTTTACACTCTGGAACCTTTTTTTGTATTCAAACTCAATCATTCATAGAGATTTGAGTTCACCTTAATGAATAGCATATAAAGGTTATTAGGCTGCTCTGTGTTTATTTTATCTAAATGTTTTTTTCACCCGCTGGGTGTCGCTGTGACTCATTTTTTGGAGAAGTTTAAATTATGAAAAATTGATGTCTAACAATTAAAGATAATAGTATTTTATTTTTTAATTTAAAAAATCTAAAACAAATGAAATTGTGAACAAAATTATTCTGTAACCAAACGAAAATGAGTGAAGTGCAATCAAATTTAATAAAGTATAAACATTTCAGTGCAATGTTTTCAAATTTCTTTCTTTTTCTTTCTTTCTTTCTTTCTTTCTTTCTTTCTTTCTTTCTTTCTTTCTTTCTTTCTTTCTTTCTTTCTTTCTTTCTTTCTTTCTTTCTTTCTTTCTTTCTTTCTTTCTTTCTTTCTTTCTTTAGTTGGTCTTTTTAATCCCACATCTGAGGTGTTTTTTAAATGAACTAAAACAAATTATTCTGGGCATTTCAAACTTTAAAAGACTTCTGTTTTACCTTTACAAATTCTTATATTCATATTTAATCCTTTTCAAAACATTTTCTTCTATCTTCGTAGGTCTGATTAGTCATTGAGACTTTAAAATGTATCTACACTAAAGCTATGGGCTACTGCTGTGCGACTTTGACCTTGAAACGGTCTTTCATTACTTTTTTAATCGATTTATCCTTTTACTAAAGCCATAAAAAAATAAAAGCCGGGCATAGACCTGTAATGGTTGTAAGTGCGCAAAGAGGACTGAAAATACAATAAAAGGGGAAACGTGTAGGTGTAGGTTTAATAAAATATCTAAAACATATCATTAAATTCAATGCAAATTTTCTTTAAATTGCCAAATCAAAATTTGTTTATTTCCTGATTGAAAAGCTTTTTTCTCTACTAAAATATCTCAAAAGATTCAATGAATTAATGTCAAAGTTCAACAAAGAAAAACATAATAGTGCTGTAAATTGTCAGGTAAATGACTACACTGACAGTGAAACAGTCCAAATAGACACTTTTTAATTTGCTTTGAATCTCTTAAGGAGTGATTGTTAATTTTATTTTATGCATACTTGTGCCATAACATAGTATACAAAGACAAGTGAAGCTACTGTTCGGATATCTCTGAATAAACAGTCAGTCAATGATGATGCTGCTGCAAATGTGCATCATAAATCTTAGATTTAAGATTAGCATCATTAATGCAGCAGCTTCAATAACCAGCTTTACTTTTGAAAATATTTTAATCTGTAAAATGTTTGTTTAAAACTCCATAGAATCTAACCTATAAAATGTTATTACTGACCATCTTTATGCAGCTGCATCTCATTTCTACATTTGCATTAACAAATCCACCTTGCTAGTATAAATTTAGAAAATATTATGCAATTGAAAACTTAATTAATTAAAAATAAATATTCCTGATGTTTCTAAATGCTGCTCTAAGTTATTAAGTGTTCCCAAAAGAAAAGAAAACAAACTTCATACTCACCAACTCATCTGCACTGAAGGTTCTCTAGTTTTTTTCCATGCTTTGGAAGCTACCATTTCTCTAATTAGCATGTCACCAGGGCAGTTTCAGAATGATCCTTCTCAAAGGAAAGCATTGGGCGATAAAGAAAGACACTCCCCCTTTTTTACTCCCATGTGTTTTTGTTTACATTCATAAGTTAAGATGAGAAAAAAAGATTTTCAGCTACAGTGTGGATGGAAACTTCCAATACTTTTTCTGGTCTTTTATAAAGTTTCCAGATGTTGGTGTTACAGACTTGGTTTTCTCCTCTTTTTTCTGTTTTCTTTTTCTAATAAAATGTCACTGTATGAAACAGCAGAAAAATACTTGATAATGGTGTATATTTCTGAATGTAGGGGACATGAGTCTGTCAGTTATTTTTATTTGTATCTATACTTATAACCATTAAGTCACTGCACTTTTTTGATCAGAGTCCTTCTTCATAATTAGTTCACATTTTTTGTGTTACATTTCAGAAACGATCCCCCTACCCCTATAGAAAGAAAGTCAATCTTAGCTGTGGATGGCTCTTTCTGTGTCTGTTTTGTTCAGGAGTTTTCTATAATTTAGGCCCAGAGTTCACCTGCAGCTTTTACAGTGTTTCCTGTTACTTAAAACATTCACTTTTTGCTGGTTTTGGAGCATTTGGGAGTCTCTTCCTGTTTAGGACCTAAACAGAAACCCTTGTGATAATCTGATATATAAAAACACTGCAGATTGTTTATTGTACTTTTACTGACGCTTTTATGTAACACTAAGGAAGGATTACAGCAGGCAGTGAAAGCATTGAAAGTGAACCTGGTTGACCTGATGTGTAACTTTGGAGCTCTATATGCACAATAGTTAGGTAAGATATTGTTGTAAACTAACTGTTTTCATCCTGGTCCTATCAAACCAAACCCAGCTGATGTTCAGGTGTTGACTAGTATGAAATAACTTTATTACCTTGATTAAAAGTGACTAACTAGTGATTTAAAAGATGCCTCAAGGTCAAAACTCTACAAATCCAAATGCAATACAGGGAACTATAAGATGATGCTGATTTGATAACATAACAGAGAATTACCAGGAAGTTAGAATTTCTAGAACTTTTACTTGTCTGGACTGTCCGGGTTTTCCGAAACGTGGTTGAAACAATAACCTCTGAAAAGAAAAGGTTAAAGTTTGTGTTTGGGTCAAGTCATTCTTGCGATGAGATTTGTGAATGTGTTAAAATGAATGAAATGTTAAACAATGGTAGAAAATAAAGAACTGGAGCATTAAAAAAATTATTTCTGATGATATATATATATATATATATATATATATATATATATATATATATATATATATATATATATATATATATATATATATATATATATATATATATATATATGCTATATGCTACAGCAGATTCCAGGTAAAACATCATCCAGAAGGGCGCAGTCCTAGGAAAGGCAAAGATACTGCGCAGAACCCTCAAACTCCCAGGCCGCTGGTAGAGGACCCGAGCTATATATATATATATATATATATATATATATATATATATATATATATATATATATATATATATATATATATATATATATATATAGAGAGATATATATAGAGATATATATATACATATCCTTCCCATTAAGGGATTAAAGAGACTAGAGAGAAATCAAAATAACACACTTTATGGTTATAATTTATTTGCTGTCAGGCACGCACCGGCAACCTTTAATCATTCATGGATGAATTAAAAATTTCAAACAAATAAAAAAAAGTAGAACATGGTATAATAATAGCCCGCAATAATAACAAGAAAACACAAACCATCTACAATCACTCACTGGTGTTTCTCCTTTGTTATACAAGAGAGACAAAAAAAAAACACACAAAAAAAACAAGTTGGATCGGAAAAATTCTTAGTTATGATGTTGCCTAATAATCCTGCATACCTCTTTGTTGCTTAATGACTCAGATCCATATAATTCTGAGAAACAAACTGAATTTTCCTATAATAGATATTTTAGAATAAATGTTTTATACATTCTAAAAATATCGGTTGTAATTTTTAAAGAAAAACTTTTTGCTATCCTTATGAACTGCATAGGAAGGTGTGCTCAAACTTTAGAAGTCCTTAAAGACCGCTCGCCATTGCACCAGAGCATATTTGCAATTGTTAGAGGGTGTGAATCCTAATGTGTATGGAATATTCCACAGTATCTTGAAAAAAAGGCAGTACAATATCTTGAAAAAAAGGCAGAAAACATTTATTTTCCGTTTGATATTGTGGTTAATTTTAAGAGATGAGTAGGAAAAAGCTGAAATAAAAATAATTTTTGAAACAGCTCTAAACATACATTAATTAAAAACAAAAAATCATGATATTCCTAATTCATTCTCTCTGAAGGGGTCTTTTTAAATTTTCCAAGTTTTGTGTCAGTCGAAAAAAGAAATACAAAAGTATTTTTGGTCAGAAACTGTGCTGTCTTGCAAGAATTTCACTATTGCAAAGATTGCAGATTTTCCTCACAATGGGCTGCTGGTCATTGCACCTCATTATGCAACCACAACAAAGAGGTACCAGAAAGTAACGCATTCCACGGATGTCAGTGTCACAGGTTTATTTACGAGACATGGTGGCCATGTGAACGTGGTGTTAGATAACAGGTGTTTCATAAACTAACATGCTAAAAGACACATGTTCACATGCATATCAACTAGGGCTGAAACAACTCATCAGATTAATTGTGATTAATTGATTATTGAGCACTTTAAATCGTCCATGTAATGACTATTACAGTGCAAAGAAAGTTGCCTTGCCATTGACATAACCGTAAAATATATTAGTAATCGATTAATCGTCAACTGGAGACTCTAAAACATGCCTTTAGCTGACAGAGCAATCCACTTAGAGCAATAACTATAGTAGAACAGTAATGTATATATATCTAAATATTTGCATTTGAAATAAAAAAAAAAATGTCCATCAATGTACTCTATTCAGAACTCCACAAGTGTAAATGTTATTGTTTCACCTGGTTTGATTCTGTAAAAAAAAATCTTCTTTAGGTAACTTTTGCTCATTTTTAATTGAACTTTGAACTTGCACACACTGCAGAAATTTACCTCTGCAGTCAACCCATCCCCTTGGGGAGCAGTGTGGGGTTAAGGGTCTGCTCAGGGACCCAGAGTGTAGGCTGTGGGGATTGAACTGGGTACTTGAAACCCTCTAAGAGCACAAGCGCACCGCTCTAACCACTAGGCCAACACCTCCTCCAACAAGCTATCCGTTTATTATTCGAAAATAATCCACAGAATAATTGATAAGCAAAATAATCTTTATTTTTAGCCCTGATGTTTACATGTTCATTCAGTCTTCGATTAACTTTAGAGGCAAATTTTCAGCTGAATTTTTCAAAGCAGGACTAATTGGAAACAACCAGCATGTCTCGAGGATTCCATCCATTCATTGTTGGGGCTGTCAGGATGAATGTAACTCTGTTGTGCCTGTTTTTTGGAGAGGCAGACTGCAGTTGGAGAAAAACTTGACTTATATTAACATTAACCAGTCACAAGACTAACAAAGAGTGTTTGTGGTATGTTTTTTTTTCTTCTTTCATTTCATTTAATGTCTTTGAAAAAAAGAAAAATAAATATTACTATCAGCTAATATATGTTCAAATAGTTTCTTAAATCTACATTAGAAAATAGTCAAATTCTCAGCTTCATAAAAGTCCATTGATCGCCGTTTGTTTTTTGCACATTCTTCTCAGGTCCGCCATGCCAGCACTTTTGCCTGACTGGTTGTGTGACATGCATGTCACAAAAAGCTTGCATAATCATGTTTGATTTTTCCATAGTCTTGGGAGCCCTTCGTTAGAAACTACTGAACAGAAATTGGAAAAAAATAAAAAGTGTCACTTTTAAATTGTCAGAAATGTAAACATCCTTAATCCTCTCAGTTCATTCAAATGTCAGTGAGTGAAACTGAAATGTTGAAGGAGTCCAAGAGTTAAGGTGATCATCAAGAAGCTACCTGTCAAGGTTCACAGGGTTTCTCTCATAGGCGTTGCCAGGCTAATCTTAACGGGGGTATGAGCCCCAAGATTAATGTTACACCATTTTCATTTTCCTGATCAAAGCTCAATACCATATTTTGACAGTTAAACAACAAATTGCTTTAAGATCCAGATGAGAAGGAAGCCTTCCTGCTCGAGACAGAAGTTTATTAGAACAAGGAAAGATGAGAGTATTATTACAGCAATGTTTGCTCAGAGAACTTTTATTTTCTTTCAGGTCAGTTTGGATAACTTATTTATTTCTGTTGTCAGAAGATTGAGAGAGAGAGATGTAATTTTAGAGAAATTTTTTAATTGGATTCTTTACTGTCAGATTTTGATGTTTATGTCATTATCAATAGCAATACCTGTAGCTGTATACAGTACTGTTAAAGTGAACGATATGGACAATATGGGGATCCTTCCTTAATCTGTGACAATACTTTGCCGTAAATTTGGCCTATTCCTCCCAACAGAGCCTGCTTGTTCTCAAATACTTTAGAGCCCTTCCTTTAATGTTCCTTTTGGACTCAGTCCAAAAAATTGGCTTTATTGTCATTAATAGGCCTGGTAGTTTGGCGATTGGTTACAAGTAAGCTTTTCTCATCTTGCGTTTGTCTTAAAGTTTTGCTACAAAATTTTCTACAATGTGCTTTCCCTCATAATGCTATCTATTTTGTAGAGTGAAGTCCCTTCTGTTGCAAAACACCCACACAAAATCAGGCTTCCACATCCATACAGTCGGGATTTTGTTCTCAACCCTGTAACCTTTCCCCTTTTTTCCTCCAAGTATAACAATGGAAATTAAGGCCAAACACTACAATTTTTGTTTGATCAGCCTACAGATCTCCAAAAGATGAGGTCTTTGTCCCTCTGTACATTTGCAAACTCTTACTCTGTAATTCAGTGAGTGTACAAGGATTTGCTTCACACCATGGATAATAAAAAATCCTCACTCAGACTTTCCTAAATTAATAAAATGACATACTAATATTGATCTAACTTGACTTTCAAGAAAGTGACTAAATAAAAAATGGATCTGCCGTTTAGCTATAATAAATATTTTCTTAAGCCAAAACCTGTATTAAAAAAGTAGTCACTTTATTCAGTTTAAAATCAGTTTTGAACAGTGATTTGCCTTACTTCCCCAAATGAATTTTAAACAGAGATATTTTTTTATCTTCCATTAACATTTCTAGTTTTAAGCTGCTAAATGATCCCCTTATACTAAGTTAGATAATGTCTTTTAGATGTATTGTCAGTGAAAAGGGCATCACGTGCTGCACAATATGTAAACAGCTAGCAAAAATTCCTCTAATTCTCCAAACTTCCATCCCTCTCGCCTTCTCTCCCGTGCATGGATGCCTGTCATTCCAGTGCTCCTCCAGTGAACATGCTGGACAGCCACATCCTGGGCTAACGCCCTGCTCTCGCCTGCCTGGAGAACAGGTCAAACTAGAGGTGCAGGAGAACCTGTCTGGCAGCAACTCCACCTCTGCCCATGTGGGGATGGGCACTTCTACCCTTTTTGCTTTGATTTTTGACCTTTAACCCAATTCATCTCATTAAGGCAGATGAGAACAAGTAGAAGATCTAGAGCTACTTTGATGGTTACTGTGTCTTCTTTATATCTCAGTGCATTTAGTTTCTCCTTCCAGAGACAGCTCTTCAAATTATCATCTGATTATTTATTGTATAAGTGAGAATCTGCAGGTACACATTTGTTTCTCAATCCAAGGCCTGCAGCCTTTGTGACCCCGTCCCCTTCATAACCATTCATGAAGAAGCCCAATCACAGCAAGGCTCAGTCAGGACATGAGGGTGGAGCATGACACTGAAACAGGGTGTGGTTCTGAAACTTGGAGGGTTGTAGCAGAGGCCAAGGACTTTAAATTGAGCTGCTTGAGCCCAGCAACCACAATCATCCCAGCTGATCAGCCACTTCTACTCACTCCCTTCTGGTTGCCTCCTCACGAGACTTTCTACTCTTTACAGACCAGCACTTAATCTACTGTTGGATTTTTTTTTTCTTTATTCTTCATGATACAACTTCACAATTGAAGGAAGCTGGAGGCTGCCACTCACAAGTTAGCTACCTGAGTGTACCTGTTGCCTTCACCTGATCCCTCTCACCGCTGATCTGCTGGATCCTCTGGACTGAGTGCTGTCTGCTCTGGCTGCAGAGCTGCCGTCTTCCTCACAGGAGTCCTGAAGACCTGTTTTTTAGGTGAGCTACAAACAGAAAAGCTGAACTTGTGTATCCTCCTCACATCTGTTTTTTTTTTCAAGCTCAAATTATTATTTTAGATAATAGAACCTGATCTTACCTTCATTTCAATTCACTCGTTTTTGCTGCTGTTTTAAACACTTTCTCTAAGCTTGATCTATTATTAAGAAACTCAAGTTTACTCCTCATGCCTCAGTTCATTGAAAGCCACATGGGGTGAGACGTTTGCCTCACCTGTTGGACCTGCTCTGTCAGCTATGACTATTTCATTGTTATGGCTGCGTCATGTTTTTTAATCCGTCCCCAAACTGCCACTACCTTAAAGAAAGCGCTTTGACTGCATCAGAACCTGCATTTGCACATTCTGCATGCATATTAGTCTTGGAGGCAGAGAAGTCAGGGTCACACAGGGACATTTATTGAGCATTAGCAGCTGCCTTCTGTTTGTTCAGTCAATAGGGAAGCAGGCGCACAGAGTACAGAGCATATTCCATCCTTTCTCACTATCAGGTCCACTTTCAATCAAATTTTCAAACTTCTTTACTTTTTTGCGTTTCAGGAATTTGGCTGAAAGAAAAACAAACCGTCACTATGCTGCGGGAAGCTTTTACAAGTGTGACCAAACTCCACGGTTACATAATATCCAGAACTGGTAAGAGTGTGTTAAATGCTTTACTTTAAAGGATTATTTTTGTCTCTCACTATATTTAATTCAAGTTAAAAGTTTTTACATTTGAAAATACTGAAATGTCAAGTAGGTAAAATGTATTTATAGAGCTCCTTTTACAGACAAAGTCTGCTCTTTATTGAAATTAAGTTTTTATTATTTTTAACTGACAGATTTTCATAAGCCTACCTTTATGTTTCGGTAAGCATTGAGGTGAGAAAATGACAAGGGTGTGTGTGCATTTTTCCAGATGGCAGAGTGAAGGATTACCCTCTGATGCAGAGTCCTGTGCAGATGACCGGCATCCTCCTGACTTATGTCATCTTCTCTGTGTACGTCGGCCCACGCATGATGGCCAACCGCAAGCCTTTCACCCTCAACAGACCAATGATCATCTACAACCTCAGCATGGTTTTGCTGAATGCCTACATAGTGTATGAGGTAAAAACAATATAAAAGACAGAAAAATTATGTGTTCAGTCAAATAAAAGGCATCAGCATGTAATGATGGCTAATTTGTTTTTATTTGTTTTTTTACAAATTCAGTTCATGATGTCTGGATGGGCCACCACCTTCACATGGAAATGTGACCTTATTGATCTCAGCACCAGCCCACAAGCTCTCAGGGTAAGTCAGCAAATCGGCATAGTAGCTTTGGCTCTAAACTTTGGCTGACTAGAATATAGTGTGCAAAAGTATCCAAGGAAAATGTTTTTGTGCTAATTGTATATCTATATTTAAAATTAAGAGGCTTCAAAATCTTAAGCACTGGATTTTAGAAGAATTTATGTAATACATATATTTGAAAATCCAAATTAAAAGATTTCAGGTTGTTTAAAAAAAAACTTTGAGTTCAACCTTTATTTCTACTCTTTGTTGGGGTTTGGCAGAGGAATAAAAACAGGTTAATAAAGATTCAACATTTAGAAAACGTATAAAGATGAGGAGAAGCACTGTAATTCAGGACTAATTGTTCTATGCAAATCCAAATAAACTGTATCTGCAGAAACTAAACATTGGTTTAAACTGCAGCCCAGTTGAATAAGAAGTATAATTAGATTTTTCAAACTGTTTCCAAAGTAAAACTAGTTAGTTAAAGCGTTAGTGTGGAAATATAATTGAATATGGGAAAACGGGTGAATGTTTGTTTAAAAAATAAAATAACACCTGAACTCTGAAAGTCCACAATAGCAACCATATGCGTCATTATGGTTGAATACTCCAAAAAGTATAGACATATGTTTTTGTTTCATTTCCATTTATTAAGTGAACAGTTTATACAAAATTAACCATAAATTAGCAGTTGTGTAAAATTAAAGGGCTTCTGTGTTGGGCAAACTCCCTAATGGTATACAGAGGGCTAATGATATTTCTGATTAGCAACAGTTCTGATATTTGACCAGACAAACATCTTCTTTCCTGCAGATGATCCGAGCAGCTTGGTTGTTTTACTTTTCAAAATTCATCGAGCTCCTCGACACCGTAAGGACATTTTAACACCTTTTTTCTTCGACATTCATGGAGTAAATATTTACGAGTGTAAAAAAAAAAAAAAGTAAATTTCCTTTTGTTTTCCAAGGTATTCTTTGTGCTGAGAAAGAAGCAAAGCCAGATCACTTTTCTGCATGTCTTCCATCACTCATTCATGCCCTGGTCATGGTGGTGGGGTGTTGCACTGACTCCTGGTGAGTGTTAAGGAACCAAAACATGCACTACACACTTGGGGCAACATTAGGTTAACCCATTGCAAGTTAATTTTGGATAACAAGAAGGGGTTTCCCTTCTATTAAACCCATCCTTGCTTTTGTTTCCTTTAAAGCTGGAGGAATGGGATCCTTCCATGCTATGGTGAACGCAGGGGTCCATGTCATCATGTACACCTACTACGGACTCTCTGCTGCAGGGCCTCGCTTCCAGAAGTATCTGTGGTGGAAGAAGCACATGACAGCCATCCAGCTGGTATGTTTCAGCTAAAAATAGATTTGTCACGTAAGAAACTAAAGGGTGAGCCAACGTTGATGTTCGTTTCCATTTTATTTTCCAGACCCAGTTTGTTCTGATCTCCGTTCACATCAGCCAGTATTATTTCATGGAGAAGTGCGACTACCAGATGCCACTCTGGATCCATCTGATCTGGATGTACGGCATCTTCTTCTTCCTCCTCTTCTCCAACTTCTGGGTGCAGGCTTACATTAAGGGCAACCGACTTCCTGTTGCAGACTATAAGCCAAACCAGAACGGCTCCACCAACGGACACATTGCAATGAATGGCAAACACCATGCAAACGGTCATGCTCACCCATATGAAAATGGTAACATAGTCATGGGGAAAGTGAAGGAAATTTAACTGACTCTGGGTGGGGGAAAGGAGACATGAGCGGTTAGTAGATATCACCACCTCAAATGTGCCACACATCTATATCTAGTAGCATATTTGAGTGCAGTAATTTAATATGCTACCTCTAAACTAGAGAATTTGTATATAATCTTATATTTTATTGAATTATCACCCCTGCGGGATATGATTGGCAAACCTGTTTTATGCCATTGATCTCTGAATGCAACACCCTGTATGTTGTTGCAGAAGGTGTTTACTGTGATGAACACTGAATGGAAAATTGGTGCTCATTTTGTCACTGATAGTATTCTTTAACTCAGGCTTGACCTGCAGCACTGTTCGGCTTAACGAGGCCCTTTTGTTGCTTGGGAGTATGGCAATGTTTCCACTAAACACAAGTATGTGTAAATATTACTATGAACTTCATGCATAAGTGTTTTTCATTGTAAATGTCAAATATTAAGGTTTTTTTTCTTTTTTATTTATCTTTTGAAATAAATCAAATATAAAGGTCTGTTTCATTTAGAAAGCAGTGATTATGTGCACTGAGTGAGCAACATGCCACATCTAATTTTTTATGAAGAACTATAGAATTATTATACTGTATATTACAGTATTGATGCATTTAATTTTGCCTTTTTGTGACGGTGACACATACACTGTTATACATGTCCTTCCATACATTCTTTCAAGACTCTGTATTGATCGATCTCTCAGTACACAGGGCATGACATCAATGAAGTTTTTTTTGTTTTAAAGCTTTAATGATTTGTGCAAACGGCTGTGAAAATAAATCTATCAATGTTTGTGTTTTGTTTTTTCAGTGCAGCTGTTACTGTCATAAAAATACAAAGTTCTACATATAACCTATTAACTTGTATGGAAATAAAAATATTCACTGAAGTGGGGTGAAAAAAATGTGTTTTTATTCATGACTAAAATTTTATGCATAATAAATCCAGGATGCATATGCGTTGTGCAATAGAACAGATGAGGGTCAAAATAATTTTAAATTGAAAATATTTAATCCCCAAAAGAACTCCAATCTAATATTTTTCAGGGTTGGATGTTGTAGATGGAAATGGGGATAATGATCTCTTCTAGTGAAGTCAGTGTTACGGGATCCTCGGGCTTAAAACATTCAGTAGGACATTTTGTAGATAGAATCCCACTTTGCACAATTTTCAGAAACTTCATAGCAGTCCCTGGATCATAATCATGCTTTTCTCCCGGTTTAGAGCTGCAAGTCACGGACTAATGCCAAATGAAAGATTAATAAGTTGCAATCTCCACAACAAATCTGCAGCATCTTTGCAACTAAAAGATTTAATAAAATACTTTTTTTTAACGATGCAATTTAAATATCTGCTTGTTGGAAACTTGTAAAACCTTTGATAGCAATACAATGTGATAGCACACTTAGGACAAGTATTAGAAAAAAAAAAAATGTAATATATTTTCGATTAGGCAGAATTTTAAGAACCGGAAAATTCAACTTCAAAATTTCAAGGTTAAAGTCTGAAATATTCACCTTTTAAGTTTCCGTAGGTGTCAATGCCACACTTGTTCACATTGTGCCAGCAGAGAAAGCACACAGGATACTGAAATAGTTGCCACAACCATGTTTGTGCATTTTTACTTAAGAGACACAAATAGGAACATAAAGAAAAAATTCAAGTCCTGAATTTACACACCAAAAAAAAAAAAGAAATTCCAATGGTACCACATTCTAGACTTAAACCTGAAAGCTTGTTTCTGGGCCTGTTAGTGATAGGATATTTTTGGAATCAGCTTATCTAAACAAACATCTGTAAATACGTTCATGTAATACAGCATAACATTTGAAAATAAATACGTAACCTGCACTAATCCATCTTGAAATCCTCATTCCACTTTGAGTTTCTGCAAACTGCTTTGATTGTTGCACCTTTACAAGTTGACAGTCTACAATAGGGATGCAAACTCCTAATCATGAGCAGATCAGAAAAAATGTCTAAACATTGGGTAGTGAATTATGGTCCTAAAGTCTTTAAAGCAACTTTAAGTTATCTACCTACAGATAGAGACAAAAGACTAGTCCAACCCTGTTCTTAAAGGGGCAGATGGTTATTCCACCTTACAAAAGTACAAGAAAAGACAATTCTAGTTATAGCTTTGAAAAGCCCTCATAACTTGATTTGCACATCCAAAAATAATTTAAGGCAACAAAATTATAAAACCTCCATTTAAAGAATTTTCCCATATGCATAGATTATTGCATGTCTATGTCCAAAGTGACATTGTAACCAAAATCCCACCCCCAAAGTGAAATGGCATTCAAATAAGTTGCCATGATCACCATTTAAACCTTTAGGTTCATTATGCCTCCACTTTGGAACGTTCTGTTGCACGGATTCACTGAGCCATCTAGTGGCAGATTAAATAATCATCCCCATGAAAGCTTTCTGGTTGAGCAAGTGTCATAAAGCAGGCATCCCAAACCTCGGTCCTTGAGGCCCGCTGTCCTGCAGGTTTTAGAGGTATCCTTGCTCCAGCACAGCTGATTTTAATTGAAAGCTGATTAAAAAAAACTTTTGGTCTACTGCAGTCATTAAAATCTGATGTTTTAGAGCAGGGAAACCTATAAAACCTGCAGGACAGCGGGCCTCGAGGACCGAGGTTGGGGATGCCTGTCATAAAAGGACACTTCAAAAAGGAGCTGACCCAAAACAGTCAAACACATTTCCCCCTTCAACCTTTCTTGTGCTCACTTGATAAGATGAACATGGATACTCCGCTATATTTTCAACTATAGGACCTAAAATGAAATGAAACTCCTAACCACAGCCACAACTGATCTTGAAAAATATGAACAGAACCACATCAGGTGCATGTCATAAATGCAATTTATTAAAATCCTGATACCAATAGTAGAGGGAACATGGTGATAAAACCAGTGCAAGCTATACATTTCTCAAATATTAGTTAAAATGAAAAAGAAAAAAAGCACACCTCTACCAGTTCTCTTAACAGACTAAAAAAAATTAAAACACATAACATTTCCAACAGTCAAAAGAACTGGATTGTAAGTTTTATTGCATTTTAAAAACATTTGCTTAGATAACATATGATAAATAATGTCAACGCTTTAGGAAACTATCTGATTGACTGATTAATGACGCTGGTGGCTGGTTTGGCCATCCTCTCCTTAGCCTTCTTCTTTGCAGGATCCATCTCAAAGGCCTTCCAGATTCGAATGGTTTCATCTGCAGCAACCGTTGCCATGGTTGAACAGTCTGGGCTTAAAACAAGATTGAGAACTCTGCCCTCATGACCTAAATAAAAAAATAAAATTAACGTCTTTGAGTGCATTTTCTCCACAGTCATTTGACATTTATTAATTTGTAATGATCCATGCAATAAACTCGTACCAACTGTCAAAGATCGAGCATAGCTCTTCTTGCATAATAAATCCAACCCAAGAAGAACTTCTCATGTACGTTAGGTCCAAACATTACAGCATATTCCCTGACAAATTTCCTAAACTGTCCCCACAAGGTAGGGCTTGATAAAAACATACAGAGATAGACTAGATAATACAGGTGCTGGTCATAAAATTAGAATATCATGAAAAAGTAGATTGATTTCAGTAATTCCATTTAAAAAGTGAAACTTGTATATTATATTCATACATTACATACAAACTCATATATTTCAGATGTTTATTTTGTTTAATTTTGATGATTACAAATGACAACAAATGAAAATCTCAAATTCATCATATCAGAAAATTAGAATATTGTGAAAAGGTTCAAAATTGATGGCCCGTGGTGCCACACTCTAATCAGCTAATTAACTCAAACCACCTGCAAAAGCCTTTAAATGGTCTTTCAGTCTAGTTCTATAGGCTACACAATCATGGGGAAGACTGCTGACTTGACAGTTGTCCAAAAGACGACCATCGACACCTTGCACAAGGAGGGCAAGACACAAAAGGTCATCGCTAAAGAGGCTGGCTGTTCACAGAGCTCAGTGTCCAAGCACATTAATAGAGAGGCGAAGGGAAGGAAAAGATGTGGTCGAAAAAAGTGTACAAGCAAGAGAGATAACCGCACCCTGGAGAGGATTGTGAAACAAAACCCATTCAAAAATGTGGGGGAGATTCACAAAGAGTGGACTGCAGCTGGAGTGAGTGCTTCAAGAACCACCACACACAGACGTATGAAAGACATGGGTTTCTGCTGTCGCATTCCTTGTGTCAAGCCACTCTTGAACCACAGACAGCGTCAGAAGCGTCTTGCCTGGGCTAAAGAGAAACAGGACTGGACTGCTGGTGAGTGGTCCAAAGTCATGTTCTCTGATGAAAGTAAATTTTGCATTTCCTTTGGAAATCAAGGTCCCAGAGTCTGGAGGAAAAGAAGAGAGGCACTTCATCCACGTTGCTTGAAGTCCAGTGTAAAGTTTCCACAGTCAGTGATGGTTTGGGGTGCCATGTCATCTGCTGGTGTTGGTCCATTGTGTTTTCTGAGGTCCAGGGTCAACGCAGCCACATACCAGGAAGTTTTAGAGCACTTCATGCTTCCTGCAGCTGACCAACTTTTTGGAGATGCAGATTTCATTTTCCAACAGGACTTGGCACCTGCACACAGTGCCAAAGCTACCAGTACCTGGTTGAAGGACCATGGTATCCCTGTTCTTAATTGGCCAGCAAACTCTCCTGACCTTAACCCCATAGAAAATCTATGGGGTATTGTGAAGAAGAAGATGCAATACACCAGACCCAACAATTCAGAAGAGCTAAAAGCCACTATTAGAGCAACCTGGGCTATCATAACACCTGAGCAGTGCCACAGACTGATCGACTCCATGCCACGCCGCATTGCTGCAGTAATACAGGCCAAAGGAGGCCCAACTAAATACTGAGTGCTGTACATGCTCATACTTTTCATGTTCATACTTTTCAGTTGGCCAACATTTCTAGAAATCCTTTGTTTTTATTGGTCTTCAGTAATATTCTAATTTTCTGATATGATGAATTTGAGATTTTCATTTGTTGTCATTTGTAATCATCAAAATTAAACAAAATAAACATCTGAAATATATGAGTTTGTATGTAATGTATGAATATAATATACAAGTTTCACTTTTTAAATGGAATTACTGAAATCAATCTACTTTTTCATGATATTCTAATTTTATGACCAGCACCTGTATAAATTAAAGTCGTTTCTTACCATCAAGCTCTGCAACCTTTGTGAGTGAGGGGTACTTCCAAATGACAATGCTGTTATGGGCGTATCCATGTGCAGAGACCAATTCTTTGTAATTGGGTGCGAACACAAGTGACGAAATCTGCAATTTAAGCAATTTGTTTTAAGCTCAGGAAAAATCATTATAAAAGCACACAGAACTTAAAGGGTTGAGGAAAGTGTGGTTACCTGGGACTGAGTGTCAAGTGAACTGAAACAGGAGCCAGAGTTCACGTTCCAGAGGCGTATATGACGGTCACTGGTGCCGCCACCAGAAGCAAGAACATTTGACTGCCACGGACACCAGGCCAAAGCCTGTCAAAAGAAATGCAAGATGCGATAAATTTACAATAGAGACCCAGAACATTCATTTGTGTCCATTGTAACAGACATTTTGCTCACCCTAATCTTTTACAATTTAGGATTAACTCATAATCCATTAATATACTCTTTAGAGAACACCCTGACCTTTTCAATGATGGGTCATGTGATATTTTTTCCTTAATTAGAATGGCTAGTAGAAAGTTAAGTTAAAAGATAAATGATAAACTTGATAAGAAATGACCAAATGTAAGGTGTTACATGGATTAGCACCTATTAAAATAGAAAGAGAGACTGGAAAACTAGTTTTAGCATGTATGAGTTATATAATTTAAGGTCATTTCATACAAACAATAAAAAAAAAATAAAATAGAAGAACTGGGGAAAAAAAGAAAAAAAAATTGAATTTTGCCCCTTAAAAATTTTTTTTTACAGAAGATCAAAAATTATTTGCCTTTTGTTAAAATGTAGAAAGCCAAATCTAAAAATCAGAAAAACAAATTTCTTAATTTTCAATGAAATGGACAAGCTCTAAATTCAAAATTAAAATGTATGTAAAAAAAAAAATTAATTTAATTTTTCTTTCATTTTGGCCTACATAGTTATGAAATCACATAAAGGAATTTAAAGTATTTTTCCCGCAGATCTCAGGAGGATGTTCAAGACATGCATTACGTGGCTTGCAAAACAGTGTATGGCATTCCGATTCTCATATTGTTCACATTAAATTCAGCTTGAATAAAATACAACTGTACCAGCACAACTTTTGGGTCACTTAAAGCCAAGTTTGGTCAATTATATGCATTTAGAGTTCTCCTGATGGGAACTATTATGCAAGATTTTAATTTTTTATTTTAACAATAAAAAAACTCCACTAAGTTTATGTAAGGGCTGGTAAAAAAACAACATTTATAGTTCATTAAAACACATACAGTGATATTTGCTAAATCTCAATGCCTACTAGCTCTGCTAGTATGGACTCACCTTGACTGCTCCTTGATGTTCGCTCCAGCTGCGGATGAACTGGCCCTCACCGTTAGAACCTCCCTCCTGAACACGGGGCCATAGACAAACCAAATTGTCATTGCCACCACTTGCCAGGTATCTCCCATCAGGTGACCATTTGAGGCCACAAACTTCCTGTGAATGGCCAGCAAGAGTGGAGATGTGATGGTTTGCCACCCTCACATCATGGTGGTGGATGTGTCCTGATCTGGAACCACTGGGGGAGGAAATAAATGCTTATATAAATAATGTTCTAGTTTAGTTCCACACATAAATTAGAGCAATCATACCTGGAAAGAATGTGATCATTCCAGCTTAGACTACCAACCCTAGCTGTGTGGCTAGCCATGCTGCGCAGGCGCTTCTGATTCTCGACATCCCACAACTAAATAGAAAGATGGATACATTTAGCTAGTAGGAACATTTACCAATATGGACTATAAGCACATGTACAAATATTTACCTGAACTTTGCTGTCACTGGTGCCAACAGCCAGGTAGCTTCCATCTTTGGTCCAAGACAAAGAGCATACGTAATCTTCATCACGCTCCAGCTTCATGAGGAGGAGGATATCTCCAGACGCGGCATTCCAGAGGTACACATGGTTATGAAGTGCCACGGCAACAAAATTTCGACTGCTCCAGTCAAGAAGATTTAGATCTGAAAGTTAGAAGGTATGTTAGTATGAAATATTTTTTTCTGGAAATCTTTAAGAATGAAAAATAAACAGATTTTGTATGGATTACAAAAATCATTTAGAAGTTCAGGCGCATCCAAGATCCTCTCTGGATTCGAAGAGATGTATCTGGTCTTTTTGAGAGAGGCAGGTGTCGTAACCTGACTGTAGAGGACTTTCAAGTTGTTCTGATAACCTTAGAAAAACACAAAATAAAAGTTGTGATCAGGAGATAAGCTGAGCGAAGTGAAATATTTCAACCTTAAAAGGGACAGTGCAGGTGCAGCTCTTACCCTCTGGCGCATTCAATGGCTTCCCTCCAAGATGCAGGATCTTTGCATCCTCAATGTTGTAACCATTTAGTGTCACAGACCAAGCTTTCTTGCTTTCCTTTAAACATAGGGGCGTGCATTAAAAAAAACAAAACAAGTGAAGGGTTTCAATTTGGTTTTTCAAGCCACTTACTGATGAGACAGTAGTTTTTCCATCATCTGGTTCATTTTCTTTTGTAAGCAGGAAGTTTGCGACGTCCATCTGTTTGTTATTCCTGATGGGTATGAAGCGATCGCCTCCCATCTTTGAGGGAGTCTTCTTGCCTTTACCTGTAGAAATCATCCCAGTTACAAATCTCCCTTAAACATTTCTACATAACTTCATTAATTTCATTATTTTACAGTATTTCAATCCCATATCAGCAAAAATGCTTTGGTCAGATTATATGGATTACCTGGTGTCTTGGTGGGTGTTTTGGAGCTCAGTGATACATTAGCAGATTTTCCAGGGGACAAAGCGCTGAGGCCAGAGGTGTTGGATGAGCTCGCCTTTCTCTGCCACCTCGCCATGGGAGCGTTTGTGATCGGCATGTCGAGCTTCAGGATGCTGTGAATGTCGTTCTCGAACCCAAACTGCGCCATCTTATCCACGTTTTAACAGACCTGAGCATCAACCAAAAACCAACAATAGTCAAACTTAATGCCGAAGCTGATGATCTTCGTTTGGAAATATGCCTCTAGGCTACGTGCTAATGCTAGCTCCAACTCCTAAACTTGCATTAGCTTCATCTTTAAAAATAACTTCAAAAGCTGAACAGTTACGCCTTAATAGTAATAGGGATAGTTTTGATACGTTTAAGAATTAATCTAAAAATATAATAAAAAAACGATACGGGGTTTTACATAATTAGCTTGTGTAGAACAGACGTGTCTTAAAAAAAAAAAGTCGAATCGAAAGCTGAGAGGCAACTTCGCACTTATTTGTATCTTCAGATAAAAAACACAGACATTCTAACCTCACCTCCAGCTGAAAACGTGGATTACTTGTTTGGAAGAATGACTCGACTTCTGCACGTCTCTGCTTCAGATTTGAATTTCTCAAATTTGTTGCGTCACGGTTTAAATCGCACGACGGGCTTCTGTGATTGGCTCATTCAAGACGCTGCCGTTAAATTAGTTTCGTTGCCACGATAGTGTAAGCACAAGCGTTATTCTCATTGGTGGTTGGTTTCTATATCCTGTGACGTTGACCTTCTTCTTCTTCTTCTTTCATGAGTGTGTAGCTCTATAGTTCCACCTACTATATTCTATTTTTATTTTTGTGTTATGTAAAAATAAAAACAATGCTTTATCAATAACCAAAATTTCCTCCCTATCTCCATCTGTCCCTAAAATACCTTTTTAATACTCCGACGTTGATCTCTCGGGGGATAAACAAAAAAAAAAAGAACCTCTCTAAAATTATGTCGCCACCTACTGGTTATTATTAAGTACGGAGTAAAATAGCCTATCTGTCTATAAAAACAGTGCGCATGGATTTCTAAATTTGAAAATGAAAGTCAATAATGCAAATAGATTTAAGAGTTGTGTTTGTCAATCAGAAATGTTCAGTTTTGAAATCTTATGCAGACCAGTTAGGTAGTTAGAAACTGCAAAAATCCAAGTACACATCACAAATTCCAGAATGTATGAGTATGAATCACTAATTTACAAGCAAAAGTCACACATTTACGAGTACAAATCACAGATTTACAATTATGAGTTACACATTTCTGTGTAAGACTTAGACATTTAGGAACATGAATTAAAAAATTTAGGAGCACAAATCATAAATGATCGAGTTTGAGTAATTCTAATTCTTAAATTTGTCTTATTGCAAAGTTTTTATTTTCTGTCTTGCATTCTTAACTTCTATAAATTGTATTCTCACAGATGATCAGAGGTCACATGTATCTAAGTGTTAACAATGAACAAACAAATCTAATCAAATGTATTTACATTATTGATCTTCATTTACAAAAGCAGACATTTATGCATAGGTTTTAATGACAGCTGTCTTACCAAACAGCTATGGTTCTAGAATTAGATTATGATTGCACATAATAACATTAGATAAAGGGTTAAAACAACAAAAAACATATTTTTATAATTTATATAAAAAAGTTTATATTTAGAATATTTAAATTATTGAATGTACAATCACATTTAAACACCCAATACATTTCTGATGTTTTTGCCATAAATTTCCTATTTTGGTTATAATTTTTAAAAATCATAATTTTAAAAGAAAATCACAGGAATGTATGTCACAGTTACACTGTTGAGCAAAAAGGAGATATTGGATTTAAAACCCAGCGGTGCCTTTCTGGGGTTTTGGGACCCAGCGGATTGCAAGTTCCTGGTTTGAAACCAAGGCATCCTGAGCAAGATCCCAGATCTCAAGGGGATGGGTTAAATCTTAATCCTAATGTTGCAAGACAGACACAGATCATTACCAAATTCTTTACTTCTGTTTTTTTTTTTTTTTTTTTTTTTTTTGTGGAAAAAAAAATCCTCACTTTCAAATGAGTTCATCATGTCCACCCTTTATACTTTATTTCAGTTAAAATGTCTCAAAGAATTGTGATGCATTTTCTGGTTATGATTATATAGCTCAAGAACTCCCTAGATCAGTTTTGCAGTTTAACTTGTATATGAATGGTCCCAGATTCCTCAACAGCATTGTTTACCTTTTCAGTGCTATTGAAATAAAAATCAGCATGTCAGCAAAGAGGAGGACAAAAATTTCCTGGTAGGCTTAGACAAACTTTGTTGTTTGATATACACAGAGAGTATACAAAACGAAATTTCGTTTTGTACAGCTCTCATGACATTTCTATTTCTTAAAGTGCCAGCAGTGGTCAAAAGTAAACATTGAGATAAAAAAAAAAAACATGTTGCAAAAAACACATTGATATGGTAGACGGCTGTCCTTACTTTAGTCTTGATTAAACACAGTGGATCAAAAACCAGCAGATATCATTCCACAAATCTCACCAACTTCATACTGCTAGTGTTCTCAAGGAGTAGAGTGGAAAACAGTGTAAATAATAAGAAATGTAGCAGAGATATCGGATGTGTATGATATATCTGTGCCTTTGAATCACCTGTGAACAAATTTTAAATAGGCTTTGTTTTTAGTAACTCCTGTAAGGATGCAATGAACATTCCTGAATCAAATTCCTTTTGGGGGATTATATAATGACTGAGATGCTGGATCGGTGGATGTTTTAGATCTACAAAAACATAAAGTCATTGTAATAAAAGTTTTAAATATATAACTAAGGAATCTATATGTGAGGTTTGGCATTTAAATCCAGTTGTTTGAATAAATACACTTTTTATTCATATTAATATATCACCTAAGGAGGGCTTTGGAGTTTAAACTATTTTTCATTAAAAAAAATTATATATACACATGTGTATATATATATATATATATATATATATATATACACATACACACACACATATATATACATATATACACACACACATACACACATATATATACACATATATACACACACACACATACACACATATATATACATATATACACACACACACATATACACACACACACATACATACACACATATATATATACACACACACACCTGGCCCCTGTGATGCTTTTTTTCCAACTTTTTCTTAAATACATGAATTATCTTGAAAAACCCAGATGTTTTAATTATTTCTACCTATTACATGGTCTCAAATTCATGTAAGTTTACAGCACCCTTGTGCACCTCTACATTGTCAACCATTGTCCAAGTCAACCTACATTTACCTAAAATGCACTCACAAAAGAAATCCTGCATAAATTATTAACTTTTCATTTGAACTCTGAAAGTTTTTTCTTGCTCATAAACTACTTTTTATAGAATATTCCTGCTGAAAGACAGATTTTTTTCCAACTATGCACAAATCATTAGCCTTGTTTCAAACCTAAAGAAGCAGCCACAGTGTTATAAGAGTTTTGCCTAATAAATATGAAGTATTTTTGTTTAAATATAATTCCCAGTTAAACTATAGGGTGATTCCCACCATCAATAATTTATAATCAATTATGATGTATATGTTAATAGGAACGTTATTTGGAGTTTGATCAGATTTACAGCATTTTTATAATGCTGCAGACTTTAGTAACAACAATAAACCATTATTTGATAAATACTGACAGAGCTGTGATTAATTAATGATTTAAGAGTGTTGTCAGGGACAAACCAGGTTTTGGTGTAAAAAATTTATTAGTTTGGACAATAATTTCACAAATGATCAGTTTACCAAGCACCTCTGTTACTTTTTCTAAAAGTATGCTATACGATAAACAGAGCATACAGAAAACAAACAAAAATAGAGAAAAATACAAATAAACAAAACAAAGAAACAACATTTACAAACAATATGCTACAACCATTTATTCATAAGCCTTTGAGTCACAGTGTACTGTAAGAACCTTTCTTTGTAGGAGCAGTGTCAGTCATATCCTTGGGGTAATGGATAATGGAGCCAATTACACCTATGATACAAAAAAAAATTCTTCATTAAAGAGCAAGAGATTGACACAAAAAGAAGAGCCTTCCAAGCAGTTTTCATTATTCTATCCACACTAGTTTAATGTTAATTATCAAAAAATCAGCAAAGACAAGTGAGGTCAGATTGCGAATATATAATTTGGATGGAGAAGAAAAAACACATGACAGACCCACAATCATCAAGTAGAACATACTCGTCCAAAGGCTATGTAGTTTATTTAATATTTAACTTTTTTATCAATCTTTTCCTAAGACTTTCAGCTGAAGCTTTCAAAAACTCGAGAAAACAGTAGAAGTGTTGTTGTTCTTACCTCCAGGGTTTCTTAGACCTAAACAGATTGTAAACAAAGAAAAAGCACATGATATTACTTTTTTTTTTTACTATGGGATGCCATACTGACTAGACATGTCAAATCAGGGTGTTAAGATAAAAGCATGTCGGCATAAGCAGAAAATATGGAACACCAATAGGATTTTTCTCCCTGAAGCAACGTTTAGCGATTTAAAAGTAAAAAAAAAAAAAAAAAAAAAGCTGTTGCTTACCTGGGCTTCTGGAGAGAAGAATGGTCATTATAATAAGCATTAAAAAAGCAGTCACAGCCAAAATAGGAACCAAATATCTGGGCAGAGGAACTTCTTGAGCTAAAGAAAGGAAGAAAAACAACATTTCACACATCTATGTTTTGACTGTAAACAACATATTGACAGACTATCTGCTCCAAGATCTGTTCACCATATCACGCATTAATGTATTTGGATCACCAGACTGTTGTACAACAATAGTGCCTTTTGTTAGAGGTTTCTTAGGAGCAGGTTTAAGAGAAATCACTGCAGAAGATCTGCCCTTCCCACAGCCATCAGTATCCACAACTATTTGAATCAAAAAATATTTGATTTATATTATTAATTTTCTCTTTGGTATTAAATTCAGTGGTAGATTATAGTTGTTGTGTGTAATTCTGTCATCTTACTGTTGTAAAACATTGACTTTTAATCAAACAGAACCATTGAATTTGATAAATGAAGTGACATCATCAAAAGGCGAACTGTTGTGGGAAGTTTAGTGATACTAAAAACATTTGGCCCAGAACCATATTGTTTAAAAGAAAATCCAGACAGATACTAAAAAGTTTTATCTTTGAAATATGTCAGAAATAAAATGTAAAAATAGAAAAGATCTCAAAAAATATTTCAGCAAGCTGGAATTAAGCCAATATAAACAATATTGGTGAACCTCACAGACCTAAATTAGTGCATGGGATTTAATGTAGACATTTAGAAGAAAAGGGGCAATGCGTTTGCTTTTTATAAGCAATATGTAGCCATGTGTATATAGTAGACTTTGATAAGTTGTATACATTAGCTGTCAGAGAGATTATTCAACACTCCCCCAAAAAAGACATTCACAAAATATAAAAAAAGATCACAAAATTTTACCCAAACCTCATGGGAAGATCCATCTTTTTGATCACCTGGTAAACTTTTATCTTCACATTAATTAGATGGGAAACCAATAAAAAACGCATTCTTAAGGTTTTTATGAAATGCCGGAAAAATATATCGATACCTGACTGTTCCTCTGAAAGCTTCAGCTCCTTCATCAGCTTTGTGCATCCCTCCTGCAGGTGTCTCCTCTCCATCTGCGAGTGCTCCTGGTTCCATAGCTGTCTTAGAGCTGTTGCCTCTGGTACATGGGCTGCCCAGGTGTCGTTGTGCTCAAGGGTGAGAAAAACCTTGCCATTGTAAAACACCCGGTCAGCCCAGTGGAGCCGCGACCCCTCTATGATGCATTCCCGAGACCGAAGAATGGTATGATTGTCTAAGGGCAGAGTGTAACAAATATAGATAACCAAACTGTGTTTGGACAAAAAAAAATAAATAAAAAAAGAATTCTGCTGCTCTTACTCAGAGCTGTAGTTGGATTGTTGTCAATTCCAGCTGGTAGAAGGGCATGGGTAAAGATGCTTTTAATAATACTTTTGACCTCTTGGTTTGGGTTTAAGAGAGAGACTCCATTGAGCAGAACTTGCTCTGTGACATGCTGGTGTCCCACCACTCCCCATTGCTGGATCTGTACTATGATGGCATCTAGAAGGACATTAGAAAGATGGTGAAAATTTACATTGTTCAAACAGTACACTATTTTATTTGTTTATTTTCTAATTTTTAATTTATTTTTATGATAGTTTTATTTTTTTATTTGTTGTTTTAACTCTTTACACTTATGTTATTCTACATTTTTCTAAGATCTACATTAGTGTGGCCATTTTTTCTATAATCTTTTTGCTACTGTAAGCACCAGAATTTCTCTAATGTGGTACAATAAAGCGATTTTCTATTCGATTCTTTTCTATTCTACAAAAAGAGGAAAATGTGATACCTGCATTACAATAAAAGCACATGTTGAAAAACATAATTTATTTTATGTTGCCAATATTACATTATATTATAAGCAGTATTGGCAAAAAAATAAAAATAAAATTTAAATATTTTATTATGATCTAAGACACACATTTTACTATAGTTTAAGTTGTTGCTGAAAAACAAAAGTAAAACCAAAAGCAAAATCCCTGATGATATACGACTAATAGTCTGGAAAGTTGCGAAGCTCCTCCTTGTTTTTTTTATTTTTATTTTTTTTATTTCAGTCCGCCCAAACATCTATGTGCCTTGTATCTATGTTGTTGATAATAACCTGCCCCTGTTATTGGGTGGATTTTGTCAAATGTGGCGCTGTTGAAACTAAACTTAAAGTAATGAAAACAAACACACCGTGTCAAATATTTTGACACCCCGACAACCTGATTTCACTGGTTTACTAACGTATAAATTTGTTCCATTCCAGTTGATCAGGTTTTAAGACACTATTCCTGTTTATTCTCATAACGGAATAGAAACAGATATAAAGTTTCTTACCTACGTGAAGAGGAATAGCGCTCGATAAATGAGTGAGAACAACCAAAACAAATCCAAACAAGCTCATATCTGCGACTGCAGTCCGTTAAAGTCTTGAACTCAGCGAAATGTCAACACCTAATGACTTCTCCCAGTTTAAAGACACTCAGGAAGATTGTTTTAGACCATTTAAGAAGAGCCCACAGCATTTCCCCAACACATCAACTGCAGCCTTTAAAAGACGCAGATTGCAGCTTGACAGGACTGGTCGCTCCACGCCCATTTTCTTCTGCAGGAGGATATGGTGATTGACAGCCTCTGATTGGCTCCCTGCACTGCTGAACTCTTCACAGGTGTAGCTGTAAATACCAGGTTTACCTGGTTTGGAACAGCACAAAATAACTTAAAAATATAATTGAATTTTATTGATCTCACAATGCATTTAATCCACCCCCTTGGGGAGCAGTGGGCTGCCATTGACAATGCCATTGGTTCTCACAATCTTCTCAGAGCACAAGCGCACTGCTCTAACCACTAGGGCAACACTCCCCAAACTCTCTAACTTAAAGTCCCCCTGGATTTTACTTCCAACTAGGGAAACCAAAGGTTTCTTGATACCGCTTACCTTAATATCTAACATGGATGCGTTCTAAGTGATAGCTATGTTTTTGGTATTTAAATATTCTTTAGGATTTGTGTTCAGTTTAGATATATATAAGGAAGAAATAGATATTTCCAATATGTGTAAACGGCAGAGTTTTTGTTATTGGCTTAGAAAGAAGAAATAAAAAATTAACCTCATATGAAATAGTTTTTAGTGGTTCTGTAATGTCTGCTGTATGGAGGACCAACTCTGCCATATTTAAAAATAAATACATAAATAAATAAATGCTCAATAAATATATAAACATACAATTAATTGCCAACAAAAATACAATAAACAAATAAATGTAAGTAGAAATTAAATTATAAAGTGAGACATAAATGTATATAAGTCTTAATTAGCTTCTTTATTTATTTGCCTTTGTAATATTTACATTATTTATGTATTTTTGTTGGCAATATAAAATATAAGTAATTAAAAAATAAAGATGAAGAATATAAAGGACAAAAAAATAAATAACGTAAATATTACAAAGGCAAATAAATAAAGAAGCTAATTAAGAGTTATATACATTTATGTCTCACTTTTTAATTTTATTTTCTACTTACATTTATTTGTTTATTGTATTTTTGTTGCCAATTAATTGTATGCTTATATATTTATTGAGCATTTATTTATATATGTATTTATTTTTAAATATGGCAGAGTTGGTCCTCCATACTGCGGGGGACAGAGGTTAAAACAGGTGATCAGCAGGGTTTGCTGAGTCCTTCAAAAAGTATGCCTCCTGCAGGCAGCTATAGGTGACAGTGTTTACCAGGGCTGCTAGATGTGGGTTGGTCATCTGTCCTTTGTTTTTGACTCCCTGCAAAGCATTTTAATTGGCTCCTTGTCTATTTCCATAGCACGATATATCAGAGCAGGTATTTGTTGTTGTTTACACTCACATCAATTTTGTTTCTCTTAAATCCTTCAGACATAGAGGACTTTTCATCCTCCTTTTTTGGATTTATTTTTGGTCTTTTAAACTCACCATTTGCGTATTTTGCCAATAGAATCCTGATCACCATATGTGCGTGTAAGATCCACACATGAACAGCACAAGATCAATTAATGCACATAATAATTCAAACAAGCACATAAAATTGACTTATTCACAAGACAAGATATCCTGATTTATAAACTACCAGTGTTCTTTGTACTCCATCTGTGTGTTTATTTTTTTTTAACTGATCTGACTTGACTTGATGCTATGATTTGCAATAAATTAGTTAACTTCATTATTTTAGCCAATCACAAGAATATATACAACTAATTGATGGAAGAGTAGCACCTTGCTATATCTGGAGGGGGAGCGGTGGCCTAATGGTTAGAACATTGTGTTTGGGTGCCGGAGGTTTTTAGTTCAAGCCCCACTCCTGCAGACTGCGACTCTAGCTCCTTGCGAAGACCCTTAACCCCACACTGCTCCCTGGGCGCCACACATGGCAGCCCACTGCTCCCCAAGGGGATCGGTTAAATGCAGAGGTAAATTTCTCCAGTGTGAGATCAATAAAGTTAAATTATTATTATGATCTCCTACTGTCAGCTCTCTTTGCTACAGAGTGGGGTACAGTCCGTGTACTCTGTCTTGCTCTGGCGCACTCTCTATTGGAGGAGGATAACAGAGTTTGATCAGAGTGCAGAGTGGTCCAGCGGTCAGCTCTGGAACCTACATGAGGAGGACGAATAATAAATAATTTCTTTTAAAAGCCTTCCACAAACCTCTAAATATCATTCATTACTTCATCAAGATTTTCTGTCTTTGATTGAAAAAAGCTTTGTTTCCACTGCACTCTTCTCCTTATCTAATTTATTACTTTATTGTTTTTTTAATGTGGAACTGTTTTGTATTTAATATAATGTTCTAAAACATTTATCTTAATAAACTTGAAACAACAGTGACCAAAGTAGATTTTAAAATAAAAACACAAACAAAAACAGAACATGGAAAATGGCAGCTGGAGCAGGATATCTCGTGCAAATATGGTATGGGTCTGACATGCGGTCAGTCTTCACCTCTTTCTTTCTGCAACATCCTACTTTTCCATACAGCAACATTATCACCCATGTGGTATATGTTCTTGTGATTGGCTGTAACAAATGAGTCAAGTAAGCTATAATCATAGCTTGTTAAAAAAAAAGACCACTGGTAGTTTATAGATACAGATATGATTATGTTTACATCACAAATAGAGTGAATTGTGAATCTAGTGTTTTGAATATGTACATTTTATGTGCTTGTTTTAACCATTATATGCACATGTGGATCTTTATCCTTTGCTTTTGTGGATCACATTTTTGAGTTTGTGAATATTGAGGCTCTCCTACCTCCATAGATGAGCTATCTTTAGAAATCTGAAAATTGTATCCAATGATGAACCAGACTTGTAAAGGTACGCAGTTCCTTTTCCATAGATCTAAGCTTGTTTTTGTTTTTTTCCCCATGATGTCACAGAAGAAGAAGCTGTGAAGGCGTACCTCCAATGAACTCAAATGTACTGAATAATTCAGTTTCGGAGGCTCACAAAGCTCTAATATATTCACCTAGGCTTCCCAGATTTGTTTAAACGCAAACCATTGTAAGACGTCTTTGAATACCCAAAACATCTGACCCAGTTCAAGGAGTAAAAGACAGTCCTAGAATTATAATAATAATATAAATAAAAATATTAATATCATTAATATTAAGGTAGTGTGTGTAACCTTGTGAATTTGATTATCTTTATTAGTCAGGTAATAGAATTACTGAAGATGGGTAACTGGTGGCGAGACGTAAGCTTAGTTAGTTAGTGACCACTTACACCATAATAAACTTTCATGCTTTTCTTTTTGATAAAGCTTATAGTTAGAGTGGCTCGGGTTATCCTGAGCTATCTCTATAGTTATGCTACTATAGGCTTAGACTGCTGGAGGACATAGGGACCCCTTTTTCATCATTCTGCTTCCTTCTATCTATATTCTCCCAATCTGCAGAATTTGCTAGTTCAATCTCCTGTTTGGCTGTGATTCCATCCTGGAGAGAAATATCAGCTGTGCTGCTGCCATCAATACCTTTGTTTATAGATTGTGGAGCTTAGCCTGTTTTTAGGTGTAGTCCTGTTTCTCTGACTGTGACTAACTAGATGTGCTCTCTTCATCCTCTGACATAGGAGCTGGCTAGGAGCTTGTCTTTCTTGCTATGTGTTTCCTGGAAGGGGCCGCCTGTGGAGCTGACTGCCAGTTGCCTTTTGTATCTCTGATTCTTTCTGTATGTCTGCCAGCAAGACGAGAAAGGCAACTTCATAGATGACTCAGAACGACAAAATAAAGGCTTCTGTTTTAATTTATACAATCATTATTATTTATACTGTATACAACATGTATCCCTCTACATATTTAATACATTTATTCTTTTTAACTACCAGTGTTTGTGCCAATCCACAGCAAGTTGTATTCCAGGGTGTGAGCTACATCTACCAAATAAAACCCATCTAAAAGAGCCTCAGAATTAAAATATATTACAGGACCAAAAAAATCTCATTAAGTGAGAAAAGCCCTTTTTTTCTACCAAGCCCAGCAAACCGGTCACAGAATTGTTGACGCAAATGAAAGCACCAAATGGAAAATAATCATAAAGATAATCTTTAACACAAGGCTTTGTTTAAAGTGAAAAGACAATGCTGACTACTACAGTTCTGTTCAGCAAAGGTTCAGCTATGATTAACAATTGTTAGAATCCTCTTGTCCACATCAATTCTTTTGATGACTGTAAGAGTTTGGACCTTGTGCGGGCGTGTTCTAAAATGGGAAGCTATGCAGATGGGAAGTGACTGTATAAACAAACTTCTGTGAGGGAACAGAGTGCAGTTTTTCTTGGAGCTCACTACTTCATGTTTATGTAAATTAGTAAATCTCTTGTTCTAGTTTAACATTGCAGACCACAACAGTTTATCTTATCAAAGCTATTGCTGCACAGCTCTTCTAGTTTTAAACTGAGCAGAGGGAAATGCTACATTTAGAGATATACCCATATAAAAAAGCCACTTTTAACTTATAAAATAGCCATTACTCTAAATTGTCTTGTATTTCTAGAATGAGTCTAGCAAAATGGAGCACAGTTTGAACAGAAATAATCAACTCTTAATAGAGATTTGGCATCAAGAGGAAAACAGCATGTTCTGTGGACAAGATAATTGTATCATGTCAAGTATAAATCAGTCTCTCTTTGGGATTAAGTCAAGTCAACATGATAAATGAAGACAGAACTGGATAGTGGGTAGGGATAAAAATACTGGGGGGAAGGGAAATTTGAGATGGTGATTAAAATAAATAAAGCACATTTAACAATAATGTGATCTTTCTTAGAGCAATATCTGCTAATCATTTGGAAACTATGTTTTTGTAGGTTTTCCTGACCGGAACTTTTGTAAACATAAAGATTAGTAGATGTTAATACCCCTGAATCTAATTTCCAAACCACACTTCCTGTACAAGATAGTGCCAAGCGTTTTGTTTGTTCATAACAACAACTCTAATCTCTACTGTAAATAAGGTATTGTCAGATAAACTCGTGTCACAAAGATAAGAGGGAAAGACGCAGGAAATGTATTCCCTAAGAAATAAAGATATGTTATTTTTTACAATTAAAACAAAAGAGAAAAAAGTACAAAACACACGCAGACACACAAACATGCACAAAGTCACCAGGCTGTCTAACTGTCTAATTGATCTAAATTATCTGAGGAAACATCCTTGGGGCTGCATGGTTGGTATGAAAGCCATGAAAAACAGAGAGTTGAAATTTTTTGTTTTCGAAAAATAACTTTCAACAAATTACATTCAAGATAAAATATCACCATCCTTTATTCCGGAATAATCCTTTACTTATGTAAAGAAGATTATTGCTTGACCTGGTCAAGAAGGTTCCCACCCCTTCCTAAAACCTTTTTAAGTTGCTGTAATCAATATTATTAATTCCATATAACCTCCTTGCTGTAGCAGTGTAGATAATTAGATACCAAAATTTGGAGTACATATTTTGTTTGTGGGGGATGCAGGGTTGGTAGTACTGCTGCCGTGCAGCAAGAAGGTTTTGAGTTCAAATACCGGCCTGGGGTCTTTCTGCATGGAGCTTGCATGTTCTCCACGTGCATGCATGGGTTCTCTCCGGGTACTCCAGCTTCCTCCAACAGTCCAGAAACATGAGTGTTGCTTCTCTAAATGGTCTTTAGTTGTGAGGGTGTGTGTGCATGGTTGTGTGTCTTTGTCTCAGTGTGGCGACCTGTCCTGGGTATACCGCCTTTTACCCATTGACTGCTGGAGATTAGCACCGAGCAAACCATGACCCTGACAGGACTATGTCGGTGAAGAGGGATGGATGGATATTGTTGTGTTAACTATTCAAGTCATCTTCTTCTTCTTGTTGGATTTATTGGTTTATTGATAAATATATATAATTTCTAAGGAAAAAAAAAGACAAAAAATAAAAACAACAAAAACATAAATACTAATACATAACATTGTATCTACCTGTCTATATCATACACATTCGCCCTCTCTATAATCAAATTTTATTAAATAATTTTGTTTGCTTTAAAAATCAAATAATTATTTGTATTTGTTTACTTCCCAATTTCTACCTCAAAATATCTAATAAATGAATCTTTTCCTTAATACAGTCAAACTCTCTCCTCATATATCTTCTATTGCTTTCATATTTATGACATTCCAGTATAAGATGTTCTATTGTTTCATATTTACCACAGTAATCACATTTGCCAGTAGTATCTTTTGAATTTTGGAAAGTGTATAATTAAGTCCTGTATGCCCAAATCTCAACCTTGTTATCACTCTCTCCTCCTCCTATTTCATCTTCCATTTCTTCTTTTTCCTATTATCTTCTGAATTTTATAAAACCACCTTCCTGTTTTTTCTTCATCCCACCCTTTTTGCCATTTCTCCATCAAATTTTCTTTAATAATACTCTTTACCTCTGATTTACTTGTTTTAACTGTAAAACTAAAAGGATTTTGAATTGCCCTCTTTGCCATTTTATCTGCCCTCTCGTTTCCTTTTTCTCCAGTATGTGCTGGAACCCACATAAATACAGCAATCAAACCCATATTTTTTATTCTGAATAATGTATGAAATATTTCTAATAGAATGTCCATCCTACTATCTAACTGATTATATTTTAAAATTAATAATGCAGAGCTTGAATCTGAACAAATTAATATTTTTAATGGTTTTATACCTTCTACCCATTGTAAAGCTAGTAATATTGCCAACATTTCCCCTGTGTATACTGATAATCCATCTGAAATTCGTTTTCCTATTTTTATTTTGAATTCTGGTATTACAAAAGCTATTCCTATTTTCCTTGTTATTTTTGATGCATCTGTATAAATTTGAATATATTGATTATAACTGTCTAAATGTAACTGTACTAAATTAATATCTACCGTGTACGATTAATTCAAGTCATCTTTGGATTGAGTTAGTTTTCATTGTTTAACAACAGCGCCCTCTTCTGTCTGAAGTCAGTAACTACTTTCCCCGGATACGCTAAGCGGTTGTCAGGAGTGTTTACAGGAAACATGGCTTCTCTGTCTGTAGGAGAGCATCAAGAGATGGAAGGTGAGTATAAAGAAAATGTTCAAAAAACCCATCGTGGTTTGGCGGTATAGTTTTGATAGAGGATAAATCATTTGAAAAATGCTTTTTGCTGTTTAATGTTGGCGCTCTGGGCGACCCGTTGTTATTTTAAGACCCAGACCTTCATCTTGGTTTCCTTGGCTAGCACAAAGCGTTAGCTGAACCCATTTAACATCTGGAATATTTGTATTTATCGTCGTTTTTTTGCTCTAAGTGTTGATGCTGTCTGGTTGGACGCATACAAATTATATAATTAGGAATACCTCTGCGTTTAGCGTACTTAAATTTTCTCTAACTTGAACGTTAGTAGTCGTTTATTGAGTTAACCAGTTACTTAGCATGTTTAGCATCCTTTAGAGTGCAGTTCAACCAGCTAACCTGTGCTAACGATTGGTAAGACTTGAAATATCGTCGAGGCATTACATTAAGGGGGCTAACGTTGTTATTTAAATAAACTAAAGTGGTAATATTTTGCTTAAATCCAACCTAAACATGTTATTATGAGCAAATGTATTGTTATAAAGCTATAGGTGGCTTACAGGGAGTCTTTAATGCTCCTCCTAACTAAGACATCATCGGATGTTTCATTTGGGATATTGGATTTTCTTTTTTCAACTAAGCTGTTAGATGCAGCTTTAACATTGCATTAAAAGAGCTCTTAAATTACATTAGATTCATGTTTGTGGAGTAGAAATTAAGGTAGTTAGAGCTTTTATAAAGCTTAACTCAGGGCTGAACCAAGTTATAATATTACACTGAAACTGTGTAACACTTTAAGGTTACATCTGTACCATATTGATGATTTAATGGAGACTGGACAGCTTTAGCCCTTTCTGCTGAATTAAAGAAGGGTATAATGAGTATGCTTCCATGGTCATTGGCTATAGTAAAAACTGGATCCCATATAGCAAATAAAAAGCTGTTATTAAAAGGGCCTTACAGGGTGTGGTTTTATTCCAATTCAAGGGTTTGAAACAAAGATATCAGTCACAGATTTATAGTAACTAAAGTTGACATTGAATGACATGCATTTTTAATTGCAGCAATTTAGTAAAGTAAGGAATTTTTTCTACATTTCAGTCGACCGTAGGGGTGAGTCTGAGGAGTCTGGTGATGATGAGACCAGAAGAAAGAGTATCAATGGTGATGTGGACCCAAATCAGCCCACAAGCACAAGTGAGTCATCATTAGCTCCCACATGCTCAGCAGAAACCGATTTATTTGATGTTTCTGAATCACATAATGGAATAAATGTGAGATAAAGTGCTAATTTTGATAGATTTTTTTTTTCTTCTGTGTCATATCTTCCCTATTTTTTATCTCCCCTTAAAATGTTCTTATCTAATTTTTCATTCCCTTAAGTTAAAGAAGAGTCCCCTGTTGACATGGACACTATAACCCTGGATCCAGAGGAAGAGGTCAGAAAACTTGAATGTTTTTTCTTTTTATTATTATTTACTAATATCAAAAACAAATCTTGTGTGAAGTTAAGTTTGCAAATTGACATAATTTACAGCAGGATTCATTTTAATTCACGGACTGTTCATGTCTTGTGTCATCTTAATTTCTCTCTTTCTTTCCAGGATGTTGATCTAGTTCATTGTCGTATTGGAAAAATTGAAGGACTGGAGGTGCTACAGAAAGCTAAAGTAAGAATGTTGGATATTTAGTTGTTTTTTTTGTTTTTTTTTTAGTGCTGATGAAAAACTGAGTTTATTTTTGTACTCTTTTGATCCATAAAAATAGATTATACTCAAAGAGTGGTTCTGAGTGGCTTTATTCTTTTTTTTAATCCCTTGTCTCTACTCTTATCCAGACTCTATCCCTAAGACAGAACCTCATCAAAAAGATGGAGAACCTTGAGAGCTTGAGCTCGCTTCGAGAACTAGATCTCTATGACAATCAAATCCGCAAGTTAGAGAACCTGAGCAGTCTCAAGGATTTAGAGTAAGTCTTGTATATGTCTAGCCAGAAAACACATATGTGGAGGTATTTGATGTTCATTTTGCATGTAATCCACAGGGTGCTCGATGTTTCCTTTAACATTTTGAGGAAAGTGGAAAACCTGGAAGAGTTAACCAAGCTGAAAAAGCTGTTTCTGGTCCACAACAAAATCACAGCCATTTCCAACGTGGACAAGCTTACTGGCCTAGAGATGCTGGAGCTGGGCTCTAACCGCATTAGAGTGAGTCATAAAGAGTCTGTTTCATCTGTGATTTATACTTGAGCCGTGCCTTCATCCTGTTGTCTTGTATTTACAGGTGATTGAAAACCTGGATGCTCTTTCATCTTTGCAAAGTTTGTTTCTTGGAACCAATAAAATAACAAAGCTTCAGAATCTTGACAATTTACACAATCTGACTGTTTTAAGCATTCAGGTACCAATTTTTCACTTAAGCGTTGGGGTTAGGGGGCTTAAAAGGAGACTGATGGATAATATCCTGCGTATTTCCTTATAGAGCAACCGGATAACCAAAATTGAAGGACTTCAGAACCTGGTCAACCTGAAAGAGCTCTATCTGAGCCACAATGGCATTGAGGTCATAGAGGGCCTGGAGAACAATGTGAGTTATGGAGACTTGTGCTGATGAAGGTTCTCAGTCATCCAGGTCATAGTCATTCCGTAAAAATTCAAAAAATATCCACTGGACTTGGTTTTCAAGATTTGAAGACGTTTCGCCACCTCTCCAGGAAGCTTTCATTTGAATTGAGAAAGCTTCCTGGAGAGGTGGCGAAACGTCTTCAAATCTTGAAAACCAAGTCCAGTGGATATTTTTTGAATTTTTACGGAAAGTTATGGAGACTTCTGTTGTTAAAAAGGGATTTAAGGAAAAGTGTTTACTTGGTCCTCTATCTTCCAACAGTTTGTAATTAATATGATTTTTTTCTCATACAGAAAAAACTCACCACGCTGGATGTTGCTGCCAATCGAGTAAAGAAAATTGAGAACATCAGCCACCTGACAGAGCTGCAGGAGTTTTGGGTATGGATTGTTTCAAAGATAATATCAATATATCAATTACATTTTACCTTTCAGGTAGCACTTATTGAAATGAGCACAACCTTTTATCATATCAAATTTGCATAGTTGCATTATATGCCTTTAGAAAAAAAAAATCAGAGACCATTGGATCATGATGAAATAAGCTAGCAAACTCCATCTTAGATCAGAGGTCACCAACCTTCTGCCATGGGCCCTCAAGGGGCCCCATGAAAACAGCACAACTCACCAGTGGACTAAGTTTAACATTTTATTTGATCCTGTTGTTCTTCTTTTTCAAATCACATGTAGAGATTTCAAAATGACAGAAAATTAGAAATTATAAGAAAAACATTAAGAATATGTTTATTATGCCTGAAGCTTTGGTTAACGCTAACCCCTCCTCATCAGTCAGTACTGATAGCTCATGACTCATTACCCATGAAGTAGCTCTGAGCTAAATCTAAAAAGTTCGGTGACCTCTGGTTTAGATGGTCCTTTTTTGAGTCTAAATAGAATTTCAGCACAGGTTGGAATGAGCACACACAAACAGACCTGTGTGCCATCTGTTATTAAATATCAAAATATTACATTAGACCTTTAAAAAGAGACTTTGTATTAAGTATCTCGCTGTGGTTGAATGCATTTTTTCTATAAAAATATAACACCCCCCCCATGGGGAACCTCTACAAAAAGATCCTCAGCTTGTTTGTTTTACCCACTTTCTAAGTAAATAAAGCCACTATGTGTATATTTACCATAACCCCAAGTGACTGAAGGAACATTTTCATCCACGTGTATCAAGGAGAGAGACGAGCGTTGGTCACTGAAGATGTAGACATCTGAACATTACTGCGAAATCGTGTTGAGGCAACCAATAGGGGACTGGTTGTAGTTGTGAAATAGGTGAAAGTCATGCAGCTGAGGGGAAGCTTTTTCAGTTAGAATGGAACATGGCGGAAATAAAATTACCCAAGGGATGCTCTATAGATGTTTTTAATTGGCTTTTAAAAAAGCTGTTCTAACCAGCCAACTAACGTCTGCTGGAATGGTGACGTCATCAGCCATAGTCAAAAATGATTTGATCTTAAAACCCAATCAGCACAAACAACAGTTTTACCTGCAGAAATCAAGTGGCACTGGAAAATTACATAATTTGGAGTCTAATGATGGGATGTTTGACCTCTGGATGACCTAAAAAATAAAAAGTAGCACATATGATTTTTTTTTATTTATTATAAATGATCATTTTAAGTGCACCTACCTGCTCTAATGAAGCAATAACCTTTCATTCTAATTGCTGAATTTTTTCATGAGGATGGAGTGTCCCTTCAATTTGATCACACGGTCCACGGTGTGAACTCTGCATGTGAAATGCAGAGTGGTGAACTCCCCGCAGTGCTCGCGAAAAAAAACTGCTGACACTGTGCTAGGTCTGACTGCAGCTTAAGCACGATAAAAACCTGAATACAGTTTGGAATACAGTGTGGATGTTTATGTTCACTGAAGTGGAAGCTAATGTTACAAAACCTTCAGATGTACCTGTCCAGTTGATGAATACATGGGTAAAAGTCCTGAGTCGTATTGATACTACTGTTATTCTACGGAAGCGATGGTAAACTTTATCAGAGTGGAAGCCTGGTGTAGGCCTGTGCAAAAAATCGATTCAATTAATCAATTCTGAATTTTTGTTCCTGCCGATTATTTATTTATTTTTATTTTTTTTTTCCCGTGAATTGGAAAAAAAAAATCATAAATCGAATTAAAAATGAAAAAAATCTGATTTTATTTTTAGACCATATTTCCCAGCCCTAGCCTCGTGTATATTACCTTTTTGTTTATCGTAATCAAACAGCTTTTGGTCTTTCTTTTATCTATGTATATCTCTTTGTTATTTACTACATTTACTATAACATGAGTATCTTCCTTTTAAAGTTTTTTTTTTTTAAGCAACTTTTATTTTTAGGATTCACCATCATCAGAACGAAAGTAATTTATCAAACATGACTGTAAATATATCATAATCTTAAGTTAGCTTAGACCTCAATAACCCTAAAAGCTCATGACATTAATGTTGATCAGCAGAATCTGACAACAGGTTCTGCTGATCAAAGCATTTATCAGATTAGACAGACACTGAAAGATCTCTGCTTTCACCCAGACTATATTGCTGCAGAGGTCACACATCCTCTGAAATCCCTTCTTACTCTCTGATACCATGGCTGTACTAGGATATTTTGGTTATTCTCCTGGTCCCGTGAAGCTGCACCTGAATAATTTTGCCAAAGCAAAAAGAGGACATTAATAACATATAAATGTGGTCAATACCTTTGTATTTGGAAAATGCTGCACGTTGTTATATTAATAATCATTACTATTATGTTGAGAACTCTAAATTTTTCCAATATTCACTCTTGCCTATTCCATTTTATTTTTTCTTTCCATTAAAAGTCCAACTTATGGCAGTGTTGTCTTTGCATGTCTCCTCAGATGAATGATAATCAGATAGAGAACTGGTCAGACCTTGACGAGCTGAAGAATGCCAAGTCCCTTGAAACGGTGTACCTGGAGCGGAATCCTCTACAAAAAGATCCTCAGTACAGAAGAAAGATCATGCTGGCACTGCCCAGTGTGCGTCAGATCGATGCTACGTTTATTCGCTTCTAAGCTGCAGTGTAACACCCCCCCACCACCAAACATGTGTGTCACCTCACCTCCCTGCCTGCCCTGCCCACTAAAACACCTCTTTTAGCATATTGTCCTCACTACATCATAGTTTCACTCACAAAAAGATACACATTCCAGCACAGAACTCACTCAACATACAGGTTTGCATGTATGCACTCATACAAACCTCGATCAAAGATATTGTGTGAAAGATTTTATTTATTAAGGTGGAACTGTGAATACGGAAGAACTTCCCTACACTCATTTCCTCATATTTCCTCTGCACTTTGTTGTTTTTCCTTTTTGTTTTATTCGCATGTGGCATACAGTGGGCACCTCTGACGTTCTATGGCCATCAGGAAAAACAGGACTCAGTCTTACCAAACACATCATGTTGCACTGTTTCCATATTAGTAAAAAGGGGGGGGAAATCCCACTGCTTTTGAGATTTTGTTTTGTATTATGTTTTTTCTATAAGTGAACCTGAAGACCAGGTAAAGATCAAACACTCAAAGGGAGATTGTAGAAGAAACAAATCCAAGTTAAAATTGACCTAATTGTTGTTGGGTTTTTTTTTTTTTTTAAATGCTTCAGGCAAAAAAAATAAAATCCACATTTAGAAATGTAGGAAAACGCAGAAACTGAAGCCTTAAAACATCTGAAAATTAAAATTAGTCCAGAAAAGTGTCACATGCAGTTTTATTTTAGCAATAACATCATTAACTTGTTTGTCGTATTAAATAAACTGACATCAACACAAAGGGACACCTCTATGCGTCTGGCAGCCTTGTCCATTCCTTCACATACATAATTGCATAGATTTTCTAGCTGGTGAACTATTAAGACCTCTGCAGTATAGTAAAGCCTGTGAGAATGTAGGAAACTGTCCATACAGATATTTATACCGTCGCACTATTTTCTTAAGTGAGCCCTAAATCATAAAGCATTTGGTCTCATTTAGTTTTAGCAGCTTGTTTTTTTCTCTGTTTAAACACAATAAAATGTAGATTTTATCTGAATTAACTATATTCTAATGGCAGGACTGATCTCACAAAGTGTTTACGAATGCAATATAAACTCAGTGTTGGCACAAAGACATTCAACTACATTTGGATATGAATATTCTGCTCTTGACCTGTGGTATGGCTTAAATTCATTGATAGAAACTGTAAATTTCTTTTAAAGATTGTTTAGATTAAATGGCATCAAAATCATCCTAATCTATACAAAATTATCCGGTAAGTTTTTGTATTAGTCTCGAGCGCTGATGAATAACTCCCTGGTCCAACTGACTGGTGATTTCTTTAACACAAAAAGATGCCGCACCTCAGGGATAGAAGATCACAGAATAACTCATCAGAAAAAGTGCTTCAATTTGTGCACTTTTGTTCTATTATCAAACCTCTTTACAGCCTTTAATCGATAAATACGTACATTTTCAAAAGATTTTTAAGAAAAAAATTTTGTCAAAAATGGCGAGATAAAACTATAGCTTGCTTGGATGGAAAAATTGATGTATTTAAAAGGTAGCAACTTATTAAAAATTGTGTCAGGACCAACTATGAGGCTGTGTAATAACTATAGACCCATTAAATAAAGAACAGTACCCACAGCTAATACGAATGTAAGTTTCTATTTAGTTGATGAAATTGCGAGCTGAATTGAAAGGGCCACAGTGTGTATTTGTAAATATGGGACATCTCATGATATGGGTGTCATGTGCCATCATCACCCTTCCTTTTGTAAAGTGATGTTTTACTGTGTCGTTTGTGCCAGGCAGCACAACAGATTGCTGTGAGATTCAGAAAAGTAACAGAACAAAACCTCTCTGGTCATGTAGGAGCATTAAAGCAATCTGCTTTCAGATCCTTCTTGTCAGATCTGCGTCCTGAGGTCTGGGACCTGGTTGATGCTCTTTGCAAAATGAATGTAATATGCAAACAAGAATAAAGTGACACTACTTAAGCAGAAAATGTGTTCTTGTCTTGACCACAGACTACATTTTTAAAACTTGAGTTGAAATTGTGTGACTATATGTGATCATTAAAACAAACTATTTATTTAATGATTGAGTAATCAATAGTTTTAAACAAGCTTGGTTAAAGCCACTTTGGTTTCCAGTTAATATAGGTGAACATTGTCATTTTTGCTCAATCTTTTGAGTCTTTTCTAGTGTTCAAATTACGGGCCCTAGAATTCTCTATGTATCCATCTCAGATTTAAATACTTTTTCTTCTAGACCAAATATGCCAAGAGGTCTATGAAGTCAAGGAATGAAATGAAAAACAAAAAGTTTATTTCTACATATATGAAGTAAACCAAAGAGCAGTTCTGGAAACTTCAGGTCTAGAAGTTAAATACTGATCTTATAGCAATATGACTGAAGCTGAAAGTGCAAAAACTTAATTATTTAATCATAAGACTGTAAAAATAGAAAAAATAATTGATTGAAGGGAAAAAAGTAAAACAATCCACTGGAGTTTTGTTTCCAAGTTTGAAGACATTTCGCTTCCCATCCAGGAAGCTTTTTCATTTCAAAATGTCAGAAATAGTGTTCAGTTCGAGGATTTTTAGAGCCAAATCTTTGTTTTGGCTTAGAAAACAAGCAAAGTGAACCGGAAGAACTGGTTGCTCCTTCGGAATGAGGGTTGTTTGGGTTCTTTGTTAGCCTGCAAGATCGATACCCGTCTATCTGAAAGGGGGTCGTTTAGAGGGAATTGTTGGCATGGCTGTTTCCAAATAAACCTGAGGGTGGCAGAACCGACTATTGACAGCTTCAGCATCAGATTCAAAACATCTGGAGGTATTTTACTGAAGACAAAAACACAAGAAAAGGGAGAAAAGGATCAATTTAAAACATATGAACAGATTTTAAGGACTTTTTTTTTTTTTTTTTTTTTACCTCATCCCAAGGAATAATTCATTAAAATTTGGTAATGATCTAGATCATGTGCCAGTTTTAGTTCTAAGTGTAAATCACAATATAGGGCGAAGTTTTCTGCTTGGTGAGGTCTGCGATCTCAGAGTGCTTTTCTCGTATCCTAACTCATTTATCATAAATTCATTTTATATTATGTCCTTATTACAGATGCCATAAGAGGGACCAGGCTCAGCTCTACTAAGAGGCACTGGCCCCTTCTGGCCCCTGCCTAGAATGGCTAGCTTGCAATTGTTGTGTTCTTACAGCATACAGCACCATGTCATAAAAAAACAAAAACATTTTTGCTCATTTCGTGTATGATATCAAGGTATGGGGACTGGGATGATCATGGAATAACTCTATTTTATCTTTGATTAACAATCTGTTTTCTTTTAATCTATAAACCTGCTAAAAGATCAATATACAACACATCCAATTCTTTGGTATTGAGTATCTTTGAATTGAACTACATTAAGTTTCAGTGATTTTAAAGCTTCAGAATCTGCATTAACATGGCAAAGGTCTACCGGTTCATTAAAAAGAAACCATTCAACAACAAATCATTTTAAGTATTAGAATATATTTTTGTTTTCTAATTTTACACTGTGGTATTTGTTGTTCAGATTGTCAATATTAGTTTAATTTTACCAAAGTAAACTTGATATGTTTATTTTTTGGTATGTAAAGGGTCGGATATAAGAGGGAGTTTTTTCCAAACCATTGTCATTGGCATGATTATTGTTATTATTCATTGTTACAGTTAACTTAAGAGTTAGCTTTAGAGATTTTAATTATTAGTTGATTAAGCTTTATTTCTTCTTAATAAGCACTGAATATTTTCTTGTCTTTTCCTTTTTAAAAATAGGTGTAGGGAAATCATCAGAAAACGCATGACGCACTTATCACAGCTCCATCTTTTTAAAGTATAAAGTAATTATAGGCATTTTTAGAGATACAAATGAAGCTCCTGTCTTTGTTTTGACAAAAAGAGGAAAGCATCCCATGAGGATTTGCTGACTACTTACAAAATGTGTTATACCTTTTTTATTTAAATCTTATGGGTTTTTAATTATGCAAAATCTAATATTCAAAAACGTGTATTGTTCTTATGTCCTTTGTAAGCACTCAGTATCGTTAGGGGCTTTGCATATCCACAGTAAAGGTCTGTTTATTTTGACTACATCACCCATAATGCAACAGCAGCGGATTCGCGCCGTGCCAGACGTTGAGGAAAAAAAGACCGCAACGCGCATGTGCCAACTTTTATGTTGTTGTTCCTGGCGGTAAGATGGCGGCGCTCGGAGACTCTTCAGCTCCGGGGGTGAACGGGTTAATACAACAATTTACAGCAATAACAGGTAAAAATAAGCTTTTACTAAGCTTTGTAAATCATAGGGTCTCATGGGGGGTTATAATGGATAGGTTATTCTTCCACAAAACATATGGAGTAGCGCGCAAATAAGGAAAATGGACGCTTGGTCTCGCTGTGGCTCCTTCGCTGTCAATGCGATGCAGAGTGGAAAAAAACCAGGCAGTTTTTTAACTAAACTGTGGTAAAATCACACATAAAACGCTGACACGAATAACTGCTTTGAAATCAGATTTTCATACCCATTCATCATATAACGTACTGTCTCACTGTTCTCATAACACTAAAACATGTTAGTCTTGAGGCTGTTTTTTTTTTTTTTTCGCTCTTTGGATAGCTTCTTTTCCGCGAGTGGAATGGACGTCGGCTGTAGAACATTCCCTCCTCTTCACTGCCAGCCTCATTTTGTGCTACTGTCATCGTCACTGCCGCTGTCATTTAAAATGTCCAAAGAGACACCGCCTTTCTTTTACACAATTAGTGTGTAGATACGCAATAGTTTCTAAACGCTATCAGATCGTGTGCGATGCCTTTCTCTAAAGTTATTTATTGGAGAAGAGATGCGAGTGAAAACAGGGACCAATGGACTTGAAAAGTGACGCGGTCATGCGCAGTACAGACGGAAGGCTACTAATGGCTGTGGAGTTTTCGACGCTTTAAAATGTGCTTGAAAGTGAACAAATGTAGTTTTTACGGAAAGGATTAGGGCCACTGGAGAGAAAAAAAAAAGTTAACTGATTTTTAAATTTCATTTCAGTTTAATATGGGGAGAAAAGTCAGAATTCTGATATTAAACTCAGAATTCTGAGATGAAAATCAGAATTCTCAGATTAAAGTCTGAATTCTGAGATTAAACTAAAAATTAGAAGGAAAAGTAAAAAATTCTGGGGAAAAAAGTCAGAATTCTATGAAAAATAGTCTGAATTCTATGATTAAACTCGGGATTCTAAGAAGAGAAAAAATCTGAGAATAAAATCAGAATTGTGAGAAAAAAGTCAGAATTAGTTAACTTTTGCGTGATGTTGCCATAGAGCTGTTATGTACACATTTTCATGATGACTATTTCCTTTGGACCTTCGTATACTGCTGCATGTTTTACATGAGCTGTAGTTCTACGATATGGGGGTTCTCATTAAAGTTTAAAAGTCGACTGTAAACATTTTACGGCTCTGGTTCTCATATATGTTTAGAGGTCCTCAAACGGCACAGTTTTCGCTTCACTTAATTAACATCCTGTTTCAAATCTTTAAAGAATCTTAAACCTTTTGTCAACAAATTATGAATTGATTAATTGAAAAATAAATAATACACGGATTAATCATTAGCAAAATAGTCCTCAGTTAGACTTTCATATTTATGATTTATTAAAATAGATAGTATTGGTTTGGCTTGTAGGGAGCAGAAAAGTTTAAATACTTTTTAATTTAGTTTTTATTTTATTGCGTTTGGCTATAGACAGCAAACATTAATAAAACTCATAGTTGGGAAACAAATGTTACATATTGTAAGGCAAATTAGGCTGTTATGATTATAAAAGACTGTTATTCTGTTTCGTTTTGATTTCTCCGAGCCTAGTGTTAAGTCAGTAAATGCAACACGGTCGTCTAGTTAACCTTATCATCGCGAGAGTTTTCGTTGTTATGATTCTGGTTGTAAGGCACTCAAGGCTCACTGTACGGACACTGCTAAAACGCTGTCTGTGCCAGAGCTAGAGGCCAAAACAACGCAGTGTATAAACCATCAGCTGTGTCTGTTACTCACCTATTGCTGGAGAAAGTAAAGTTCAGTTCAAGAAGATTCCTTGTCGTGTGCTTCATCAGAACATCCACGCCACCCGAAGGTAAAGCACGACAACTGGTGTCAGAAGTGGGATCTTCTTAAAACTTCTGTGTTAATCCAAAAAGAAAAAAAAGAAAACGGCATCCTGAACTAATAAGTCAAGTTACGCTACAGAAAGAAAAGAAAAGAAAAGAAAAAAAAAAACGTTGTGAAGTTGCTGAAGCGCAGCCGCGGACAACTTCCGGTGCGGTCCTTCAAAATAAGAGCGTAACCGGAAGTACACAGAAAAGCGTTAAAAAATTAACGAAAAAAATGACAGAAGAATTACAAGGCGCTACATCAGCCCCTGGGGAGGCAGAAACAGCTCCTAAATGGTTACAAGCTGTCTTGGAAAATCAAAATCAACAAACAAGAAACCTTCAAATGATGCTGGCCCCTGTCCTTTCACACATTACAGGGCAATCAGCTGCACAACAACCCACACCATCACCTATTTCTGCTAATGGGGGGGTGAATATAATCCCAATGCAGACAAGAGAAAGGCATGCACCTGAGCCAAGTGTCTCTTTTGATATGACTACTAGACCAAGGGATAATGCGTCTTTTGCAGCTGAACTAGAGGTCATAAATCAAAGATCTCGAAGCACAGGGCCGTCAAGGCGGACTATAGCTTCTGAACCTGACACTAGACGCAGGGAGATAAGAGACTCTGAGCGTGAAGCCCAAAACATACCTGTTTACCATGATGATAGGAGGCAAAATATTTCTACAGCCCATTACCATACATTGCCAGAACCCCAGAGGCCTAAACTAGCTACGTGTGATGGAAATGAGGATTGGGATTCATTTTTGATGCCGTTTGAACGTCAAGCCAGGAAGTATGGATGGAGTGCTGTAGAGCGAGTGGACAGACTACATGAGTGTTTAAGAGGAGCTGCAGTGCGGTACGTCTGCTCATTACCAGAACGCACAAGGGAAGATTATGTTCTGCTGGTGGAGCAACTCGCTCAACGTTTTGGGAAAAAAGACCCCCCAACCACCATAAGGAGGAAACTTGGAGAACTCAGACAAGGACTGGAAACATCAGCTGAGTTTGCAGAAGAGGTGAGACGCCTGGTCACACTTGCCTATTCAGGAGTAGACCTCCAATTACAGGATCAGTTAGCAACTGATGCTTTCCTCAAAGGCTTACGAAATCAAAAGGTGGCCTATGAAGTTATGAATCGTGATCCAAGTTCCCTTGTTGAGGCCCAAAAGTTGGTGGAGGCCCATGAGCATAATTTCAAAGCTACCGTAGGCCGCGACACTGAGATAAAAAACAGAGCAAGACGCATCTCGTGGGTTGACGAAGAGGACAAGTGTGAAGACACAGCTACAGTGTCACGCAGGGTCCAGACTCCCCAGTATGTTACATCTGACCAATTTGCTGTTTTAGTGGAACAAGTTAAGACTCTTGTTAACACGGTTGGAAATCTGAAGCTGCAGGTTGAAAGTCTCCAGCCTGGCAACACAAGAGCCCAACAGCAAAAAGCAGCCCAGAGCTTTGTACCAGAAAGAAAGCAAAGTTACCAACAGGTGCAAAACAACAGAGGGCGCTCACAAACACCAAGCCCAAATCGTGGAGCAGCCGGTCCATGTTTTAAGTGTGGAGAGACAGGACATTTCAGAAAGGACCGTGGTAGGCCACCCAGCCCTGTGGCATGTAATTATAATGAAACGCCTACAGACCACATGCTGCAGTCAAATGGAGCCCCTATCACAGATCCACAATTACAAGGACGGCAGATTGGCTGCACCAAGAAGAGAGGTGAGAGTTTACAAGTTCCTCTGATCATAAATGGCATTTCAACACAAGCAGTGGCAGACACAGGAGCTCAAACAACTGTGATATCGGAAGAGCTGTACCAAAGTCTCCTGGAAAGCAAAACAGCACCTGTAGAGCTTCGCCAGACCTACCTACTGAATGCAGGAGTTGGAGATTGCATGAAAGCCAAACATGGACTCACAGTAACGTTTGAAATTGGATCTAAGACTTTCAAATGGGATGTGCATGTCGCTCCAATAAGAGACTCTGTTCTCCTTGGATTGGATCTGATGAAAGCCCATGATGTTGTCATCTATACCTGTGGGAAGGTTTTTATTGGAAGTGAACTAGTGCCCTCAAAAATTGTACGTGACAATGGGTCAGACTACTGTGTAGCTAGAGTGACTCTTGGGGAAACCATCATCATACCAGCTACATCTGAATGTGTTGTGTGGGGGGAAGTGGAGGAGCCAAGGCCGGATGTTACAGCAGTGCTAGAGCCCTCAGACATTGCAGAAAATGTGGCCCTTGCAAGCGTCGTTGTCACAATGAAAAAAAAAGTGCCTGTCAGAGTGTGCAATTTTTCAACCAAGAGAACAGCTTTACCAAAAGGAGCATGCCTTGGAGTCCTCGTTGAAGCTTTTCCTGAACCCACATGTAAACTGGAGCAAAATGATGAGCCTAGTTGTATGGAAGAGAGTGCATCACCATTGCTAGTGGGAAGAGTAGCAACAATTTCTGACATTCCTGAGCATCTCCAAGGCCTGGTTGTTGCTACAAGTGAAGCTCTAACTGAAGAACAACAGCAGCGGTTTATTCAACTGCTACTCTCATACCAGTCCATCTTTGCTAAAGATGAGACTGATCTTGGTTACATGTCTGCTGTTACACATAAGATTGACACTGGTTCTGCTAGACCTGTACGCCAACCTGTTAGGCGAACCCCTCTGGGATTTCAGGGTGAAGAGGAAGCACATCTTAAATCCATGCTAGAAGCCGGGGTAATCACGCCATCAGTTTCTGAATGGGCTTCTCCAGTGGTCCTGGTACGCAAAAAAGATGGAGGAGTAAGGTGGTGTGTAGATTACCGCAGTCTAAATAGTTTGACTGTCAAGGATGCTTATCCGCTACCTCAGATTGAGGAATGCCTTGATGTTGTTGGGGGAGCTACCATGTTCTCTACACTAGACCTCCAGTCTGGTTACTGGCAGGTTGCAGTAGACAAAAACGATCGTGAAAAGACAGCCTTCATTACAAAATGGGGCCTTTATGAATACACCCGAATGCCATTTGGACTCTGTAATGCTCCGAGTACTTTTCAAAGGGCAATGGAGTTTGTCCTTAGAGGCCTTCAATGGGAAACCCTCCTTATTTACCTGGATGATGTCATTGTTGTTGGAAACGGAGTGGACCAAAGCTTAGATCGTCTCGAGCAGGTTTTTCAAAGGTTTCAGAGCCACGGGCTTAAGCTAAAGCCATCAAAATGTCACCTGCTTCAAGAAGAAGTCCTGTTTCTCGGCCATATTGTGAGTGGAGAAGGAATCAGACCGAATCCAGCTCTTGTCAAAGATGTACAGCTGTGGAAATCCCCTGAAAATCTGCAAGAGTTACAGGCGTTCCTGGGGCTATGCAACTACTATCGCAAATTTGTCCCAAATTTTGCAGAACTGGCAAACCCCCTTCATCATCTTCTGAAAAAGGAGAGTGAGTTTGTATGGACAGAGGAACATCAGGCTGCTTTTACTAAGCTCAAGGAGAGACTGACCACTGCACCTGTGCTGGGATATCCCCATCCTGAAGGCAAGTTCATTCTCGATACTGATACCTCCAACAACAGTGTCGGTTCTGTCCTGTCACAGGTCCAATGGGGAGAAGAGAGAGTTTTGGCCTATGCCAGCTGTCAGCTTTCGCCAGCTCAACAAAGGTACTGTGTCACACGTCGTGAATTACTCGCTGTTGTGCGTTTCACACGTCAGTTCCGCCACTATCTTCTAGGAAGAAAGTTCCTACTTCGGACCGACCATGGCAGTCTCACCTGGCTCTTTCGGTTCAAGTGCCCTGAAGGACAGCTAGCTCGCTGGCTTGAAGAATTGAGCCAGTACGACTTCCACATTGAGCATCGAGCTGGTAAGCAACACGCTAATGCAGATGCCATGTCAAGGCTGCCAAAAGAAAATATGGAAAAATGTGACTGTTACCAAGCAGGGGTAAATCTGGCAGATCTGCCATGCAGAGGGTGCAAGTACTGCCAGAGAATTCATGAGCGGTGGGAAAAATTTGAAGAAGACGTGGATGATGTTGTGCCACTAGCTGTGCGTTGCATAGAGCCTCAAAGCTTTATAAATTGCAATGGTACTCAGTCAGTACAGTCATCTGCATCCTTCTCAGAGAGCCCAGAGGTCAACTGGCTAGAATCGCTTAGCCCTGAGCAACTTGCTACACTCCAGAAAGCAGATCCTGTCCTCGCCATCCTTCATACATGGAAGGAAATAGGGACGCTCCCCAGCAGAGACGAGGTGATGCTTGAAAGTCCTGCAGTGAGAAAATTCTGGCTTTGTTGGCCCCAAGTTACACTGAGAAAAGGAGTCCTTTATTACTCCTGGAAGAAAATTGGGAACCAGTCCCCAACTTTGCTGCTATTAGTTCCAACAACTATGCAGAAAGAAGTCATACAGTCATGCCATAACCCTCCATACTCTGGTCACTTGGGAGAAGCCAAAACTCTGGAACGCGTGCGCCAGAGTTATCATTGGTATGGCATGGGTGGAGATGTTCACCTCTTTGTTAAAATGTGCCCACACTGCAGTGCATGCAAATCTATGGGACCGAAGAAAAGAGCAAAACTGCAGAGTTACCAGGTTGGAGCACCACTGGATCGTTTGCACCTTGATATTCTTGGACCATTTCCTGTGTCAAGCTCTGGCAACAAGTATATTCTTGTTATTATTGACCAGTTCACAAGATGGGTTGAAGCCTTTCCTAATCCTGACCAAGGTGCGGAAACGACTGCAAAGAAACTTGTCTACGACTTCATTGCCAGGTTTGGGGCCCCCCTAGAACTACACACAGATCAAGGGCGTAATTTTGAAAGTTCGCTATTTCGAAATGTGTGTAAGCTCCTGCAAATAACCAAGACCAGAACTACACCTTACCATCCGTCCTCTAATGGGCAGGTTGAACGGTTCAATAGGACCTTGCTGCAGATGCTTCGATGTTATGTGGACGAAAACCAGAGGAACTGGGATGAACAGTTGCCCCTGCTGACTGCGGCCTACCGTAGTTCACGACACATGGTAACAGGATTCACACCGAACAGACTCATGCTTGGAAGGGAGGTCCACCAGCCACACGATATCCAGTGTGGTACTGCAAGACTCAAATCAAATGCAATGGAAGTTGTAGATTATATCTATCATCTTGAAGAAAGCTTAAAGGAAGCACAAAGCCTGGCAAGAAGTCATCTTCGCACTGCACAAGAACGACAGAAAAAGGTGTATGACCTTCGAGCAAACGAGCACACTTACAGTATCGGAGATCTAGTGTTCATCAAAGACGACACAAAAAAGAAGGGACTTAGCCCAAAGCTTCAAGCGTTATGGAGGGGTCCCCTGATTGTGGCAGCACACCGTGGTCCTTTACTGTATGAGATCCAAGGTCCCAAGCACAGGACAATAATGCATCATGACAGACTTAAGCCCTATGACAGCGAGGTGATACCAGTTTGGGTTTCACGTCAAAGGAGTAAAATACTGCAACAGTGCCAGGATCAAGACCATCTAAATGCGGAGGATGTTCCTTTGGCGGCAGTGCTACCACTGCCAGACGATCCGGACAAGGCATCGCAGGATGAAGGTTCAGGTCAGACTGTTCAACCCAAGGGTCCAGCGTACCACCAGGAAGGCAGACGAGGTGATGAACAATCTTCGGAAAAGACTTTTAAAACATCGAGTGGTCGCATAGTCAATCGACCAGAGAGATTCAGACACTAGTAGAAGTTATACTGAGCTAAATGTTATGGTTAAAACTTAAATGTTAAAACTAAAAGTAACCAGGGGATTGGTTAGTTTTATCGCCCCATGGTATTTGTTTTTTCGTAATTTTGGACTTATTTCTGTTTACCAGAGTTGTTTCTTTACCTTAAAGATACTGAAGGGACTCAGTAGTCTTGAAAAGGGGGGGTAGTGTAAGGCAATTTAGGCTGTTATGATTATAAAAGACTGTTATTCTGTTTCGTTTTGATTTCTCCGAGCCTAGTGTTAAGTCAGTAAATGCAACACGGTCGTCTAGTTAACCTTATCATCGCGAGAGTTTTCGTTGTTATGATTCTGGTTGTAAGGCACTCAAGGCTCACTGTACGGACACTGCTAAAACGCTGTCTGTGCCAGAGCTAGAGGCCAAAACAACGCAGTGTATAAACCATCAGCTGTGTCTGTAACTCACCTATTGCTGGAGAAAGTAAAGTTCAGTTCAAGAAGATTCCTTGTCGTGTGCTTCATCAGAACATCCACGCCACCCGAAGGTAAAGCACGACAATATTTATGCTTGATGTGAATACGACAGCTTTTTTTTATTAACTTTTATTTTTTTTTCCCCAACATGACAATGTTCCAATTGTCCGCTCTTAAGTTTAAGAATCACTGTCAGTGGAGTCGGTGTTAGGTTTGGGTATATAATAGGGATGGAATGGTTTATGAAAACCGTGTGAACCGTTCGGTTCGACTGCCTCGGTTCGGTTCGCGTTTGTTTCGTTCGGTTCATGCGCTGCTCCATTTTCTCATAGGCGAAGCGTTTACACTCCAGAGCAGAAGGTGGCGGTACTGCAACCAAAGCCAACTACCAGTAGTATACAAGAAGAAGCGAAGCAGTTTAGCCGGGTGTAGCAGAAAAAAATCAGTAGTTGTGGAGAATTGTGTGGGTATGGGGAGTGGGAAAGAACAGGAGTTGAAAGACGCGTCAGCAGCACTTTATAGGTTTGCTGTATGGGACCACTTTGCATTTGGAGTGACCTACGATGACGGCGGAAAGAAAGTTGTGGATAAAAGTGCAACAGTGTGCAAGCATTGTGTAACACGTTTTGTTTATGCTAACAGCAACATGACCAACATGTCAGGCTAACCCAGAAATCCCACATATTCCGTCAGCAACCCCCGCTCCGCCCCGCTGCGCTCCAGACCGCCTGGGCAAAGCAAAGCATACAGCCTCCGCTGTGGCTCCCGTCCGCTCTGCTCTGAGTTCCTTGGAGATCGTAGAGGGCATGCGCGAGATGATTAAATTCAAAGCAGCAAAACATGCCGTAAGGATCCATGGTTTCTGCGGATCATTAAAAATAATTACAATTCATTAATTTTTTGGGATTTTTTCATTCATTTCATTAATTATTATTGGATTTCAGGGTAACAATCAACATATACCGAACCGAAAACCGTGACCAGAAACCGTGAACCGAACCGAACCTTGGATTTTGTGAACCGTTCCACCCCTAGTATATAACTCATGCAGCCCTTTAAAAGTTTTCATCGGGATGCACATCTCTTGGCCTGCACACCAAATATTGCACCAATGCATCCCTCTGTGATGCCAGACTCTGATGACAGAAGACTGTGACCCTCAGCTGAATTTATGTCATAGAAATAGCAGTTGACATAAAATAGCCATGTTGATATAAAGATAACTACCTCATCTATAAGGTAGAGAGTTTTATAGGAAACTGTAGTTGTGAATTCAATTTTAAATGACAAAAGGACATTTTCTACAGTGTTGGCTTTGGGGTAATGCCTTTATGTAAATGACATCACCATAATCCAGTGTATATATAAAGCATGATAAAGCTAGCCTCCTTTTTTGTCTCATAAAAACATTATTATTATTTCTAAAATACAAACTATCTTGGTTTAAACTCTTTAACCAGCATCTAAGGAAATGGAGATAAAAGAGAATCACTTAGTAAAACCTCAATTTATTTTCTTTGTGAGATGCTCAGCCTTTGAACCCTTAAAAGGGATGTTTGATAACATGTCAAATGATACAAACCTTACTTTTTATGATAAAAATACATTATGTTTATGATAAATTGAATTTACAAATTTAAAGGTTTGCTACGGCAGAGTGAGTGCCAGGTTGTCTTTGGGTGCTGAAGGGTACATTACTGTATCATCAGCATAAAGATGAAAATACACAATGGTGAGATTAGTGTAAATATTGTTGATGTAGAGCAGGGATTACCAACCGTGGTACACGCACACGTTTTGGTCCGAGAGTGCATTGCAAGAGGTACATGAAAAAATTAAATTTCTTAGGTAGTAAATTAAAGTAGGGCTGGGATCTGTTTTGCTTTCTGAGGGCCCAACTAAAGAATAAAACAAACTTTTTTCGACCAAAAAGTTATATTTTTTCATCTTTAGCTTTGACACACATCAAAACCAAGCAGAGGAACAGACTGGATAAAGAAAAGCCAGGTATCAGTTGTTTTTTCACACTGAGCTATCGGAGTTCATCAAAGCAAGTTTAGAAGTGATGAATGTTGGATTCAACGTGAAATAAATGGAGTCCGTCTGACTATAATTTTTTATCAGTATTTTGAATATGAAAGAATTCACTCATTTGATTAATTTTTTCTCAAGGAGGCGTGCATGTTTACAATTGCAGGATAGTAACCCTTCAGGGCGCAACATAGGCACCCACAAGTATGGCAGCTGTTTAGGCTATAAGTCATCAACTGCATTACTCTTTATGGTATGCTCACTGTGTTGAGTTACCTTTAAAGGTCCCCAACCATTTAAAGTGGAGGTCTTCAACAGGGAGTCCCTGTTGTTGGTTGATTTAACTTTTTTTTTATATATTCCCCCCTGCAACTTTTTCCACTAATTGAAATGTCTTTAAATACACATTAATATTAATTCAACACACTGTAGTAAACAGATAAATGGAGGCGAGGCAAAAGATGTCTTTCAGTCATCAATATTCGGCAACACGCAGGAGGTTTTTCAAGCTGGGCAACGTTTCATTCAGAACACCTCTCCCATCAACGAGAAATCAGACTCAGAAATACTTTAATGATCCCAGGGCGAAATAACTTCCATTACGTTACTCCATTTGTCATAGAGTGAATGTAGGACCAGTTTGATATACGGTAACACAATTTCATACAATATATATAAAATTAGGGGGTTCCTGATCCATCTCGCCATCAGTTTGGGAGTCCTTGGCCTGGAAAACTTCTAAGACCCCTGATTTAAAATTCTTTTGTTTAGATCTGTGCAAATTACCCCAACTTATTTTGAAAAGCTGCTATTTTGCACTTTCTATGAGGGTTTTTTTTTATGAATGCTGTGGTTTCTAACAAGTATCATCATGTCCCTTACAAACAGACCAGGGAAAAATCTCAACCATCTGTCCATAGATAAGAAATGAGGGGGAAAAAATTGGTACAGTAAAGATTGCAGCTAAGGAATAGCCCTGCTGTTGCAAAAAAACAAAAAACAATAGCAGGTGACAGCTTTATGGCTGAAGAGTTTATTTTATTTTATTATTATTATTAATTTTTTTTTTTTAACCATTTTTAAGGCTGTAATTGTTGTCACCAGTTAACCCTGTGGATCTTTTGGGGTAAAATCTTAACTTTTGTTTCTTAAAGGAGAGTTATAAAGCAAATTTCTTGGGCTGGGCAATTAATTGCATGTGCAGTATAGTTTATTTTATAGTTTTTTTTAAATCGCAGATGCACTCAGTTTTCGTCACAGAGTACAAAGGAGTATGACATTAAATTTCTCACTCTAGCCCTTTAGGTGGTGGTAAAACTCTTTAACTGGGTTTGCTGTCACACAGAAGGTAAAAGAAAGAGATTAGCATCTAGCAGACAGATTCAGGCATGTAAATCAAAGTAAACACTTTTTCACACAAAGGTTACAGTTAAGTCATGTAACAATGGACTCTGGACGAGCAAGCTTTCAAGGCCATGGAAAAAACTGAAACTTTGGATGGAAACTCTACATGGAAGTGATTAGGATGATTTAACATCATTAGTTGAAATCATATCAATATTTGTCAAAAATATTTTTCAAAATCATTTAACCCAATTTGTAAAAGAGTTTGACTCAGTTAAAAAAAGAGCTTTTTTTTACTCTTAAATCTTTTTCCCTTGGGAAATTTAAATTTTGCCTGTCTTTATCAGCATTTTAAAAATAAACTGTCAGTCCTAAAATGTATTGAATGCATGAAAAGAGATCCTGAGCATGTAGGATTCACTATTGATTATTTCCTGATAGATTTTCTAAAGGGAAAAACAAAACCTCTAATTGAATGACTAAGATTTTTTATTTCATTCTTGTGTGTTCAGGGGCCACAGAGAGTGTTGGAAAACACATGCTTGAGGCATGCAACAATAACCTTGAGATGGCCGTGACCATGTTCCTGGATGGGGGTGGGATGGCAGAGGAGCCCAGCACCAGCTCCAGCTCGGCAGCTTCAAGCAGCAGAGCTCCCCCTACAGAGTGAGCTCATACTTTAACTCTACCACCCTGATTCTAGCTAAAGTTAGACTCACACTATCACCTTTAGCATCAGAAGCAAACTAGTTTTCATTGTATTGAGATGATTGAACAAAGCCATGAATTAATTTGTATAATGAAGGGATGACTTTTTGCTGTTGTGTATATTGATATTTTGTTTAATATTTCAGTGAAGTACGAGCACCCATTCCCCAGAAGCAGGACATTTTGGTGGAACCTGAACCTCTTTTTGGAGGTAACATTCTTATTTTGCCCTGTCTTGCAGAAAACGTGGCTGCTGAAATTATAAAATGAAAGTCTCTTCTTGTGTATTTGTTTAGTTCCAAAGCGAAGACGGCCTGCTCGATCAATATTTGACGGCTTCAGAGACTTCCAAACAGAAACAAGTGTGTACTTTACTTCTTAAATTAGATTGTGTAAAAATTTGATAGTGTTGAATTCTCCTTTACAGGAATCAGCAAGAAGGTATCTTTAACTTTCTGTTGTATTTTCTTTCCTAAAATGACTTGGAATGTTTTTGTCTAAAAGTCCGTCAGGAACAGGAGCTGCGGAACGGTGGAACAGTGGATAAGAAACTTAGCACTCTGGCAGACCTTTTCCGTCCTCCTATTGAGCTCATGCACAAAGGGAGCTTTGAGACGGTGAGAAGTCACCCTCAGGACACCCTATACCACACTTTTTGTCTGACTGGACTTTATGTGTCATTTCATTCAGTAGCTGTGTAAATTTGGTGGGAAACCGGGTTTTAAAAAAAAGCCCTAAACTTTTTTCATTTGTCAGTGTTCATTCATAAGCCTGGGAATAATGTAGAATCTTAACACAAAATGTTTTCTAGGTTTAGAGGATTCTTGGTCACAGAAAGTTAAAAAAAGCGCTCTGAAGTTCATACCAATATCATCTTCAATCAAAGATTTATCTGCTTAAAATGCAAATGCATTTAAAGTTTTCTGCTTAGATTTGCTCAGTAAAACTTTTGCGACTGACCTGTCTTTAATGAAACTGGTTACAGGATGTTGTTAAAAGAATAATTGGGGTTCCCTATGGAGAAAATGTGTTGCAGAAAACATCAGCTCTAAAGAGTTGTTTTGTTTACAAAACTTTAAGGGGCCTAAATAAAGTGGATAAACAGGCAATTATAGTTGGGGTGTTTTTATTAGTCTAGTGATAAAGAAATCATACTTGTAAATAAAAAAGGTTTGAGAAGCATTTTTAAAATAGGTAGGCTTTCCAAGAGAAGTACCATATTTTCCAGACTATAAGCCACTACTTTTTTCCCACGCTTTGAACCATGCGGCTTAGAAGAAGATGCAGCTTTTCTGTGGATTTTTCCTAACCGCCAGAGGGGGAAGTCAAAGTTGGAAATGAAAGAATAGGGGGCTAATTTTCATTTAGCACAAGAACATGGTAGCAGCAGGCACAGCGGGGAACAATGTCCCAAATTCACACATTTTGACATTTATTTGCCGCATTCAAGCTGCTGAACCAATGAAGAGACTGGGATAAAGAGCTGTTGAAGCCCCGTCTTTCAGTAGAAGCTTTTACTGCTGTGAGCTAACAAGCTAACAGGCTAGTATTATTTTTCCCTTTTTAAGGGGAAAAATGTAGAGCTTCCCCTACGGGTTTGGTTGGATACAGTTCAGTAGATATCAGTGACTTATAGCCCGGTGTGACATATATGTAAGTTTCCAGTAAAAAAAAAAAAAACATTGAGTGGGTGTGGCTTATAGTGAGGTGCAGACAAAAATGAATAGTCTGGAAAATATGGTATTTGTGATTGTAGAGCTTTAATTGTTACCCCATGCAGTCGTAGCCATACTTAAATTAAAGAGACTGCAAATAAGTTATGCATAGTTTTTTCTCATAATTGTTTAGTTGTCATGATTAGGGATGCAAGTTATTGTTAATGTATTAATCTAAAGTTGATTTCTCTTATCAATTGCCTACTAATTAATAAGCAGACAGATCTTTTCAAAACATTTATGGCTAAATATTTTTTTACTATATGCCAAGTCAATAAAAGTGGCCGATTACATTTCAATAATTTATTGTGATAGCTGTAATTAATACTGAATGTACAAACAATAATTTTGTTTTGCAAATTATTATAGTTACTTATAAGATATAAAAAGCAGGAACTTATTAAGTTACTAAATAATAAAAAGGGTTAATAAAGGGGAAAAGAAATTATACGGAACACGTTTTGGGAATCAAAACCGTTTAAACACTGATATTTGGACACTGATAAAGTTGCTGACCCTTCATCCCTGTGGATGCTCACTGCTCTGGTTTTTATCTACTCTGTTCTGATGCTAGAAGCGAGAGAGCAGCTTGGCTTTATTTACTTCAGTAAGTTGGGAAAACAGTTTAAAGACGTTTTTAATCAAGAAAATCCTCATCACAATGCAATCTTTGCAGTCAGGAGTGCCAGACTCCCAGCATACCGCTGGCTGGCAGCACTTTAACCCCTTTGTATATATTTATTTTTAATATGCAGAAAGCGCTGCAGAAATGATAACAGCTTGCATGTAGTGTCTATCTCCCCCAAAAAACTCATGGATCTGTTTTTCTGATTGGTGGCACTACACTGTCAATTTTCTGAACTCTAGCGTTGGACGTTCGGCGCCAGAATAATCGGATGGGCCACTCCCGATGCTCAAACTCGCCTCTGGACCTCTCAACGGCATAACCCCTAGACTTTGCATATAAATCAGAATTTTAGATGCCCAAAACGCGTTCAGTGTGAACACACCACTTATTAGGTTATTACTTCAGGAGTGTTTCAAATGTTTATATTTACAAACAGAACTGCATAAAGAGCTTTAAACATTGTAATAATCCCACACCAGACCCTCGATCAACTCCATGTTTCTGCTCTAGCATTCCTCCTCTTAACTTCTCTTGTAAATACCAGTGAGGCTCTGCTTAAGAATGACCAGCGGTTACAACTAATAGAGGCGGTAACATTACAACACCAGAAGAAATTCCTAATACAATAATTTGTTTACATCCCTACTCATGACAGTATCACAAAATATGAAAATCTATATTCCTCACCATTATCATTGATAACTGAAACCTGCTTTATAGACTTTCATCAAAGTGTTTTCTGTGTGTTACAGGCTAAAGACTGCGGACAACTTGAAAATAAGTGGCTAATGATCAACATACAAAATGTTCAGGACTTTGCTTGCCAGTGCCTCAACAGGGATGTTTGGAGCAACGATGCTGTGAAGAACATCATACGAGAACATTTTATATTTTGGCAGGTACGCATGTTATATCATGTTATTGCAGTGTCACGTGTTTGTGATGTGTATCCAGTAAGAGATCAATGCAGTTTGACATAAAGGGGTCAGCTCTATTGCTATTATTATGAAGTTAGTTTTACTGATTCCTTAAAACAAAGTCAGGATATGCCCATTGAGGTTCTTTTTCAGTAGTAGTAGTGATCGTACAACAGATTATCCTTTTATCTGCCTGTCCATTCGCCCATTCCACCGACAGAAATCCATTTCCTTCCTAAATCTATTTCATTGCAAGGGAAATACCAATTTCTTCACATTTCTGCATATTATCTCATCACCGTGACTCCATGAAAATGAAAATAAGTGCAACTCAGCTGAAAGTGATGCAGCATGTAAAATTAGATCATGGTTCCCTGTATTTGGACGCTGTTCAGTTCAGGTACAAGCTCAACATCCTTCTGTCCTGCCCAAAGTCCGACAGACACCATCAATTCTTTTGAATGAAAGTTTCTCTGTTATGAATAAATGTCAAATGTTTGACATTTTGGGAGTTTTTACTGTTTGTCCAAAAAACAATTGTGTGTTTTCTGGGACGGATCATAAATGCATAAATCTTCTCCTCGTCGGTTTTCTCGTGCATTTTATTTCAGGAAATAACGGTACAGCTCTTCTCTTGCTAGGTTTATCATGACAGTGAGGAGGGACAACGATATATCCAGTTCTACAAGCTGAACAAGTTTCCCTACATTTCTATTCTTGATCCACGGACAGGTAAAAGGTTTTAATATATTTTATGGATTGTGTTTTGATGAGTAATGTTGGTTACAAAAAAATTTTAGAATTTCATTTGTAGCTTTGAACCTTTTAATGAATTATGTGATGATGTGTTTTTGTGAACATTTCAGGTCAAAAAATGGTGGAGTGGAACCAGCTGGATGTGGCGTCGTTCATGGAGCAGGCAACAGGCTTCTTGGCAGAGCACGGGCAGCTCGACGGGCCCACCTGCAACGCCCCTCCTGCCAAACGGGCTCGGGCAGTGAGTACCAGCTTTGTAATACCGTTCAACTTAGTCCTTTTCTAAACTTTGTTTTGCTCTGGCGCCTCCAGCTGCTTACTGCGTTTTCTCTTTCAGGAGAGTCTGATTGATGCCAGTGAAGACAGCCAGCTGGAGGCAGCGATCAGAGCCTCCCTACAGGAGACCCACTATGACTCTTCAAATGTCATTGAAGCCCCCGACTCCCCACGATCAGAGGATGAATCCGAAGCTGAGCCTTTCTCGGACAGCGAGGGACCCATCTCCGTTGACGGCTCAGACAGCGAAACGCCAGCGCCACACGAAGAGAGAAGTTCTACAAGCAAACACACAGCGAGTGCTTCGGTCACCACTGCCCAGCGTCTACATCCTGATAGTTCCACTTCCTCCCACAGAAAATCCCCGTACAAAGAGAACAATCACAGCCACAAAAAAGAGGAGAGCAAAAAGAACCACCTGGAGCCCCCAGCTCCTAGTCCACTTCCTGCTCCTCCTGAAGCAGACTCTGGAGGAAATCACTGCTCCTCACAAAGCAAAAGCCCCGGAGCGTCCAACATCATCAGTACGACGTGCGACACGGACTGTCCTGATGACAATGGTATGAAGAAGTACCGATTTAAAGGCTTGTTGCAGGAGGATTGTGCATTCTATTTGTTCTTAAGTCATCATTTAAATTTGATAAGTTGGAGATCTTCATGTTCCCTTGATGACAGATTCATTATGGCTGCTGTTTCTATAACATACAAGAATAGCAGAAGAAAACCAGCTTATTTCTACATCTGAGAGTTTAGACCTACTTAGCATTCAGCATAATAAAGTACAGACTCACATTTCTTGACATTAATAGACTTACAGTATGTCTGTATAGACTTGGTTAGCTTGTTGGCAAAACATTTAGCAAATCACAATAGTTTTCAGCCTACGCTCAACTTGCTGCTGACACAATCCTTAATATCTAACTTCGACAGAGGATTTAGATTAAGACTATGCTGTCCTTCTATACTTTATGTCCTTCCTGTCTTCCATCTTTGTATATCTGTTTATGGCAATGACTTTCTTGAGCCCTTTTTGGTTGTACTTATGGTTAACTGGATTTTGAACTTCTGGTATTCCCTTTCCTTTAATGTGGAGTGATGGCTTAGTTGTTAGAGATAGATCCTAATTAGAGGCTGTAAGATGATATCTTCAAAACACAATCTGTTCCTGTCTCTGTTGAAAACCCTTAAGGGTTTTCAACCCTTAAATCCGACTTTGCGTCCAATCTGACAGAAAGTGGGCTTGCGTAGCTCCAACCAAGATAGACGGCAGATCATGTTCACTGTATATGGACGCTGTTAGTCGGACTACTCAGAAATTCAGCCGCAAATTCATGGGATTAACAGAAAGAGAGAGACGCAGTTATAAAGTAAAACACATCCGCTTTGGGGGAAAATACAAAATAAAATCTGTTAATTGCACGGGTAAACAGTCCCTTTTTGGAGTCGCACATCGCTTATATCGCAAGCAGGACAGACTCATGCAAAAACAATGAATGAAACGTTAAAAAATTTAATACTTTACCCATAGAAGGAATCCAGGAGGACAGAAAATGGATAAATCTGTGACCCTCTTGGAGCCCCGCAAAAACATAGAGGGACAGAAAGCGCAGTACATCAACCTCCCCGAAAAAGGATCACTTCAGGAGGAGAAAAATGGATATAGTGAAATGGTGATCCTCTTTGAGCCTCACAAAAATGTGTTAGGGGCAGATAGAGCAGGTAAGCACGGCGTATCTTTCTCACCTCTTTATAAAAAAACAAAAGAAAAACTTCTATAAACTTCATAGATCTCTCTCTGAGAATCACATCTCACTGCCTGAGGCAGCATATAAACCACCCCACCGCGTTTTTTGTTGTTATTTTTTTCTTTTCTACAGACTTAGATCTCATGTTTTTAATATAGGCCTGTGAACATTTTCTGTCAGTTAGGTGGGGCTTTGCTTTATAGAATTCGCTGGTGTCTTTTTTTTTTTTTAAATAACATAATTTGTCCATGTCAAATTTGGTCAATTGTTTTAATTTGTAGCGCAGAGACAGTTGTGAAAACATTCTGCACAGGTCTGCTCACCCTGCCTAGTCGCAGTCAGTGTAACATGGGGGGAAAAAAAATCTGAGCGGAGATCAAATAGTCGTACGCAGCCGGTGTGTTCAGGCCTTTAACCTCATGGTGCTACTCAGTTCTACTCAGCATGCAGCTCACCCTTTCCTTGAGGTATAATTTCACCACTGTGCCTGTTTCCCATCCTTGCTTTTTTTTCTTCTCTTCTTTCTGCCCTTTGTTGTGTCCTATCTCTTTCATTTTCTTAATTCCTTCTTTCCTTGTGACCTTATTCTTTCTCACTTTTTTCTTTTCTTTTAGGCTCGTTCTCACTGTAGAATTAGTAAAAATGGGCTTTTATACTTTTTCTAAAACTAACATAAAGAACAGAGATCTCTGGCTTGAAATTTCCTTTCTCCAATATGTTTGATTGAACTAGGATATGTTGTCTTTTTAGCCCTCTCTGAATCTTTAAGTGCATTTCTTTGCCAGGTCTGATAATATCCTTAAACACAAATTTATTTGTTGTAGACTTGATTTAACATACTGTAGAGATGAATTAAGCTCTTTTGATTATCCTCAAATCCCATCTACAATTTAAAAGAGAAAACAGGCTTAACCACTGCAGAAAGGTGTTCCAGCTTTAATTTTTGTGATTAAAATATTTAGGTCGGTGAATCTTAGAGAGAAAAAAAACGTCCGTTTAAAGAAAGGATTGAGTTTCAGTTTTGTTTTCCAGCACAATTAAGTAAGATCTGTTTAGAAAGCAGCTTCATTGCTGTAGAAAAGGATTTAATGTGGTGCTTTTTTTTTCCTTTTTTTTTTTCCAAAGGCCCTAAAGCCAGGTTGATGCTTCGTTACCCAGACGGACAAAGAGAGCAGATCTCCCTATCCTCAAAAGCAAAGCTTTTGGTGAGTTTAACCCATAATCTAATAACCATACAGTGCCTTACAGTATTATCTTACCCATTATTTATTTGATATTCCTCATAATAAAACCATTAGTGTGTATTTTAGTCTGATTTTCTGCTGGAAGAACACAAAGTTGTGCTTAAATCACGCTTATGACAAAAGCTTTATGGAAGAATTAGAAGACAAAAGCCTGTAATGAAAGGAAGTCATAAAAGGTTTTGTTTACAGATTGACATATATAGGAGAACCTGTTAAGGCTGTTACATACTTTACGACTGAGGCCTTTTTCTTGTTCTCAAAGTAGCAAGAAGAAGTAAAAAGTGCCCTCAAGTGTTTATACTGCATGAGAAACTCAGCTGCTTAGGTCCGCCCCTCTAAAGCACGTCAGTGAAGAAAAGTGAGTGGGTGGACTACCTCGCTAGGATGATTTAAAGAGAAAATGGTGTGAGTGTGCTGAAGTGGCCATTCCAACTAAGACATAGTTTAACTGTAACTACAGTGTTAAGTTGAACAGATACTTAAGGCATCTCTGCTCCTGCATAAACATCGCCACCTAAATCCAGTAGTAGGACACTTGCCTAGAAAAAAATAATCTCTACCCAGATGTGTCGAAAACAAGCAGTGAGACCAGAGCAAAATTATGCAATTCTCTGTGGGAGCGAGAGAAAAATGTGGAAAAAGTAACAGCCTGTAGTTACAAAGACTTGAGAAAATGAGGAACAGCAACGCTAACATACAGGCAGCGACAATAGCATGCTTTAGGTAAATGCTGACTGTGGTAGGATGCACAGTCAAAATCCAGACTTTGCTCCAACAGATCCTCTCATTAGCTCTTTATCTGTACAAACATTGAAGTTTAGAAAAAAATGTTTAATAGTTTTTAAAGATTGTGCTAAACATTGTAAATTGCAGCTTTCATAACTAACGCATTGTTACACTCTGTCCCTCTAGGCCCTGGTAAGACACGTCCAGTCCAAGGGTTACCCTAATGAACGCTTTGAACTCGTCACCAACTTCCCCAGAAGGAAGCTTGCCCACTTGGACTATGAGATCACATTGCAGGAGGCAGGGCTTTGTCCACAGGAGACTGTATTTGTTCAGGAGAGGAACTAGCCACCCCAAAAACTTTCTCTTTCTGCTTCTGTATTTCTAATAGACTTCACCATTTCACACATCGACAACCTGGGCTGACGTTGATGGCGATACATTCAGCTCTAAAGGAGGCCGCTTGTTGTGTCAGGGCTGATGTTAAAGGGTTAACTTTGACTGAATACTGAAATCTCCACCGACAGTCTAATGCCTTTAAAATGTTAAAGAATTGGCCAGTATGGCTTTCAGATATCAGTTTTTTTCCTAATGATGTCTGTTCTGCACTAATACAGCACATTAGAGCAGAAAACACAAGGTCATCTCCTGTTCATAAAACCTCAAATAACGAATCACTAATTGACTGTGGGCCACCAGAGACTTGTACAAAAAATACTTTTACTTCCCAAAATGTAGATTAAATGTCAGAGTTTATTTTCTAGCTCTTCCTTGTTTCGTTTATTCTGTAAATGAACAAGTAAAGGGAGGTTGCTTTTTTTTTTTTTTTTCCCTTCATCGTTTTTTCAAATGTTGAAACTCAGAATGCAGGAGTTCTTGAAGAACAGGTCCAGAAATAGCAGTCGGACTAAAATGTCTATTAATGCAGAAGGGAATGAAAGGGAAGGTCGTGCAGCACATTAGAGGGACCTACACCGTACACAGACAGCATAATAAGACTGACATTTAGCCGTAGTCACTGTTTCATTTCTATTTTCTTTCTTTTTTATATGCTCCAGAGGAAATATGCTGATGTTGAAATATACCCACAAAAAACTAAAATATTCTGTTTGATCTTTTCTCAAATAGTTGCAGGTTTTTAATCAAAGGTCAAAATGTAACTCGGGTTTTGATGCGCAACTCTCAAGAATGAAAAAAGGCTTCTGAGTTCTGGAGAATTTTAGGCAGACTCCATATTTTCTAGCAAAAATGTTTTTTGCTGTTCTTTTCACCACTGCTTGGTTTTGATTTTTCCTTCTGGTGCCGAGACGGTTGTATGTGGAAGCAAATGTTTCGGCACTTAAACCAAAAATTTTAATCTGAACTTTTTCTTATGAACAGCTGGTGGTGGTATCGTGCCTTTAAATGCCAACAACAAATGTGAAGACCATTATTTATAGTAAAAGGAAAGGTTTTAAAGGTTCTCGGCAAACACCCTGTTTTTGTGTATGATTTGTTTTTTTTTATCCAGTTGAAAACCAGGGGCTGTCTGGTAACCTGAAGCTGTTCTTAATTTAAACTGGTAATACAGATACGATTGGTTTGTTGCTGTTGAACAAACATGATATCCAATTTAAAGGTGATTTTTTTTTCTTTTTGTTTTATTTTGGCTCAAATCAGTCCTCCTTAGAGACCAGCGAAGATGAACATGACTCATGAAGTGATTAAACAAAAAATATAAACAGAAATGTGTTGTCTAGCTAAGGAAAAGGAGTCTAGTGGTAGCGTTGCGTGTTTTAGCTAAAATAACCTCAGAGATTAGCTTCTTCTTCTACCAGCCTCTGACTTTAGTCAAACTTTTCCTCTCCCCGCTTCCACGTCTGATGACTGAGGGGGTTCTTACACACCCTTTCATGTTTTGGATAAGAGCAGCCTGAACGGAACATCGATACATGCCAGGAGCTGTATGTTGACCTGAAAAATCATTTAATATGTCTCAGGTAAAGCTAATATTTGAGTCAAAAGTTAGAGGGTTGCTTTAAAGAGACCTTTAGACTGCTGAGTAATGTCCTGTTATCTGCTCTTGTATGCTTTTACCCTTTTTAAATGGGATATCATGCAACAAAATATCCTGGCAGAGGCCTTCACAAGATGACCTAGTTTTTAGAGATCACCAGAATAAAAAGAAGTAAAACTAGACCAAACATCTGAGAAGGGGTCCGATTGCAGAAGCCTGATTGGTAAACAGCTGCTTTGGGCTTCCACGCCTCTAGAGGGCTCCCAAGAGCACAAGAGTTCACATTAAAGACAACTTATTTCACAGTTCTTTTTTTAGCTTGCTTCACATTGGTGTTTTCTGATAATGAAGCATAATGATGGATAACATTATCTATCGGCCAGTGTTAGGATCTAAGCTCCTAAAGCTCACCAACTGGCTAATAACTGGTTTTATATACCATAGGTTCTTCTTCAAGTTTCTAAATCAATGATTTACAGGTAAAGCAGCATAGATTTGTTTGGACATGCAGTTCATGTAATCCATTGGTGTAATAGAATAAGAATTACAGGTGAAAGGCCCAAATGTTCAACTATTAATATGGATTAAGTGAGACACTTGTAGATAGTGATTGTGGGCACAGGCCCATACATCATTTTCTATTTATGGCCTGAGGTCTGAAGGTCGTGGAGGAGTAGAGCATAGATGTAGGTTTAAAAATATGAATTGTACTAGTAAGGTGTTCACCAAAACTAAAAAATAATGTAAAAAGAGGGTCTGAAATCGCCACAGTGAGGTTTAGACCACCATTCAAAAAGCATCCATTACTTGCATTGTGTGAACCTAAATTGATACACTGGCAAGTTTATGACCTATTTATAACATATTAAGACCCCAGAAACGGGAAAAAAAAAAATTAACTGCAAAGACTGTAACTGCAAAAATTTTTGAAAGCTGTTAAAGCCTTTCTAGATTTGTCCCTTTCAAATAGAAAATTGACGGCCATACCTTACATACATAACACACCTTACTGAAGCTGACTGCAATAGACAAAAACTCTTCCTTTAGGCGTCTCCTTCAATCTCTCACCCATCCTAAGCTGCTCATATTTTTCCACCATTTTATGAAATTATAGCCTTTTATTTAAGCATTGTTTGTGTTTTGTATCTGTTGATTGTTATTTAAGGGTTTCCCTCTGTCATCGTGCTGATTTTCATTTTCTTTGAATGCCCAGCCATTTTTTAAGAGCCACAAACCGTATTAGCAACAATCATTCGGTTCGGGGGCAAAGGTCAGTTTAGAGGGGGAAAAAGTCTTGCAGCTGCACAAATAGATGAGGGCATTGACTCTGCTTCACTTGCCTTTCTGTGTGCATTTTACAGTTTTAGATACGCTGTTATTCACCTCTTGTTCTATGTGGAAAGTAGAGAAAAAGAGCAACTTAAAACAGAAAATGTTTCTAGAAAATGTTAGATCTTTAATCCTATGCAGTACTTTTTACTGCTCTAGGGTGTTACTAAGAGTATATGTGCATTTTTTTATATATAAAAAGTTTTTGGCTGCACACTGACGCAGTGGGTAGTGCTGCTGTCTTGCAGCAAGAAGGTTTTGGGTTCGATTCCTGGCCCAGGGTCTTTCCGCATGGAGTTTGCAGGTTCTTTCTGTGCAGGGTTGGGTTTTCTCCGGGTTCTCCGGCTTCTTCCCACAGTTCAAAAACATGACTTCATTGGCTTCTTTAAATTGTTCTTAGCTGTGAGTGTGTGTCTCTGTGTTGCCGTGCAACAGACTGGCAACCTGTCCAGGGAGTTCCCCGCCTCATGCCCATAGACTGCCTGATATGCACGGGCCCCACCACGACACTGGCAGGACTAAGCAGGAGAGGATGGATGAATGAAAATTACCTTTCTTCCATTTGGGAGCTTTAATTGCTGCCCTGCACTTATATGCGTTTCCTAAAATGAGAAAAGATTGCAGCCAACATCCACATTTTATTGTAAATCCCTTTATTGTCCCACAATGGGGAAATTCACTCTCAGCATTTTACCCTTCCCCTTCAGGAGCAGTGGGGCTGTCATTGCACAGCGCCCGGGGAGCAGTGTGGGGTTAATGGTTTTGCTCAGGAACCCAGAGTAAAGGCTTTAAGGAATGAACCAGGGACTTGCAGCCTTCTCAGAGCACAAGCGCCCTGCTCTAACCCAGTAGGCCAACACTCGCACAATCTCTAAATGTATAAGTTCTGAAATGTAACTGGGGCAGCAGAGGGTTGCCTGGTTGCATAACAAGCTGTTGCCCTCGACCATAATCCGGCCTTTTAGCTGGTTCTGAGAAAGAATCAATAGAAGTTAATGTCTGACCAGCAGGCCATCTCAGATCTGAGTTCAAAGTAATGAGTTACTGAGTTTTTCACATGAAAATCAGTTCAAGGATCATGAAATAGCACAAGTCATGACAAAAACCTAACCATTAAATAAAGATGACAATCCACAACCTAAAAAATGAATGTAGAATTAATAACATTGTAGGCTGTAGAATTTGAATCCACAGGTTAAAGTTTAGTTTCTGCTTCTTGGGTGCAGAGCAGAGATGTCAAAGCTTTGAGTTTCTTTGAAATTTATCTCAACTTTATGTACAGCTCAGAGTCCCTTCGTCTGCGAATTCTGAATAAGACGTTTTTTTTTGGGGGGGGGGTTGGGCCTTTTCTCAAGTCTTAGAATTAGGCTTCTGTGGTAATTCACCATAGCTCATTAAATGCAAATTTCAGTCAAAAACAAACATCTGACAATTTAAACATCTAGTATATTTTGAATGGAGGAAAATAAAATTTTTAAGCGGAGGATTTTAGGTTTGACTGAGCTCTGTTCAAACAGCACCTTCAGATGAGGAGATGAAGCCTTAAGTCCCTTTTTTTTAAAGTAATCATACCCTTGAACTTGTGTATTTTCTCACATTACAACCAGCAAACTGCAGGATGTACAACAATCATGTGAATAATTTAGTTTTTCAAATGAGACTGAACATTTGCATTTTATGCAAACTGCTTAAAGTGAAAGAAAATTCAATGTTAAATGGCCTGTACTTATACAGAGCTTTTTCAAGTCAGAGGACTTGACCAAAGTGCTTTACACTACATTCAGTCATTCCCCCAAGAACATAATGAAACTGAAAGCCAGAAACGGGGCTCGAACTGACAACCCTCCAGTTGCAGGGCAAAGCCATCCAATGCCACTGTCGCAACAAATTACAGCAGGCAGAGAACTCTTAACACAATTGTTAAACATGACGATGGGAGCATGATGCTGTGGCGACTCTAAGCATGGACAAGTTTTCCATGGTTAAAGGAAAGGTTGATGGGGAGAGTATGAGGGAAAACATTGAAGAGGCTCGAACTCTGGGCACTAGGGTGGATGTTTATCTTACAGAACACGGCTACGGCTATTTAAGAAAGGGACGTATCAAAGGTAATGTTTTGGAATGTCGTAGTCAAAGTCAAGATCTAAATCAAATTTAGAATCTGTGGGCATTTATAGGTAAAACCTAAATGGGATGTGAGTCAGTGGTGTTCGGTTAATTAGAACCAGAGTTTAAATTAATCAAAGTTCATTATAGAACAGAAGTGGGAACCATTCAAATCCTAAACCTTTACTGTGTACAGATTCTAGAAAAGGTTATTGGAAAATCCCAACCTCCCCAGTGAGTAAAACACATTGATGTTACTGTGTTATCATGAGCCATCATCACGCTGCTGAGTGAAATGTCAGTACAGATTGACTAAGAACGAGCCATCTGTGAGGACGCAACACCAACTCATCTGTGAAAGACGGATCAGGATAAGGGTGATGTGTTCCTCTAAAGGCACAGAAAATAAAATTACTTAAAAGGAATTTAATTCTACTGTGAAATATGACAAAACATGGAAATAGCACCATCTGAAGATGTTAAATCAACTGTCTACAGACTCAAACAGTTGATGGCCTGGAACCAACAAGAAACCAATGGAAGGTTCTCACTCAACTCTTTGCTTCACAAAAACAAGCACATCTTGTAAGCACTTGCAAAAAAACTTAAAATAAGCTTATTTTGAATTGCAAGATAATCGTTAAAATCCAACCTGTAATTTGAGTTTTTCTTTATTTCATTTGTAAAAATATTTTTTAAAGAATTGATTGCTTTCACAAAACTGCGATGGCACAACTAACTTTCATCACTTTTAAAACTGAAGACTCCTTTTTTTGTTTTTACTTATTTATAGCATAATTTTGATCACGACTTTCTGTTTTACTGCAACATAAAACTATTACACATAGACCTGTTTCTATTGCCCCTTAGTCTTGACACAAATACATATTTATCTTGCAATGAACCCAAATAAGGAAGACAGCAGAGACTAGTTAGAAAACATTAGCAAAGTGTGGAATCTGGGACAGTGTCTCCATAACATTACATAGACTTTAGAGAATCTAAATGTCATCTTGAGACAAAATGAAAGAGGAAAAGTGTTCCATCCATTGAAAAAACATGTTAGCAGTAGCTCAACTAAAAGCACCTTCCAAGAAGATGTCACAGCTAAAGTGTTGCTATTACTCAAGTCATTTCATATTTTATTAATGACACTTTATTGATTCCAAAATGTTAAATTTCCTTTTGGTACAGCCAATCCAAGAAAAGACAAAAAACATTAGACATGGAGCTGTGTCTGCAGCCTTGCTGTTATGAAAGGTGCTGCCCACTACCCATTAGTTAAGAACAATAAGAGTAAAGGATTACAATGGAGGGAAAAAGTGTATTTCTCATTTTATCCTTAGCTGGATACAGTCTGAGTCTTCAAAACACCTCAGTACAAAGACCAAACAGATATAAAACAATTGTGAAATGTTTGAAAATAAAGATAGTGACACCAATTTTTGTATGAATAATGATTAGTAAGAACAATTACCAGAATAAGTAATTGTGAGTATCAGGCATATAAATCATCATCAGGGTTATTATGACACAAAGTTACAATAGAATGACTCCTGATTCAACAAAGTCTATTCAACATAATTTTGTTCACAAGTACTGATCTGATTACTCGTTTAATTGGCTCAATAGTCAAAAAGAAGAAGGTACCAAAAGGAGGAAAAGGTGCATGGGAATATATACAGTATATACAGTGAACATATATATATGACAGCTGAAGACTCTTATTTAGCAGGATTACTATACAGGGTTATTGCACAGGTATTAACATGGGTATTTATATATATTGCACAGGGTATCATATAAAAAAACTGGTTATTGCACAGGGTGTTAAAAGGTAATTGCACATTAGATATTGTACAAGTTATTGCCGTTGTAGTGTCACATTGCAGCCGGGATAAATGACCTGCAGTAGCACTCCTTTTTACAAACGGTGTAAGAGTCTTTCACTGAAGGAGCTGCTCAGCTCCTCTACAGTCTGGTGCAGGGGGTTAAAGGTGTCGTCCATGATGGATGTAAGCTTGGATAGCACCCTCCTCTCAGCCATTTCCTCCACTGAGTCCAGAGTGCAACCTAGGACAGAATCAGCCTTTCTCATCAGATTGTTCATTAATATAAATAAACAAAAAAACAACTCAAAATGGATTTGGTAATTTTATTTCTAAGCTCCCACAGGCATCCAGTATTTCTTTAAAAAGCTTTGGCATCGATGCCATTGGATCATTTATGGATGTATTTATGTGGATCAATGTATTGTTGCATCCCTTCTGAGTATGTCAAACACTACAGAGCTAGCTGAGCTTGATCTAACTATAATCTTTATCAAAAAGCAAAGTTATAGTCTTAACAGCAGACAGAGTGTCTGCCCCAGACAAAAAACAGGAGCTTGTGTTGTAAGAGAGAAGGCTGGCACAAGCACATCTTCTTTTTTCTCCAACATAAAAGAATGGCCTAATAATCAACCAAGTGATTTGAGACATTCTTTGACTCAAAGTTTATGGGTTAAAATACCTGTTTTATGACATCCATGGAACAAAGACGTCTTTTCATGTGGCCTGTATCTTCTTGAGGACTAAGAACAAGACATGAGGACAGAAAGAGGAGAAATATGAGTGTCGTTAGATTTGATAAGGCCAAAGTAACCAGAGAAAATAAGAATTGGATATGTGGCTTTCAACACCCAGATAAAAAGCATCTGTTATACTCTTGCCATATTTGTACTTGACGGCACCGTGCAGTAACATAATAGAATCGACTAGTGGTAGAAAATATCACATACAAAGTGGGAACCTATGATATGTATATATCAAAGACTGACATACTGGTCCTTTTTTATTGGATGAGCTGTAGTTCACTTGGTAGTGATTGGCTGTCACATTTTACACTGTATCTAACCAATAAGTCTGACCCTCTGGAGATAAAGGCTCACTGAGAAAACCTATCAATGCCTCAAGAGTCCAAACTCTGCTTGTGTTTTGAACCTAAAACTTATCACATTTAAGATGAAAAAGCATTTCTTCCTAAACTTTGACATCCAAAGATGACTTCTGGTTTCTACAGACGAAAAAAAAAAAAAAAATTAAACACTTAATCTGTGTGATTTCAAAATGTTATTGAAAGAACAGTAGCAATCTTTGAAATTAAAATGTTCTTTATCAAATATTTTTATATGATATCAACAGGTTTAGGTATTGGTTTAAATAAGCAATTGAAAGATTCTCAGGTTCATGACAGTAGCATCTAAAGGTTCCTCCTGGTTCTACAGAGATCTAGAAGCCCTGCTCTATGCTTGACTGAAGATTATGTCTAAATAAAACATTTAAAAATCAGAATAATTAGGTGACTTTATTGCCCCTTTGTTGTAGATGCATCACTAGCAAACAAGTAAAGTGGAAATTCTTTTATTTTCTGCACTATTTAAGTCATGTCATGTTTCATAAAATGACAGACAAATGAATAGCAAAAATATTCATCGTACCATTAAAATAGGCATTTTTGCGAGGGTTGTAAAAGATGCACAAACATATAAGAAATGCACAAAAAAGTATTAAAAAAACAACAACCTATAACTGACAGAAACATTAATGTCGCCAATTAATTCATAAAGAACATAATGGTTATCTGGATAAGATTGATGTTGCTCTCATACCAAAGAAATCCTGTTTATCTGATGTGAAACGTTGCAGAACTGATGAACTGATCAATCCCCCTGTCTAGGTGGAAATCCCTGGTTTCCTAAAGTTTGCAACTTTACATGCATGTTAAACCAGAATATATTGCAAAAGCCATTAAGAGATCTTGCAATATTTCATTTGGCACATGGCAACAAAGAAGGAGGCGTTCTGCAAATCCACATGAACCAAAGGCTCAGTCAGTATTAGGTAATATTGACTTTAGAAACATGACATTAGCTGAGCCTAACCACAGCTTTAAGTACACAAATTTTATTTTATTTTTTTATAAAGTTTTCTTTCTTTTTTTTATCTTTTCTTTGTGTGATTATTCTTGTTTTGTCAAGAAGAGACTCAAACACATGTAAATAGGGATGTTATTTCTGTTGCTGTAATGAAATATCTGATCCATGTGTAAAGCTGTTTTACATTTTCATAAAGAGTAAGAACAAAATAAACATTTTATATGTGAATTCAAAATGCAGCCAGGCATACACATAATCTATAAACAGAGAAATAAAAGAACAAGCTCCTCGGGTTTTGAGAGTTGTCATTGTTTTACGTTAAATCTACATGAATTAGAACCCTGACTTAATAGAGTCATTTTCCTTCCATGACTATTTGCTGCTTGTTTTGTCCTGGCCAAACAAACGTTGCCTGAGAAACAAAGGTGATGATCAAATCAATTAATCCATTTTTTTTTTTTCTCAGCCTTTGGGACGACTTAGGCCAACTTAGAGGTGGGCAATAATAGAACCATCAACATGGTTTAATAATCTAAACCCGCTGAAATAAACTTTGGGAAAACAAAAACAAAACAGCTAACACTCCGAATGTGTCCAAAAGTAGCTCCTTTGGTTATCTAAACTATTTCTAAGGATGTGAAATTCCATTATGAGGAAATTTGGGTCACTCCTCTGTTTCTCATTTATCAGCACACCAAAGTACAAAGCCGCCCTCCCATTAGGAAACTTGAGCAAACTGTGGTATTTTATCTCTTGGCCACCTCCAGTAGATTCTGCTATAAAAGCAGCAGCCCCCTCGCAGTAGATCTGCTCTGTCCTTCAGGTCAGGAGACCACACAGTCCACCAGCATGAACCCTCTCCTCCTTGTGGCGCTGCTTGGATGCGTTGGTAAGAACCCTTTACAAAACAAAAAAAAAATGTATTTCAATTTTCTGCTGACTAATCCTGACTGATATGTTTCTTTATTTACAGCTGCTGTGTCTGCAGCCCCGGCTGAGAAAGTGAGATGGTGCGTAAAGTCGGACCAAGAATTAAGGAAGTGCACGGATCTTGTAGCCGCGGCTCCTGCTTTCTCCTGTGTGAAGAAGGAAAGCACACTTGAGTGCATTATTGCAATCAAGGTAAGCATATCACCCTTAGACATAACTCTCTTTGAGTTAACTTATCATTTACATCAGCAGTTTTCTTTAAAATGATAGAGGTTGTTGCAAAACATCCAATAACGGTTTCATTGTTATCCAAACTTCAGCACTGTGCTTCCATCTGAAAAAAGTGTTTCCCTTTTCTTCCTTTTTGACACAAACTATGTGATTCTGACAATTATTAAAGATAATTGATCATAATCCATATGATGCTAAAGGCTGATGATACAGCAGGAAGAAAACTACTAGATCTGTAGTTTATGTTGCCAAGGGACAGCAAACAGCAGACTAGGAAAAAACATAAAAAAATATACTATTTATAGTTATTTCAGAAAATGGTAAATTGAAAGCCCAAAGCCACCTTCCAGTTTGCTTATTCATTAGATGTTTGTACTCATTAAAGGAAGATAGATTGGGGATAAAATTCTAGAGACCCTTTTAACTTTCTTACATGTCAGACACACTCCCTGTTTTGCACTTTGAAACAAAAAGTGATGAGATAGCAATAATCCGCAAATCACAAAATTCCACCTAAATCAAGTTTTAAGCCTTAACTTCAATATAATGCCATGTGTTTAATCTGCTGTTTTTTATTTCCCCGAATGCAGGAACATTTTAACTAATATATTTTACACACTGCAGAACTGATCCAAATCGGGAAGTTATATGTAAAATAAATAAATTAATTAAATTTCAAAATAGAAAAAAAACATGATTTAAGAGTAGATAACTGTTGCAAATCCAATATTTTTACTGTTAGAGAAGGAATTTTCTACCAGTATATGTCCAGTTAGGGACATTAGACCCATTTATTCTGGATTGTTTTTTTGTGTGTGTTTTTTTTTGACAGGCTGGTGAAGCAGATGCAATCACAGTAGATGGAGGAGACATTTACACAGCAGGACTGAACAACTACGATCTACATCCTATCATTGCCGAAGACTACGGAGAGAGTATGCATACGCAGCAGCTGTCTTTGTACATAAATCAAGCATTAAGAGTGCAGCTTTACTCACTGCTTCTTTTTATTCTCACACATTCAGCCTCAGACACCTGCTACTATGCTGTGGCTGTCGTGAAGAAAGGAACTGGATTTGGCTTTAGGGATCTCGGAGGGAAGAAATCTTGCCACACCGGTTTGGGAAAATCTGCAGGCTGGAACATTCCCATTGGAACTCTGATTTCAGAGAATGTCCTTCAGTGGGCTGGCATTGAGGACAAACCTGTGGAGGAAGGTAAGAAATCTGTATTTGTTCTTTGAACTCACCCTGGACTGTGTGTTTGGATAGTTTACGCAGTATAAAGGTACACTTATGCAATTGTGAGTTATTTTTCTGGACTACTTACAATCAGTCAGGTATGTTTACTTTAGCTCTAAACAGTATTAGTTCTAATCTTAAATAAATCCACATTTTCTTCTGAGATAATTCTGGAATTTGCTGGTCAAGGTAAAAAGCTGACAGCTGGCACAAAGATTTAAGACCAGTACAGTGAAAAGTAAGACAATAAGTCTGGTTCTAGACTCATTCCTATATCCAGCATTACCACTATGTAAGGCAGTTACATAATGGCAGCATATGGCCTTGTTTTGAAATAGTTCTCCCCTTAAGCAAGAATATTATCAATTGGCCTCAACATCAACATCATATTTTGTATATTCTTTTTGCTGTTATAAACACCAGAATTTCCCCATTGTGGAACAATAAAGTGGTTTTCTATTCTATTCTATTCTATTCTATTCTATTCTATTCTATTCTATTCTATTCTATTCTATTCTATTCTACTCTATTCTATTCTATTCTATTCTATTCTATTCATGCTATCACCTTCAATGTAGATGGTGTTGCTTTGGTTTCAAGCCTTTATCTAATAAGCTTATTAAATTTAAAGGCATATTGGAAGATGTTCTTGATGTGTACCATCAAAATTAGTGATCCTAATAATTGCCAATCATTCTGGTGATATGTTTACCTAAGTCCATCCTACGTGCTCATACCCATTTTCACTTATTGTTGGTGAGTCTGACATAGTGGAGAAATTGCAAATCTTCTTTTGGAAATTAAGCTTGTATGGGCGATGCAAACAGCAACTTTTAAACAAAGCATGCATTTTTTTTAAGTGGAGCGGAAAAGTCTTTTCAAAAATTCGCAAAAATCCTCCACCATACCTTTAAAGTTTTTTTTCTTATATTATTTCATGAACAATTACCGGTAAGCAGGGCTAAGGCCTTTTGCATGCTTTTCATTTTCCATAAATGTTTTGACAGGACTGAAATGTTTTGGAATTATTTGGTTTTAATTAATTATCTAATGTATTTTCAGCGGTAAGCACCTTCTTTCAATCAAGCTGTGCTCCAGGAGCACCACGGGGCTCCAAACTGTGTGAAATATGCAAGGGAGACTGCTCCAGGTCCCAAAAGGAGCCTTACTACGACTACTCTGGAGCCTTCCAGTCAGTATTTACTATCCTCACGTCTCTCCAGTGTCGCTTTCTTTATCTCTGACAGGCTTGAAGAATCATATCTTCGTCTCACATCCTTATTTTTTTGTCTCTGTTTCTTTTTTCCTACTTGTTTAACATTCTAGGTGTCTGGCGGAGGGTGCAGGCGATGTGGCATTTGTGAAGCACCTCACTGTACCCGGTCAGTATAGCTCAATGGATCATTGTCTTTTATACGTTTACATAATAGCTGTTTTGTTGGTTTTTGTTGTTGGTGTGTGTGTGTGTGTTTTTTTTGTATTTTACCTTAAAAATTAATAGTCAGAAATTGCCAAGCACATCTGTGTCACAAATATGGTGTGCTTAGCGTAAAAATAAAGGGCATTTCTGTATTATTTTCTTTTTTGTGACAATGTTTCTTAACATCAAATCTTATGCTACTGGAAACCCTTCTAAATTTCTCATAAATTTTGTTATATTTGTAAGAAAAATGCATTTTTGGGGGTTGTGCATCAGGGTTAGGTATAACACCCTGTCTTCCAAAGCCAAATAGCTTACTGTGGAGCTGGTGTGATGGTGAGATGCTTTACCTTGAAAAAGGAAACTTGTCATTACTGGATTATAATCTGAAGGCAGAAAGTCAATGGCAATATACCTCCACTCTTATTGGTTGAGCTCAATCTTACATAATGTCAATGGCGAACAAAACAAAGGACACCTTTTCAGGGACCAACTCAAGTATTTGAAAATGGTAATAAAATAATAAATAAAATTTTTATAAAAATTATTCAAATTTCTGTCTTGGTCGGGGGTACAAACTCAACTCTAATGCTCAGCCCATAAATGCAGTTTATTTACAAATGTGTACCCATTTGAAGAGCAACAACATGAGCCATAAAAAGCTCAGCCAGCAACGGTGGATACATGTTGATGCCAGTGGTTGTAGAATTTCCATTTTTCTCTGCATCAAGATAATGGCAAGTTTATAAGATTCTATCATTAAAAAAACACAATCAACCACAATTTATTAGCTTTTCTGATATTTGTAGATGGGACATAATTATAAAAATAATTATAAATGCAAGATGAATTTAGCTAAATAAAAATATGGTTTCTGAATTTGCTCGTTTAGATTCTGAGAAGTCCAAATACGAGCTGCTTTGCAAGGATAATACAAGAGCGCCCATTGATAACTATAAAGACTGCCATCTGGCCAGAGTACCTGCTCATGCAGTTATCACCCGCAAGGACCCAGAGCTGGCTAACCTGATCTGGAACAGTCTCAGTGGTGTGCAGGTAAAATGAATTAAGCATAAGGAAAATACAGAGACTACTTCAAACTTGCAGAAGGAAACTTGAGCTGTGCTTTGTGTGTTTCTTGACTCTTCAGAATTTCAACCTTTTCTCCTCTGAGGCTTACGCCCCTGCCAAAAATCTAATGTTCAAGGACTCAACACAGAAATTGTTGCGAGTGCCTCCAAACACAGACTCCTTCCTGTATCTGGGTTCTAATTATGTGAGCATTGTCCACTCCCTCAAAAAAGGTAAAAGTGGGGAAAACCCGTTGAAAGAAATATCCAGATTCACACATTCATCTGTCAATAGTCATGCCGTAAACATGTTTTTTTTTTTTTTAAGAGTCCGCCACAGGAACTGCATCCTCTGGCATCAGATGGTGCGCTGTTGGCCATGCAGAGACTGTAAAGTGTGACGAGTGGAGCATTAACAGCGTGACTGATGACAGCGCCTCTATTGAGTGCCAGAATGCCCCAACCGTTGAGGATTGCTTCAAGAAAATTATGGTAAAACCAAAAAGATCTATGCGCTCTACTTTTCACAGGGGAATTCTTGGTTTCTTTTTTTCCCCTTATTTTTTTTTAGCTTGTTTCTAAATGTTTGAAACATCTTGCAGCGCAAAGAGGCAGATGCGATGGCTGTGGACGGAGGACAGGTGTACACTGCTGGAAAGTGCGGTCTGGTTCCTGCCATGGTGGAGCAATACGATGAACGTATGATGCCAAAAAATTTACATAAAACCTGATTGATGATAACAATGTGTGTTTTGGGAAAACTTTGGTTAATCTGTAACATTTTCAACTTTTGTCTCTGCTCAGAGGCGTGTACTGGTCCTTCAGGTATTACACCATCTCTTTTATACTTTTATTAAGACACTCAAATATTATATTTAGGTGTTCTTGCTGTAACTCATCTTCTTCTGCTTTCACAGACACAGCCTCCTCCTATTTCGCTGTTGCTGTGGTAAAGAAGACTTCAGGAGTGAACTGGGAGAACCTGAAGGGAAAGAAATCCTGCCACACAGGCGTAGGCAGGACAGCTGGCTGGAACATGCCCATGGGCCAAATCTATTCCCAGACTAAAGACTGCAACTTCGGTCAGTGCAAAACTGTTACTTACTCATTTTTTATTACAAGACAAAATTGCGTAAAATGACAGATTTTTGGCGTCCTGAACCGTCTTTGAAAACGTTTTCAGTCTGACTGATTGATTACACCCTGCTTCTCCACAGCTAATTTCTTCAGCAGTGGTTGTGCCCCAGGTGCCGAACCCAGCTCTCCATTCTGCCGTGAGTGTAAAGGTAGCGGCAAAGCCGTGGGAGATGAAGCCAAGTGTAAAGCCAGTGCTGAAGAGCAGTACTATGGTTATGCTGGAGCTTTCAGGTACATTGAGACACATCAGTGACTGTATGACATTGTCTATGGTATATGTTGGTCATGTAATCTCTCTTTGCTATTTTGCCTAGTGTTGTCTACTTTAATTGTCTGAGTGTGGCTTTGACAATTATAATTTCTGATAAGAAAATGTTTTCAACATCTTTGCTTTTGGCTAAAGTAAAGGGTTTTTTGGGGGGTTCCATTGGGCTGGTTAGCTGAAAAGTAGTAAAGTTTTTCACAATGACCTCTGCACAATATAAATCAACTACAAACTTTGGCTGTAGAGTAAGCAACATTAGCTGGCATTCAGAATGACTCTTCTGTAGCTTGTTTTTCTGTCTGCTCTTTGTTGTGAACAATATAAGGTGAGTGGAGGTCGTGAAAAAAAAAACTGAATCAAAAACAAATTGACTTATTTTAATTCTTGAAGAAGGAACCTAAAGACCTGGCAACTTTCAACCAAGAATTCAGAACTAATGAAGACCCCTGGAAAAGTTTGAAATGACTAAGAATTAAACAGAGTCCAGTTGTTTTAGTTCTGTTTTTTGATAATGATGCTAAAGATTGATATTTGATCAACGGTTCCTTATTTGTTACATAATTAAATGTCTGTTTCACACATATCAAAGTCCTCTGGATTAGGTCTGATCATATCTAATTAAAAGTCTTAATTAATCTGGTCAGTGACATCATCATGACACCATCATGACACCATGTGTGGCTTATTATTGCAGATGTCTGGTTGAAGGTGCTGGTGATGTAGCCTTCATTAAACACACAACTGTTGGAGAAAACAGTGATGGTAAAGAACATTACCTGACTTCACGCTAGTACCTTGCTGAATTGTTAGCTAAAAAATGTCAGCGTCGCTCTAACCTATGGCCCTTTTTTTTCCTGATCAAAGGTAACGGTCCTGAATGGGCTCGTGGTGTGAATTCTAATGACTACCAGTTGATCTGCCCTGGAAAGGATCCAATGCCCCTCTCTGAGTATATGTCTTGTCACTTGGCCAAGGTCCCAGCACACGCTGTGGTAACCCGCCCTGAGATTCGTGATAATGTGGTTCGCATCCTCCAGGACCAGCAGGTCAGTCATACATTTTAAAAGAAATTATAGGCTTTGTTATTATTCACAGGATTGACAATGCTTTTTATATATATATATATATATATATATATATATATATATATATATATATATATATATATATATATATATATATATATATATATATAATTTTTGCCCAGAAAACGTTCACATTTTTGAACTTTTCCATCTGATGGCAGTACCTAACCCTTATTTTTAGTCTTACTCATCAACCTGGCAGCTTCACGAGGCCGATTTGAAGTAGAATACTGATTTTGAAATCAAATCAAAACTGTTAGACAACATTAAAGTCAGTTAAATTTAAAAGTTAACCAAATATAGATTCCATATTTCTAAAAAAAAAAAAAAAAAAAAATGTTGTTTACTTTACAGACCAAGTTTGGAGCCCGCGTGGATTCCACGTTCAGAATGTTCTCATCAACCAATGGAAAGAACCTCCTCTTCAAGGACTCCACCAAATGTCTCCAAGAAATTCCATCTGGAAGAACTTTTAAGGAGTTTTTGGGAAATGAGTACATGGCCGCCATGTCCTCACTGAGAGAATGCAGTGACACTGCTTCAGGTTTGTGCTACTCAAAGTTGCTACTAGGATTTTCAATTATCAGCAAACATGCATTGCTTTTGGAGCCCATTTGAACTCAGTATTTGAAAATGTATTTTCTTTCCTCCCTTCAGATCTGGAGAAATCTTGCACTTTCCATACTTGCCAGCAACCCTAAAGTGTAGTGAACAGTTTCCCATCATTCCATCATTGATTCAGCAACACTTCCTACATTCACCATCCAAATCAAATTGCGAGCTGATCTTGCAATCTGCTTTTTTTTTTTTCAAAATAACAACAGAAATATTACACACTTAAGATAAACAATCATGGGATCATTTTATTTTAGCTATCTGTTGGAAAAAATATCAGACTTCCAACATGACATGATTGATTTTGCTTTGTTAACCACTTTACTATTTCCAAATAAAACTTCTCAAAAACTTTTTTGTGGACCGTATGTTATTTGTTGCAACAGTACTAAAATGTATGTTATCTAAAGTATTTATTCATTTTTCACTTAATTATAGATGCACTTTTGAAAAATTTTGGTTGCGCTGTTTGAATTAATCAAATTCATGAACAGCTTTATCCATTTCAAACAGTGGTTTGCAATGCATTTGGGATAATTGTCCAGTTGGAAAACTTCACCCTCCTAGTTGACTTTATGCAGATCTTAAAATAAGGTAATTGTTTCTTTAACCGTTTTTGCTCTTCGTAAGTACCAGTAGAAGCCAAAATGCTCCACAGCAGGATGCTGCCTTAAAGCTCAAGCTCTACAATTGGTAATGTTTGTAGCTTTCAAAGCCTTGTCTAAACATCTCAGTGGCAACATTTTTGTATCGTTTGACTGCACAACCTTTCTCCATAAGCTGTTTTGCTTGTGCATCAGGAGAGGGCCAAACTGTAATAGTGAAGCTAGATCCATGTTTTTTGAGCTCCTGCCTTTCAGCCCTTAACCAAGGTAATATTTCCTACCTTGTGGTATTATTGTGGTCTTATCTGTTTTATGATTTTCTGAAACTTTGTGGGTTCTTTCTGAATCAGGATATCTTACTGGAAAATTTTGTATGCACAAACATGAAGTTTCTATAGTTAACATCAAAAACCATCATCAGTTCATTCAAGTAGGCTGCAACTAACGATTATTTTGCAAATTGATTAATCGTGGATTATTTATAAATTAATCAATTAAAAATAGGATTGCCAAAGATTCCTTGAAGAAGACTTTTTACAAAATTAAACTGGGTGAAACTACAACTTTTCCACTTGACAAGTTCTGGAGCATTCTAGAGTATTTTGACAAAATGCGAAATGTTTAAATTTTTTTTTTCAATTTTGGTATAATTACTGCTCTAAGTAGGTTGCTCTGTCAGCTAAAGGCCTGTATTAGTCTCTATTCTCCAGTTAATGATTAATCGATTACTAAATTAGTTGACGATTATTTCAATAATCAATTAATCACAATTCATTTTTTAAGTCCTATGTTCAAAAAACACATAAAAGCACTTAAGAGAGATACAATAAAAACAATGAGCTGTATGTCATGTTTGTGTTCATCCTGGCATTTTTATTGTATTGCAAAATGTTTACTTATTTCCAGCAGAGTAACCACCCTAGTTGTGAGGTGTTTAGTGTGTTTATCACAAATACAGCCTGAGCAAAGAAACTCTTTGTGCCAGTTTGTTTTTACTATTAGCACTATATACCCTGGACCTGAAGGTTACCATCTAAATAGCTTTTAACCAGAATGTGTGGGGTATATAGAAATATTCAAATATATTTCTAATTTCATCTGAACATTGTACTTATTCTTCCAGACCACGCTGAAGTTGAGATACACCCATGTACTTATAAATATACTGTTTTTGTTTTAAATTATTATTTTAGTACTTACAACTATAAATAAATACCTCCAACAGACTTTACTATTCACTTTTTTATATTTTCTCATCAGCCCAGGCCAGGTTTATGCTTTCTATGCTCCCCTGTTCTTCTCCTTTCGTTGAATCAATTATTAGTTATATGAATGTCATCAAACCTAACTGTAAATGCATTATAACAAGTAAGTAGAAGGCTATTTAAATTTGCAGAGTTTTGTCCTTATGTTATGATGAGGGGTTTATTTTTAAAGACTTGGGCTCTGTCCGTTAGTTAAGTTTAAAAAAATCAAAATTTAAAATCAAAACTCAGCTCCAGAAAAATGTGAGACAATGCCTCATGGTGACTGCAATGGAGGCATGTTTGAGTAAGCTGTATTTATAACAAAACACTGGGATGCCTGTTTGAGTGATGTAGACATATACCTGCATGTACTATTTGAACAAATTGGAACCACTTGGATAAATTCTATACAGTTTTGAGACAAACATTGTAGAGCTAAAAAAACAAAAACTAAATAATTGTGAACAAGCACCTCAACATTACAATAGCCCCTCAAAGACCAAATCTATACAGTTTAAATGAAAAGGGGTCATATATTTGTATTTTTTTTTACAAAGTAAGGCTAATCAAATGAGGACACAATAAATTATAGAATTAATAGACGATTTCACCACATCCATGGATAAAAAGAAACATACAACATTCTTTTTTTTTTTGATGGGGGTTTCTGAAGTGGATGAAGAGGTGTTTGAGTTACTGCAACATTGAATTCCCCTTGGGGATTAATGAAGTATTTCTGAATTGAATTTAACCTAATTTAAATAGTATCCAACTATTTTTGAAAATGTGGCAACTTTGACATTGCTGCGGTGTCCCCTAGGAGTCATTATTAGGACAAGTATAGTTAATTTTCTACATAAATCATATATGTAAGTTTTTAAAAAGCAATGCCGTTTGCTTTGTTTTTGGGGTGATCCAAATATTTTCTGTAAAGGTGAGAGTTTATAGCAAATAAATTATGTTTTGATTTTTTTCTTTACCATATTTGCATGTCTATAAAGCCGTTGCATGTCGTATATTAGTGTGGTTACTCTTTAACCACTATTTTTAAATGACTATTTTTGATCACTTGCATAGGTCTAGAAGCACAAGATCTATATCCAGCCATTCAGCAAAGATACTGCTACATGGCTGTACAGCAGCCCTTGAATGATATATTACCTACTGGAAGTTAAGTACAAAAAAAAAAGGGAAGTCAAGAAAAAAACGTAAAAAGCTAATTGAAAAGTTAAAAAGTTAATAAGCCTAGTTAAAATGTATATTTATGTTTATAAACTAAAAAAAATAACTGCCAGTATCAGCATTAATGCCTCTAAGGTTATGTTGTACCAAAAAAAATGTGTTTCTTTTAGTCTCAGAGTGTTTTTCATGAATTTCTTATAGAAGCACTTTTGTTATTTTTCGTAATATATTCGGCAGGTTGGAGTTTCTTCTTATTACATTGACATTCATTCTTGCCATCAAAATATCTATATTTTATTTATGTTACAAAGGTAATAAGGTCTTATCCTGGATTCCAATAACACTATTGGCTTGAAATTTGGATTATTTCACTGATTGCACTATAAAGGTTCAAAAAACAAGATTAATGTTAACAACATCAAAAAATGAGAAGCAACATCATTATCCAATTTTCAACAGGAAAAAAAAAACGTTTTCATGAAAGTTTTAGATATATATTCACACCTAGGTACCAAATCCTGTGTAACATTAACTAAAACAAAACAAAGTGAAGCTTTTATATTTGATGAGATTTTATATTTATTAGATTATGAGATTGTTTCAGGCACTGTATATAATATATACATTTTTAATACATGTCTGATGGGTTATATAAATAGTCTCAAAGGCTCTTGAACGTTTCCTCAGATGATTCATATTCCACCATCACATGACCAAGGAACCGGCATCAAATGATAATTTCCCCGGAACTAACCCATGCGACTGGAGGCGCACCGGCTCCGTAGAGCAAGAACATCGCACTATGGCCTCACACTGAGCCCTGCATAGCGAGAGTTCTATCTAACCGGCAATCCGTCACCATCGACGCCTTGAACATGGACCTCCAGTCCAGAGGCTCATTGGGGAGTCAACGAAATTACCAATAGCACTCCCGAAGAACGATATTATTATATTTTTCTACCACCTTCACTTTTGAACATCCTGGGATTTAAACCGAGGTGACATCAGTAGCACTCATCCCATCTGCCGGTTAGCCAACTAGTTTGCTAAAGTCAGCCAACAAGGGCTTCACTCGTCTGTTGGAACAAGGACAAACAGACAAAACTCATTAACAGAAGACTGAACACCCACCGCTCCTAATATACAACGCTGTCACTGTTGGTATCTGGTAAGAATTAAGTCGGTTAGCCATGTTGATGCTAGCTTTATGTGCGCTTAAGCTAGGCATGAATTTTGTCAAAGGCATGCAGGTTGAACAGGCCCCGCCGGCTGTCACTTCGCACGCTTGGATAGTAAGCAGTCGAGTGCAGGTTTTTTGAACAAAAGTTCGTTTAATCCGTTTAATATATAACTGTTTTACATTTATAAGTTGGATGCTTATACTCGAAAGCCGTTGGAGGCGTTTATCCAAAGTTATTCTGACGTTAGCTGAAATGACAGTTGGTGGCTAATCTTCACCGGTCTCTTATTACCATCGGCTGCTTCTTACCTCATTTTGACTTAAAACAAATTTGAACAGTGCATAGACAGCGTGTTTATTGTAAAGCTGTTTGAAGAATATGTCTCTGTAAATGCTTCGGTGAAACGGTAGGTTGGATGGGTTTGTTCTGTCGTGAAGCCTGTTAGGCCTGTTTTTAATTTACTCCCATCACCGTCGGAGCTAAACTGCTAGCTAAGGTTAACCAACAATAGCTCGACTGTTACTAGAACGTGTCAATCATTTTTCGCCAAGAAACACAGCGTTTACTTTTCTAGCTTTTTCTGGGAGAACACTTGGGTTGTTACTTGTAGATAGAAAATTGAACACCGTGTACTCCGAGGTTAAATGCGGACAGCCACGTAGCGTAACTGTCGAAAATGTCTGGTAGAGGGGGGGACACGTAATGTTAGCACGCAGCCTGGTGGCTACCATTTAGTAGCGGCAGCCACGCTAGAGGTTCGGTAAAAACAACGTTAGCCCGAATATTTGCTAATAAATAATATTTTATTTGAGCGCTTGTCATCTTTAATCACGGTTTGCCGACCGGTTATCCATCACTGTAAGCTTCGCAACCATATGGTAGCTTAAAGCCCTAAAGCACGGCTCTAGTAGCTAGCAGCTAATGGTGGTTCGTGTGTCAGATTGTCAATTCTGTTTGGATAATCAAATTTTCACCATAATTCCTACGCGAAGCGGTTCAACTATTTAAAAAAAAATATATCAAACTTTCCGTTATGTTTGACTACAAACTAAATGCCGTATCTCCTTAGTAACAATGTTCTGGTATAATTTATCTGCTCACATGGACCTAGCACAACACTGTTTTCACAGTGAATGCACTTTGACCTGAGGTATCCATTTTCTTAGACTTACTGAAAATTAGAATTGCCGGAGTTATTTCCGATCAGTTTAAGATAATGGGGTAAATCCGTCTTCTTCAGATATTACACCCCACCCCCCCTATTTTCTGCTGTGGCCTGTTTTGTTTTGGGGTTTGTTTGTAAAGTTTTTTGATTGGACAAGGAATGAATGTATTTTTTTACTTATTTCATTTGAACTTTTGTTTATGCTTGCGATATGGAAGAGAGGGAGGTGGGGATGTTTGTAATCTTTGGCAAAACTCACAGACCACACCCTCACTGCTTAATGGAGGTGCCACACTAAAGATGTGTTCATACAGTGGTGTTTCTTCCTAGCATTGCTGGAAATATATTTAGGCTTCATATGTTGCACCAAAGTGTTATTGATTGATGGAGGTCTTATATTTAATACATAAAGATGTAGACTTGTCTTTTTTTTTTTTCTCATTTTAGTTTCTCTGAAAGGCTGGCAGCACACAGCCACCCTGATGCAGACCTGTAAAAGAACGTGAAATGAACAAACCACCGCAACCTATATCGGGACCCACCTCTGTCCCAAATCCCTCCCCATCCCCTGGACTAACACAGGTGAGGGATACTTTCTTGGAACTACCTATTGATTGGGTAGTTTGGAGCTGTTTAACATTTTTTTAAATTTTTCCCCCCTGTCCTCTTAAGGCTGCCTACGGCCCCGGACAGCCACCATCGCTTGTTTTTGCACCCACTCCACAAATGAACTCTGCACAGCAGCCGAGACAGGTATGTTTTGAATTAAGGTTTGGTGATTGACCCTCACAATAGACTTGATCGACGATAGACTCAACCCTTCAACAACAGTTTTTATATATATATATTTTTTATTTTTTTATTTTTTTGGACCTATGGGTTAAGAGTAACCCTGTGACAAAAACCTAATGCTGTTTTTAATGGTACACACAAACTCCTTCCAGCAGCATTCCAAAAAAAAGTTAAAAGAACAATTCACTGGACTTTGTTTCCAAGTTTGAAGACGTTTCCCATTCAGGAAGCTTTTTCAATTAAAAATGTCAGGAATAGCGTTGAGTTTGAGGCTTTATACAGTAGCCCATCTAAACCGTGTTTTTTGTTTGGAAAACATGCAAATTGAAACAAACGGGTCCACCCTTTGGAATGGGGGTCGTTTGGCTTCTTTGTTTAGCCTGCAATGCACACAATCCACACCTGTCTAAGTCTCTGAAAGGGCTGCCGTTAAAGGGGAATTGGTGGCCTGGCTGAATAAGCAAGGTCCTCTGCTCCCCTTTAGAGGTGTTGGGGTTGCAATGATAGCAGGACGGGATTGACTCATTTCCTGCATTGTAAGTTTTTGAAAGCCGAAATCTGAGTCCACCCCTCTGTTTAAGGTTGTTTTTTTTTCCAGCTGCAGCCTTTTTTTCCCCCCAAAGTGCCACCGTGCAGCAGCCAAACCAGAACACAGAAAGATATCTTTTATTTACTTATTAATTTTAGTCTCTTTACAGGGCGCTCCATCTTCATTTTAACATGGCAAATACAAAATGAAATAAGAAATAAAAGGAAAATTCCTCCAGTGAAGCTGTTAGATTTGTGCATTCAAATTAACAAATGAATAACAATCAAAAAACTTCGTCTCATGACATAATCATAAAAACTGTAAAAGAGGAAACTATTCCCACTGAACGAATGTATGCATCTTTGACAAGGGGGGAAAAAAAGCACGTTTACCTCATTGGGTTTTAGCAGCATGTGCAGGTGGTTAATATTACCAACGGTGCAGAAGATGCGAAGATGCCCTCTGAGGGGGTTCTTGTCTTTGCCTGCAAAGTCACCTGCACAAATATATCATTCATCGCCATTTGTTAGACTGATTGATATCGGTTGGTACATTTTTACAAATCGCCTAACCTTATTTTTAATGTTAAGGTTTTAGTATTATTTTAGTGCAGAGTACGAAGTCTCTTCTGTTCTTTCACTTTAATTTCTGACATGGCTTCTTCTGCTGCAATGCTTTGGCTTGGTGTCTGTGTAAAAGCCTTGAATGTCTGGTGTGACTCTTTACTCTTCTCTGCTGTCCTCCCAGTTTGCCACAGGGCCTCGTACTTTACACCAACAGGTACTAACTCTAACTTTCTTCTTCCTGTATCCCTCTTATGTCACTAGTGCAATGCATGTTCTTAGAACCACATTTTCAGAGAGAAGACATACATTTTACTTTGTCCTTTTCTTTCCATAGGTCCACATTTCATTCCAATTTTTTTTTTTCACACCAAACTTTCTAAAACTTGAGTCCGAAAATATTATTCTAAAAAGAAGTTATTTATTTTTTTATCCACCCTTCACATGAGTATTTTTTTTTTTCCCAACATCCTTTGTCCATAAAATGCTCTTCAAACTAGCACACAGATTTAAAAAGGCCTTCTGAAGATTAGGTTATTGGAAAGTGGAATTCTTTAACCAGTATTTTTTTATTCTATCAATATTAGGGCTGAAAAAAATCAAATATGGAAATAAGTTTTTAGTAATATATTAATTGTTAGCTGGAGTTTAGACTAAAACATTCCCTTACCTAACAGAGAAACCATTTACTATACGATAAAAAAAAAAACAAAAAAAAAAAAAAACATTTTTCTCTGTCAGCCTGCTCTATCCAGAACTCCTCCTGTAAAAAGGTTTAGTTTCATCTGGATTAATTCTGTCAAAATTTTTTTTGAAGGAACCCTTTGCTAAAAATAATGAATTAGCAGATAAATCGAATGGTAACTGAACAGAAACTATTAGGTCCCCTTATTTGTACAAACTTCCAAATTAACCAACAGCTTAAAGTGTTGCTTACTTCATGAATTTAGAAGGGAATGTTTCAGGTTCTACTTGAATATCAGTTTATTGGTTGACACATCAGTGTTGCTTATGGTAAAACCACGTTCATTTTGTTCACTATGTAAATTAGCTTTACTCAAAACTCCTTGTGTAGTGTGTATATATACAGTATATGTGAATTTAGTCATTTTATATTCGCAGTGTATTTCTGTACTTGCCAGTCTTAAGCCTTCTGTAGGGCACTTAGTACATGTTTGATGTAGATACTGGTATTGTTTAAACCGACAAGAGAATGTGCTGAGACCCTGATGAAAAGGTGTGTATGTTTGTATGTATGCTTGTATTGCGGCCTTGTCTTACATGGTTTTTGGACCATTCTTTTGTTAAAACGCTACATCGTGGGGACCTCTGCCAGGTCCCTTTGGGGGAGATTTTTACTGTTTTTAGGTGGAGGGTTTGGGTCTCGGAATAAGGTGTGAATTGAGGTTAGGGCTGGGTATATACCTGTAATGGTTGGGTTTAGTGTAGAAATTACCTCCAAATTAACTCACTTGGTTCAGTGGCTGGGTAGAAAAAATGCATGCTGTGGAGATCACTTGACTCCAGATCAACTGTTTTTTTTCAATCAATCTATTTGTCTTGTTTTTTTTTTTACATTCACTGCTGTAGCTAAGAATTCCTATCACCAGTACCAGTAATAATGAGGATATTTACTTGTACACCTATCAGCTTCCCTGCGCGACTATGCCCCTTTAAGATGAATCCTTTGTTGCTTTCATATTTTTCCCACCAGTTTCAGCATGGGCCTGCAGTCCTTGACATTAGGGCTGCAACAACGAATCGATAAAATCGATAAAAATCGACTTTTAAAAGCGTTGGCAACGAATTTCATCATCGATTAGTTGTGTCGCGCGATTATTGCGTCATCCGCCGTCATCACTGCCTCTTGACTGAAAGAGGAAGGAAAAAAAATACGGCAGAGCGAGTCAGCGCCGCAGGTGCAGTGTTGCCAACTCCGCGACTTTTCAGACCCCTCCAGCGACTATTTTTCAAAAAAGCGACTAGCGACAAATCTGGCGACTTTTTTCGGTGTCACTGGTGGCTTTTGGAGACTCTTACGTGAAAGCATGTATCATTCCTACTCTGCCGTGGGGCGCCTCCCCCACCCCAACCGCGTTTTCCCGCAGGAGTCCCTCTCAGTCAGAGCCTCAGCGTCCAGACTGCAAATGAAGCGCGCATGCACCGGGATTGACGGCGCAAATTGATCACAATAATTAAAATAGCCTGCGCTTTGTAAAGTGAAAAAAGTGATAACATGCAACTTTTTTCAAAAGCAATTAACATGGCACGGAACCACCATGTTTGTTTGGTTTTAAAGTGGGGAAACGTTACGTTAGTTTCTCAGGTAGCTCATCTGATGCTTTCCTTATCTTGTTAGTAGGTTACAGACAGTGATAAGGTTGGCTACTTATTTTACTTTAAATTTCATTTGAACTAGCTTAAGCAGCGTTTACATTTACTTTATAAATAAATTAACTTGCAAATTATGAGGGCAAGACTTTTAAAGTTTAAATCTGGCAAAGATAAAGTAAAGATGATTCTACAATTTATGGAAGTAAAGCAGAATAAAATCCAGCAAGATCAGTAATATGTCAATTAATTATATGCCACATTCCCATGTAAATATCTGTCTTTGGAGGATGTGTTTTTTAGCACCCCTAGTTCTCTCATTTTTATTTCAAATACAATTTATAATTTGAATCACAGGGCTATTTTTATCTCTATGGTTCAGTATTTTCTCAAGCAGCAACTTTAACTGCTGTACTTTCCTGTCTTAAAAGGCAGAACTCTTCTAGTCTAAAAAAAACTCATTTGTTGAAATGGGGGGGCCTATTGTTTGAACCCCTTAGAGGCTTTTAAAAACAAAAATGTCTTTTTTTGCGCTTTATGAAACAAAGTACCCTATATTTTGTGGATGTACATCTACATTTCTCATGTAAGTTTGCGTAGTTTTAACACAAACATTTATTTTTCATATTGCACCAGTACAGTTAATGAGCAACCTGTACTTGTGTGCTTGTTTGTTCTGTCTATAATGTTTATTTTGGAATAAAGAGGTTAATATAAAAAATATTTTTTGTCCGATTCATCGATTAATCGAAAAAATAATCGTCCGATTCATCGATTTTTAAAATAATCGTTAGTTGCAGCCCTACTTGACATTATTACACCCTTACCTTGGACTTGGCCGGGATGTCGTTCCAGGGTTGCATGTGCATCTAATTATTTAAACTTAACTGGTTAAGGCTTTAGTATAAGCTGCTTCCTGTCACAACCCTTGCTTGTACATTTCTGCTATATCAACCTTCCTCATTGTCTCGTGTCCTCATTGTCCCCTTTATCTCACACCTTCTCTTGCTCTCTGCTCATGTGTTGTGCGGCTGAAGGGTGGATACAGAGCTTTGCAGGTAACGGCTTTTCTCTACGTCAGACCTCTCCTAGCCTCAGAGTGTCAGGGAAACAAGAATGAATTTACACTGTAGATGAGTATATCGGAAACTTCAGCTTGACTGCATATGTTAGCCAAGTCTCATAGGTCTCTACAGTGACTAATTGTGGGTTTTATAGGTGTGGGATGAGTTTGTCTAAGCAGTGAGTGGTTGAGGGACTTGATTTGATTCAGGTCTGCAGGAGGAGAAAGTTATGCAAAAGCTACAGGACAGTGGGACCCAGCAACTAGGGTTGGAAACCACTGGTTAAGACTATAGAAAAACCCAAGAAAAAAACAGCTCACCTGCTGCTTCTGCTTACAAACAGCTAAATAGCATTCATGTTAGATTTATCAGTGGTTTGAGACATTTGCACAAAGCTGTTTCAGCATACTAACTTTTAACCAGTTTGTATGATTTTGTTACATCGGTATGTCTCCAAGCCTGTGTTAGACTGACAGTTATACAACTACATTCAAAGTAAAAACCCAGGGTCTGTTTCCATGCCTTCAGTTAGTAAGCATGGTGGTGTACACACTCCCATGACTGAGCCAACCTAGGAACATGCATACATAAAGTTTGGGTTTCTCAGCTTGCATAACAACGCAGCACTTACTTTACCGGGCTTGTGTGAGGCTTGCACAGGCTTCCCGCTGCAGACTACCGCACAAAGCAGGCCTTTCACTGCTTGACGGGCAGGCATACCCACCCTGTAGTACGCATGCCTGGCCACTTCAGGCAGTCTAAAAGTCCCTAATCCAACAAAAATAAAGTCTAAATATCTGTATTTGTTAATCTTAAATTTCTGTGATTTCATTTAACTTCCAAGTTAATCCAACCAACCAGAGCTGTCTTAAACTTCTCCTAGAAAACTTAATCCAACCAATCATATCTTGCACAAACTTCTCCCACACCCAAGAAACTCCACTGTAGGCACTGCAGACCCCCCCCCCCCCCCCCCCCCCCTTCCAAAAAGTTAACCTGGTGCTGTGAGTCCATTGCTTCATATTGAGCTTATAGGAAACCAGCACCAACACCATTTCCCCCAACGTGTGAATGTGAATTAGACATAGCATAGTTGGAGAAATGTATGAACAGTTTTTTTTTTTTTTTTCCCCCTGCCTTTCAATGTTTCTAATGTCTTCTATTGTCCTACATCTTTACTGTAGGGTTACTATCCAAGTCGAGCTGCTATGGCCACCAGTGCTCCAAGGGTGCAGACGAGCAGTGGCCCTCGACCTGTTGCCCCTCCACACGTCTACCAGCCCAGCTCCCAGATGATGATGATCCCCCCACAGCAGCTTCAGTTCGCTGGCTCTCAGAACTACTTTATCCCAACTGGACAGGTTGGTTTATGGCATCCATTATTAGCTGTCAGTTAAGTTCTGTTTTCAGAGGTGCTTTGATAGCTGTTCAGTCCACTGAAAGGAAATCTAGGTATTCTATCAACAGATGGTTAACGGAAACAAACAAATTAATTCACTAAGTGAAAATGTAACATCTTGCATTTTAACAAAAATGTGAGGAATCACTAATGTCACTGCACTTATTCAACTAAAAGTTTCTAAAATCCTGCAGAGTCTTATCACATGTGCACACAAGCAGAACATTACTCATTAAATAGGACTGGCCCCATTTAAGCCTTATAAGTCCCATTTACATAGGGCTGGGTACCGAACTTCGGTACTTTTATGGTACCGACCGAAATGCTTCGGTTCTACAGAGTATCGAAACATGCCTCGTCTTTCGGTACCAAGTTTCGGTGATTGGCTGGAACACTTAAGGTGATTGCGTCATCCAGGAAAAATACACAGGTGGTCACGCCTACAGCCAGGGTTCATGTGTATCTTTTGTGAACTGGTTGCAGCGTCGCGGAACCCCTTTAAAATGCCCCCCAGGTCAAAAGTGCGGCTTCACTTTATTAAGACTGATGCTAATAGTGCACAATGCAATACATCGTGCACGGAAATAATTTAAGAGCAGAAAGTCGCTCTGTGTTTGACTGCAAGAAGAGCGGACCGCAGCCAGCGCGACCATCCTCCTCTCAGCAGCCCGTGGGCAGAGCAAAGCCAGAGCGGAGTGAATCATGCTGCTTTCAAACTGGACGCAGCAAGAGCAGCAAAATCTCGTCTGCTGCTTCATTTTTGCTGCTTGTACCAGCTTCTGACGCGCTGCTGAAGAAGCTTTGCTGCTCTGGCTGCGCGGTCGCAAAGTGGGTCAGACGCGCGTTGGGCGGAGCTACTCTATCCTTTATTTGCCTTGCAGCTATATTTGCTGTGATCAGTGGGAATAAAGTAGTTTTATTATGTTTTTAAGTGGGAAAATCCACCTGAAAACGTAATCAGTGCAGTCAGTTCATCCTGCCTTCAATATTTCTGTCGGAGCCGCTCAGACCCCCCCCATACCAGCGGTGCGCTGTCAGTAGGATCCCATTCAACGGGCTTGTTTGTCAGACATGGTAATTTTTCTAAAGGAAAACTGCTAAGTAAAAAGGTCCTCACAATGTAACAGTGAATATTAGACACTGAATTATTTATTTTTTTATGTAAGAGGAAAAATGTAAATGGAAAAACAGAGCTTAAAATAAAACTCAAGATTTGTACTTTTTTATGTTGTGTAATTTTCTTTTTTTTCGAATTGATATTATAAAACTGGTATCGAAAAAAGTATCGTTCAGGAACCGGTATCGAAGTGAAGGTATCGGTATTGGTACCGGAACCGAAATTTTTTTAACAATACCCAGCCCTACATTTACACTACCCTCCGAAAACCGATCCCTACAACCGTTTACACACCACACCAGTAGGGTTCCTCACCTCCTAGTGACGACCTACGGTACTACTGCTCTCTAGAGGGAAACAAGCAAATAAACATGGTGGCGCCTGTGACATTCAGGAATATTTGTTTTATCATAGATATTTTGTTGTTTTTGGAGAGTCAAGCGAATTATCTCTTACGGTTTCAAACGTAGTGTAAATGGCGCTATAGTTTGTTGTGCTTCTGACTGTTGGGGTTTGAGGAGATTAAAGCAAAGTCTGGGGTCTTCAGAAAAAAAGATTGTAACTTCATTTTTTGGGTTTTAAAGATGGCTTTAACTAAAACTGCAGGCAGCCATTTCATTGAACACAAACTATTTAAGTGCAGAAAAAAGATTCAACTTCCACAGGAGATGTGGATATTTTGAATACCTTTGCTCTACTAAGAAAAGGAACAAGACGGATGGAAGTTTGCTGCAGAGGACATAGAGAAACACCAGTACTTCTGTAATGATTTTCTGACAGATAAAGAACAAATCAACACCGTTCCAGAGCCTTACTTCTACCCACATATATTGAAAAAATGCGGCCTATTGAGGCAGTGCCCAGCAGACCAGGAAACGTAGGAGGAGTCTCATGTGTGGACAGATGAATTAACAGTGTCACAAACCTGGAGATCCTAAAGTAATCACTATGATGATAATTTTGGAGGATCTCTCCACTGTCAGAGGTGAAGGGGTTATAGAAGGCTGTGTAGAGAAGGTCAGTAGCCCTGAGCAATATCGGTTTGAGATCTGCTTCTAGAGTTAGGATTGCAAAAAAATGTGCAGTGAATTGTCAAAAATGCTGAATGCCACAGAGAAAGAGGTGCTATGGTTTGCAGATGCTTTGCAGCAGCAAAACCTGGTCAGCTCCCAGTCATTGAATCTTTGTATAAGGGGCTGTTACAGGAAAATCTAAGACGGTCTGTTAAAATAGGGGAAAACCAATAACCTGAAACTATCTTGACATGACTGAAAGTAAGACATTTTTGAGTTTTGTTTTTTTAGTTAAATGGGGTAACAACTTCTATTTAAAGGTTCAGTCTAGTTTCCTTGGAACTAAAAATCTAAGTCTTTTTTTTTTTTTTATACATAAGGTTCCCCTGTCCCAGAATTAAAAAAAAAACAAAACAAGAAACTGTTGAATTAAAAACACTCTGTTTCATAAAGCTACTATTTCAATGGGGTGCCTGAAGTTTTCAAAGCACCCAGAGTGATCTGTTAAAAATCCACAATTACTGTTGTCACAGCCAGCTAGAAGCCGTATGAGGTAGTGTATTATTCTGTCAGCATTTAGAACCAGAAGGGGAACCTTAAACAGTCATGAAAAATCATAAAACTAAAGATCAGTGGCTAAAACTGATCATATCCCTTTATTTGGTTTAAAGTCAACATATCAGAAAACTCAGATGTTATTGTGGAGGGTAAGGCCATTTAAAAGTAAGACCTTTTCATTTGTTGGATCAGATCAAGTCAATAACTTAATATGACCCTCAATCCCAAACGCAACTACTGTAACAGGAAGCTTCTGGTGCATGTTCTCTTTTTGAACTAATTTATGTTGCAGTGACTGATTACAGCCCCCAGAATGGGAACAGATCATTTTGTTTTTGTATGAGACTCCAGCAGTGTATCATTATTTATCCCTTTTTATTAAAAATATGAATAATAAATAATTTTTAGTGCTAGTTTAAATTTGATAACTATCATTAACACCATCTGATATGCAGTGTGCAGTATTTCTTTTTTAGGCTATAGCTGAAATGTTTTTATTTGAATCTGATTTTTGATCCTGCAGTACCGTACTCCCTACATGGCTCCTACCCAGCAGTATTCTGTGACCAGCAGCACCAGTTACTATCCTGGGACTAGCCCTGCAGAATACTCTCCTTATGGTAAGGATTTTGGCCTTAGACCAACGGCAGCAACCAAGCACAACCTTCAGTGAAGGAATGTAATCAACACAGCTTAATTTCACAAAATGATCTGCTGTATATAGCCTATAATCTGTATTGTCTCTATTTAAATTGGGGTTTTGCTTGGTTGTTTTAACATATTTCCAATGCTTCTTTTATAATAATGCTATGTGTTCTAGTGCCAGTTGCATGTGGTCTGGCTTGATTCTGCTTTGGTCTGTTTTCTCTATCTGCAGTCATCTGACACTTCCTTGTTGGTCCCATGAAATGGTGTTGGTCTGGTTTGTTGTAGTGTATCTTTTCAAACAGTTTCAGGGAATTTATTTTTGATACAACCATTATAACTCATAGTGAAAGTGTGCTTGAATAATACATTTTATTGTGTGGTATGGTGAGTAAACTTACATCTCTTTAACCCTATTAAAGTTTATCTACAAACGTATAAGCCTCTAAACATTTTGCCGTTCTTTTTCAGATTAGCTTTCAAATCCTAAACGATGAAAAACTGTCCCAACAGTTGGGCTAGTTTCTCTCAGCCAATCTGTTGCAGTTTAGTTAACTTAGCTGTTTGTTCTGGCTCTTCTGGTCTTCATCAATTCTTTGTGCAACACTCTAGAGGCTACTGTACAACCTTCAAACTGTTTTAAAAGTAGTTGTTTTATACTTCTTGGATTGGGCTTTTGTTAAAGGGAATTGACATGTTTCAATGACCATTGTAGGACAATAAAGACATGCTAATTTCATGGGACCTTCTTAACACCCTGCTTCCTCTGGGTCCTCTCAATAACTCATACAGCATCTGTCTCCTGCCCTCTCTTCCCCTTTCCTCCTCCTCCTCCTCCTGTCCCCTCACTCCCTCTTTCCTCTCCCTTGCTGCGTTGGTTCAGAGCCCTCTCTTGCTGCGAGGGAGAGGCGGGGTGGTGGGGGGAGAGGGGGCGGGCGAGAGAATGGCCGCCTCTCTCTTCACGGTGCTCCTCTCGCCTCCCAGCGCTACCCCGGTGAGTAGTGTGTGTTTGCGCGCTTGTGGCCAGCTAGCTTCATTGGTAATAAGCTGTGGCACTTGCTGTCTCTAATCACATCCTACAGGTTTTCTTTGGGCAACAGTCATAAAAACTTTCTGTCAGTGGGCTGAATTCTATGGTTTACATACACGAATACACACAAAAAATGAATGGTGATGGAAAAGTTTAGAGCAGATTTTCATTGCTAGAACAAGGTGGCGGTATTTGGACCATCTTTTGACTTTGTGAGAAAAAAAAAGTATGTAATGCATGCGTAATAATATTTGCTTGTCTGGACTCCTGTTTTTTTTCTCTGTCTTTTTTTATTATAAATATAACAATGTGTCTGCTAACCTGGTGAAACGTTGTACTTAAAAACTATAAATGTTCCTGTTTCTCCAAGCAGCAGGAGCATACTATCCAGCTCAGCCGCAGTACTCTCCATCAGTGCAGGCCCCGCCGGTGATGATTAACCCACAGCAACAAGCCCCCCCTCCCCAGCAACCACCCACACAGCCACAAGGCCCACTAAAGAGGGAACGCAAACAGGTAGTGTCTCCTAACAAAGGACTGGTGCTTATCCTGTTTAAAAAGGGAAAAATTAGTGAATAGAGAGAAAGTGTTTTGTTTTGTCAATGTGGAACCTTCCCCTTTCACCTGAAAATGATCCGTATGTTGTGTTTGGGCTCAATAGTTCAAAATGGACTAGAATTTTACACACTGTTTTGTATTTTAAATTCTTAGTGTATTTTGAGGAGTAAAATTCCTAGCTTGATTTTATTTATTTTACTCTGTCTACCAGATAACAATACGAGACCCCAACCAAGGTGGCCGTGATATAACAAAGGAGATCATGTCAGGTGGAAGATCTGCTACACCAGCGACTCCTCCACAGGTGAGGCTGTGATTTAGAAAGGGAGCTCTTAAATAAAGAATTGCCTATTAACAATAAAATATACTATCTGCATCAGTTGAACAATAACATTAATACTCTTTTGGTAAACTAAAACAATTACGATCTAAAAGGGAATATTGTTTAAAGTCTCTTTCTGCATCAGTAATGAGCAATAAAAGCAAATCATTTTGGCTTTCAAACTACTGCCAATGCCAATCGATTCTACTAAATCTATTGAGGTATCCTGTTCACTGTTAAGATTTCTTCACCTAAAATTAGCGTGTTTTTTGGTTTATCTTTTTTTTTATTTTGGTTAAAGAGCTTACAAGTAAAATTAGATGTTTTTTTTTTCTTTTTATTACAAATATTGGGGAATGCCTTAAATGTAACAGAATCTTCTGTTTTTTTATCAAAGTTTACACACAAACTTTTTTCTGAATAAATTTAGGTCTTAAAATGCAACTCCATCTTTTCTTTATTTGTCCCTTGTTTAACTGTAAAAGAACACATATTCTAGTTAAAGCTTTCCTAGCAGCTGCACTGAAAATTTGAGATGGGTATTTTGTTTTGTTGGAACCATTACGACAATAGGATGCCAATGTTGTAAGTTTGTAGTCTGAATGGTATGTCCATCAAAAAAGTAGTGATTTCCAACCTAATAACATTATAAAAGTATCTGAGGTAGGTCAAACATACCTCAGAGGAAACATGACTTTATGTGAGAGATTTGATGAAAAATGCCTTTTGTTTTTTGTTTTTTTTTATCAAATAAAATTCAAACAAGCTGTTGCATTTTTTAGTTTTCTCCTTCCATGCAGTGTTTACCTATTTGTTTTTGCCAGCAGCAGTAATGTCCCTGAGCACAAACTTTTACATTTTAAAGCCCACATGCAGCTGCCCTCTCCATTTCAAATTAGAAATGAAACCTGTTTTAACTTTAAATCTTTGAACAAAATGTTTTAGGCTACCTGCCTAAAATTGGGTTGATATTTTAAAATCAAAACCTTTACTTTCATATGAAAACAACACAAACATCAATGAGCATTACCAATAAACCAAAAGATGCCAATTATGAAGTTTAATTTCAACTTTCCAATAATTAAACCATGCTAAGTTTGAAAATAAGACTTTTGTTTTTCTTGACCCATTTTTCTTAGGATTTCTTCAATGTTTTATTTTGCCTCTTAAAGCAAATAAAGGAACATATGTTCTCTCAGCATTTTGATTCCACTGACTTGTGTTCAAAATGTGGGTTTTGGTTTCCATTGAGTTGGGATCTTTCCTCTTGTTCCAAAATTCTAACAAATTTCATTAATGAGATGCAGATTAAATCAGGTTTTTGACGACTACTTGTTAAAATGAAAACAAAAATGCTTATTTCTGAGAGTCTTGGTTTTGTCAGGTAGGTCTAATCCAGCTTTCAGTGCTAACAGCAGTGTATGCTCTACTAAGTCCATTGAATAAGCTAATAAGGGACCGGTTTTGCATGCAGCACGAACACTGCCACACAGGTTTTGAGGGGGCGCAACTTTCAACTTATTCAGATGCGAGTTAACTAAACTTAATAGTATAGAGGACAATCTTTTATTTCCAGGTGGATCAGCTAAATAAGTGGTCCTCCTTATTATTAGTCATTCTGGTGATATCTTTTTGTACCCTTTCTGCCCATGCGCACTTTCAGCCGCATCTATGTGGTGCTTTGGTGGCGCAGTGGTTAGCGCACACGACCCATGTACGGAGGCCTTGGTCTTTGACGCGGCTTAACTGGGTTTAAATCCGACCTGTGGTCCTTTACCACATGTCTCTCCCCCTCTCATACCCCCTTTCCTATTAGCCTTCTGTCCAAAAAACAAGCCACCAATGCTGTAACCCCCCCCTCCCCAAAAAACAAGAAAATGTGTGGTGAGCTACAGTTTCAGCCAGTAATTGAAGCTCACCTTTCTCACCACAAGTGTCTAAGTGTATGACAAGAAAAATACCTTTAAGTGACTTTTTGGTGAATGGCCTAACTTGAAGTTTCATGCAAGGCTATAGAGCTTGTATGGGATAAGCAAGCATAAATGTTCCCAGTAAAATCCAGACCTTTTGTTGGACAAAGATGTTTTTTCTTTTACTCTGTGCTTCAGAAACACTTCTGTTTGTGTTTTCAGGCATCTGTAACTGAACCAAGTATTGCCCAGACCAATGGTGAAGTTGTACAGCCTGTTGCTGCAGTGACAAGAGGTGAGAAAATATAGCCAGATTGGATTTTCAGATGAGTTGGCTCTGTGCTTATTTTTCTGCATTTTTTACACTCACCAGATGAACATGTGGAGCCTTCTGCTTCCATTGAAAGCCCTCCACCTTCTGCTCCAGTAAACACTGAGCCTGTGTTTGAGGCCAAAGAGGAAGTAAACAGACAGCTTACTCCTCCTCCGGCTGAACTGGATACTGTGTCTGTGGCCACTACAGCTGCTACTGAGAGACTTTCCCCATCCCCGTCAATAAAGGAGCGTCAGTCTCCGCCTGCCCTCCCATCAGCAGCAGCTACCAGTAGTATTGCTGAAGCAGCAAATGCAGTTAGCACTAATGCAGGTGACACAGTCGATGCTCCGGTCAAACCCTCGGCTTCACTGGTAACACAAGAGATTCCTGTAAAGACAGAGGAGCCACAGGCTGCTCCATCTGAAAAGGAAGCTGAACAGGAAGATGTCAAACCAGAAGTTAAACTGGAAAAAGAGGGGTGGACGCCCACCCCCAAGTTGGAGCCTCCCATTGAAGTTGCAGCAGCCCCCATGGGGACTGCGAAGGAGGTTACTCCTTTAGAACCGTCAGTCGAAGTCCCCCCGCCCCCCACTTTACCAGAACCTGCTGCTCCAGAGACCCAGAGCCTGGTCCAGAGCTCTGAACCAGAAGTGACACCAGTTAACCTGATGGAGCCTCCTCTCTTCAATGGCCTCCCTCAGGAGTCTGGAGAACTCTCTGAAGATGTCCCAGTTACTGACACTACATCCCAGGACAAACCAGACCCTTCTCAATCTCAGGAATCCACACCTGTGGCTAAAGCGGCAACACCAGCACAGAAGGAGGAAGAGGAGGAAACGAGGGAGGAAGAGCGGCCGCAGAAGAAAAAAACTGAAGATGCCCCTCCACCCTCTGCTACCTGCCCAGAGGAAACTACTATGCAAGGTGAGGTATCACTCATATCTCATCCCTATGTTTGGTGTTAACATACAGCTTAAAGGTGTCCACCAGCAAAAATAGGTTAACTCCTTTCTCACTTGAATAAATTTGCTATCAGAGTTGGAGTTGAACTAAAAGCTTGTTAGGTCTAGCAACATGGAGAAATGTCATTTAGTGGTATGGTTGGTGCCTGCTTATTTTGATCTCACACAGAGCAAAGGATTTAGGGTAATTAATCAATGCATAGGGATGCTACTTGCTTTACTATGTACACTATTGGAGATGATGGTCCATGCAGCCTGTAGGAAGCCACTAACACATTGTTTCGGTTGACTGTGGGTCAGATCCTCTTTTTCCAGAACTGCCCCCCACACTGAGGGAATGTTCTCTAGAGAGATTTCAGTGGTGCTGATCGTTTTCTATAGCTGAACATTTAGTGGTTAGTGGTTGATGCTATGAACATCATAGCAGGTCATAAGTTCAACTGGTTCATGGCTTAAAATAATGTAAATAGGGGGGGCTGACAACAGAACTTAAAGATATTTCTTTCTTTATTTTTATTTATATATATATATATATATATATATATATATATATGCGCTTATTATGTAAGTATCTATTGTCTTCTATAATCGTATATAAGTCCATAGATTATCAGCACGCAGTCTTGCAGAATTTTTTTTACTGATCAATTTTCATAGTTTTTAGATCTTGCATATTTTTGTCCACATTGTCAAATTTTACCTTCTAAACAAGGATGGGCTCATTCGTTGGGCACACTCCACCCACTGGACAAGGGTAGTTGGGGAAACACTGAGTTCTATGTGCCTCAGGTGTTTATTATATATTGAAACCCATAACATTTGGTTCTGGTGTTTCTCTGCAACAATACAGAATTTAAGTGATTCTGTAGAGCAAATGGGAATTAAAGCATCTCTTGGTTATGTTCTTAGACTGCTCAAGTTTGCTTTGTTTGAAGAGGGCATTTCAACTATTGTGGCCCTGATTTACAATGAAACGGCATCAGATTTTTCCTCCAGGCTGTATTGGACCTTTATTTTCTAATAAGTAGGTAGATAGCTGCGCTACTTTAGTCCATTTTATTCCTAAATTAGATCTTCTATGTGGGACAGATTGAGAGAAAATGGTTAATGCATTCAGTATTGAGGGGAATGACCCACTTTATAAAGTAATGTATTTTAAAATGTATTTTCTTTTTTCTGTTAATAAAAATAACATTTCCTCTGTTGCCAGCAGCTACGTCTGTGCCAAAGAAGAAGAAGAACATGAAAGAGCTAAACAAAAAAGCCACTGGGGACATCCTGGATGCCTTCAAAGAGGTGAGCAGAAACACAGTTGGTTTAAGAGCAGGTCAGCATTCATGCCGATCACTATTGTAATCGGGCTTAAACATTATGTTAGCAGGAGCCGGATGCCAAGCCTGTTCCTGAACCATCAGTGGTTCAGGTCAGCCCTCCAGCTCCAACTGAACCTCCTGCTGAAGCTGTGGAGGAGACCTGGGAAGAAAAAGAGGACAAGCAGAACGCAGAACCAGACAAACCTAAATCAACACTTGAGCCAGCTGAGGAGAAATATCAGTTCAAAGAAAGTTAGTTATGTTTTTAAGCATTCATGAGACTTTCTAGAAAATTGTTTTGATGATGTTGAAATAATCAAAAATACTTGGATTATATTTTTTTAAAACTAACTTTTTATAGAAAGAAATTGTTCAAAGATGATCTGAAATATTTTCTCACAATGCTTTAGTCTTGATGTTCATTTCAGTTGCTTGTGACTGGACTAAAATAATTTCATAAAAGTATCAGAAAACTGAAGTCTGTGTCAAATAGCTGTTTGACAGCCACAAACAAATTAATGCAGTTAAAACATTTGATGTTTTTGTCATTGCTGAAAAAGATTTTACTATAAGTCGTAAGTGAAGACTTCCCATTTGTTTTATCCTATTTTAAGCAACACTTTTCTCACTATTAGCATTAAAATCCTTGTTTGAAAGTTAAAGCGTGCACACAGAGCAGGTTCATGAATGTATTTCAAATGTTTTTTTTTTTCTCAGACCAATGGGAGCCAATAGACCCAGAAGCAAAGAAGCGATATGACCGAGAGTTCCTGTTACGCTTCCAGTTTAGCAGTGCCAGTATGCATAAACCTGAGGGTCTACCTGTCATCAGTGATGTGGTCTTGGATGAGGTGAGCTGTGGCTTTACTGTGGGAAGATCAGGATAACTAAAATCTTTTTAAAGTACATGTTTGATCAAAGTTTTCAACCAGTATAGGGTGCTGAGATCAACTACGATAACAAATAATAAAATAATAGACATTGATATTAGAGCCTCATTTAAAGATAGATAAAACCAACTACTTAAAAATGTATATTGCTTTTTTTGAAAATGTAAGACCATTTGCCAGTGGAATAAAATATGTGTAAAATGAGGAAAAACAACTCTACCTTATTCCCAGTGCATAATATCTAATCATCTTATTTTAAAGGCAGAAATAGTCATTCTATTGGGAGATCCTCTGATTAACTGCTTAAATGAAGTGCAAATACACTGATTTTGATATATACAGTGTTGTCAAAAGTACACACATTTGTTACTTAAGTAGAAGTATAGATACTGCAGTTTAAAAAACACTCTGGTAAAAGTTGAAGTATCAACTTGACCTCTTTACTCAAGTAAAAGTGAAAAAGTATGAGCTCCAAAAAACTACTTAAAGTATAAAGTAACCTTTAATAAAAACAGCCAGATGTCGGTATATGAATTCAAAGCTCAATTTTTCGATTATTTCTAAAAATACTTTTAACATAAGGCCAAGGATGAGGGAGGTCTTGTTGGTCTCCATTTGCGGATATGCTCTCGCCTGTGTCCGACCTTTCAGACATTTCAACATCTTTTTCTGAATCCATCATTGTAGCATGGCATAGATAATTCATGTTTGCAGTTTAAAGAACACCTGCTTGCTTCTGATGATTTCCCTTAGCTAACCAATGAGTGTTTGCGTTATATAACTCATCCAATTGCACTAGTTTTTACTAGATGTGGATGGTGCCAATGATCTGCATTGGATGGCACACATGACATGAAATTAATATTTATAAACTGACCTTTTTTCTTTAATTTTTTAAAGTGCAGAATGTTTTGTGAAAGACACAAGTCTATTTACGTTTCCAGGTAAACAAGACTCCATTGCGGCCCATTGATCCAAGTAGATTGATGAATACGGGTCCTGATTTCACTCCTACATTTTTGGGGGGTCTTGGAAGCAAATCGGTAGGACAACGACCACAGGTTATTTAAATTCACATCTTCCTACTTTTGTTTTCTATCATTTAAGTTGTCTTTAATTAAAAAAAAAGTAAAATAATTGTTGGAATGTCTTCTTTTATGCTTTTAGTCCTCTGGGTCACATCGCTCCCAGCAAGGTATGCGAAAAGAGCCCAAAAAAATCATCATCATCAACAGCAGGTCTCTTACCGACAATGTGCAGCTCAACAAGGCTGCTAACGCCTGGAAACCCTCTACCTTGAAGTCAGAAGACGGCAAATCTGAAGAGACTGACGCTGAGCAGAAAAAGACTCAAGAGGTGTTTAAGCGTCTGCGCAGCATTCTGAACAAGCTCACCCCACAGAAGTTCCAGGAGCTGATGAAGCAAGTGATGGACCTGACGATAGACACAGAAGAGAGGCTGAAGGGAACCATTGATCTCATCTTTGAGAAGGCCATCTCAGAACCCAACTTTGCTGTAGCCTACGCCAACATGTGCCGCTGCCTTATAGGGGTGAGTCATGGTGTGCTGTCCTCACTCTCACTGCTCTAATGATGACTCGAGTTTTGTGCCACGTGTCTGGGCCACTGAAAGCTCATGATGGCTTTGAGGAACTGAATGAGCAAAAAGTAGCTTTCCATCTAAATGTTCTCTCACATTATGATTGAATAAAAATCTAGTAACACTGTGCATCATTGTTGTCCCTTTCCAGCTGAGAGTGCCCATCCCAGATAAACCTGGAAACTTTGTGAACTTCCGCAAAATTCTGCTTAACCGCTGCCAGAAAGAGTTTGAAAAGGACCAAGATGACGATGAGATTTTTGAGAGAAAGCAGAAAGAGATGGAAGCTTCAAAGAATGTATGATATGTTTGTCTTTTTTCCTCTCCATTGAAGGTTTTGGACTAAAATGATCATGTGACTGTGACAAGGATACATTTCTTGTTTTCTCTGCAGGATGAGGAGCGTGAGACTTTGAGGGTTGCGCTGGAAGAGTCCAGAGACAAAGCTCGAAGGCGCTCACTGGGTAACATTAAGTTTATCGGTGAGCTCTTCAAGCTGAAGATGCTGACAGAGGCCATCATGCATGACTGTGTGGTCAAACTACTGAAGAACCATGATGAAGAATCTCTCGAGTGTCTCTGCAGACTGCTTTCCACAATTGGCAAAGACCTGGACTTTGAGAAGGCCAAGGTAAGTAGGTTAGACGCACATGTGAGAGAGTGAGTGATATGAAACGGTCTTCTGTGATGACTATATCTTTGTGCCACGTGTCTGGGCCACTGATTCTTATGATGGATTGAGGAACTGAGAGGACATGCATTTTTATTTTTTACTGAAGTTATTCGTACCCCTTCAGCTCTGACTCGGTTCAATTTATTTTTTGGGGTATTTTATGCAAATGACCAACACAAAGTGGTGCAGAATTAGGGACAGACAATAATTCTTAATCTGTATAAATAGCAATATAATTGTTTAATAATGGCGTTATGACAGTTCCAATATTTTCTGCCTACATCAAAGTTTATGGTTAGAAGCAAAGTAATTTTCATAAGTGTACACAGGTACCCGTTTTCGGCTTTCTAAACAAAACAGAGATTGCAGCATCATGTTACGGGGATGTGTCTCTTCAGCAGGAACAGAAAAGCTAGTGAAAGTCTACGAGTAAATGGAGTTGGGTCCAGAGATAAATTTCAATGAGAATCTGTGCAAAGGTTTGATCCAGTTCAGATTTCTTGTCTGTAGATATACAAAGACTCACAGATGTAGATTTTGTGGAAGATGGTTCTATGAAAGATTCAGCTGGGCAAGGTTATTAGAAATATAAGCCATGCTTTTCAGTTTGGATTTTTAGCATCAAATAAGTTTGACAGTAGTGTTTATCTGACACTTGGAAAATATTGTGCTACTTTGTGTTGCTCAATGACATAAATCCCAGATAAAATACATTGTTATTAAGTCTGAGGTTGTTAAAGGATAATTGTGAGAAAGTAAGGGGTATAAATAATTTTAGGATTCGTATAAAAAAATGTTTGCTTTTGCTTTAGGAACCGGGGCATCTAATAGCTAATTTTTTTTTTCTTCAGCCTCGCATGGATCAGTATTTCAACCAGATGGACAAGATCATCAAAGAGAGGAAGACATCTTCCAGAATCCGCTTCATGCTGCAAGACGTTTTGGACCTCAGAAAGGTAAATGGTAATTCCTATAGCAGTAAATTAGCTCATGAGTGATGCTGGTACTGATCTTCTTTTCCTTCTCTGATTCTCAGAATAACTGGGTTCCTCGTAGAGGAGACCAGGGTCCTAAAACGATCGACCAGATCCACAAAGAGGCAGAGATGGAAGAGCACAGGGAACAGATCAAAGTCCAGCAGCAGCTCCTGTCAAGGAAGGAAAGCCGTGGTCCACATACCCCAGCAAGGGGCCGGGTTAACCAGCCCCAAGACGAGGGCTGGAACACAGTGCCCATCTCCAAGAATCGACCTATTGACATCACCCGCCTCAGCAAAATTACGAAGGTGAAATCTAAATCTGTACACTTGACTTTGATATTCCATTCTTGGAATTTCAGTTATTTCCATAATTGAAGTTTTAAGAAGCTTCTCTTTCTAAATGTGACATGTTTGTTTTCCTACAGCCCGGGGCCATGGACTTCAACAATCAGCGACTTGCTCCGGATGGGAAAGGGATGTGGGGTAGCTGGGGAAAGGGCAGCAGTGGAGGAAGTGGGGCTAAACCAGCTGGTGGAGATCAGGGTAAACCACTTATCTTTATAGAACCCTGAATTCTGAGTTTACAGGTTTTTACCCCAAATTGTTTTTCTTCTTCCCTCTTCTTTTGTAAAGACTCTGGGCGTCCAGCCACTAGCACTGTGAACCGATTCTCAGCACTGCAGCAGTCTGGTTCAATGTCATCAACAGACACTGATCGACGAGTTCCTCAGAGGTACATTCCTCCCTAAAATTCTTTCTTTGCTTTACTTTCCTTTAAAATCCAATTTCTTGCTAGAAGTCATTTAATTTTTTTTATGAAATGCTCTTAATAAATGTACAGTTCTATTATTTATGATGTATTAATTTATGCCTTTTAGGTCGAGCGCCAGTCGGGAACGTGGTGGTGACAGAGACAGAAATGACCACGACAGAGATCGCTATGACCGATTTGCTCGCAGTGAGAGACAGGATGGGAACCAGTTTTCCAAGAGGAGCTTCAGCAGAGAATCACAGGAGCGCGGTGGAAGGGGCGGAGACAGCCGGGGCTCAACAGAACCTGTGCGGCGCGTTGCCAGCATGACGGACAATCGAGACAGAGGAAGCAGAGACCGAGGAAGTCGAGATAGAGGAGGTCATGACCGAGGAAGCAGGGACCGAGGAGGCAGAGATCAAGGCAGTAGGGACCGAGGAAGCAGAGATCAAGGTGGTAGGGATCGAGGAAGCCGGGACCAGGGTAGCCGGGAGACTGGTCCAAGCAAAGACCTCCCAGGTATCAATATTAAGGAACAAGGACAACATTGAAATTAAGAATAACACATTGTTTAATGTTGAAACTTTACTTATTTCCACCTTTTTTTTTTTTTTTTTTTTTCTACAGTCAAGCGTGAAAATGTTCCTGCTTCTCTTCCCAAACCTTCCATGACAGAGGAAGAGGTGGAGAAAAAGTCCAATGCCATTATTGAAGAGTACCTCCACATCAATGACATCAAGGTACAGCTATGTGTAGTCAGTCTTATTATTTTGTTATGGTTACAGATATGATTTTGTTTTCCATATCTGATTTTTTTTTTTCCTTCTTGATCTGTAGGAGGCGCTGCAGTGTGTGACAGAGCTCAAAAGTGCCTCACTACTGTACATATTTGTGCGCGTTGGCCTTGAGTCGACGCTTGAACGCAGCACCATTGCTAGGGTGCGCATGGGATTATTGTTACACCAACTCGTAGAGGCAGGGACAATGCCTGTACAGCAGTACTATAAAGGGTGAGCAGAGGTCATACTGTTGTCTTAACAGAAACAGAGTTTAAATTCCAGATGTGAAGGCAACAAGTTCTGTCTGTTCTGTTTTAGGCTACTGGAGATCCTGGAAGTAGCAGAGGACATGGCCATAGATATACCCCACATCTGGCTCTACCTAGCAGAGCTTATTACACCTATGCTTCATGATGGCGGCATCCCTATGGGGGAGCTCTTTACGTGAGTAATATAGACAATTAAGTTTTCAGTTTCCTTTGGACCTGTGGACACAACAGAAAAAGTACAAATATTATAATCGCTATTTACATTTGTTTGTTTATTTTTTTCTAAAGTCATTTCTGAACATAGCAAAACAATGAGAAAAGAAATTTAGGTTCATAACTGAAACTTCACATCTCAAATTTAATATGTATGTTGATTGACAAAATTTTGGAATGTAAGCAAAAATCTACAGTCTTTTCCTTGGATCCACCTGGATTTTCTGAATAATCCGCTCTGCTCTAGATGTAAATCGAGCTTGTGCAGCAAACGACAAAAATAGAACATCTTTGTATTTTAGAGAAACTGCCTCTGAATCGGGATGCTTCAGAAACGCACTGAGGTGCACCCAGTGGAAGCACCCTGACCGACTACTGTCGCAGCAATCGGATGCAAATACAGGGCTGCGCCGCAGTTCTAACGCACTGCTTCCACATCCAAGGGAAGCAAGGGGTTACACTTGGTCTTAATGGATGCATTAGGATTCTACATGTAGACATTTTTTCTCAAACTTCACTTTTTTTTTATCCTTCATTTGGAAGTCCAATTCCACCACAGATGGTCTCTGCAAGGAAACATTTCAAAACTAAACCCAAATACAGTGTTTGAGGTATCTGTGCCTTTTTTACCTTTTAGGTTTTAAGGTTAAACCGTGCTTGCATAGAAAGCAGGATCAGCTCAGCTGTGCTCCTCAATTTATTTTATGCACACTCTTGTGTTGTACTGAGAAAAGTGAACTCAAGCAGATCTTACACCTCTGGGTGGAGGTGCATGCTGCTCAGTGAAGCTTTCGCTGTGCTCAGGTCAAAATTCCCAGTTGTTTGACTTCAGGGAAAGCTGCAGCACATATAATAGAGACAGATTTCTAAGTTAGCAGAAAGCAAACGGATCAGAGCAAACTGAGCTCCTCCACAGGCTTTTAACTGCTACAATAATAGGGACGTGTTGTTTTATCCTAGTTATCTACGTTTCCCTATTAGAGAATCACAAAGAAGTGAATATCTGTCCCGTTCCACTCCCACAGATAAAAACGCATCCTGGCCTGTGCTGGGAGGGAGACAAACAATCAGCAACTGAAAAATGCATTTTTTAAATCTTTTTTTATAAATTAGGTGTTGGAACTATGTTGTCTGCCTGAATTAATTGTCGCACTATATTTTTACTATAATAAAGTATTAACTCCAAACACAGCCTTAAAATGAGGCACCCTCCATTGTCCTTGCATAAAATATTTCTTTTGCATTAAATTGAACATAATTTAGACACATGTTGTCTCCTTATTACTGTATCCATGTTTTAACCCCCATCCTTTGGCATTGCTGCTGTAGTTGTGAAAACTTTCCTTAGAGACAAACATTAACTTGGTTCTTATTTCAATCTGGCAGTTCAAACATTTTCAGCTTCTTCTTACTGGACTCTTAAAGCTATTCTGACCTCCCTCTCTATCCCCACTTGGTCACACCTCTCTTCTCCTCTGAATCCAACCTTTTTACTGCTGTTTATCACCCCAGCACAGTCTGCTCTGCTCACTCAATAGGACTGCTTCAGTGTCTCATGCTGACGGTCCTGCTCCCACTGCAGCACTTGTTGCACCAAACATATTTATGATTTTGGCTCATTTTGTTCCACCCACTTGGAGACACTCAGCTCCAGTTTTCTAGCTGTGGTCAACGGTGAGTTGAGGGGTGAAACAAATGGGCTGCCTGTGGCGACTTTTATACAGTTGGGTCAATAAAATCTATTGATAAATACTTTCATCTGAATATTTATTAGATTAATTAAAGCTGGTTGCTGCTATTGATAACCTTTTTATCCCTACCATCCCAATTATGTGTTTTATTAGTAAAGTAGACTGTCATTCCACAGAAATCTTTAAATAAAAATGTAAATCTCCACTGCCTATACTAGTTTAATGCGAATGTTGGGTTTTAGATCAATAATAATTGCTCCTTTGCAGGTTAACAATTGATCTGCTTCTTTTATTCTATACTTGGACTAACAGCGCAGAGCGCCATTATTATTTTGCCCTGATCTGTAACTTTAGTTACAGATCAGGGCAAAATAACAATGGCGCTCTGCCAAGTCACAACTGATCTGTAACTAAAGTTACAGATCAGTTGTGACTTTTTTTTTTTCTTTTTAAACACAAATTGTTTCCTCTTATGAATTCTCTTTGATTTATTTCATTATCAGGCAAAATCCTTCATTGGAAGTAATTGTTTAAATAAAAGAGGAATAATAACCAGATCATGTTTTTAAAAAAAATCTCATCTTTTTAACCCCAAGGCCTCAGCATATATCTTAAATCAAAAAGATATAAAGTTTCCATCAGATACAATATTAACAAATGCATAAAACCACTAAATATTATTGCACTCTACAAGCTTATGAAACTAAACATTCATACCTTCTCATTGTGTTTTTATTTTTTATTTTAGAGAGATCTCGAAGCCTCTCGTGCCTCTGGAAAAGGCTGGCTTACTGCTGGCACAGATTCTTAAGTTGCTCTGCAAAGGAATGGTACGTTGAGTCTTAAAACCAGAGACGGTAATTAACTAGTCGGTCCTCATCTTGGGTAAATTTCAAACATTTGGGTTTGTTTTCCTTAACAGACTAACGATAAGGTCGGTGCTTTGTGGAAAGCTGCTGGTCTAAAATGGGAAGATTTCTTGTCTAAGGATGAAGATGTCAACAAGTTTGTCACAGATCAGGTACTGTCGACACGGACCTCAAAAGCAGTTCTGATCAGCGTTGATATCTGTATTCAATAGTGATGATTGCATTATTAAAACTAGGTGGTGAAAAAGTTTTATACCGCAGAGCAAATTGGTCATCTGAATCGGACTCTTTTTCAATTACACTTTTTTTTTTTTTCCCTTCTTCCTGATAACTAAACAAGAGTGTGTTTAAAGTAAGGCCTAAAAACCCATTTTATGATGCATGTAATGCAATTAACTGGAATGTAACATTTGGTGCAATATACTTAAAGGGGAACACTTTTTTTTTTTTTTTTTTTTTTACATTGGCCCCTTGATTTTACGTTATTACATCATGTTCTACTCACCCATATTAGTTTTGTGTCATTTGGAGCTGTTCCGAGGATATTCGGTTTTGTTATATCCAAATAACGTCTTCCTATGGGCAACGAGTAGAAGGCACAAACTAAACTGTTAGTTTGTGCTGGAACAGCCTGCTAGTTTGTAAACTGATATAACAAATATAACCGCGGATGTCTGGGGGACAGTTATTTGCCTACATGTTATGAATGCTGGTGTACCAAAAAGAATAAACTATGAACAGTTTAGTTTGTGCCTTCAACTCGTTGCCCATAGGAAGACGTTAATTGGAAATAACAAAACCGAATATCTTCGGAACAGCTCCAAATTACACAAAACTAATATGAGTGAGTAAAACATCATGTAAAAATGTAAAATTAAGGGGCCAATGTAAAAAAACAAAACAAAAAAACAGCGCTTTAAGTTTCAAACAATACAGATAGTTGGGAAAATGTTTGATACAAATACCTTTGTTAATGTTTTTGTCAACCCCATTACACAGGAGAAACTGATGCGTCACAATGCCAGGAGTATTTACTTCTCTTAATCAATGAACTCTTAGCTGTTGTAGTCACTGATCAAATTCAGCACCATAGCATTCACACTAAATGTGCTCAAGGGCTTGGTGTGTCACTAATTGAATGCAACTTGTGCAATAAATGCAGTTGGGACATTTCCTACATACTAAATGTAGCTCAGTGAATTGGTAGGAGGGTTTAAATCCATTTTTAGAGTTTGTTTCCATAGCCAGGCTTTATGTTAACAGTCTAAGCAAAGTATCTGATCCAGAGAGTCAATATGAGGCCTAACTCAGTTGGCTAATCTAGTTTCTGATCCAGTCCTTTTACTGCATACTTTTAGTTTAATTAGTTTATTTATATATCTATTTGTACTTAAGGAACTATCAGCACAGATTTGCTGGGCCTTGTTTTCAGTCTTGTTTACATATTGTTTATATCTCAGAAAGTGGAGTTCACGACACTTGAAGAGGCAGAGTCAAAGAAGGATGGAAAGAACAAGGTCCTGAGTGGAGAGGAGATCAGCAAAGAACTGGACAGACTGCTACAGGACAAGGCCAACAACCAGCGCATCAGAGACTGGATTGAGGTGTGTGTGATGAGAAGTTGGAGGCTCTATAGTGTGATAATTCAGGTTCATAGTGGGAACATCTGTAGAATAATCACCTAGGTAATATTTAATTAACCAATACTGAAACGTAAAGAATATTTAGATGTTCTTTTTTTATTCCTGATTTCATTCATGATTTTATCATGCTGTCCTGTATTAGGCCAATCTGGATGAACAGCAGGTAACCTCCAGCCACTTTCTACGAGCATTGATGACATCAGTGTGCCAGTCTGCCATTATATGTGAGTAGATCAAATCCAGCATGTAGAATTTCCCTGAACTGTAGTATATTTACTCTCTGGCCATTTTTAAATACACTTTGAGATGATTAGAACCATGGTATGATGTGTTATCCTGGTTAATTGAGCCATCAGTAGAAGGGTCCCAGGGTCTTAAAGGGATGGACCTGGTTAATTGTAGCTGCTACTGACAGGAGTGTCATCCTGGGGTCTGCTGCTGTTGTAGTTGTGTGCACTGAGAGGAAACTGCACACCTTTGATGCAACAATAATTCCTTCTGCCTGTCTTCCTCACACTTTAAGGCAGTCAGTCGCCTTTTTTTTTCTCTCTGATATTGACAAAGTACAACTACTGCTCCCTAAAAGCTTCTTTACAAACAGTTTCTAATATATTCTTAGCACCACTATTGCTACTGTTCTAACATTTAAAGTCAAGCAAACTGTCATGTCTAGATGATTTAGTACCTACCTAATAGTGGCCTTTAAGTGTATTTCTGTCTGTCCCCATTGTTGGCCTCTTAAGTGCACACACTGTACTGGCAGCCATTGTGATAAGAAGTATATTCTTTACGACAATTTAGGTGACAACCCATACAAGGTGGATGACCTGCAGATCAAACAGAGAGCCAGTCTGCTGCAGAGGTACCTCTGTGACGAGGAGAAGGCGCTACAAGCCCTCTATGCCCTCCAGGCCCTCATGGTGCATATGGAACAGCCTGCTAGTAAGTTCTTTTTTTTTTCCCCTTTATGATTTTGCAGTAAAAAACCTTTATTGGAGGGTCCTGATAGCAAATGTTGTCAACTTGGTTATTCTGGTGTTGTGCAAAAAAAAAAAGATGGTCCATTGTTTTTAGCCAAGTTCAAAAGCAACCGGATGTTTCTTGTAATAGTTTTTTGTACCTGCCTGCAGCAGTCTCTGAGCTCTGAATGTGGACACTGACCTCTGCTTTGTTTCTGCAGGCCTGCTGCTAATGTTCTTCAACACCCTCTACGATGAGGACGTGATCGAAGAAGAGGTCTTCTACAAGTGGGAGAGCAGCAAAGATCCAGCAGAGCAAACGGGCAAAGGTGTGGCCTTGAAATCCGTCACCGGCTTCTTCACCTTCCTCCGCAATGCCGAAGAGGAGTCTGACAAGGACTAAGGAAGTGATTAAAGAAGTCCTGCCATGATCAAGACGAGGGTCTTCAGGCAACTGAGAGGAGTAGGAGACAGTATATTAAGCCCAGAGTGGCAGACTCAAATGAATCCTCAATGAGGATAAATCTTTATTTTTTCCTTTTTGTTTTCTTTGAGGGATGAACTCTGAAAAACAATCATTTCTCCCTTCCCTCCTCTCCTGCTTTACACAGCAAGTGTCCTCATGAAATAAACTTGAAAACATGCTCGGCAGGACTGCTTGTTAATGACGTGTGAGAAATTCACACATCACTACAAACCCCCTCTTTTTTTTTTTTTTATCACAGTAACACAAACCAACTGGCTGCTTTTTCATTGTAGACTATTCTGCCTGATATCCTCTGACCTGCAAGAAGCAACCGCAGGGTGTGTGGTGTGGTGGGTTGCCTGACTCATGGGCCTCATCTGTCCTTAACTGGAGCGTGCAGCATGATAGAAGTGTGCTTCAGAGGACAAAATGTTTGACATTAAGGACTTGGACTTAATTGGACAGAGGGAGTTTTTAATGCAAAGGTTGTCTATTTTTTCTCTTCCTGTTTCCCGTCATGAGCTTACAGAGAGCCAATGTTGACTTTGACTACAGGGGGATGGTCTTAATGCTTCCTCTAAGCCATCCTTTCCCATCCCCGGTAGTGAATCACACTGACTGACTCTTCATCTTTACCTCTTCTCTACTTTTACCTGACACTTAGTGACCCAATCACCTTTAGAAAACTTGAAATCTGCAGAAAAAAAATGACTTGATAAAATGAAATATATACAATGGGGGGAGGGGTAAAAAAAAAAAAAAAAACGACACAGAAATGATCCGGAAGCCTTTTCTACTTCAAGTGGAAACTAATTTCAGGACCTTTCTGTAAATATATAATGATGAACTTTTTCTGTTTTATTTTTTTCAGAAACTATGAATTTCTGATGTAATTGCAGTGTCTCATTTTCCAGCCGAAACCACAGTTGTCCGGATGCAGAGAGGTGCTTTAGATAATTCAATGATTATTAGTTTTATTTCAATTTTGTAAATATCTTTTTTTTTTTTTTTTGTTGCTTTCTTTATTTAAGAAATGATTGCTTCTTTTGCATCGGAAACTGGAAGAATGAGGCGACAGAAACATTACAATAAATGACTTAAGTTGCTGTGCAGAGTTTGAGTCTTGAAATATGTTGAATTCCTCTATCTACGTAGTTTGATTGAAGGCGATTTTATACTAATCATTTGAAGCTGATGGTTCTGTGTAAACTAGAGCAACTGCAGGAGAATGAAACATCAGCTCTGCTTCCTTGTCCATTTTTTCTTTTGCAAAGTGTGCATAATGCCATCATATTAAATTCTTAAACTGAACATGGATATTCAAGCACTGAGAACTGCTTCACATTTATTTTGCATGGATCCGACCAACTTTTGGAAACTGATCAAGTAGCCTATTCAGGCCATAGGTGATGGGATTTTCCCGATTCCTTAACATTTCCTGGTTTTTCCTCAAACAGTAGTTTAATATCTCCCCACAAGTTTTCAGTTCGAATCAAAAATACTTTGAGCCCAAAAAAGTAAACATGTAAATATCGACTGTACTGAACAGTCGTAGTAGCCTGTTTAGTACAGAATCTCAATCTACTAGTGTCTCAAACCCAATCCCAAACCAGCCCCTAAACACTAACCCTTTGTGCATTCCTGCAGTGGCTCTGCCACATGAAGCGCCATCCCAAACCCCGTAGTGGATCGGGCCAGTGAACCGTCCTGTTTGAACTGGTTTATTTGACCGTATACATTTGTTTTAAGAAAGGGGCAAATATTTAATGTTATGCTAATCTGTGCCACAGAGCTACAGCCACGCACATGGGGCTTCACTGTGTTGCCATAGCAACGACTGCTTTCCTTTTCCGTTGGAGGGAAGTGGCCATCCCATTCTCGTTCATACCCCTCACCTTCAATCAAGGCACCTTCCACAGCTCCGACTGAGACTTCACTGGGAGTGACACCTGATAGGGGGTGGTTTGGGATTCAGCCTCAGTCTTCTGAAGAGGAAACCCCCATGTTGTTCATAAAGAGCATCCTCTTCAGAAGACTGAAACAGCAACTGTTGGAATACAGTATAATTTCCTGATCTTAAACAGGCAAGGTTAGTTTATTTCTATCGCAAACTATAATACAAAGACAATTCAAAGTGCTTTACATTAATTAAAAAAGAAAAGTGAGTAAAGATAAAAACGTGATTAAAGCAGGTAGTGATATAAAATAGTTGGACCACATCAACAATAACTCGCTTAATCAGCACACCACCCTAGTGGGTTTGGGATTATTGTTCCATTACAGAAGGAAAATTAGAGCATTTCCATTTAAGGCAAGTTGTCATCCTTAAATCTATATAATAACTGACACCTCATCCATTATACATGTATCCTGAAAATTACAAGAAATGCATCTCATAGCATGTTTCTGGTTGTTTTAAAGGAAGATTCTCTAAATCTCCACCAAATTGGAAATCCCCACTCCATAATCAGAAACTCCCTTTAGCTATGCCATGGTAATAACTGGAATAATCTCTCAGGAAAATCTATTTAATTTGTAGCTGCTGCTACAAAAAAAAATATCCTCAGAACTGTTGCCTTCTGTCTGGATAATACTGTTCATCTCCCTGCTTCTCAAACACAAAAACATTAACCGAATCTGAGAATGTTACTTTAGAAGACCAGACTAATGCTTTATGTCTAATTAAACATAGCAGGTTAGTTGAGGTGGGCGGTGGATTCCATGCGGTAGGAAAACTAACTGCAATAGTTGGTTCATCCTACATATGTGTTGCAATAAGAAAACTATTTAGTTGTTTTAATTAGCAGAATTACAGAAAAATGAAATGGTTCAGTGGGGCGTCAAAAGAAAGGATTAGGGAGATTTTCATATCTTTTTGTGTTTAGCAGACTGACCCATGTCTCCAATGACCTTTCAAGGACTACTTTAAGCCTGAATTTAACATGAAGAGGTTTTTCTGGGACTTTAATCAGCAATAACTATAAAAAGACATTTAATTGTATGCAGTTAAATATAATACTCCAAATAGAATAAAAAAAAAATCAAACCTTTGTATATGACTTGTACATTTGATCTCATTTGTAGAAATTATTGCACATACTACCCACTCTAAAAGAAAATCCAACTTATTGACCTTTCAGATGTCAGTAATTTTCCACACACAGACTATCCTGTATGTGTGTATAAATGTTTTTTTTTTCTAGTTGTTTACTGAGCGACTGCAGATGTCTGAAGCCCTCTGACAGCAGCATGTAGCAGTGATTGTTGGACTGAATCTGCAGCTTTCTGGATCTTTGGAGGCACATAGAGGAGGAGGTGGGGGCGGAGAGGAGACGGCACCGCCTTGCGCTGATGACGCTCGCCATCGGGAGACATTTGGACATCCTTCAGCCTATATGCAACCCATACACAGACCAACAAATGGTGCGCAGTAGCTGGGGGGGATGAAGCGCAGCCTGTGAACCTTGGAGTTACGGACATGTTTCGGTCGCTGTAGCGCCTCTGCTTCGCCGCAGCTGGAGAACAAACCCCTCGGTATCATCTGTTGATCGGATCGGGAGACAATTAAGCGCAATAACCATGAGCCGCCGCGGTCACACTTCCAGGTAGGTGGCCGAGAAAAAGAGGAGCAGCTGTGATGGGAATAAGAAGGAGGCTCATAAAGGAGATCTGTTTTATCTGGTGCAGGTATGGAACTATTGGTATGCAGATTGAGACTTCACAGGCTTCTGCTCACCTTTCCATCGTTTTATTTCCACTCCATCATAATTGCAGACTGCAGAGCTGCGCTCATCAATGGCGGATTGATGCGTTATTCAGCTGTGAGCGTCTCGCTTCTGCTGCTTGAATGCACCATTTCCAGGAGGGGGGAAAAAAAAGAAAAACCCTCAATAAGTGTGCATTCTGCACTGCAGCTTCACTTCATTCACAGAGCTGCGGGCAAAGTGGCTTCATCCTCCCACTTGTTGGTCATAGAAGTCAAAATGAGTGTCCAGAGGTGCCAGGAGGAAGGGCATTTGTCTGAGAGGGTATTTAAGGTAGATGGGGAGAAATGATGCAGAAAACAAGTGTTTTTTTTTTTTTTGCTGCAGTCACAAATCCAATTTGCTTGGCTTAATTAGCTCAACTGATCAGAGACACTGGGCTCAATCTGCAGTGGGAGGTGATGTGAAGACTCCATAGCATAAACGCATCATACATGTTTTGCCATGTTTATTTTTTCAGCAAATAATTTCATAATTCACTAAAAAGAATTTGCCAGTCTGTAACTTTTAATTAAAATAAAGAAAAGGGCTGGATTTAGGAAAATGTGGTCCTTTATGGAGGAGGGAGGGTGTAAAGCTTTATTCCAAACATGCACAGAACAACTAGGTGGTTGCAATTACAGTTAACTACCTACCAGACATTGATACAATGGTGGCATCTGTTGGATCTATTTAACACATTTCCTTTAACACTATTGTTTTATGTCTTTGAGCAGGTTAGGACATAATAACTGAAATGCCTAAATACAGCTGTGCTTGAAAGTTTACTTATCCTTCCATTATAGACAGAAAAACTATCAGTTGCCAGTAAAATAAATAAATAAATAAACTGATAAAAGTAATTATAAATGACAAAAACTCTCTATCGTGCCATTGATTTTGATATATATATATATATATATATATATATATATATATATATATATATATATATATATATATATATATCCTGATGATGGAGCTAATGAACAAAAATTTTGATGAGCAACACTGAGGCAATCACTGAAATCAGATGTTTTCTGTAATATTCAGGAAACGTTCAGTAAGACTCATGCACCTGTTGACAGGGATGTTGCTTCACTGTTCATCAGCAAGGTACTTAAAGGATTTTTATTTTTATATATACATATTTTTTAAATAAAAAATTCAAAATCAGTATTTTATTAAATTAACACTTAGTACTCAATGTTAGTGCATACATATTGTTTAGCCCGACTACAAACATGTAAAATCGTATCATTTGTGATGAAGTATAAAATGCTGGTACAAAACGTTACAAATATAAAGAATATCAAAGGTATCAAATTAAAAAACAGCTAAGCAAAATAAAAATCTTAAAATTAAACATAAGTCTATCAAAAGGTAAAAAAGACCCCTGAAGTTTGAGTAAATATTTCAGTTTTTATTTTTAATGTAAAGATCAACAACTTTGCTTCTCTATGGTCTTCAGAGAGGTTAACTAGTGATGACAATAATGACATGGACCCCTCAGTAAGAGTTTTAATTCCCAAATAATAAACAAAGAACACAGACAAAATTCACTGAAACCTAAATCATTTTAGAAAATAATTAATAATTTAACATTTAAATCTCAAATACACAAGTGGTTTTTCTATTATTTTTATTTACATTTGAAAAGTAAAAGTTAGAAAATGGGGAAATATTAGGTTCTTTTAGAATAAAAAGAAATAAATCAAATGCAGCATGCCATAAAACATGCTTAATTTCATAGCTTTGACAATTAGTCACACAAATGTCCTGGACAGTTTAAGATCCTTGTCAAATTAAAACTTAATATAAAAACTTGCATCACCTTAGGAACAAAATAAAACTCATCTTTATTAAAGCAAAAACAATATAATGTATCAAATCATATACAACATTGGTTGTTTATGATTTAACATTAAAAGTAAATTAATTTATTTTCTTCATATTTTCATTGTGTTCTCATTTTCACGCTCAACTGAAAAAAAGTGAATTTTTTAATTTATTTATTTTCACAAAAAAAGAACTATGACTCAACCAAGTATAAACAAAAGTGTAACTTTTTAGCCCCAAAATCAAAAATGTGAACTGTGATGTGTGTATTAAATAGGTTACGTTTTTGGAAACACTCAGTGTATAAAGGTATTAACTAAAGGTGGATGTCAGAATTTGTCAGGGAGAAATTTGCTGCTTTGCTTCTCTAGTTATTTTAATGAATTTGTTTAAAAAAGACTTTACAAACTAAAGTACATTTCTTTGTACTGTCGATATGTAGATAAAATCAGTACAGCTTTAGTTATGTTTAATGACTGGATTGTTTCACTTCTTTACTTGGCCAAATAACTGACATATCTGCAATCAAATCAAATGAAATATGTAGGAAGCACACAGCGCTGAGCTGTCCGTGGTGCTGAAATCTGTGTCTCTGAATCTCAGGAGGGGGCCTTTCAAAGCTCCACTTCCTTCTGTGTTTGTCAGCATTCAACATGAGCCTTGTCTTATGGGTGTGTTTTTCAAGCTGAATCTCTCCTCTGGGGAGTGTTGACTGTCACCTGAGCTGCTGAAACAGTTTCCACCTTCATATCACTTCCTCATGGATTTCCCCATCTGCCTGTTTGCTCTCATTTTCTGTCATGCTTGACTTCAGAATAAGCCTTTTAGCACCGCCAGAAAGATTTTCTTTCTTAGCTTCTTTAGGAGCCAATCTGCTTAACAATATCTGTTAAGTCATGCATGTTTGCTCCAGGGACATGTCTCCAGCTTGTTAAAAGTTCTAGAAACAGGACATTTTTTTTGTCTCGGTTTAACTGATCTAAATGGCCATGTGGGTTTGCCTTTTGTGGGCAGAGAGTTCATTAGGTAGCAGTATCGGTTTCAATCAGTGGCTTTGCCGTGAGCACGCCCAGCTGGAACTGCTTTACCCACACGCCATATGTCTTCTCAACCCAATGGAGACTGCTGCCCAAGCCCTCTGCTCCCTCCACCCATGACCACTCGAACCGGTTTCACCGGCTTACTGTGGCTTTAGCAGCATCTGTGCAGCAAATTTAGGGCATTGCTGTCTGCTTGTCTGACTGGTTGTTTAGACTAGCAAAGCGGAGCATGGATGTTCAGTTGTGTGAGCTTACAGCGCTCTGAAACCTTCTCCGACTGTCTGCCATGACATTCAGCTTTAGGAGGACTGAAAGTATGGAGGGGCAAAGAGTGGAAGAGGTTGGACAATTTTACACAGAGGTAACAGCTTGTTTTTATTACTGCTGTATATTCATATGTTGTTTTTTTAAAAACTGCATATGTAGGGTATGTTGATAAGTTGACACCTTTTTTGCTGAAGTAGATCAAGTAGACCGTGTGCCCTAATGCAGAAAATAAATATGCACTGTATTCTAAAATTCCCTGTTTATTACAGGTGAGATTTAAAGAGAGTGAAATGATTCCGAAGTCAGGAAAATCTCCAGCAGACTCCAGGAAAAGTGTCGGCATCCATGAATTTGCGGCGCTTGCCAGATCTTCACTAAATGGTGAGAAAACTTTTTTTGATTCTATTATCAAACAATGGAGTTACAAATCAGGTTTCTGACCTCTACATCTCTGTTTCATCCAGGCATCTCTCAGGCAGTGAGGGACCATGTGACAAAACCCACTTCCCTGGCTCAGGGCCGGGTGGCCCACCTCATAGAGTGGAAAGGGTGGCCTAAACCTACAGGTCCTCCACCAGGAGCTCACTCCCAGTTCAACTCTTACTGTCGTCTGACTGAAGGGGAGAAGGAGGCTCGGTTTGCTGCAGGTATTCACCACTTTTCCCCGCTCTGACCCTCAGAGAAACAAGAGGGTTTCCTAGTTCAAATTTAGTTTTTAAAGTAAACTAGTTACATGTCTATCTGAGTGTACATGTGCATCCCGTTACTTAGCATGGTTTTAACTACAGCATCATCTTGTGACCGGCGCCCACCTTCTGTCATGAGACTAATCCCTTCAAAACTCCTGTTTCCTCGTGGAAGGCCCCACCCTGTGGCAGGATCCGTTGGCCACTGGCTTGTCTTAGCAGCAGAGGGTGGCCTATTAGACACACTCTCAGAACACTTCACTGCCCACCAACGGTACAGCAGCGCTTGTTGTTTTTGCTGTGACTCATCCTTTCTGGCGCCGGTGACATCGCTGCAGCTTGATGAGGAGATAATGTGAGGGGGAGGAGAGCAGGGAGCAGACGAAGCAAGCGTACATCACATGCATTATGAAGTCTCTTCTTCTTGATAGCCTAATTAATGCAGCAAAATGCCTAAAGGTTACCTCACTGCGAGCATTTAAAACTAAAAGCAGCGACAGAGTTATTGTTTTTCCTTTTACTGGCAGCTGATTACGTCTGTGCCACTTTCAAGGCAACCAGAGGATTATTATCTAATATTATATATTAACAGAATATGATCATATTCTGTTAATAGACTATCTTTAAACAGTAACCATGAACTTCTCTGAATAATGAAATGAAAATTTGAATGCCGAGAAAACAATGTGGGCTTTAAAAGATTTCACTTCTAAGTCTAATAAAATAAGTGATCACTCAAACACAATCATGTAAAAATAATAAAAAAGGTAGTTTAGCATATTCTGTTTTATATATATATATATATATATATATATATATATATATATATATATATATATATATTTGTATAGTTTTTTTTTTAATCAATATCAGACTTAAAGCAATTCTTTAAACTGGTGGGTCCTGCGACTTCATCGTTCATTTGACTATCTATACTGTACAGACATTCAACCTGCAGAAGAAATAAATTACTAAAATAAAGACATCAAATAAGGGTTAAAATAATTATTTCTTTATTTTAAACAAGTCAGTCACGCTGGTAATTACCTAACATAGTGGCAAATGTTGGCTGGTTGTTTTATTTAACCGTATAGAGATATTTCTGAAAAAGTTTAAAGCACAGATGCTTGCAACATTAAACAATTGGTCCTAAACTTATTAGCTTTAACCAATTAGATAACTGATAAAGCCGGTCTGTAAAAGTCTTGCTGTAGCACCAATATACCTTATTTATCTCTCAGAAAGAAATATTTATTAAATCTAACCACAATGGATTGTATCCTAGATTATTCAGTGCTAGGAAGAAATATTTTCCCTCTCACAGATATCTTTTTTTTTTTTTCTTGCACAATTACATTTTTTACATTGTCATACAGATCTTAATAGTCACACTACATCACCTGGGTCCTTTTTAAAAAAAAAAAAAAAAAAAAAAAAATGAGTCCAGAAAAGTTCAGCTATGGTTCAAAACAGGTCTAGCCTTCTCCTATTCTCACTCAGGGTAAGCTCTGTCGCCTAGCAACCCTGACTGTTGACTCACAAAGCAGGCAAAGAATGGATGCTGAACTTATCACTTCTGTTCTGTATGATCATTTCATTTTTTGGGATCTTCAGCAGGAGTACTGTTGTCACAGATATCAGATTGTAGTTTCCACTCTGCAGATATTTATAATCTGTGCCAAACCCATTTACACAGGGACAGATAAAATCTTTCAATAAACCAAATATTACCCGCCACATATATGACTCAATAACCATTTTCATTCATTTCAGTGGAACTATTCACATACTTGTATTATGTTAAACTCGTACTCAAACTCGTCGTCTCCCGTTTTATCCAGAACCGGGTCGCGGGGGCAGCAGACTAAGCAGAGACTCCCAGACTTCCCTCTCCGCAGACACCTCCTCCAGCTCTGTTGGGGGAAGCCCTAGGCGCTCCCAACAGACTAAACTGACTTGCAATATTCACCATTGTTCGGCACCATTTCCCTTCTTCTTCTGAGCATGGAGCAGCTATCTTGGTTGGACTCGCAATGAATCATGTGATGCACTAGGCTATGGAGGATGCAATGGTCCTGTCCTTCCAACTGGACGCTAAGAAGGCTGCATGTTGGCTGCATACGAGGGAGTCTTTGAATCTGAAGAGACCATGGGTCCATGCTGTAACATAATTGGCAGACGAATCTGGCCTTAGGTGGACGCAGCTGCCGGATTCGAACACAGCAACAGACTTCTCAGCAGCCATCAAGTGCTGCAGATGGCTGATTCAATTAAATCAGGAGTGTGGAAGCAAGGAGACACCTAAGACTCACAGGCCACTGGTACTTGAGAAACAGGATTGAGAACCACTGCTTATGAAATCTGAGTCAAAATACGGTAGGTCATAAAATAGCCTAAACGGTCTCAAAGAGAAACAATAGTCAATAAAAAAAAGATAATAATAATAATTTAAGAACAGATAAAATCAGGGTTTCTGACAACTATTGATGTGGAACGAGTTTAGATGAAATTCATGGTTAAAAAGTGAGAAAGAAAAAATATTCCACAGACTGATGAGGCAAAAGTGAATAGGCATTGAAAAGGTTTTAGTTCCAGTGCCCTGAAAACCTAAATGGCCCAATGAAACTGATGAACAGATGAGACCTGCAGAAATCCTGAAAGCAAATGCCATAATGTGGGTTGGTCTTATGTTGATCATAAGACTAAGTTTCTAAATCTTGGTTATCCAAAGAGATATTGATGTAGTGCTGCCCAAAGTCGGCCTTTGAGCGTCTGAAGAAGGATTTCTTAACCCTGGTCCCCAAGGCCCAGTGTCTTACATGTTTTAGGTGCTTCCCTGCCACCATAAACCTGTCCTGGCTGAAAAGATAATTACCAGGCTTTTGCAGCATTTGAGGGCTGTTGAGGAGAAAAGGCAGTCATTCGAATCAGGTGTGCTTGAGTAGAGACACATCTAAAACATGAAGGACAGTTGGCCCTGGGAACCAGGGTTAAGAACCCCTGGTCTAGAGGTTTCCCTGCTTTGGCACAGCTGATTCTGATTATTGCAGTTCAGTGAAATCTTGTTAATCAACTATCAATAGAAATCAGCTGTGCTGAAGCAGGGAAACCTCTAAAACCTGCAGGACAGCGGCCCTCAGGGCTGACTTGGGTAGTCCTGCTCTAAGGGATACACGACCAGGTCCACTCAAAAAATCTGATAAAAAAAAAGAAAAGCTTTTGGAGAGGCTGTGTTATGGAAGCCCGTTTCCGCCACTCTGTAAAAAAAAAAAAAAAAAACTATCTCAATATAATGAGATAGTAACTCAATATAATGTGATAGTATCTCATTATATTGAGTTACTATCTCATTATATTGAGTTACTATCTCATTATAATGAGATACTATCTCATTATATTGAGATACTATCTCATTATATTGAGTTACTATCTCATTATATTGAGTTACTATCTCATTATATTGAGTTACTATCTCATTATATTGAGATAGTTTTTTTTTTATTTTTTACCAATTTTTAAGTTAAAATTGAGTATTTTTGGTCAATAGCTCCCAGGTCATGTGACCTATTGATGCAAAATCAGTGTGAAATTGTTCTACTAGTCTCTGTAGATGGGGCACACTCATTTGTTTTGCATTTTAACTCTTTTTTATTTTTTTTACCAATTTTTTTAGTTAAAATTGAGTATTTTTCGTCAATAGCTCCCAGGTCATGTGACCTATTGACCCAAAATCAGTGTGAAATGGTTCTACTAGTCTCTGTAGATGGGACACACTCATTTATGTTTCATTTTAACTCTTTTTATTTTTTTTACCAATTTTTTAAGTTAAAATTGAGTATTTTTGGTCAATAGCTCCCAGGTCATGTGACCTATTGACCCAAAATCAGTGTGAATTGTTGGGTCCCCCCTTACATGGGCCCACCACCCGTGAGAGGGGCCATAAGGGTCGTATGCAATGTGTGTTGGCCGGGGGAGGGGACCCTGGTGGTCCGTTCTTTGGCTGCAGAAGCTGGCTCTTGGGATGTGGAATGTCACCTCGCTGGTGGGAAGGGACCGGAGCTAGTGTGTGAGGCTGAGAGGTTCCGGCTAGAAATAGTCTGTCTCACCTGACGTATGGTTCTGGTTCTGGAACCAGTCTCCTATAGAGGGGCTGGACATACTTCCACTCTGGAGTTGCCCACAGTGACAGGCGCTTGGCAGGAGTGGGCATACTTGTTGCCCCCCATCTCGGTGCCTGTACGTTGGGGTTAATCCCGGTGAACGAGAGGGCTCCGCCTAAGGGTGGGGGGACGGGTTCTGACTGTTGTCTGTGCTAACGGGCCAAACAACAGTTCAGATTACCCACCCTTCTTGGAGTCCTTAGAGGGAGAACTGGAGGGTGCCCCTCCTGGGGACTCCCTTGTTCTGCTGGGAGACTTCAACGCTCACGTGGGCAATGACAGTGAGACCTGGAGGGGCATGGTTGGGAGGAATGGTCGCCCCGATCTGAACTCGAGTGGTGTTCTGTTGTTGGACTTCTGTGCTCGTCATGGATTGTCCATAACGAACACCATGTTCAAGCATAAGGGTGTCCATATGTGGTAAAAAATAAAAAAAGAGTTAAAATGCAAAACAAATGAGTGTGCCCCATCTACAGAGACTAGTAGAACAATTTCACACTGATTTTGGGTCAATAGGTCACATGACCTGGGAGCTATTGACCAAAAATACTCAATTTTAACTTAAAAAATTGGTTAAAAAAAATAAAAAAAAAGAATTAAAATGAAAAACAAATGAGTGTACCCCATCTACAGAGACTAGTAGAACAATTTCACTCTGATTTTGGGTCAATAGGTCACATGACCTGGGAGCTATTGACCAAAAATACTAAATTTTAACTAAAAAAATTGCTAAAAAATAAAAAAAAGAATTAAAATGAAAATCAAATGAGTGTGCCCCATCTACAGAGACTAGTAGAACAATTTCCAAGTGATTTTGCATCAATAGGTCACATGATCTGGGAGCTATTGACCAAAAATACTCAATTTTAACTTAAAAAATTGCTAAAAAATAAAAAAAGAGTTAAAATGAAAAACAAATGAGTGTGCCCCATCTACAGAGACTAGTAAAACAATTTCACACTGATTTTGCATCAATAGGTCACATGACCTGGGAGCTATTGACCAAAAATACTCAATTTTAACTTAAAAAATTGGTAAAAAAAAAAAAAAAACTATCTCATTATAATGAGATAGTATCTCATTATAATGAGATAGTATCTCATTATAATGAGATAGTATCTCATTATATTGAGATACTATCTCATTATAATGAGATACTATCTCATTATAATGAGATAGTATCTCATTATATTGAGATACTATCTCATTATATTGAGTTACTATCTCATTATATTGAGTTACTATCTCATTATATTGAGTTACTATCTCATTATATTGAGTTACTATCTCATTATAATGAGATAGTATCTCATTATATTGAGATACTATCTCATTATAATGAGATAGTATCTCATTATATTGAGTTACTATCTCATTATATTGAGTTACTATCTCATTATATTGAGTTACTATCTCATTATAATGAGATAGTATCTCATTATATTGAGATACTATCTCATTTTAATGAGATAGTATCTCATTATAATGAGATAGTTTTTTTTTTTTTTTTTTTTTACAGAGTGGCGGAAACGGGCTTCCATACTGTGTCAAAGAATAATCTTCAGTGAGGAAAATTTAGAATTATTCTTCAAAGGAGAGTGACTGAGATTTGATCCACACTGTTGTAAAGGAGTCTCTGCCTGTTATTTACAACAGCCTGCAAATCAGCTGATGTCAACAGAGGTGCCGCTACCAAATATTAGATTATCAGTCAATAATTTTTTCTAAATCGGACCAGGTTGGTTTAAAGAGCTTTACTATTAAATAAATAATCATCTGAAAATGGTTTTATAAAGATGTATTTGATAAAGAATTCAGATGTGATTTATCAGTAAAAGCTGTGGACAAGAGAACCAGTCTGTTTTCACAGTATTGTATGTTGCACAGACAACTTAGAACAGCTTTGATTCTTTTTTTATTAATACAAAGTAATCCTCTCTTCTCTTGTATGTTTGCTGTTATATATATAAGGGACATTCATCCAAAATGCTGCATGCCAAGTCAGCTGGGGCAGACCAATTAGAGACGTCCTGGTGCTTTGAGAAGCATTATGGTGTCTGTTCCCCGTTAATGTATTTAGGTTCATATATAGAAATCATGTTTTATGTGTGATGTAATAGGTCTTGCAAAACTGCATTTTAGGGAACTTCATCAGGAGTCAGCCTATTTACTTCTTTCTAAAGCTCCCTTTGTCATTCAGAAATACAGTGAACAAAAATATAAAATGTTCTGGGACAAATTACAAAGAGTTTTATGAATATTTGGGTTATAAAATACATAGAAACTGAAAATATATTTGCAGTAATTACTGACCTTCATATCGGCATTTCCAACATTTTGGTATGGCCGTTTGTTGCAGATTGACAATCCTTTAAAAATTATAGGGGTCAAATTGAGGAATCTTAATTTTCAGTGTCAGTCAAGGACAGTTTACTTGTTATTCCACCAGCCCCATCTTGCAGAGCAACACATTTTCTTTGCATGGAGTTGATCAGATTTTCTATGGTGGCCTGTGCAATGTTATTCCATTGCTTGGAACTGGAACATGGTCACGTCCATCCAGAACATCCCAAAGAAGCTCTATTGGGGACATGTACGGCAATATGCAGGCCAGTCCAAAACCTTAATGTGCTCTGTTTGAAGGAATTCTATGTAGATGTACATGAAGTCTGTCATTGTCATGTTGAAAGGAGATGTGATGCTGGCACACAAAAGGCAAAAAATAGGGGTGAGAATCTTGTCCTGATATCTTTCTGCATGAAGGTTCCCTTCAATAAAGCGTAATGGTAATTGATGTGTGTATGTGATGCCTGACCATATCATAATGCCACCACCTCCATGGGCAACCCCTGGGCATAACTTCCTTTCTTCCTCTGACTTACACTGCAGAGAGCTCCCCGATACTTAGATGAGAATATTTTGGTGGGATTTATTTAAACAAGCTTTTTGTTTTTAAGAAATTCTATTCCAAGATTTAAACATCTCATAAATCTTTGTTAGATGAGCTTAAAGGATTAGCTGTGCACAAATAAGTCCTTTTTGGAAGAGTGGCATAATAATTCCCATTTGCAGTTTTTCAGAGCCATGTAAGAGACACATGAAACATAGAAAAAAGCACTGTGGTCAGATTAGCACAAAGTTATATTTCTTGTTTTACATGTAAAATTCAATGAGTAGTGGTAAGGTAACAGTGTAACACACCATCCCCTCACTGAAACCCTGAGGTTGCAGCATCATGCTCTGGGAATGATTTTTATCTCTGGGAATAGGGAAGCTAGTCCGAGTTTATGTAAAGATGTAATACAGAAATACCATGGAGGAAAACCTTCTTACTATGAAGTAGTATTGAGACTGGAACGGAGGATCCCCAGGGCTGATTGAATTCATATGTATTAGTGAAAATGGTTCAGTCAAATTCTAGACATAGATCCATAAGAAATCAATGGCAAGACTGAATATTGTAAAAATATTGTAACTGTACCATAACAGTCCTGAAAGTCTACTAAGCCTTAATTTGACCTTTACCCAGAAGAGTCATGGCCCAGAGGGCGTCGGTGATGTCACGCTTACATTGACTAAGCTTTTATTTCTGCTAGGAGTGGCTGAGCAATTCGCCATCGCTGAGGCCAAGCTGCGTGCTTGGGCATCTCTAGATGATGATGATGAGGACGACTTCAACTATGAAGAATCCCACACCAATGCAGAGACCACCATGTCCACAGAGAGTCCAGGTATCCATCATCCTCATATCATATAACGCTCACTGTTTTCATGTGTCACTACTGACAAAGTGCTCATCTTCTCATTTTCTGCACCCATAGTTCCTCGCACCCATGTTTAGATGTTCTGTTTAATGCTTTCTCAGACGCTGCTGTGTCCGAATCCATCAGTGGAGTGCCATGCCACCATGAGACCCAAGGCGTCAAGGTGCCACCATCTATCGGCCCCGTAGGCTGGATCAGCGGCAGTGGCGGCAGCGGCGGCCCTTTCCAGGAGAGGCCTCCTACAAATAACGACCTACAGAACGACTCGCCTACTTCCCGCAGCAGCTGCATGTGTCCATTCTTGGAGGAAGATGAAGAACGGCTGAATGGTCTGGTGGAGCAACAACACAGCGATGTTTGCTTCCACAGCAAGCCGGAGTGGAGGGCCCGAAACAGGAGCAGCAGGTTTGACTCCTGCTACTCCACCTCTCACTCTGAGTCCCCCGGAGAGGAGGATGAGGAGGACGAGGAGGAGGAAGGCAGCGTGTTTCATGAGGTGCGAGTTTGGCACTGCAGCCCCAGAGGCTTCTTCTCTGACCGGAGGTCTTCCGGAGTGGCATCTTTTGACGAGGAGGAGGAGAGGGAGGAGGTAGAGGAAGAGAAGAAGGAGTATTTGATGTGATGTGTCGTCTCTGTTTATGTCTTTCTGAGTCGGTGTTGATTCTGATATGACATAGATCTATTCCGATTACAATGTGAACCTTCTTTTTCTTTTCTCTCCATCTCTCCTCCACTGGGAGCTTTTCATCCCTCACCCCTCCAGGCCTTTCTCTGACCTCCTTTCACAGGTTATCGCTGCCATAAAAAAGTATACATGTCAGAGAGTTCAATGGGGACGTAAAGCTGTTGTTCAAACCGAGTTTTGTACATTTTGGTGAAGAGTCTATGTGCTGTTCATTTGTCAGTTTTCTATGGATGTTTTGTAGTGTGATTTATTTTCCAGGTCATGCTGTGTACCATGGGTTTGATATGGAAAGCATGAGTGTCCTGCATATATAAATATATATGATTTTTGAAACAAAATTGACTGGTGGTACTTTCTTTTGCCCCTGCAGCAAAAAAACAACAACAACAACACAGCACAAACTAAAACACACAATACAAAAAAAGGAAAGAAATTCTCAGTGTTTTCGATAATTTTATTTTTCTTTAAATGTTTTCATCATGTACAAAAACAATCTCATGTTCTCTGAAAAATAACAATGGCAGCTGAGCTCCAAGTGTGCAACCCTCCTATGTACAACAGCATGTAAATGAGTCATCTGTGTATTTCTTTATGTACAACGCATATACAGGCCAGTGTACTATAAAGGGAGATACTACAGATTTATTGCTTAACTAGATACGCTGTAAATGAGCTCAGATCCTGTCAACTTTTATTTCTTATAAATGACCTAATAATGCAAGCATTACTAAATGTTCCATATGCAATCAAAACGTTTAGATATTTATTGCAGCAACAAAGAATTAAGCCTGATTTACAGCTGACTAGGCATGGGCCAGTAACAAGTTATAAAACTACTATAAGTTTCAAATGATATTAATTAGATGCTAAGAAGTGCTACAATGATTTTTGTTTTTGTTTTGTTATCTCTTTGGAGCATAGAGTAATGGAGCACTGACCCCACCTGTTGCTCTCCTGAAGGTGTATCGCAGTAAATTAACATTTCAGGTCAAAAGTTATCCATCTGCGATGTTGTTAAAAATAATTTATTTTAGTTTTCTTGTCATTGCGTAATGCTTTATCCAGGATCGGGTCTTGAGGGCAGAAGTTTTAGCAGAGATGCCCAGACCATTTTTTCTGCAGTTCAGTTTATTCATATAGTGCTGATTCTCATCCTCAAGGCACTTTAGAGATCATACAGTCAGAATGGTCTGGACCAGGGGTCTGCAACCCTAACAATCCAAAGAGACATTTTTATATTCAGAACAACAAATAAAGCTCGTTTATATTCAATATCTACCAAAGATTTTTACTTTCGTTAAATAGTCACCACACTATTTCAAATTTTAGACTTTAAAATGAGGGAATGGGTTGCTGAAATATTTTGATGTGGTCAAAAAAACATTTTTCCAACTTAAAAAAGATCAAGCATATATTTCTAGTAAATGCCAAGTTGTTTTGGAAATGCAGTTGGTTAAGGTAGAAAACACTAACTACAACACTAACCAGCATCTGTTAGCTGTCTCTTCATCATTGTTTAGCCAAACTGATGAAGCGTCATTGTCGAGTGTCTATAGAGCTACAGGTTGCAGACTTCTGGCCTAGATACTTCCTGCAGCTCCTTTAGGGCAAGCCTGAGGCTTTCCAAGGCCAGTTGATAGAGATGGTTCGGTGCTAGACTTCATGCTTTCAGTGAAACATGCCTGGAACATCTCCCTAGGGAAGCATCTAAAACAAATGGCAGACTTCTCAGCTGACTCTCGATAAGGAGGAGCAGCGGCTCTACTCCAAGCCCCTCCCTAAACGCTGAGTTCCTTAAGTTCTTTAAGGGAGTGTCCACCTATGCAATTTCAACCACTTGTATCCACTTTAGATCAAGTAAGTAAAAGGTATTAAGGAATTTCTCACAGCATATAAAATCATTAAAGTGTCACGAATAACCAATTCAAAATGTATTTCCCAATAGAACTATTGCATCCAGGCTTACACGGTTATGGGGAAGACTTCTGACTGGACAGTGTATTGATGGAAAGTTGAGTGTAAGGCAAAGCCTTTAATGAATGGTTTGGGGCAGATTGACGAGGCGTTCACTGCAGCTGGAGTCAGATAAGCACCATTAACAGAGGTATCCAGGCATGAGCTACAACTTTAACATCCCTTGTGTTGACCCACTCCTGAATCAGAAAAAAATTGTGTTCTTACTTGGCCAAGGAAAAAAAAAGGGCTGGCCTGTTGCTAAGTGGTCCAAGGTCTTTTATGAGTAGATTTTGTGTTTCATTTGTAAATCAAGAGGGGTGGAGAAGCACAAAATCAAATTTGCCAGAGGTTAGCTGTGATGTCAGGGATGTTTTGGGAACCACTTCATCTCTGTGTGTTGGTCAACTGTTTTAATCAAGTCCAAAGGCAGTGCAGATATCTTTGACAAAATTATTGGATGCTTCATCTTTCTCAGTGCTGACAAACTTAATGGAGATTTAGAGCAATGGAGCAGTTTTTCATGCAAAAAAGAGAAACAAATATTTAATTTGTAAATTGAAAGGATTTACTCTCAGAAGGGAAACATTTCTAAAATTAAAAATTTTACAAATTTGTTGGCCTTATCTATTTACTGCATTAAGAATTTGAAAAAAATCACCAAAATATTTAATTAATTCTTCCAAATTTTCCCTTTTTAAAGTGACATACATAAGTAAATTGTCATTACCAGGTTTTAATTAATCGAACTAAACCTCTAAAATAAGAAAAATTCCGCTGATATCTTTTTATTAGTGGAAAACATGGACAATCATCAGGTGGAAATTATTTTAATGCAGCCGTTAAAGTAGAATAGCAACCTGAGCAGACAGTCTGACTAATGATTCGTTTTATGTCCTCCAGTGTCAGTCACTACAGCGAAGAACAACAAAAAGATTCCAGACTTATTGTCTGACATAACCCTTGAATAATAGATCTTAATTCAGCACAGCTTTATTATAATATTTTACTTAAAACTATGCATATAATCTATATATGCAGCCACATGATACATGTTTCTAAATTCATATTATGGTATGAATTATTGTTTTGTTTTTTAAACCCAGATAAAAATGTTATTTTGTTAGTCAGGGTAAAAAAAAAATCTCTTACTGGCCCATACCTGTTGCAGCCATATCACAAAGGATTAAAAAAATAAATAAATCTTAAAATGAGTTAAAGCTGAAGACATCCATAAGAAGTATTCACACAGTTTGACTTTAAAAAGCTGTTAAGGCTTTGTACAGCAGTTAAACCTCTGCTTCAGAAATCTGACAGGATCAAATGTACTCTATCTGAAGGAGACATTTATTTGAATACCCACAGACCACACACAGAAGATCATTTGCAAGTGTTTATCTGCGCTCGCTCTGTACAACAGCCTGAAAATCGTATAGCCAGGCCCCTCATTTATCATGCACTTTAAACTCACATAGAGCAGCAAAAGATGTAGGGATGATGAAACGGACTCTCTTAGAAGTCTTTGTGGGAACAGCTGCTGTAAAGCCAAATAAGTCCCCAGCAGCAGCCAGTATAACATGGTAATTACAATGCACTTTGCTGATAGTTAGAGCCCTGTTTTCAACTGTAGGGATCGTTGGAAGCTGCCTTTGTCACTATTTCAACAGATCCCAGGAGGATTGTTAAGGGGCTGATCCATAGACCATTATGTGATATCATAATAAAGATAAATGCTGATGACAATATACCCTAAATAAGGCTGTAATTACCCTTTACTGCATCGTTAAAATAAATATATTGCTTTTCTTTTGACATTTAAACCAATAACATATCTTATTAGTCATTGACGATGGCCCCTCTTAGATATACTTGTGCATTACTCATAAATAGGTAGTTTAATCAATACCATCCTGTGCTTATTGGAATAATGTTCTTGTTTTTTTCTGTGCTTTTAGTATTATTCGTTTTTTCCATTTTTCAGCTTGCATCATTCACACGGGGGTTTGGATCCTTTGGTTCTTTTTTCTGCTTTCCCGTTTATAGGGTCTTATTCTGCAGATCTAAATGTAGAAGCCTGGACCAGGTTTAATTTTCTCCTTGCCAACACACATACAAAAACATTAAACTGTAAAGCTGGTGTTGTTATACCTTACTCTCCACAAATCTCATTTTAGAGACTCAACAAACTACAAGTATGCTAAAATGAGAAGATGGTGCTTCATGGCTCATGGAGTGGATACAAATACAGCAGCAGAGGATGCTTATTGAGTTTTGGATCTAAATGTGGACATTCCTCTTACAAATTTATCACATATCAGTTAAGTGACATTCCCTGAAAATGAAAAAAAAAAAAAGATAAAACAAACATACATATATACACATACACACGTGTATATATATATATATATATATATATATATATATATATATATATATATATATATATATATATATATATATATATATATATATATATATACACATATACACACACAAAATGGTAAAGCAAAGCATCACTTGGCCTTTAACAGCTGTAGAAATTTGGTTAATAACCACAGCTCAAATATAATAGATGAGAGTACTTCACATACCAGAAACAGATGTACTGCCTTAAATAAATAAACCAGATTACCTGGACAACAGAAAAGGCATTCCCCTGATTAAAGCAGAACTTCAGGGAATTTACAGGATGGGAGTCTGCATTTTAATATTAGCATACTGACAAGATAGGTAAATTGAATCCAAGAGGAAATTTTTGAAGCATTTTAGTTAAAATGAAAGCAAACAAAAAGTATTTTTAAGAATAAAATATAATCCATCATTCTACAGCAAGAAAGCTCTCTGAAGGCAGCTTCAGTCTGGTGATTGCTCACTAAGGTTATGCAGAGGTTAGTCTTAAAGCATCTTGGAAAAATTCCCTAAAATCATGAAGGGGAAAGTTTATGACAATACATATAAAAACAAATAAATACATAAACTTAGCCTGGACAGGTTACATTCTTGTGTAAAAATAAACCATTTCTGTTTCTGGAACAATGTGTCTTGGATAAATAAATAAATGAATGAATGAATGAATGAATAAATAAATAAATAAATAAATGAATGAATAAATAAATAAATACATAAATAAATAAATAAATAAATAAATAAATAAATAAATAAATAAATAAATAAATAAATAGATGAATAAATAAATAAATAAGCAGTTTTGCTATAATGTTAATACCAGTTTTAGTAAAACCAAAAAAAAAAAAAAACATGTCAGTATACTGTGAGACATGTTGGTGTAGGAGAGAGGCTTGTTTGGTACAGAACTTAGGTACCCGACTTTCACAAATGACTTCCTGCATGAATCCCGCCCTGGGTGAGCCAATCCATGCCCCAACGTCCCCGTTGATCACGCAACTTACAAACAACAAGAATTTTCTCACATTGCAAAACAAGGGCTTGTGTACGATTCACATAAGTATTTTCTTTTTTTAATTTTTTGACTCATCCCAAAAAATATCACCCTGGGCACACAGATAAAAAAATTACTGTAAGATATTGCTCTTAAATGTTGTGCTTACTGAATAATAATAATTATAATAAATATGAACATAAAATGAGTACTGACATGTAATATGATATGAACAAAAATTGTTTGTTTTACCATTTTTTCAGACCAGAAAATAATTATAAATCTTTATGTGTTAAAATTATTAATTAAAAAGGGGTCAGTCAAAGCATTAAAACCTTCAACAAACGGTTGTTACATCTTCCCTGAAGTGCTAAGGAACATTCATGTTGACATTCACAGTAAAAAGAAAAAAAACATTCCTAAGCCTTAACTCGCACTTATGATGGTTATAACATCAAACTGCAATAGATTTCATTGGGATTTTAAGAGAAAAATCAATTAGGAAGTAACATGTAATTGTTAAGAGAACAGGATCTAGGAGTTTATTCAGCCAATCTTTCACAGATTCCCACTAGATAATATCAGGCATTACAAATTGCCTTCTAGAACCGCCTACATAGCAAATATTCTTTCTATATTTAATATATGTTCTTTATGGATACATGCAGAGAAGGAGATATTAAAAAAGAAGAAAATCCAACAAATGTCCCTTATCACAGTTAGACTTGCAGCCATGAGATTATACCAATACTGATCTCTGCATTTAAAACTCTATGTGTGATGAAAAACGAATGCTGAGTGACAGCATGATGGAACAGAAGACATACAGTGATTACAATTTTTTATCATCAGGGTAATTTCAAAAATATATATTTACTTTTTCCTTAAAATCCCAATGAAATACATCAAAGCATGAAGTTGCTATAGGAATTATTTCAAATAGGTTTTGGTGGTAAGAATAGTGCAATGAACTCATTGATAGTTTGATACTTGCCAACCAGCCACTCGGCTGCATTAGCTGCAAGTCCTCAGTTCATACTCAATCATTAGTGCTTTTTTAAGTCATTCAAATAAAATACAGCCAACTAGACACAGAATACATCTGAAACCCCCCAAAAACAGATAACAGTTCTATCCACAATTATTGTATAAGAAGTTTTTTTGTGATCCGGATTCAGGGAATCTCATAAATATCTGGCTTCTTCAGAAGGAACTCTGATAAAATCTCAAGAGCCAAAGCAGCCATGAAGATGAGATTTTCTACCAACTTGGCAATTAACTGTTAATTATAGTAAAACAAAGTCCTCTTTCCTGTTAAAGTCATTGTGCTGTTAGTTCCTACAATGTGAATCAGTTAGGAATATTCAGTTTGGTGCAGATTGTGAGGAGAAGGTATCGCAGCGTTGTGCTTCAAGCTTTCTGACTAGCTTTCCTGTTTCTCATTTACATATTTAATCAGCTGCATACAGGAGAAAATAAGCTTTATGCAACTTATTTTACCTCCATGTATGCATGAGACATTCAATGTTTTCAACATTAGATTAACCATAATGTGGACATTTTTGGAAATAATGTAATATTTGGTCTTCATAAGAAATCTGATGGCTGTTATAAAGATAGCAAATAAAAAAAACAGCTTTGCTCTTTTTTTCAACAGACATTTGCTCACATCACTAGGTTAGAAACACAAGTGTCAAGACTGGACTGATACAAATTGAAGAAACAGATACATTTATGAGGCGGTAGTATAGGTGAGCATTAGATTAGCATTGTGATTGGTCCGTAGTGTGGACTGTGCTACCCTCTCCCTCAGGTTCAGACTGCTCCATGTTTAGAGGCAGAGTCATGTGCTCTTCCTCTAATTCTAATTCCGGCTCTGGTGTTGGATCAATGGGGTCTTGGTCACAGCCCAACTCTGATTCCTCAGTGTGAGATGGACTGCAGTCAAAAGTAAACTCTGATTGGTCCTCCGCAAATGAGGGGCTTTCCTGAAGAACGAGGTTTGACAACTGGGTATCGCTGTTTTCAAACTCCAAATGAGTCTTGTCTGAGAACCTGATGGGGACATCTTTAAATGAAAGGTCCAGCTTTTTCGGTGTGTTTGGAGGTTTGGGTTCCCGTGGCAAGGACAGCCCTCTGTGACGCATGCACAGCTTGTGTAGTTCTGTTACCTCGGATACGCTTGTGCTGTTCCCACTGTCACGGAAACTGGCCAGAGGAGGGCGTACTTTCACTCCAGTCACTGTTACTGAGCCCTCGATGGCCTTACGCAGCTGTAAATATTGGAAATCAGTCAGCAGAAAAAGAGAAAGCAATGAAAGCCGGTGTAATGAAAGTTGCCCATTTAAGCTCTTTAAAATGGAAGAGAAATCAAGAAACCGCATGCATACCTCTTTAAGAGAGACCACTCCAACCAACCGTCCCATGCTGGTCACGTATGCGTGATCCAGGCCCAGCAGAGAGAAGATAGTGTGGGTCTGTGGGTAAGGACGAGAGATGGGTCATGGCCTGAATACAGACTTGAAAGCGCCTCATTTGCATTTTGAATCTGGGCTGTGTGAACTGCCATGACGGGATGGAACTGCTTTGTATTTTTGTCTCTCAAGATGGCCACTGAGTCAGATTAGGCAGTCTCAGACCTCCACCTCACAATTGCACCTTATCAAACCAGAGGAAGAGTTCTGAAGAGATTCTTCATAGATTTAGAATGGATAAGAATGATTTCTCCAAGAAATCATCAATACTTGGGTTGTTTCTAGTTTGTATCTCATGATGGCAATCATGCAGCAAGTTAAGGATTCCCTCTTGAGTACAGGGACATCAACAGTGAAAATAGAGCATCCATTACTTCCAGGTGTTACAACAAGCGCAAAACCACATTTATGCTGGTGAAGGTTCTGAGTCATCCAGGTAATAGTCATTCTGGAAAAAATAAAAACAATCCACTGGACTTGGTTTCCAAGTTTGAAGACGTTTCGCTTCCCATCCACGAGGCTTTTTCAATTGAAAATGTCAGGAATAACTTTGAGTTTAAAAAAAATAAACGAAAAATGGGAAGCAAAACGTCTTCAAACTTGGAAACCAAGTCCAGTGGATTGTTTTTAATTTTTTCGAAAAACCAACATCTAAGTATTAGCCTTACGAGTCAAAGAGAAATCCTGCTGTATTAAACGTTTTTAGTTATTTCTGTACCTTATGCAGGGACGTTTGCTCCACCAGCTGGAAGGGGGCAGGATCAATCTTGCAGTTCTTAAAATCTACCAGCTGATCGAGCTGCTGATCCTCCCACTCTGCTATCTGCGAAGGGATAGGAGACAGAGACAAACAAAAACAAACAGTTTTTAATATGTAACCGATAGAAGTCTGTATAAATCCCTTCTACCTGTGCATGCCTCACCTCTGAGGGAGTCATACAGTCTTCAACTTCAGGAGATTCCTAAAAATACAAAATAGACAGATGCTTTAGTTAACATTTATAAAAATATGCTACCTGAAGTATATTAGAACATGCAAAGTCGCTTCTGGCTTCAAATTGAACTTTGTGTAGTACGTTCCAGATCTTTAGTTTGAGAGCTGATGGGATGTCTGCTTCTTAGAACAGGTCACACCCTAAATTATTTTAAAATATATTCTCATAGAACCACAAATTTAAATATATTTTGTAAGATTTTATGTCACAGACCAACATAAATCATACTTTAGTTAAAATATTGAGGCGTCCACACCGTCACATTTAACTCCTTTTCCACCACAAGTCTGTTAGAAGATATGTAGAAGCGCTGCAGGTCTAGAGCCTGACTTTTGCCTCTATCGCTAGGCTGTGCAGACATTTTATTACACTGATCTAAAACAGTTTCAATGTAGCTTTAGCTATGGGTTTAGTGTTTTCCTTGTGTAGGAGAACCTGTGCTCCAGTCTTTTACTTCCTCAAACAAGCATTCTACCTCTTTCTATCACCTGATCTACTTAAAAAAGTGTGCCTGCCCTGCAAACGAGAAAAAAAGCAGCTCCACAGCATGATACTGTGCTCAGGGTGATGAGGTGAGTTAAGTTTCTGTCACAAATATGTTTTTTAAGAATTTCAAAAAGGAAGGAAACCTCTAAATACAACCTGTTGCTATTTAAATTTATTTATGGGTATCAGAGTAAATTAGGCTTTATATTAATGATTATTTCAGATGTATATTTGTGAAAATAGATATACTACATACTGTTAGTCTGTCACATTAAATCCCAGTAGAAGACATTGGCGTTTGTGGTTGTAAAGTTACAAAAAATGGAAACATTTAAGAGGTTTAAAAACCCAGTGTATAGTTATGAAAATGCAGGTGTTGGGAAAAAGTACAATGTAACATTGAACAAGCATTACAAGCAGTTAAAAGTGAAAACGTCTGAATGCACCAACATCTTGACCATTCTCAAACATGCTCTCTCTCTTTCTCTGTAAAAAGCCACTCTGATGCTTTTGGTTTGAGCACCACAAATATTTAGCTCCAGCACTTACTATGTGCAGGTTGCAAGGCAACAGTTACTAAGCAACAGTCTCTAGGCGGCAGACAGTCTTACCGCCATGGAGATCCTCACTCGTTTGGGCTTGGGCTGTGTTTTGTCAGGAGAGGCCGACCCGACCGGACTCTTCCAGCCGGGGGAGAGAAGACATGACAGCACAAGATTAACACAAGGTTCAGATAAAGTGGACAGCTTTTAACCCTGTGAGCATGGCAGCACTGAACACTGGGTTTCAGCCAGACTTCTACACGGAAGTCTGGGATGAAAGCGCAGTTTTACTGAAAGGCTGTAATTACTGCACCACAGATGAAGATCAGGGCACAAAATCCTTATGAGACAACTGATTTCAATGCAGCAGCTATTGTTAGATATGTACCCAGGATAGATCATCCTTTATCTTAATCTTTGAAGTCCTTCTATTATATCTATTTAAATAGAAAAATATGGCATTGCCCCTTTCAGATGGAAGATCCCCCACCTTGCTAAACTGAAGGACAACATGGAGAATGAAACTAAACCTATAATTTTGATTTGTCAGCCCCATATCAACCATTTCTTTTTAAACCAGGTCAAAGTAAACCCATTATTTTGTATCTGTTTTTCTGTGTTTATTCAAGATACTCATCACATGATGTCAAAAGAGTAGTGGCTTCTCTATATCTACATAATAAGTAGTTTTTGTTTTACAACTAACGACTAAAGAGAAAACAAATAACAATTGGGGTTTGTTTGATTCATGTAGTTGTAATTATTGGCATTATTTTAATCATGTAAAAGATATTTATTCATAATATTAAATGAAACACTACTTTTGATAATACAAGTGTTATATTATTAAAGAAAAATTTACTGACACACTGCTTTCACTTCAGTTATTTTCTCTTATGGGAAGGATGAGTAAAATCACTTTGCATCTCATTCACATGAGAAAAAAAATCCCAATAATAATTTTTTGTATAACTGCACTAAATCCAACAATTCATCTAAAATGACCATCATAGAAGCATTTTTGTCATTCATCTATTAAATAATCCCTGACTTTCAGAGGAAAAAATGAATGTAAAACACAAGCTTATTATTATTATTTAAATATTATTATTATTGTATGGACCACTAGGATGGACAAGAGTCAGAGGTGATCGTGTCTCCAGAGAGAGGAGGCTGGAAGGCAAGGGGAAAGAAAAAGACTAAAATCTTACTGTTAGAAATTCATAACAAAGACAAGCATGCTGACATCAGATCAGCTGTTTGATTCTATTAAAATACCACCAAGATGTTCAGGGGGTGCCGACATTTCTCTTTTGTGTCTTACCATTTTAAATGCAAGCACATGGAGACTGCTCAGTGCCAGCCTTACTGCACGTTACACTAGAGTCAGTTTTAGATGAATCTAAGATTGTGGTTTCTGAAAAAAAAAAAAAGACTCCTGATGTGTTGGTAAACGAAGAATCTGCCGTCCAACACAAAATTCATATTTGGAAAATCCCCTTATGTCCACTGTTAAGTACAGCGACGGACTTGTGATGCTGCAGACCTGTTTCTCTACTAAAGACTCTGTGAATTAAAGTGCATTTTTTACCTGTAGTCAGTAAATTCACTCCTGTTAAAGGTTGTTTTTCTAGTCTGTTTCTTGTTAAATTATGCTGATTTTATTCAAGACTGTTTGGGAATCTTTTACCAGGTTTGCCCAAGTTGGAGGAAGGCATATTTGCTAGTATTTCAAAATAATTCTTATCTAAATGTCACTACAGCACTTTTTTTGTTTTATTTTCTTCTTAGTTTTACTTAAAAAAAAAATCTTAGATGATAAAGATGGACAATCCTAATTCTGACATAAATATTATAAGTTTTAAAATTGTGCAAACGTCAAGATTTTATTATTCCTAACGAGCCTCTACATCAAAATGTCAAACATAGGTCAATAATTGCCTCAAAGTGGCTAAATATAGCCTGTAATGTAACTAAGGCTAAGTGAAATGTAGGATGTTGAAAAACTAGCAGAGTGTGTTTGCTGTGTAGTTATAGGCTGCAGTCACTGGCTAAGGACAGAGCTGTGCAGAACGACGACAGAATGACATCACACTTCAAAGCTCTGCTGCCTTTGGGTGAGTCCTATCTGACAGCAACAAGGCATGGACTCAGAGAGAGCACACATCCTCTTACACAGAGCAGGTCCCACTCTTCCTCACTTAAAAATAAACTCTTCTCACCTCCAGCAGCTCCTTGTCTTGATCGGCACAGGAGAGGGTCTGTGAGCCTGTTAGAAGAAAAATCAAAACATCAAATCAAATCCACTTTCCATCAATGATAATTTTAAACACAGCGCCTTAATATTGTGCATATCTTTTTTTTTTTTTTTTTTTTTTTTTTACATTTTGTCACATTACAACCATAACTGGAAATGTATTATGTTGAGTTTATGTGAGAGAATAACACAAAGCAGCATATTATTTTAAAGAGAAAAAAGGGGTTTAGTTTCTCAGGCTTTTTTTATTAATAAAAAAAAAAGTTGCACATTTATTTTGAAACCCATATTTTGAAGAATCGCCTTTTGCTGCATTTGCTGTGTGTATTCCTAGCAGTTTTTTTTTTACATTTACAAATTGTTATGTTTGAGCATTCTTTTTTGTAAAAAAGTTCAGTTTAATAGCATCAGTTAACAGCAAAGTTCAGGTATAGCAACTGATTTTGAAAAAGAGCTTTTAAGATGTTCATGTTGGAATTATACAAAGATTATATTAAACATGCAGATTCATGTGGACTTAGGAGTGAATTTGTTGCACTGGATCTTATCTAGGGGCATCAAAGGGGGGCTAAATACAAATGCATGCCAACTTCTCAACTATGCACTATTGTATTGTAGTCTACACACAAAGTTCTAATAAAATACATGTTTGTGGTTTTATCATGACAAAATACGATTTATTAATAAAGACATGTCAATACTTTTTTTAGAACTTATAAATCACACTCTTCAGTTCTCAGTTTTTTTGTGTTGTTTATTAAGACACATACTATTTGCCGTCTCTGCATCGCTGATGGCCAACACAGTTTTCAAGGCAGACTTCAGAGGAAGCTGAGCATTAGAAACCACCGGGCTAAAGGAGGAAGACTCCTCTGTGGAGATCTGCATGAACAGTACATTAAGAGGAGAGGCGAGACACGGAAACATGCACACAAAAAGAGAAATGACCAAGAATGACCATGCATGAAAAAAAGCAAAAAGAACAGGACAGCACAGGTAAAGGCACAGACAACAGAGACACAAGAGAGATATATGTTAATGGAAGACGCAGTCATATTAATCATTTGTATAAGTTTAAAAAAAAAACTTACCACAGCAAAAATCCTAAAGCTGCATCTGTGCCTTTACCTACTGCCACGTGCTCCTCTCATGCTGTTTCTAGCCTAGTTCTAGTCTATGCTATGACCCACCCCAAGCCAGAGTTTGTCCCAGCCCCGCCCCCGGCGCCCCCGGACGCCTCACACCTGCTGGGTGCTCACCAAGAAGCGAACCACTTGGCGAGCACTGGTGTTGGTGGGAGTGTTGAGGTGAATGTGGGCACAAGGGGAGCTTGGGGTGCTGTCAGAGGTCAGACTGTTGAGTGGATCATGAGCGCCGTTGTCCTGGGCCATCTGACAAAGGTACTCAAGCCTTCGCTGGCGGCTGAGCTGAAGAGAAAGGAGAGACTGAAGCTCCAGTCGCTCTATGGAGCCCAGCAGGATCATGGAGTCTGGGGAAGAAGAGAAGAAGAGAAGAAGATCAATCCATCACATTGACTCAGCAGAAATAATCAAATATCAATCCTGTTTCATAAAATGTTTTTTTTTTTATCTGTATTTCATAAAAAGCAGCATCTTTTTCCCATTTCCTAGCCTATAGATATCTTACAAAGAAAAGAAAGAGCTGTAGACCACACACAGAGCTAATTAGTGTTTGCACCAAGTGGCTGTTCTGCTGTGCAGCGTTAAAAGGGAATTAGGTTCAGGTCAGGCTGGAGGACATAAGGTTGTCTGCCTTTTGCTGCAGCAGCAGGAGGGTTATGTTGCCTTATTAGTAAGCTCATTTTTGCAAACAGGAAAAAGCATTATCCTTCTAGTTTGGCTCTCTGGACTCGACACTGTTCTCTAACACAGCAACAAGGTTTTAAGGCTTATATTTACATAAGAATCACACCATGCAAGATGGAGTTTAACTAATTAGAGCACCCTTTTCCAGTTCTAAGTCTTTACATTGTATTTACATTAGCTTGATTTCTTCTTTAATGGTTTTAAATGATTAAAATCTTACCTGAAGTGTGCAAAAAAAAAAAAAAAAAAAATACATAACAATCCCACTGAACAAAAATAAATCATAAGTGGAATACACTTTTTGGTCCATACAATTTTGGTATTATGTCAATAACTGTGTGCATGTAGCACAGCAAACTGCAAAAACTATATTCCTTAACCCTATGGAGCCATGAAAGTTTTATGAAGGTTGTATTTAGGTTTTATCATCCTTTAATGTACAATGATAGGGCTAAATGCTTCATGCAACACTTGGAGTAAACTTAAAACAAATAAAAATCTGGCAAAGACTAGACAATTTGTAGTATACTCTGATATATAAAACCCTTAAGTTAGAAGAGTCCATCTTGTCTTTTTGCAAAACTGGATATTGCCAGGCCGCTGCAGAAGTAATTAAATAGAAATGACTTAAAATCCTCTAGAGAAGAAGACACACAATTTGCATTAATAATGAATGAAGATTGTGCAAATGGAGAAAAAAACCAAACGCGTAACCAAATATTTCTACAGCATAAAGAGCACAATCAAACTAATACCATGCATATACAGTTCCATTGGAATAGTTTTCTGAACAGGGCAGGGAAAAAAAGAGAAAAAGGAAATCCAAAATCAAGTGATTAGAGACTATGAGTTTAAAAATAAATCTAAATATCTCTGAATATACAAATCTAGCCAACATTTGGAAACAACAACCTTTTTAAAAGAAGGGTACAATTAATATGGTCCTACATCCCCTTTTAACCTGAAAACAATACAAAAGTTCTAGAAAATCTGAAGCTCCAGCTCTGGGCTCAGATTGCACTGTTCCAAAGAAAGAGAAAAAGATGAAAACGGACCTCTACATTCAACCAGGGCGAGTGTTTTTAGATGCCCAGTCAGCAGCACCTCCTGCAGGTCTCTGTATGAAGAATTCAGAGTGATAAAGCGCACATCTCGGACCATGATATCCTCCACACGGATATTATACTTCCTAAATCATAGAGGAGAAGTTAGATCATGGAAATACGTTAATAGTTTGGTGATGGAAAGAGTGAGATACATAAGAATGAAAACAAACCAAAAGAGGGCTCATCAATCATTTTAACAGCAAGCACAAAGAAACCAACTCACTCGTGGTGTCCCATCCCCAGCTCGGGCAGATATGGAAGTTTCTTGATGCGGATGATGGAGTCGTACAGGGATGGCTGGAGCGATTGTGCCACGGCGTTGGCCAGTATCACTGCGATCATCACAGGCAGGATATGGGAGATCTGACCAGTCAGCTCAAACACAATGACGGCTGTGGAAACAGTGTGAGTGACCGCTCCAGAGAGCGCTGCAGCCCCTGCCCAAAGAGAAGGCAAAGCCGATATATATTAGTCATGTTAAATCTGCACAGCTTATTATAAACCTGGTAATTACATTAAAAACAAGAATTTTGAAAAAAATCGCTCCAAAGCATTTTCATTGAAAACACAATAACTTTTATTTTTGACTCAAAAATTGTAGTTTTACTGTAGCTCAAAATGTAAATAGAAGTTTTGATTTATAGAAGAAGCAATTCTACTAATCCTTAATGTTAAAGCACATGCATTGAAGTTAGCTTGAGCCTTAAGAAAACAGCTATTTAACTCACATAAAACAAACACATGTAGAGAAATCTTTATAAAATTCAACACAGAAATAACTTTAGAATATAAAAAAAAATGACTTTAGGCAACTCACCAACTACGGCATAGCCACCAGGAACTATAGGATACACAGTACCATCTGCATGGATGCCATCAGGGAACATGGCTGCCATGATTTCTCCCACTAATCTGCCGAAGCCTGCACCTGTCAGTCAGTCACAGACACAGAATGATGCCTATCCTCTAAGATGCAAATTAAGATCAAACCAGGGAAAGAATATAGACTATTTATATACCAATAAGAAAGACAGGCATGAAGGCTCCACATGGGACAGGCATGGTGGTGGCTACAGCAGACATCCAGAACTGAAACACAAAGAAAGGTTTGGCTTGAAAGGGTAAATGATTCAGTTTTGAACCTAAAGTGAAGAGTTCTAATTCTCAAAGTTTTGTTACCAGTTATGTAAATGATATTTGGTCAGAAGTTATTTTGCAAGACTTGGTGGCTTATGATTTAATGAATTATTTGCAAATACCTTAATCAAAGTCCCATTTTCAGCGTATCTTTTCCGTGGCATAAAATCAAGTAAAAAGACTTAGATGGGATTTGTGAGGGGAGATGAGGGGGGTTGGCATCCCCCTTCTTAAAATAAACCTTAAAAATCATTCCCCTTCTTAAATGACCATACCCCAATAATATCCCCTGTGACATTTTATCACTGAATATGTAAATTACATATATTAACAGTAATGGCAATAATATTGCCCTTTCAACATCTGGCAGGCTGTGCGCTTGACCAAATTATGGTGGTCCAGAGGGCATATGCGATTTCTTTTTCAACCTCAGTGGCGCAACCAGTGGAACAGGTGATGGTGTTCTGAATAGCATCACGGCCAAGTGGCAAAGACAACGCAATTTGAGGGAATGTAAAAATAAGGAAGGGAGGGAATCTTTCGCAGGTTCTAGGTTCTAAATTGCCAAGATCTCCCTCCCCTGCTTAGGTTGAGAAATAATGTGTTTACAATTATGCAAGTTTCTCCACATAATCATACCTGCTCTCTGTGATTGTGGTATGAATTTCATAAGTCTGGGACAATAAATGTGAAAATGAGGAGGGGACGGAATCTTCGGCAGGTTTCTAAGTTTAACAAATAAAATGTCAGAAATGATCTAGAATGGTGTTGATAACAAAACTGGGAATTGGCATCCACTGAGCAGAGAATTTATATATCACACAGTGACTGTAGCACATCGACTGAAACGTGTCTCCATACAAGTAAAATCCTAGCCTGTGGTCTAGTGGTCTAGCTTTGATCAATGCCCCAGGCCCTAGAACTGGGAGGCCAATCACAACGTAGAGACGTGTTTTGAATTTCTGGATGCAAAGTGGGCGGGGTTTTGAGGGCGTGACGACAAAGCTGCGCAAAGTTGGATAAAGCACAACAAGGAAGATGGCAACAACTATTGAACAGTAGCATGCACTGCGGCGGGAGCAGCTTTCAATGGAGCGCTCCATTGAAAGTTAAAAGTTCTCTTTTCTGTTGCTGTTGTTCAGTAAAAGTACGTTTTAACATAATTTGAGGCGAGGATATTATACTTTAAAGCGTCACTATATGGTCCTTTTACCGATTTAATGCGTAACTAAAAAAACTGTTTCTGAAGTTGAGAGGAATGCGGCAACCAGTGGAGCTCCGAGGCTAACAGCAGCCAGGGCTAACCGCAGCCCGTCTGCAGCAGTCCTCTCTCAGCTTAGCCGTGTGTGAAGGACTGCTGGCTCTGATAGCGATTTTTGACTCAGCTTTGGAATCAGTTTGGGAAGGATTAGACTTGGGGTTTTCATTTAAACGTGAGCAGCAAGAGGATCTATGCTCATTCAGGCTGTTGGTTTACACCCCCCCACCAGCTTTCTGTTGCACTTACTACGTCACAGTCAGTTGCGCTCATTGGTCAGAGCGTTGACCAATAGGCACAGACATGGCTTGAAAAACAACGGGGTTGTTCTCATCGACAATCTTCCGATGTCTTATTCATCAGGGCCAGACTAAATAACAACTTACTCTTCTATTTAGTCTGGTTTATCAGACTAGTAAAATCCTATTAATTCAAATTTATCTGTCCCCCAAAACTATCAATTTTAAGGCATCAATGTATAAGAAATATGAAAAAAATTAAAAATATGTATAAAATGTCCCTGTTCGTTCATATTTAAATCTGTTTTCTCATCAGTGGGTGTGAGTTTAGGGTGATGCATGCTCCCGCGACAGGGGAGGTAATTCTCGGCAGGCAGGTAATTCTCGAAACAACAGATGAAACCCAGAGGATAGTATTGAAGATTTGAAAAAGAAATTTTAATTAAGAAATTTAAGACAGGGATTATTATCTTGTCTCTAACTAGAACGTAGGGGCAGTGATAGCCATGCCAGTCCAGGGACTGACTGCAGTTTTGCTGTAAAGTGCCTTTGTACCTGACATGTAACAACCATAGCATGCACATTGCTTTGGGTTAATAGAATATAAAATTATTAAGCTATGTATACTTCCTCCCCAAAAAATTCTTTTTTTTTTTTACAACTCGACTACTAATTGTGAGGGTTAAGTAGGCAAACCTTTCCTTATATAATCCAGCATTCGAGTCTCACCTTCATGATAATGAAGAGGATGAGTGTGATAAAGACGTTGACCTGGGGGTGTTTCCAGGCATGATGATGGCTGATGTAGTCAAACTCCTCAGCTACACCCTGGCGACACCAGGTGCGGTTGTCAAACAGAGTAACCAGAGACTCGTGCTGCGTCAGCTGACACACAGAAAAAAAACTGTCTGAATGGTCGATCATTTAGAAATATCAGACAGAAACAAACCAAGTTCACAAGACAGATGTTACTTCTCTGAAGAACATTACAAACCAATGTTTGTCCAAAAATGTATTTAATTTAACTTATTTAATGAAAAGTAAAATATTTCTTCCTTCCTTCCTTCCTTCCTTCCTTCCTTCCTTCCTTCCTTCCTTCCTTCCTTCCTTCCTTCCTTCCTTCCTTCCTTCCTTCCTTCCTTCCTTCCTTCCTTCCTTCCTTCCTTCCTTCCTTCCTTCCTTCCTTCCTTCCTTCCTTCCTTCCTTCCTTCCTTCCTTCCTTCCTTCCTTCCTTTTTCATGTTTGCTTCAACAAAGATAAAACAAAATAAGAAAGGATCACATCTTATCGTCATCTTATCGTCATCAGAACTGCACTGCCCTGTGGCTCGATGAACCAATGATAAACTATCATCTTTCTGATTTGTTTGTTTTGTTCAAGTTTTTGAACCAACCTCTGTGCCCCCATAAAAATAAAAATAAAAACCATTGGCCCCAATCTGCCCCCACGGTAAATTTGATCTAGAACTGTCACTGTTTATAAAGGGTATTTAATTATTTGATTTAATGTTAATGAAACTCCTTAGAAGCTGGGGATTCTGTTTTAGTTTTACTACAAAAATGCTACACCAAGAGCTTATGCAGAGGGTCTGAATGTCAATAGAAATGTTTAAAAATCATGTACCATCTGAGCAAATATACCAGCTGTTATACAGCTTATTAACTTCACACCGGTTCTCACTTCATTTAAAACATCAATCAGCAGATCTCACAATGTCAGCAAAAGGTGCAAACATATTTTCTCACCTGTCCAGCCATAAACTGCCCGAAACCGGGAGGAAACGTGAGCGTGGACACCACCAGGGTGACGAGGGCAGGGTACACCAGCCGCCTAACAGGAAGAGACGGACTGTGGGGTCATTAATGGGGGTGCCCATCATGCTGTTTACGCAGATGATGCACCGATCTATGAATACATTCTGATGAGGCTGTGCCAAACTGACACACCTGCTTTTCTCTAGAACAGCAATATCACTGTGACACATTGTGTGATTGGGAGATTGTTCAACACAAGAGAAAAGAAGCAGAATCAGGGGCTTATGATCAGAGATTTGAAAGGTCCACAGACAATACCAGCAATGTGGCATTTAGAAAAAAATACTATTAACCTCACACACCTATGTTTAAAGGGATTTTTATGTTTCAAGCTTGTCCTGAAATATTTTTTGTTTATTTTCTTCTGCTTGTTTAATAATTTTTGTTCTTTCTGTTCATGTTTTTTTTTTTTTTTTTTATGTTTTAATGTAAAGTTTTTATCAATCGCGTATTTTGTTGTGGTGTTTAGTTTTCCTTAGGGTCATTATTATATGTTTTTTGAATGTAATTTGTGTGTGTAAGTTCTTGTTTTATGGTGCTGTGAGAGGTCTATTAGAGGTAATATTTGGGAAAGTGAGCACATTTTCCTCATTTTCTCACGTCGTTTTTGGGTTATGTTTAGGACCTTAGTATGGGCTAAGTTTAGGCAATATTTATGTTTTATGTTTAATGAATGATGCATGTTTCATATGGATATGAAAAAATAAAGTCCTTGTAAAGAAGGAAACACAGGGATATGTGTCTGTGCTCTTGTTGTCATTGTGTTTCAAATGCAATGGCTGCTAGACTTATCTTTGTATTCTATTGTTCACCTGATGTTGCCCTTTAAAGGTTTATAATTGGGAAAAACATTTAGCCCCTCCAGCAGCACCATAACGAGCCTAAGCAGTGTATAGTAACGTATTAAAAGAAAAGAAAAAAAAAACAGGACCAGATACTCACTTTCTCAACAAAAACTTGTTTATAGTCTTCTGCTTCCTCATGCACTCTACAATCAGTCTGTTTAGGTAGACAAACAGAGCCCCACCAAACCCACAGGCAATCCTGCAAAGAGACAAACATGACATGTTTAGCCTACACAGGAAAAAAACAGTGGACCTCAGTTAAGCCAATGTTCAATGCTCTTTTACACAACATAAGCAATAAAAGGGATTCTGTAGGAGAAAAGGCACAACATATCATCTGAACCTAAACACTGTTTATGCAGAGTCTCTCTAGTGAAACAAACCCACCCAAGTATGGCGAATGCCGGCAGCTCCTGAAGGTCAAATGGAAAATCCAGACGGAAACGTGTCTTAAAGAGGGCAGTGATGGTCTCTGGGGAAAAAAAGATTGTTCTCACTCTGCAGCAGTCAGGAGCAACCGTTAGTGAAAACCTGTCATCCTGATTTTTAAAATAAGGTGGCTGAACACCATTGCACGTCTGTGCAATAGACCTAGCCCACAGCACAGGTGAAGTTACAAAAAATAGATAAATAAACAACATAATACTGAGTCTCTTTTACCTTCCTCCTGGTTCCAAACAGCCAGCACTCTGAATATGAAAGCACTGAAGGTGGCCGCAAAGAAGCCCCTCCAATAGTTCCTGACTGCAAAAAATGTTGACGTAACTTCGATACTGAACAGCACACCTGTAACGCACAAATGTACACTAAGATAATCACACATTTCAGCAAACAGAAATGCTGAATGCATGGCGTTGCAAAAAAAATTAAAAATAACACTCCATCAAACCTTTATACCATTTTTTTATATTAAAACCTCAAACATTTCTGAAATAAAAGGAGATAAAATCCAAATTTTTACAAATAAAAATGCCAAAGTATGACTTATTTTAATCTAACCTTGTTTGCTCTAACTCCTCTACATTCTGTATAAGTGATCAGAGATGGCAAAAGTACTCACTTTCCGTACTTGAGTAAAAGTACAGGTACGTCGGTACTTGTGTTAAAAAATACTCTGGTAAAAGTGGAAGTACTGATTAAACTTCTTTACTCAAGTAAAAGTAACAAAGTACAGGCTTGTAAATTTACTTAAAGTATAAAAGTAAAAGTAGAAACCACTTTTTCATGCCGTTTCCTACATTTTAAATGGATGTCTGCCAATAGGACTAGATCTCCGTTGTGTTCATTTTCAATCATCTCGTCGTCCATGCTACTATGCTAACGCCACCGCCACCAAGCTGCAATGATTTGCCGCCAATGAATACCGCCGAATCTGTCGATTCATCTTGTAGTGGTGCGTCAAATGCAACGTAGATTCCCATCCAATTAGATTGAATTTGGTATTGATGACGTGAAAAATAATAACGGTAACTCCATTGAAATGATTCAAAACTAAAGTAACGAGCCAATTTTTTTAAAATGTAAGGAGTAGAAAGTACAGATATTTGTGTAAAAATATAAGGAGTAGAAGTAAAAAGTTGCCATAAAAATAAGTAGTAAAGTAAAGTAAAAATATCAGAAAAATCTACTTGAGTACAGTAACGAAGTATTTGTACTTCGTTACTTCCCATCTCTGTAAGTGATGAACTGTAGAAATCTTATATGTACAAGGAGTGCACTCATGTGTATCTCAGCTCATCTCTTAGAGACTGTTGGTTTATGTTCCAGCAGGACAATAACCCTGAAAACTTATGTTTTAGCAAAACCCAGTTAAAGTCTAGATTCAGATATCGTTGAGAATCTATGGCAAGGCTTAACAAATTTGATGTTTACAAAGATTTAGCTCTACCTGACGTATTAATTTTTGTGTGGCATTAAAAATGGGTAGAGATGGTTCTTAAAGGGATTGGTTTAGGGTGTATTTGAAGGTTGCGAAGTATACTAGCAACCTGAAAATTATTCTTTTCTATCCCCTCCCCCTTGAATATGGTGCAGACTAACTAGAAAGCGTGTTGTTCATAAAGCAACGACTGGTTGTGCAGCTTAATTTACAGTTAGAGTAGCAGAGCTGAGTACAGCCTTTAAATATAGGGTTGAAAGATGTCACCTCTGATGGGGAGCCATCCTGTGATATTATGGGATGTGTGAATTGCTTAATACTGTTTTGAAGATGAGAAGTGGAAAATAATCCAAGCTTTTATTAAAAAAAGAACACAGAAAGGTTAAGACTAGAGCAGCGTGTATGACTGAGAGAGAAATCCTAACAGGAAAACCCAAATCATTGTAAAGTGCTGCCTTCATTGGGTAGTTATTATTTGTTTTGCTAATTTATTATAGTGATTTGATAAGATTTCAGGATTAACTGTGGTGGTATTACATATGAACATATAAAATTTGCCTTGCAAAAATAAAGTAACTGATGAGGAAGAAACTGATAAAGGCAAGAGGTGTGGACAGAGGAATATGAGGAGGGAGAGATGATTAAAAAAAATGTTTGTTTCTTAACAATAATATTACACTTTTTATTGGAGGTACAGACAGTGGACTTTCTTGGAAACTTTTCGGAGGCTTTTATAGTGTGTATATAAGAATGAATCATATTATATCGGTCGATTCATTTAATCGATACCCTTTTCATCAATTAAGTTAATATATTGTGCTATAAGGCAAGGCAAGGCAAATTTATTTGTATAGCACAATTTAGTACAAAGACAATGCAAAGTGCTTTACATGATTAAAATACAGCAAGATAAAACAGAATCAAAGCAAGTAGGAAAAAATAAAAAATAAAATAAAATAAAAAATGCAGAAACAAAAAAAAAGAATATTAAAAACCGTTGGATTAAAGAAAACATGTTCTTGTTGAACTGTTTAACTAGAATAGTCGAAGGCAATCCTAAACAAATGTGTTTTTAGTCTTGATTTAAAGGAACTCAGGCTTTCCGCACTTTTACAGTTTTCTGGAAGTTTGTTCCAGATAAGTGGAGCATAGGAACTAAATGCTGCTTCTCCATGTTTAGTTCTGGTTCTAGGTATGCAGAGCAGGCTGGAGCCAGAAGACCTGAGTGGTCTGCAGGGTTGATACACTGATAGCAAGTCTGTTATGTATTTAGGTGCTAAGCCATTCAGGGATTTATAAACTAACAGAAGTATTTTAAAGTCTATTCTCTGAGATACAGGGAGCCAGTGTAAGGACTTTAGAACTGGGGTGATGTGCTCTACTTTCTTAGTCTTAGTGAGGACACGGGCAGCAGCGTTCTGGATCAGCTGCAGCTGTCTGATCCACTTTTTAGGCAGGCCTGTGAAGACACCGTTGCAGTAATCAATTCGACTAAAAATAAACGCATGGATTAGTTTTTCCAGATCATGCTGAGACATTAGTCCTTTAATCCTGGAAATGTTCTTCAGGTGATAGAAAGCCGACCTTGTAATTGTCTTTAAATGCTTTTGGAGGTTCAAGTCTGAATCCAGCACTACACCTAGACTTCAGGCCTGATCAGTGGTTACAAGCTGAAGCGACTGAAGCTGTGTGCAAACTTTAGATCTCTCCTCTATAGGTCCAAAGATTATTACTTTAGTTTTGTTTTTATTCAGTTGAAGAAAATTATGGCACATCCAGGCATTGATTTCTTCTAAGCATTTCCTCACTGCTTGAATTGGTTCATAGTCACCTGGTGACATGGTGATGTAAAGCTGTGTGTCGTCTGCATAGTTACAGTAGCTGATGTTGTTTTTTATTAACTGAGCAAGAGGGAGCATGTAGATGTTGAATAGGAGGGGACCCAGAATGGACCCTTGGGGAACCCCACATGTGATTTTTGTCATCTCTGATGTAAAGTTGCCTACTGACACAAAAAAGTATAAGTGCAATGTTAAACTGTAACTATTATAAAACAGGTAATAAGTTGTTTTGCTAATTTATAATAACATCCCTTTCCATGCATTTCTCAAGTCATTGCCCTGCTGATTTGATCTTGAACTCAAAACAAAAGTCTTCTGCCAAATAAGGATTATAAATATACTGTTAAGTTGTTGCAGTTACCAACTGTTGAAATCATTCTATCATTTAATAAGCAACAACTACATATTCACAAAACAACAAACCTAATTTAATCTAAAAAGTATATATCCTGGGTGTGGAATTTATAATATTTAATCATTTTCATAATGTTTCTTTTACAAAAAAATAGTTGAAAGAATACTGAACAAATAATTGATAAGAGATTAATTAAACTCTGTTAGACATTTCAGTGAAGCTACAAATCTCTCAATATGAATGAGATGTCAATCATTCCCCCCAAAAAACATGCCCTATCGCCTTTTTCTGTCTAAAAGAATCAACTCAAACAAAAAAAGATATTATTAAAAAATATATCAGCTCTGTGGATATATACCGGTAAGCAAATCCTGCAATTTTCTGCTAAAATGCACAGGAAAAAATAGACAACTTTGCAGGGTTCGACATACTCCGACATTAAAATATATAAAAGGAGAACTTCGCCAGACATGATAACCTACAAGATGTTAAATAATTTAAAAACTGATATAAGATAAAAGATCATGAACCTTTTGCATTGCTCAGAAAAAAAAAGAAGTTTGAACATTTCCCTGAGTGGGCGAGTCCATCTGCTTATAAAGAGACCTGCTGCTGCTGCTGAGTCCAAACGTGATTCATCACTTTAACATTTTATCAAACAGATTCTTCAAGCTAAGAAAATCTTGACATTATTTAAAGAGTGGGTGAAGCATGCCTTTGGACCTATAAGTATGAAATAAAGTTATAAGTCATGACCCAGATAATCAAATATCTGAATCACCTTCTACGTGCGTTGTCCTGCTGTTTTGTCTGGCTCAGTCATTTTATCACTTTGTCTTCAACGAGTTTAGAAAGGTAAACAATCTCATTATTAGACATTAGGAATGAATCTGTTTGAGAGCCATTTAAAATATAGATTAATTTGAAACAGATGAGTAAAATATAAAACTGTTCAGCCTGACAAAACTACAAAAAGACTTTTGCAATGTGCCAAGTTTAATCATTGTAATTATGCAAATGGATTTAAATATCAAAAATATCACCGGCTTTTTAATTACAATATGGTATACCAAATTGTTTCGGTAAAAATTTGATGTTTTCTAGCACTCTAATCCATTCAATACAAAAGTCTGCAATCAACATGGTGTGATATCATCTGTCCATCTAACACAGTTATTTATGAACATATCATCTCACAATATGCAACTAAAATATGACTGAACAATAATAATACATGACCAATTTACTTTAGTCTTGTGCTATATATCTAAAACCCTGCCCTAACCCAACCCCTTACTAACACATACCAAAACTTAAACCTAACCTATACTCAATTCACACCTAAATCTAACCTTCAACCCAAGAAGAGAACCTTTCCTCATGGGGATCATTCATTGGTCCCCACATGTACCAATAAGTCCGCTTTGTAGTACCATTTTCCTGGGAATTTGGCCTTACACAGTTTACATAAGGTGACAAATACTTTGCCACACATAAACACAGACAGAAATAATAAAAAACTAAATACAAACAAACAAAAATGCTATAGTGCTGTAATAGTTCTAAATAAAAAAAATGCATGTACCGGTATGTGGAAAGAATAGTACCGTAGCATTTTCTTGTAAAAGTAGCTATAGTTGCTAATAGATTTTTTTTTATTGATATTACATTGAGAGCTATATAATAATAATTGAACTTTATATCACATTAGAGAAATTAACCTCTGCATTTAACCCATCCCCTTGGCGAGCGGAGGGCTGCCATTGTGTGGTGCCCGAGGAGCAGTGTGGGGTTAAGGTTCTTGTTCAGGAACCCAGAGTGCAGGCTGTGGTGATGGAACAGGTACTTGCAATCCTCTCAGAACACAAGCGGACCAATCAATCAATTATCTATCTATCTATCTATCTATCTATCTATCTATCTATCTATCTATCTATCTATCTATCTATCTATCTATCTATCTATCTATCTATCTATCTATCTATATATCTATCTATCTATCTATCTATCTATCTATCTATCTATCTATCTATCTATCTATCTATCTATCTATCTATCTATCTATCTATCTATCTATCTATCTATCTATCTATCTATCTATCTATCTATCTATCTATCTATCTATCTATCTATCTATCTATCTATCTATCTATCTATCTATCTATCTATCTATCTATCTATCTATCTATCTATCTATCTATCTATCTATCTAGGCCATGAAGAGATTAAGCACCCTGTAATTCTTTTCTTCAGTTTGAAGAAGAGTTTCAGCAGCCGGCCAGAGTTTAGGTATAGCTTGACATGGAACCAAAGGGTCAAAACATAGCAAATTTGTCAGTGATATTAAGTATTGTTTGTGTGACTCATAACATTAATAAAAAGTAGTAGCGGTGTTTAAATTCAATACCCTCATAGAGTTGGTATTTTATGCTTTTGCAAGGCGCTCAGGAGGCCCTCTGAGGCACTCTGGAGGCACTCTGAGCAAGAAATTGGATCAGTATCCAATTAGAATGTTTCCTTTCAAGCTTTTCTGGACAACTTCAGCAGACTGAAAGTTTGCAGGGCAGTCCCATCGCTGGAGTGGTAACATCTCGGAGCTTGGAACCTCAGGAGGAGCTGGGAAGCATCTCAGGAGGGAAGGACATCAGGAATACCCTGCTTAGCCTGAGCCACCATGACCAGACCTCAGATGAGTGGAGGAAAAGTGATGGACGGATGTATGGATGGACAGATGGAACTCCTGGTTGAGTTGACATGAAATGTCCCACAAGGAACAATGGGAAACATGAATATACATGTAAGCTTACAGGGCAGTTATGCTGATAGCTGAGGAGATACAGGCTTTTGCATTAACAGAGAATTGCAGTATATGGTAACCTAGCTGGCAACTCCTACGGCTATAAAAGCAAATATTCTCCTTACAGTGTTAGCTTTCATAGCTTTCTACTACTACTTGATAAAGATAAATCAGAGGCACAGTCTTACCTCCAATAGGAGCGGCAAAGCAGCAGCCAACACCCACAGCACAGGCAGCCGACAGCATCTCCGTGTTCCTCAGCTCATTCTGGTTAAAGAAAGAAAGAAATGCACATATACAAAAAAACATACAGTGCATTCAAAAACACTCAGATACAAGTCAATACATGCATGCAAATGCCACAAGAAACAGTGAACACAAAAGAAATTTATCTGTAGAAAAGCAACACTTGGGAATAGAATTAGTGTCAGCCTTCTGGATCTGCTCAGTTTTTGGTTGTTTCAAAGAGGGGAAGTCTGGAGGAGTTCCAATCAAAATACTGATTTGAGTTCAAATCAGTTTGTATCAAAGTGGGACACGGATTGTTGCCTCACTGTAACAGACCAGTGAACAGAACAGCAAAATAAAAGGGAGGAACATCAATTTGTCTCCATTTCTGAAACAGACAACATGGATTATTGATGATGATGGAGTTGGACATGAAGAAACAGTTTGACTTGTGTGTTCATACCTTGCTTCCTTCAAAGGGCTCTTCCTTCAGCAGTATGAGCAAAAGAAAAAGTGTGAGTGCAGATGTAACTTTGTATTCAATCAAACAAAGAGGGAATGCATTTCAGCACTGAGTCTTTCTAAACGTATTTTCTGCCAGATGTGGAATACTATCCATGTAGCTGTGTCAGTATGAATATTTTTTACTTGTGGCAACATGTTTTTTTTTTGGGGAGCAATCTCAGCAGTGTATCCTATCATGGCTGTGAGGGGCGAAGAGAACCCAGCCAGGGATCCAGTGTAGAAACAAACCCGACGCCCAGGTTAAACCATTAATGTGTGTGGAGGTAAGCATGTATCCTGGGGAATGGCAGAAGGTGAAAAAACACATGAAATACTTTTTTTCAAGAATGTTTTCTTAGCCAAATTCTTGTCATAATCAAAATAATGTTTTTAAAATTGAAAAGTACATTTCTTATTATTTTGTTGAGAAAATCTGAATAGTATTTTATCTGTGTTGCCTGAAGGACTGAGTCTGTGATTTTGGATCAGAAAAAAGATGTCACTGATCAAATCACCGGTCATTTCTTCCCCTCCCCAAAACGTTTTTTGACTTAAGAATATTACCATCTGCCACATGACATCTAAGAAACTTTCCCCACCTTTTGAATTTGCCTTAAAATACAACCTGCTCAATTCACCTAAAACAAAAATTATTAGATCATTTTGATATTTTGCACACTATGGCTTCATCTGAAGAATATCATGATAATACGTTTAAAAATATTTTAGGAAAGTAGACCCACAGCACAACTGATTGTTCTCCCTAATATAAACAAGGCACTTTGCAGACCAAGCAACAATTTTTGATGCTGATGTAGGTTCATCTGACTAAAGAACATGGTTTTCAGTTAAAGTGAGCATAGTGTAATTTACATTTGTGATAGAGAAATTCAAAGGCTGTTTTTGTTTTTTTCTACTACCTCCAAACGATTGGTTTCAATTAAATTCAATAAAAAAATAGTTTAATAATACCAAAGGCACATGTTACAGTAACTTATGGTTGTTTTTTTAACCAGTTATGGCAAGTGCTTATAGCTGTAGGCAGTAAGGATCTTCTGTAGCGGTTTATGTCTTTAATTGATCCCTTTAGTTTTGTATGAAAAATAGACTTTAAACTACCTCTATGGGTGTGGATACTTTTAGTCTTGTACAAAAAACAATTTAATTAGTTACTTTTTGTTGTTTTTTTAAGCTTATGGTGATCGGACCTTAAATAGTTTTTTTGTACATGACTAAAGACATACACTCCCGTTGAGGTAGTTTAAAGTGTATGTTTAAAATAGAACTAAAGGGATAAACGGGACTCGCATACGGGTAAGCAAATCTGTTGACTAGGCTCGGATTGGGAGCGATTTTCAGCCCTGGCATTTTTCCATCCACTTTTGTTGGATTTTATAGTTTGAAGAAATAGAAAATTACACCATATGCCAATCATCACAAGGATGTGCATGACAAGGAAGGGCTATATATACTGCATGGGTCATTTAGGTAAATAACATTGTATGACTTCTTGAGCTCCTTGAGTTATTTACTTTCACAATTAGGTGCTTTGGACGGAGAGTGAGTATCGGGGCCGGAATGATTAAAGGTGGGCTGCCCTCGCACATGGAAATTAGGACTGGCCGACCGGGCAAATGCCAGGTATCACAGATTACCTGTAAAAGCCTAACTATGGGTATGCTGGTCTGACGGGGTATGCTGATCAGACAGAACACCAGCTTTTTTATCAGCTTTTTGAGCTTTTTTCTGTAATTTGCTCTGATGCTGTTGACCCAGCAGATGAAGGAAGAGATCACAATCTCCTCAGACATATAGATTTGTAGCACATTGCTGCAAACACTTCCTCAATATGTACAGTCTGCTTTTCACAGTTGCATCTCCAGTGTTTGTTATCCAGATGAATCCAAGGTGTTCATATTTCCCCACCACCTCCACTTCTTCTCCCACGATGCAAATAGGATTCAACTTGTTCCTGTATGTTCCGGTTAGCATGTAGCTAGGCCTTTAAAAGCTCTATTAAGGATCGAGCTCTTTGCTGAAGCTCTAATAGTTTTTTTACTTCTCTTACCATCTTCCAAGTTGTTCTTGGGGACATGATGCATTATCTTGTTCAATAAAAACACATTTGTCATAAAATATTAGATTTTTTAGTTTAGTCGTTGAACTTTTATGAGCTTTTTACATTAAGCCCTTTTGTTTGCTAGGGTTGCCTTATATTTATATTAGATCTGTTTTTTAATGAATTTCTCTTGAATAATAGTCTATTTTAAAAAAAAGCATATGAAGGAATGCTACAGGTGATAGTGAAGGGGCACTTGTTTTTTAGTATGAAATTGTTAAACATTAACAACTCTTATGCCAAATAACTTTTTTTTTTTATTGTCTCACTTTGGAGATGAACAAAAAAAAAAAGAAATAAGAAAAACCTCATGTTCTTCAAATAAAATCTTTCAACAAAAATGTAAAATGACTGTTCTGCTTACCATGTAAATCCCACCAAAAACAGCAGCCATGAATTTGCTCAGGAGAGCAGCACACAGACTGGCAACATGAACAAAGGGTCCCTGTGAGGGAGAGAAGAGAGAGAGATGTCACCCAGCTGGATACTAATAAAAGCATTGCAATTGTCAGAGAAGAACGCTTCATTTGACACCAGTAGAAATATCATTAAAAATCCTTTACACAACCAAACCCCTCTCTGAATCACATCCAGTCTATTTGATATGCCAGCTTTCAACACTAATTCAGGATAGCTTCAATAATGCGGCTCTGCTTTAACCAAAAGCAGTAGGAGAGGCTTAGATATTAGTGATTTCACAATGTGCAGTGATGAAGAAAAGATTCCTCTACCTCTTTCCCCAGAGGCATTCCACTTCCAAGAGCGCAGGTCAGACCAATGACTTTGGCCACAAAGGTCTTAAAAGTCAGATATTCCTTGAGAACAACTCCTCTTAGTATCGTTTTCATCTCAGGAATACCTGAACCTGAGGTGGGAAGAGTGAGAAAAATGGAGAAATACCAGATGGGATGATGGAGTGCAGAGAAAAGATAAGATGAAAGAAAGCAATTACAGACAGAGGGATAAGATGAATAAATGAATAGCCTAGGCGTGAGAGGGAGGGGAGCTGATTGATATGCATACAGTTTTGTGTATGCACATCTCATCAGAGGAACATTTATGACTTTCCCGCCTGCAGAGATTTGCAGGACATGTCCTTGGAGCACTCATTGTGCACTTCAGTGCCAATTACATTAGTCAAACACAGAAAAATAGTTGTGAATTAGACAAAATGAATATATGTTTGTGCATAAATGGAATTTAGGTCTTACCAACAGCTTGAGGCGCCAGTATCTGAGTGAATCCTGCAGAGAAAGTGATGAGCACCACTGGGTAGGAGACCCAGGCGATGTACTGCAGAGCCATGTTATTGTCCAGGCCGCCATACATCCATTTCTGTGCTGCACAGACATACATGTTAGCAACGTCATCATGGTATAAGACAGCAAAAAAACTAGACAACCAGCATCTCTGCTGCTTACACAGCTTGCCTTGTTCTCTCTGATTCAAACTTTGCATTAATCAGATGTTTCTTTCAACTTTTGCAGCTTGACCCCTGCCTCATGAATGTTTAAAGTCTCCTGAGAATCAGCAAAGAAAATAAACACGCAGTGTAGCAAAAGTCACATTAGGGTGACAAAGTAGACCAAATACGTTTGGTCAAAGTAGACCAAACGTATTTGGTCTACTTTGACCTTTTGCCACATTCCACGCTTCAAACATAAAACAACCTTTTTTGTGAAGAATAAACAAGTGAGAAACAATCATGAGGTGGAACGAAATTTGTTGGATATTTTAAACTATTACAAAAAAAAGAATGAAAAATTGGGTGTACAAAATTATTCAGCCCCTATGAGTTAATAATTTGTAGCGCCACCTTTTGTGAATACAGCCGCAAGTCCCTTGGGGTATGTCTCTACCACCTTTGCACAGTGGTAGACTGAAATGATCGACCATTCTTCCTGCAAAACAGCTCGATTTCAGTGAAGTTGGATGGAGAGCGTTTATGAACAGCAGTTTTCAGTTCTTTCCGCAGATTCTCGATTAGATTCAGGTCTGGACTTTGACTTGGCCATTCTAACACCTGGATATGCTTATTTGTGAACCATTCTATTGTACATTTTACTTTATATTTTGGATCATTTTGTTGTTTGAAGATAAATCTTTGTCCCAGTCTCAGGTCTTTTACAGACTCCAACAGGTTTTCTTCCAGAATGGTTCTGTATTTGGCTCCATCCATCGTCCCCTTAATTTTAATCATCTTCCCTGTCCCTTCTGCAGTAAAGCAGGTCCAATCTATGAAGCTGCCACAAGCATGTTTGACAGTGGGGGTGGGGTGTTCTTTTAAACCAAATATAAAGTTTTGCATTGTGTCGAAAAAGGTTGATTTTGGTTTCATCTGACCAGAGCACCTTCTTCCAAATGTTTGCTGTGTCTCCCAGGTAGCTCCTGATAAACTTTAAATAAGACTTTTTATGGATTCTTTTAGTAAGTGCTTTCCCTAATAAAGGCCAGATTTGTGCAGTCTAAGAGTGGTTGTTGTCCTATGGACAGAGTCACCACCTCAGTTGTAGATCTCTGCAATTTATTCAGTAATCATGGGCCTCTTGGCTGCATCTCTGATCAGTCTTCTTCTTGTTTGAGCTGAAAGTTTAGAGGGAAGGCCAGCTCTTAGTAGATTTGCAGTAGTCTGATACTCCTTCCATTTCAATATTATCGCTTGCACATTGCTCCTTGGGATGTTTAAATTTGGCCACAGCAGAGATTCAGACCTGCCTGGTGTGTTTCTTTTTTTCATGATGCTCTCTGCCCTTTAAACAGACCTCTGAGACTCTCACAGAGCAGGTGAATTTATACAGAGACTTCATTAAACGCAGGTGGATTCTATTCATCATCATCAATCATTTAGGTCATTATTGGATCATTCAGATATCCTCACTGAACATCTGGAGAGAGTTTGCTGCACTGAAAGTAAAATGGGCTGATTCAGTTGGTGTGCCCCACTCTTTTATAAAATTTTTTAAAGGTGAAACTCTACAACAAAATTTCGTTCCACTTCATGACTGTGTCTGACTTCTTGATGATTCTTCATGGAAAAAAATAACAATTGTATATCTTTTTGTTTCAAGCCTGAAATGTGGCAAAAGGTCAAGGGGTTGAATACTTTTGCAAGGCACTGTAACTGAATTTTATGCCCATCTAATTAGAATATGTTATTCAGGGGTTTCTAAGTATATTTATTTCACTATTTGTTAAAGGATTTCGAATTAGACTGAGTCCTATGAATAACCATTTATTCATGTCAAAAACATACATACATATATTAAGGGGTTCCTGTGAGACCTAGTGTTGGGTCTAAAGCCCGTTGATGGTTACAGATTGCATTCCATCAGGATGCAGTCCACCAAGGAACATATTTTCATATGCTAGTGGGGGTGTATCCATGTATTTGAAGCCCTATGTATATTTGATATACATATATTCTATACATGTATATAGTATGAAACGGTAATACTTGTTAAGTCAACCACTGTTGTAAGTTCCCTTCACCCTGAAAACACAAGAGTTAAGAGGCATGCTTAAAAGCTCTATGATAATGAGCGAATGTACTGTAGCGTGATTACTGCCACCACAACTCTCTCAAACCAATCCATTATGAGGACTGGCATCTTAGATTTAATGCCCACTACATAAGGACTGTTGCTGGGAGTCATTATTAGAAATCGTACTCATGTCTTACTCTGGCTCCCTGCCTCTTTCCTACCTTCTTGGCAGAAGGCAATAGCATAGTCCATGACCCAGCTGACCAGAGCCATGACCAGCCCCAGCAAAATGAGGAAGATCCAGTCCTCTCCCACCCGTGAGATCAGGAACTTCTGGCAGCGGGATGCACACACTAAAGTTCACAAACAAGAAAGAGAGAAAACATAAATCCCTGAAAAAACCAACTCAAAGGTGGGATGGAAATTTAGTAGGGCAATTTAAATTGTATTTTTGGAAAAAATGAAGGCTGATTGGCTGAAGGCATGAAAATTAAAAGGCGACTGCTCATTTACATTAGCAAGTAAAAGATAGGATAATTGAACTTTTTTGATCTCTTATTAGAGAAATTTACCTATGCATTTAAACCATGCCTTTGGGGAGCAGTGGGCTGCCATTGTGCAGCGAACGGGGAGCAATCAGGGTTAAGTGTCTTGCTCAGAGACCCAGAGTGGCAGTCTGTGGGAGTGGGTTTCAAACTCACAACCTCTGGATTTCAAGCTCTATGCCCTAACCACTAGGCTGCCACGCCCCAATGATTAAAGGTTTCTTTTTTATTTCTTTCAAATATTCTCTACATTTTATGTAAACATACCATAGAGTTCACCGCAGATGTCAGCAACTATCCAAATTACCCACTCATAAAAAAAAAAACTAAAAGTAAATTAGTCAAAAAAATGTATTATATGTAATGAAGCTGGTTAAGTATAGAACAAATTAACAAAACCATGTGAAAAGGTTATAATGTTTTAAGCCAAGAAACCAGCTAAAGTATGACAGTGTTTAAAAACCCTCCCTGCAACTATGTGCAAACCAGTATCAGCTTTTTCAAAGTTAGTCACTATTTTACAAACTTTTACACTTTGGACAACTCTTAACTGGTTTGTGCAGAGTAAAGAAGACATGAATACAACTGATCTCTGTGAACTGAAGGACAAACTTGCAGACATTTTGTGGTGTAGAATGGTTGAAAGACACACTTGAGCAATAACAGTGACTAGTTTCTCTATGCATGATGCATTTTAAAGCTTCTATGACCAAGAAAGCCTTTCAAAAACGTATCCAATATATTTGTGTAGGATAATATGCCATTTGTTTCTTTCCATTGTTTTGTTTTGCGGTGGTCTGGCCACCAGTTTACAGGCCATAATAGTGCCCTAATCATCTTTGATATCTTTTTATGTGTGGATTTAATTATTTTTTTTACTTTTTTACATAAGGTATGACTTTGATGTCAATGTAAACAATTGTAGCATATATACTCAGAAAACCCTCTGTTTTTAGGAATTGGAATAATTCGCAGTAAAAGCAAATAATTTCACAAAACAATAAGAAACCTAACAGTTCTTAGTGTTTTTTTTTACAGTTTCAGATTTTGAAATCCTGAACTATGACAGTCAAGGATTAAGCTGTCGTTATTTTAGTCAAAAAGTGGAAATACAGATTTAAAGCTAAAGTATCAACTTGACACAAAAAACACACAAAAAACATAATAACAGACAATTAATTCTATTTATAGGTCTCTCAATGTTAGATAAAAATTTGTATCTGATTTTCTGTAAAAAAAAAAGGACTAAATTCCAGCTCCTTAAAACAGATAACCAGGTCTAATTTAAAAGTATTTTTCACAAATCAGTTTATCATTAAGCTATCATATAGATCACTAGACAAAGAGCCTCATGGGAGACAGAGCATTACTTAATGCATACCCCCTTAAAATGTGAGAATTTAGCAGTAAAATAAAGCTAGGCCATTCTTATAACCTTTATCACAATACAATCCATAAATCTGAGCTAGGTCACCTAAAAGAAGCATCACTGGACTAATTTCCTCCCTCTGGTCTCTTAAACGCAGCCAAAGCCTGGAATTTACTTCAGTATTCAGAGCATTCATAGATGTGGTCATCCCTGGAGAAGATTAAAATGTGCCACTTACACACAGAAAGATCCATATTTCATGAAACTGCATCAGACAAGTCATCTTAAACTTTCTTTCTTGTAAATGGCCTGTTTGATTGTATCTGAGTGGAAAACTGAAGACGTAAGACACAGAACACAGTAACACACATGGTAACACAAATTTTTTTTAATGAAAATAAGACAGAAATACAATAACGAGTTATCAAACAAATACATTAAAGAAAGTTTTGTATTCGGTATTTCAAGTTGAATACTATTATCAAGGAAACTAGAATTACAGCCTTCAAATCCCTATATTAAATACTGACCAGTTCTTTCCTAGTTCCCATTCTTTTTGACTATTTTAACTGACAAGTTCCAAACATATAAAATCATGTGACACCGTTTATACCTTTTCTATAATCTCTTGTTTGTAGATTTGAGTGGTGGGCATTTTCTCACTGCTACAATATGCTAGACACTTTAGCCTTACAGCTTTGGTTGGAGCTGCAAGTCGTCTCACCCTTCATGGGGCTGTCAGTTACTTTGTACCTTCTTTTATTCTCTGACTGGTGAGTAGCTCCTATTCTTTTTGACTTGGCAGAGGTGTAGTAACTGCCATGCTTCTGTTTTGCTTGCTGTTGTTTTTATACCCTGACAAGTGGCACGTTGGGCCGCTTGCTCAACCTAGATTTATAATTTCTGGTTGAATGTTGTGTCAGAAGTGGTGTTCTTAGTTCAGTTCACAGATGAAGGAGCTTATTCAGACCCTCCAGGGTTTTGGTGGCACTGGTCTGGTAACAGAGCCTGACCCTGGCCCAGACCTATGCTTTGGGGTCTCTTTCTTAATGAAGATGCGGTTTAACTAGCAGTTTCTGGGACATTGTTTCCTAATCCGTTTGATTTTTTTCTCTTGTGTGTCGATGTCTGGTTCCAATGCCTCCAAGGGTTCTCATCTTGTGAATGAGTCTAGCCTTAGCCCTTGCTTTTCTTAGAAAGACTGAAAGTTGTTCCTGCTACATGGCCTCCCCCATGGCGGACTATCTTAAAGGGGAACGCCGTTTTTTTTACATTGGCCCCTTGATTTTACATTATTACATCATGTTCTACTTATATCCAAGTAACGTCTTCCTATGGGCAAACGAGTTGAAGGCACAAACTAAACTGTTCATAATCTATCATTTATAGTGCGCCAGTATTCATAACATGTAGGCGAATCACTGGCCCCCAGACATCCGCGGTTATATTTTTTATATTTATATCTTTTAAAAACAAAGCGGAGTTTGTATGACCTCACCCGTGCGCGCCGGCTACCATTCATCCTGTCCGCTGAACTGCTGCTAGTTTTACTCACATGCCTGGAAGATGTCTAGTACTACTACCACAGATGATCTCGCTCTCGAAATGGAATTGAACGATTCAGATTAGCTAGATGAATGAATAGAAGGGGTAGAACACAGCCGCCTGTGGCCCGGGCTGCCTGTCACAACTCCAGTCCGGCGCGCAGATGACGTCATACACACTCCGCTTTGTTTTAAAAAATATATAAATATAAAAAATATAACCGCGGATGTCTGGGGGCCAGTGATTCACCTACATGGTATGAGTGCTGGCGTACCATAAAGAACAAATTATGAACAGTTTAGTTTGTGCCTTCAACTCGTTTGCCCATAGGAAGACGTTACTTGGATATAACCTAACGGAATATCTTCAGAACAGCTCCAAATGACACACAACTCATATGGGTGAGTAGAACATGATGTAATAATGTAAAATAAAGGGCCCAATGTAACAAAAACGGTGTTACCCTTTAAGGAGGTGCATACATGTTGGAGTAATACAAGAGCCTTTCCCTGGCTCATGTCTAATAACAGGGCTCTAGTAGCCATGCAGTGTGTGCCTAAGTTTTGATTGGGCCATATGCCTCCAGTGGAGAGGTGTAATTGCATCTTTCACTGTGGCTTCTTATGATGCTTTGAAGCTCAGTACTTTGTGTCCTCTTCCCCAATGCCTCATCAAGGTGGAGCTGCTCTGCCATGCTTATAATTTATATGCTTGACTGGTTTGTCTTGGCAATTCTTTATTCCAAGTTCTGTTGGCTATGTCAGTCTTGCCTGAGGGTACTACGGTTGGCGGACCTAGTCTGGGTTTGACTATGCATCCCTGCATGCTTTTGCTCTCAGGTCAAGGGAGAACAGTCTGGTACTGTCTGCCCTTGTGCAGGTAAGGCTCGCTCAATCTAAGCTCCCATGTTTGAGGGGGGGCAGCTAGTGACATTGTACGAATAGAGATGGGATGGTTGCCACGTACCAGATGCATTGGTGGTGTCCATACTATCTCCTGGTTACAGCTCCGCTGCTGCTCTCAAAGTTAGGGTTAGGTCAAAATGACAGTCATCAGTTACCCAATTAAAGCATTGGCATTGAAAAGCAAGATTAACAATTTGCAGGCCAAGGACGTGATCATTCTTGTGAACTCCGTGTTGGATCCACAGATTTACTCCACACTGTATATATTTTGGTTTTGAAGCAGAATGGCAGTTTGACTGAGAGGCCTTAATATGTTTTTACCCTTCCACATACTGATTGTCTGACTGAATCATTCATCATGCAGTTTCCCCGGCGATTGGTTCAATTCGATCTTCTGGAGGGAAATATAGTTGCATGTGCTTACTTTCCAGCACCATTGGTGCTTTCTTTGTTTCTCCTTTCTCCTTGCAGTTCTCACTACTCTCCTCACCTTCTTCCAGTCTGCGGTGTTGCAGCCCCCACACCACACAGTGAGACAGCTGGTCAGAACGCTCTCTATGGTGCTTCTGTAGAAGGTCATGAAGATGGGTGGCAGCAGGTGGGCTCCCCTCATCCTCCTCAGGAAGTACATGAGCTTTTGTGCCCTTTTGACCAGTGAGGTGGTGTTTACAGTCCAGGTGAGGTTGTCTGTAATTATCATGTTCTTGGCGCTGATGGTTCAGAATTTCCTTTTCTCCTGCTCATCTCATTACAACAACAAACCAGTAAAATGCTTATTTTGCCAGTACTATTAATGTATCATGTGCCTGCTTTTATCTAATTAGCTTATATTTTTACATTTGGAGCGAGTTTTAAAATTATTCTTTTTAGTTTTTTTTTATTCAATACTCTACTTTAAAGACATTTTAAGACATTTTACAAGAAACTGTCTTTATTACATTTAAGTGCAAAAATGGGATCCCAGTCTACATATGTATTCTTTCACTTGTAAACTTAACCAGATGCAATTTGCTTTTTATCATCTGACCTCCTACCTGAATTATCCCCTCTAAACTGATGTGAAGTTGGATCGGCAACCAGGAAAAATAGCCACCTATTTAAGAGGCCAGTTCAGTGGCTGGTGCATTTGGGACTCTTTAGAGACACACTGCAGTGTACCTAGTGGAACCACTCTGACTGTTTGTAGTTTCTACTACCAATAAAGACCACCGTATAGGCTGCATTTAGAGAGGTTCCATAATCTTAGCCACATAAAATAGAAGCAAAACATTTTACATTGCCTTGAAAACACTATTCAGTTTACAAAACATGATGTTGGCATTATCGTGCTGTGGGTATAGTTTTCTCCTCCAGAGACAGAAAAGTTGATTAGAGTCAATTGAAATCTGAATGGAGTTAAATATAGGGCAATTTTCGAAGTGACTGCAAGACATTGAAATTGGGGCAGAGGTTCACATTGCAGCAGGAAAAAATCCCTAAAAATAAGGTCAGAGCAATGTAGTGCTTTAGATCAACTGATTAAGATAATGGTCCAAATCTTTAAAATATTTATGTGCGTTGAAACAGGTTATTCAAGTTTTATTATTGATAGTAAATATTTTATACACAACTATTATTTTCTTCTTTTTTTAACTTTTGTCTGTGGCACTTTGAGATACTTTATAAAGTGAACTATAAATTTAATTCAGTATCAATATAATTTTTAAATAGTAATAATATTGATTAATTATTACCTCCAACATCATGGCTTACAGCATCCTCTCTCTTTTCAGCCACTCTCAAACTGCTAGTAACACGCACCATTTGCCCATTTTAATGAGGTTTAACAAATCTGTTTGCACATCATATTTAACCTTTGCAATTTCGAATAATGACCAGATTCTTTACCAGAATGACAGCTCTTGCCTAGATACTACAGTTGCTGGGTGCAGAATGCTGCCATGCAGTTCAATATTGCTGTTCAGCAGATAACTTTGATTTTGTAGAATTCAAACAGACTATGATACCCTACTTTATAAAAAAAAAAGTGTCTCAAAAAGCTGTGAAAATAGCAGATCTAGTTCATCACATCATATTGGTTAATATAGCAAACAGACAAGCTAACATAATGTACAACAAAGGAATGGTTTTAGACATACAAGGTCTCCTTCCCAAAGCAAACACTTCCTGATCTACTATAAATTATGCATTACACACAGATCAATAAAATCTTCATTACTCCTAAAAAGCAAAGAACAAAAACTTTCTCCTTTCTACTTTAGCCATTTTGGCTTTATTTCCGAGAATTTGCCCCTTGGTTCCTCAGGGGTCAAAGTAGATTTAAATTCACAGGGTTTTGATACAGCAACAAAAAAATACAGAGAGAACCTGCCTAATTGTCTTGTAATAACATGGCAGTCCAGACTTAAATTGAATGAATATGCTAACTAAAATGTTGACATATTCAAAGGAAACATAGAAAATGTTTTAATGGCAATACAAGGAAACATTTACATCATATTTAAATAGATAGAAATGAGAACAATAAGAGAGAAATATTCAAACATCTATGTACCTGGGTCATTATCCAAAAATAAACAGTATGCAATGAAATATTTTCTTTGGATATAATTTAGGGATACCTTTTGGCAGAAATGAAAGAATGTTTAGCATCACGTCTTGTGAGCTGGAAGAAATAAAATCTTGATAGTTAGACAAAGGGATTTTTTACGCTTAAAGAAGGATGACCAACCACATAGTTTATTAGTAGTGAGGACAGGAAGAACCAAACTGCTGAGAGCGAACCATCAGTGTGGAGCGCAGCTAACCACATGCAAAGATGCATTTCTCCACAAGCACAGCTGGAAGAACATTATTGTGCTGTGCTAATGCAGAATGTGCAGCACTGCATGCCAGGTGGGCTGTGTTACCAAACAAGACGCAGCAGAACGGTTGGTTCTGCTTAGTAGATTCCAGCACGATGATGCAGTTTAAACGACTGACCACCCCCCGCTAATTTTTATTTAGTCTAGTCTCGTTGACGAAAACTCAAACCTATGACTAGTCATGTTTTAGTAATCAAAGTTCCATATTTAGCTCCTCGGTTTTCGTTATCGTCATGAAAAAAAGGAGTGTAAACAAAATTATTTCATCATCGTTGACGAAAACAAAAAGGCTCAGTACGTGGAAACTTAACTTTGTCTTCGTCTGTCACATAAAATCCCTTTAAGGTTTCATAATGGACATAGCAAACTGGGCGAAAAATGTTAAACCCTGCTTTTCTTTGTTATAAAATTACATTCTCCTGAAAACAATTTTGATTATTTCAATATATGCATTTTTGCTGCAGCAAGTCATTTTCAAATAAAAAAAATACCTAAAGTGTCTGAGGGATATAAAAAAAAAAAAAAAAGAAGCTTTGCATCTCTTTTTGGTGCACTCAGTAGTCAGAACATAAGAAGTTATTAAAACTCTTTGGGAAGAAAGACACAACTGTGTGTTTGATAAGCCAAGTTGCCCACTAGTCAGGCCACCTGCTGAATGGACAGCTGCCAACAGAAAATGCGCATGCAGTCTAAACATGCAAATATTCATAAGCAGTGAGAGCAGCAAAAATACAAATAAGACACCAAGCTTGTAGGTAAAAACATTTGTAAAAATTGCTCAATGTGGCTAAAATTGACTGTGGAGGGAATTAATATATATTTTATTACTATAGTTACAGAAATAATGCTTTAAATCAAAACCCTAAAAATTATATGAAACACTTAACACAACCTTAAACAACCTTGTATTCAATTTGAAGCTAATGCATATAAGGGAGTTATACTTAAAAAACTAAATAGGAAAAACACCCTTGTTTTTTCCAAAACTCTTCCCTCTAGCCCTTATAAGTACAGTTTTTCACAGAAACTCTGTGTCTGGCACCTGCAAAGCCTCTGGCTTTCATTTTCATGTTGGCTTGCTCTTATATCCACACCCTACAGACTTGTTGCATTCACAGATCTCTTCTAATCCTAATAAAGATCTATTGGAAAGACAGACAAAATGTTTTTCTCTCTTGGCCCTGAACTGCATTAACATATACTAAATGTGGAATAATAAAGACTAACACTAAAAAATCTTGGTTTTATGTAGGATCGTACAGCCTTTGTTCACGTATAAAGGCACTAGATATACAGTGAAAGAATAAATGTGTGCACTTAGAACAAAATCTTCAGGTTTGAGTCACATCAGCCATAAATAACTCCAAAATTCCCCTTTGTGAGTCAAAATAAACTCAGTGAGGTATGTGGTTTTGGCTCTCCACTCTTACAGGCAGTGGAGCCTTTGGCTGTGAGTGTAGGCAGCCTTGTTCAGAAGATGCAGCCGGTGAGCTGAAATGAGGCTCTCACACTTGAAGTCCATCACCCACAGTGATACCACTCCCACACAGATGTATGAGAGGAGAACACTGAAACACCCACTTCTTCTAAACCTGAGAGAAGCCTCTCTGTGTGCATTACCTAAGAACACAGCGGCTGGGCAGCATCTCTGAAGATGGATCTAAAAATACAAACACCACTTGATCTATGGGTACACACTGCAGACTAAGAGCGCACACTAATCACTAGTTGCTGATCTAGGAGTGAATGTTTTAAAGTGGTCTGCTTTCCAGAGAACGAGAAAGGTTGGCTTGATATAGGGTAGCTTTCACCCATGGTACAATCAATCACACTTTAATCAGACCACTACCGTCACAGGGGATAGGAGAAGAAATCGATCTTGGAGAGAAGTGAAGCTGCTTTAGTCATAAACACCTTTTTTATACTTGAATAGTTTCAGTAAGCCTCACTAACTTTAAACCCAACAAACCTTCCCTGAGCTGAAGTTTGGATGCCTAATTGGGTAGCAGAGAAAAAGTCGGTGTAAGAAACAATGTGCTGCACACTTCAATTAGCCAGGGGACAAAATCTGACAATTTTACCTCAATCGAGTTTGGTAGGTGATCGTCAGGATAAACTGTTAATGTTATTTCCCATTTTTAAAAGCTTATAAATAAAAACTCACACTTTTTTTTGTCTGTAGCAGACAATAACAGCCTTTTCCATGATGCATCATATTCTAAGATGTTCAGAAATAAGACAATGATTAGAGAATTATACATTAAGAACAAACAAATTTACAGATAGTATAAAGGAAGAAACACATTTGTGTTATAGCAGATTTAGGATCAAGAAAGGCCTTTTATATATGCTGAATGCTGATTTAAACCAAAATGGACTAGTAAGTCAAGTATGTTTTATTAATGATTTTAATTCAAATAAAGGTAGAAACTATGTGTTCATGTGTTCCTTCATGTTAATGTTCTGAAGTGATCTTCTTTTATGTGATAAAGAAAATCTCTGTAGTTTCTAAGACATGGATGATTTAATTTGGACAGAAAAATGTAATGCCTATATAGATATATATTTCCATTATCAAAATATGAGATGGAAAATCTTTTTTATATGTATTCGATATGATATAAAAACACAGTTTCAACGCTTTAAGAAAATAATACAAAGAAATAATTTTGGCTTAATGAACCCCTCAAAAAAATAAAAATAAACCTTTAATACTAACCTAAAAAAAAACATAAATGAACTTTTATTACAGGACTTGTGGGATTATCTCTATCATTCAGTAAGCAATAGGTGCCATTCACCCTGGCCAGTTCACCTGATCTATTACAGGGTAACAGAAACACTCGCAAACACACATTTGAGAGGCAAAGTACAAACTCCCCTCATATTCATGCTTTGGACTGCTGGTCGAAAACTGGAAAGAAGCTTTAAACTAGCAGTAAATAATTAAAAGCAAAAAGTTGTAATGTTGTGGATAAATGTACAAAAATCATAAATTTCTTTTTATTTTTGTTGGTCCACAAACTTTTAATACAAATTTGATTACCGGTAAGCTATTTGTGAATCAAATCAAAATCAACATTAAAAAAACAGTAATTATAGGTTCCAAAGTGCTGTAGAAAGCACCTTTTTACAATGCATACTGATTTTTTTGCCACATGTATCTGAAACTCGATATATATCCACATCAATCCTTTTCAAACAGACAGGAAAGTCAGATAGTCTATCCGCTTTCTTAGTTTAGTATGCAGTGGCTGTAACCTTGTAAATCTCATAGGACCCTGGTATTTGAAATTCTTCTCTCATATAGAATATTTTTCACAGACAAAAAAGGGACAATTGAAGACACAGTATTACAGAACAAAAAGAAGAAAAAGAAACCTGTTTTGCATTAACAATCAATTTAATCCTGTCTGATTAGAAAAGTCACAATTTAAGGTTTGGGTCACAAATCATTTACAAATACTTTTAGATAAATTATCTACAAATACATTTACTCAGATGGTAAACTGTGGTATCATGTGATCAAGATAACTAGATATGTAGCCTCATAAGATGCAAATAAGAAGATTTCGTATTTTTGGAGCCAACGACATTTCTAAGCAAAATCTATAGGTGATTTTTTTTTAGAAAAAAAAGCTGTTTACCCTCCTGCTGCCTGTCAGTCTATTACTGTTGAATCCATCCATCTGAAATGGAGCTCTGTAGGACCACTCCCTTATCTGCCTTCAGCTGGGAGCATGGGACATTAAAATAAACTGACAGCTTAGATCAGAGTTCTACTAAGACAAGTAAAACACATACTGTACACACACCCACACACACACTCTTGTTTTGCCACATGTAGTGAGAACCACATGTTGATTCCTGTTAACTTCCATTTATTTGCAGTAATTTTAAACCTTTTCCATCCCCTAACCCTAAAAACAACCCCAACCCAATAGACACCTTAGACCTAACTAACCGTTAGCAAAATAGCTTGTGACCGGCCAAAATGTCCTCCCTTTCTAAAAATGTCCTCACTCCAAAGGTTAGAAACCGAAACTCTAAAACAGTAACACCCTTACACACATATTAGCAAACATCTCCCACTTCACACACACATATACAAGTATTACCAAACACTGCAGGCCCCTGGCAGCCAGCAGAGGGTGCCCACATTGAGGCAACTGTTTTTAGCTGCAGGTTGATGCTCATATCAGTCACTTTTAATCTAGCTCACAATCTCTTCTGCTCCATAGTGGCAGGTAGATGCTTCGCTGTAACTTCAAGGAGCCTGTGTTTGCACACTGCTGCATGTTTACCAGAGTGGTGCAACCTGCTTCATAATAGCACAAGCACACTGCCCAGCCAGCTCTCTGCTAGTCTGATCTTCAGGAGAGGTTTCCACACTGGTGTGAAAGATGATGTTTAGGGCTTCATGAATGCTCATCACTTACGTTGGCACTTTGCACACCGATGTTTCTCATACTCCGGCAGGTCTGCGGCGCGGCTTCGAACGCTGGTGTTCCTCCTCAGTCCACTGCCATCCCGCATCCCCCCATCCCGCAGGCGGGCCGCCTCCTCCTTGGCATACACACCCAGCTCCTGAGTGTAGCGGCCATACATCTGTGCAAATATGAGGCAGAACAAAAGAACACCTTAGTGCAGGTAATACAGGTGGGAGGCAGAATGACTAAGCAGGGTTTGTATTTAAAAACTGACATCTCACAGGACAACAGGCTTATATAAACACTGTGAAATGTAAACCCAAATTTAGGTTATATAGTAAAACTAGGAAAAAGTTAGATAACAGATATCACCAGTAAGTTGTTAAATCCATGTATTAAAATGTTTTGATCAAAATATCAGTAAAAGAATGCATTTAATAAAAAACATATTTGTAAAATGCCTTTTGTTCCAAAAACCAACAATACAGTGGGAACACTGCAAATTCTGTTCTGATTAAAGAAATTATGAAAAAGTTTTTTTAAGTATCTTTCTGCAGAGAGTAAAAAAGATGACGAAAAGGCTATTAAAAAAAATAATGACTGCATTTATCTCTACAAACTCAAAAATTGACTCCAATATCTAAAAAAAACAATAACAACAAAAACAAAACTTGAAAATTTAGCTTTAAAACATCAGGTCAGAGTATTGCTTCACATCTGTGTTGCAGAGTTGACCAACATCTAGCAGCCATGAGCAGTCAGTATTTCAGCCCACGGTGACTGGATGTGGTTACTGACGGCTGCATATATTTTGTTCAGTAATCATGATTGAATACGATTGAATTGAATACATGATTGAATACATGATTGAATCATAAATACATACCTTTAATACATAGATTTTATAAGAATAATAAATAACATGTTCAAGATTATATATTTTTTTCTAAATGTAATAACTATAAAAGTAATCTAAAAAAAAATGTATTCAATACATTCCAAAAGCATAAGTTTCAGGCTTTCTTTTAAATGCATTTTGTTTCAGCCTTATCCATCAAAGTCAGCTGGCAGGCCTAATAATGCTACAGACAAGATTACCGGACAGTTAAGTTGCTCTGGATCTTAATTTTAGGGCTGTGTGACAAGGCAATTTAAATAAGTCTCGCCAGACTGCTGCTTAGGAAATATGAAGTACAAGTTTCTATTTCCACATGATTTTTAATACGTAATAAATTACATTTTTTTATTTCTTTCTTTAGAAAATTATGTGTCTTCAATATATTATTGACATACCTAAAAGTCTCTGCTTATATTCAAATTATCTTTACAAAAATACAAATATAAATCTCCCTTAAACATATCTAAACTTATCTACTGTTTTAATTTTTATCCCCTCATGGTAGTGATGGGCTATCTGAAGCCAGGCTTCGAGGCTTGTACCGAGTAATAAGGGGGCGTGTCAATGAAGCCCCGCTTCGAGGCCTGTGTTGTCTTGTTGAAAACCACGTGACTGGCAACAAACGAGGCCTCGCATTGCATTGGTCACGTGACTGCTTCATTTTGCGTGTCGGTTTTCAAAATAAAAGCGCGATGAATCCTGTTTCTTCGTGGGTTGTAGTAGGTGGTTTGGTATCAGCAGAACAGTTTTCATCAGCAGTGGTTGAAATGGAGCCGTCAAAAAAGGGAAAACCTCTCATATGTGGGAGTATTATGAGATGACAGATCACAATCACAACCTGAAACAGTGAAAAAAGTCCTATTCCTAAATAAAAACAATTAAACCTAAAATCCAGAATTTTCTATATTTTCTTTTGATTAATCAGGAGATGCATCAGAATCACACATCAAAACCAGACTAAAAGCCATTAGAAGAGGCAAACTCTATGTGTAACTTAATATTAAGAATCAGAACTAGAACTCCTAGGAAGAGATGATTTTAAACAAATTCTGTCTTTAAGGAAGCAAGTTTCAAGCTCAAAGTATACAGAGTCTGCAGCAACAGTCACTCAGTTCTCAATACATTAAAGTAACACATATCTTCATTGTCTAATAAGTCCATGACATAAAAGAAAACCTAATACCACCACTGATGGTCAAGGATTAGATTGGCTACAAATCATTTTAATCATTAAAACATGACAATTAAATAGGATTCTCCTCTTACTAAACATGAGTTTGATGAAAACTTTGTGACAATATTGCATTTCCTAATATTTGGAAGTATGATCCAACTGAGTAACAAGGCTGTTACAGTTTCACCAGCAGATGTCACTAGTGAGTGATGAATGAAGCATCGAGTAATGAACTTTTTTCAACACTTTGCGTTGGAAAGCTTCATTGCTTCATGAGGCTTCACTTGCCCATCACTACCTCATGGCACAAAAAAAAGATCTCTCAACATAAAGTTGAACTGCTCTAATCATCTTTAAACAAGTAATTAAATCCACAAAGCTTTAACTCATCAGCCATGAATCAAGTTCCCAGACAATAAGTTCCACCTGTCCCATCCCAGCCAATTAACTCTGCAGGCCTGTTCCTTAACTGATTACTGATGAGAGGCGGAGTTCTAAGCAAAACTGCTCCACAATCAGCTGTGAATAAAAGCCGTGACACAGCACTGCTTTACATCTGCAGTTTTGGTTAGAGTGCAGTTGATAACACCAAGATGGCTCTTTTTAAGTGTCTGTTTGGTGTTGTTTTGATTTGCAGCATTTCTGCCCAGAAGTACTGGAGGGAGCCACTGGTGCCACAGAAACAACAACAACAACTCTTGTCTTCTTTCCAGAAGCCCCAGCAGGAGTTGAAGGTCCCTCCACCTGCAGCTCCCTTTGATAAATGTGACCTGGGAGAGATTGAGAAAATCCAGTGTGGGTCTCCAGATATCACTGTTGATCAGTGTCAAGAGATTAACTGCTGTTTTGATGGGCGTCAATGTTACTATGGTAAAGCAGGTATGTATAGCTCAAAAGTTCTACTTTGTAACATTCTGCTACCTTTATTTCTCAACTAAACTTTTTTTTTTTTTTTTTAACCCAGTGACTGTACAGTGTACCAGGGATGGACAGTTTGTGGTGGTTGTGGCCAGAGAGGCCACTCTGCCACCACTGCATGTTAGCTCCATTAGCTTGCTTGAATCAAACAATGATGTTTGTCAACCAGTTGATGGCAGCTCTGCCTTTGTCATCTTTCAGTTCCCTGTGGTAGCATGTGGAACTACACTAAAGGTAAACAAAGTCATAACAAGGAAAGAAATTAAAAGAATCTTTAGTTGCAATCTGTGCCACCTGATTATGTGGGCAATTTTATGAATTGGGACTTGAACTGTAGTGTATTTCCATTTTAGCAGAATGATGATGGCCATGTAGTCTATGAGAACCACATGGCCTCCTCTTATGAGGTGGGAGTTGGACCCAAAGGATCAATCACCAGGGATAGCCATTTTGAGTAAGTCCAAACTGCTGTAGGCCTTGAGTGCAAAAACTGCAGGTTAGTAGGTTGCAGTAAAAAAAGAAGCCTCTTGTGTGAACTGTTGCAAATGTACATGTTCTGCTTCCTTTACCTCTGCAGCAATCACATTTTTAGACTAAAGTTACAGGTTTTGTTAGCCTGCCTTACTTGACCTCATTAGAAACTTTCAAGAGATGAAAGGCATGGCGATTTCAAATTTTACCAAAAATTTGAACAAACTGTAGGTATGCAACTTGCCAAGTATAAAAGGCACAAGTTGTGATGGGGCACTTGGGTTCCAGTTAAAATTTTGTTGACTTTGCTTTCCTTTCCATTAAACTGCAATCTGGAACAAAGTATTTGCAAATCTAATGATGTAGAACAAACCTCCCTGCTCCTGTTAATTGGAGGAGCACAACCGCAAGACTGGTTTACCTCGACTACAAAACATTATTCAGATTAAACATTCACTTGCCTAAATAGCAATGTCAATATTGCATGTTTAGGAAATGAACCTAAATTGTACATGACCTCCATTATGACCCTTTTCAATGTGAAAGTTTCTGGAATCAAGGATTCCAACAGTTACAAAGAACTGAAGTATTCTCTCCCTGCAGATTACTGTTCCAGTGTCGGTATACTGGCACATCTGTAGAGGCTCTTGTCATGGAGGTAAACCCTGTTCCGCCACCAGTTTCTGTTGCTGCAGCAGGACCCCTAAGGGTGGAGCTCAGACTGGGCAATGGACAGTGTTTTTCTAAAGGCTGTAATGAGGGTATGTATCATCAAATTTGGCTGTGCCTTTAAAAAACAGTTAAACTTATTAAACTGGTATGATTGCAGAGGTGGCAGCATACAGCTCCTTCTACAATCCATCTGACTATCCAGTCACTAAAGTGTTGAAAGAACCAGTCTATGTTGAGGTCCGTATTCTGGGGAGATCTGACCCAAACATCTTTCTGAACCTGGAACACTGCTGGGCCACTTCAACACCCAACCCTGAGGGCTTACCACAGTGGGACCTTCTGGTTGATGGGTATGAAACTGTTTGTGGGGTTAACTGTCATGTATTTTTGTTTCAAATTTAACTTTATCTGCACTTAAATGTTTCCTTGTATGCAGTTGTCCCTATCAAGACGACCGATACCAGACCACAGTGATTCCTGTGGATACCTTTTCTGGGCTGGAGTATCCCTCTCATTACAAACGTTTTGTTAGCAGGATGTTTACCTTTGTGGCTCCAGAGACCTATACTCCTCAGAAAGATACGGTACACATGATTTCTTAAATTTTTAAAAAGATGACCCTTGCTGCTTATCAATTTTTTGACTTTTGTGCTCCTTCTCAGGTGTTTATCCACTGTTCAACAGCAGTGTGCTATCCAAGCAGTGCTAACTCTTGTGTGCAACAATGCCACAGGCAACGTAAGTATATTTTAGAGCTGGATGAGATGGGGAAATTGGGTTAATGAAATTCAAACCTGAGAATGCACAAGCAATGCTTGATTTGATCAATTTTAATTAGTAGGGAATTGAGCAAGAAACTACTTTAATAAACTCTAAATTATAAATGCATTGATCACAAAGTGTTGGAAGCTGAAACCAGCATATTTTGAAGAGGACTCTTAATGCTTTTTGCAGGAAGAGCAGCAGTGGAGAAGGTGCCCTCCAGCCAGAGAGTCCTGGTTTCCAGTGGTGAAGTGATCCTTTCCAAGATGGCCACTGAATCTTGAAGGCAACAATCCACTGAATACCATATGAACTCTTTTAATAAAGATGGCTAAAGGTTATGCCTGAATCTAATTTGTGACTTGCTGTTTATTGTTAAGCCTTATGTTTAGGCAGCTGGCTAGTAATCTCGGCTTTTTCTTTTAGGCTCAGTTGTGATCTGTAAATCTGGTTGTGGTCAATACCAGAACTTATAAACCCAGGTACCTCTAATTTTACAGCAACACAAGTTGGAGGAATAAAAAAGCCTTTAACTGTAGTTTCAATTGTTGCATTTACAAAAATCTTCTTGTAGCTACAAGACTAAAAGTGGACTGCTTAATCTAAGGCCTTTATGGTACCGGTAGTTTATCTAAAATTGGCTCACAATCTTATGTAGCAATCCTGCTTTAAAGCCATCTTAATATTTACAAAATGCAAAGCGATGATCCAAATTGAAAACTTGGATCAGCATGGTTTTTGTTAAGAGTTTCAGAATGTCTGCTGCGAGGTGACATAAAGCTATCTGCAGTCTTTATTGCCAGAAAGGAAGCTTTGTTACAATGTTAAAGGCTGGAGGGATTTTTCTGTGCACATGCAGACATATTTGAACTGTTAAAACAAACCCAGAATATTGATAAAGAAAATCCAGGTACATGGGCCGGCACACATTAATGCAGCAGAACCCAGACAATCTTTTTCAATTAAAATACTGAACTTGAATATCGTTGCAGGCTTATGAAATTAAGAGAATCCACAAAGAAGGGTTTGAAAGTGCACAATAGGGATTCTGTTCCCTCCCTTGATTTAATGAGAACTGTGGACAAAGTATGGTTAGGTTTTAGTTTATAAAGCTCAAGCCTAAACTTTTACTCTTCCATCTGACAAGTTACATTCTTGTAACTGAAATGCATCTGTGAAAACATGAGTTGCCCCACCACTGTAGATTATGTCAATGCTGAGTTTGACATTGAAGAGTGAACAAAATAGGAGGATGAATTGCTTTTGATTTTAACCATATTTCTCAACTGGTCCTTGACATGATTTATAAAAGTGTCTTTTTTTTCTGTTACCCTTTTACCTAGAAATTCAGACATCGAGGCCTGTTTCTGAAAACGGTGTTATCTTTGTAATGGGATATTCTGAGTAAAATTTATTGGGCTCTGATATCCAGGATTTTTAGTTCCATAACGTAGGATTTCTCACCACTTGACCTTAAAATGAATGTGGAAATTACCTAAACATATTTTACACAAAGTTCAATTTTTTTCTTCAAAGAGATTTAACATAGCAGAGACAGTCCATGAACACAGACACCCACTTGCCCTTGTGTCAAATGAGAAACATGCAGGCTGTATGTTTGTGATTATTACATCTTGTGAAATAAAACCCTGTAATGGTCAAAAACCTAAAAAAAAAAAAAAAAAAAAAAATCTTGTCGGATGAAGTATTTGCATTTTCCATTGGTAAGACGTTCCTCATCCTCATCTCGGATAAAATGAGGAATGTACTTGGCCGTCACAAGTTTGAGTCCAGACTTGCCGACTTCTTCAGGTTTTAACTTCTCAAGCCCATTTCCTGTCAGGTAGATTCCAAATAAAGGCTACTTGAGGTAATGAATACATTTTAAACCCACCTAAAGTGTTTAATACAAAGACTGCAGTTTGTGTGTGCTGCTGTAAAGTGGGCTACCTCCACTTATTGCTATTTGATGCAACTCAATCACATTTTGAATTATAATTAAAAAATCAGGAGACCAAACCCATATTTAAATATGGTAATTATAGTCTATACACCTAGATAAAAGCTATGATTTCAACATAATGTATGTCTTTTGTGTGCTTTAGAAAGTATAATTTAATCTTCAAATGTGCTTTTATAACTCAAATTGATTAGATTAAATAATTAAAGAAATTATAACTCTTGTATTAAAACATATCAGTAACAATAATAGGGTCAGTTTTTTCATTGTACTGGACAAATAAGAACTAGAAAAAATATTCCCAAAAAATATATATTTTTTAATGTATTAATAATAAAAAATACCATTCTCAAAGTCTTAAATTAAAATGTGAATACTCCAGTATTTAATTTGCTTTCTCCTTTTTTTTTATCCTCCTCTCCCAATCTATATTTTGCCATAGATCCAAACTTACGCTGAAGTTTTTGTTTATTTGACAAATAATGATGAAAGTATTTTGAAGTAGTTTCTTTGACATTGTATTGCACAAGCAGTCTCAGCTGAAATGTTCTTCCTCCCTTTAATCCTCTAGCCCTGTCTCAGTGACAAACCCTCTCAATATTTTCATTTTATTAGGATATGTGCACAGATAAACTGTGCAGACTTAAGTGGTTCTGAGTTACATTTTTTGCATCTCAAAATATTTAATCCACTTTTGGTGCATCATAAAAATAAACTCAGTCAACTCGAACAGGCTGTTTACTAAATTTCTCCATTCATCTGACCTACAGTATGGGAGATATGGCACCTTTGTTAAACACAGAAACACAGCTTTGAATACAGTGCACTCTGCCACCCATTTGACCAGGGCAATACAAGGAAAGTATCTTTTGTGTTTCGTCTATAATGCTTGCCTTGTGCTATCACATCCTGTATACCAGAGCAGCACTAACAGCGCTGTCCTGCCGTTCCCTCTGTGAGATGAGAAGAACAGTTCTTATAGCGCCAGCTCAGGGACATTGTCACACCAAAGTAAAGCTGTCGTTATCCATGAATTGCACAATTCTATTTAGGCACATGCCTACTGGTCCCATGGAAATGATGAATGCTGGAAAACTTTATTCATCTATGAATCCCCTCTGGATTGAAGTTGGCATGTCTGAAAAAAACAACAAAAACATTTGATCCATATCTGCTATACTCAATGATTATCTTGCCTTTGGCTTGAAATAGTAGAAACATCCTGTTTACACCATCTACTCTTTGGGATGTTCTCTTTGCTCCTAAAACATATACATATAATCACTACTAACTCACAACACAATGATTAACAATATTTTAGAAGAATCTCATATTAGAGTTCTTAAAGTAAAATTACCTCAGAGAGTGGTTTTTCAGTGTTAAACCACTGGAAAACAGTGTTTATCAGTGGTTTTCAGTGGAGTGTTGCTACCAAATGAAAATTAAAAAAGTAGGAAAAACAATTTATCAATGATCAAACCTGAATGAGGGTTAACTGTCATACTGTCACAGACTTTATTAAAATGTTTTTTGTGATGATTTAACTTTACATTTGTTTCTTATAAATCTGTTTCTCAGAACCTCAATGGTGAAAACTTTGTATAGAGGAACAGCTGTTTGATGAAATGTAGTGTGCAACAAAAATTGCCGAAAGGCACCCAAATACAAACCCAAAATAACCGTTTTAGAGGCCGTTTTCAATCCAGCAAAGAGAATCCTCAAAGCTATCAGGCTATTTCCAAAATTAAATGTCCCACATCTTTCACAGCCTGCAGATCACAAGTGATATATAGTTAACTATAGCAGCATGTGTCGGTTGCTGACTAAAATCCATTTTACCATCCTAACCTGGGATAAAACTGTTTTTATTTATTTACCTAAGTTTAGTCTCTTTAACAAACAAATCTTAACTGATCCACATGCTACAGTACTGAAACATGGGAAAGCATCAGCAAACTCCCACAAGGACAACCAGAGCCTGTTCTTACATGGGCCTCTGTTAAAGCAGCCACCGGCCATCTGGAGCACGGCCCCCTGGGGAAGCAGCAGGTGGGACCCTGTGGGTTAAATGAGCTGTTATCTCCAACCAATTTAGCTCCCATATGACCAACTTCTGTAGCTACATCTGCCAGTTTTTATTTCTCCTAACACAATACGTGAAAATAAATATAATACCACTCTTGTTGGCCTTTGTTTTTTTTTTTTTATATTTGAAAATGTACATTCAGAGAACAAACATTTCATGAAAACAAGGCAGATCTTCTAATTTTTTTAAATGACTATATTATATTTTTATTAAGCGCATTAAGTAGGAACAGAGTTGCAAGGATATGGTGAAGGAACAAGTAGTAAAGCTGATTAGATGGTTTGATTTTAAAGGAAAGGAAAAGTGCTTTGATTTTACAAAAAAGCTGCATTGCTGTGGAAAACCAGGTAGGAACGTATAGAAGACCGATTATCACATCAAAATTCAAACTTCAAACCACCTACAGATGATATTACTTCATGACATTTGACAACTAGTACTTGGTTACAACCTTGGTAAGAATGTAGAGTCATTGTATGAGAAGTAAATGTGAGTTATGCATCAAGGGAGGCTGCAACACTCACACTAAGCAGTCTGTGAACCATCAAAGGTTAGGAAGATTCTAAGGGCCCTAGACTGGGGTGGGCCCAAAATCAGAAGAAAACATATTCCCCACTATATGTTTCAAATACAACAAAAATCCAGCAGTAAACTTGGCGGGAGTAGCGGCCTAGTGGTTTGAGCATAGTGCTTGAAATCCTGAGGTTCTGAGTTCGAGCCCCACTCCCACAGACTGCCACTTTGGACCCTTAATCCAACACTAGTCCCCGGGCGCTGCACAATGGCAGCCCAAGGGGATGGGTTAAATGCAGAGAGTTCATTGCTCTGTACTTGTGACAGTGTAATGATAATAAAACCCACCACCCCTGATATTCCAAGAAATTGATTGGCCTTCAGGTCCTGCAATGGTGCACCAGGCCCCCTTGTCTGATCTCTGTCTGCAGTTATTTGTTATTACAGGGGATTAAGTGCCACACACACATAATTTCACACATAAAATAAAACACAAAGAATAAAACAAATGAACAATAAAATGTGTAAATAAGCAGCAATGTGGAAAAACTTGTAATTTGTAATTGTTAATATAAGTGATTCTTGAGCTTCATAGAAGATTACGCATTGTTGCCCTGTTTGCCCTACACGGCGCCTATCCCACAGTGCCTCGCGCCGCTCAGTCAGTAGTAGCACAGGGCTTATACTCCAAGCTAAACTTCACAGTCATTAGATGGGGCTCGGATACCGGTGTGCAGTTTGTTGGAGGATCTGGGCGAAAACAATGCCTGGTTGTATGGAGCCATTTCGTTTGCGAAGGACAACAACGGAGTAAGGACGCCACCAAAGAGTCTGCGGCTTCAAAATGGCAGGGAAGAACACAACAAATCTCAAGCGACATTTGAGGTGCCAACATGCTGCCATATTGAAGAAGATAAGGAACGGGTGGGCCTGTAGTAGTAGGAACCACCGTACCTGACGCCAAAGAGCAGAAAGCCCTGCAGAACCCAATGGCAAAGTGGATTGGGCGTTCTGGCCTGCCTGCAAGGACCATTGAGGATGAAGACTTTGTGGATATAATGAAACAAGCCGACAAAAGGTTCAATGTGTACAGTTTGTTATATTTAAAAAGAATCAGTGTGTGAAGAAGTTCTATTGTGCACAGTGTTATATAAATAAAATAGAGAAAAAAGAGTAGCAGTGTGTGGAGAAGTTTCATTATTTACAGTGTTGACTAAAATGACAAAAATGACAAAAATTTGACTAAGACTAAACTTGATTTTCTTTATTTAGACTAAGACTAAATTGGGAAGGCAATGACTAATATACCTAAGACTAAAAGAGATTTTTGTCATTGTGACTAAGGCTAAGAGAAAATGGCAATAAATCTGACTGATTGCTATGCAGAATCTGTCCCCATTTTATGGACAGGTTCTTCAGGTCGCTCAGCTGCACTGGCGGCCTCAGATATTTCTTAAGGGAGCGACTCAATCCCAGTGTGGCTCAAAGCCACTAGCATTCTCCATAAGATTAGGCACATGGATGACAATATTAATCACAGCTGAAGTCAGGAGAAGAGTCTTGTCTTTTACCCACTGCACATGTGTTGTGCTAAGGTAGGTTCCCCAAGGGAATTTGTTTCCTTTCCTTATTCATAGTACAGCTTTTGCAAGGAGAGCAGAGCCTTTTCTATACTTTCTTCCTCTTACTTTACATTTTACCAGATACCGACCTTGTCAAAGGGACAAAGTATATTTAAATTCAAAGGGGTCTGATAAAAAATACAGTGAGAACCTACATAATTGTCTTGTAATACCATGGCAATCCAGACCTAATTTGAATGTATATGCTAATTAAAATGTTGACACATTCAAAGGAAACAGAAAATGTTTTAATGACAATGCAAGGAAAATGTAGATCATATTTGAATGGACAGAAACAAGAACTATGAGAGAGAAATTTTCAAAGATCTATGTACCTATTCATGTGGGTCTTTATCCAAAAATAAACAGTATGCAATTAAATATCTACTTTGAATAAAATTTAGGGATTCCATTTGGTAGAAATCATATAAGGTTTTGCATCACTTCCTGTGAGCTAGAAAAAAAAAATCTTGATAGTTAGACAAAGGGATTTTTTATGCATGGCAGAGGATGATCAGCCACATATAATTTATTAAGTAGCGAGGGCAGGAACAGCCATGCTGCTGAGAGCAAACCATTAGTGTGGAGCATAAAGCGCAGACTCTGAGCTACGTGCACACAAAGACGCATTTCTGCACAAGCACAGCTGGAAGAGCAGCGTTTGTCAGAGTTTAGCGCAAAGTACCGGAAGATTCCGGCTTATTTACCTCATGCCGCACACAAAGACGCATTTCTGCACAAGCACAGCTGGAAGAGCAGCGTTTGTCAGAGTTTAGCGCAAAGTACCGGAAGATTCCGGCTTATTTACCTCATGCCGCTGCTGCCATAGTCCATCTGTGGTCATGAAGAATGTGCACCGCAGCACGCCAAGTGGGCAACGTGACCAAACAGGATGCAGCAGCAGGGCTGATACTGATTAAGTTGTCTAACAGATGCACAATGATTAATTTTAAACGTCTGACCAATCACCCGCTAACATTCTTGTTTAGTCTTTTCTTGTCAACGAAAACTCACACCCATGAGTCATCAAGTTTTTGTCATCAAAGATCTACTTTTAGCTCATCTTTTTGTTATCATCATTAAACATTCAACGAAATAATTTCATCATTGTCATCAATGATGAAAACAACACTAGCCGCTAGAGCCTTAAAAAAATAAAATAAAATATTCTTAATCAAAAATTGATAGTAACCGGAATCGGAACAAAACACTCAGAAAGGTTCAAATTCGAATGATGCCCAACCCTACATATATAGCCACTTCGCCACAAAACAATCATGACAGTTATCTCTCTCCATGCAACAGTGGCATTAACCCACTGTCTCATAGCTGAGACTGTGACCAGCCTTCACATCCCACCTGACATCGACATTGTTTAAATAAGGTAACAAATAAGCACAGATATAAATCAGCAAAAAAAAAAATTATAATCATGCAAACATAAAATTTAAGGGATGTGCTTTGGTAGCCCAGTGGTTAGCGCGCACGACCCATGTATGGAGGCCTTAGTCCTTGACGCGACCGACCCGGTTACGAATCCGACAGAAAAACAGCCACTAGTGCTGTAAAACTAAAAAAAGTTTTATAAAATTTAAGTAAATAGACAACTGTAGAGGTACTGCTGTGGATCAAATAAAAAAAAAAGTAAATAAAAAAAACCATGCTTAGATTTATTGACGCTTATTCTTGAGAACAGAGAACAGAAGGTGAAAGCCTATGCTGACATCTCTAACAAACCATAGAGAACATTTTTTTAAAAGGTTATGTTTGGAGAATTCTGAGCTACCTGAGACCAAAATCACCTCTGATTTGTCATACAGTTGAAATATTGACTTTTGGCTTGACAAGTCAGTGTTTTGACAAGCGTCTGAAATGATTTTTGTCAAAAGAAATGAGGCAACAAGATACAGACTAAAGATGAAAAGAGACCTAAATGTTTAGCAACACCTCTAAAACCCTTTGGTGAAAGTCAGTCCCTTTGGAGGACCTATACTGCTTTGATGGTAGAAGCAAAAAGTATACAAAGAGATCTGAAGTTGATAACTTCTTCAAGGTTGTGTATGCACTATTCAGCATGGCTTTGCAAAAGACTGTGAAAGTATTGCTGAGTTAAAAAAGTATCTAAAATCTTTGCTAGTTTGACCTTAATTGGAGGTGTATATACTTTTTTATTTTGGTAAAAAGAAAAATGCATGGCTTCTAAGATGAACAAGGATATATTTTGGGCTTCTACTGTATGCAAGGGTTTTATGTTTTATGCTGTGGTTAAAATTGTTGTTTTGTAACATGTGCTTCCCAGCTTTTAATTCCATGCTGAGATCTCAGCTTGTTTCCCAGGTTAAATGGCCTGTCCAGTCTGAACACCATTGTGGTTTCATTTTTGACTTTTACAATCCAGGACCCTCAAAAGTAATAAGATCTTTATATTCTTTCTCTAACATACACAAATCATAGTATCACATAGTTGCATGCTAATAATGAATTAAACATGTCTATGGAGGTACTACCGTAACTACTTTTTTTATAAGGCATCAGCCTTTAAAGAAAGCTGTAGAAGGATAATTACTTATAAATATGCAGAAAACATAGCTATTCTGGCTACCAATCAAACACATTAAAGTAAAATATGTACCGGTTAATATGATTCTTTTCGGTTAGTTTTTACCTTCTAAAGGTGAATCATATATTGACTCATTTTTAACCCTGCTTTTGTTTTGGACTCTCCCGCAGAGAGAGCTTTGCAGCTCTTAGCTGCTCAGTGGCCCAAGACACTTTGACAGAAGTGAGGAGGCGAGAAGTGAGCAGCCAACCCTTCACCTGGTAAGGGACTGATATTTCTTTTGAGACAAAAGAAACTTTAGATTGTTTGCAAAAGCCAAAAGCAGCAACTCTATTAGCTGTTTATTTTATAAGTATACTGTGTAAAATAATAAACCTCTAAAGGCCGACAGGCTGACCTTTAGATACTGACTCGGCTCTCCATATGAGGAGAGGTTAAACAATTTAGGTTCTGGTTTCTGTGTTGGAGAACTGCTGACTAAGACAATAGAAGTAGAGCTGGTAAATTGCTCTGGCTCAGATCGTAAACACAAAATTCATGAGGAACTTTTCTTTTTTTCATTAAACCTTAGAGCTTTTAATCAAAGAAAGCCAGACTACAAAGTGCAATACAGGCATATTCCTGTATCTCTATAATGCATCCTGACTCTGATTAAAATTCAGATCCCTTCAGCAGCTGTTTTAAAGCTGTCCTTTTGATCAACTGTTCTGCATACATTCTGAATGGCTTTCTTGGACTTTTAAAGCTCTTATTGATAAAAAAAAAAAATAGCAGACTATCGTTAAAGCAGCTTTTTTGTTTCCTTGTTAACCTGCTTAAGCTAAGAATCACTTGGGCAAACATTTCAGGTAAAAGTTTTTAAATAATAACCCTGTTTTGCCTTTCTTCTGCCTACAGCAGTGTTGGATGCAGCAGTTTATCCTGCAATTGAACGGTTCAACGGCTTTCAGTGTCGCTGTGTCCTTGGACAAGAAACCTGCATTGCTGCATTGGTCAGAGGGAGCCTGTGCATGGCAGCCTCGCTTCTGTCAGTGAGCCCCAGGACAGCTGTGGCTACAATGTAGCTTGCCACCATCAGTGTGACAGTGTGACCATCATGAATGACTCAATGTAGTGTAAAGTGTTTTTGTCACATCTCCTGCCTTTAAAAAAGCGCTATATAAGCGCTATGGAGTTCCTAGCCATTTAGCTTTTCTTCCTATTAATGCTTGAGCTGGTTATGCCATGCTCAGTTAAAAACAATGCTTGTCTTTGGATTGGTGCATCATATTTTTCTCTTAGATCGTTTACCCTTCATTTTTTTTTTTTTTTAATTCTATTTTTTGTCCTACGGGCCAGGAAGTAATCCAGATAGTGACACTACCTTATACCTTAAAAGTTATGGTTGGATAGACAGAAAAAGAGGTTGAGTTTTAACAGAGTGGGTCCCAAAGAGCTAATACATGAAAACATAATGTACAAGCAATGCCTGTCTGAAATTTGAGGCATTTCTAAGAACTTATATGTGGAGTAAATTTTTTTTATTTTCTTTGTTCATGCCCATACTGAATATAATTTTAAACATTCTCTGCATGCAAGGACATAGGGTACACTCACATCTTCGGGACCTTAAATAATCAGGTTTTTGGAGTATTGTTGTTCAGTCAGACTCTCATGGTTTATTTGTTGTTATAAGCTCGGTAAATGAAACACAAACAAATTACATTATATGTGCATTATATGTAGCATATATGGGCATTTTAAATGAAAACGACTTAAAAGCACTAACAGTCGAAATTCCCCACTGTTATTACCTTTGATTGCAATGGATTTATTTATCCTTTTAACCTATGTTCATGCTTTTACATTAGCTACAATATGTTTCAAATCATCGCAGTAAGGAACTATATAACCTTTTTTCTCTCCCTTTCTGAAATCAAATCTGAACTGTTTAAACAGATGAAAGTGGAATGTTAAGGCTGATAATTATTTTTCCAAAATGTAAAAACAAGTATTTTAAATTGTTTTTTAAATGAATTTAGGCACATATGAAGGTAGATTTGTGTCTTTTTTTATACAATTACAATTTAAAAGACAAAAATCTACCTTCATAGACACATACCAACATTTAACTTGAATCTCTTAAATTTGCCTTTTAGAAGCATAAAAAGCCATGAAATCATCATCATTTAAACATTTGAATACAGTATACCTCTTGTGGAAAAAAAAAAAGTGGTTATTTGGCAGATTCATTTAACAAAAGTATGGGTATTATGAACAACATTAAATCCAAAGATTTTATCCGAGGTGCGGCTGATTTATTTGTTGTAGTCTTGTTGTTCACATACAACAATAAACAGTGATAGTCGACGTGAGTTTGGAAACGGCAAAGCTTTGTCTTAAGTGGAAAATCAAATGCGCATCTACACAGACCAGTGTGATGCATTCAGGAGTATCAGATAGCTATGGTGCATTCAAGAGCATGTGACATTTCACACTTACTAGGAAAGAGCCATAAACGGAACAGAACTTAACTCATACAAAAATGTATTTATTCAGAAACAGTGTGGGCTTTCTTACAATACTGATTGCTCTATAATTGTATTTCTGTTATTTTTCGATTAGGCACATCAGCTAGCTTTTTATTCTAAAAAATCTATAATATTACAGCAGCATATTATAAAAGTTTTTCAAAAGCCTGTTTAAAAGCTCCAAATGAGGCTTCAGATCATACAGTGGCAATTTCCCTGCCATTGTTTTACAGGGTAGAATTTGCATTTGCTGACTCTTGTCCTTTTATTACTGATGGATATACAGGAATACAGTCATACAAGTGTCAACTCCTCTGAGATAGCAGCGGATGCAATTTTTGGTAATTTCTTTTTTTTTTTTTTTTTTTTTTATTCAGTGTATAGGATGAATGCATAAATACCTTATTTTATATTAGTGTTGAAATTCTGTTTAAAGTAACAGATCATTAAAAATGTCTCTTTATTCTTATCCTGCTGATTTTTAAGTGGTTACCTGGTTTAATGTTTAAAAATATTTATCTCACGTCTCATGCCCCATCCAATGCAGATCATTGGCGCCATCCAGATCTAGTGAAAACTAGTGTAATTGGATGAGTTATATAACGCAAACACTCATTGGTTAGCTAAAGGAAATCATCAGAAGCAAGCAGGTGTTCTTTAAACTGCAAACGTGAATTGTCTATGCCATGCTACAATGTCGGATTCAGAAAAAGATGTAGAAATGTCTGAAAGGTGAGAGCGTATCGGGAAATGGAGACCAGCAAGACCTCCCTCATCCAAAATTGAGCTTTCAATTCATATAGTGGCATCTGGCTGTTTTTTTAAAGGTTACTTTATACTTTTATACTTTAAGTAGTTTTTGGAGCACATACTTTTTCACTTTTACTTGAGTAAAGAGGTCAAGTTGATACTTCAACTTTAACCAGAGTGTTTTTAAACTGCAGTATCTATACTTCTACTTAAGAAACAAATGTGTATACTTTTGACACCACTGCACTATAGTTATGCCAATATATGGTTAGAGTGCCGGAGGACATAGGGGACACTTTTCCTAAATCTGCTACGTTCTACTTCTATTCTCCAAATCTTTTGCTTTTTCTTGTCATAATAGCTACATCTTGTCTGGCGCTTTATTTAGCTGTGAAACCATCCTGGAGGGAGACATTGGTTGGGCTGCTGCTGTCAAGAACTTCTATTACTGATGATAGATTTGGGCTTATTTTTCTATGTTTAGCACTGTTTCTCTTCTAGACATAGCTGGTGACTGTGACCTAAAGACAGTCTCACGAGTTCATCTGCTTAACTGTTTCTGTCTTTCACATTAAAACTTATTTCATCAAGATATTACATGAAGCAGATAAGATCTTTATTATTATAAAAAATGTTTTAATGGTAAATGGTCTGTACTTATACAGTGCTTTTACAAGTCAGGAGAAATTAGCCCTTTGCACTACATTCTGTCATTCATACACTCGCCAATAGTGGCAAGCTACAATGTAGCCACATTGAGCCTTAGAGCTCACTGACAGAGGCGAGGCTGCCGTACACAGGCACCACCGGGCCCTCTCACTACCAATACAAGGACACAATGACATTCAAAGCCAGAGCTAGGGCTTGAACTGACAACCCTTCATTTGCAGGGCAAACTCCTGCACACATAACTGTTATCTTGAGACAGCAGATGTGATTAATTGGCACTTTTATTAAAGACTAATAGAAAGAAGAACTTAGATGAATACTACAGCTTCCAATACAGTTTTAAAATCTCATTGTTGTTTTGCATTTCAGACAAAGCAAAGGGACCAAAGACACCCTAAATCGACTTAAAATCTTGTTTGTTGTTGCAATATTAGTTGTTACCATCCTGTGTATATTTGGAAACTTTTCTTCATGTGCCCCAAATATTTTCTCATTATAGATTGATCTAACACCCATGGACAAAATTCATGGGACATTTTTAGTTCAGTGCTGTACCCGACAGCCTGCTGGGTTTTAACAGGAAGACTGCACTGCATGTTCACCAAGTTCCCCCCTCCAACACAGACGCGCACACACAATCCACTACATTTCTTGCCCTGTCACATTTACCAAGTCAGCAGACTGCCTCCTTAGGCAAAATGGATTGTGATATTTTTAGAGTAATTACTGTGTTCAACTGGAAATTTTAATCTTCTTGTTTTCTCTTTTTTGTTTGCTTTCTTTCTGTTTTCTTCTACTTTAAGATGTCCAATATTCAGAATGGTATATTGCTCTCTTTCTTTCAAAATGTATTTTCTTCCACAAGCCAAACTAAAGCAACCCGCTAAACAAATATTTAAGTCATCCTTCAATCTATGCCTGAGTTAACGTTTAACATTTCTAAAAATAGATAATGCAGTACTTTTCTTCCCCTACAACCACATAGTCCAGTTTGTTTTATTTGGGTTTATTACACCTATAAATAAATCTAACTACTGGTTATGTAAGAGAAATATTAAACTTTTTGGTCTATATGACAGAAAATAAACATCTACCATTCAGGCCATTAAACATGGTACTGCCAGAATGATGCTATAGACATCGGCACTAGCTTATATTTAAAAAGAAATTGGATGGACAAAATTCAGGGCAATCTAAAAAAACAACTTCAAGACACTAAAAATGACTTGAGACTAAGGTTCTCCTCCCTGCTAAACCACAATCCCAAACTTGAAGCTTGAGCTGTTCTTCATCAAGCAATAGTTATGTGTTATAACAGCCTATAAATAAATCTTGATAAATCATGAAGAATATGTGGCAAAACTTAAAAATGTATGTTCAGTGTTGCTCTTCAACCAGTCTGGCTGCTGATTGACTGACCTTTTGTCAGAGGATGGGACAGATGGTCCCAGTATTTAAGGTGAGACAGTCAGTAGGAAAGTTTAAAATGTTTATTAAAATAAACAGACAGAAACAAAAAGTCAATCAACACTTTCAGACAGACCTGCTAAGATGCAGACAGACGGGCTCAGTGGTTGGGGGACAGAGACAAGACTTGATATGACGATTTCTGCAAGACTTTAAACTGTTCTCCTCCTAGAAGCTAGGCTTACGGGAATAAAACTGATCCTCCTGTTCTGAGCAAAAATCCTAAGGGCTCCGCAGAGAAGGACGATCAGGAGACAAGACAAACACAAAAATCCTCTTTATCTGCTGGCCACCAGGAAACGGAACATGAACCATCGAATAAACTAAACTAATTAAACAGACAAATTAACAGGCATGAACAAACAGACCGCAAACAATGATCTGGCCCCAATAGCTGGACTGAACCAAATATAAAGCAAGACGCACAGGTGGATAGGATCAGAGAGGATTAAAGATCGGGCAGAACAAAGCACTTGAATGACATGAACAATTAAGGCCAGCTATCAGGTCATGACACCTTTACTGTTTTTCATAACATATTTTGGTTATGTAGCAAAATATGAGTAGGTTCAGGGTTATAAATGCTTTTGCCACTTCATGCAGGTGGAGCCAAAATGACATTGAATATAAGAAAATGTATTATTGTTTAGCCATTTCCTGTTTGGTTTTAAAATAATAATAAAAAACATAATATTATTTTAATCAAATTTTTTTATTGTCTCGTCTCTGCCAGTAGAACGATGATCCCCTGTGTCTTTTCTTCTCTGATTGTAAAGAATATACTGGTGAAGGTACAGAAACTACAAAATACTCTCCATCTAATCTTAACCAGAAAGCCTCCTGGGACAAGATAGAAAAATAAAAGAGAGGAGGAAGTGACAATTCAAGTCACCCTGCCTTCCACATTCAAATTAATATAGGTAGTGGAAGCCACTTTCAGAATGGTTCCCCATGAGTCAGAGCTGTCTCTGTCTCACACACAGAATAATAAACGTGCACAGCCTCTATGTAGTCAGGCAGAGATGTGCACACGTGTGGAACCAAGACCAGACAAAATCCACAGCAGCAGACGATAATGACATTAGGGAGAAACAGAGGTTGAAGAGGAGAGAGATTCAGTGTGAAGAGGAGAGAAGCATCAAGCAGAGACAGTGACACCTTGTTGAAAAATACCAAAGTACACGGCTATGTTTTTAGCATACATCAACTCAAGAGGTTGTCCTCCTGTCATACTTTAAATGTAAAAGATGAAGCAAAGTGCTAGAACAAACTTACATGTTGGTAATAGTTCACAGATATACTGTAAAAACTAAATCATTATGTAAGGGATTTAGAATTAACAACTTAAATCTGAGTAACAAACATTTTACTATGTCCTACTGTCCAGACCTTTCACACTTCACTTAGACTTAGCCTTAGACTCAAATTTATTCATCCCTAGGGATTACTCCTTCAGTGAATTTCTGGTTGAATTCTGGTGGTATTTTCATTAATGCTAAGGAAACGCATGACGTTGTCTCCTCCAAAAGCATATCAGCTCTGTATCTCTTTAATACCCTGATACTGAACTGATAATCCATGGGATTGCTGCACAGTATGAGACTTATCCACCATTAGATATTTAATTTGTTGTATTGGAAACTTAATAAATGAACCTAATAACTTTTGTATCAAAGAAAGCCCACGAGATTACATCGAGTCATTATGGTACGCCTTGCAACAGTAACCAAGAGAGGATCATTGCAACCTATCCAAAACATCCTCTACCACTGCCCATTGATTGCTAGAGATTAGCACAAGAGACCCTCCAGTAATTCTGCAAACATTAAGCAGACAGAGATGGATGGATGGATGGATGGATGGATGGATGGATGGATGGATGGATGGATGGATGGATGGATGGATGGATGGATGGATGGATGGATGGATGGATGGATGGATGGATGGATGGATGGATGGATTATTTCCTGTTCCCGCACACCTGACCAAAATTAAAGGGTAATTCTGCAGCTCTTAATGGCTTGCTCTGGAGATAATATCCCATTCAACTTCTATTCAGGATTTCTGAAACAAAGCCACATCTCAAACATGCAGGACAGTGGGTCCTGATGACCAGGATAAAAAAAACCCACTCGATTAATTCACAATGAAATGAAAGCATATCAGATGCAGGCCAATTTGTTATTTTTGTTCAGCAGTCCCTACAGAAGCTTGCTCAGCAGTGTGAGCAGGTAACAGCACAATCGGGAAGTGACAGGATCTGGACTGGACTCGAGCCAAACCCTTTTGTGTGTTGCAAATGTGTGTGTGTTTGTTTGTGTGCGAGTGTTAGAAGGATGCAGAGTGCTGACAAGGAGAAACTAGACCTCGCTGAAGAGACAGCAATTTTTGTGAGACAGCAAAAGGGACACTAAAGATGCATGCACGACGTGCAATTTAAACCCTATTCCAATGTTTAACTTTCCTTTCAGGGAAAAACAATCATATCATGTGTAAACTGTGGAACTGACAAGCAAAGTCATGCTGGTTAATTAGAGACTCCAGAATCCTTCAAAGAAAAAGAAGTAGATTGCGAACAGCCTGCTGATATTTACCAACCCAACTGGTCTATGACACGTTAAACAATAAGAAAGAGAGGGAACAGCTCTCACACTGCTGAGTCTAGCTTTCTGTGGACACAGCTCTAGCTCACTACTCTGGAGACAATCTGTGTCCGGTTTCTTTATAATGCATTTTAAGCAGAGTGAATATCAGTGTACACAGTTAATGTATGCTGATATGCATCTGCACGTGCTCAGCATAAAGAAGGCAAGCCATTTAGGTCCACTAATGTTTTGGCTTTGAATATTTATCATTTAAAAATAGTATAAGAGAAATCTAAAATAAGGAAAACTGTATCTTAGTTGTGGTGTATTTTGACTTTTCAGTAAAGCAGATTCCTTAAGAGAAAAGCATGCAAGCAGCATGTGTGCTGAATGAACAGCATATTTCTGCAGTGCTGCAGTGCCCTGTGCTAGGGAGGAGGGAGTGGTTTTTCCCGCGCAGGTGAAGGAAGATTTTGATGCTCACAGGAGCTAAAGTCTCAGGCGTGGTGCTGCTGGACAGACCTTCTGTCACTGATATTGAGTATGAGGTGAGCGTGTAGGCAGGGGAATATGCGTGGGTGAAAAGCATACCCTCTGACTTTAACACACACATACACACATTTACTCCTACAAATGTCCATCCACAACCTTGCCCACGCTCCTGAAAAGAGAAAACAAATGTAGCTGCTTGGGCGAATCCTATGACACATCCAGACCACCCACATCTCAGAGAAAGCTTCAACAGAAAATAAAAGATAAAAAAATTTGAATCAAACATTTTGAAACAAACGGCATTTACATAATCTATTTCCCTCCTTTCTTTTCAGTGTCTGACCTACTGTTTCTTTAATCTTCCACGACCAGTCCTCCACCCATGAGACAAAAAGCAGGCATTCATTCAGGTCCCAGCATGCCCTGCCCCTGACCTGACCAAACATGGCTGGTGCAGCCTGAAAAGGATACCTTATTCAACTTGCCCAAATGTTCTTGATCTTTTTTTTCTTTTTTTTTTTTTTACCATTTTCCCTGATTCCTCTGAATTATCCATCCCCTTTAAAAAAAGAATTCACAGAGGTTTAGCATTTAGACACATTAGTCTACCATTTATTTTCACAATCAGAGCCAGCCTGATGTGTAACAACTTTAGGTAAAGCTGCTTAGGAACAGGCAGGCCAATAAGACCCTCCAATCTTAAAAAAATCAGATTTGGAGTTATAAATCAAGAATGAACCAATTTTGTTCTAAATGTTCCTAAAATTCAGATTAGTGTTATTTAAATCATTGTGAATTGCTAATTAAAGTGTATCTAGGATTAAAAAACACATACATGGCAGTTGGAAGCCTCTTTCTCACTGTCCCTCGGGATCCCTCTCACCAGAGCTGCACCATGTTTAGCGACTGTAAGCAGAGTTGTTTCGGCTTGTTAGATCAAACATGGCTAGTGCAAATACTTTGCTTTCAATAGTGTCACATTATTTAGTGGATCAACCCTGGTCTGTTGTTCCTACTGCATGCCGATCAGAGCCGAGGCGATTTTAACTTGGGTCGCTTGCCGAGTCGTTTGACCTGGGTAGACACGCGTCAGTGAGCTGTTCCCACTGCCACTGTACTCGCTGCCACTAAATACCGATTGTTCCCTGGTTTTTCAGCCGGTTGGAAAGTGGTGATACAGTAGAACATGCAAATACACTAATCAGGCTTTTGATGTAGTGACAATTTCTGATTTTCTTAAAAAGATCTGGTATTGTCATTTGTAATGGCATTTTTTTTTAAATACGTAGACTTAGACTGGAATCCAACAAAACACCCTTTTTACCCCTTTACATTTTTTCAAAATTTTTTATGTTTATAAAAACCGTAAATATGCATCAAAGGTCATGCTTTGTTATGCATTTAAAAACGGAATACGGTAAGAATTTTTAGCTTTGACGGATATAATAAAAAGGAGAAGATAAATTAGATATTTCTTTTTTTTTGACACAAAGACCCCCAACCAGACACAATTAAATGTATAGAGGACAATCTTTTATTTCCGGGTGCATCATCAAAATAAGTGGTCCTCCTAATTGTTAATCATTCTGGTGATACGTTTTCATAAGGCGATACTATGTGCTCGTCCTGTTAGCTATCTTTTTCTGTGCATGCACACTTTCAGGCGTATATGTGTGGTTAGCTATGGTTTTAGCCAGTTATTGAAACACTCCTTTCTCACTGCAGTTCTTTAAAAATGGCCGAGGTTTATAAGAGAAAAGGTGTCTACGAAGTGTATAAGAAGAAAACAAAGGCCTCAGAAGAGGCAGATATATCCCGGAATGCTTTGCGGGGCGAGCTCTTCGTGCAAAGCATTATGGGATATGCTATCACAGCGGACCGCTTTCTACATACAGTTGGCTGTCGCTAACTAATAACAAAGATGGTTCAGGCACTGTGCAATGGAGGAGGAGTTACATGACCAACCGGGAGTAAAAAGTAGTGATCATCTGTACGAAAGGTAAGTTAACTGAGTTTGCTATAGACCACTATATAGTCCAATATAGTGATTGAGGGATTTAGGGGTTAGGATGGATGTTCGGACACAGTAAGCTTGTATGAGCTATGAGAACAGCAACTTTTAAACACAGCATACACAAGGAGAAATGGGTTTGTGCATGCTCTCGCATGGATGCAGGGTTGTGATTGCGGGTCTTTTAAAAAATTTGCGAAAATCCTCCACAATACCGTTGAGGGAATGTACAAATACATTAGAAATACATACATCAAACCTCTGTCTAATTGAGCGTTTGACCATAAATAAAAATACTGTACTTCTTATTTGATGGGTATGTTGACAGTTATTCCCAAGTATTATGACATACACCATATTTTATGGTGTATGTCATATACACCATATTTTATGGTGTATGTCAGTGCAGGAGACGTTGTATGTACGTATTATTGTCAGTGGTTTCTTGTAACCAATTCGTTTTTTAGAGTCAAATAACCCTGGCTAATTAATCTTGTATAATCCTTACAGACTAAACTAAGCTTTCTTTAAGACCCTATGCACTGTGAGTGAATGGCTATGTATGTATTTACAGCTTTTTGTACAATAAGCAGTATGAAGTGACTGAAATGGCAAACCCAAAACCCAAAATCCTGTTACATAGTCCCTTAAGTTTTGCTTCACTAAAGCAGCACACAGGTTCTTTAAAGCATCCGAGACAGCAACAACAACAACAGCAAATCTTGGGCAAGCTCTGACCACAACAGTAGCTATTAAACAACACCTGCTACATGAGAACCTTTGTAAAATACCCATTTCAAAGGTTAAACACTGATGCCAGCTCTGATAAAACATTATTGTTTCCTCTTTGTCTGAAAGTAAAACAGCAGACATGGAGAAATTGTGTTTATATTTTAGATAAATCTCTTTTTACCCCCTAAAGGCTCTGTGATATCTGCTCATCTGGCCCGCAGCACCACGCTGCCAAACTCTGAGCAAACACATGACTCAAATTCGTCTAAGTCTTGCCGCAAGGAGGCAATAAAACAGAAAAAGATCCTTTTGTCAACATCAGAATTCAATTTTAGGGCTGCATCTAAGCCTGCAAGAAAATCATCAGTCGTCACATTAAAAATGTTTTTCCTTTTTTTTTCTTCTGTAGCTCATTATCAACCTCTAAATCTCATTTAGTTTGCAGGGGGAAAAAAACAACCCAAAAACAAGATGCTTTGCTTCACCTGAGAAAAAAGAATGTGTTAAATATGACTGCTACTGCATCAGTATTACGCTGCAGATACACATACACATACAAGGCTATTTTTGGCAACAGGACAGTGATGTAAACAGTTAACAATAAATGAGCTGATCAGTGTAAGATGATCAGTGTCAGAGGTAGAGGTTCTAATCTTCACAGACATAGCCATTTTACATTGCTATTGATCTTTGTAGTGAGGAACACAGCATGACATCGATCTTCACACTGAAGGGATAAAAATCTCTGTGTTCATCAGGGGCCTAACACACACTTACAAATACATCTAATGTCTAAAATGTGTGCATTTAACTGTGCATGTAGAAACAAACAAAATAGGTACACAAACTGTGTCAAAGATTTATTAATCAATGTGGAAGGACACAAATTGACTTTTTTATTCAGCTTGCCTGCTTCCTGTCTACCTCTCTGTCTCTTTATCTGAATATAGATAAAAAAGGCTGCAGGGTATCACTGTCAGTCCTGTAGTGACATGGATGGGAAAACTAGTACATGAGGCAATTCATATTTAGAAACATTCCACTTTTGGTTCATTCATCAAGCTGGGGCAGCAAACGGAAAAGGCATTTTACATACTATTTAATCATTTTAAGGAATTTTACTGATTAATAATTTGCCATGCATGTAGTAATTATGTATAGAAATGCATGCATTTTATATTGGAGTAAACTTATGGGAATGAATGATGTTGGTGCCGGTAGACGCAGAGTGATGCAACACCTGTGGATCAAGGTGAATGAATGGCCAGTAAAGAGGACTCCTGTATCTGCTTTAAAAGCATACTAGAGGCATTTCACATTATATGTGCTAAAGGTGTTAAAACACAGCAGCAGCAGCAGCAGCAGCAGAAGCAGCAGCAGCAGCACAGTCAGTCCTCCTGTCCTTCTGCAGGACAGGGCAGAGCAGACAGAGGCTGCGCCTCCATCCTCCATGTAAGCCGAACATGTCCGATCTGCAGCTGCGAGCATCATCTATGACATCACCCCAAACTCACCAAAGTTTGCTGATACTGGAGAGTCCGTTCTTCTGCTTTGCCTTTCACCATTGCAGCAATTTCCTCATTAAGAGGCCCAAAATCCGTCTCCAGCTAATTAATCTTCAGAGGAGGAAGAGAGAGAGTGGTGGCAGCGCGGCTCGCTGCCATCCCATGAGCGGTGTGTGTGTAACAGGTTAGTTATAACCGGGCTGTCTGCATGTTGCAGAGGACTGCTGCCACGGTTTGAGAGACAGATGAGAGATACAGCCGCCTTGCTGCCTCACAGCAGCGATGCGGTTTAACTGCGAAATACCGCCTCTCCCCCTCCTCCCTGCCTCACTCCCTCCACTGTTCTCTCTCTCTTTCTTTCTGGACCTGCTGTTAGTGGACCTGAGGATGCACAGGTAGCATCCAGGTGTCGTACGTCGGTCCCTAAACATAATATTTTACAGTTGTATTTCTGATCTATACAGCTCTTTTGCTCCTTATTTTACTCACCTCTTGGTTGATAGAAACATTAAGTTGTAAAGGTTGTGGCTTACCTGCAAGTAGGAGGTCAGAAAGAATAAATATGTCTTAGTCTGAGATCTAGATTTATATTTATTTCCATTCAACCAATGCGTGTATATATTACAAAAACGCATTAAAAACGTAATATCCTGGAATGTTTCCTTTAGATTTAAAAATATCTACACAGTAGAGAGCTAAGAAAAGACTACACAGTAGTTGACTTGGATTATATGACTTGTACTGCAGAGATGTACTGACCTTAGAAATAAGTAAAAAATTACACAGGCTACATAGTAGTTGGCAAGTGTAATTGCACAGGGGGAAAGAATATTGGACAAGAGTGACAATAGGTAATGTTTTGCACAAGATGTCCAAGGAGGGAAGGTGTTGACTTTTGTCCCTCTTCCTATCACCTCCTCCTTCAAGAACAATAACAGAATAATAATTTGTGAAAAACAGTCACCTTTGAGACAGGAAACCTCAGATGAACAGATGCAGGAAAAAAGACAGATAAACTGATTTTTTGACTAATACTTTTCTTTTTTTTCTTGTATGGGCATTGACCAATACATGCATATGTTCACCAATTTATCAGTGCATTCAGCAGCCATTTCTTAAGATCACGTGAACTGCATGCATTGATGTTCCCGCCATTTAATGGTGGCGTTTTGTTTGATTTATCAATAAATGTTTCTTTTTAGTTTAAATTGAGACATTTAATATTTTTATCATTGTGTCATTTATATCATGCAAATGGAGGTTAAAAAAGAAATACCAGCTTCAAGGATTGACCCAAATATATCGGCACCACGTATCGGAGATCGGTCAGAATAAAGTCAAAATAAACAGTTTTGGCATTGGCCTATTAGAAAAACCTGTATCAGTCAAAATCTTTAATAGAGGCATATGCTCTTTCAAGTATACAAATTGGCTAACATTGCTAAATACAATGGGGTAAAGTTTTAATAGCAGAATAGTGCTCTTTTTGTAAAGGAAATCATGAAAAGCAAAAAGTGTCATTTATACAGTTGAACGGGCCCTTTAAAATGGCCTGTAGTTATATAGTGCTTTTTTTTCAAGTCAGGAGACTTGACCAAAGCTTTTTACACTGCATTCAGTCATTCACAAACTGGTGGCAAGCTACATTGTAGCCACAGCTGCCCTGGGGCTCACTGACAGAAGCGAGGCTGCCGTACACACACCCTCTGACCACCATCAGTAGACAATGCAGGTGAAGTGTCTTGCTCAAGGGCACATCGACACTGAAAGTCAGAGCCGGGGCTTGAACCGTCAATCCTTTGATTTCAGGGCAAACTCCTACATCCGACACCACTGTCGCCCTGATGGTACTGAAGTGGCCGAATATAAAGATCAGTTTGACACCCCTGCTTGACTTGGTTGCTGGGTTTTTTACATGGCTTCTGGAATATCACAAGGTGATTTTATTTGGATAACCTTTGTCATTCTTCTTTTCACTGGTGTACAACTAATAGTTGTCCTGTCAACTAATACCCCTAAGAAGAGTAAGCACTGGTGTTTCTCAATAAATGTTGGAATATTATTGTTTTATTCTTAACCAAACCCTGAATTAAAATTTTCCACACCATTCCTGACTTTGCTGTGTAAGATGTACTTCATGGTGCTGATGGTTCAGTTATGTTCCCTAACACATTCCCTGTGGTCTTCTTTACATCAGTCTTGTGACTTGTGGCTGCTCACACTGAGCTTGGTTCTGTTTGAGGTTTCTTCCTGTTAAAGTGAGTTTTCCTCTCCACTGTTACTACAAGCATGCTTGGTGTGAGGGAATGCAGAACAGTCAATAAGTCGATGCAATCAGTTGGTTTTCCTTAGAACATTTTGAACCAATCTGACTATATCTGTAAAGTGCCTTGGATGAAATGTGTTGTGAACTGGCGCTATATAAATAAACTGAAATGAAATGAAAAGTTTCATAACTGAAGTGACTGGCTTCTTATAAATGCCAAACGTTTCAGTTTTGTATAGGTGGATTTCAGCGCTGGCTTCAATACAATCATCCCAGCTCTTCTCTCCCAGCTGAGTGTGCCTGACTTCACCTGCAGGTGGATTACAGACTTCCTGTCTGACAGGAAGCAGCATGTGAAGCTGGTAAAACATGTCTCCGACTAACAGTTTGTCAGCACTGGTTCCCCTCAGGGCTGTGGGCTTTCTCCTCTGCTCTTTTCCCTGTACACCAACAGCTGCATCTCCATTAGTCTGTCAAGCTTCTTAAGTTCCCGGACGACACCACTCTCATCTGACTTATCTCTGATAGTGAAGAGTCTGCCTACAGGTGAGAGGTTGACCATCTGGCAACCTGGTGCAGGGTGAACAACCTGGAGCGCAGCGCTCTAAAATCAGTGGAGATGTTTGTGTACTTTAGGAAGAACTCAGCCCCAGCTATCCCCATCACCCTCTGTGACTCCACAATTTACACCGTGGAGCGTTTCCGCTACTTGGGAACTATCATCCCACAGGACCTAAATTGGGAACTTATCATCAACTCCCTCACCAAGAAAGCCCAGCACAGGATGTACTTCCTGCAGTAGCTGAAAAAAATTAAACCTGCCAAGGACAATGATGGCGCACTTCTACTTCTCCATCATTGAGTCCATCCTCACCTCCTCCATCATCATCTGGTGCCACCGCCAAGGACAAGGGCAGACTGCAGCATGTCATCCGGTCTGCAGAGAAGGTGATTGGCTGCAATCTTCCATCTCTCCAGGATCTGTGCGCCTCCAGGACTCTGAGGCATGCAGTAAAGATTGTGGCTGATCCCTCGCACCCCAGCCAAAAACTATCTCAGACTATTCATTCTGGCAGGAGGCTGCAGTCCATCAGGACCAAAACCTCATGCTACAAGCAGAGTTTTTTTTCCCATCTGATACCAACCTTATCAACAAGGCCCAGACATCCCAATGACACTGCCACTACAGTACCTCTCTCCCACCCCTATTCAGTACCTACAAGCTACACCAACGTAGCATCTCCAGACATTCTGTGCTACATTAACGCACAGTCTGCAGTGTGTATAGTATATAGCTAAGTAGTATACATTGTATATAGTATATTGTATGTTTTATATTGTATATCTATTTTTTTTCTGCAACATCAACACCAAGTAAAATTCCTGGCAAGCAAACATACTTGGTAATAAACTTGATTCTGATTCAATTAGTATAAAACACTGAAAAAAACATCTATCATTATGTATTACTACTTTGTGTTGGTCTATTATGTAAAATTAAAATATTACACAGTGAGGGTTGGGGTTGTAATTTGACAAAATGTGAATGTACCTTTGCAAAGCACTGCTTGTATAAATATTGACACTTGTAAAGAAAATTAAATAAACTTATGCTCTTATTTAATGTTAAACCGATAAAACACAAAGACAAAACATGGAATATTATGAAAAAAGAGACATAGACATTACAAACCCTCACAGAACAGAGTTGTTTTCAGATCAAAAAGTAGAAATCTAAAGGGAAAAAGAAAAGGAATTGTGTCTAATAGAAAAAATGTCTAGAAACAACACAGGGCGTTCATAACATACAACTATAAATCCTCTAAGCTGATATTAGAACAGGTTCAAAGTTGAATTAATTTATTTTCTGAAACAACTGCAGGTTTTGCAGCATTAACAGCAACTAAACATAATAGATAAAAATACATAAAAATCTTTGTATTTGACACCATAAAAAAACAGACATATTGAGAGACTGTCTGCTCACTGAAATCTCCTTAAGAAGAGTTTATGTTGCTTTTAACTTGTCAGAAACAGTTTTTTTTATGCATTAAGGGTGTATGCAGGCCTGCTGAAATCCTTTTCAGAAACCGTCTCACACGAAGACACTGACCTTTTAACTCAGTTCCCCTTTTCCATATGTTTTTTTTATGTGAGTTTTCACCAATGAGAGTCCCATATTATCAGGGATATCTGCTGCAGTTAAATGTGTAATAACTAGAGTACCTCAACCCTGAAAAATAAAAGGTTTGAAGGGCAGGCTGCCTCTTTGTTGGAGCCCTGAATCCTCCAGGTTTAGTAGTATGTGTGCACTGAGCTCAAAGACCCTCTAGGTTACGATCTCCTAAGGATTTAAAGGTAGAAACAAAGTTAACCAGTCATGCTCCTTGCACTGACGCAGCTTTGTTTTATCATATTTAAACAATGAGTTTACCAATGTAACTGTATGCTGCTTGCTAAAATGTATACTCTCTGATCCCTTAACAGATAGAAGATTATATTTCTTGAAGAGCAAAGTTTACCTTTAGGTAAGTATGTTAATCAGTTTTTCATAATAGGTAACTGCTGATTGGCTCTTGGAAAGGCAACAGTGGACAGAGAGACTTGAACGCTAGAAGATAGCAAGAGCTGAGAAACTGCATAGAATTGACAATTACACAATCAGAAATTCCATTGTTAATGCACTTTATCTGCATGGGCCTAAAGCTAAAGCCTTCATTCTCAAACTAAGGTTAATGAGCTTCATTAACTTGGTTAAAGTTGTGATGAGGTGTCTTTAAAACTACCTTTTCCATTCAAACAATATGAAATTCTGTCTTGTTATTGCACAGCCCTACCTCAACTATACCCTGTGACTTTTAAGTTGACACCATGCAGTGCCTCCATTTCCTTGGTACAATAATCTCTAATTATCTAAAATTGAAGCTTGACATCTCCTCCTTCACCAAGAAGGAACAGCAGATGATGTACTCCCAAGTTCTGCCTGCCAAAGACATAGCGCACTTCATTGAGTTCATTCTCTCATTCTCCATTATCATCTGGTATGCTGCAGCCACCACCACTGCCTAGGACAGAGTGCATCGCATATTTCTGCTGGCTGAGGGGGTGACTGGCTGCAATGTTCCTACTCTACAGGAGCTGTACACCTCCAGGACTCAGAGGTGAGCAGGAAAGATTGCAGCTTACCCCGCCCACCCTGATAACAATCTGTTCCAATCTATTCCCTCTGGCAGAAGATGCGGTCCGAAATCTTTAATCGCAAAAACATCTTTCTCCTGTTTGCTGCTAGCCTTATTTACAAAACCATGGGTCCACTACTGACTCATTCACATTGGAGAAAAAATAATTTTCAGTATTACCTGCGCATGTGCATTCAACTTAATCTAATTTAATGTTGTTGCTGTCTTTGTTGTTTAGTTTTTTTTTTCACTGCCATAGTGCTCTTCCTTTGCAAAATGATGCACTATTTATCTATATGCTTCCCAATTTGTCAGCTGTATGTTTGCTTGTCTGTGTGTAGTACCTTCTTATTAAAGCAAATTCCTTGTGTATGTTAAGCACTACAGTGCTTGGCACTCTGTTTTTTCTGATTTTACCTCTTGATTTTATGTGATAGACTGACATTTTTCATATTTTTACAAACCAAATGTAAAACATGTTGCATACATTAGTATTTGGCCCTAGAGTCAATGCAAACACCATGCCGCCGCCACCATGTTTCACTATTATGGTTGGAGTGCAGTGTTTTATTAAAGTCCCACATAGCATTTAGCAGGAATTTCTTTCACTCTGGAATCAAGATTTTTTCTGTTTCCGATCATGCAGTTGAAAGCAAACACCACTTCTAATATCTTTCTTTAATGAAGACTTAATTTTAGCCACTTTTAAGTATTGTTTTATAGAATTCCACTCTATAGGTTCTCCCAACCGAGCCAGTAATCTCAGCAGCTCCTCCTGAGTTATGTTTTATTGGCTGCCTATTTCATTACCGTGTCTCACCTTGTCTGTCAGATAAGGAGGACACCATTTTTTGGTAGATTTCTAATCAGCCATACTGTTTTCTGTTTTCTTTAATGATGGATTAAAAAGGAATCCACAAGATGGCTAATACTTGGCAATATTTTCAATCACATAACCACGTTTTAAACTTCAATACAATTGTAAATTTGTTGCTGTATACTTAAATTAAAAAGAGGAACACTATATCTATTTCAACTCAGTTATTTTTGCTGGATTTCACAAAGCCATGTCAGACTAAATCACACTTTTCACATTTGAACATTTATTTAAATGTGTTTGGTCTAAATGACCAAAAGTGACCAAAAACAACAAAGATACACCACAAAAATATATTAACACTAAGCACTTTTGTACATTTTTGTACAAAGTTGTGAAAAATATCTGCCTCATTAGAGGTTTCTTTTGTTTACGTTTTTGTTCAGACATCACCCCAAATTTTAACATTTGTGATATGATTTTATTCTGAATCAACGTTATATTCCAAGTGTTTTCGATGTTAACAAACATTAACTAGGAAATGCATGTTTATGGAGGTTTTATTTTATAATAAGGTTATGGTGGAGAAAAGGGGAATATTTTTTTACAAGGAACTTTATTCCTGGTTGTAGCCTGAATATTAATTCACATTTATGCAATTCTCACTTTATAAATATAGCTTAGTAATTCATTGTTTAGCTTTAAAATCTATGATCTTGTAAATGACTTCTGAAGCAGCAGACATCTGGGTGGTGAAGAGATTTAACAGTTCCTCAAAAGGGCTGCATCTGCAGCTGGTTCTTGGCAAGGCAACAAGTGGAGGGGACTATGAGGATTACTCATCACCCTATCTGCATAAGTACCTTGGGCAAAAAGTCAAGCATAGCTCCACACTGAGGTTAATAAACTTCAATGGCTTCATCTTAATGCAGAGGGTTGCACATCATCAACTTTTCAAGAGACGTTTTAAATATATATTTTCACACCTTTTGTTGTATCACAGATATACTCAACCAAAAAAAATAAATAAATAAAAAATCGTACAACCATCTCTCAATATTTAATGTTATCTTACTGAATTTTAGGTCAGTCCGTGAGTTGCATATGACATAAAGCCTGAGAGGGGAAATCAACAACAACAAAAAAAACTAAACATCATACGACCTTTAATTATAATTTGTCCTTGAGTCAGATGCAGACAAAGTTCACAAGATATTTGGATGGATATTACACTTCTTAATAAAACATCCCACCAGGACGCTGTGTACTCACTGTTTCCTCTGGGCTGCCTTTATGCTCTTTTTTTCAGTCTCCTCTGTGAGTTTGGGGATTCGGAAGCGTCAGCTGCGTCCTTCCATTGCGCCTCAGCGGAATGTTGGTATATATATATATAAGAAAGATACGCACAGCTACAGGTTGCTGCGCTCACTTACAGAATATAACGCTATTAGGCAGAATGTGACCCCCGCTGTTGATATAAAACTCCTCTGAGGGACAAATATCATCATATTCCCGGGGCTGCCCTGGTACTGGTGCGCAATCCATAAATACTGCTGCCACAAAGTTATCAGAAAGGTGCGTAAAAATTAAAGGCTTTGCGCCTCCAGGGTGGCGCACATCTGTTGGTTGGTTTTGACCGGGAGAGCGGCTGCATGAGTGTAGAAAACTATGCGATAAGATGATACAGTCTCCTCATCTGCGCCTGTAGAGGTGGGAGGAAGACAGCGGGGTACCGGGTGTCGTGTCCGTGATGCAATGCGGGTACAGTCAGCGCGTTGGCCCGCAGTCTTCCTCTCTCTGTGTGCGCAGACATCCTTCAGCTCTGTTCTGATCTGCGGAGGCGCGGCGCACATTCATCTTAATTAATGGCAGGCGGGACTGTCTGCAGAAACATGAGTGAGAGAGAGAAAACATCTGTATTTTGCTCATGGTGTCTCTTGCCCTGCGTGTCACAGCGCATACGCAAACTTATAGGTCTGAATTTGGCGTCTGCGTAAGGAAACGTCAAAAAAAACAAAAAAAAAAGAGCTTGGGCGAAAATGTAAAAACGCAGGGTGGGTCTCATCCACTGTCCGGAAAGAGGTGACCCGGATAAACAGGTGATGGATGTAGATCCCTGATGTTTCCCCCTATATTTGTGTCTTTGACAGCTGTTCTCCTCAAACCTCTCTCTGCATAATAATTGAATTTGAATCGTTGCATCTTCCAGCTGCGACCCAGAGGCTTTAAAACCCAAAGAATGATTACCTGTTTCCGGATGAAGATTGTTTACATTCTTGATGATCAATGCACCAAGATGGGCTAATAAAGGAGCTTTGGAAAGCAGAGATGCAACCCAGTCCTGCCTGCAGACTTGACACACAACTTTTAAATTGGTTTTTGAAAATCTAAAACACTGTTATCAATAGAAACTCAAATGTTGTGCCAAATCTGCTGTGCAAAAGGGCCATCATATTGGATTAAGATTGGTTAGATCAGAGCTAAAGGATTCTATTGTACCCGTGGCTCTATAGTGAGAGTGCCTGGTAATGATGGCTTGATCTGTCTCAGTATCTTCGTTGTAGTTTCCAGCTGGTTGGCTATTGCCCCTTTCTTACCTCTCTCCAACATACCATCCGAAGAAAAGCATCCCCAAACCTTTCTCCTGCCAGCTACTCTACCTTCCTGCTGTAGAAAAGCCCAGATCATGATGCTGCCTCAGCCATGATTTAATCTCAGAATGAAGCATCTGTGGTGATGTGTTTTTGAAAACCAACATCCCACAGCAGGCCAGACAATTCAAATTCTCCTGTTTGAATGCCAGCATATATCAGATTTATGGCATGTATTATAAACTCACTTTGGTTGTATTTAGATATGAAATTACTAATGTTGTCTGGTCAGACAATTAAACCATTAAACAAAGATAGCACAGAGTAACCAGAGAAGAGTTGGAGAGCATTGTCCTCTTGGACCAAATAACACTCGCACTTCCCACTACAAAATGAGAAGGTGGGAAATCAAGTGGTGGGAAGACAAAAGGGACACACAGCTCCTTTTTTTCCGGACACACTACAGTAGACTCAGATACATCACTTAATAAACCTAATGTAGACTAATCAGGAGCAGCCAAGCAGCTCACAGCTTTAAGCAGTGAGTACCATGAATGATAAGACTTTGATTGTTCAAATGGACTTTGCTTTTGGAACCCCAAATTGTTGATATGTGTCCATCCAGCTCTCCCGCTGCTATCATCGAAAGCCTGAGACCAAACCTGTGGGGTTTCTGTGCAACAGAGCTGTCAGAAGGCTATAAATATTGTGACAGACAGGGAGAATGAAATGGTAAAGACCATCTTTGCCAAGTTTAGATTTTCTCTCTGAAGACTCCTATAATACTGAATCTAATCCCTGTTTCTCTTAGACATAAGTCCTGTTTATCTGGTTTCTCCCTCCTGCTACAGCCCTTCACCAGGTTAACCATCCCACATTGAGCTTTATGTAGCCCATTTGGGAAACTGAAATAGTGTGCAGTAGATGCATAAATAAGCAGTCTGTGTACTGACTGCTTCAGCATCTCCTCTCCCGCCACACTAAAAAGAGGAAAACTCTTTGGGGCATCTAATTGAGGGGAAGCATGAAGCCAAAAAAAAGGAGGTGGAAATTTGCAGCTGCAGAGAATGGAGGATAACATCTACAACTACCTACTCATTGTTGCACAGCTTCCACTGAGTATTAGAGGATGCAGATGCTGTGAAACACTTCATGCAAACAGCCTTTTAGATCCTGCTATAAGCACCAATTTTCTGGTCAAATCAACTTTATTTGTGATCAAAAGAATTCCTTTGTTAAACATTAAATCCTGGGCACTGTCCTCTGAAATATGGGTTGTTTTTGTCGCTTTTGCACCAGCAAACCATACAACTGTGTGCTGATTAAAATTCATAAAGCAAACTCTGTGAGTTTTTCTTGAATTAGTTGGCTTTGGACTCAAAGGACTCATTAACTTCCTGTGCTAGGAGATATCCTGGTCTTTTATAAATCTTTATGAGGCTTTTGGGAAAATATGTGTTTTGTGACTCAAAGCGCCTTCCTTCCTCAGGACAAGAAGAAGATAGCAGTGCATATTTTCCTGCTGAGAGAATCCTTCTGAAATGTCACATGTGCTGTGCATGTGTTATCTTGTTGACTTAATTGCTGACTTCTGAGTACCATATTATGTAATTTAAGCAACGAAAAAATGAAATCAATAATTGAAACACACAGGTTTGCCTATCAGTTTAATAAAGGTAAAGCAAGTTTATTTGTATAGAACAACACGGTGCAAAGACAATTCATAGTGCTTTATATAAATTAAACATTAAAATAGAGGAAAATAAAAGTAGAATAAAAGCAAGCAAACATAAAAACACAAGTAAAACAAATAGAACAGTTGGACCACAACCTTAAATTAATTATACCTCAGTTAACAGTTGTAGCTCTAATCAAATGGGTTTTTAACTTTAACAGAAATGAACACTGCAAACATTTCTACCGTGAATTAACAGTAAATATTTGGATATGTTTTGCATGACTTTCATTGTAAGGGTTAGAGCAGTATACTGTGAATCATACAACTTACTGTAACTTTATAGATTACAAAACATTGTTGTAAAAGACCCCATCCCACACAATCACAATCATCTTAAATGCAGAGGAATTGTGCAGAAGCTGGTTCTTCAACAACCTGTGTACTTCAGCAATTCAAAACTGAGACTGAGAAATACTGCTGCTGCAAAGAACTAGGATGTCCACTCAAAGTCAAGTTTTCTCAAAAGGGTGCTGACATGGGGGTTAGTTGTTGCCCGCTTCTTGTCCTTTGAGCCTCTTTCAGGATTGATACCCAGGAAGCACCTGTTAATAAAGCAAATATGGTTTCAGTTTAAATAAACGTATCTTCTGCAGGCAGCATTTATCAAGATGTTCACCTGTGCTTTTTTTTTTTTTTTCCTTATCACACCCTGATAGATTTATAATCCGAACTTCCTCTCATAAATGTTCACCACAAATTACTTTAGCCATTTCTAGCCAGGGTGTCTTATGTAAGATTTGCCTGAGGCAAAGGTTTTATACTGTGAGGGTCCATAGCAGTATGCACTGCCACTTAAATTAGTCTTCACGGAATTGGCCTGTGGGTAAATTAGACCAAACTCTGTTGTAAGTATGATGAACTACAGGTTGGGTGGGAGAGAGAGAGAAACAAAGAAAGAGAAAAAAAAGTTGCACCGACCACCACTGACATTTTAAAAACTAATCCCTGGGACATTATATATCTCAGATATGTTTATATTTATATCTATCTGTGTGTAATGAAAAAGTGTCTTTTGATAATAAAAAAAGAGTATATGCAAATTTGGCACCACTCATGTTGACAAGTATTTCAGATTTTATGAAAATGTGTTCATACTGAAGCAGCTGAGTTGTAAACAACCAGTGAGAGATTATTTCACCTCATTTACCCCACTCCTCACAACATTTTGGCAGAGAATACACCTGTTACAGCGAGACGCACGCTAAAGTATTTACAGGGAAGCTACAGAGAGGAGGCCTGAACATGGAAGCAAAATCTTGGCTGCATACACTATGCACGTGCAAGAATATTGTGCTCGGCATTGCGCAGAATCATAGTCCATCAAAAAGTGACCAACTGGAGTTAATTGCATTGTCAGCTATATGGCTATCAGCCGTTGCTTGTGCAAAGCCCTGCGTAAAGCTTTCAGCAGTTTAACAGTCTTCTGGAAGTTGGTTCCAGACAAGTGGAGCATAGGAACTTAATGCTTATTCTCCATGTTTGGTTCTAGTTTTGGGTGTACACAGAAGGCTTGAACTAGAAGACCTGAGTGGTCTGAGAGGTTGATACACTGACAAGAAATCTGCTATTTATTTTGGCACTGATTCATTCAGTGATTTATAGACAAATGTTATAGACTTTAAAGTCTATTCTCTGTGTGAGATAAATTCTTTGTGGGGTAAATACAATCAGACTTAAAAAAAAAACAAAGTTCTGCATGATTATTAAATCATTATTTATTTAAAATCAGCAAAAAATGCAGCTACACATTAGTTAAAAAAATTAAGTTGGAAAATAGACAGTAAAATTGCAAGTGAAACCGTCTAAATGACCAAAAGTGACCAAAAACAATAAAGATAAACCACAAAAATATTAACACTAAGCACTTTTGTACATTATTGTACAAAGTTGTGAAAAATATCTGCCTCATTAGCGCTGTCTTTTGTTTACTTTTTTGTTCAGATTTGACGTTTCAGATAATTATCTATGCTAGTATCTGTGTTAGCCAGGATATCATTTTCCACCTGAAGCTTGGACACCAATGGGTCTACAGTAGACAATGACTTGATACCAAATTATTGCCACAGTACCCAAAATTTTTGATCAAAGTGATTAAGGGAGAAAGCAGTTATACTAAAGTAGCCTACTGTTGACATGTACTAAAAGAGAGTAAAAACAGATCTCTAGAGTATTATCCTCGCATTTAACAAACAACTAAAATGAATTGAATTTTCTGTTATTCTTAGTATGATGCCATAGCAGAACTCTTTTTTTCCAGATATCTTTTTAAAAGGTTGCAGGATATTTAATCAGAGGTGGGTAGTAATTTAAATTTAATGTTACACTTTGTTTAAGTAGCATTTTGTAAAAAAAATATTACTTTAAGGAGTAGTTTTACTGTGCTGTATTTCTTACTTTTAATTGTACGTGCTCAATATTCTTGTGAAGTATCTACATTTACTCGAGAAAGATTTCTGGGTACTCTGTCCATGTTGATAATTTGAGAGATTCGAAGATCAGGTTAATATACAATAAACAGTAAAAGTTGTCGTTTGAAGTTTTTTACCCCGTCAAAACAATTTCTCCCTGGATTTTTTTTACATTAAAAAAAGTATTTCATAGGCGTGAATTTGTTATTTTGTAATGGTGTTTTTTTATTTAATTTTGTTTTCTTTAATGAATTTTAGTCTTAAAAATGCACTTGTAAATTAAGTCTGTCTGACTGCACAATTTCTAAACATTATGATATAACAATTAGGCCTACTTGGTACTATAGCCTTTACCAAATAATTATTTTACTTTTATATATTGCTTTAAATTAAATGCTACTTTTTACATTTGCTTGAGTAAAAAAATTTTGAAGTAATGCTACTCTTACTTGAGTAAAACATTGTGGGGACTACTCACCTCTGTATTTCATGCACAGAAGGTTAAAACCCTGTTTTCTCTTGAATTATCTTAATCCACGTTTGAAAAGGAGAATTCTCCATCCACAACCTGGATATATATTTTTTTTATTTCAAATGACAAAAATACATAAAGCGATAAATACAGAGATAAAATCGTACGTTTGTTTTTTCATAATAATGGCAAAAGTTGTTAGTGTACTTTTTTTTTATTTTTACAGCATCGGTTAGAAATGGTTTGAAAATCGTCTTATAATAAGAATAAGTCTTTTTTTTTTCTTTTTTTTTGTAGCACAATCGTGTTTACTTGCATAAATGCTGGAATATTTGAGTTGCTGGTTGCATAATTACACACATATATACCCTAACTAGTAAACTGTTATATTTTAATGCGAATTTGTGTGTAAAAATGTAATTCACTCAAACCTGCACTTGATTGGAGAAAAGGGTTGGAGGAAATGACGTCATTCTTAATTAACAGTGGCTGATTACCCGCAGGTGAGTCAGACAGGGTCTCATTGTGGAGGCTTAGAGGAGGAGAGTCAAGCATATACTGAGATGGCTGGTAGAATAGCTACTTTGATTAAATCAACCTCACTGTAAGAAAGTTTAGTTTTCTTAGGGGGTTCGCTTCGCCTCCTTTCTACAGTGAAAATGGCAGAAAGAACTCCTTTACTACATTACCGACTGACCAGCTCCGCAGCAGGGGATGTGGCTGAAGCGGTCGGGGTGCAGTTGGTTAAACCAGCGCCACGGTCCGGCTCCCCAAAGCTTGGAGTGATGTTTGGAGTTGTCATCCCCACTTTACTGTCTATGTTTAGCGTCGTGGTTTTCCTGCGAATTGGTGAGTCTCTAACAGCAAATTACGACAGAGGATTAGGGCCACTGAAAACCAATAAAAACTTAATTGATTTTTAAGTAAAAAAAAAAAAAAATGTATTCATAATTTTCAGGAAAAAGTCATAACTTTCAGGAAAAAATATTCAGAATTTTCAGGAAAAAATATTCAGAATTTTCAGGAAAAAAATCAGAATTTTCAGGGGGGAAAAAAAGTCAGAATTTTCAGTCAGAATTTTCATAGAAAATAATATAATATATATTTAATAATATATATAATAAATGGTAAAGTTGGATTGACCTTAATATACTATTTTTGTAGCTTAGTGAACTAGCCCCACCCACCAGTGGCCAGAATTATTTTTGCCTGCGAATTCAATTACTAAATCTCCCATTTAGTCTGGTTTATCAGGCAAATATTTTGGGTGTTTTCCGAGATACCTGGATGTTCAAAGTCAACATTAATACTTGTAGAGTGTCTGGTTGCAAATGGGTCAAATATGACCAAAAAACTACAGCCTTCATTCTGTTGTTTCCTATCATTTTCAGAAATTGGGTTAAACAATTAAGAATTTGGAGAAAGGGACCTCCACAACAAATGTATTTCTATAATGCTTTTTATTCAGAACAGTCGACACATTCTGTAAGAACTCAAAGGATTATTGGTTATTTTCAGCTTTGATGATTTGTCTTTGACATATCTTTTTTTAACCTTCCTTTTCTACATAATCATTGGGATTGTAGGTTTATGAAAGACTGCTGGGAGATGCAGAAATGTCTACAATTTAACTTTAAAAGTATATATATTTTACTAATTTTTTTTAAACCAGCTTTTCAATTTATGCTTTGAACGAATTGTAAGACTTTTAATTTCTACAGGATTTGTTGTGGGTCAGGCAGGACTATACCAGTCCATCACCATGTTCCTGGTGGCCTACTTTATCATCACAATGACTGTTCTCTCCATTTGTGCCATTTCCACTAATGGGGCTTTAGAGGCCGGTGGGGCCTACTGTATCCTTTTTATTACCCAGAGTTGAAGGCTGTGGTTCTAAAAAAAAAAAAAAAAAAAAAAAAAAAAGACGTGCACCTTTTGCTCTGCTTTTTTTGTGTGTGTGAACAAAGAGAATTTCCTTTATCTTATTTCCAGACATGATTAGTCGAGCCCTGGGTCCTGAATTCGGTGGCAGTATTGGCATCATGTTTTTTCTTGCCAATGTCTGCGGATGTGCTCTGTATATTTTGGGCTTGGTAGAGGCCATCATGTCTACCTTTGGAGTGCCAGGAGGTAAAGGTTATAAAACATATGTTCTGACCTGTTAAACATACTAAAGCTTTTTCTCACTGTTTCCCAGAGAGTACAGCGGCTTTAGCAGCTCTTCATCAGAAGTTGCCTTCAGGATACTGGTGGTGCTTGTTGTATGGCACTATCCTCCTATTTCTGTGTTTTGTAGTCTGTTTGGTAAGATTTTTTTTTCCAGTTTTCTTTATGCCAATTGTATTTATTTCATTCTGTTTTTATAACTGATCTAATATTTCCAACAAGATCCCATTCAAAATGTTTGGGCTGCAGATAGATAAATGTTTATGCAAGGAAAGTCCTGTATTTAAATGGGAATATATTTTTCTATTGTCTTGTAAAACTGTTTATACATCTTTAACTTTTTCTATTTTAGCCATGGGACTTTAATAAGGAAAATGTATTTTATTGGGATTCATGTAATGAGGCCGACTCACCGCAGCAGCTCACATTCATGAAGTGGCAAAAATGGCTGAATTGTAATATTTCAAGATGGGGAGTAATATTTTAAGGGGGGTGTTGGCTTAGTGGTTAGAGCAGTGCGCTTGTGCTCTGCGAAAGTTGCAAGTACCCCGTTCGATTCCCACAACCTCCACTCTTGACCCTTGATTGCTGCCTGGGTGCTGTACAATGGCAGCCCACTGCTCCCCAAGGGGTTGGGTTAAATGCCTAGGCGAATTTCTCCAATATGAGCTCAAAGTTACATTTGAAGGGATTGGCAGCCTAGTGGTTAGGGCATTGTTTGGAATCCAGAGGTTCTGAGTTCAAGCCCCACTCCAACAGACTGCCACTCTGGCTCTTTGAGCAAGACCCTTAACCCCACACTGCTCCCTGGGTGCCACCCAATGGCAGCCCACTGCTCCCCAATGGGATGGAACAAATACAGAGTGAATTTCATTGCTCTGTAGTTGTGACAGTGTAATGACAATAAAATGTTGGTAAGGGGGTGGGGGGGGGGGTGAGAGATCTTACAGGTATTCATCTCGTGAATACCTAGAAGTATCAGCTTAAGGCTTCCTCTATCAAAGTAAATCCCAATAAAGTAAACTTGTGGAGAAATAACAAATATCAATTTTGTGAACCCATAAAACCAGAAGCACACGCATAACAATTTCAGTTTTAGAAAACAATACTACCACATAGGGGGGGCACAGGGGGTGCATAGAGGGCCCTCTAATGGCCAGTCTACAGTTTTGAATGGAAAAGCTGTATTACATTTTTTAAAGGGAAGTTTTCACATCTTTAAGCAAATTGCCATGCAGGGATGCATCACGTGTGTTAAGGGAGTTTTACAGGCACATTTATGATAAATGCACAGCTCAGCAGCTAAGCCGGCATTGTTGCTTAATTCAACTTGTTTTTACAGGTGGGAGCCCACATTTATGCCAAAGCTACTTTCATTATCTTTATCATCGTCCTGACCGTTCTGGTTTCCATCCTGATCAGTTTTTTCATTGTGAAGCCCACTGCTGTGATCCTTCCAGAAACCTCTCTAAGCAACACTAACAGCAGAAGGACTGCTAACTACACTGGCCTCTGGCTCCATACATTGAAGAACAACCTATTCTGTAAGTTTCCAACAGGTTTACAAACTTCTTTTCATGGATGAACCAATAATCAGTTCAATTATGTTTTTTTTGGTAATTTCTGACCTCTGACTCTCTAAATAATCAGGCCCTCTGTCTGCTCCCTCAAGCTAATTACACAGTTGATTACACCACTGGTGCCATGATGAGTTTTGCCCGCGTGTTTGCAGTCATGTTCAACGGGTGCACTGGAATCATGGCAGGCTCCAACATGTCAGGTATATTGGCGTTAAAGTGCAGAAACCAAAGCTAATACTCATCTTAAACTATTTCTGCTTAAGTCCCTGATGCAATTACACTATGAATAAAAAAAGCCACACTACTACAGAAGTTAGATCCTGTCAAAGCTTTTTTTTTTTTTCTGTTATGAACACTTTATAGAGCTAAATGATGGTAACTATAATTGTTTGTGCAGCCATTTTGAGTACAACTCTTAATTTTTACAATCCAAAACATCTCGATCTGCTGAAAATGTTTATCACTACTGATTGACTTGTAGGCAAGTGATTTCATTCCAAGTGTTGAGAAATTAAATGCGCTACCCGCTCAATATTTGGAGAGAAATTACTTGTGGTTCTCTGACTACTACCTATTAATCAATTAAATGGGACCGTATCTACTCATGAAGTGAGCTGCAAATTGTTGGGGGGAGACTGGAAGTCTCACTAAAGTGCTCAATCTAAGACTTATTGCTCCCATTTCAACAATTACCTAAAGCCTTATTCTATCTTATATTGGGTCAGGATGAGAATAATGGCCAATCTTGGACTACTTTTATATGGACCCAGATGCATCTGCTGTGCTCCAGTAAACTTCCAGATCATATTCCATAAATTTTTGGGTACAATTAATGGCAAACCATCAATAGAATCCACATGTTGTACTTTCTTTTTCCCCAGTATTTGTATTAACTACACGTTCAAGGCTTGTTCTTTAAAGATGTGCTTTAATTTTATGTACAGATCTTTAAACTCTCTCCCTTTGGTTTCCCTTATGGGCGACACAATCCCTCTGCCATTATTATGTTAGAAATTCTGCAATTAGATTTTAAATAATAGCTTTAAAAATATAAAACTTTGGGGAAAAAAAACATCAATAAAGAGAGACTACGAACTTTTATCTGTACAGTACCATTTGTGCAGAAATGTATCTGGACAAGTATGACACTTTTTATAGACCTGCTTTAATTGGTCTAAATATCAGTTAAGATGTATTAAAAAGGGAAATGTTGCGAAATATTTTAAAGTTTCTTTGTGTTACTAGGTGATCTTAAAAACCCCAGCTACTCCATTCCAAGAGGAACGCTTGCAGCTGTTTTCACAACCTTCATTGCATACAATCTGCTGAGTCTGCTGGCTGCAGGATCCTGTGACCGGTTTAAGAATCCACACAAATCTCCAGAATGTTTCTAAAACTTGAATAGTTTCTGTCTTTGTATGGGAACTTTTTTTCCCCCCAGGTGAGATAATGTGACTTTCAATTTTTGTTGGATTATTTGTAGTTCCCTTCTTCAGAATGATTACAGCTTTCTGGGAGACATCAATGTATGGCCTCCTATGGTGACGGTAGGGATCTACTCCTCCGCTATGTCTGCTGCAATGAGTAACCTTATAGGAGCCTCCAGGATCCTGTATGCTCTGGCCAAAGATAACTTGCTGGGTAAGAATATAAAGCAAGCTCTTCTGCTCATTGCTTGCAGTCTTTTAATCTTAAGCTTTGGCCCTCAAACTGCTTAGTTTTTACACAGCACACAATATTAATAACCAGTAACTGTTAAAGATTTATCTACAATATTTGTGGATTATGAGAATCAGTCTTCTGTAGAAATGAAATGGTTTAAAAATTTTGTTTTTGATGCAGGGTGATTCTATTTGGAACAAGGATTTAATTATTCATTGATCATTTAGTTTCTTGGTCTGTAGTTTACATGTAATTAAGCTTTTCATCTGTAAAGCTTGTCTAAACATTTTAATACCATCCATCTGTTTAAAATTGGCCTCGTTCCTCATTGTGACAAAATGTCACTTGTTACTGATTTTCATGGTGGAGGCATTTTAATCTAGAAGGCGTCGTTTGTCAACAGATGGCTTGCTCGGTTCACTTTCTCTGAAGAAAAAAGCCCTTTTTATTGTGTGTTCAGCTTCACGAGGGGAGGATGACTCAGTTGTTTTTGATTTTGGATGATGAGCAATGCGAGAGATTTTCCTAATGTTCCACTTTTGTACAGGTGGTGTCCTGGCACCAGCAAGGAGAACATCTCAAAGTGGGAACCCCTGGGTTTCTGTACTCATCTCCTGGTTGCTCGTGCAGGTAACTGTATTTTTCTTTCTCATAACATTATGGTTTATGGATACATTCTATTTAACCCTTTTTGTGTCGCCCTAAAAGAGGTGGGCAACTCCACTCTGCAAGGGCCAGTGTCATCCAGGTTTCAGACTTGGGATGAGAATTTTTGAATTATTTCCCAGCTTTATCAAAAAGATCTTACTTGGTTTCCAAGTCATCTAAAAACTGGACCTTCCTAACTTTAGAAAAATATTGCACATAACAAACCATGTTTGTTGGCTTGTCACCTCATGACTGAATCGTTGTCTTTCTTTCCTAGTTACCTCCACTTTGTTATAATGCTGATTAAAAATTGGCCTCATAATATTCAGTAGCAAGGACATGACTGGAGCAGTTGTTTGTAGTAATATATCATAACACTATTTTGGAAATTTGCCCCTAAAGTGGGCCATTCTCTAACAAAGGGCTGTAGAAATGGTCTGCATGTGTCTGTGCTGGATTTTATACACTCAGCCATGGAAGTGATTGGAACGCATGAGTTTGGGCAACTGTGCTTTTAGCAACATACTGTATGTCATAATTATGTAAGTAAACCTTTTTTAACATTAATAACATGAATCTTAACATAAATCAACAATGAATGTGCTTTAAGAATAGCATCTGGTCAATAAAAAACATTTATTTAGCTAATTGCTTATGTAGGAGAGTGAAAACAACTGTATTTGATATATTGTAACTGACATACTATGTATTTAATTAAAGTGGAATTCACATCCATCCATCTTAACATGTGCAGTTTGCATTTTGCCAATCATTTAACCATTGCAGACAAGGTTTAAACTTCTGTGTTTTATCACTACTTTAGTGAATAAAGAAGGCAAATAGTTTAAAGGTTTTCAACAGGTCAGATAAATAAAATCCTTTACAGGGTATCTACACACTTTTTATTTCATTCTAATTCTTCCAAATCTATATTTTGAGAATCATTACTTTCCTTTTAGGACATTTTGATTGTAGGCCTACTATTTATTTTCAACTGCAGATTACACTTTAAAGTGCTAATTCTTGTGCTGCTTCTTGAGAGCATTCCTAAAGATGAATCTGCTCAGAATTTTAAATGGATGGATTCCATAAATATTTTTCATGTACTTTATTTTCTTTCTGGAGTTTTTGCTTTGCTTTCCTGAGCAATTGTGATGGTTAATGCATGTATTAAAGTTATGTGTTCATTCCTCTAGGTGGTGCTGTTTGCTGGCAAATTGAATACCATAGCTGGGATTGTAACAATCTTCTTTTTGTTGGTGTATGCTGCTGTTAACCTGGCCTGTTTGGCCCTTGAATGGGCGTCAGCACCAAATTTCAGGTATATTCTACTGAAAGCAGCAGTGATTTACTTGTTTTGGGGGCTAAATTTAGGAACTGTTTTTGTACAAACATTGTTTTTGTTTTTTAGACCATCTTTTCGTTGTTTCACATGGCACACCTGTACTCTTGGCATCTTTGGCTGCCTGGTTATGATGTTCTTGATCAGCTCCATTAATGCTTTTGCCAGCATTGCATTTATGCTGCTCCTCTGGTTGCTCATACACTACCTTGGACCCATCAGCAACTGGGGCTACATTAGTCAAGCTCTTATCTTCCACCAGGTATAGTAACTTCCTTTGTGACTCTAAATCAAAGGTTTATACTATAAATCAATGCAGTAACACAACCCTGAAATGCATCGATGTTAGTGGCTATTGTGTGGAAAAATGTGAAGGGGTTCAAGAACTGCCATACCATTTAAATGACTCTTTAAATATTTGACAGAATGATAAAAAAGAAAATGTTTTGTTCTTAGGTGCGCAAGTATTTGCTGCTGCTCGATGTGCGGAAGGACCATGTAAAGTTCTGGAGGCCACAGGTGTTGTTAATGATCGCAAATCCTCGCACCTGCATAAGTCTCATGACTTTCATCAATGACCTAAAGAAAAGTGGCCTGTACGTTCTGGGACATGTAAAGCTTGGGATGCTTGGTAAGTGAAAGGAAACAATTTCTTGTTTATCAAAGAGCCGCTGCAGTTTTTAGAAAGGATCTTTGCCACCAGCAAGAATGTCAAATTTACTTGCCTAAGCTATGTTGTCACTCTATTTTGGAATGGTGTTTATTTTATTGTTTGAATTCACAGCAGTAAACTCAACTAATCTTACTACCAATTTAGCTTTACAAAAAATATAAATAAGAGATGGAAAATCTATATATTGGAAGTCATAAATCTGAAGTGTACACGTTTCAATATCAGAGCTTTTGTGTTCCAACGCATTCTTAGAGCATGATGCCAAACGTTTTTTTTTTTTTTTTTTTGAACATGTCAATTTTCAGGACGTTTTATATTCTCAATACGTTTAAAGCCTACAAGATTCATTTACTGACAGCTATCCTTGGAGAACTAAACTCAGGCCTCAAAAATCCTTAAAACATCACGACTCATTCTGTAGCTCTTTAGAGTACACTTATTTTAAGTAGAAATTTTTAGTTGGTGCGATGCATCATTTTAATCTTTTTATTTTTTTTTCTACCCATTAGTACAAAGAATTTAAATGTGTAGGGAATAAAACATTTTTACAAATTTTTTTTCTGTCGCAACCTAATTGTAGAAATATGCAGAATTGTAAAAAGCAAGTTTGACATACAAGAAAAAAAAAATACTTGAAATAGGCCATTGAGAAGAAACTTGTTTTTTAGGTACCACCACAAAAAGGGCCTTTTTTTTAAGATGTATTACTAATATTTAAGATAAATGATCATAAAAAAAATGTTTGAGCCAGATCAGTTCTAATACTGCTGTCTGACTTAATTTCTGGGGACAAAAATATGTCTTTTGTCACAACTTGAGTCAAAAATATGCTAGGATGAAAAATATGCAGGTTTGAAAGCAGCACCTGTCCATCTTTTGGGTCTTGCCGTACCCACATTTTTTTGCGAATGTCAGAAAACTACATTTAGGTCCACAGCTGCAAAAAACATACTTGGCTACTTCATTATGTCACTGCATTGATATTTATAAATGTACCACATTCAAACTTTAGCTAACAATGTAGCCACCATACCTAAAACATGATTATTTTAGTTGTCGGTCAGATTAAATGCATACAACCATTCCCAGGATTAAATACAGTGCGTGTCATTATGTATTCTTTTTTGTGTCTTTGATTGTGCAGATGGTTTGCCAGCTGATCCCCTACAGAGCTGTTATGATTCATGGCTGTCCTTAGTGGATCATTTAAAAATCAAGGCATTTGTAAACCTAACCCTGGCTGACTCTGTTCGGCATGGAGTTCAGAATTTGCTCTTCATCTCAGGCTTTGGTAGGATCACTTGACCTTTGGTTTGAAGTATTTTAAATCTTGTTTATCATTATGTTAATATATCTACTGGTTTTAGGTGGGATGAGGCCAAACACTCTTGTTTTGGGCTTTTATGATGATTGCACACCTGAAGATTGCCTCACCAGTCAAATATCCCCATCTGTAAACTGTGGCTCTGAGGTTTGTTCGACTGCAGACTCTGGGCAGCAAAGCTCCTTATTTTTTCCAAGTGTCCGCAGGCCTGAAGATCCGAAGTACCTTCAGGAAGAGGAATATGTGTCCATTATTGCAGATGCCGTTAAAATGGGGAAGAACGTGGCTCTTGCACGTTATTTTAATCAGTTCAGCCGGGAGGAAGTCTTGGGCTACCAAAGCTCCGGGGGACCATTTGTAGACTTGTGGCCCCTTAACCTACTTCATCCAGACAGCCATGGATATGTGAATGTCTGCTCCCTGTTCTTGCTACAGCTAGCTTGCGTCCTTCGTGAAACCCGGGCCTGGAACCAGGCAAAACTTCGCCTCTTCCTGTGCGTGGAAGCAGGCTGTACGCTGCCAGAAGATGAGGAGAGGAAGCTCCAGAAGATGCTTATGGAACTTAGGATATCGGCTCAGGTCCACACGGTGGTTTGGGACCAGGTGGTGGCCATGCACTGGCAGAGACAAGGAGGGAGGGGAGGAGAGGGAGACGGTCCACTGAATGATGAGGCGAGGTTGAAACCAGAAGGGGACCAGGATGGTGATCAAAGGTTCCCAAGTAACACCTCTCATTTAACAAATGAATATATCTGTGCCGTCAATAATCTGATTCATGGCCATGGCTCCCCTAGGCCAGCTGTGCGTTTCTTGTATTTGCCCCACCCACCAGCAGATGCTAGCCGTTATCATGCTTACCTTTATCAACTAGATCTGTTGAGTCGGGACCTTGGCCCAACGCTGCTCATCCATGGAATCACTCCTGTTGTCACTACAGACCTCTAGAAGTTTTTATCAGCATTGCTATAAAGTTAAATAAAGTCAAATAATTTTAAGATCATGGGAAAGATTACGTTATACAGCATTTCTTAGATTAAGCCTGATTTTAATTTTAAAAATTTCTTTGACTATGAAAACATTGTGCACTTTCCTTTTTTTTTTTTTACTGAGCAAAGATCTGGGTGTGTTCCTGTGCATCTATATATGATTTAGTATTGTTTGGCCTTTGTTTAGATTTTTTTTTTCATTAGGGTGTGGGCTTGGTGAATATTTGACCTTTTGTACATGTTGAATATTAAAATAAATTCACAAAGCTCTGATTTTTATTGTATTCGAGTGCCATAGCCTTGGTTATAAGTAATCACTAACTGAAACAAGCCCTTTCCTTTTCTCCTTCTTAAAATAAGCACTTATTACTACCACATATCTGATGTATTCCTAGTCCTTTAAATGCTTGTCTTTAATAGGGTTAAAAAATGACAATAGCAACTTTTTTTAAGGTCTACAAAAAGTGTGCTTGGATTTTCTTTTTCAACTGAAGTTGGGTTTTAAACTTGTGAACTCAGAGGTTATCAAGCAGCCTTGAACACTGCATCCATCAAAAAAGGCTGCTTCACACAAAAACATGGTGGTAGTCCAAATATGAACTATTGGCAAAAAAAAAAAAAATCTAAACTTGTACAAAAATAATGTACTTAAGCAATTTTGTGGTTGCCAAATTGTTGACAAAATGGCTCTAAACAAATTAATATTGCACAGAATTTTTTATTTTCAGTATTGCATTACATTTCAGACTAAGACCTGCTTTTCTTTAAGGAATTTTGAATCTTTATTTTTAGCCAAGACCATTAGGAGGCATAAGGTTCAAAGAGTCCCTTGTGGCTCCAGGTTGCAGACCCAAGGTTTTAATGTGCTATAGCTGCTATAGTATGTGCTTGTGTCGGGCTGAAAACATTTGCACTTACAAAAACAATTCAGGTGTAAAGTCCTGCACTCATTGCTTTACCATGATTTTATTGTGTGAGTGGAGTTGACCTCACATGACAAATATTGGTAAGTTAATAGTGGGTGATAAAGGTATTTTGCCACCTGATTAAGCAGAGGCATTGGCGGCAAATGGCATATTTGCTTTGACGTAATTTCCGTGAGTTCATTCTGGCTGAACACAGTCGCCCACCTACACAATTCTGATAAGCAGCATGTGGGAGTATATTCCCAGATGGAGGCAGGTTTGCTCCATTGAAGAAAAATGGGCATCAATGATGCTAACTGCATCATGTATGCTTGGATTTTCCTCTGTGGCTTGTGATTAACTTTATTTGGACATAGCAAATGTGCAGCTGTTCGCACTCAGCCTGTGATTGCTCAGTTTGGATGGATGACTGTGGGCTCTCTCTACCTCCTAAACCAACATGAGAGGAGGAAGAACTGACTCACTTCCGCATGATGGAGAGATTTACAGATTAGGGAAAAGCACTCTAAACCTTGAACGTGATATTCTGATCTGCTCAGTAGGTGGCTTTTTTTTTATCACTTAAGTTTCTTTTCAGAAAATGAAAAATCAGCTATATCAGGCATTCAGAGAGAAATTTGAAAAGTGAAATACTGAATTTGCTTTCTCTTTAAATAAATTCTATGTGATCATCTAGAATATTTTTATTAGTATGAAGTCAATTGATAAGACTTTTGATAGAAAAGAAAAACGACTCCAGTAATCCTCAAAGGCAGATCAAAGCAATTTAGTTTACAAATGACTTTATTGGTTAAGTTATTGAATAAAAAGTACGGCTCTCAAGACAACTCTTCAGTTATCGAAGTCTCATGGAGCGAGAGATGTCCCTTTCCTATTTTGGCAAGAAGCTTGGCTTGCATATAGCGAGGCTAACACTTTATTCTGCTTTCCTGCCTCCTCTTTCAAACGTCAGGATCTGACCCAGCATGGATAAAGACAGGTAGGACTGATTTAAAAGTTTTTTTTTGTTTGTTTTTTAAAGAAAAGTCAAAGAAGCTTAAATCTGGGATTCACATGGAAAATAATATAATATAGATGTTTGTTAATTTGCTCTTAAATATTCTCAGAAAATTAATAGTGTTTATATATTGAAAAAATATAAAGCTGACTAATAGCTACCCCGTTATTAAACTGGCACTTTTTTTGGGTTAGTGAAACAATATTGGACCATGCAAAACACAAATTTGCCTTTACAAAGCCTCAGAAGGGCAAGATATATGTACAAAAATAAACCTGTACATAAAATTGTTTTTTTTTTATATATATATAAACTGTTTTTATGTATGTTCTTGTTGGCATTCATATAAATCTAATGGTGAGATAACCTAGTATACGTTTTATTGTTTTTGGTCTAAAACTCTAACAGCCGCCTCTGATCCTATTACCAATTCAGTTAGCATAGGGACCTCCTAACATTCCTTGCCACCATTAGGAACTATATGGTTGCCCCTAATCTTTTGCATTACAGAAGATCTACCCGGTACACAGATTACCTCATGGAGTTGAACAAAAATACATTTTCCTTCATGAGTGGTGCGTTACACATGCTGATCTTCAAATTTTGGGCTTTATTGAAATGCAGAGCTTTAGCCTGCATTTGTGTACCTTTGTATGTTTTATTATTTTTGTTGTCTTTTGTAGCCTTTTTGTCATTTTTTTTCCAAAGGCTGTAGTCCAAATTTGATAAGGATCCTTCATGTCCATCACGTACAAAAGTCTGTGATGCTGAAGGCTGTTTGGATTCAACACAGCAATCCAGAGCTCCCTTTCTACCCTGAATAGTGTTTTTACTGTTGACCCAACGAAAGGTAAAAGGATAGGAGCTAGGAAAAGGAAGTAGGAGCCGTGAATAATCAGAAGTTTAGAAATGCAGTTGTAACCATTGCTTTTAGTATGTTTTACAATATTAAGAGTTTTTGAAGGATTTTTTTTTGTTTTTGGTCTCTTTTTTTAGCCTTGTTATGGCTTAGAAATCATGCAAATTGAACCTAAAAAACAGGTCCACCCCTGTTTGCCCGTTGTTGGCCTGCAATACCCGATACTGGCCTATGCCTCTGAAAATGGAGTTGTTAGGGTAATTGCTAACCTGGCTGACCATGCCAAGATGTTTTGGTCCCCTGCATAGCGATGGGGGTTGAGATGATAGCAGGAAGAAATGAACTCTATCACTGGATTTTTGAGAGCTCCGAGGGGTGGTCCTGCCTGGTCAGCCAGGCCAACAACGACCTCAACAACTCTCCATTACTAAGGGGTGGACCTGTTTTTTCGGTTCAATTGGCATGTTTTCTAAAGGGCTGGTTATACCAGCCCTTTGTGTCGTAGTGAGTTTGTAGCAGATATTTTTAATTTATGCCTAATATTGATGCGTGGTCTAGGCCATTTTATTCCACGCCACAATGCAAGATGGAAAATCACGAACTAGCTGTGGGTCTAGATACGGCCGAGGTGGTGAGGAAGTGGGGGCAAGTTTGTCAGACAATGGAGGGAAATGTGGGCACAAAAGAGCAGGGATCCAGGGGGAAAAATGGTCCCAGCGTGCTCACGCACCTCGCTCTTCTAGCTGGTCCATCTTCACGAGTCATTTTCCACAATTTCGGTCATACAAACAAAAGAAGCCGGTAAAGGTACCAATCAGGATATACGGATAGTGTAGAGCAGATGTAGATTTGACTAATCAGAGGCCTCCTGTCTGCGGCACTGTCTGCTGTCACCTACAATATTGGATAGGTGCAACACAGTGACTGCGGCAGGGACGGAGGCACATTTGCATTCACTGCAACACACATGCAGACAACCTGGTTTCTGAGTATAAATCAGCCTTAAGTCAGGACAAGGCTTTGTTGGGAAACACTATAAAGCCTAGAACTAGACGCTAATCCAGACAATTTTAAAAACTTCCTGGATGGGAAGTGAAATGACTTTAAATTTGGAAAACAAAGTCCAGTTGTTTGCTTTTTAACTCTTTTGGAATGACTATGACTTGGATGACTGAGAATCTTCACCAGCAAACAAAACCGAGGCTTTGGTCAAAGGCTCCTCTAGATATCAACATCTATAATAAACGCTTAAGTTTCTACAACATCTAATTTCCTTTTGGGATCAATAAGCTTTCTTTGAAGTTAATTAAATCAATCTACTTTTGTAAGGAAAACCCCTTTAATTAGTTACTCTTTAACTAGCAGATATTGATTTGTAAATAGCAAAACAGCTTTAGCTGCTTTCAAATGTTTTTGTTCATGCATCCTTTCCTTGATGTGTTCAATACATTTTTCCATTTTCTTATACAAAAATCCTCACACAAGAATTAATTTTGAAATAATTTGCTGGTCATAAACTTTTACCATTGTGCACCACCTGTGTCTCAATGTGACAGTGGAAATGGGAACTGAAAGGCACAGGAGAGGAGGGACTTTGGACAGGTGGAGAGTACAGCTCAGGGGATTGTGACATGCAATTTACCAGACTCGATTTATGCTACAAGAGTCCACAAAGGGCTAGACACAATGCCAACCTGCACTACAATGTTTTTACCAATGCAGGAAGATTAGATCTAAGTCATACAGACTTTACAGTTTCTTTCCCAAAGCTCTTACTGTAATTACCCCCCTGTGGTCAGACACACACTTTCTCAATTTGCCTATATGTAGTGGGAACTTCTATTTAGGCCAATTTGTGTGTTTTGGGTTTCTGTCATTTTCAATCCTCTAAACACCCTAACCTGACATAATCCAGACTCCAGCACATACCTCATCCCAACCTTCACCTAAAAAACAATCCACACCACTTCCTAACCATTAGCAACAAAGGATGCAAGACCTGAAAAAATATCCTTGCTTTGATACAAACTGTCAATTTGATGGTCATCAAATGATCCTCACTCTGATACCAAACCAAGAGCACACATACACACCCCAGAGCCACAAAGAGACAAAAACAAACACGCCTCCTGATTATCAAATAACCCACCAGTCCATTTCATGGGCCATTATGGCGCACGTCAGTGGTTGCACTTTAGGTAAATATGTTACATTTACATATTCTTCTTCCAATGGTGTTTATATCTTAAAAAATGTGTTTACTTTTTTCTTTAAAGTGTTAAATATTTTGTGCTATTTATCTTTGATGTTTTATATGATGCTTTTTATGTTTTTAATTTCTGTATTCTATATCTATCCTCTGATAGGTGACTTATTAAAGCTTCATCATGGTTTTATGTATCTAAAAACACCTAACTTTTGATTTGCTTCGATGTCTGCAAGTGTAGATTATGTGTGGATGGTTATTTCTGGTGTTAACTGTTTCTCGACGACTCGATTTAAAATAAGAACAATGTCAATAAATGCATATTTACAAGCTGTAATGTAAAAACATAATTAGTCTTTTGAAAAGATTTTTAAAAAGTCACTCTTCTGCTGTATCTACATATAGCTATCAAGATTTGATGCATTTAAAGGGTTAGAATTTGTCTTCAGGTTTGAACTGGATGCTTTTAGGTCAGGAAAATGAAAAATTACCAGATAACTTCGAAACTAGAACCTGCCGGATGTATTTTCTCTTTGGCACAGAGAATTTGGCTTGAGCTGAGATGTTTCTCCTGAACACTAGTCTGTTCCATCTGTGGCCTGCGTCACATTTGCAACACACGTTACGTCCATTTTTACCAGCCCACACGTCGCTGAAAACGTGCATGTGGGAGGGAGGGTGTTAACAGATTGAGGCAAGCCCTATAAGGGGATGCAACATCCACACTCAAAATATCTTAATCACTTGCTCAGCCAAAGGACAGCAAGAAAGGAGGGTATTTGCACAGCTTCACAGACACAAAGGATACACATTGTGGTAATCAACGGCTTTCCTATTATCTCAGTAGTTGTGGGTGTGAAGGGTGATTCCTTCACTGACTGTGTGAGCTTCTTTCTTTATGCTTAGCTGTATGATTGGGGATGTATGCATCATTTAGATATATGGAAGAATTGGGCAGCTTCCAATTTATCCACCCTGAGACCAAGAGCAGACGCACTCATAAGAATGACTTTTTGTTGCTTTTGGTTATTTTTCAAGCAAGCCTAAATTTCACTGTAACTTTAGGCCCCAGGATGTGGACAGCTCCATATTTGGTCGTGTAAATTTATGTAATAATCTTTTTTTTTTTTTCTTCAGGTTTTATTGCCATTACATTGCCACAAGTAAAGAGCAACAGAATGAACTCTCGAATTTAACCCATTCCCTTGGGAAGCAGTGGGCTACCATTGTGCAGCACCCGGGGAGCAGTGAACTCCGCCGCTCCCTCTAATCTTTATTTATAGCCCTTTTTATAGACAGTGAACGCAACATAAATAGCTTTACAAAAGATAAAAAACAGGTGAATAACAAAGATAAGCTGGCTAAAGAAAGCTAAGCATTAAATGGGTCTTTAGCATTGTAACAACGAAGGGATGATCAGACTGTTTTAGATTAAGGAGGTTTCGTGCAAGGTAACATGTAGGGCATGGGAGATGGAGGTAAACGTTTTCAGTTTCAATATTTTCACCTTTATTATCAGTCTGTGATAAAAATGCTGGAAGTGTGTACTGCTTCTACAAGTTCCAAGAGACCCCAAACACATTCAAGTTGGGTTTTAAGATAATTAATAGCTTAAAAATAAATATTTCGTATTAGCACTGATTTAGAGAGAACTTAAATGCATCCTATGATCAACAGACAGAGCCATCTGTGGCTTACATCATCCTTGCACCAGAAATCTACATTTCTGGTTCACGTGTAGATTCACCAGCCTCCACCTCACTGACAAACAGGATGTTGGGGGGGAAATGTGTTAGCAGACGCAGGCAGACACGACACCAATCACCCATCAACCAATCACTGTTTATTTACAAAGCATTTTATACAAAATGAATACCGCGGAATGTTTTACATATAATGAAAACAGAAGGCAAAATCAATAAAACAAACGAAAACCATGCTATAAGGAATAACACGTACATAAATCTGCAGTTTTGCACAGATTGAACAACTGTTTTAATGATGAGGACATACGTCTTCAGGTAGAGGTAACTCTAAGAGGTATATATTTTAAAATTATACTGTATGAGTTTTAGCATAGACAACACAGATCTGGTTGGAATTTGGAGGACATGTAAAGTCATAACACTTAAAGTCAACATAAAACCAAATTACAAGAGCAGTAAAAATCCTGATTGATTTAAAATAAAGTAAAATTAGCAGTACATTATCTGGGACACTAGAAGTCAAGCAAAATTCAAGCCAAAAATAAGCATTTTAAGTTTGTATTTAAAGGCATTAGTGGGCACTACGGCTGTTCAACAACAACAAGCTAAAATTTGCAAAATTATGTCTTGATTATCGGCTCAAACTAAAACAGATTTCAGGACAAGGACTATTACACATTCAGCTCAAGCACTCAACTATATAAGTCAATGCTAATGCAGGAGATTGTTGAAATGGAACTATTGGGACCAGTCTTCTTTGGCTGAATACCTGCAGTGTCTTTCAGGTGTTTGTTTATTTGGTGAGATTTAAAGTGATTTATAGAACCTAAAGTTTTTTACTTGGTCTACAAAGGTTGGTTTCTAGATATGATTTTAAGCGGTCATGCTGCAATCTATGAAAAATTCCTTTTAATGTGTGTTTTGCTTTAAAGAAATACCAGGAGTTGCATCAGTTTTACAGTAGGAATACATCTATATTTACCCAAATGGGATATTATGTGAAGTTATTAACTCCTGGAGTCGTTGCTGATGACGTTTAAACTGTGGAAAAAGCACAAGTTGATTTGATGGTGGGAGGCAAAGACTGGAGGATGTTGTATCCTGTGGGAATGTGCAGTAAGCGTTGCTCTGCTTCTGCCCACACAATGCCAGAGATTTATTTCTGGCTATTTGCACAAGTACAGCAACAAAGCTGATGTCTAAAGTAATACTGTATTGTTGTTGGATGTAACTACATACTTTTGTTGCTTTGTGAAAAGGGTCTTTAAATAATTAAAATAGCTCAAAGGAGAAGGTTTAAATGTAGTTATTCTTTATAAGTCACAAAATGATTACAACATTTAGCATCAAAGATAAAAGCTAGAACAAATTGTGATTTTCAGTAATTATTCACCTCTTTTGGCCCTTTTCAAGCATGGAAAAATCTGATAATTAAGCCCAGTGGTGGCTTTCCTTTGTGGTTTTGGAGAAATGTTTATTTAGAGCTTTATTACATATTTTTTTTTGCTATCTTTATATGCAAAAAATAAACTATGCATTAAGTATGACTTTAATTCCAGAAATTAGCAGCAGCTAAAAACATCCCTTTCCCTGTGAAGGTTAATAATTGTTTGCACTAAGAAGTGCAAGCCTTCTATAACATTTCACTGGGTTTATGGTTATAGAGAGAGATGGTTAGAAATGATTAAAAAAGGAAATTACTTTTAACATTTCTGTTGCCCTCTAAATTTTTCAAAATGATGATTTTAGCATGCACAAAAAAACGCATTTGAGCACAAAAGGTGAAGGTTATCCAAAGTCCTGGTTCTGTTTAATTGTCTTCTGTTCAGCTTATTCAACAGCTTTTTTTCACAGGGTTTAAGTCTGTGGACTGTGATGGCATTAAAAGATGACTGAAATTAAATTTTTGGACAAAGTAACTAAGTAGGGAATATTCTTTGGAGGTTTGTGGGTGGATTTTGTAAAAGATGTTTTAATTTAACCTCAAGAACGACTGTTAAATCATCTGTCCTCTTCTTGTGGCTCCGAAGAAGGCCGCAGCCTGCCCCGATACTCTGGTGTTCTCTGCCCGGCCCTTTGCTGTGCACTCCTGCTACTCCTGTCTGAGCTCCAGAGCCCCTCCCGAACTTATGCCAGATGCCTGGGTGATACATCTCCAAAGTGGGATAACAGTTTCTGTTCCTTATCAGGTGGAAGTGCCACAGGAATTGACGGTGATTCAGCCATAGCCCCTGGACTCCCTGAACTGGGAGCCTCTCTAGAGGATTTGGTAGAGGGTGTTGTTCAACCTAGTGGACAGTAGGATTCAGCCTCAGTACCAAACTCCATACTCCAGGCAGCTATTGATTGTTAAAGAGACATTTCATTTTTTTTAAACTGAAAAAAGAAAAGTATGAAAAAAAATTATTCACTAACATTTGTGTAAAAGGAAGGTCAGGGCTACCAATAATAGTAATATTGATAATTTAGGGAAAACAAAGAAAACAAAATAGGTTTTTCCCTTACTTAAATAATTTTGCTAAATTAATGATTAGATTTTTCCAAAGTGTTAACAAATTTTTTATTTTATTTTTTTGTATACAGGCCTTTACAGAAATGACTAATAAATGTTATAATAACTACTGAATCCTCATTTCTAAGATAATAGTTTTCATTAAAACTGAACATTAGTTCATAATATTTGCCTTATAAACAGGGTTAGACGGAAGAGAACAAAAACAACTGTCTTTATATCACAGTTCAGTGGAACACTAAAACCCACAGCAGAATGACGGCGATTAGAATAGTTCTAACTTAGTCTACACACAAACTGAGCTTTTAATCACTTTAAAAGAAGACTAATGTAATTTGAAAATAATTAGCAAGTTGCTACGTAACTAAAAAGAGAATCTACATCACACGCTTTTATTTTGAGCATACTGGCTCCACCTTCCACGGCTATAAATACAGTATTTGACGAATCCAACTTGTGCGATCTTAAATGACTCAGTTTGCACTCATCAGTGGGCTGTCGGAGAGCTGCCAGTGGTATAAATGGTTGTTGCCTCTCTCCACCCCCACATTGCTGGGGATGCCCTCATGTCCACAGAGAGCTAACTGACAGCACAGTCTGCATACCTTTCCTTTTGCGTCACTCTGGCACTACTTTCACTGGCACACATCAAAAAAGGAAATATTTCCGCTGGTCTGCAATCCATAAGTGAGTTATATGGATATGATTAGTTTTCAGTGATGTCTGCGTTGCAGAGTACCCTAATGACGGTATCTTGCAAAAGAATTTAAACACTTTCATTCATCCTTCAAATGTTTAGGTGTATGGTCTCAAATATCCATGCCTTCTAATAGTATTATACTGTAGTAGAGCAACATAAAGTATCACATAGTTGTGAAGTGCAGGCGAAATTATACGCATTTTACAACAAGCTACCACATTGAAGAAAGAAAATATTGGAAGGAAACCTTTAAAATACAGAATTCCTGCTCATACTCGACTACTGGTATTAACAGCCCTTCAGCCCCTTTCTTTTTTTTTCTTATCTTTGCTAATTTATCATGACTAGTTTATGTAAAATTTGTATTTTACTTCATTTTAATACGTTCTTATCCTGCTGTTGTAACAATGGAATTACCCCACTGTGAAACAAATAGTCTTTTTCTGAAAACATCCAACAGAAGGTTACTTTACACTTAGATTTAGAGACTTAGACTAACGATGTTGTCATTTTGTATGCTCTGAGTGTATACAAAATGAAAATCGTTCCATACAGCTTACAACAGTTTAATGGTATTGCAGGTGGAGTAAGATAAACATTACCATTTATAAAGTGTAGCAGTGATCAGAAAAAAGTAGGAGCAAAATGAACCAGTTGAAAATAATGGTGCAAAGGGGCATTAATATGAAAACCTTCAGTGCAGCGCAAAAATAAATATGGTGTAAAATGCAGCAGAAGACACCAAGACAATTACGTTACAATCAGCCAAAGCAACGCCTCTATGGGCTGACCTCGTCACATTCCTGACCTAAATCCAATTAAATTTTTTTTTAGCAAAATTTTAAAATTGTTGTGCACAGAGTCTCTTCATTCAGTCTGAAAGGACTTTATGTATTTTGCGAAAAAGAAAATAAGTCAATTTTCTATGTGAGGTTTTCCTGTGGAAATCTCAATCAGACTTGAGATATATTTATGTATCACAATGGCGGTACTTATCTGGGGAGTGGCAGCCTAGTGGTTAGGGCATTGCTCTTGGATTTCAGAGGTACTGAGATCAAGCCCCTCTCCCATGGACTGCCACTCTGGCTCCCTGAGCAACACCCTTAACCCCACACTGCTCATCAGGCACCACACAATGGCAGCCCACTGCTCCCCAAGGGAATGGATTGAATGCAGAGAGTTAATTTTGTTGCTTTGTACTTGTGACAGTGTAATGACAAAGTTGAATTCTAAATTCCTCAAATTTAGGACATCACAGCTCAAGTTCCATCTACTTATATGGATATCTTTACGCAGGTCTATAACACATGTTACATTTAATTTTAGAATTTTTTTCCATTAACAGGACAACTGTTAAAACACTCAGGGGATTTGTACATGCTTTCAAGACACAAAACTCTGCAATGTGTGAATTCTTCCAAGCTTTAGTTGTTCTACATTTATTTTCTACAGCAGGACCTTTTAAAATTGAAAACTATTTTTGGTGTATATTTTACCAGAGATTATATAATATTGTAAGTCATTTGTGCCCAAGCCAGATAGGTGCCATCTTTAACATAACATTATTCACACTGACGAAACAGAAAAAAAAACAAGCAGATTCTTTTGCAATTGGTGGATGAAGAGGGTGCAATGAAGGTCATTGGGATGACTTATTCTTCTCTACAGTCGGTTTATTACTTACTCACAGATTACAGTCTAATCCCTGTCATATCCTCTATTCACAATATGAATTACTACCTTCTTGCAAACAGTATAAAGTATCCATTTGCAAAATTAACAGCTACATATATTCATTCATCCCTACCTCCATCAGATTTGCTAAAAAAAATGAAATTTAGTAAGACAAATGAAGGCTGTTATGGTGATTTTATGTTTTTATTTTGCATCATGTTTTTGCTTTTGTTTTGTGGCTTAACGTGCAATATGTGTATTTGATGTTTACTTATTGTATTTCATGGTGGGGATTTAATTTTTTATTTGATCTTTTTTATCACATGTAGTCCAACAAGAATTTCCCAAATAAAGTACATCCAAACTAATCTTTTATATGCTTTTTTTTAAGGAAATGTTAAAAGCATAAATTGTTAAGACCTTCAGATGGTATTGTGTCTATGTCCCAATTCCCATTTTGTTAAATGTTTGCTTAATTTATGAGCTTGAAAAATCTCTATAAATGACTCCAAATAAATCTAAATGTCTGGACTGATTCAGTTAACAATTCGTTTTTAGCAGGTTCTATGCTTATTAAAAACGATGTTGTCCTTAGGAACCATAATCATATTAACCGTGTGACCAGTAATGTGATTTTGACCAGGAGGAACCCAATTTTTGTAAACTACAAATGGAACAACAGAGAGGAGAGTGAACACTTCTTATCAACCTACGCATTAATTTGAGAAGCAATCTCCCTCTCCTTTGCAGCCGTAGCACTGTTCTCTCTTTTAAACACCTTCTACAATTTTTTTTTCATTCCTGCATTAAAATCTCTAGTTCCAGCAGTGGGAAATAGCCACTTCCTGTTACCTGTTGTCATGGTAACTCATCGAAAATTGGGGGCTTCACTGACAATGATTTATTATACTTGTTACGCACATTTTCAAATCTGGGTGGACCTACTCAGAGTTGATTAAACTAACTCACAGCAGCCTTTGTTGAACTGACAACTCAGAGTTTCCAACCATAGGCTAGATCAATTCAGAGTTGAGGATTTGAGTCTGACTCTGTTAAACGGACCCCAGGTGCAGTATTATTGCAGTTGCATTGCTTGGGGGCTAGGTGTCGCTGCAGCCCAATGAGAGTTTACTAGTAACATCTGAAGAGCTCACTGGCTGGAATGTTTTTAGGGGTTCTGCTTGCAGGAGGTTCCAGAAGTTAAAAAACGTTACTTTGATGATTATAATAGAACTTTATTGATCTCACATCTCACATTGGAGAAATTTACGTCTGCATTTAAACCGTACCCTTGGGGAGCAGTGGGCTGCCATTGTGGGGCACCCGGGGAGCAGTGTGGGGTTAAGGGTATTGCTGGAACAATATGATCTCTCATCATGTGATTCTACACCAGATAAAGTGAAAAAAGTAAAAAAAAAAATGAAAGTATGAGCTTAAAGTACGAGAATGAGCAGAAGAGTGCTGCAGCCTCTTTAATGTTTAATAACAAAATAAAAAGCTACCTCTTTAATTTTTTTTTTATTTTGTTACGGGGTTTTGTTTTGGGAGGGGAGGATGTAAATGTTTAACTGTTTTGATCGTTTTCTTGTAGGTTTAACTTTTGTGCCACACATTAGTCAACCATGTTGTTTTTAAAGTGCTATATAAATCATTAAATAAATAAATAAATAAATAAATACAGTGTTCTAATGCTAAGGTATTTTAAGGTCTGGCAGGTTCAGTTTAGAAACATCCTCAGTGTGATCCTTTTCTGTTCCTGACACCAAGCTATTCTGTCACATCTCGGCTCCTAAAAAATGAACAGGACTTTTGCCATTGTTATGGTTGTAACAGTGGCTGTATTGGCAATATACAAACAGTGGAGAAAATGAGGCCACAAGCAGCGATGACATTAGTCCAACATTCCAGTTACAAGTTCTGAGTATGAAATGCACCATTAGACCCCAAGACGGAGCTGCAACCTAAACATTTAGACTTAGACTTACTTAGACGTAGACAGATTTGTCATTTTGTTTACACAAGTGTAAAACGTTTGGAACAGCTCTCTGGACAATTTCATCTTTTTTTTTTTTAAGTGCAGCATTGAAAAATAGTAAAAAAATAAAAATATTTAAAAACAGTAATATAAACTATGCACTATGACTGTTTTGGGCCCAATGTAGCAGAGATAAACAAGTTTACAGGAAAATTACATTAACACATTAACACAAAAATCAGAATCATTTTAATCATCCTTTGCTGGAAATTATTTTCTTATAGTGCAACCATTTACAGAAAGGGGGAAAATAAGATTGTTAAAACAGACAAGATATAAGTATAAAATAAGATAAGGATCAGAATAAAATAAGATAAATACAATCAACATTATTTACAATTTACAATACTACTCAGTACCAAATTACAACTATTGCACATGGCCATGTTATTTCGCATAGTGAAGTAATGTAATAAATAGATAGTAAGTAATGAAATTAAATGACTGTCAGAGAGATGAGTTAAACAGTTGAATGGCCACAGGCAGGAATTACTTCCTGTGGTGCAGCATGATGAAATGAGTCTCTAACTTAAGGTGCTTCTGTGGGTGATCAGCTCATCATGAAGATCATTAAGGTCCAATTTTTACAGTTTATCTGCACAAACAAAGTGATTTGCAGGTTTACCTGTGCAAAGTATTGGGTCATCCAGGTTACAACGACCCAAATGACTAACATTCATTAAGCCTGTTTTGAGATTTGGGGTTTAGCTACTCTTTAACCTTTATTTATAATGGAATTAATATTATAACATGCTTTATGGCCAAAAAACAATATGATACCCTCAGATTCAAAGAGTACATTTGAAGAAATTTAAAGTTTCAAAATTAATCTTACATAAATACCAAGCATCCTATATGTAACCAGTATCAAGGTGTAGATTAAAGTGCAACATCACTAATAGGAATTACACGTAAGAGCGAAAATAAATTGGATAAACTTCGGAAGAGACATCGAGTAATATCACATTTGTGTGCAGGATAACTCTTTTTTTTTGTGCTTAAGTTGAATGACTGCGCACAAAAAGTCCCCCCCACACATTGCCATGCACACTTGTATAACCTTTTAGATAACAGCCGGTCGCTCTTAGCCGTTATGAGCCAACCCAGGCCACTGCTCCATTCATCGGCGTCTCCGTCCTAGTGATTTGCTCTCACTCATCACGCTGCCTGTAGCCGTGGGTTTCCATGTGAAAAGTCCGTCACTGCGTTATATAAAACAACTGACAGCCGAGCGGACCAATCACGGTAAGGAGCGGCATTCACATCGCCCGCCTCAAATAACTTTCCGTGCGCTGATTGGTTAGAATCACGCGGAAACGAAGACTGGCTTCCGTCTTAACCAATGAGAGCAGAGCAGTGGGAGGCTCGAGTAAAATGCGCTTGTAATGAGGTCACTGCTTGCGTTTGAAGATCCAGGGCAGTGCGTGGACACCGGAGCCGGGGAGAGAATTTACTGAAACAGCGCAGAGAGAGCAGAAGGACCCGGTTCATCAGGAAAGGTAGCTGTATAAGCAAGGATTTGTTTTATTTGAAGCAGCATCACCGGGAGGGAAAAAAAGCATAGAAGCCTTCAGCGAGGTTGGTAAAGCTTAACTTCTGTCTTTAAGATGTGACGACTTGGGTATTTAAATATAAAGGTCACACCTCTGATAACTGGACGTCTGCCCTATTGCCTGCTGGGGATCCCTGATGGAGTAACCGCTTTACCTGACGAGGGATGAAACACAGCAGCTGACGGAGACTTTAAGGAATTTTGATATAAGCTGCGTAGAAAAAAAAAAGCGTCCAGAAAGAAAGTTGAAGCAGTAAGACTGGCGCAGAGTGGCCGAAGCGGTGAGTCTACTCTGCAGCCCTGCAGAAACAGTAGATAGGTGAACTCTGTGGTGTCAGTGTCACATGAAAACGCCGGTACAGACCCTTATGTAAAGTGTTATGCTGAAGCTGCACATGGCACAAGTTCACATGCCGCACTGATTAGGGAATATACGGTAAAAGGAGCAGGATTCACTTTGATTATTTAAGAAGTGATGATGACAGCTAGAACTTTAAGAAATGTCAGGGGCAATGGAGGGATGGTGGAGCACTTCTAACTATTCTATATATACAAAGTTTTAATGCTTTACTTTATTTTCTTCTTAAGCTAAATTTATGGTTATGCCATTAGCTTTGTTTCTGGCTGTGGTTGTTTGTTGATTTTTTCCCATGACTGATATATCACTCATGGGGGAAAACGTATATTAGACCATTGTATTTGTCCAATATTTCCTATTCATGTTTATCAGTAATAAATATAAAATAAAAAAACAAGAATTGATTATAACAGTTAGATAGACAGCTTATATTAAGACATTCTCTATTCTTTCATTATAAGGACAAAATTAAATCAAGTACTAACATTTATATCTATGGCATTGGGCTTCCAAAAGCAGAGCTGGTTGGCATTGCATATTTTATTTCCTTTCTTTTTTAATCGCATGATCCACAATGGAGTTAGTACTCGGTCTTATAACCATTTTATTCGATAATAGAGGTGGTCTAATACTTTATTCTGTTTTTATGTGCATTTCCCTGGCACAACTTGCAATGTTGAACAATAGTAATTAGATTTAGGCATTTGAAACTTGGCATTGTCTGTTCTGTATGGAGTTTGCATGTTCTCTTAGAGTGCTCCAACTTCCTCCCACTATTCAAAAACCTACCAATTTGGTTATTTGGCCTAAATCAACCTATAGGTTTTCTTTTCCATGGTTTGCCCTATGATGGAGTATTAACCCCTCATCTACTTATAAGGTGCAAGGTTTCCTTTTTTATCCTCAAACCTTTTCATCCTTTTATCAGATCAACTGATAAAATCTGTAACCGTTCTCTTTTTACTTTGTACTACAGATCTCTTCAGTCAGACACTTTTAGATGAAAGGTAGTGAACTTTTAAAGCTTGATAACAGTGCTTCACCTCATATCAGATAAAATGCAGTAGAAAGCTTTGCACGACATTGCATTCTTCAGGTCGAGGGGGGGCAGTCTGCTGTTATCTATATACCCGGAGCAGTGAAAGGCAAACATATATGCCAAAAGCCTCCCTTTTTTGCCCATGTTGTCCTCAGTTGTAGCAAAATAATAGTTTTCAATTTAGAGCTGCTGATTTAAAGGTTTTCTTATAACCAGAAGAAAAGTTGAAGAGAAAGTTAAGCTTCTCGTTAAGGGTAAAAAAAAGATAGTTTCCTATATGTATTTATTCACTTTAATACTTCTTAAAGAAGAATCAAATCGTCTTTCAGAAGTTGGGAGATGTTAATATTTGTAAAATGACAAATATAAAATTTTACTTTGCCCGTGGACCTCAGATTGGGGTTGGGCATGTTCATCTGGCAAGGCAGGAGAATAATGAGGCCAACTTCAGTTTGTCTTCAGAAAAAAGGTGGGAGGAGAAATGGTTGACGCAAGTGTAGGCTGGCAAGGGGTTTGTTATGTAGATCTGTTTATCATAAGCTTGAAATCAGCGGAAGGGTTGCCATCTCTACAGATCACCAGAAATACACACACAGCTGCAGGAAAAAGAGGACTAGAAGAGAAAAGATTATTAAATGAGCATATTTATGTTCTTAAAGCTAAACTTAGGACTTCCTCTCAAAAAGAAAAAGATTGTTATCTCAAGTAGACTGGCGACAAAGAGCTAGTTCAACAGTTTAAGAAGGCAAAGAAGTTCCTCCTGACCTTTGGCACAGATTGAAATAAACTTTTGAGTTCAAGAACCAAGAGATCAAACTGAACTGATATTTATATTGGCAGTCACTATGCAAGCTGCATATTGCAATAGAAAGCAGGTGAAGTTAGATGCAGGACAGTGCAGCAAAAGTAGGAATCTTTTAACGGTGTTAAGAATGTCCAATAAGTTGTGAAATTTTCTGCAATTACAAAAAAACAATATGTCTAAGATAGTGGCACAAAAATAAATTCTATTTCCAGTCTTCATGCCATGTGTCTGAAATCATTGATTTATCGTAAATTAGATTTTTTTTATTCAAAAGCATTCACTTTACAGGGAGCAGTATATTTATTTATCTTAATCAAGGAATGAACTCTTTTATTAAATTTTAATTGGCTGCTACTGAGAGTTATAGATTTTGCAGAACAGACATTTTCAGAATGTTAGTTGGAAATTGAAGTGAAACACAGCTTAAACCTGTATTATGTGGATTTTATTCTCTAGTCATCAGTGTTCAAGCCTCTAGGACATCATTTTTTTGGTTAAACTTATAAAGAACATGATCAATTTAAATAAAAAGGGGGCTGAACAGTGTGTCACCTTTTCTGATCTTAAAGAAAAACAGGACAATTTTGATCTCCTTCTTTGATTGTTGTTTTCTCTGATTTGTTGTCTTTGAGCCAAGCTTATATTACTGATATTTTAAATGATTTATCATTAGATTTTAAACTAGTCAGACAAATGTGCACATTAACAAGACTTTAATAGCATCAAACTGACCACAACATGTTATATATTCTAAATGTGTTATGTTTCTCATCTTGTGGCGCATTAACCTTACCTTAATGTCGGATGTGCGTCACAGTTTTCTAGAGCGACAGCCAGATGCTGTGCCCTTTGACCAGAGAACTGCCGTTTAACTAAGTCTTCCCATGTGCTGATTACATTATGAGGAAGAGTGTCATGACAGTGCAGAAATAGAAAAACGTGAAAAGAAGGGTTATAGAAAGCAAGGTCCATTATGATTGGTTTTTAAATCAATCAGTGGTTTTCCCACAGGAACAAAGAGAAGAAGCGTAATATTTTTTACTTTGCTTCTCTTTCTGCTGCTGTTCAGCTGAAGTTAACTGATTTATTGGGAGAGCAAAATTCCCATTTGTTAAATCTGCTCTTGTGAGCAGGTGCATTGGACACTTATAGCCTCCTTAAAACTATAGTTGCGAATTATTTCTTATGTTAAATGACCTGTAGGTATGTTCTTGGCTAATTATTTTATTGTACTGTACCATAAGGCATACCCAGTGGTTTGTCCAGATACATTTTAGAAAAAAACAACAACTGTAAAAGCTTAAACATATTGCTGCTGTGTCCTGTTGTTCATTCACTGGATTTGGACTGATGCTAAGCTAATATATTAAGAATATCCCTCAATGGATACTAGTGCAATCTGTAGGACTTCGTACTCTGACAGAGTGTCGGATTGCTCTTTCATCTTTGGACCAGACTTGCTGTTGCATTTGTTGCCTCAGTTGCACTTTGTGGAAAAGGAGGAAAAGGCATATGAAAAGTGCTATAGGAAGTTTAGAGCAGAATGTTCCCTACATGTGGAACAATCTGTTAGTTTTATTGTGTCTAGGAGGGATTATATTCAGTAATAGTGTTTTATGGAAATCATTTTTATCACCCTAACCACATAAGTGTTGCATTCCTGATTTCTTTTTCTTCTCTTTTTAATTGTTGTTCCTATTACAAATACTTTAATGTCATAAAAGTTGGCAATTACAAAGCTGTCAATTTTTTGACTGCTTTGAATTAGGATTGACCTAAAAAAAAAACAGGAACTGCTGATCTTGACCTCTTGGAAAGCTTTCAAAAAGCTTTGCTCCTTGGATTGAAAGTATACACAGTTAGGGACGGCTCAAAACATTTCCACGATGCTTTCTGTTGCTTTGTCTCTACATGCCTGTTCTTGTGTTAGCCACAGACGTCATAGATTTGTTTTCTTTTCTATTCTCTACTCTTGAGCACTTTTGATACTCATAGATCAGGTGCTGCTTCTTTACCTTTCACCTTGTGCCTGCTGTCTGTGCTTCAGTCTTGACAGGCTCCATCCTGACAGACATTGGTGAACTCTTTACTTAAGTTGAGCGTAGACATGGATATCGCACTATGTGAGACTCATCACCTCTGATCGATCATTTACCAACTGGCCGTAAATTGACCCATTTCACTTGACAGCTCAGTCGCAGGACATGAGCCAACTATGCAGCAGGTCAGCGATAAGCAGCATGTCTCACGCTGTGCACAGTCCTCTAATTAGACCTACATGAGGGTTAATTATCCACACCTATACTTTGCTACTGACATTTATTTCATCTGAGCATTTAGTAGTATAGGTACTGTGTAGATTATTGTGGGTTAGTTGCTAAATTTAAAATAAATGAAAATAATCATTACAGTTTTCTGAAATTCTGTCATACTGTGCTCAGAATTGGGAAAAGTTATACACTGACATTTCTTATGTTTAAGATTATCTGAGCCCTGCTTTAATTTTTATTTTGATGATTATATATTATTTGAAGCTTGAAACTAGCGTGCCCATGTCCAGTTACTGAAAACTATCCAGTTACTGAAAGCACATCTTTCATACAACACCTTTCTGACAAACCATTGATTATGCTTTGGTACAAGTAAAATATAATGACTGTTTAAAACTCTTTCTTACTTTTTTTTGGACTTTTACATCCAATAAGAAGGCTCTTTACTCTTCCTTAGTCTGTTATTGAAAGACTTGGAAAAACATAGAGTATGGTTTCTAGATCCACTCTCTATAGATTTTCTGTTGACAAAATGTTTTCTGGTAATATTTCTGTCGTTATGCTGCAGTTGTTTTTAATCCAAACACATCAACGTAATATTCCATTATATGCATAAATGGGCATGCGTTCTCAATTGCTTGACAACACCTGTTCTGTTCTGACACCCTGCTCTGCAGCTTTTCATGTCAAACTGAGGCGGGAATACACTAGTGGTCAAAAGGAGGTACCTCCTCCTTATTAGGCGTTGCATATCTATACATGATCAAAATGATCTGATCTTTGGCAGGTTTTAAAATTATTTAGTTCAAGCCTCAGGTGTACAGAAGCAAAGGCAAGATTTCACGCTTTCATTAATGTTGCACAGTGTTACCTTGGACTGAATTTATTGTGATGTTAATTCATTAGATTTAACATTTTTGTTTGTTATATATTTTTACTAAAGAATGATAGAATTCAAATTATGTGAAAATGAAGGACTTTTCCTTGCCATTGGGCACCAGAGATGGTCCACCTGGTTATAGCTTTCCATTGAGACAACGTATTAACACAATCTTGCTGATAATTAGAACATATTAAAAAACAGTTGCAGTCTGACCTCATCTTGGTTTAATGAATGCTTAAAGTGTTTAACCTGTCATAGACTGAGCAGATGCATTTTATTATGACCTGGTAACTAATGGCAAGGAGTTAAAAAGAAGACCTACATTCTCCTTGCCATGATTGTCCACAAGATTGTTGCTTGGCAATACGATGGCAACCAGATCAATCTCATCAGCTGTTATTTGTCTCCAAGCTGGAGAATCCGTTTTAAGAGATGAAAGGCTGAGATAGCAGAAAAGACCTGCTTTTCTTAAGGGGGTAAACTGTCGTAACCAGAGGCTTTCAGAGAACAACAGAGAGGCACCCACCAGGATTTCCAGGGATCCAGGCTGAAACCAGGCAGTGTCTCTAAGCGTGCCACCAAACAAACCTCTTTATGGTTTTAACTTTGCAAGCTTTTTTCTTTGTGCATGTTTAATCAAATATTTATCTAGTTTCTGTTGTTTGTCAGAATGGAGAGTAAGCATTGCCTGTTTGTCAGAATTAAGATGACATTAAAAATTTAGATTTTTCTTTGCTGGATGTTGAGTCATGTTTTCTAAATATCCATTTGTGGTCTGTCTCCTCAGATCAGTTCATTATCACTCGACTGGCATTCTATTGACAATGGGATGATTGGTTTCTACCTTACCTGAAACAACACCAAGAAACACCTCATCCTGATGTCAGACGATTCAGACACCAAGCCCTATCACCTGCCTGTTCCGGCGGACCGTGATGGAACCTCTGGGTGCAGAGACTCAGCTTCGAGTAGTTCCATCTCAAGTGGAGCCTCTGGGTGCAGTCCCATGGCACAGATGCACTGGGTGGGCAGCTATGGCCAGGGTGGACCTGACATTGGCCTGCCCTCCGAGGGCAGTGACAGCAGCGGTCAGGACCCTGCCCTCTCACCGCGCAGTGTACGAAAGACCTCGCGTTCTCGGCTTCCTCCTGAGGAGGATGTGGAAATGAAGAGCAGTGGGTCGAGTGGCAGCGGGACCGAATCGCATGGCAATGAGAGCCATGGAAACGAGAGTCATGGGAACGAAAGCAACGGTCATGAGTCAACAGGCAGCTCCAATGGCCACAGCAAAGACTCAGCATTGCTTGGGTCTTCAGAAAGCAATAAAAGGTAAGAGATTATATGATTTTTGATATGTCAAAGTCAAATAAAACAAAAAAAATTTTGAAGGGGTACTTGCGAAACTCCTGTGCAGGAATCCCCTGTATGGTTACTTCACTCACTCCCCTTTATCAAACTCCATAATATTTCAAGATTTTTAATTGTTATTGGAATGTTTTGTCTTTTTTCTATATAAATTCAAATTAGGGCTGAAACAATTAATGGGATTAGTCATGATTAATCTATTATTGAAATTATGGTCAACTAATTTAGTAATCAATTTATCATTAACTGGAGTTTATACTGTAAAATATGCCTTTAGGTGACAGATCAACCAACGCTTTGAGCAGTAACTATACCAAAATTGTAAAAAAAAATAAATAAACATTTTGCATTTAACATAAAAAAAAGCCTTTTTTTCTGTCAATATGCCCTAACCAGAACTCCTCAAGTTGAAATGTTTTAGTTTCGGCTGATTTAAGTTAATAAAAATTCTTCTTTAAGGAGCCTTTTGCTATCCGATTATTACTCGATTAATCAAAAAAATAATCGCCAGATTAATCGATTTACAAAATAATTGTTAGTTGCAGCCCTAATTCAAATGTTGCTTTGTCGTCACAGTTTACAGTAATAACATATTGTAATAACATCTTTACAGTAATAACACAACCACAGTTAGATGAGGTGATCCTTTTTTGTTTAGCTGCTCTGCTAAGAAATTAGTTTTCTGTTGTCACTTGATGCTTTAGGACTTCATTATAATTTTAATGAATTATTTACTAACCTATAGATTTATGCTTATGCTTATGTAAACAAACACCATGAGGTCTTTTGGAACAGCTGTCACAGCAAGGCCATTTGCCACTTGCGACACTGTAACTTATGACTACTAGTTTACTAGCAATAGGCTGAAATTAACTGATTGTTAACCATTTAAATGGCTAACTTAGCTATTAGCATGTTAGAGGTTAGAGCACATTACTACATAAGTTTTTCTGCTACTGTGTCTTAATGCCACAAAGCCCAATTTTTATGTTCATTCTAAATGATAAAAATTGTTTTTTATCATTTTTTTTTTCACTAATCATGAAAAATACACTTTGAATTTCAGTTTGATCTCACAGCTCCTTAGGCGAAAGTTTTATGGCAACCGCATTACAACAAGAATGTATTTACATTATGATTCATTTCCTCTTTCAATTATACCGTCTAGCAGTCTTGCAGCAGCTGGAAGAAATCTAAAAAACTATTTCCATTCCTTATTAACGGCAAAAAGATCTCATGCAATCACTACTTGTTATTCAACACAATCAGACATCCTGTTTAAAGTAATTTTGCAGCAGGGCCTGAACATTTGAATTTATTATTTAGCAAACACAAAAGCATTTTTACAAGCAGCACAGTAGAGTCCTTATTGCTGCCATAAAGTTTCATGCAGAATTTAGTTTACTAGTTTACCCACTCGGTCATTCACCTCATGTATGCTGATCAGTGATTGCGATTTATCTACCAAAAGCAGCACATGTTTTCAAATGAGACTTTAGTCAGTAGATCAACAAAAAAAGTAAAAAGAGTATTGGAACAGCAAAGAAGTGTTTTTTTATTTCATAGAGTTGGCTAATAAATTGTCCTTTATTGCCACATGAATTAAATAATCAACTAATTAACTGTACTTATATACATTTTCATGGAGGGGGTTATGCAAAATTAGGCTCTCTTGCATTTGTCGTCATGATTACCCTTGGCATTTAAACGCAGATGGCATGAAAATGAGAAATTCTATCCTTTTAATGGGTCATACTGAATAGATCTATGAATGCTGAATGCATTTGCCGGAACTGACTGATGTCAGAAGGAGAGTGAGTCAAAGCTTTAGTGATGCCCAGCAAGCTGTTGACCTAATAAATTAGTAGCAATGTTTTTATGATCCCCCCCCCCCCCCCCCCACCTCACTATCACCCACCATTATATAAAGACAAGATTTTTAACTGATGCTTCATAAACAACTGTTTCATTATACTTACACTTCTCAAAGTAAAGATATTATGGAAGTGTCATGTTGTGATAACAAATTACATTTCCCAAAGTTATTTTGGTAAAAGGAAAATGTAATTAGGGAAAACTTTTTACTGATTGGAAACAGACTGCTCACAAAAACGGTTCAGAATATAATACTGTCATCTGATGGCAATTTACAGGTACAATTAAAATCAACTCCTAATGTTTTATATCTAATCCAATTTTGTATCTAAAACTTTGGTGGGCAAATGATTACTTCTTTCTATCTAAGGAGACCCAGCTGGGACAGCTTCTCTACTGCAGACATGCATCAACATCTATTATTTCTGATTATCTGTGTGCAGTATTTTTTATCTTTAAATTAGTTATTTACACTTTTTTATATATATAAATATCAAATCTTGTAATAAAAGTCATGTAGAGCCTTTCAGTTTAAGGGTTTTTTGGAGATGTCAAACTTTCATCTGGGAGATCAGAGTTGGGTTCAATAAAAAAGTTTTAAAAACTCAAGAAGTTGTGCCTTGTCGTCATCATATCCAGAATTAGCCTCAGACTCTCAGTTTGGCCAGGAGACGTCCAGAAAAGAGAGGCAAATGAATGAGTACATCACCCGGCAGGAAAAGCAAATTGATGTCATCTTGAAGGCTGGGAACTGGCTTCTCTTCAATGCCAGATTGCCTGTGTCATGGTCTCCGACTTCTTGTTGCCATGACAATGCACTGTTTGTGTCTGTTTATCCCTGGGTGGAGCGACCCAGAGTCGAAAGCTCTGACGTCTTTAGTCTCACTTTAAGCCCTGCCTTATTCTATCCTGCCCTTGCTCCGTTTGATCAGAGCTTTTTGTTTACCCCACTCCTTTTTTCCTCTATGGTCTGGATCCCTCCTGGCATTTAACTCCCTGTCTGTAAGCAGAGTGACGTATTTTAAACCCAAATATCACCTTCTGGTTTTTGTTGGAAAATGTCACCTCTGCTTGCCAATTCTTACTCAGCTCAGTTCACTTTCTAAGTTTCAGTTCTCTGTGTAGGAGGTAAACTTCTGAATATTCAATATTTGATCTCTTATTTTCCTACTCTAGATCACTGTGTAGGATTATACCAATAAAAAAAAAAACACAAACCAGTCACTCGGTGACACTAGATTTATTTAATCTAATATTTTAGAAAAGGCAAGTAAACATCTTTTCTTTACTTAATCAAATAATGTATGTTCTTAATATTTCTAAACATTGGAACACCTTATCACTCCCCTGGCTAAAGTAACTTCAGCGAGACACTTCTTGTAACCCTCTACCAGACTTTGACATCGATCTAGGGAAAGGTAGCTACAACTCATTCTACAGGGTCAAGATCTGAATTTTGACAAGACCCAGGACTGTTCCTTTGTTAGTTCTTTGTGGTACTGAATGTATATCTATTGTGTTGTAGAGCAGTCCCCTCACACACCCTGCTCTGGAGCAACAAGCATTAACAGTAACATTTTAGTCTCAGAAACTGTATTGACCTTGTGCTTATCTTGAGTTTGAGTTAATCAACAATAACTTAGTTGGCACCCTGATACCTGTGTCCTGCATGTTTTAGCTGCACCCATTCATATGTATGACATCTTTATTAATTTTGTTAAACTATTTCCTTTATTTTTACCTTTTATATATTTATCATAATGATAACAATCATATTTTGTTTATTTACTACTATTAGTATGCAAGTCAGTCATGGGATTCTCACACGTGCTTATACCGAAGTCCAAACTTCTCCCTGGCAACATTTATTTGTAAACTTGCATGCAAGCAGTGAGCTTTTCTGCAGTTCATTCAGAGCTCCCTGATGAGTCATGTTTTTTATGACATTTTTAATTTCCCGTAAGTGAAAGTCTAAGTGAATCTAGAAATACATCACTGGCATAAAAGCTGCTTAAAATGTGTCACTAAGACAACACCTCTCTGCAACAGACCCTCTGGGTTTACAGAATGTTGGGGGTAATAATATCCTACAATACCAGCAGAGCAGTTTGTTCAGGTGTATTGGTTCAACCGAAGGCTCTGATAGTTTCAGTTTTTGGACATAGCCGCTGTATTTTTAATAGAAAATTAAAATGTTTCTAATTTCATCTGAATTACTTATTGATGTGTTTTCAATTCATAGTCATTACATATAATGAACAAACCCCTGGAAGCTAAATGGAGTCCATTGCCATTTGTATTTTATTTATTTCATTTTCTGTTCCATTTATTCTCCTTTAACATGGAGGATGCACCAACCTGTCAGAGGAAGGTTTTTAATTAAACAAGGCAAGCTTGCTACGACCTTGGTTTTGTGTTTCTGCTCCCAAAGGACACCTGAAATGTATCTTGTATTACCTTTTTGAGCACCCTCTTTACATAACTCTCCACTGACCTACAGATTCCCTACTACAGTTCCAATTAGCTTACAGGACACTTAGACATATTTAGACTGTCTTGTCTAAACCCAGCTGTTGCATTGTACAGGATTGAAGGCTATTTTGATTCAATTAGATCCCTCTTTGGGCTCACAGTGGCTATTTGTGAGTATGTTGCATATTCTTAGCAGGTAAGCCTGTTATTTATAGTAGCTCAGTTTGAGATGAGTCAGATTCTCAGACGGCTGCTAATAGTGCTGATCTGTAGGCTAATACTTTGTGTACATGATAAGAAGACTTAACAGACAACGGGACCTTCTGTGTACTACAGGCTTAAATTAAACCAGGACTCACCTGTGCCTGGAGTAAAGATGGGTCCTATTTTCAACCAGCTAAGGTTGTTATATTTAGTACACCGAGTTGTAGTAGGGTGTTGATGTTAGTTATAAGCTTGTGGGTTAACACCTTAGGTTGGATGCACACTCTACAGCTTTTAGAGAAATTAATTTAACAAAGGTTCTTTCACAACCTCCTGTAGATGGATATTTAGTTTTTCAGAACCTTTAAGCAGAGCTCCAACTTTCCCAACTGGTCGATCAGCTGAGTGTGGCCCTGAATTGACGTCTTAGAGCTGTTTGTTTTTAAAATTCTGTTATTATCTGAGGGTTTTTAGAGCGAGGAAGGTCATGGTTTGTTTGGTACAGAGTTGGTGTTCTAGTTGACTGCAAACTAATTCTGTTTTAACCTTTTTTCCTAATGTTGATATATTTTTTCTAAATTCCCTTTGATACAGATTTAAAAGAAAGCTACTTTTATCGGTGTAGTTCAATGAGTATCCATTCTATGTACATGTATTTTTATATAATTAAGATGGTGTTCCCTTTTTTTGTAAGATTCATTGAAAAGTGTAGAAAAGACAAACTAGTCAAGAGGTTGACTGGATTAAAAAGCACCGACTTTGAATGTATTCAATTCCATCAATTAAGGATGTAATTGCAATTTAAAATGGAGGGATCTCTCTTAAAATCAAAATATATTTTAAATATGTTTGGTAACTACATTTAAAAATTGAAAAGCATGTATTGTACATAGCTGTTACACACAGAATAATGTGTTTTAAGAGCTTATTTCCGAAAAACCTAATTTACAGTTATTAGAAAATAAGATTATGGGTATTGATGATAAAATATGTATAATATATATTAAATTCACAGAAAAAAAAGCTTGATTCTATTCCTGTGTCTTTCAGTTACTGAAAAAAATACCCTTTTTTATGAGGTTTATTTGAAAAGGTTGACTTAGTTAGGTTAAGTAGTGAAGTCACCGAAGGCAGCTTTGACAAAACTTAAATTGCACTTTTTAAATCTGAACACCAAGACAACAAGCTGGGATTTCTTTTTATCCCTCACTGCCCCCAGTTGGGCTTCGACCTTACACTGGGAAACACTGATGTATTCTTGCTGTGCAACCATTGAGCTGCAGGGAGCAAATTGAGTCCTTCAAGTAGTTAACAAAGATTTCAGGATAAGAGTGTGAACCTGTTTTGTTACTTGGCTGCTAAATGTGCAAAAAAATGGATCTGAAGCACAAAGCACAATGTTCCAACAGTAAAAGCAGAAAAACCCAGCTGTTCTTCCTTTAAAAACAGCTAAAAGTGTGAAAATTTGGTGACACTTGTCCTATTTTACTGAAGGAAACTTGAGCACCTCAGATGTGTCTAGGGAATGTGATAAGTTTGTACTGCTCTAGAGAAAGATGTGAAAATCATTTTTCTGCCAATCAATTTTATTGAAACTGAAGTCTTTTCTTTCTTAGCACAATGTCAAAATTTCCTTTTCTCCTCACAGTTCGAACTCCCACAGCCCATATCCTCCAAGCAGCTCCAACGCCTACAGTCTGCTTAGCTCGGAGCAGGACAACCCTTCAACCAGCGGCTGCAGGTTAGCCTAATCACCACTGCTGTCTGGATCAGGATCTTTTATTTAGTCTGTAAATAAAATACGCTTTTCATCAGTGCTTTGAGTGACTCTTGGTTCTTTATCTGTCCGTCTTGCAGTAGTCAGGAATCTGCAAAGGCTAAGAAGCAGAAGGAGGTCATTAAAACTCTTAAGGAGCTGAAGCTTCATGTACCAGCTGACAAGCAGCACAACTGCAAATCCACCACACTGAGTGCCCTGAAGTATGCCTTGCGCTGTGTAAAGCAAGTGGAAGGTAGGTCACTTACATAAAAAAATAGCCCTTCTGTTTTGGTGATTGTTAATTATTTTTTATGAGTATTTCACTTTACATTTATTAGTAAACACAGAAACACAGCTATGATTTATCCAACAAGTCAGTCTTTCTTCAGTGCACCACAGAGAAAGGGTAAAGCTATAATTTGGAGCAGCGTTTGCACATAGTCATGGAGGTAATGGCCTGTAAACGTTTGCAGAGGTAAATGGGTGGGTTGGTGCTCAGTAGAACAATTCTTCAGTTATTCAGTCTGAAAAGTTTCATTATTAAAAAATGTCTTTGGCATCAGTGTTGTGGGCGTCTTGGAATGCCTTCCTTACTGTTTTGTGTGTTGACCAAATTTGGACAAAACCCATCTTATTTCAGCGAATGAGGAGTACTACCAGCTGATGATGATCAATGACAACCATCCCTCTGGCCTGGACGTCTCTTCTTACACCATAGAGGAGATAGACAGCATAACTTCAGAGTACACCCTTAAAAACAATGTAAGACAAAGTCCTTTTTTTGCTTTCCTGAGCTTAACCTGTGCAGGTCACTGATTTTTAATGTTATTTTTGCCAACAGGACATTTTCGCAGTGGCAGTGTCCCTGGGCACAGGAAAGGTTATCTATATATCTGACCAGGCTGCCTCCATCCTTAACTGCAAAAGAGATGTGTTCAAGGACTCTAAGTTTGTGGAGTTCCTGATGCCACAGGATGTCAGTGTGTTTTACAGCTTCACCACCCCTTACCGCCTGCCCTCCTGGAGCATGTGCACCGGAGCAGGTACCAAAAGCCACACCTCTCTCTCCAGAGTAGTGCTTCATTTAAGGGCCATTTTTAATCTAAAGATTGATTTTGTTGTCATTTGAGAAACACTTTAAAATAATTTCTTTTAAAATATAATTTAAAGATCTAATTTAATTGTATAATGTTGGCTTGCCTTATATTGCAGATTTCCATCACTCTCATATATAAAACCAAAGCCAACTGTAGATGTATTTATATGGTGCCTTTGAAACCTTTTACATTTTTACATTAAGACTTACCTAAATTTTATTATTGATTTGGACAAACACAAGAGAAAAGGTAAATGAAAAATGGGTTTTAAAGTTAAACCTGCAGCTGTTAGTAAGTTGCATTTCATCATAAATGTGCAACTTTGTGTTGTTTGTGACTGCCATTCCCTTGGCATGGGTGGTCGCTAACTTGGGGAAAATAAGTCTCATCTGTAACTTTCTTGTCCCACCTGAGCTGTCGACTTTTGCAGCTCCTCCCTAGTGGATGCTTAAGATGACAGTTATATAACCCAATGCGGATTTAGTCTTCTGCAAAACATTATCTCTGACCTTTCTGAGGCTTGTGTTGGTCTTTTTTTAAGGCAATCTGTACAGAAAGCCTTAAATTAAGAACAGGTGGGTGTATTTACTTGTTAGATCCCCTTCGATGAGAATTGGTTGTGCAAAACATTATTTAGGGGTAAAGTCTTGAGATTTGTATTTGTGAAACATTTTTAAAACTTTATTTTTTCCCTTTGAACTCACAATTATGCACAACTCTGTTGGTCAATCACAAAACATCACAAAAAACACATAAAGCTTATAATAGTAATCTGACAATGTATGGAAAATGAACATTTTGAAAGTTGCTAATGCTTTTGCAAGGCCATATAAAATAGGTTATAATTACCCTTTTATTTTAGCTTAGAACAGCAAATGGTTTCTATTCATAGTGAATAATTAGAGTGAAAACTGGAGGTTCTAGTGCGTAATATTAAAGTAAATATGATTGTTACTTTCTGAAGTTGTATGATTAGGTGATTATGTTGAAGAAATTAATTATTTATTTGACCCTCTTACATATATTACATATTTAGCGTGTGTAGGGCCGGGTTTCTGAATGATGCTCTTTGATGCATTTATCCAAACCTGATGCAGCTGCGTTTGCCTGCATCCTGGCCTGTTTGGGATCCTTTTGAATTTACAGGTGTGTTTTTCCTCTTTCAGATCCATCTCCTTCTGACTGTATGCAGGAGAAGTCCTTTTTCTGTCGTATCAGGTTGGTTTAGCGTCAGTCCTTGCACATGTCATCCCATCTGCTGCTCTTACCTGCCGGTTGTTTATATTCAAGCTTTTCATTTCAGTGTAGATGTTTCTTAATTGCTCTGTGATGTCACATGCGTACATGCCATAATGAGATGCTTCTCCCAGGTTGACCTAATACTTTTATGCAGAAACACACAGAAATCAAAAGCACCGTTTGTATTTATTAAGGTGATTGGATTTTTCCTTTAATTTTTATGAGCTGATATGAAAATGAATATTTTAAGTTATTTTAAATTCCAACAATTTCAAAACTTACAAATTTAAGTTTGCTTCATTTTATATTGACCTAATTAGAAGGGAAAATAGGTGATGAATACTGCCCCCATGTGTTCGTTTTTAAAACTAAAAGTAGATAGTTTTAATACATAGCTGAATCAGACATGTTGATTTTTCCCCCCTTTCAATAATTAATTGCCAACTGATTGTTTTTTGATAAATTCTCAGTGGCGGTAAGGAGTTTGAGGGTGAGCTGCGGTACTATCCTTTCCGCATGACCCCTTATCTGATGAAGGTGCAGGACAGGTCTCATGATGAGGACCAGTTCTGCTGCCTCCTGCTGGCTGAGAGGGTTCACTCTGGATATGAAGGTAAAACAAAACACCTCTGGGATTAAAACTTATTTATAATCATAAAAAAAAAAATCAGTGATTGTAATTATGTTTCTAAATTCTTCTCAGCTCCCAGAATTCCACCGGATAAGCAAATCTTCACCACCACACACACCCCTAACTGTGTTTTTCAGGATGTAGATGAGAGGTAAGCCTTCATTGTTTTGTTTTTTTTAAGCTTAAAGTGCCTTGCAGACGTATTCCCACCGTTTTAAACAATTTTGCATTTTCACCACCAAAAACAAATTTTTGTTCTTAGGAATTTACTGTAAAAGACCAGCACAAAGTAGACACAGCAACTTAATTTATGACGTACCTAAAAGCAGCTAGAACTGAAAAAAATGTCAATACATCTGACATCCTATACTGAGTTAATCACCAACGCAGAGGAGGCTATTGAGAGGAGATTTAAGATTGGCTAAAGAAGCTGTTCATTAACTTTGGGGCTGTAACAACAAATCCCCTTTCCTTCTGGAATAAAGAGTGTCATTGTAATTGAAAGGAATTACACCTTTAATTACACCAGTCTAAAACAAGATTTAACTCTCATCTTTACAATTTCATTGTAACTCTGGTTGTGTTGAAGTCTTTTACAGCCTTCAGCAGGTCCAGTTCCAGGGCTGGCCTGTTCATATCACTATAGTCATAAATTCTGACCAGCTCAGTTGACTATTATGAAGAAAAGCATCCCAACAGCATGATGCTGCCACCACTGTGTTTTTTATAAGGGGTGTTCTGGGTGATGTGCAAGATTAGTTGTCTGCTACATAGTATTTGATTTTTGTATCATCTCTGCAGAGCCCTTTTTTCACAGTTTCACTGTTATCTTTTCAAGACTTTTAGCAGAAAGGATATTATTTATCATAAAATATAGTGGTTCAAATTGGGGTGACACAAAATTTCAGGAGGTATGATAAGAGGTATCCTGTGCTTCCAATCTCTACATGTGTAACATTAACAGCATTAATTTTGTCATGTTTTATGTCAGGGCTGTTCCTCTCCTTGGCTACCTCCCCCAGGACCTGATTGGAACTCCGATCCTTTTCCACTTGCATCCCAATGACCGGCCCACAATGCTAGCCATTCACAGAAAGAGTAAGTCCAGTGGATCAAACAGATTTTGGATCAGTTATGTGAATGATCGGACTCTTAATTCTTCAAATGTTTTGTTCCAGCATTACAGAATGCCGGGCAACCGTTTGACCACTCATCTATCCGCTTCTGTGCTCAAAACGGAGAATACATAGTCCTGGACACCAGCTGGTCCAGCTTTGTGAATCCCTGGAGCCGAAAGGTTTCCTTCGTTATCGGGAGGCACAAAGTTCGTATGTAAGTACTGCTCATGTTTTTTGTACAAATACCATTTTTTATTTTTTTTTTAACAGAAGCAATAATTAAAAACATTTTCCTTCATTTTTAAGTGTCTTTAAATGCTATCTGTTGGTGTTTTCCCACAAGGGGCCCTATGAATGAGGATATTTTCATGACTCCAGTCTCCTCTATGGGCCACATAAAGAACATGGACCCTGACATCCAGGAAATAACGGAGCAGATCCATCGGCTTTTGCTGCAGGTAAACCAAGATGTCCACCTAACAGTACTGCACAAAAGGCTTCAGGCTTTCTTTTATCATTTAAAGGGAATTTGATTAATAGTTGGGATTTAGCTTTTAACCAATTTTTTAATTATTTTAAGTTTTCTATTTCAAAACTTCACTTTAAGTTAGAATATATCTGTAGTGTTAGATTTTATTGTTAGTCTGAAATTTCTTTTTTAAAAGTTTAAAGTTTACAGGAAAATCTGTTTCGAAAACTTAGTAAATAACTTTTAATCTACATAAAGTAAAGAATTAGATAAACATATTTCCAAAAACTTAAAAACCAAAATTAAATTTAAAAATGTTAAGGTATGGCAGCACCTGTTTAACTTATTTTTTCTTACCCTTTTCTTGCCTCCTCTCCATCGGTTATCAGCCAGTTCACAACAGCGGATCTAGCGGTTACAGCAGTCTAAACAGCAATGAGTACCTTCAGAGCATGACCTCCTCCTCTAGTGACAGCCTGAGCAACAGCAAAGGAGGGAAAATACAACAAAAGGAAGCAGAACTGAGCAGCAAAAGCAGACCTGTGAGTAAAACAGCATATATATGTCTCATATCACTGCAGATTTTATTGGTAAATCTCTGAAACCACCTAACTGCATGGTGTGTTATGGGAACAACTCATGACTTTCTGCGATTCCACAGCGAACCTTTCATGAAATATGTAAAGGAATCCATCTTCAGAAGAGTCAAGAGCAGCAGACTTCCAAATCAGAACATAAAAAAAGCAGTGCTAGTAAGTTTTGTTTCTTTTTTGTCATTAATATAATGCCATATTTGCAGTTTTGATCCAAACGTAATTGTTAATGTATCTCCACTAGCGTCTGAACCGAACACCCAGGCTGTGGTACGTCTCAAAGACACAGCCCCTCCGATCAGCTGGAGGGAGGCCAACGCGGCAGACAGTCGTAACTCTTTTCCTGAGGAGTTTGGCCTAAACGATCAGGCTGTCTACTCCTATCAGCAAATCAGCTGTCTAGATGGTGTCATCAGGTATACAGATAACATATGACATCACTGATCAGTAGCTGCAACAGCAACCTGTTGATTAGCTTTTATACCTCAATACATTTTCTGACTGTAAAACACATTCTATCAAATCTTACAGTTTTTGTCTGGTCCGAAAAGCTATTAGGAGACCATCTGATAATCCAGCATCTGCCTTAGTCTATGATCTCTTAAACTGACTTGTGAACTTTCCGATGTTTCTTAATCTCAGAGGAAAGTTCAGCAATGAAAACACAGCTGTTGATCAACAAAACCAGAGCTGCTATTTCAAGCTTCAAAAGATTTTCACCAACTTCAACACCTTTAAAACATATTTTCTATTCATTTGTTGTTCCTTGACCTTACAGCTAACTAGCTGATAAGTGAGGAAGACAGAAACTGACTTTAGTGTCTTGACTGGCTCTTGCAGGTACCTGGAGGGCTATAACGTTCTCGTCATTAAGAAAAGAAAGTGCCAGTCGTCCTCCAACACCACCTCCTCTAACTCCGATGAGGACAGACAGAAGAAGTCACATGCAGTGCAGATCTCTGAAGGTACATATAAGTTGCTGCATTCCCTCCAATAAAAACGACCAGATTTGCTATGTCTTTAAACAAAACTAAAAGCCCTTTTCAGGATTTCACGCTCTTTCCTGTAAACTCATTCTCTTTCTCTCTCAGCCGACTCAAATGCCAGAGCCTTATCTGTAGCTGTTGTTCTCTGTTCTCTTTGGCAGAACCAACCTTATCGAAGGATCAGTCTGGTCTTTCTGCTTTGGACGATGCTCACAAAAAGACCAGTGAAGCTGCTACAGCGGTAGTAGGCACTACCATGCCCCTACCAGTGCCAAACAAACCAGAAAGCGTCGTGTCCATTACCAGCCAATGTAGCTACAGTAGCACTATAGTGCATGTTGGGGACAAGAAACCTCAACCTGAGTCAGGTACAGTGGAGACATAAGCCTCCAGTCAGAATCTCTCTACTCGTCAAGATGTTTACACCAAAACACTTCTGGTGACGGAGAATATCTGTATGTCATTGAAACGATGATGGAATAATGATAAATGATGATAGAAGCGTCCTAAACTAAACTATGGACATCCAAGCTCTTATGTTTTTATATTTTGTCTTAGAGAATCAGATTAAATCATTTTTGCCTTTTATGGATCACTTTTTTAGAATTTAAACTGCATAATATAACAAAAGTAAAATAAAAAGGCATGTCTAGGGTCTCTGTGTCTTTATGTGCTAATATTTACTTACTCCAACAGCCCCTTGGACACATTTACTTTGGAAACAGTAAAAAAAGAATATTTCCAGGATATACACAGTCTTTGTCACCAGAATTGTTCAACTTAATCTAAAGACTAAAGCTGCTGTCACTCTGTTTCATATCTTGCCACCTACAAGAGAGGGTCTAAAAACCTTTTTATATGGGTCAAAATGTGAACTAATAGAGCATTTTGTGAAACATTAATTCATATCATGCATATGAAAATGTTGGAGTTTTGATTGCATGACCATCTTGTGCTACAATTTCAATGCTCCAAACACTGTCTATCTTAAGAGCCTTAAATCCCATATGGTTAAATAATTATTAGCTGAACTTTTTGGAAAATGGCTCCAAACATATCAGCCATTTCAAGCATTTAGCATGCTGATGTGAGTTAATCATCTTCAGAACACACAGAGGATCTACAAGTTGTAATATGAGATTGATTTGGTATCACTGGGTTCATTTAGCAACACTGTCTAAATGGTGGCACAGTTTTAGACATGTTGCCTTGTAGCCAGTGCCTAATGGGGTCTGCATGGAGTTTGCATGTTATTTCTGTGCATAGGTACTTTACATGTAGTCCAAGTTTCTCCTACAATACAAAAGCATGCATGTTAGATTAACTTGATGTTGAATTGTGATTTATGCATGTATCTTTGTAGCTGGGCTCTAGGGCCCAATGATTATAGAAAACGGATGAATTGATGGATGTTTCAAAATCTGAAATTAAATTCTGTCAAAGCTGCCACAGGTGCCTATAAACAATCAGATTGCCACTTTTTCTCTTATGCTACATAATTTGACAATGTCCAAAATGTTTGTTGGAGATTAAATATGCATGTTTATCATTATTCAGCATTATTAATTCACAACTGCTTAGTTGTGGACAGTTACGATTTTTATAATGATGATATGTGATTTTGCTCCAAGTAAAGAAGTATCTAACTTGAGATATCAGCTGTTTTCCACCAGTTTCAGCCTTTTACATATTAAGCATTCTTTAAGCTATTTCCTAGAATGCCCTAACTTCAACTTTTATACCTGCCTCTAGCCTCTACAGAATCTGCATTTATAATTGTGTACCCAATGCACAGCCATGGAGGAAAACTTTGCCAAGAATGAATCATATCTGAGGCTAATTTTAGTTGCATTGGATTCACAATTTACTATTTTGACCTAGTTAACAAGTCTTTTAGGAAGTTTAATTCGTTTTTGACCATATATAGTTCGGAAACATACTTTTGTGTAATATTACAGTGAAAATTGATTATTTAAGATGGACATGATGGAAGAATTAAAAAAACATGTCAAAAAATATGTATTTCCTGCTTGGAATTACAAGCTCCATGGATTGAGACATGCTAAAGAAAACATCTTAAGCAGCCAAAACCTTAACTTATTAAAAGCTGTTTAAAGATAATAAAAAAAAAAAATACTTTTTTATGATTTATAAAATGTCTATTTAATTCCATCCATCCATTCATCCAGGCTTTGGTTAAGATAGCTGGTGCTTGTTTGTTTGTGTGTGAGGTGATCAAGGCAACATTCATGCATGAACCTCCTCTGGCCATAGAGACATGAAGCAGATATGTAATAGAGTGACAGGAGTATAAATGTCGAAGGAAAAGCAGCTTATTCAATCTAGTATACATCGTTTCATATAGCTAAACTGTTACAATGTTCGTTCAATATTTATCAGCTGGTTACACCAGGCTGGTTTGTTGTTTTGGTTTCTGTTGGTTACCTGTAGCCTTGTTTTTTTATTGATTATTCTTGTTTGTTGTATTTAGCTTTTTAACCAAATTAGAAGATTGTTCTCTAAGGACTGATTCAGGTTACGTTTAATTATGAAATCCAAACAACCTTAAATACCTCAGTAAACAATGGAGGCAGTGAACAAGTCTGCATCCAGGTTTAAAGAACAACATCAGATGTTTTTTTTTAGGTGGAAATGTCAGTGCTGTTGTGCAAATTAAGTAATTTACTTTGACTGTCATGAGGAGTAATTGTTTAATTGCTCTGGTCAGATGATCTTTCTCTCTTAGTTGATATCAAAATACAAAATAATTCTTCATGCTTTTAAGGAGAATTTAGGAGTACACCAAATGGATTTAATGGGATGGTATTAAGCCTCACATTATAAGTGTCGACATGACAATTTCACAACTACTTAAGTCAGATTGATACACATACTCTTTCCCATTATTAGCACATTGCACAGGTTTATATGATGGCCTGCTGTTTTCATGTTTTTTTTGCTAATACAGTTTTCAGACAGTTGTTTAAGGGGGTGAACATGTATATCTGCAGGGCCTTACCACTTGTGAAGCAAACTGAAAGAAAATATGTGTGGCTAAGTGGAGAAGGTTGAAGTGATACCATGGAGATTTAGTCTAATTCTGATGCTTACAGACTGTGGGCTGATGGAAATTTGTAAAGTCTAGGACTTTTGAACTAATACAATGTGACTTGGGCAACAAAATATTGTTAAAACAAGGAGCTAATATGATCTCCTGTTTTGTAGCTGCAATTGGTATATCATAGTAATGTATTACTGTTATTACGTAAATGTTATGTCTTGTCTGTGATTTTGATCTGCTAAGTAGTGAAATGTCAGAAAAGGTGTTAGTATCTGCTTCTGTGACAGCTTGTGTGGTACTGGTCCTGTCTTTGCTGTGTTTCTCATTATAGCTGATGGTTTACAGGTATACTACATAATACAGTGATTTGAAGCTCTTATCTCATTGTCATCCTTACAGAGATCACAGAGGATGTACCTGCTGCAGGAGAGATGCCAGAATCGTGCCAGAACCTCAGTGCTCCTCATCCAATTTCACCTCCCAGTCAGGAGATGGAGTCCTACAAGAAACTGGGTCTGACTAAGCAGGTGTTGGCAGCTCACACACAGAAAGAGGAGCAGGTCTTTCTCTGTCGCATCCGAGAGCTTCGAGGAATGGCTCCCCACAAAACAAGCTGCTGCCAACCCCTGGATCAACAGAAAGATGAGCGCACCATCACTGGTACAACTACACATTAAAAATCACATATACTATTTAAACAGATTACATTTAAAATCCAGTTGGCCCACCACTCTGACAGACTCTGTTTTTTATTCAAAATAGAAAATAACATTTAATTTATTCAAATTGAATATTTTCACATTTTGTCAAAGCAACAACAAAACATTTTTTTACAATAGAAATATAATCAAAATCATGCATGCATTTGTATTAAGCTTCATTCTCTTTGTTATGCTTAAATGTTAAATGGCCTGTATTCTTATAGCATTTTATCAAGTCCAAGGAGCCCTAAATGCTTAACATTACATTCAGATATTCACCCACATTCAAGCATACTTTTCTAAGGGGAGTGGAGATGCCTTTTGCATTTATTCTTTCAGAGATAAATGCAGCAGTTGTAACAATAATTTATATAAAATACACTAGTTGTTCTGGTATTCATCACTAAAAAGATAAACAAAAAACTTAGTGTATTCATTCAAGTTAGTCTTTGCAAAAAAGTTAAGTATCAAAGCAGTTAGTAGTTTTTTGGAATATTATACGCATGTGCTACAGAGGTTTCATTTAGAGCTTTTAGACTGTAATTAAATATATGTAGCCTATATAAATGAATACATGTTTTGGCTAAATTATTACAATTAAAATGCAATGATGGAAAAAAAATATATATTTTCAACATTCAGTTATGAGGAACCTGTGCTGGTGTAGTTGTTAGGATGGCTGTTGACCAGGAAGTCAAACCACATCAGACATGTTCTAATGCTTTTACATATTAAAATGCAATTCGCTTTTACCATTTACTAAAATAAAATATGAAATCAAATGTCAGAATTAAAGAAAAAAAGCATTTATAAAATGACTAATTAATATTCAAACTTAATTCAAAGCTGCACGTGCTGTTCAGACCAGGAAACAGGAGGCTCAGCGACCAGAGGCGACGTCACGCCGAGGAACACGAAACAAGAAGACCAAAACCAAGAGAGCAAAGCTAATTGTTTCTCCAAACAGCTCAGCATCTCCTCACAAAGAGCGAAAGCCGGAGAAGCCGCGTCCTCGGACAAACCAGAGCCCTACACAGACCCTGTTATCATCTTCTGATGCCCAACGACCCACATTCCCTGCACCGTATCCAGTCATGATGCCAGGCTACCCAGTGCAGATTTTCCCCAGAGCCGATTCTGCATTTCCACATACTGAAGCCCCCCCACAAGACTTAGGGGGTAACCAGGGTGCTCATTTTTCTTCATTCTCCCAAGGGACTCCTTCTGCTCCCTTCACCCCTCAAATGGTCACCCCTATCATGGCTGTTTTGCTGCCGAACTATGTATACCCTTTCATCAGGCATCCAGCACCAGCAGTGCCAGTGTATCCTGTAGACTCTGGTGGTGTCCCACTTCACCTGCAGCCTTCTGATCAGGCTGCGTTTCCAGGCCAAGGCGCCTTCACATCCCCACCTTTCATTAGTAATCAGAACCAACTCAACCCACCACCCTACATGTCTCAGCCATTCTACTTTCCTTCCTCCCTGGACATCCCAAAGCCCCAGGTGGATGGTAGCGCCCGCTCTTCCTCACCACAGTCTGATGAAGAGGAAGGCCAGGGGTCCCCGCCGCTGTTCGAATCTCGTTGCAGCTCGCCTCTTAATCTGCTGGAGCTGGAGTTTTCTGTGGACAGGCAGGACAGCACGGCTCACGCTTCAGTAGGACAGGGGAACCATTTGGCTGAAAGGGAGAAAGGATCGAGCACCAGCAAGGCAAAGGAGATGCTGCTGAAAGAGGTAAATAGAGAGAGTAAGGGGGAAAAAATGTTTTTACTGTAGTTCTCTTGCCTTCAAGTCTTTCACTGTTTCTGACTGATGTTCCCCCATATGTGAACTATAAAAGTTTCAAAATAACGCTCCCCAACATAGTCAGCTGTGTGTTTCTTTTACACTTTTGGGATTTAATCCCCTCAATTCCTGGATCCTTAAAATATTCACACTGATTAACTAATAGAGTTTTTTTTTTCTTTGTATTCTTATGCATAAAAATCAAGTGAGAAAAAACTCCTTAAATGAATTGTGGCTATGGGTGTTAATGATACTATTATCCCTTACACCCTTTAGCCCTCTCTCAGTCTACTTGGTCCACCTGGACCCTTGTATTTCCAGCCCACATCCTGTGTCTGTGAGCGTTTGTCTTGGGATAAAGTGTGGTCTAGGCTGGGGGCTTGCAGCAAAGAGGTAGGCAAATCATCAGAAAAATACCACATTCTTTAAATCCCATGCCTTCCAGATTCATGTCAACAAAAAAAATTTTTTCTATGTTGTCGTCTTTTACATTTCATCCTGCAATGTTTTGTTTTTGTTTTCTTGCAACAGTTAGCTAAGAGTGGACTGAAGTACACTCAGTTATGAAAGCAAGAAAACTTAAAAAAACAGGCCACACTGTACAGATTTAGTCATTTTGACAGATGTTTCTAGAAGATCTTTTAGAATAAAATCTGTGAAAAATAATACTGACTATAAAATATGGTTCAAGGTAAGTTTAAATGCTAAGCACAGGTCAGAGTCTTTCATGAAAACTTTAGTGTCCCTGATCATTTGTGATGCAGCACCTTAAAGTAGTGCAGTCATTTTAATAGATAGAACTTTATGCATCCAGCCTGCAAACTCTGACTGCAAAATAAAGAAGGAAAAACCCCCACCAATGTTCCCAAATGATGACAAGACAAATAAACTGTCTTCTTCATTTCTGATATATGATACCTGTTATTTGTTATACCTGGCCTTTATTCTGGAGATGGTTTATAGGATACACTAAATAATTCTATGTTGTGTGCTGTAACATCACTGGAGTTGGTTTATGGAACAAAGTCCATGGGATCAAAGGTCACATGCTTGGATGAATCACAACAGAGAATGCAGTGTATGCTCAGATCATCTTTTACCTATCCAGGAGTCAGTCAGAGAAGCACCGTGACAGATTTAGCAAGGTTTTATTATTTAACTGAGTCCAAGGGGGTATTTTATGACCCCCCTTTAAAGAAAATGATTGTTTTTGAAATTATCCTAAAAAAAAAGTCTTTTTTTATTATTTTGTCTTCTCGGATGATACTCAGAGCCTTGATTTTAAGTTGATAAAGGAGACTTGCTGCTGTTGCACAACTGTCTGCAGCAATGAACATTTGTGATACACTCTTTAATTGATAAGTTATATACAACTAACTTCCTGTCTTTGTAATGCTTATACAGTATTTCAGTTAAGGGCTTCATGATATAAGAAAAAGGGTGTTTATGTCGATAAATGTCGCTTTAACAATATTACTTGAGACAGATAAGGACCCATAGTTGAACATTTTCATAACAAACAGAAAAAAACAAAACTTTACGTAGTTTCTTGCAAACTTTTTAACTCTGCATATCTTTATCATATAAAACCTTTATAGAAAGCTAGATTCAAATAGCTAATATCGATTGCAGATTATTGCAATATGCATATTACTTCTAGTGATATAGATTTATCATGATAAATGTGATACATTATGCAGCCAGAGTTCAGTTTGCCCTTAGTTATGCCAATGTTGTCTCTTCTCGTTTTACTTAAAAATTAAAACAAATAAAAAATATAATAAAAAGCTATATCTATTGAATAAGAAACATCCTTGTGCATGCTCTTAATTCAAAATTTATTTATTTAATTAATTCTTTGTGCTTTTAAGCAAATCATTATAGTTTAGAAAGCATAATTGCCGTGCAAAATTATAGGTTCTCATTTTATTGCATTGACATCTGCAACTGAGTTAGACATTTTGTAAGAAATCTTCCACAAGAATGAGTCACATGAATGAATTCTCCAATTAAGCACTGTTATAACAGTTTCTTCTTTTGAATAAGAGCCATGGTGTGTGATTAAATACTTACACACCATAATCAAGCAGGAATATATTCCCAGCGGTGGTGCTATTTGTGAGGGTCAGAGCCTTATTAATTCCACTGTTGTAATATGTGTGTTATTGCAGAGGAGTGAAGAAGGTAACAACAGTGATGTGATCTCGACATCCAGCGACATGTTGGATATCATCCTTCAAGAGGACTCCTGCTCGGGCACGGGGTCAGCAACCTCCGGCTCCATGGGCTCTGGTTCAAATGGTTTTGGGACTTCCGCAAGTGGGATGTCCAAGAGCAGGACATCAGCCAGCGGGGCCTCAGCCAGTGGGACATCAGGCAGTTTTTCAGGTCTGCATTCAAATTTCAATCTTACTTTCAGTATTATATATATATTTTTATTCACCCTGATCTGTGGAGATTGCAAAGAACAAATGCAGCAGCACCTGAAAACATGAACGCAAACATAATGAGCTTTTTGATGTTGAACTCTGCCTTTTTCAGGAAGCAACAACAGCAGTAAATACTTTGGCAGTGTGGACTCGTCCCAAAGCAGCCAGAAGGCCAAAGGCCTCCTGAGAAGCAGCGAGGAGAGACCTGCTGAGACAGAGCTTCTCAAGAGTGTCCTGCAGGACCCGGTCTGGCTGCTGAGGGCCAACACAGACGAGAAAGTCATGATGACCTACGAGCTGCCCTCACGGTGAGTCGAAGGACAGAGCTGCAGCCTGCCAGACGTAGAAAGGAGAACATTTTTTATCACTGCTACTCTCGCTTCCAACAAGCTTTAGTTGGTTAAAAAATGCAAAGACACTGGCTTCGATTTTCCTCTTTGTAATGTGGTTTCCTGCTCCTAACATAACATGTATTTACCACCAGGTGACAGAAATTTGTAAATGCATACCAGGAGGCTGTTCTGCAATGTTTTCTAACCTTAATTTCTCACCTAGAACAGAAACCTGTAAAATAGCTTGAATGACCATAGGACAATAAAGAAGGGTCAAAGATCCCTGTGAGTGTGAAGCCCCTAAAACATTGTAGGAAACATAAAGTTGTATCAAGAGTTGATCATTGTAATGCTGTTAATCTTGTAAAATCTATTTTATGTGTTTTTCTTCTACTGTGTAATTATTCTAAGATTAAAGGTTTATTATTTCTAGATATTTTTCTGAAAAGTTAATAAAATATTAATTTATTCTAAAGCCTTTTAAGCACCAGTAAGTTTCAAAGCCTAACAAAATATGTTGCAATAAGAAGTTAATAATAATAATTGAGAGGTTCAGTAATTTTTTTTTACAACTCTCCCCCACCCCACTGTATTTCCAATGTACTTTTGAAAAAAATAATTTCTTAAGCAGCTTTTTTCAAATATAGATTTTTTTCAGTTGCTTACTTTGATCTATTGACATAGAGGAATGAAGTTATTCCACAAAAATCAAAAGTTTATTATTATCAAACTTGTCACCCCTCTTAGGAAATTACCTTATAATTTAGTTTTAGCACAAACCACTATTGTGACATAATGTGTCCTTTAACACTACAATTATCACAACTGAAATAAAGCTCCTGGTTTTCTCCTAATGTAAAACACAATATGAAAATAAAAGTAAGTGTTGTGTCAGTATGTTAGTCCAAAAACAAAATAAATAAATCTAGACTTGAAACACAGAGCTGTTGATGCTCAAATAGCAAGATAAAATATTATCTTGTTTCAGCCAGGACACCAAGTAACATTTTTAAAACCAGGAATTATCAGGGATGGGTTAAAACAATCCAAAAACAATATTTCTGTGGGGGGGGAAGAAAAAAAAAACTAAGCAGAGGATAGCCTAGAGAATAATTACAGCATATTGCTAGCATTTCTGTTAGTCAGTTGAGATTAAGCTAGAGCTCTTTGGCCCCAGAGACATTGCTTTATGTTTGGAGGGAGAATAATGATGCATAAAACCTATTGCACCTTGTCCACAGGACTGGGTCATCTCGTCTTCCAGCATAAAACGGACCCATATGCTATTACAGCTAAATAGAGAAGACCCAACTGAGCAGTTTCTGACCAAACTCCACCAAGCTCTGACTTAAATCCTGCAGTGGGACTCATCAGGAGACCTGTCAGATTTATGCAAACAGGAACCGACAACGGCAGACTGCTGTAAAAAAAATAAATAAATAAATAAAAAAATAACCAAAATTGACTGACATGTAGGGGGAATAATAATTTTATCTGTTGATTTTATTGTCCTTTTTTTTAGGAAATAATTTCCTTTCTGAGATGCAGTTAGCAGAATGGAAGCATCAAGAATAAACCTAGAAGGCCTGTAAAGCTTTAGGAATTAAGCTTTTCCTGCCTTTTTCCTCATAAAACTTCCATCTTTACTTATCGCTGATTGCTTTCACTTCCAGAAGTTGACTGTGTCCTAAATAAACAATGTTTCTGCTGCTATGTTTACATGGTTTGCAGCTGAAATAATAGAAACATGTTATGCAATGTATGCGTTATATTCTCCTATGACAGTGTTTTATTCAGAGTAAAAGCTTAATCTGATCATCAAGGTAGCATTTTTGTCCATAGCATTTCTATTTGTTCTGTTAGTGTTTACTTCTACTGTAAGGAGATTAGTTCACCAGTAGGTGGCAACCTCAATACTTCTACCTAGCTCAATGTGATCAGTAGGTACTTTTTAACATAAAATCATAAGCTGCAGATGCCTTTTTTTATATATTATAATAACAGAAATCAAATCGTGCTTGTATTCATTGTAGATTATATTTTAGCAGCATATAAACCCTCAAATTAGGTCTAAAATGTGATATATATTTCCTTTGGTTTATTTTAGTCATTGTGGTTCATGATTTTCTGTTTTTCTCTCATCCGTTTTTTGTAATTATAATGTAGATGTATTTCTGACTAGACTTGCAACACACTGAAAAAAGCTGTGGATAAAATCCTCTTAGGGCTGTTGGAAAATGTCTAAAATGAATATGTATGAAATAAATGTGTAATTGAAAACAGGTGATGTCACTAAATACTTATAGTGGTACTTTAGTATAAATGTATCAACAATGAGATATTTTTATTGTATCAATTTGATTAGTAACAATTGTTTATTTGGTGTTTCAATAGATCCATTAGGAGTCATTTGAATATATTACATGAATAATTAGATTTTTCCAGTGGTGTCAAAAGTACACACATTTGTTACTTAAGTAGAAGTATAGATACTGCAGTTTAAAAACACTCTGGTTAAAGTTGAAGTATCAACTTGACCTCTTTACTCAAGTAAAAGTGAAAAAGTAAGTGCTTCAAAAACTACTTAAAGTATAAAAATATAAAGTAACCTTAAAAAAAAAAACAGCCAGATTCCACTACATGAATTGAAAGCTCATTTTTTTGACTATTTCAAAAAATTCTTTGAGATAGGGCCAAGGATGAGGGAGGTCTTGTTGGTCTCCATCTCCCGATACGCTCTGGCCTGTGTCCGACCTTTCAGACATTTCAACAACTTTTTCTGAACCCGACATTGTAGCATGGTATAAACAAGTTTGCAGTTTGAAGAACACCTGCTTGCTTCTGATGATTTCCTTTATCTAACCAATGAGGGTTTGCATTATATGACTCATCCAATGACACTAGTTTTCACTAGATGGATGGCGCCAATTATCTGCATTTGAATGGCGCACATGACGTGAAATAAATATTTATAATCATTAAACCGAAGTCAAGAGTAACGAGTTTGTTTTAAAAATTTAAGGAATAGAAAGTACAGATACTTGTGTGAAAAGTTAATGAGTAGAAGTCAGAAGTAGGAGGAAAAATAAGTAATGGTAATAAGTAAAGTATAGATACCCAAAAAGTGTACTTAAGTACAGCAACCAAGTATTTGTACTTTGTTACTTGACACCTCTGGATTTTTCTACATATGCAAAGGAACTTCAAAACCTTATTATATAGCATCATCTATTGAGAAAACAGTACAATTCAAAAAGGTAAAGGACAAACTGAGGTTGAATCTGTAAATCCTTGATCTATCAGGCAGTGTTAGAAAGACACTTTATAGCTCAGAAACACAGAGTTGCATCACACAAATACCAGCTTTAAAGCTATACACTGGAGACGGCTAAAAACGTTTATATTAACCTCATCTACTGAGAGCACTGATTTCACTGCTGTTAAGTCTTCTGTCATGAACCAGAATTAAAGGGCGTAATGCTATTCAGTAATTTTCACAATTGTTTTCACCGATAATGAGTCATTTCCCTCTGGGATTATTAAAGTAATTCTGATTCTGATAAGAAAATATATACAACTGTAATTCAATCTTGTGTTGCAAATATAATATGCATAAATTGTCTTTTTTTATATTTTGACAATAAAAACAGACAGTTTTGGCTGTAACTTCAAAGATGAGTAAATTAAAGACTGGTTGATAACCCACCCTGCCTTTGCATCATTATAACTTGCTTTAATCACATATAACTACCGGTACTTAAACTATTTGTTTTTGCATGTGCCTTGCAGAGACATCGCAATAGTGCTGGAAGAGGATAATGAGAAGATGAGGCTGCTGCAGCAATGCCAGCCCTACTTTTCAGATGATCAGAGGAAGGAGCTGAGCGAGGTCCATCCCTGGATACAGAGGGGAGGTTTACCCAAAGCCATAGATGTTGAGGTAAAAAAAAGAAAACTTAAATTTCTTTGTACCTTAATGTTATACAACTTTTCCCTTTCAATACTGTTCCAGCTTGTAACTCTTGATACTTCCTTTCATTTTCGTGACAAAATTTAGAAAGTTGAGTAAAAGAAATATGTTCATTTAGAAAGCAACCCAAGGCTCCATTATGTTTAAATGTCAAATTTAAGCATCAGTACATACTATGACCACACAAGAAAACAAGTCTCTAACTCAAAGGTTGCATATTACGCAAAATTCACATTATAAACATTTGTATCACTAATATGTGTCCTGAAGCCTGTGTATGAGGTTCACAAATAAAAACACCTTCCACCTCTATCACTGCCTTTCTCCACCTTTTAGCTAATGTGGGCTTAAAATGGTCTGTTTGAAAAGCATTCACCTTACGATGTCATACGGTGAATTAAGCTGTCCAGGGTTCATCTAATGCATTATAGGCTATCCCTACAAACTCTGACTGATTGTCAGGTTGTGGGACGCGTCCTTCTGGATGGTGAGATGTTGAAAGCCAAAACAGCTCATTACCATTTCATGGGTGGACAATCAAAAGTGCTCATTTCATTCAGAAGCAAAGCATTAATTCTGTATTCAATTATAATAATTAATACGTTTTTTTTTCACAAGAAGATATGTGGTGCTCACTTCCTGTTTGTAGCAGTCGTGGAGGAAGAGGTTTTTTGAAAAGAAGTGCCTTTAAATGTTATCTGTATAGGAAAAACAAACAGAAAGCTTGGTTATAATCAACCTTTTCTCTATTTGAAGATGTAAGGCTGTGAAATCTGCCTTTCATTTATAATTTAAACCTATTTGTGACTTCCAGGGATGCACCTGTTGTGACAACACCTCAGAAGCAGCAGCAACAGTTGGGGCTGAAGACTTGGAGCTCTGCTATACAGAGAGTGGAGACCCCTGCTGCCCAGAGAGGTTTAAAGGTGAACCTGTAAACTCCTCCATGATCTCCCGTCACCCAGGGCCTTCTCTAAGTTGTGACCTGCAGGCAGAAGAAGCAAATCAGCAAGACGTTTAAAGAACTTGTTTCTCTGCTGTAAAGAGGAGGCTGCCTTAGATGAGCTCCATGCTCCATGTATCGTACAATCCGTGCATTTCTAAAATGTGAATATATGTGGTGAAAGTCTTTTACATTTTATTTTTATCTGTAGTATGCTGGGTCACTTAGTTGCTTTTGGGATAAAGGCTGGGCTCTGTGAGTTTTCCTGTTTTAATAAGCGGCCATTTTTAGCATATGACAGTGCAACACTTTGAAAGAATCTCTGCTCTAATTATAGGAGATACAACACAGCACAACGCTGAAACTCGGAGCTGACAGCAGATGCCAAACAGACATTGTCGCGTCGGAGGCCAAACTCTGAGCCAGTGAATGAACTCAGTATTTTTCAGTTACGTCAGCATGGGATTAGAACAGATGCAGGTTTTTTTTTTTAAGGTAAGGTTATTTGGGTACTGCAGTCTTTAATAGACAAAAGGTACCAAATGAGCACATGTGCACTTTAGTGGACTAAAAGAAAAGCATATTGGTACTCCATAGTGCTATTGCTGAAAATCATTTCTGGGAATTTCAAACCTGCTCCTTTATTATGTTAATATATCAGTCCAATAATTCCACCTCCCATAGAAACTGGATCTATTTATTCCCTTTACTTGAATAACATGAGATACAATAAAGACCTGCGATCTAGAAAAAGCAGATCTTTATTGTGTCTCCTGTTAGGAATTTTATTGTTTAGGAAGATCCATTGCTAAATGTTAAACAGTTTTTTTTATTTATTGTGTATGTAGTACTCTGCATAAAGCTAAAGCTTCGAAAGCTTGGAACAACCTAGGAAAGCTACAGCAGTCAGCTAAGGAGGAGAATATCTACACTTCCTTTCAAAATACCACAAAGTGGAGCCCTTTTCCCGAATAATAAAAGCATGTGAAATCTAACAGTATTTATTGAGGTGATCAGAGTATTCCAGCAGAATACAACTCGGCCAAAGGCTGCATTCACTTGCCTGGATACTCGGCTGCAATACTTAAGACTTTATATTTTTCCCTTTGGATCCATGTGTCGCCAGATTAAGCTTGCTGTGGGCATAATTTATTTATTTTTATCCTATGAAAAGCATCAGTTTTTAGATGTTAAATTCTTACTTTTTGAAGCCTGTCATTGCACATGCTGATTATTGTAACAGTCTGAGTATATATATTTATATGTAAATATTTGACATATTTTTTTAAAGAAATATTAATTTTTTTAAAGAAAAAACAAAATTAAAACACAAACGGGACCAGAAAGACGGCAAATACGATTTTAGAAGAATGTGGTTGTGAACATTTCTCTGCCTAAACAGGAAAAAACTATGGTTGTTTACAGCGGATATGGTTGACAAAGGGATAAGTTACAACATTACTGTCCAAAAACACGAACGGTTAATCTTTTGGGTGAGTGTGTAGATCTAAAGAAGCATTTTGAAATATTAGGTGCCTGATGGGTTTTTAATGCTGTTATTCAATTTAAATCGGTGAAATTTCTCTATAACTTTCCTGAATGTGTCATTAGACTGTCTGATAATTCAGCAGACATATAAAGCACCTTTCTGTTTTGTTTTTGATTCTTTGTTTTTAGTGTATCTTTTTTTGTTTATGATTTATGGAAAATGAATATTTTATTGTAATAAAAGGAGATGTTTATGGAAATGCATGAATTCATCTTTCTTTGGAAGTTTGCAGACAGGAAAAAAACGATAGATGCTATAAGATATAATAGAGAATATTGACGAACGGAAGGAGCTCTGGAACAATCTTTGGATGTATTTAGCCACTGTGGCAGGTTTACTTAGGTTTTCTAAACCTGAAATAAGGGAAACTTCGATTTTTCCGTTTCACAAAGAGAGCTTATTCAACCTCTGTTTCTGTTTCTATAGTAACAGAGCTAACCTGGTTGGGAGTAGGTTTTCTTCAATAAACTCAGTGTCCTCTGTCTCTGCTCTCCTTACAACCTATCACATTGTGTTGGATCTTATTTAAAAGTGATCGGCATTGTTTCACAGAGAATTAAATATTTACAGATAAAGGATTCTTCAACTCAGTTGACAGGATATGAGCTTAATTTGTTTTTGCACACACAAAACAAATATGTTGCATAAAACAAAGTTAACTAGATTATTATGCAAATCAAGCAAATAAACTTTATCTATTTGAAATAAATCAAATCAGTATCATCCTTACTAGATATATAAACTTATAGTTTAAATTCTAATCAAATAATCTATATTAGATTAATGAATATGGACCATATGGATCATCATTTAAAGCTGCAATAGACTGGCGACTTGTCCAGGGTATAACCAGCCGCTCGCCCTTAGACAGCTGGAAATAAGCACCAGCAGGGATAAAGCGTGACAGATGATTGATCAATGGATCATTTAAGGTTTATTTAATAGGATAGGAATTTCTTATCTAATAAAATTACAAATTGCATTACAATCCTAAATTTTGGGTGAGTATTTAATGGCCTATGTCCCTTTCAGCCCATTGCAGACCTGACTTTATGATCATACTGTGTATCTCAAATAAATATATCTTGCAGTGTTCGCACATGACCACTAGATGGCATTAAAATACATACATATATAGTGGTGCCCAAATTTCGCTCTATTCACATTCAGATGAGGAGAGAACATGCATTATGTTAAAGATTTCCTGTCCTGGGGTCTTAAACCTTCCATATGCAAATTAGTCTCTGCCTGACTGAAGAAAAACGTGATAGTTTTCTGTCAAGTCCTAAAAGATCCGCCACATGAAAGAGTCCTCCCTTTATTTCACACCTCACATTTAACAGAAATAGAGCTGGGATTTGGCGGTTGATGAAACCCTAAAAAGATTTAGTGTTTTCGGCGGAGGAATAATTTGTAGGGTAGAATGCGCTATGTTTTCTTAGATAGCAAATAAAAACGACAGGCAAGACGATAGGTTATATGATGAAAAGTGACTAGTCAGATGGGCATCGCCTTCTGATCCGTTAACACCCTCTACCCTGCATGTTCGCTTTTACATTTAGCACAAGGTGCAAATGGCTCACCTACTGCGCTTATTTACATCCGAGCTGATCTGTAAATCCGGTCTGTCTGTTCGCTTTCTTTTGGATATATTCCCACAATAAAGAGACAATTTACACACACACACACACACACCCACACACACCCATATATACACAGAATTGCATATGTGTATATACATATCTATATATATTATATATCACCTAAGAAAATACAATGAAATATTTCAACAACATTGATTTTAACATAGCCTAAGCTGAGTAAAGCTTAATATACAGTTGAGGGGATTTATATATATATATATATATATATATATATATATATATATATATATATATATATATATATATATATATATATATATATATATATATATATATATATATATATATATATATATATATATATATATATATATATATTTGTATGGCATAGATTGATTTTTTTTGCGATTTTTCTGTTTGTTTTCTGAAATATTACCATTCCTTCTTCATTCAGCCTGCTGCACTTTAATACCTAAATTCAGTATTTTGGTTGTTTAAGCTTTTTGACAAGAGAACAAGTTGATTTTATTCACACCTGGAACCTTTTTTAAAACGTCTTTATTTCTTTATTTAGTAGCTAAAGCTCAGATTGGCAATTGTCGATCAGTTTTCAACAGTTTATTCATGACTAGACTGTTTGCTGTTTTAACACATGAAAACCTGTTGATCTAGCCCTTATAATTGTTGCTCCGTACGTGTCCTACAGAAAACGAACCTATGCCCCAGTATGAAGTCTTTTGCAGGCTCTTGACAGGTTTCACCCACATTATGATGTTGCAACCATAGTTTACCATGGGGAAGGTGTTTTAGTGCTGTGTGTGTAGTGCTGTGTTAACCCGACACAGCCTTTTATGTGTACAAAGACAGTATAGATTGTGGACTAGTTTGATCAAAGCACCTTTGTTCAGTTTGACTGTGTGCCTGACATTAGAAAACATGACTTCTCATAGTGGATCTATCAAGCTCCCATGGGATTCTTGCCTGCTTCTGAGCTGTTGTTTGTGTGATTCTCTCTTTATTTTGAAATAATAACCTGCTTAAACTTTCCCACAATTGCCTATTCTGAACTAAGAGTAGTCTTCCCTCATTTTTATGGAGCTGATAATCACAAAACTTGATTAAATTACACATGAGTAGACATTATTTATTGGCTAACTTATAATTGCAACTTGTCACACAGGAATGTTTTTCAAGGGTAGCAAGGTAAAAGGGGTAGAAAAACAATGAATGCTTCAGTTTCCAGACTTGTAATTCTTACAAGATTTTATGTATCATGACTTTCCTTCCACTTTACAGTTATTCACGACTTTTTAGTGTCAAAACTGTGGATCGTGAAAGAATTGACACTCTGAGGGAACATTGCAGGAACACGAGAGAAAACAAATGACCAAAGATGGATTCAGCAAGGTCTCAGAAGTGCTGTTCAATTTGAAATCTGAGTCACACGGTCTGTTTCTTTTACTGCATCTGAGAAGCATTCATTAGAATAGAAACTTTAGGACCTTTATACATGGAAGCAGGTAAATAATTTGATATTGCCAGAACAGACAGACGCTCTGCAATAGTGCTGCACGTTACTATGCATTATAGCCTCAGACTGATGCTTATAGAAAATTCCTACTCATGGCTGACCTGGATTCCAAGTTATAGAGGAAAAACATAAAAAGCTGAGCTTAAACAGAGCTATAAAAACCCTTGTCACAAGCTCTGAATGAGGCCTATAAAAGGAGTGATTACTCATTTCACACCTCACAAATGCCTACGACGTGCAAAGAAATCTTAGAGCGAGAGAGGGAGTGTGCACACAAACTGGCCCACAACTGCAGAGTAAGAGCTAAAATCTTTGTAACAGACGAGGCTGCGTGGTTAGTGCCAACCTCCTGTGTTAAATCAAGCTTTTTTAGGTGCAAAAGAGGTGAATAAAAATAATTTCAACATAGCCCTTTGTTTTAAAAAAAACAATTTATTGAAAGGTTTAAAATAATCAGATGAGGTAGCTTACTAAAGCACTATAAATACAACTTTGGGACTTTTCAAATTGGAAATAATTTAACTAACACAGTATCTGCAGAGAAACAACTAAATGTTAACAAATACATATTTACAAATGCATTGACAGCATTCAATGAAAGTAGGCCTTAAACACATTTAAATTTCAAACATACAGATCATTAATTTCTGGAACTGATTTAATCATATTTTACAATTTAAATACTTAAGTTTTAAAACATTTAACAAAGAGCTTCATGATGTCTTAGACAAAGTGGTTCCCATTTTTTTTATACTAAAAAAGCACTAAAATAATATAATTATGTATCAATTAGAGAACAGGACAGGGACTTTTATTCCTTGGTATAAATTGTTTTGGAAACTACCTATTTCCACCACATATTGGCTTGACACTGCCCACAAACAACAGACTATACAAGTGTAAAAATGACTTGTATGAAATGTTCTCTTTGTCTTCTGTCCTTATTTGCCCACGGTTCTAAAAGAGATGTCCCCCCTGCTTCTTAGAAAGCCTCTAGTACTTGTTCCCAGTTCACAATTGACTCAGTAGCATCTGAATGTTTATGAAGCGATGATCTGTAAAAGCACTGCTGATAATATTTCTGATGTCTTTTGTAGAAAGTTGTCATATCACAGTGTGTTGAAAGAAATATAACAAGTAGTCAAAGATAACTAATGTTTTAGCTTATTTGAGCAACATTATATTTGTAGATAACGAATGCTATTTCATTGTTATATACGCTGTTGCTCTAAGCTCAACAACTTCCCTGTCGTGATGTGATCTCTTATTACCACATGTCTGAAAAACCCGTGGTATTTGCTAACTGAGGTAGTCAATGAACAGGCTAAATAGGTTTACCAATATAAGATTAAACACATCCTGCATCATCACTTGGTTAGCTCTGTATATTTGCTTGGATGTAATGCATTAAATACTAAAGGAATTCATACAACAGCAGATGTTATACTGTACTCTGTGACTCAATGATTTGAATAAGTAAAAGGGTAATTGCAGAGAGAATCAATACCAGCTGTACCACAGCCTGAGAACAATAGTCTGAGACACGTGGTTATAAATTGTGGTACAAGTACTGCTTATGATTAATGGGCTGCCATTGTTGTTATTTCTCAGAACAACTAAGAACAAGGGGTGGTGGTGATTTTACTTAAATTATTGAATGATTAAAGTAAACCACACTCTTTAATCAGCCATGCGTTGCCAAGAGACGGTTTTTGTTTTTACGCTACAGCAGAGAACATTTCAGAGTTCCAAGTTTTGTTTAATTTCTGTTAAAAATCTATAAAAATGGTTGAACTTGGAAAACTTACTCTTATGGTATTTGAGTTAAAAAAAATTGAGAACCATTGTCTCAGTATAACGCTGCATATTGAGGTATGTTTAGTGTTGATTAAGGCCTGTTCAATCCATTCCAAAACCAGCCAACAATCTAGTTTATGAAAACTCCTATAACATTCTCTACCAAGGTCTCCACACTGACTTTGAGAAAGGTAGACCAGATGATACATTCTGGGTGTCTACCTCCTCTGTGGAGGAAGCTCGGCTTTGCTCTGAGTCTATCTCATCTAGGTCAGAGCTAAGGTCATCGGTGGAGGTGTTGGAAGCAGCAGGGGACACCATGGTGGTGTCCATCCTTTCAGGGTGGGGCCAAGTGCTGTTACAGGCTGACTTATCTGCATCAAGATACTCCTGATTATTGAGGGGCATGCTCTCCAGGAGGTGGTTCAGCAGCTCTGCTGCTATGGCAGGGTCGATTCCAGGGCAACTGGACACAAATGTATGCACGTCATGCATGCACTGGATGTACCCAGCAGCGAAGCGCTCCCTGGCCTCCCTGTTCAGAGCATCTGCTTCTGAGGAAAGAAAAACAGCAGCAGCACATTACTCAAATTTCATTTTACTCTATGGCAATGGTTTAAGCTCTAATTGGCTGAGTCATGCCTCATGCACATTCAAAACCTTTTGGTTTTACATAATAATGACAATAATAGTGTTGGGACCAAAAATACTGATCACATAACCAGTTAGTTAGTCAATCAGTTGCAACATTTATAGAATATTGGTGTTTGCTTAAATTACCATTATTAGTGTTAGTGACAGCAAATCACTAATTTGAGCTTCAATCCTTCAGAGGTTATAAAGTGCATCACACTGAATTACTTATAAAAGCTGCATCACATCCTGTCAAAAACAGCTTTAGTTGACCTACTTAGGTTACTGTTACCAATAAAGCAAAGTAACTAAAAAAGTTACAGACTGATTTTGCTGACAATTTCAGAGGAGGTGCTTATTGTGACTGGCAACAAATGGTGACATTTTGGTGAGGATCCCGATCACCATCTGGATCCAGGAAGTTTTCGATCCTGTATTATGTGAATACAGGAATTAACCTAAGGTGGAAATCATAATACGGTATGTCTTGGGAAAATAGCTACTTGGCAGAGGTCTGCACTCTCCAAACACCTTACAGTTGCTTATGTTTGGTCCAACAAAAGAGTATTGAGTATTTTCTTAAAATACCTGAATCATTAGGTAATGCTTGATACTACCTCCACTCAAAAAATTAATTAATTTGATTGGTGAACAAATGATTAACTTGTCAGTACAATGTCCAAAATGAATCAAGGACTCCTGATGTTTTAAGGCAAGGCAAGTTTATTTATAAACATTTAAATATATTTATTATTATATATAAAAGTGATATATTTTTATGAATATAAATATATTCAGTGCAAAGATAATTAAATGTACTTTACATTAATTAAACAATAAAATAGAGGATTTTTGTTTAAGGCGTGTTTAGCTGAAAACAATGCAAAGCACATGTGTCGTAATATTTCCTTTGGATGGTTTTAATTGTGAAAATGCATTTTGCAGAAACAATCATGCCAGAGATAATCCTCTGTCTTAATCACTTTACTGACATTTTGACCACTGAAAGGCAGAAACACAACAATGACAATTTCTAATGTGAGATTTTTTCCATTACAGTTTCATTCAGGTTTTAATAGAGACATACAAACCATTTTTCCTTCGAATTGTCAGCATTTAAAATGCTGTGGTTTCCTCACATTCTAAAACACACATTCTCTATAATCTTAATTTTAAATTTAACATGCTTAAATATTTTTGACATATATTTTTCAATGTTGAAAACCTGTGGGGATATAGTTACCACATTATAAAAAGCACTTTATTTCATTTATTTATTCATTCTCCAGATTCAGAGTATTTATATTATGAAAAAAAACAATGTACAGTACAATAATCTAGTTGTCTTATTTCCGTATCTTTTATTTTTATTCACTTTTCTACAGGGGCGGAGCTAGATGGGTGGCCAGTGGTGGCCATGGCCACCCTTAGCCAATCATTGGCCACCCCTACCATTTATTTCCCTCTAATACAGATGGTGGCAGCAGTAATACTCTCAAGTGGAATATTCAAAACATTTTTCATATATGAAAAATTACTTTACAATAAAAACACTGGTTAATTATGCACATCAATGTACTAATATTAAAGATGATAGTAATAGAATACATGCTCTTCAGAAATAGATTTTGTTTTATGGGTAAAGAGCAAATGTCTCTGCAAGTCACTTAGGAGTCTTCAGTGAAATCATAGATAATTAAATGTTTTAATAAAAACTTATTAAATAATCAATTTATCTAGATATTAGTGCTTGAAAATATCAATTTTATGCTAAATGATTACTGATAAAAGTAGGTAAGCAACGATGTTCGCCCAAAATTCAAACCTAAAAGAATTTTCTCCACTATACCTTTTATCTAGAAAGCACGGATGTTTGAATATATGCATCTATTTGTTAGAAAAAGCCGTAGGAAAGTATCATTTGTCTTTATTAAGAAAATATGAATGTTTTGCTCATTAGTGTAGATTAACCATGGGTGCCTATCTGCTTTTGGCCACCCCTCATGTACAGTATTTATTGCCTGGCCACCCTTATAAGGTACACATTGTGTGACCACTTCTAATATAACCTTTTGCTGCTGTAACACCACAATTTCCCCATTGTGGGACAATAAAAGGATTTTCTATTATATTCCATTTGCTTGCTTGCAAACATTTCTTAATGGCACTAGAGGTTTACCTTGAGCTCGGTGCTGCAGGATGTTTTCTACATGTTTTACGGTAACCTCCAAAACTTCTGCATTCTCCATCTTCGACTGTAGCTGTGGATGGCACAGATACAAAGTGATCATCCACTGCTTGCCTTATTAGGACCCACATCTGAGGTGATTTGGATAAAAACATTACTTACATCCAGGTCTACCATGAGAACCCTGAGTTCCTGTAAGCTTTCATTGATGCGAGCTCTTCTTTTCTTCTCTACCAGAGGTTTCCTCATCTACGGATAACGGAGAAGAATAGGTCATTCTTAATCATTTCCAAGTCACAAATAATAAGTCTTAACATATCCTACCTTCCTGTCAGATTTGAATCCGCTATCACCTTCTCCTTCTGGAGTGTCGCCGCGGATCGGAGCCATGGAGGCGGCTGGGGGTGTGATCCAAGGAGCCGTTAGAAGGGCTCGTCAGGGGGACAGATGGCCGTGCGTTCCCAGCGGCAGTTGACTCCCTTTGGAAAATGGGCTGTTTATGCTGCTCTGAGGGGCCTTGCAGCGAATGCATGCATGGCTTCATTTAAATATGAATGCATTGGGCGCGCAACGCTCGTCCCCTTTATCAACAGGGGTTCTGGACCTTGGAGCCCAGACATGTAAAAAGATCTGATCTTATGAACCCTCTAAAGTTCATCATTTCACTTCAGTGGAAAAAGCACTTTTAAAACTTAGAAATGCATTTCATGACAGGTTAATGCACATTCCCTTAACCTTATTTAAAAAAAAAAAGTCTTCAGAATTTATCTTATTAGCTTCATATCTAAATTGGCCAGTTCTCACATCAGATAATTAGGTACTATGGTCAATTCCTTCTTGATTGTAGGCAATCTGCTCATGAACAACACCTCTCTCCTGCTAAAACACAAGAAAAACACTAATCTCAATTAGATCATGTTAGCTATAAATAATGCAAATTGAGAAAATCTTGATTTACCCTTTTTTAATTAACACTATCACTATATATTTTAATTTTATTGATATAAATCTTATTCATGTTATTTTTTTCGTTCATTTGTGTGACCCTAGACACAAAAACACATATTTATTACCATTCCTGGAAAAAAATTGTAAAAAAAAAAACAAAAACAAAAAAAAAACCAACATACTTATCTTTAATTAAGGCCTAGGGAAAAATAATCTTGCATTGGGACATATTCATTCAGAAAAGGGGGATCCCTTGGTAGGAATATTTTTGTCATATCCCTGGTGCTGCAATCATTATATCCCTGCTGTAGTTTGAACAGTCCCAAATGACCATTATTACTTTCCTTGTGTTATAGTATTTATGATGTTTGGAAGATATTAAGAGATTAATTTTTGACCATTGATCAGTGCATAATCTATATAAATCGCACAGTAAATTCCACAGTGTTAAATATTTAGTGTCAAAGTACATTGACTGTTTTAGAGTTATTACAGCTACAACTGGAGTAAGATACACTATGTAGAGTTCTAATTTAACACTTATACCGAGTGGAGCCAAATGCACTCTTAAAATGTAGACACCCTCACCTGGAATGTAAACACCACCTCACTGGTCAAAAGGGCACAAAAGTGAATGTACTTCCTGCAGAGGATGATGAGAGCCCAACTGACCCCACCCATCCTCACCACCTTCTACAGAAGCACCAAAGAGAACGTTCTGACCAGCTGCTCACTGTGTGGTGTGGAGGCTGCAGTTCCTCAGACTGAAAGAAAGTGAGAGGAGTGGTGAGAACTGCAGAGAAGATCATCAGAGCACTTCTTCCCTCCATAAAAAACTTTTCATCCTAGCGTTGCGTTGTCCTGAGCCCGTAACATATGCCCCCTCACTCTCCCACCGTGGACTGTTCTCCCTACTGGCCTCTGGGAAAAGGATTCGAAGCATTAGATGCAAGTCCAGCAGATTCCGAAACAGCTTCTTCCCCACTGCCATCAGACAGCTGAACTGTTGAGAAAGCTCTAAATCATGTCACAGACTCTGCATCAAACTGATCATATCAATGTATCTTTTTGCACCATGTTTTTTCTCCCACAATGTCTACATTTGATCCCTGCAAATTTTGTTTTGTATACACTCTGTGTATACAAAAAGACATTAACTGTTGTCTTTTTTTGTAATTCACATTTTCAGTTGTGTTTTTTCAGTCAATACAGAAATTACTTAAAAGTAGAACTTTATGAAAACATTGGAAACTATTCCTAAGGAAAAAAATTTTACATAGAAAAAAATCTATTACTTTTGGTTCCTAGGACAGAATTAAATTATCAGATCAATGCTGACATTTTGACTTACACTCTTTTGTGCTTGAAGTTCAATTTTAAAGAAATTTAAACTTTTTAATTAAGTTAGTGTCCTCATGAGGTCTACAGTATGAGATATGCTTGTTCTTATGACAGTGGGCATATGGTGCAGAGCTAACTATGTTAATGTGGATGAGTAGTCAGTTTGCCATAGACATATGATTTTCAAGTGTCTTCTGTTCATGTTTTTCCCAGTTTATAGATTCCCTGCTGGAGATTATTTTTTAGATTAAAAAAGGATGTAATTGTAGTGTACAAAAACCCAACTGTACAATTGTACTTAGCCTTTTTTTTCTTTTTTACAAGTGTTTTAATTTTTAAAGTAAATACTGATTTTTATGTAGATACTAAATCATATTTATTCAAATTAGAAAAAATAAAGTATTATACACAGTATAGTTTCTAACTGCAATGCTCTCACTACCAGTAGTAGTAAGCTTTAATAACTTTATTGCAGTATAGCTATTGGCTGGGCCAATTTAAAACATCACAACATTTCCGGATGATGGTGTTCAGAACAGAGATGATGGAAGGATATGCAGCCTTAAATAAAATGCGGAATTTACTACCATATTGGGATTTTTACTCCAAAGTAAAAACCGACTGTAGTGCAGTATCCGGAGATTGACTTGAAATTTATTCTTCCTTCTATAAAAACGGCCAAAGATACAAAGCATTATTTTTTGTGTGAAAATTAGCTCATAAAATGTGTATTTTAGAGCGTTTAGGTGCAGTTTTTAACTATCTATCAGCGCATTAATGTAGAACAAACTTTTACTTTGAAATCAACGAGGAGGCTTTTCCCTCGGTCCCACACAGCGCCCGTACGTCAGAAAAGACGCTCTTCTGACGTCACAGATTCCCGGGGGCGACGCAGCAGCGGCGCTATAAAGCCCTCTCGGTGCTGTGGATGGAAGCGCGGCGCAGAACCACAACCAGACAAGAGACAAAGAATTAAAGAAACAAAAAATACAAACACTGACTTAAACTAAAACATGGTGAAGATCACCTTCCAGTCAGTTTCGGCACAGAAGCCCGACAAAGACCAGGATGTGGACAAGATTACTATACCCCAGGCTCACGTGAGTTTGCGCACTTTGTCTTTCTTTGTTTCAAGCTTTCTATTGTGTCTTTTAAGATTTATTTCTATATCAATTTTATCACAGCATGAGTAATTGCACCTTTGCACAAGATAAGTATAGTGATGTCTGGTCATGTGTGCCCTGATCTGTGAGAGGATTTATTTTTAAACGTTTGATTTAAGTCTTAAATCGCCTATATATAAATATAATCTGAAAAGAATCTGTATATCTCTGGCATCAGACCTAAATGTTGCAGTAATTATTTTTGTTGAGTCAATTAGGGGATCTGTGCAGCAGCGTAATAGAAAAGGTCAGTGCATGCCAATGCCAGCCTGAGTTGACATTACATCATCTCAATCGGCTAGCCTGGAGGACACTGCAGATGACCAGCCCTATCTTTATAGCTGTGCATTCAAATGGATGTGACTGACATACCCTATTCCATTCAGTAAACAATTTGCAATGCATTTTAATTTGGTTGCATTTTTACCTCAAGGGGGAAAAAAAATCAAGCCATACAAAATAGATAAATAAAAAAGGTGCAATTATTGTAGCAATCATGTCATTAAGAGTATATACAATTTTAGTCCTGCAGGGGCGCCTTGGAGCATAAGAGGATGAATAGTATAGTAATTCATGTTTTGCATTGTATTTCAAGCCCTCAAGCTAAAATCTTAAAAATGTACTGGATGTCTAGTATCTGTCTACCATAAGAAGAGTTAGATTAAATATAATTCATGCATTAATGAATACGAAAAACGTCCTGAAAGGCTGAAGATGGGGATGTGTCAAGTCTTTCTTTGTCTGTCTCAGCATTAGATAGATAGATAGATAGATAGATAGATAGATAGATAGATAGATAGATAGATAGATAGATAGATAGATAGATAGATAGATAGATAGATAATGCACCATAGCCTCTTTTTTGTTAGCCTCTTTGTTTAAATCCATCTAAGAGGTCTATTCTTTTACACCGAATAGTCTTTTTTTAATCCCTACCCCTCCCCTTATTCTCAGCACACTACATGCTGTTCGATCCACTCAGTGACGTATCCATCATCACAGAAGACACCCCTTTTTCCTCTGTCTAGTTGCGTCAGTTGAAGGATGTCAGAGGCAGGGTGGGTTATGATTGGCCAAGGTAGCAGCTGAGGCGTCAGAGCCAATACGTGTAGATCTATTAATATGTCCCCCCCACACCGCCCAGGGACCCCTCTACGCTACACAATCGTCCTAATTTCTTTTTCACTCCCACTTGGTGAGCCGATATATGATTTCTGCAAATATGGAACATGGAAGTAGGCCTCCAAGAATAGACCCAGACGGCCACGTGCCAGAATCTCCGTCAGAGGCTGGCAGAATCTGTTCTCCTTGCTTCCGCTCTCCATGGCAACAGTAGTATGGGAGAGGCAGAAGGTTGGCCGAGAGACCGTAGGCGGGCATCTGGCATGCCTCACTCCAGCCCGTCCTACGTCTACCAGATCCGATTGCCTGACTAACAGCTTGGCAACAGCTTCCAGTCAGAATCACCTCTGCTACAATTCAGACTTAATAAGGAAGAGTATAGGCCTGTGTCCTTATCTAGGGTGCTGTCTTAACTCTAGGCAAGAACTTTTCAATAGAGCAAAACTTTCCCAATTAGCTTGAATGTATTTTACAATGCAATCAAAAAAAAAAAAACATTTGAGACTTGTGTGAGTTTAAGAAGCTGTTCTCTAACCCATCAGCTTTTCTTCTTCCCTAACAGGGGCGGTTGGTTCCTCCTATGAAGCCCAGGAAGCCCTTTCCAACAGGCTTGTGCTGCATCGCCATTGGCCTGGTCATTTTCACACTTGGACTAGTGTTGCCTTCCATTTACATTTATCGCTACTATTTTATGTCCCAGGTTAGTCAACTCAATCAAAACAAATTGTACCTCAAATATTACTCACTAGACCATGCCACTGATGATCAAAACATGCTGACTCTACTCTTTCTCACCCTCAGCAGATCCCAGAGGACAGCTTGTTCCACTGTCGGGTCATCTACGAGGACTCTGTGTACGCTCCCCTGAGAGGACGCCAAGAACTGGAGGAAAACGTGAGCATCTACCTTGAGGAGAACTATGAGCAAATCAGCATTCCAGTCCCTCATTTTGGGGGCAGTGACCCAGCAGATATCGTCCATGACTTCCAGAGGGTAAGTTCTAAAGTCTAGCCCTCTTGTCTAGATTTTTTGTATTTGAATGTTGACTAAATATATGTTCCTCTTAATTTATTCCAGGGCCTCACAGCCTATTATGACATTGCATTGGACAAGTGCTACATCACTGAGTTAAATACGACTGCTGTGATGCCTCCACGCAGCCTGTGGGAGCTGCTTGTCAATGTCAAGGTGAGCATCATGCTATATCAACACAGTGAATTTCTCTGTTGTGAGATCAATAAAGTTCTATTCTATTCTAAAGATGAGTAAGAACATTGTATTTCCCTTATACTGACTGCTTTATCTCTTTTTTTCAGAGGGGGACATACCTTCCCCAGACCTACATCGTCCAGGAAGAGATGGTGGTGACTGGCAGGTTGAGGAACATGAGACAGCTGGGCCCCTTTATCCACAGGCTCTGCTTCGGCAAAGAGACGTTCCGCCTTAGACGCCGCAACCAGCGCCAACGTGAGTTAGAATTTGTGATAAATTATACCCAATATGTGCCTGGGTCACTTCCGCTTAGTTGTCACCTGCTCATATCACCAGACTATGTGAGAATGTGAGCCAGGCAATGTGCTTAGGGGCAGTCATTGTGAGCCATCTGCATCAGAGATACAGAGTTCAGATTTGCTGTGTGGGAGCATCAGAAAGTGACCAGAACCAGAACCAAATAGGGTCTTCCTTGGGAGCATTTCAGACAGTTTGCAATCCACGTCTGTCACAGACATGTGTGTGTCTGTATGTATGTGTTTAAATGTGGGCACAGCTTGGGAACTTCCTCCTGCTACATGAATCACCCGTAGTGCAGTGGACATGTCCACACATTTGTGTAGGAGGTAGTGATGCGCATGCAAGATAGCTCTGGCGTTGTGTCCCACGATTAGTGTGAGATCTCTTAGAAATGATGCAGCAAACTTCCCCCTCAGTACATATATGGATGAGAGTAGTATTGATTCAAACTGGGCACTGTGGGAATGCGAGCAGCAGTAGTAATATGAAGAGTTTCAGTGCTGAGAAGATTTTTTCTAAATGCATCTTTTGCTTTTTTTCTCTCTCTTCCAGGTATCGAGAGACGTGAGACAAAGAAGTGCCACAGAATTCGTCACTTTGAGAACACTTTTGTGGTTGAGACCGTCATCTGCGACCGATTCTAAAATCAGAGGCGGAAATCACAGCCATGCGACACTGAAGCCAATTTCAAACCATACCTCTAGAATTTCTTATCCCTTAAGCTGCACTTTAAGAGCAAAATGTTGTCCTTTATTATGAGTTTCAGACTTTTTGTCCCATTTTTGCTCTTTTTTTTTATTGTTAATTGTTAAATTTGAAGTCAGATTGTACATGTGTGATGTTTGGATTTCTCTGTAGATTGTCTTGTAGAACAAAGATAGTAAGCTCAGTCTAATCAGTCAGTCTGTGACATTCACATCAGAACACAAGAATAGTTCTTGTCGTTTCTTGTTAATATATGTTCCCTTGGTTATTTTTTTTATTTCTTTAAAAGGATGTAGTAAAGATGTTAATTTTTCTTGTTATTTTCATTACAGAATTGTGTATATAACTGGTTGTTCCTAAGCAATATATATATCTATACATAATGTAAATTAATTTTCTTCTTATTATCACATTGTTACATGCATAGATTTTTATCAAACTTGTTTTTGTGAGATATCATTGATTTGTGGTTTATTCTTTTTTCCTTTGGTATCACACTTTCCTACTCCTTTGGTTATTAACGGCTTTAGACTGTAATTAGTAGCAGTGCTGTAGAGGGACAAAGGGAACCAAAGTCTGCAGTCAGTGATGCTACACATAGCTGTAAGGGATATAATATTTATATTGAAGAGTGCTTTATAGTTTAGTTCACTTACTGTAGAAGATATCAAAGGCAAAAATCAACTTTGTTTTGATCTTCCTCCTCCTCACTGAGATTTAGCTGTTTGTCTTTAACAATCGCCTCCTCTCAGTCCTTTCTACCTTTCATTTTCTGCAGTGTTGATGTGTCTTGTCATCAATTACATTTTTGGGTCTGTTAAATACGTATATGTGCTCATATTTAACTGTTTTTGACACTATCTTACTGTACAGTCTAAATTCTCTTGTAAGATCTTGCTGCTTTGAGAATAAACTATCAAACTTTCTTTGTCTTTTGGAGTTCTAAACTTCAGTGAAGGATACTTTTTTATTTTCCTTGAATAGACAAGGTGTATGGTCAATATTGACACTCCTGTTGAAGATATGTATGCAAATGCATTTGTATGGTAGATTGCATTGCATGGACCTAATTTAAAAAGTGTTACAAAAAAAAAAAAAAATACCTTCAATTTGTACTGCACACCCTTTGTCTAGACCTGTACTGAAGCAGCTTTTGCTTTGGATTGAAGGTTTTGATGGTGGGTTCATCTGTGGAAATGTAGTTTTAACCGGTTCCGGAAACCCCTGAGGCCCCAAGCCCCTGCCACAGAGCCCCATGCCCAGCCTCATCACACACAGGAAAGAGATGAGAGACTTTTCTTTTTGGGGGGAGATTTTTCTCCTGCAAAAGGTTTCACAAATCAAAATAAACTTTTTTATTAAGTCCAGACTCATGAAAACAAAATTGTAATTCTTTACTATCAGGAAGTCCACAGACTGCAGTTAAAAGCCTCCAGTTGATCTAAACTACTGAAGCCAGTGTTCTGATGGTAATTTAAAAGAGAGATATTTCATCTATCTTAGCTTCCGTTTACTAGCTTCCTGTTAGATCAAGAATAGAATTTAAAATCTTTCTTCTCACCTAAAAAGACCTAAATAACCAAGCTCTATCGTATATCAGATATCTGATTGTTCTTTATGTTCCTGACAGGCAATTTGCTCCCAATCTGCAGGTTCACTAGTGATTCCTAGAATTTCTAAAAGTAGAACTGGAGGCTGCTCTTTTGTATCCCCTCTGCTGTGGAACCAACAACCACTTTTAGTCTGTGAGGCAGAAACCCTGTCTACGTTTAAGGCTAGGCTTGATTTTTTTTTTCTTTTTGACATAGCTGACAGTTAAAGTGACTCAGATTATCCAAAACTATCTCTATAGTTATGCTGCTATAGGCTTAGACTGCTGGAAGACATAGGAACCACTTTTCATCATTTTGTTTTAATCTCTCTCTATTCTCCCATTCTGTACATGCTCATCCAGGAGCGGTCAGCTGTTTTTCTTAGATAGAAAACTAGTTAGCAATCTGCTTGTGTGATTTCATTTAACTATCCCAGTAAAGTGCATTGTGATGACCCATTGTGAATTGGTGCTATATAAATGGAAGTGAACTGAAAAAAAAAATGGAAACACATGCTAATTCTGGAAGTAAGAGGGGATATGCTCCTAATGTGCTTAAATTCGTGGGTGCTCTTTCACCAAAAGGAGAAATACACAACAGGAAACTGGTCTGGCTTTTTTTTTTTTTCAAGTGCTCACTAAGTGACTGTTGCTCAGTGGATGTTCCTGCAAATTGAAGAATATTGATTTGAAACAACAACTAAAAAACAAAAAAAAGGTATATTTTTTTGGTCTGTGTACATATCTGCAACTCCTTATTGAAAAACTATTAAAGCACAAAATATAACATAATCATATATATTGTATAATATACTAAAAAAAATTATACAACCGTTTTTGGCATTTACTTAATCATATTTAGTTACTCAATCACAATTGTCTTATGTCCTACCCTACTAACATGAAAAAAATTGTGTATAAGTAACTAAAAATGATTAAGTAAATGCCAAAAATGGTTGCATTGTTTTTTTTCAGTGTAGACAGGACAAAAGCATAGTTAATAGAAATATATAAAAGCTATTATCTTTGCCCATTACATTTTTTAAAGGTTAAACTAAGCATCTTCTTCCATATCACTTCCAGATATGTTTCCCTGATCCCTATCTGCAATGATTTGTAAATAATCTACCATGTATATACCAGCCTTATCAATTTTGATTCACATCTTTAAATCTCTTCAGCTAGAAGTCAAATTATGAAAAAAAAAATTACATTGGACTTTTTAATAAATGCTGTATATATAACTTCAGGTTCATCACCCTATGTGCCTTTCTCTGGGTGGGTGTAATCTTGAAGGTTGCTGGTGAAGCATTTACATGCAGGCTTGCTGTGCAGCACCAGAGGGAGGTATGTATGGAGAGATATTTGTGCCATCGGTTTGAGCGCGCAGGAACCAATCCGAGCGCGCAGTGAGACAACACGCGCGCGCGCAAAACCGGTCTGGCGCGCGCTCAACTCTGAAAAACCCTCTCAACACACTGTTCTCGCGCTCAGTTTCATCTCTGCGCGTGCTCGAATCCGTCTCTGCTCGCGCTCGCTCGACCTGCTCTCTCTCTGCGCTCAACACCAGCTGTGCGCTCGGCTGTTTCTCCGCTCGCTCGACTCTCTGCGCTCGCAACTTCAGCAATGTATGTAAATGAACCATACCATCAGCCAATCACACCCAGCTTCTTTTCATCCAATGAAAGCATTCCTTCCTTCTTCTTCTTTTCTATCATGGCGGTTCGCAAGCAACTTTAAGGTGCATACCGCCACCTACTGTTCATGAGTGTGTAGCAACATTGTTTTACATCTATTAAATTCTATTTTTTAATTTTGCATTCTGAAGATAACTAAATAATGCTTTCCTTAATCTATAAACATCCTTTATATTTCCTTTATTTCCCAATAATCCTTTAAGACTCCATTCTTGGCCTGTCATTTCAACTACTCTTCTCAATTTTTCCCTTTCAGGTTCATATGTTTTACAGTTCATTAATATGTAAGCATTCGTTCCAAATACTACATCCGGTTAGATGAAAAAAAATAAAAAATAAATAAATAAAAACACAATCAGGAAAATCAAACTACTCTTACAGTTATTTTGTCAACATTCCTAAGATAGTACTATAAAATATCTTGAATTATCTCAAATAAACTTCAGTAAAACAGTTATTAGATCATTGCCTCATCCATCTCTTTTACCTGCTATTGACATGGATTTAAATTTGCTGTTTTAAAAGAAAAATAAGGAGGATATTTCAGGTTCCAGTATGGTTCAACAGTATATAGATAATGTTTTGGATCATATTGGCCTTACTCTTAGCTTTTGTGGCGGGTGTTTCTTCTTTTTGTTGTTTTTTATGGAGGTTGGCAAACAACAATTACCGCCACCAACTGAAAAATCCTGTTTATCAAATTATTCTTTTTAATATATATATAAAGAATAACCCTCTTATTTAGAGTCCATCTGTAAAAGGTCTTCTAAATAATAATTGTTAAATTTCAGATCAGGTCTGCTGTCTGAATAATTGCGTTTAAATTAATATAACGGTCGCTGATCTAAAATCAGAGCAAACTAAACTTCTTAATGGAACGATTTCTTCAATCCATTGTAAGGCCAATATGATCCAAAACATTTCTCCTTTGTAGGCTGAATTCCATCACTGATTCTTTTACCCGATTTAAAAATAAATTATGAAACTAAAACAAAACACCATTCCTAATATTGGAATATTTTGAAGCATCCATAAAAAATTTAACATATCCATAATATTTTTTATCTATATATTGTTGAACCATACTGGAACCTGAAATATCCTCCTTATTTTTCTTTTAAAACATCAAATTTAAATCCATGTCAATATGTATTTTTTTTCATCTAACCGGATGTAGTATTTGGAACGAATGCTTACATATTAATGAACTGTAAAACATATGAACCTGAAAGGGAAAAATTGAGAAGAGTAGTTGAAATGACAGGCCAAGAATGGAGTCTTAAAGGATTATTGGGAAATAAAGGAAATATAAAGGATGTTTATAGATTAAGGAAAGCATTATTTAGTTATCTTCAGAATGCAAAATTAAAAAATAGAATTTAATAGATGTAAAACAATGTTGCTACACACTCATGAACAGTAGGTGGCGGTATGCACCTTAAAGTTGCTTGCGATCCGCCATGATAGAAAAGAAGAAGAAGAAGGAAGGAATGCTTTCATTGGATGAAAAGAAGCTGAGTGTGATTGGCTGATGGTATGGTTCATTTACATACATTGCTGAAGTTGCGAGCGCAGAGAGTCGAGCGAGCGGAGAAACAGCCGAGCGCACAGCTGGTGTTGAGCGCGGAGAGAGAGCAGGTCGAGCGAGCGCGAGCAGAGATGGATTCGAGCACGCGCAGAGATGAAACTGAGCGCGAGAACAGTGTGTTGAGAGGGTTTTTCAGAGTTGAGCGCGCGCCGGACCGGTTTTGCGCGCGCGCGTGTTGTCTCACTGCGCGCTCGGATTGGTTCCTGCGCGCTCAAACCGATGGCACAAATATCTCTCCATAGGTATGGGCTTTTCTCTCCCCTTCACTTTGATCTGGGTGTTTTCGCCAGGTTTTGGTTTGAGCTCGACTTGGTTTCGGTTTGGTTTGGTTTGACTAGATTGGACTCGTTTGATATAATCTAGATTCTTTTGCGTGGTTCTTAACTCAACATGTACATTAAAGATTTTTACTCAGTCACACTAACATGACAAATTTTATTGCTATTTTTCTTAAATTAATATTCGTTAAAGGATTTCATGTATCCGTTCCCTCTTTTTTGTCATAAGCCCTAGACCATGTTGTGAACAAGTGCCTGAACTACAGCTGGTAAACTACGGGTTTTATTCTTTAGACACTGTCATTTTAAAACATTCGACTTAAACGAATCAGAATAAACCGAATTTTCTTGAAATATGTCAGACAGAAACATAGGACATATGTTGATAAGAAATGTGTTAATATTTGGAACACATTTAAAAATCATGCAATGCGTGCTCCCGTGACAGGGCATACACCCTCAGTGCAGCCATTTTCTAGATTCTGATCTTTATGTTATGGAATTGTTATAATTATATCGTTAACTTGGAAAGACTGACAGAAACTGCAAACTGAAACTAAACTGCAACTCGAAATAACTGCTGATTAGAAAGTGAGCTGAATATGTTGTACATATATAGGCGTGTTCATGAGGTGAAGGTATTGATAGAGGTAGCGACTATGTGATCAATCTGCTGCACACTTCAGAAAAGCCATCCAATAAAAAAAATGTTTTTTTTTTTATAAAACATACAAAATTTGAATAGCCTTATAATTTTTTACCTTTACATTTTTGCTATATAGGGCTTTAGCTGTTAAGTAAAAAGTAAAGCATAGTGAACATATATTAATTAATAAACACTAGATATTTAACCATAACCTAACTAATAAACAAAGAATTAAACCAACTGAATAAAATGAAGTGCAGTGTATATATATATAAAAACTAATCAGTTAACAGCCCACATGCAACTGACTGAAACATTTGAAAGCACAATTGAAAATATACTACTCCAAAACTTGTTTTTTATATCTGACCCTAGTAGAGTGCAGTTCATCACTTGATACAAAGCTTGGATTTCCCCACAAACACATCGACGGCCGCTGTGGTTCTGTCCTCCTGCTGTAGGGGCCCTTCTGCACCTGCAGCCGCTCCTACTGCATGCAGCTGGAGTGTAAACTCCACCATAACCACCACATAACATCTGTGATAACTTTGCACATTTGACACCCTCTGCCTAATTGGCCTGACGCTTTTTTATTCTTGATGATCGTCTTACTCTGTGTGTGTGTTTTGACTGATTGATTGATTGGTTGGTTGGTTGATTGTCTGTCCAGCCCAGAATCCATCATCACTAAAAGGGCTGATCCACCAGTTTTTGTGTAGCTATGAGCACAGAGTGGGAGAAATAACAACACCCCTTGTAATTGACTTGATTGCAAGTCCAGCTGTGATTGTCGATATGGGTCTTTTTGTATTGGTAATATTTTTTTCATTATTTAATGACTCAATAGGATCAAGATAAAGCTGCTTTTTATAACACTTTGTCTTGTTTTTTCCATTTTGAAGAGCGGCATAGAGAAGAGACCTATTTATGGGTGGTTTTAGATAGAGACAAACAGCAGCCATTTGCCCAGGTAGATATAGTCCTGGCCCCTTTTATAAACCTTTTACAAAAGAAATTAAGAAAAATATATGTATAATAAATACCTTATATGTGCTGGAAATGATACCAAACTGATAGGTGCCTTGGACCAATTTCATTTTTTTTATTTTCAATTTTGTTTTATTTATTATTTTAAAAATGAAGATGTTGCCCCTTTAGCTTCAGTCATATTGCTTGTGCCACTCTATAAGCCTGGAACTCAACACTGCTCCAGACATTTTGAATTGAGAATGATTTCTAGATGGATGCAAAACATCTTCAAACATGGAAAACAAGTCCAGTGGTTTGTTTTTTCTATTTTGGAATGACTATGACCTAGATGACTGAGAATCTTCACCAGCCAATCATATTGAGGCAGAATCACAGCATTTATTTGCTAGATCTAAGGTTTCCAGGGCTGTAAACTGTTTTTTGGTTCTCTTAAAGTAATGAACCAGGAACTTTTGTCCTTGATTTTGTTTCATTCTGTGCCTCCATGGAAAAAAACACTGGCCCTACCCTGCCCCTCTTACAAATTTGGTCTAGAACAGTCACTGCCTTTGTGTCTCATCCTATTAATACCACAGAAAAACTGAATAAATTCTTAAAATGTAAAATCAAGTTAGATTTATGTTTTCCTCACTGCGTGAATGTCTTCAAATTAAAGGTTGGCATGTTGGTTCTAAATTTATCAGTGAAATATGCAAATATTGTTTAAAAATATATTGATTTTTTCAATTTCTTTATCATTAGATATTAAGGAAGCTGTATGTTGCTTTTAGAGTAAAGTGTAGTTTTAGAGCCCAGCAAAACAACCCTGGTTTTTCCTTTGTGTTCCCTGATCACACAGTGGGTGCATTTTCCATGTGGCTTTTGATGGTTTGCTGCTTGAAGAGTTAAATATCCTCTCCTAGTATTTACAGCTGGCTTTTTTTTTTCAAACAAAAAACTACAATTTTAGAGAAAGAGAAGGTGAAATAATGTTACATATATAACTCCTTATAAAGTTAAACTGTGTCACTTTTAAGTGCGTTTGAACTCTGAATTTGATGCGAGCCTCTTATCCGTGTGTGTGTGTGTGTGTTCGTGTATAGAGTGGTTTAGTTTAGTCATTTTTTTATTATTATTATTGCTCTTTTAAATATCTGAGATATTTCGTCTATTTTTTTCATTTTATTGAGAAAGCCCACCCTGCCACAGAAAATAAATAGTCCAGTTTTAGGTGTACAAATTTATTCCTTATTAATCCTTGTACTTAATGCACTGTAAACTCATAGAAAAACTGCAACTCATATAAAATTAGCAGCAACTTAATTCACATCATCTTAAAGACTCTTAAGTTTGCCATCACATATAAATGAGATCTTGCCTCTAATTCTTTATGAGATATGCTATATTCTATCCAGTAATTCATACAGTAAAAAAACTGCCACGTGTTTTTTTTACTATTTAAGAAAATAATAGCTTAAAATTCAAATGTGTATAGTTACAACTATGGTAATTATTTACAAGTAATAATACAATTTTATAACAAAATAATAATGTATTGATGGCTAATATATATATATATATATATATATATATATATATATATATATATATATATATATATATATATATACATACACATAATGCTAATATAATAGTTGCTGAGCAGAACGCCGTACGGCTGAATTGAAAAACAATACTGGTTTTGTTACAGTGATATACAAATCTTGCTTATTTAAAATTAAATGACAGTGACATAAAATACCCTTCAAGAATTTCAGTAATATAAAACATGAGTATGTTTTCCACTCTGACTCTCTGACTCGGAGCAGTTTGTGTAATTAACTGAACATATATAAACACAAACAGAACTTTATTTCAACAGTCAAAAACATCAGAATATCCGTAACTCCTTAAACTACACTCTATCATTTAAGGCTCAGATTCACAGTTATTTGTTCTACAGATAAGTCATCTGACTTCAACCACTTGTAACATACAAAAAAGCCTAAACAAAGATTCTAAAAATAAAAACAAGTAAAACTAACTTGTTTCAAATAAATGTGAAATACATGAATGCTTTCTAAGATCACGTTATTTATTTGTTGGTATTGGAATGTGTACAGATGCCTTTATCAGCCACCCTTTGTCTAATATTCATTTGTCCAGAAAGGGCTAAAATAACAAACAATACCCTTAAAAAAAGTCGAATAAAATAGAAATGTTTAATATTTGAGAACAGGGATCTTTTGGTCTTCTATTTAAAGGAACACTTTACTTAACTCTTCTTTTTTTCTGTTTGACTCCTGATGTTCTGAATCAAAGCAACAAAGATCTGCAACTGTGCCAGATTTAAAATGAATCATACCACAAGTCAGTTTCTTATCATGGAGTCAGCAAGCTAAAGGTTCTCAACCATCTTAAAAAGCACCTTTCAAATTCTCCATCTGTAGTGGAAGGTTTCCTTTTTGCCGCCTATGTTTTGGTTACCAGTGCTCTTTGAGGTTAAAAATGCGTCACCTGGCTTGCTGCTCCAGCTCAGTGGTTAAATTTATCATCGTTCGCTGACCTGGTTCATTTCCCATTGTTCTAAGTTGCATGTTGTACTTTCTCAAAAGCAAGAGCTTCTTGCTCAGTCTATTTTACTAACTTGCCAAAAAACAATGAATATGACCCCACTCTGTCGTATCCAAGTCACATCTTCAGCCTTTTGCTAAATGTTCAGACCTCTGAAGTGCTGGAATTGCCTCTTCTTTGGCTCAGTGTTCTCATCCTGAAGCTGTTTTTGGTGCTCCTCACCTCGTGAGCAACAAAGTAGTAGCAAAAAGCATCCAAGCAACAGGTGATGTTGGACAAACACATGGCCGTCTGTATGAACAAGCTCATACTTTGCTCGGTGTTGCAGTCCTTAATCACCTTCTGGTGAACCTAAATGTGCAGGGATTGGAAAAATCATCAAACCCAACCTGACCTTTTGGTATTTAATGTTTCTAAAGATATATATATATATATATATATTTATACAAAACTATATATAATATATCATCTGAGAAAATAGAAGGAAATAGTTCATTGATTTTAAAATAGCCTATGCTGAGTGAAACTTAATATACACTTCAGGATTTATATATATATATATATATATATATATATATATATATATATATATATATATATATATATATATATATATATATATATATATATATATATATATATATATATATATATATATATATATATATATATATATATATATATATATATATATATATTAATACCTATTCATATAAATACCCATTGTGTAATAATTCTGTTAAATAAAAGACTTCAGCTGATATATAAGGATGCAGTGTATATACTTTATATATACCCCATGCACCTTTCCTCCTTTCTTCTTTTTGACTATTGAGCTGATGTAACAAGGACATTTCTCCACTGTGAGATCAATAAAGTTTATCAATTATATATTTTAGAGTGTATATTAAGTTTCTCTCAGATGACCCTGAGAAATTTTTTTTCAAACAAGCAATGGCAAAAATATTTAATCTGTATATATTTACCACTTGCAGATGCATATAATGATTTTAACAATAATCTAACATCAGCAAACAGTACACACAGTTAGACAAGTTATTTATATGCTTTGTTATAAAAGTTAGTGTGATCTTAAAACCAAACATAAAGCTGTGAGATTTACATATGTTTTGAATGTTATGTACATGAATTATTTTGTGTCTGTGGGAACAAAACTGAAGAATACACCAGAGACTCTGAGTCATTGCAATAGTGTGTAGTAGAGTAAAGCTGCAAGTCCACTGGTTTGTCATAAAGAAATAAGGGTGTGAGAAAAAGAATTTCACGTCCAGAAGATTCTCATTATGTCATTATGTTTAATTAGATAAATAGTCATCTTGAAATAACCTTTAAGCAAAAAACTAATTCAGCTGAATCTATCCAGTATTGTTTGATCTTTAAATCATCATCTGTTTATGTTAATTTAAATTGATTTACATGTAATATTTATCTAAAGACCTTATTTCTTAAAATTGTTTTAGTTTATTTTTATTTCTTTGTTTGTTCCTAAGTTTCTATATCTTCATAACTCCATATGAGTAGTGTGTCTCACCAGAAACTGCAGGAAGATGGCCAGATGGCTCGGCGTGAACGGCACCAAGAAGGCCCCCAGGCTGCTGTAGATGATCTTGATGCAGGCCTGGCTTTTTGGGCTACGTTGGCCAGACTCCTGAAGAACGCAGATGGTATGAACCGAACAGCTAACCACCACGAGCGCAGGCCCCAGAAAACCAAACACCTGCAAGCAAATGATCACCACTGGACTCCAGCCTTTCTCTGAAAACCCGTGGAAGCAGTGGAAGTCCTCTGTATAATTCTCCCTTAAGTTGTAGATGACCGGAAAGACTGCAGAAGAAGTCAGAATCCAGATCCCCAGGGAGGCTAAGAAAGCTGCTCTGGGGGAGCGCAGCTGCTTGGCTTTGAATGGATAACATATTGCCAGCCACCTATCAATTGCTATGCACATAATCATGTAGATGCTGCCATATGTGCTAAAAAAATAAAGGTTTTCCAGAAAGGAACAGAACATCTGGGATCGGCCCGACCACTTGTGATTTGCAGCGTGCATTTTGAAGGGTAGAGGTAAGAGAAGGAGGAGGTCCATTAGAGCCAAGCTAGTCATGAAGATGGTTGTCTCAGTCCACTTTCGGAGGCACAAGCAAAACGCCATCAGAGCCGTCAGATTTAAAACTATCCCAATGCAGAATATAGGAATGTAGATGATCAGCTCTAAATATTGCATCATTTTGTCAACATTTTCAGTTGAACAGGAGTTTGTGCTGTTGTTGCTGTAGAGAAACAGATTTGATCCGATTTCATCAGCCATGCCAAATATTTCAATGAAAACATTTCATTGTGTGAAATGATTGTGTCTTTCCTGTCATTACTTTTAGTTCCCACACTGAACATTAAACATAAAGCAAGGCACCGAGGCAACTGAAACTTCTCAGATGTGTGGGTATGCGAGCTGCGGGCTCGTTTTTTCGTCCCCACTGTAAAAACTAGACAATGTAGCATGGGAACTCTTTACATACAACCGCTCGTCTTCTTCATCTAGACTGGTGATGTTAATCTGATTTAAAGGTACAGAGATACAGACTGATATATGTTGTAATTTGTGATGGAAATCACCTAGATAGTGTTTAGCATCTGCAGAATACGGATTATTTTGTTTTTAAATGGAGGTTTCATTGAGAGCAGCTACTACCAGGACAACTTTCCTTAGACTCTACCCTAGTGTGTTCCAACTATGGCGGCAAAGGCCACACAAAATCTAAAGTTATTTTTTATTTAAGGAGGAAATACTAAGGTCTAAATATAACAAATAGCTATGTGGTTAAAAATTTCCTTGCAGCTTGAACTCTTAAACTTAGAAACTACCAGTAGGTATCTATGCAGGAGCAGACTAGCAAAAGAATCAATTCTAAGACGTGAAAGGATTGCAGGACAAATTCTTCTTGCCAAGTTAAGTCTTTTGCATTAGAATTCAGTTGAATTAATAAGGACACCCTTTCGTACACCTTAACAAACCAATCTAACAGGTAAGCATTTGACATCAATGCATGAAGATTTACAATTGCTTTGTTTTATAATGTAACCTGAACAGGTGAAAATTTAAATCTAGTCTTGTTCTTACCTCATCATTGTCGCAAAGGAATTATGCCGTTTCTTTCTGTGTGTCTCTACAGTGCCAGACAGCTTCTGCTTTTCTGCCTCTTGTTGTTTCATCACCACTTCCTGCGTCATGCCACACATGTGTTTGCTTAGATGTGTTTTTTTTTCAGCTGAACTTGTTCAGCAAGTCTTAAACTGCCATGGTATGAGTTCCCAATGTAAATGGTCACTTGCAAAGTGGCAAAATAAAAGCAAAGGTGGAGGAAGGAGATCTTTCTCAGACTATAACGATGTTTCTACCTTACTTTGTTTGAAGCTATTTCAAAATCGATATTGTCGAGCTATTGCACTCTGTGGGACAACATTTTTACAATTGGTTTGCATTTTATTAACCTGCCTGTGAAGCTTCTTATTCATTTTCACACCATACTTTTTTTGTTGATATGCTTTTTCAATGGTTTCCACAGCGTTCAGGAACATTCAGCCAACACTTTCCAGTGAAAACCACAAATTTCCACCTGACCACCAACACTTATCTTCAACCAACACATTGATTGTGAAGCATTGCAGGCCACATTAAACTAAGGGAGTGATCACCTGACTATAAAGGCTCAAGGAGACTGTCGTTACCTAAAATCAACAGCACAATACGAGAAAAAAAAAAAATTGAGATATGAAATTGAGGGAACATCAGTGCCAGTAAATGCCACCGGCTTCCTCTGACTGTTTATGTATTTGTTTTTTGTTTCCTCAAACTGAAATTTCCAGGTGATTATTTAGTCCTTTTAATACTGAGACATTTTATTCTTAAAGGTGTGACTTGAAATATCTCTTTAGTGGTTTATGCAATCTTTCTTCACTTTTTTTGATTTCATCTTAATCTTTTTACAGAGATGAGTAATTCAGGACTAAAAAGACCAAACTGTGATTCTTGAACAGGTAGGGGTGCTGACATTTTATCTTCCCATATCAAAGGGAATGAGTGAGCGCTTAGTTATAACTGACTGTGGGAAGCTGCAGAAGCAGATTTTTGACAGTGATTATGTTTGATGGTTTCCTGGTTTCATGTGATGAAATGACTTGACTGAATTGTAAGTGTGAGAATTTCTGTGTGGTCTTTTTTCTGTCGCTGGAAGATGGAGGTTTGAGCTTACCAAAGTCACCTCACAGAGGAATGCTATATGCTTGGACAGACTCACTGAGGGTGAAGCTTTCTGATTATTACTTTCACTTCAAAGGATGTCAGGAAACTTCTGTGAACTGAGGTGAGTCTGATACGTTAACTGCCATCTGCTGTTTTATAAAAGGTACTGTAAAGCGTCTAGAATGATTAACTCAAGCCTTGACTCTAAAAGCAGATTATTTTAAACACTTTTATATAAGATCGATGGCTTGAGATTTGAAGATTTCTACACCCATTTCATTTGGAAAATACAATCAAATATGGACTGTATATTACTGAATACAATGGGTTGTAAATAATTCTGCATAACTGGACATAAATTCGACACATTTAATATTTTAAACATTAAATTTTTTATATATAACACACTGAACAGATGTAATAAAATTAATTCCATGGCCAGTAATAAAAAAGCAAAGCTTTTTGAAAACAGTTCATGTTTAAACATTACTTTGCATACTGCATGTTAATTCATATCTTTAAATACTTTTTACATCATCCATCTACACTTTATTTTGTATAAAGTGCATTTAAAACACATAGTAATTGATTAGAAATACTTAATTATCATTGTAATTATTATACTGATAATGAACTCCTATAGTTGCAGCACTTTGTACTACAGCTGGTGCTACTTTTTTCACTATTATCATCTTCATTTGTCTATGTCTGTTAAGAGGATATGTACCACTGTTGATTATAATGTGTTTTTTTTTTCTGTTCTATTTCTAAAATATCTTATTACTTTAACAATAATTGTCTTGTCTTTGTGATGCTATATCACCTGAATAACTGCCAAGGTGATCAATAGAGTAATGAATTGTCTCAGTGTCTAAGAGAAAGAAATATTGCAAGCTGTTTTTAAAATGTAATAAACACATATGAGAATCATCCATTGATGTACCAAACATAATAACTGATGTTCACTCCCAGTTTTACATGTAAAAAAACAAGACCAAAAATTTTCAATATTCAACACTTTTAACTTTAATTGTCTATTATTCAATAGAAATTAGGCAGGTGACATGTTAAGCTAAAAACTCAAGCAAATAGACGAAATTCTTCATCTCAGGAAATAATGTGTGTGTGTGCGTTTGGCAGGGGGTTTTTAAATTATAGCATATCATTCACCTCACTTAGCAACTATTTCTATGTCCTAAACACTTTATAGTTATGTTTTCTTCTATTTTGACCCTTTAAATTCTTGCAGAAGTTATAATAAAAACTAAACTCCTTTCCTTGTTAAGATTTTCTGGAACCAAAAAGAAATACATAGAACTTGAGACTCAACAGTAAGAAAAAAGGTATGTAAGAATAAGTAATATATGATATGTCCGTCCATCCATCCATCCATGATAACATAAAAACAACACTCCAAGAAAGTGTTACAGTTAATATAAACAGCTAATAAGAAGATGATTTGGGGAAAAGCACTGGAAAAGCCAGCCAGTTTTTGTTATTTTTCCACATTGAGCGGAACTGTCAATGTTTTTTTTTTTTTTTTGAAGGGACCTGCCATTTCTTCTGTGGCACAAACATCTCATCTCAAAACGAAATACGAGGGGGCGAGCTGAGGGTTTGATGTGAAAGACAAAAGGCAGAAACTCAAACTCTCACACAACTAAAAAAAAACACAGATACACACAAAGATACATCCATGCATACAAAAAGGGAGATGTTTTTCTCTCTAGGAGGCTGTGAACTTCCTGATGGTGATGACGATAAGGGCGAGGAGGACCGATGCTCCCAGGAACACTGCAATAACTATGGCTGTTATGGCCCCCGCTCCCAGAACACCTAGAAAACACACAAATTAACTTTAGATTGTTTTACAAACATTGCCATATTTTTTCTCTTTTACTTAAGTGTTACAGTTAATATAAACAGCTATTTTTATATATATATAATAAAAGAATATATATAAAGGAATACTTTTTTTTTTAATAACAACACAATGGTCATGTTTATTCATTTATGAAATTTTTCTGTCTTTCACACACAGACTACTTCTTCCTGTTATATTTTTGACATACTGATCCATAAACAGTTTTTTTTTTAAACTTCTTAAAAAGGTTGCATTTTAGGAAATCATCACTGTCTAATACTAGATAAATTTAACCAAAGTAAAAACGTTTAAATGATGAGGTTAGTTATAAAAGGAAAAGGTTTTCAAAACCAAGAGCCAGTTTAGTTTTACTGGCTAAAACAAGACCTGATTACTGCTAGGCATGAATAATAATGAGAAAGAACATGTCTGGCCGGATTTAACAAAGTTTCTGAAAAAATAGGAAACAACCTCAGTGACATCAGTAAGTCTGGACATTTTTAAATTGGATTTACAAACATGTGTTTGAACCGATTCTGCTGTTTGCAAAGGGAGAAAAAGAAGCAGCATAGATGAACTTTACCAGGAGAGTAAAAGTGTTCTGCAGCTTTGTTTAGGGTCACAAAGATCAGAGTAGAGACTGGGCAACACGGCATTCATGGGAGAGTTTCAAGGTGACAACTACTGCTGATCAAAAAAGAAACACCTCAAAGCCATGATACATTTAACAAAAAATTACACTTAAATGAGGGCAGGGCATTTGGTAAAATGTGCCTAATGTAAAACTACTCAGCACTTTAATAACTTACCTATTAACAGTCAGCTAAATCAATAAGACTATTTCTCCACAGAGATGTAAAAGGCTCATTGCAAATAACTGCAAATGTCTTTTGGCAGTTGTTGCAGCAAATGGTGATACAATCATAAGTTAGGTTTTGATAGGCGAGGTTGGTTTACACAGCTGTTTTCTGATAATAAACTATATCATGAATCAAAATATAGATTTTGTAAATAGTCAGGATATTTCTACTACAGAATGTGTGACAACCTGTCTCATTTAGGTGCGACTTAAAGGGAAAAGAAGGATTAATAGCGGCCTAGTGTTTAGGGCATAGAGCTTGGAATCCTGAGGTTCTGAGTTCAAGCCCCACTCCCACAGACTGCCACTCTGGGTTCCTGAGCAAAGACCCTTAACCCCACACTGCTCCCTGGGCGCCCCACGGGGATGGGTTGAATACAGAGGTCAAGTAAAATGTTTAAGAAATGTATGGATGAAATTTTTTTTTTTACAGTATATAGAGCATTAAAGGCTGTTTTATATGCTGGATCAACAAAATAAAAGTCTGGTTATGGTTTAACCTTCGTCCTCGTCCAGGATTGGTGGATGTGTGGAATCCTCAAACTCAAAGCGGTAGGTATGTGCTGAGATGTCCAGGAAAGGGTTTTTAGTTGTAACTTCAGTGGGAGGATCTCCAGACATGGCATCCTGCTGGTCTCTACTGGAAGCAGCCAACAATGTCTCTGCACAGAAGAGAAAGAAACAAATAACCAAGCTTCTTTGACTACTTGAAGAACTGAGAATGAGGTAAATCCTAATGCTAATGGACGTACTTCTCTGCTTTGGAGACTTTGAGCGCTCACAGCAGCACTAGTCTGTAATTCTCTAAACAGTCTCTGTTCTGTCTCCAGGTCAGGTCTGAGTATAAAGATGCCTTTGTAACAGATGGACAGTTTCTCAGTTTGACTAACAGGTTGTCTAAGGATTTTTTTTTTCGCTCTAAGATTTAGGGTCCACAAAATGTAAGAGCAAACAACAAACACAGACCGTTGGTGACTGGGAATATGTTTAACCGTGTTTCCTCCTCTGTTCTTTTTTCTTTTTTTTTTTTATCTACCAATCCAAATTCGGCCTCGGCTGCCATTCCTCCTCTTCCAGCGTGCGGCTTTTCACAATACAGCTGGACAGACAGAAGCTGTTTCTCTGAGACACATTTTTATTTGTCCGAAGTCAACATTTAGGGTGTTTCTTCTTTTTTTGGCATCTCTGCTGTGGATGAACTTCAGAATAGCTTTGCTTTGAAAATTCAAGGGAAAACATATATAAACTCTTCAGGAGGCCCACCCATTTAGACACTGAGCAATTTACTCACCCAGTTCTTGACTACTTGCATTCCAGCACAACCATAATCAAAATATTTTTACATGCAGCATATTTAACACTATGTATTTACTGTTAGGCCTCTCTCTCTCTCTAACATAATCAGCAGTCTTCTAGTCATATACAAAATTAGAAAATAGAGTGAGTGGAGGCTTGATCATGAAGAAGTATAATAAGATGTCAGATGCGGTATCTGCTAATATTCGTAACTCCAGTGTTTGATGTGCGTGTTTTGATGCTGCCTTGTTGACTGTGAGCAGCCTCCTGTCCCGGTGCTGGCTTCAGGTCTGGAGGCCCAGGCTCGTGGCCAGCATAGCCATCAATGAGGCCTTCAGCTGATGACACAAAAGGCAGCTTGTGCGGCCAAGCAGACCAACAGGCTTCAACCAGTAACGGCCGGACAGGCCAAAAGCAGGCAAAGCAAAACTTGTCAAAGTCAAACAAACTTGTTTATTAAATAGACCCTGTGTGCTAAAATGGCTGTAGTTCTGAGCACTGTGATTGAATGAAAATGTGAAAGAAACCAATGACATGATACTTTTTGTACTTCCTGGGTGTATCTTGCCATGAGAGGTTTACTTTATTATTTCATGTTGGAAATATTAATTTAATCCATTTTTCTTTATTTACACGTCTGAATGTTGAATTAACCTATCTAATGACACTCATTTGGGTTGAGTGAATCCTGCAAAGTCAATGACTTGATGTAATCAGTAATTTCACAATTTGTATGATTTGATTGAATTCCCTTCATAAATTACCTTAAATATATATATATATAGTGAAGTGGTGCAATATATATAAACTGAATTAAATTGAACAGATGATAGACAATGTCTCATTCTCTCACATGACCATTATGTTTGTAACTGTGGAAGATTATCAAACTGTTAGAAAAGTCACTTTATCACATTCAACAACCTTAGAGTCTTGCTAGAAATTTTTTTTTGATTTAATCAATCAGTTTTATTTTGTTTTTGAAAAGGTTTAACAAATCCTCGTCTATTTATAAATTAATATAGAGCTAAATTTTTATGGGCTGTAGTGAGCTAATAATTTATTTTGTCTATTGTAATTAAAGTACAATTTTGTTATTTTTTGCTGAACTTAAAATTGCCTTTTAATTTTAGTAGCTCAACCATTTCTTTGTGATCTTTATGAATCTATGTAAAAATGTGCCATTGCCTTTCACCATAGGCCTTTTAATCATTTAGAGATGAGGGATAATGGCAAAAGTTCGCTTTAAATCAATTTATCAATCAGCTACTTTGTATATGAAGCTAACTGGCTGTAATTTATATGGAAGCAGAAGTTTGACTAAATCTGATTAGGTGTTCGTTTACTCTATTTGGATATGGTGCACACATTTATTTCTGTTGCTAACTTAGCTTCTCCTCTTAAAGTGACATTCAGCTGCTCCATATCTAGTTTGTTCTTTATTGACAAAAATTTTCGAGTAGTCTTTGATTACTTAATTTTTTTTTTATACATTTATGGTATTTTTGTACTGATATTGGTTTACAATGTAACTGATGGAAACTAAAAAGAAATTCTTTTTTAAACATGGAAAATGTATTTATTCAGTTATTATCTGACTATAAAGTAGAAAGCAGCTATGATTTTAATACACATCTTAAGCTATTAAGCTGTATATTTGTTGCTTTAGGGTATATTCTTGCTATATACGCTTCCTATCCCACCAAACATTACTTCTTTTTAAAAGTAAGTGAAATAGAAGATAATTAGTTGCTAAATGTTGACTAAGATTTTAGTTTGTTAAACTTGCTTTTTAGTTTTAGAAAATTGTTTAGAAATTAAAAGTAATAATTCAAATTGTTTGCTTTTAAACAAATTAGTAACGTTATGCTTACTGCTTAAGGACTCTACTCTGTTACCGTACAGCACAGTTTTTTCTAATCTCAGCAAAATTCAGATTTGCCAGCGGTTAAATGTAACACCGACAGCGCTTTTTTTTTTTTTTACACCCACACATTCACGAAGTAAATGTTTAGACGATTTAGAGATGAGTATCTTGCTCTTGGAGATACGCAAAAATGGCACATGAAACACTGATCTGGCAGTGCTGTCGATTTTGCAGATGGAAAAAGTTGATAATATCACCATCATTCTTCTGATCGGATGCCTATTCTGTCTTCTAACCTCTTAGCATTGCTATAGTTTCATGTTAATGCACGGTACATGTTCTTTGGATCTCTGCAGGCCCTCATCTGTCACATCACACAAATCAAGGATTATTACTCATTACAGCTTGGAGGATACAGAAGGAACCTTTCAGAAATTAGAAACACAGAAAACCATTTGTTGCTAACTCAGGGATCAGCATAAGGATTTCACACCAACCAGAGAGATGGCCGGGAGTCCAGACAACTGTGTGTGAAAAGTAACCTTGCAGAGCCTCAGAGGTAGAAATGATGCATCCAAATATAGAGCTGGCATTACTGTCTGTGTCCTCGCTTCATCCTTCTATACCTACCACATGTAGTCCTAAGATTTTCCATAATAAAATGTTTGATTGATTGTTTTTTTTGTTTTTCTTTTTACAAAAATGTTATTTTTTGTGAGATATGAATAAAAAAGTAAAAAACAAAAACAAAACATAAAGCTTGGGAAATTGCCTACCCTTTTATTGCAGTATTAGTGTCAGTTTCTTTCTGCTGAATCAACAGATGAAGCAGCAAGTCACACTGTATTGTGGTCAAATCGTGTGGCATTAATGGATAAAAGCCACTATCCACATGACATCCCTGTCACTCACAACAAATTCACGTGAAAAGACTAAACAGAAACTCTTTTGTTTTTGGTTGGTTTTACTGATTCTACTCATCACAGCAGATATTTTGGTAGAGTTTTCTCTATAGATACATTAAGCAAAGAGAAAAATACCCTCCTTGGCCTCTTAAACACCACACTGACCGCTGGGACTAAGATTCAGTCTGCTGTGCTTTTAAAAGGCTACAATAGAGATACCACAAAAGAAAACCTCAAAAAAAGATAAATGAACATATATATTTATATATGTTCGCTGTTCTATGCGAACACATAGATGTCAAGTTAAAATGTTCCCCACACTGTAAAATAGCGAAAAATATCAAGCAGTGCCTGACTGAATCACTTCTGCTCAGGTTAAGAAAAAGGGGAAGTTTATTTTTTCTTATTTCATACCAACATCAGATATCATGAAAGCATCTGAGTCATCCTAACTGTCATAGAGGAGCTTTCACAGCTTTAATAACTGCTCAATTTACTTCTGACGACATGAAAAGATGTGCGTAATTCAGAAATGGCACAAACTCACACACCTTAGAAATAATAACTGAACTAAAAAGGCTATCAAATTACCTATAGTTTGAGAGAACATTGTTAAAACCCAGTATTTGGGGAAATTCAAGACTGAAAAAGTTGAATTCTATGAATTTTAGGTACAGTTCTAAACTCATTGTTCCTGAAGAAGTAAATATGAAACTATGAAGAAAATCAGCTTTACCTGTGTGTGCAAGGGCTAACAGTACACTAAAGAGAAGCAGGACAACCCTGCAGATGCTGCTGTGACCCATGGCGGCTTTGAAGGATAAATATCTCCAAAATGTCTCAAGCAGGGACTTTGAACAAGTAGCTGACCCACGTTAGAACTACAGAAGGACCATAAAGAGAGAAAGGTCCTGAGCTAAGGGGGTGAGAGAAGAGGTGGGACTAGGTGTGCATTGGACTGTCAGGACAGTCCACACACTGTGCAAATGTGCAGAGCCAGCCCTCCAAAAAAACACCTCGGAATGAACAGAGTGGTCTACGGGGTAAACATTTGGTCAGCTGGGTGTGTGTGAATCATATCACAAAGATTTCTACCTGAAATGTTACTTATTCAACCTTCCAATAGATAAACCAAACAGAAAATATAAATAGAACATAAAAAAGTGTTTAGCTTTTAATAAAGCATAATAAATCTAACTGATAAAAAGGGTCGGTTTTCCAGTGTTATGGTATATATAGATATATACTATATAGCTGTAGTGATTGATGCGGCCATCCCTAATGATTTAACCATCAGGAAAACTGAACATGAGAAATCGGAGAAATGCAAAGGTTTCAGAGGAGAGCTAGAGAGAACCTGGAAGGTGAGGGCAACTGAACATGGGGTCATGGCAGCACTGAGGGCAGTAAGCCCTACAGAGGAGAAGTGGCTCCAACAGATATCTGGAGAAACATCAGAGATCTCAGTCTGAAATATCCATTTATAGGGACAGTTAAGATACTGAGAAAACCCCCTTTAAGCTACCAGACCTGGCCAGTCAAGAATGGTCACAGAGTTGTTCCCAAGCCACTCCTTTGTTATTTTAGCTGTGTGCTTTGGGTCATTGTCTTGTTGGTGAAGGTGAACCTTCGGTCCAGTCTGTGGTCCTGCACAGTCTGGAAGTGCTTTTCTTCTAGGATATCTCTGTACTTGACCGCATTAATCTCTCCATCAATTGCAACCAGTCAGTCTCTCCCTGCAACTGAAAAACACCCCTATAGCAGGATGTTACCACCACCATGTTTCACTGTTGGGGTTATATTGGGCAGGTGATGAACAGTGCCCGGTTTTCTACATACCACTTAGAATTAGCGCCAAAAAGTTAAACCTTGGTCTCATCAGACCAGAGAATTTTCTTTCTCATAGTCTGGGAGTCCTTCATGTGTTTTTTGGCAAACTCTATGCGGGCTTTCATATGTCTTGCACTGAGGAGAGGCTTCCGTCGGGCCACTCTGCCATAAAGCCCCAACTGGTAGAGGGCTGCAGTGATAGTTAACTTTGTGGAACTTTCTTCCATCTCCCTACTGCATCTGTGGAGCTCAGTCATAGGGATATTTGGGCTCTTCTACCATGATTGCTCAGTTTGGCTGGACGGCCAGGTCTAGGAAGAGTTCTGGTTTTCCCAAACTTCTTCCATTTAAGGATAACGGAGGCCACTGTGCTCTTAGGAACCTTGAGTGCTGCAGAAATTCTTTTGTAACCTTGGCCGGATATGTGCCTTGCCACAATTCTGTCTCTGAGCTCCTTGGGCAGTTCCTTTGACCTCAAGATTCTAATTTGCTCTGACGTGCACTGTGAGCTGTAAGGTCTTACATAGACAGGTATGTGCCTTTCCTAATTGAGTCCAATCACTTTAATTAAACAAGCTGGAATCTAAAGAAGGAGCAGAATCATCTCAAGGAGGATCAGAAGAAATGGGAAGCTTGCAAGATAAATGTGAGTGTCACAGCAAAGGGTCTGAATCCTTATTACCATTCGATATTTCAGTTTCTCTTTTTTTAATAAATTTGCAAAAATCTCTACATTTTATTTTTTTTCTGTCGAAATGTAGTGTTAAGTGTACATTACTGAGAAATAAAATATTTTTTTTTTTCATTTTAACAAATGGCTGCAATGAAACAAAGAATGAAAAAACAAAAAATTTACATATAGCGGTATATATATATAAATTGATGATACTTCTTGAATGTTGTCCTCTCTCTCTCTCTCTCTCTCTCTCTCTCTCTCTCTATATATATATATATATATATATATATATATATATATATATATATATATATATATATATATATATAGAGAGAGAGAGAGAGAGAGAGAGATATAGAGATATATAGATATATATCTATATCTATATATATATATATACATATATAGAAATTGGGGAAAAGTCAGCAGCTGTTAAGGCCATTGTTAGGCTTCCCGACATGTATGAGGAGATTTGCAGAGCTATCAACATGAAGATATTAAGGAAGCAGAATGGTAAACTGGATGCATTAATTGCACAGGATTGTAGGCTTGCCACAGTTCCTGGACGTTGGAATGGTATAATCTTGGAGAAAGTAGTAAGCTCGGATCTGGCAGAATGGATCGTCAATTTGTTCTAATGGGTTTCCCCCTTGGTAAGGCACCAGCAAAAACTCTGAAGGCTGGCAAAAAAAATCAGCAGCCAGCCTGACCGCAACAATCTGTTTCTATCTGAAATCTGGTTCCCAACTAGCGTTCAGAGGCCTTATCCACTCAACTCTCCCTGGATGAAATGTAAACATGACACTCTGCCTTCTCCCTTCACCAAATACATCTGTCAACCATGTCCACGTGTGGCCGGTTGATGAACATTACACTAAATCATACTATCTGGAGCAATGGCCCAAGGAAAAGTGATTTACCGACTTACCGGTACTTTGCACCTACTCACAAGCACACACACTCAAGCTCAGATGTACATCATTTACACACTCCTTATACTCCACATGCTCCACAATTCCTCATGCTAGATTGTGCATTGTTTTGTTTGTTTTTTGCAGTCTCATACTATGTCCTGCTAAGGATAAAGTACAAAATGTGATTAGTTTCCTCCCCTTATCCACTGTTATCCCTTTTGTTTGGTTTCAATTTTCTGCGTTTCATGGCAGCAAGGCCTCGGTCAAAGCGTCCCTGCATATGGAATTTAGCCGATAAACCCAGTAAAATTTTCTGATTTAGGTTGTAAAATAAAAAAAATAATAAAATAAAATAAAAAAACTGATGTTTTTAAAACTGGCCAAAAGTTCCCAAAGTTATTTAGAATTTTTAGTTTAAAGGCATTTTTGTGTCAATGAAAATTAGTAAAATGATAAATATGTATAATAGAAACATAATGATAAAAAAATGTCTGTTAAATACATTTATTAATATTGTGCTAAAATGAACCTAAAATTAGGAAAACAATAATGATGACTTAAAAGTTAATAATTTAGTTTCATACAATAATAAAAGATGATGTATGAAACATTGAAAATCTCCTAGGACCTAACACTAAAGTGATTTTTCAGTTTTTACCTGTTTTTTAAAAACTTGGTGATAAAAAAAGCAAAAAAATGGTTTTGATTACATAAAGGTTTAGTAGCTATTATGAAAATAAAGCAAAAAAAACACATACATAATTTAGCTAAATTTTTAACATTTTGATAACTAAAATCTAACAATTGTTCAAAAAAACACGAGTTAATCAATTTTTAGCAATGTTAAACGGCCTAGAAGCTTCTGGAACATGAATAAGGCCAATTTAAAAACATATGTTTGGATGAAATAGTAGATCCTACAGAATATGGGCAAAAAGGCATTATATTAAAATATTTGTGTTGTTCCCTAGATGCCTAGTATCGCTAATTAGCTTCATACCTAAATTCATACAAGTTATAGGTGCAAAGAAGCTGCCACACCTTCTACTGCTTATTAGAATAATGATTCAATGTTTAGACATATCTATGATGGACGGTCGTGTAGTAGTCACAGGAAGTTCACTTTTAACAGTGCACTACTGTTCTGAAAGTGCAACATGCCTGTGCACCAGCCAATGCAGACTGACTGCTGAATGCCCAAAAAACTTTAACAATGTTATATTGGTTTAATAAACACGTGCTTCTGTACAACTAGCTGAAGAAATAACAGGTAAAATATTCTGTCACATAAAGACTTGGAAACTATGATTAAATCCAACCAGTTTGTTTTCTACTTTTGCTTAGATGTATGCATAGATTTTAAAGTTGCATTAAATGTTAAAAATAATACTACAAAGTAATACCAAATGTTATATAATTGAAGCAGAAATTACTTTTTTTTAAATAAATCTTTTCCCTGTCCTTATTAAAGTAAATTGATAATTAAATTTTTTATTCATAATATTTTAGTGTTGTAATTTTTCCTACTGGACCATAACTAGCTGAAAGAATATATAAACATAAATAATATAAATATATAAACATAAATAAACAGTCAGAAAAAAATATCAGTCATTTTCTCTACATTAGTGAAAAAAGTAAAAAGCTAATTATTATTCACTCTATACCGTACATCCCTATTTGATCAGGAACTTTTTTACAGTCAGTTTTAGTCAAAACAATATGTGGAACTTTGCTGTCACCTTCATTTCAATATAGCTCTGGTGAACCTACCGTATATAGTAAATGAGCTCAAATATTATTCATTTAGGATTAACTGCTGTTTTTCTTTATTGGTATACATTTCTAATGTCCTCTTTTTATTTTAATTTTTTTTTACTCTAGCTTATGTCTCTTATTGTTAAAAGTACATTAAGTGAACTATATCCATATATCAGTTTTTTTACAGAGTGTAATATTATCAGCAGTATTTTTTTTTGCATGCTCAATGCAGCTTTTTCATTGCAGAACATAGAGGCAGATAGGATCAAGCTCTAGAAACAATAGCTCCTCTGTGTGCCAAGCAAGCATTTATATTTAAACGTCATCTTAACAAAAAGGGTAACTTTTCTGCACATGTTAATAATGGAGCGTTTCTTTCCCTCAGCCAAACGTAAACAATATTCCCACTTATTTGCATAAGAGTTGATATATTTCTTTTTAACTTTTGCTTGTTGGATTTACTAACCTTTTGGTTTTAAAAGCGGATGTATTAAAGTTGAAGAAGACTAATGAACACTTAATAAACTTTTGGATTTGGTCACAGATCAGATATTGGAATTTAGTTAGACTTTGTCCATGTATATTTTATATTTTTGTACCAAAAAGGATTTTGGCAGAAAACAAGCAAATAACACTTTTCTGAATTTATAAAGATCACCATCTTAAAAAGATGACATATCAGATTTCAGGTTATGAAAACAATGTAATAATGTTCGTCCTTTTGGCCATCAAACATTGATGAATAGTAAGAAAATTAAAAAGCATCAGTGATAATGCATATTATTCCAAAAAGAATAAAGCTAAGTTTTTAAAGACCTACTTTAAATCTGTTTCTATCTCATTTAAAATGTTTTAATTGAATATTCAATCAGTCTCTAGGGAGAAACAAATAATGCTACATTGTCTACAGAATTAAACTACTCCATTTTGTAGAAGCCTTTAAGCATCAGCACACCCTTACTGTGAAATGTGGTATTTGTACAATTAGGCACATGATAGCTGGTGGTTTTCCTTTCCTTTGCTGCAAGCAGCACAATGGACATGCTAGTTTTACTTCCTAAGACGTTATCTGCTGTTTCTATGACTACGCATTGTGGTTTAACGACTTAACACTAATCTTGGGTGTGGAAATAAACTGTTGATAAACAGCCGAAGCTAGAAACACATTTTAGTTACTAAAGAACAACATGGTAAAGCATTTTAAACTTCATAACATATTAAACAAAGATAAAAAGATTCTGAAAAGAGTATCAATATACTGTTGAAAACTTCAATACTTTTATGCATTGTCTTTAAGGATAACTTAGATCATCCAAACCCTCATTTAGGTCAGTTGTCTCTCAAAATGGCTTCTATTTGTAAATATTCATTTGTTTAGAAACTTTTATTTAAATACATATTTTTCATGAGAAATATAATATAATACTGATATGACTTAAAATTGATCTAATTAATATGGAAAATGGTTGACCTCCATATTTTATACTTTATAACCTATCAGGCACCTTGTAAAGATGATGACTTAAGTACTCAATAATTTAAAGTTAAAGTGGTTACATTTAAACCGTTTTTTTAAAACTGTATATTGTTTTTTTTGTTTGTGTGTTGAGTAACGGCTTCATCCAATCAACAGCGACAAATACCTTAATTTTTGGAGGCATTTCCTATGATGGAGCTTGACTCATAATTTGGTCATAGCCATCCCAATCCCAAAATATCAGGAAGAAAATAATAGAATGGAGAAGTTTGAGGGAACTACTCAAGCATCTTGCAGGAAGTCAAAGCTTGGACCAATTCTATATTCCAAATAGATAATGGCTCTGAGCCTACAGCCAAATAAAGTAGGAAAAAAATCAGAAATTTGGGGGTGACAACCACAAAGTCCTGGGGTCTCATTTATAAACCATTGCATAGCATCCACACTAAAAGTGTATGTAATCCAGCGCTGGCTGTGATATCTCAGACCTATGGATAACTTCACAGTCATTTTAAAGATGCTTTAGGCAGAGTTAATTGATTTGATTTTAGAGCGTTGGGTATATGAGCCAGTTATTATGGACCCCAAATGGGTTCACACATAGTAAAAAAAAGAGGCATATCCGGATAAGCAGTGTTCTATAGGCAAAAAAAAAAAAAAAAAAAAGCTTTTGCTACAATAGTTTATTATATTTAGATTTTGCCTAATCCCTTTATAGATACAAGGATTATCTTCGTTCTTTAATAAGCTGACTGTAATGTGAGGCCACATTCATTTTTTTAACCTATTCATTTTCTAATCTATTTACAGCTATAATTTATAAATGTTTTAAATCTTATACCAAAAAATTTTTGCTTTTCCCTTTTTGTTTTTCCTTAGAACTGTGAATTCAGCTACCCTTCAATTTTGTTCTACATTGCAGTCGAGCAAAGTGAATTTAAACTGTGTAAAAATCCAAGTTAAATCATTATCAGCTAAAGAAAACTTACATTTTTGCTATCCAACCTACTGAAGCACCTCTATGCAGATTTCAGGTTCATATCTGGCTAATCGTATAATCAGTTTTTTGTGAATAGATGCTATATATGTGTTCACTGACAAGAGTGTACCTTTAAGACAACAGAACCAAAACTTTTTAATAAACCTGGTGTGATTATTTTATAAAAACTGATGCAACCCATGAGATCCAAGTAATTTTCATCTTCTTTTCATTACAAACGTAAGGTGTCAGTGTGTTGTGTTGATCTTTATGATGATGCTGAACAGTTCAGACACAGATGTGAACAGCCCACACATAAGACTGTTTTATTGTTCCATACTGTTATAAAAAAGTATGACTCCAGCAGATCCTTTTTTATATATTATAATACAGATGCAGAATTGAAACTTTATTCCTTTAACAGCCTAGTATTTTACAAGAAATAGATAACTAGTTGGAACTTTTGAACATGTCCTTAAAACAGGACATAAGTGGGCACGAATCCTTGGGCTCTACTTTGCCGTTAATATCCATGAACAACCAGCTGTAAAGAATAAGGGGAGAGGGGGTGGGGTAACAGGGAAGAAGTGAGGGCTTTCAATAAATAAAACAAATTCTAAGCAAATAATTTCTTTATCCCTTATCATGCTATCCCACTCGTATATCCACACTTCAAATAAAATCCACAATCGATAGAGGCCAATTTTGAGATCTCTCTCTGTGAGAATTGGATGCAGGGAGTGGTTGTGGATCAAACAGCTGAAGCCAAAAGAGATGAACATCTCTGAGGGCTCTGCTGATTTGGCCCGGTACATGTCACATACACCAGTTTGCTACAGGTCAGTTTGCTAGTTAGAAACAAAAAAACAAACAACTAATAGAGGTGAAGATGGATGGAAAAACTTTAAAAAAAAAAATGTTTTTTTGGAAACTTGAGGGGGGCTGGGGTTTAGGTAGAACAGCTGCTGTTCAAACTGGATACAGTCACTGGGATCTGCTTGGCTGCAGTCCCTTAAAAGTCCTCCAAAGTCTCGATTTCTCCCATATTCAATCTCTCAGACGATGCGTTTACAGAAAAACCTAACAATAAAAACAGAAGAAAAGGAAAATTTGTTACACAGCAGATATAGATCTTGTCTTTTGAAATTCAATAGATGGAGAACTGCGCTCACCTAAAAGGCTTGGGTCAGCTCGGACCATTTTCTGCTTCTTTTTCTTCTTCCCTGAGGTGACCGTCTCAAAGCGTTGTTGCTGGCTGCTTGTATGGTTGGACTGGTAAATGGCTGAAGATCCCGTCCCACCCCATACCGAATCCTTATAGAAAAACAACAGATAACGTAAGACTAATAAAAAACAATTCAGTAACCCTGCTTTAAAAATTACAGATAAGACAACATGTGTTTGTTTAATTCGATCAGCCAAACATGCACCTTTTTCCACAAAAAGGTAAAAATACATGAAACATCTGTTAAAGTGTTAAAGCTTCAGTCTTCTGCCACATGGATGAGCAAACATGAGAGTAACACTATATACATATCCACACTGCAAAAAATTGAAATCTAAATAAGTCATTCTTTTTTTTAAATAAGTGCATTTGTTCTTGAATTGAGGAGAGACTGTTAATGGAACAAGATAATTAACATTTAAAATAAGAAAAATAAGTGCATTGACTTATTTCAATCACATCCGATCTAATTATCTTAGTAAAAATACTAATTCCAGTGGCAAATCATCTTTTTGACCTACTCAAATTAAGGGTAAATGTATGTAATTTAAGAAATGTTTACTTATTTCTAGATCATTTTTGCAGTGCATATTTTTCCAACTGCCCCCTTAAGAGTCAGCATTTTCCAGTTCTGCTCCACCTTAAAATAATGGGTAAAATATGCATATAGTTGAGGAAAAGAGATCAAAATGTACAATATGTAATAGAATTTCTACTTTGTATTCTGCTGATGAAGATTCTGTCATCCAGGTCATAGTCATTCCGTAAAAGTTCAAAAAATCCACTGGACTTGGTTTACTCATGGAAGCTTTCTCAATTTAAATGTCTGGATCCGCAGTGAGTTTGAGTCTTTATATAGACAAGGCCTTGTATTGCTTGGAATATTTGCATGTTTCCAAGCAATACAAGGCCTTGTCTATATAAAGACTCAAACTCACTGCGGATCCAGACATTTGAATTGAGAAAGCTTCCTGGAGGTGGCGAAACGTCTTCAAAACTTGGAAACCAATTCCAGTGGATTTTTTGAACTTTTACGGAATACTTTGTATTCTCACTTTCACAAATTATTTTTCTGTAATATTTTTGAATAGTTTGCATCTAGACCAAATATGAAGAAAAACCTTTGAATTACAGCAGATGGTCATAGATTCACTATCAACTAATAACAAGTTTGTGTTTAGTGCACTACTTAACTTCTGCTAGGTTAGGTTCTGCAAAATAAGACCACTAATAGAAATCACCATTGGCATATTTGGTCTTTGGGCATGACCAAAACTGATGCAAAAAGCAAGATCCTAAATAAATCGAAGAGGAGATGGTTTGAGGTAAAAAAAAAAAAAAAGAAAATGGTCTCAGGTTAATTAGTGTCTCTAACAGCCCCACCGTTCACTTGCAGGATGGAGTCCATCAATCTATGATTAGCAGAGGGATTTTAAACCCGTTTATAGCCTAAATGCTGCTGCTGCACATGCAGGGGATTCAGCCACCTTTGACAGCATGATTGAAACCTGACACTGAAGATAATACAGAAAGCAGCAATGGGAAGCTGATTTGGAGGAACTGAACTGAGGATTGCCAAACACGTCGCCTGCAGCACATGCTACACTTTGTTGTTACACTGTGTGTACATGTGTGTGTGTCTGAGAGAGAAAAGTTTTAGTGTGCTTATGACAGGTGCTCGTTTTGTATGCAACAGTTTAATGTTTTTAACATGAGCTTCAAAATTGGTTTAGAATTGTGCCGTATTTTATTGAGATATGCAGACACTGTAGCAGTTAGCATTAACTGTCACTGAATTCTTTATCCGGTTAGCAGTAGTGAAGCTAATATTTTATTTTACCATTTACCACCTCCCCAGTTTTAGCCTGTGCACAAAAGTTGGATATACCCAAATGGAATCACCTATAAAAAGACTTCTGTTTTGTTGATTGTTACAAAACTTGAACCAAAGTAATTACAACATGCTTAGAAGTTACTTTTTCCCCTTCTGAATAAAATGTGATTTCTAGATACCACTGGCAGAACTTACATCGGCAAGCATGTGTAATTTACTAAAGCGGTTGTTTCTGTTGTTGACATGTGTCAAAAGTTTTACATCACTTGGGCAAGGTATGTTGATGCTATACGACATTAGTATGAAATGGGTTCATTCCACATATTGTGCAAAATATGCATCCAAATGTGCCTCAGACTGTTATATGAATTTTTTTGGACCATAACATTTTTGACTTTATAGGCCACAAATATTCTAAAACGAGTATCTATTGTGAAGTTGATTAAACAAGTGTGTATTATTAGCCTGGGTGCCAGTCCGAACTTAGTCCCGCCCACAAGGTTTGAGTTCGGGGAAGTTCGGTCTGGCTCTGCTCCATAGTAGCGCGAGTATTAAAGCCCACTGTCAGGCGATCCAATCAAATTGTCAGAGCGGGCTTTATACGATGATGGACAGATGATCAAGAGTAACGTTATCAACCACGTGACCAAAGCGCGCATGGGTGACAACAATGGCTGCCGCTGGAGAGTTTGGGTGAGTAGATTCTGCTATTAGGTCTGTTCTAGAAGATATCGACAGCAAATTAATTTTAAAAGAGGAACAGAGAAACGCGATCAAGGCTCATCTTCTTATTCTAGGCGTGAAACTGCACGCTTTGATTTTTGTGGACAACAACTATGCCTCGCTTAACATACGTCACGCACTCCGTTGCTCTTATTGGTTGTAGGTCTATCCAATTGAGTACAGAGGCATTTTTTTTCCTGGTTCGTTCAAAACACGCCCCATAATCACAGCTCTATGGAGCAGTATCAGACTCATATTCTGACCAGAATTGAGTCGGACTACGTCAGGCTAGTGTATTATCCCAGTTTGAGGAGATATCTCTCTCAGTCAAGTGGCTCTCACACCACAATAACATGGAGGGCTAACCCCAAGTTCCGGCCATTGTTTTACACCTAATGTCAATCAATTACGTAAACATCTCTGTGTCAGAACGTAAGGCTGGCAAGAAGAGAAGTGGGTATGCGCAAACAGGTTGTGAAAGAAGCTATGATCTACAGCAGAGGTCACGGATTAGCGGTCCGCGGTCCGGATCCGTGCATGTTGTCCAACGACAGTGTCTAACTTCACTTGCACCGCTTCTCCTGTTTGTATGGTAAAGCCTTCCAGAGTGGTGGGTAAGAAGGAGAAAACGAAGAGAAAAAAGGCAGCAGAGAAAGAGTGGATTGCTGGAAAAAGCGCAGTGAACTGGTGACAGAAAAGTGAAATGGCGTGCTCAAAGAGGGCCCATTTTGAGTGTGTTTGGCTTAACCTGCTGCTGTGAAGCAGGATAAAAAATAAATATCAATCCAAGCTCAAAATGAGCACCTTGATATCTGCTTGAGAATGGCTTTGTCACCATTCAAACCAAGGTTTAAGGCCTTTGCAGGGCAGCATAAAGCAAACTTCTTTTATTAAGCAATAAAAAAAAAAAAGAAAAAAAAAGAAAGAAACAGTCAGTTGAGGTGTTTTAGAAAATATGTGAATCAGGAAATTGTCTATATAACAAACTGAAAGATTATTCCTTATTTCAAAAATAATTTATATTTTAAAATGGAAAAACTTTCTATTTTTATATTATTTATTTAAAAACTCAATGCATAACATTGATGCATAAACACCTGCATTTTATGTCAGTGTTAAATTCTGTTTAAAGTAACAGATTATAATTAAAAATGTCTCCGGACCTTTACTGGTTGATGATTCTTTTTATCCAGATCTCGCTAGTTACCCCTGCTCTACAGGATGACTTTTTTAACCGGTAAACTCTGGGTTTGTTTGACAGCAAACTAAGAGGGAGACAAAAACAAGCAGACCCAACAGTTACAAGAAGCTTGTGGATTTGTATATTTCTGTCAGATAAAAACTTTATAGTTTTAATTTCCAAAATGAAGAAAAGAGTTTTAATGAATTACACCTGTATAAGAAGTTACTTTATGAAAAATACAATTTGATATAAATTTTCTGTGAATTATGAAAAAAGGGAGTCTACTGAGCACCACTGGACATTTGTAAAGCCGGCTTCGGTAGGAAAGGCAAGTATTTTCATAACAAACATTTTTGTAATCGGTAAAATAATTTGACTGGTATGATTATTTTGAGAAGAGAAAATGATGCTGAAAAATAAATTGTCAGGCTCACCCAGAAAAATAAAAATGGCCGTATAACACAGGCAGTGTAGACTGAGAGGCAAAGGGTTAACATATTATGGGGCAACAAATCTAACTTTTTCGTTAGCTATATCAACCACTGCTTTCTAGACCTTTAAACAACTAACAGAAGTTCAGGTTTTCTTACTTGCTGCTTCTGCTGCCTGAGTTGCTGTTGGCTGGGCAGCCCTTGTTTCTGTTGGTTAGCGTTCTGTTTGGCACGGCGTTCCAGGAACTGCTTGGCAAAGTCCTTGGACTCAGGAGTGTCACCTAGATAGTTCCTGATGTAGTCATGCACCTCATAAGGAGAGTCCACTTCCTTCAGGAAGGATGCAAACGTAGGAACTGGCAGGAAGACAGATGGAGAGTTATTTGAGACTCAGACTTCATCGCTGGCTGTGGGTGGAGAGGTTTTGTGAAATACTTCCAGATTTACCATCCAGGTTGTTAGCCGTGTTGAGCGTATGCAGGGTTTGCTCGCACCACTGCATAAATGTGTCCTGCTGGCTTTTACTGACACCCTGGAACAACTTTAGCAGCTTCTCCTCCTCGTCAACCTTCTTACTGGTTCGCCCACTCAGAGAGTTACTTAATGTGGAAGACAAAGGACCTCAGTAAGAAGAGAGTATTACTCATATCTCTCAAATTAAGCCATGGCTTTTATCGCATGCTCTGACTAAGACACAGTTTTTTTAATTTGGCATCCTAAACAAATACCTGAGGTTGGCGTTTCCTTTGTTGTTTTTCTGGGTGTTGCCTTTTTTGGTCTGAGGAGGGGGTTGTTGGACAGCCTCCTTCACGGCCTCATCCCAGAAACCCATGTTTGAGTTGTGCGTGTCGCCCCATATACTGCTAGAGTCCGAGCCCCAGTTAGTGCTGGTGTTAACAGACCCCCAAACTGAGTTACTCATCGATGTCTGTGAGGAGAAACACAGTGCATCAGAGGTTTAGACCAACATCAACTCTTGCAATGAATCTCTATTTTATTACCCCATTATCAAAAAGCTGCTCACAGAAAAAGTTTGTGATTGTCAGTACATGAAATGTGGCTTTCAGGAAGTAGGAAATTCAATCTAGCATTACTATAACATTACTATAACTGTTAAAAGAGCGGGAAACAAAAACTTAAAAACATTATTTGATATGTTTTACATTTTAAACCAAAACTTTATACACATGATCCTATTTCATCAGGTATAGACAATACTCTCTGAAGTACAACCTAAATTCTAAACTCATGTTTTAAGTCTTGTCCCTGTAATAGAAATAACTATGCTGTGCATGGCTTAACTGATTAAAACTTAACAGAATGGCTGTCTCTTCTAAGTACCAAATAAACTGAACTGCCTAATAGATACAACTTGATTAAATCTCCTTCAAACTCAAATGTAAATCGCTTTTTTTGTCCAACAATGGAGAAATTAACTCTCTGCATTTAACTCATCCCCTTGGGGAGCAGTGGGCTGCCACTGTGCGGCGCCCGGGGAGCAGTGTGGGGGGTTAAGCGTCTTGCATAGGAACCCAGAGTGCAGACTGTGGGGATCAAACCTCATACTTGCAACCTTCTCAAGCACACTGCTCTAACCCACTAGGCCAACACTCCTCTACAATGGGGAGATAAACTTTATCTGAGAACATATTTAATGCAGTTCTTATATTAAACAGCATTTTTTCCGTCACTAACTGGGGAGCAGAAGGAAAATCTATAGGAGATTTGGTTCACTATTAAAACACCAATTATTAAGTTTGACTTCAAAAGTGAGACTTCTCAGAAATCAAAGTAACATTTTGTCATAATTTCAGTGTTTATATTTGAATAAAAACTGTCTCTTTTGGTTTGACAAACACCACCTGCCCAACTGACCAACATAAGGAACCATTTTAATCTTTACTAAGAAATTACACAAGAATTAAATGTCCCATAACTGCAGAGATGATGTTATCATGTTACGTACAGTTTTGTTTTGAGGTCGGGTCTGTTGGCTGACGGCTGGATGCTGTTGGTGTGTTTGCTCCTTCCTCTGCTTCATCTGCTGGGCCTCCTCCCTCTGAATTTCCAGCAAAGACTTTGTAATAACGGGCTGTTTGCCAGCGTTCCCCCAACCAGAGAGCTTGGCATGTGTCTGCTGAGCTTGTTGCAGCGCCTGCTGTTGCTGCTGCTTTAGGAGCTCTTGCTGCTGACGTCGTTGCTGACAGGGTGAGAAGACCACCAAGGTGTTATTAGCAAGGACAGGTCACACGTTAAATTAATTTATAGAATATGAAGTGTCGCTCTAACATCACATTTTGTCATGATCAAAGCCAGCCATCTTGATGATTTTTAACTAGAGCTTTGTGCTTTATCACTGTAAATTAGTACAGAGCTGTTTGGGTAAAAGACGCACCAATTACTTCAAATCACTTTAGTCAGTAAAGCCTGTATTTTTTAAGCCACCAAATTTAACAGCATTCTTATATTCTGTTAAGTACTAAATTGCATAATGCAGCAGTTCATATAACCATTTCTATTTTCCTAATAGGCATGCAAGCTTGTCTGCATATGCTGTTCACCTTGCATGAACACAACTGCTTAATTCTGATTCAGGGGTACACATATACACACATATACATACATATATATACCGTATTTTCACGACCATAAGGCGCACCGGACTAAAAGGCGCACTCTCAGTTATGTGTCCCATTTCTGTATTTAACACACACATAAGGCGCACCGGACTATAGGGCGCGTTTTTTATATACAGGTACATGTCCTCTACTACCTTTAAATACCTCTACTGCGTATTTAAAAATACAGCGGGGGCAAAACTGAGTATGACTGTGCTTTATTCATGTATTTATTACAAAGTATTAATCAAACCTGGCAGCTGGCCGTGAGACAGACCCATCGCAGATGACACAGCGCTGTGATCACTCCTAAATTAACTTAAAATCCTGAAACCTGCTGACGGAATATGTTCGCTTTTATTGCCGGTATCCTGGTGCCTGCAGCTAAAATTATTTAGATGAAAAACACCTGCCAGCAGCCGCGGTGAACCCCAGGCTGCCCAGCCTACAGGCTGCTGATGA